>NC_140584.1:1229671689-1231094189 GCF_964204655.1 Triturus cristatus | reverse complement strand
TCCCCGGACACAACGGAACCCCGTCCTGGGCCTTTGGCAGGGCCGCAGGCCGGGGGACGTGGCCCGGGGACGGAGACCCCGACCCGGGGCCCGGCCGGGCCCATGGACCCAGCAGGGGCTCCCTGGACCGCAGGCGATGGGGAAGCCTCCCCGGGGCCTCCGGACCCCTCCCCGGGCACCCTGCCACGCGGCAGGACCCAGGACGGAGCCCGGGGCGGGGAGGCCGCCCTCCATGGGGCCCCCAGGGGCCCGGACGTAGCTCCTAAACCTAGACGAGCGAGGGGAGGCTCCCCGGCCACAACGGAACCCGGTCCCGGGCCGGGGGACGGGGCCCGGGGATGGAGACCCCGGCCTGGGGCCCGGCCGGGCCCCTGGATCCATCCGGGGTCTGGCCGGGCCCCTGGATCCAGCCGGGGCCCGGCCGGGCCCCTGGACCCAGCCGGGGCTCCCTGAACCGCAGACAATGGGGAAGCCTCCCCGGGTCCTCCGCCCTCCCCGGGGCCCCCAGGGGCCCGTCCGGAGCTCCTGAACCCAGACAAGCATGGGCAGGCTCCCCGGACACAATGGAACCCCGTCCTGGGCCTTTGGCAGGGCCGCAGGCCGGGGGACGGGGCCCGGGGACCGGCCGGGCCCCTGGACCCAGCCGGGGCCCCCAGGCCCAAAGGCGCAGGGGAAGCCTCCCCGGGCCCTCCAGACCCTGCCTTGGGCACCCTGCCACGCGGCAGGACCCAGGACGGAGCCCGGGGCAGGGAGGCTGCCCTCCCCGGGGCCCCAAGGGGCCTGGACGGAACTCCTGAACCCAGACGATAGAGGGGAGGCTCCCTGGACACAACGGAACCCCGTCCTGGGCCTTTGGCAGTGCGGCAGGCCGGGGGAGGGTGCCCGGGGCCGGAGACCCCATCCCGGGGCCCGGCCGGGCCCCTGGACCCAGCCGGGGCCCCCCAGGTCCACAGGCACAGGGGAAGCCTCTCTGGGCCCTCTGGACCCCGTCCCGGGCACTCTGCCACACGGCAGGACCCAGGACGGAGCCCGGGATGGGGAGGCCCCCCTCCCCGGGGCCCTCAGGGGTCCAGCCGGAGCTCCTGAACCCAGCCGAGCGAGGGGATGCTCCCTGGCCACAACGGAACCCTGTTCTGGGCCTTTGGCAGTGCGGCAGGCCGGGGGAGGGTGCCCGGGGACGGAGACCCCGACCCGGGGCCCGGCTAGGCCCCTGGACCCAGCCGGTGCCCCCCAGGTCCGCAGGCACAGGGGAAGCCTCCCTGGGCCCTCCGGACCCCGTCCCGGGCACTCTGCCACACGGCAGGACCCAGGACGGAGCCCGGGATGGGGAGGCCCCCCTCCCCGGGGCCCTCAGGGGTCCAGCCAGAGCTCCTGAACCCAGCCGAGCGAGGGGAGGCTCCCTGGACACAACGGAACCCCGTCCTGGGCCTTTGGCAGTGCGGCAGGCCGGGGGAGGGTGCCCGGGGATGGAGACCCCGACCCGGGGCCCGGCTAGGCCCCTGGACCCAGCCGGGGCTCCCAGGACCACAGGCGCAGGGGAAGCCTCCCCGGACCCCTTGTCCCGGGCACCCTGCCACACGGCAGCCCCAGGGACAGAACCAGGGTAGCATCCGGGCCCGTCCAGCTGCCGGCTGAGAACCGAGAGGGGTCCCAGAGTACCCTGTCCCTAGTAATCCAGAGGAAGGCTACCCCCCCTTTCTTGAAACCCGCGCGCTCCGAGTGACGGAGGGGACCCTAGGCACAGATGCGTCCGGCATCCTGGAGCCCTGGCTGGGATCCGCGAGGCGAATGGACCCTCATCGGGACTTCCAGGCCACCCAAGCCGTCTGGCCCCCCTTATAGGAAAGCATTGCGCGCGACCAGATGGCCGAGGGGAAAGGAGCGACCAGATGGCTGGCAACTGAAAGGACTCCCGTCTGCCTGCCCAGAGCCGAGCCATAGCAGTAGGGCTCCCACCTGATCCAAGGGCTCGGTGGGCTTCTCTTCCCGGGGGGGCTCGGGGACAGTGGCTTGGCCTCCGGCACGGGGAGGACCGACGGAGCTCTCGGGCCCGGGCGCCCCGGGGGAGGACTGCCCGGGACCCGTGGAGCCCATCCCTGGGCACTTTGCCATGCCGCGGGCCAGAGGAGGGAAGTCCCGGACGCCTGGGAGGATGTTGCCCGGGCGTAGCCCATCTGGTCCCCGGCAAAGAACCACCAGCCCCGGAGGGGTCTTCTGGCACACCCTGCCCCTACTAATCCGGAGGAAGGCTACCCCCCTTTCTTGTAACCCGCGCGCTCCGAGTGACAGAGGGGATCCTAGGCGTGGATGCGCTCGACCTCCTGGAGCCCTGACTGGGATCCGGGTGTCAAATGAGCCCTCATCGGGACTTCCAGGCTGGCCCGGCCATCTGGTCGCCCCATTGGAAAGCATTGCGCGCGACCAGATGGCCGAGGGGAGAGTTGCAACCAGATGGCCGGGACTGAAAGGACTCCTATCTGTCCAACCCCGAGCCTTCGCGCTAGGGTTCCCGCCTGCCCACGCAGGGCTCCGTGGCTGCAGGGCTCCAGGGCTGCAGGGCTCCAGGGCTGCAGGGCTCCGGGGCTGCAGGGCTCCGGGGCTGCAGGGCTCCGGGCCTGCAGGGCTCTGGGCCTGCAGGGCTCCAGGGCTCCGGGCTGAAGGGCTCCAGGGCTGCATGGCTTTGGGGCTGCAGGGCTGGGGGGGATTCGTAGACCCAACGCTGGGCCTCAGGCATGGGAGGCCCAGCGGAGCTCCCGGGGCCCGGACACCCGGGGGACCCATGGAGCCCATCCCGGGCGCTTTGCCTCGCTGCGGGCTGGAGGAGGCAGCACCGCATGCCCCGGGGAAGTGTCGTCCGGGCTTGGCCCTTCTGGTCCCCGCCTGAGAACTGCCATCCCCAGGAGGGACCGAAAGGACTCCCATCTGCCCGTGCCGAGTCATAGCGGTAGGGCTCCCACCTGCCCTTGCAGGGCTCTGGAGCTCTGCACCAGGTACCCTTGTCCCGGGCAGAGATGGACACTTGGCAGGCCACAGGACGCGAGCTCCCAAGCCCTGACCGAAACTCAGGAGGCCCGGGGCTGATCTCCGCTTCTCAACGCAGCCAACCCGGGGAGATCGGGGAGCCTGCCCAAGCACGAGGGACCCCAGTCCCGGGCACACGGTCCATCAGAATAGTGCGTAGTTGCACTAGGCAAAGTCCGCCCAGCCCTACTCAGGATGTGCTCTCGTTTTCCACAATTTTTTTCAAAATTCTGCGTAGTGGCGCAACGCAAAGTCCGCCCAGCCCTAGTTATAATTGTAATGCAGAGTGGCCAAAACTCTGTGAACTCCAATGGCGGAGTAGAATTTATTGCCCACCCCTAAATACCAGGACCAGAACTCAAATGGATAGCTTCCATCCTCTCTGGAAAAACGCAACAAGTCAGACTCACGCCGTTCGCATCAGAACCCAATGACCTCATCTATGGAGTCCAACAGGGATTGTCACTCAGCCCCACACTTTTCAACTTGTGCATGGTTTCTCTGGCAAACATCATCAGATCCAAAGGAACCAATATCATTTCCTTTGCTGATGACACCCAGCTCATTTTTCCCTCTCAGATGAATAAGGTCACCACCAAGGCAAACTATGAAGCAATGCATGACCAGCGTGGCTAATTTGATGGAATAAAACGTCCTCAAGCTCAACACAAACAAAATTGAAGTGCTGATCTTTGGGAAGAACAGCTCACCTTGGGACTCTACCTGGCTGCCCGCCAAACCTGGACCCACACCCTCCCCAACAAACCATGCTTGGAACCTTATTCTCAGCCTGGATACATGATACCCATGATAAAGACTCATCTCAACCCCATCGCCTCCTCACGCATCCACATCCTCTGCATGCTATGTAAAATCTTCAAGTGACTCCCATTGGATATCAGACATTTCATCATGCAGTCCCTAATCACAAGAAGAGTTGACTACGGCAATCCACTCTACACCGGCATCCCAAACCAGCAAGATTGCCTGTATTTAGGCCCAGCCTCACTACACACCTACACTCAGCTACTCAGTGCCAAGATATTTTCATGGGTGAAAATCAGCACTCTACAAATCCATATTACATTATCATTTTGCATGCAGACGAAAAATGTCAAGAAAAATATGGACTTTTAATGGGCTGAAACAGGGCTGTATATTAGCCCTCGCCTTATTTAATATTTACATTGTGGCTCGCTATGATGTGATCGACAAGTCACAAGTAGACACACCCGAACTGGCTATCCATTAGTCAAGACCTGCCGATCCTGCAATGTGCAGATGATACAATCTTACTCTATAAAACCCCTGCAGGTCTATAAAGATCATTAAATCACATAATTTCTTACTGTGACACAAGTAAACTAGAAATTAACAATGAGGAAACAAAACCCAAAATACCTTCATAAGAAAAAATAGAAACCGCTCATGAATATAAATACTTGGGCTTATTGTTTGAATATCGAGGCACCATCGAACCTCACAGAAACTCACTAACCCAAAAGGCAACTTTCTTTGCTCTGGCATTCGAAGTGATATAAACAAAACCATCAATTCCCTGCATGCTCCACTCTCCATCAGGGATGAACAAAACTCTCCCAACAATAGCACATAGCCTTGCTGCCCAACCTTCATCAGTAGCTGGACACGTTGATCATTTAACAAGTAAGATGTATAGACACGTTTTTAGACTTTACGAATTTGGCCAAGTCACAAACCAGGTTTGAATTTTCAATAAACTAGTTGAATATTATTCAAGATTTTGCTTCCAGTAAATAAATGCATTAAATAAGATTGAGTAATAATAATACATTAGTTCAGCTCATTTGGAAAGACATCAACACAAATCATAGTGGACATAGAAATCAGTGGAGGTTTCTTTTAATCACCGATTGGAAATAACTGTTCTTAGAGGATGCATGCTCATTTCAAATGAGCCTCCTATTATTTCAGAAACTGGCAAATAAAAACTGAAAACACATTTCCATTGACCAAGATAAAAGCTCATTCAGTTACCAGTCACTTGAATGGACAGTAAAGCCCTTAGTACAAAAGAGATACAACATCTAGATTCTCCTGTCTCATTAGAATTAAATTTTAAATTCTACAAATATCACTTTGGCAATTTTGGACCATGTCTCTCCATGGGCACCACAATTTAAAGACAACAATTGCCAACTGTATGGTTCACATGAAGAATTACTTTTGCACGTTCTTTGCACTTTGTCTGACTCTTACAAATCCTAAAACCAAGTTTTCTAATCTTGAACATACAAACCTATAATCAACAGCAGTTGCTCCCTATCGGAGGCTTCAGGGTGCAGCCACCCTGCCTCCTTTGAGGCCCCTGTGCATTTATCAGAGTAGCAGTGTTAATGACTTCACACACGCGTTCAGGACACTGCATAACATAGGGCCAGCATATCTTAATAGCCGCCTTCACTTCCACCAATCCACCAGACCCTGTTGTCAGCCTCACAACCTCTCGCACATACACCCTGTTTCCTCAAACGTAGAATGTGAGGCCTAGATTTCTCCACATCGCACCTTGCTACGACCTCTCTCTTCACTTCAGGGCCTCCTCCTCCCTTCTTGAATCCTGCAAGAGGCTGAAGATCTGTGTAGTATGTCAATGTACTGACATACATTTAATCTGCCTTATGTTATTATTAATACTACGGAACTTTACCAGAATTTAATTTCAGCAAGATTTGGTTATCAAATTTCATTTTAATAAGGATTGGGAGCTTCGCCGCATATGTATTAAAGTTTGAGTAAATACATTTCTGATACGATCTCATCCTTTATTTTGATAGAAGTTCCTCATGCAAGACTTAATTTGTAAATAATATTTCTACTTTGAGAATTGTTTAATAACATTTAAGCACGCTTAGGATTGATGTGGAGACCATCGGAATCTTGGAGTAGTGCTGTTTTAAAACTAACTTCCTGATTTTCATAAACATAACTTCTATGCTTGCTGATGACTTAATTTGAAGAAGTCGATTATCGGTAACTTTGACAAAAACGTGGGGCTTTGGCGTCATTGATAACATTCAGTAACATTAGCTACTTGTTGTAACTTCCTCCCTTGGTATGTTCCACCCACCCCTCCCCTTTACCCCACTATGGTACAGTCGTGGAATGTTGGAATGAAGTCGACCTTAGAATGTTGTCAAGGGACTGCTGTTCAGAGAGATGCTGTAACTGACAAGCTGAGGATGCGTCTATGGTTTTAACTAATAAAGAAGTTAATCTTTCCACTTACCTGCATGGTCACTTGCTACATTTGGCGACGAGGATGGGATGCTGTGACAGGGACGGCGGTGCATCCTCCCCTGTAGTTAGGCAGCTTGCAGTTGGTGATGATAAGGACTTGACAGCATCTGGATTGTGAGTAAAGGGACACAGCAACAGCGGTTAAGCGGATTTATCGGCCGGTTGCCGTGGAGGTTGTTGATGTCGATACAGGAATTGAGAAAGTGTGTCACGGAGGTTCGGCACATTGGAGGTCTTCAGGGTGCTCACAGGGGTTGGAGAGCGAGAAAACCCTCATGTTGAGCGTTGCGAGGGGGATTTGAAGCTGGAGTATCAGAGAGCCTGTGGTGGTTTGAAAATAATTTACGGCGGAACCCTTGTGAGCGTTCTACTTAGTGGGTGGTGGACATCCGTCACACCTCGACTAAGAAGTACAATTACATTGAGGCCGATCTGTGTGTGAGCGTGTGGGAGCAGCGAGACGGCGCGACGGCTGATAATCAGTAATTGAGGTGGCGAGGCAGCCGGGTTGGTAACGTGAGCGACGGAATTTTTGAACACAGCTCAACCTGGGGGAGAGAACAGGAAGAGGCAACGGACCAAACAACAGAAGCCATTTCCAAGGCACCATACATAGGCAATTTTGATGTTAATAAGGATACCATAATTACCACGGATGCCAGTAGCAAAGGGATTGGGGCGATGTTATCACAGAGTACGAAGGAGGGTACAAATGTGGTGGCGTTTGCTTCAAGAACATTGTCAGCAGCCGCATCTAATTACTCCACGATAGAGAAAGAGGCTTTGGCTGTGTACTGGGCGATCCGACACTTCAATTTCTATGTGTGGGGCATGCCGTTCTCTGTGCACACGGACCACAAACCCTAAGTGGGGTTATTCGGGGAAAAAAGAATTGGAAAATCTGATGCCCCGCATCGCTAAATGGATACTGGGCTTACAAAGCTTCAACTTTAAAGTGGGTTTTCTACCCGGTCACCAAAACAAGGTGGCAGATTTTCTGTCTAGATCACCATTAGAGGAAGGTTTGGAATCAGAGTCGGAAGAGAAAAAGGTGATGGAAATAAAGATACCTGCAGTAACGAAAGAAGTATGGGATGTGCATTCAGAACAGGATGCAAATCTGGCGGAAGTGAGAAGGAGGGTGGCTGAAGGGTGGCCCAATAAGTGCAAGGATCTGGCGGAAGACATCCAACCGTACTGGAATGTACGTAATGACTTGTCTATAGAGGGGAAATTTGTTCTCAAGTCGGGAAAGATCGTACCCCCGGAGGGTTTGAGATCAAAGATTATTGATCTCACCCATGAGGGGCACCTGGGCAGGAGTATGTGTAAAGCACGTTTAAGAGCTGTATACTGGTTCCCAGGGATGGATCAGCTCATGGAGGACAAAGTGAAGTATTGCTATTCATGCAGTATCAGTGACAAGTCTAGAAGCATAAGACACTCACCGCTCATACCGGTGGAAGTCCCCATGGTCCCATGGGACAAACTAGGATTGGACATTACAGGGCCCATCCGGTCGATAGGACCTCAAGACAGGTACTTATTGGTTCTAATTGACTATTACTCAAATTGGATACCTTTGATATTTGTGAACTCAATAAATACCAAGACACTTATAGAGTTCATGAGCCAAATATTCTCGAGAGAAGGAATTCCCTCCACCTTGGTTACTGACAACTGGGTACAGTTTGTGTCGGAGGAGATGAGGGAGTTCCTTAAAGACATGTCAATATCACATGTACGCACACCCCTATATTGTCCCAAAGCTAATGGGAAGGTGGAGAGGGCAAATAGGATGATGAAGGAGTGCATACAACTGGCTAATACGTCAGGGTTAGCTATTGAGCCGGCTATTAGAGACATGCTATGGGGATACCACACAACACCAAGTCTGTCGTCGGGACAGTCACCCTTTGAATTATTGAGGGGAAGGAAGGCAGGCACAAAGTTGTCCCCTAACTGGTTGGGTCCGAAGGAGAGGGTATTGGTCAACTTGAGTGAATTCAAAGCTAGGACTGATACCCGGCAGAGGAAGTACCAGGAGTGGTATGACAGGAGGTGGGGGGTACAGGAGAAATCCCTCAGTCCAGGGCAAAGTGTGTACATCAGGAAACCCGAGATACAGGGTGGTAGTGGAGGTAAATACTACCCTCCGGGTAGAATCAAGGAGGACAAAAGAAACGTGGTAATCATGGAGGATGGAAAGAAATGGAGCATGGACAGGGTGGCGTTGGATGAGAGTGGGGGTATCCACAGAGAGGACAACAGGGGTCATGGACAATGTGCTGGGGTGGTGAAGACTCAAATCAGGAGAGGGTATCGCCAAAGGTACACTCCATGCTGGCACAAGGATTTTAGTATGGGAGACCAAAGTCAAGCAGAATGTTCATATACTTAGGTCCACACCACACATAGGGCACCCCGGGAGGTGGGTAGCTTTGTTTTCCTATTCCTGTAGTGAGTTCCTCTCCCCTGCCCCTTTTCCCTTGATGGTCTGTTAGGGAAGAAAGATGTGTTGTAACTTCCTCCTTTGGTATGTTCCACCCACCCCTCCCCTTTACCCCACTATGGTACAGTCGTGGAATGTTGGAATGAAGTCGACCTTAGAATGTTGTCAAGGGACTGCTGTTCAGAGAGATGCTGTAACTGACAAGCTGAGGATGCGTCTATGGTTTCAACTAATAAAGAAGTTAATCTTTCCACTTACCTGCGTGGTCACTTGCTACACTACTCTTTGTGTTTTTGCGTTTCGTCAGGAACCTTCTTCTTCCGACAATCACAGTGAACGTCATCTTGCTGCAGTCACGCAGGCATCTGACATCATTCCGCAGTATAATCCTACGTGGAGGCCATTTTGAAAGCGACGCTTTCGAGTATCCTAGCAACCTGAAGTGCGCTCAGCATCACTATCAGAAGCTACACGCCGATGCGCACGGCTTTTACTTAGTTTTGTTCATCGTGCGCTCAGCATCACAATTTTGCGCTGTTACGCACAGCTTTATAACTTTGAGCTACATTTGGGAGGCGCTAAAAATTTATTTTTTTAGCTCTTGCTCATGAACTAGTGACTTTATAGTGTAGTGTGCTAGAAGCTGACATACACGGCTACGAGATTACTGCCCTTAGCAGATATACATAACAGTAATTTCTCTAAATAGAATATACCTTGCAATAAGCATAATTGTATAATTAGCTTTATATTTCAGCCAGTTTGTATGGTTGTTATATAAGTAACACATCACATATTCATGCACAATATTTGAATATATAATAGAAATCTAAAAATGCAAAATGTTACTGCAGCCCCATTTTTTTTGTTTTAGCAGGTAATCCTCCTATACAATGGAAGAAGTGAACAGTTGTATTTGAAAGGTACGCTAGGGTATGTAGCCCTTCACTTAGTGCAGAGAGAAAGTCTTCATTACTTTTACATTGTTTAGGGTCGGAGGGGCAAGACGTTTTTGACCACCTACCAGACTTATCACGTGAAGAAGCGAATGGGCTCAACGACGATGATATATGCATCAAAAAACTAGATAATCATTACTTGCCACAGGTAAGCACTATTTTAGAAAGGTATACGTTCACTAAGAGGATGCAAGGTGATGAGGAAACGGTGGAATGTTATGTAACTATTTTAAGGAAACTTGCTTCTTCTTGTAAATTCGATGGCTTAACTGATGAACGTATACGTGATCAGTTCATGTTTGGATGCAATATGGAGAAAGTCAGGGAAGAATTATGGTCACGTGATGAGCCTACCCTAGATGAGGTTCTCGTTGTAGCCAAAAGGATTGAACATTCGATAAAATGTGTTGCAGTTTTGAAGAAAGATTCCATGAAAGAGTTCAAGGTTCAAGAAATTAAGAACAAAGGTAAAGTGAGTTAAAGATCTAAAGATAGGAGTTACAAAGGAGCCTCATCAAACAAAGAAAAAATAAATGAAAAATGGACCAATAGTAAGTGTTTCAGGTGCGGTAAAATGGGACATTTGGCTAATAATATAAATTGTCCAGCTTTAGGTTTAACATGTCCTAAATGCAAAAGGAAAGGTCCCTTTGCCTCAATGTGTAATAGTAAGGTGATATCTAAGGTTAAAGAAGTTGATGTTAATGATTGTGAATACGACAAATCCAACTCTGAAGATTATGAATGTGGTCAGATAGTTGTAAAGGTGGTAAGTGGAGAAAAGAAGAAGAATTGTCCATATGATTAAACTTACTTGAAGGAGCAAAAACTAGAGTTTTATTCGATTCAGGAGCGAAAATTACAATTGTTTCATGTGGAATTTATATGAATAATTTGAAAGGTAAAGTTAAACTTTTGAAGCCAGACATAAGGCGATTGGCTTATGGGGGAGAGCCCAATAAACTTCATGAGTATTTCACGGGTCTGATCGAGTACAAAAAGACATTTGTTTCAGGTAAAATTTACGTATCAATAAAAGGTGAAAGCATCATCCGTAGGATCCATCAAGGTGACCTTGGAGTCTTCCTTGACCCCAATGCTGATCCTCCCATTCAACTAAGAAGTGACATCAATTCTATTATGAAAAAAGAAAGTGGGGACTTGGTAGATGATCTTAAGAAAGAGATACAAGCATAAAATGATACTTTATTAAGATGCTATTCCTGTATGTTGCAAAGTGAGGAATGTTCCTCTTTCAGTAAGGGAAGATATGCAAAAAGGAATTGAAAAATTAAAAGATTGGGGAATCATAGAAGAGGTTGAAGGGACAGAATGGTTGGCTCCGGTAGTGGCAGCACACAAACCCAATGGGGATTTGAGACTCTGCATTGACTTGAGACAATTAAACAAATGTGCAGTGATCGAAAAATATCCTTTGCCAAACATAAACTAATTATTGTCTCTGTTGGGTGGAGCCAAAGTTTTTCGTACAATAGATCTTACCTCGGCGTATCACCAGATAGAATTGGAAGAGTCATGTAGGGATTTAACTTCATTCATAACACCTTTCGGCACATATAGATTTATACTTATGCCCTTTGGATTAGTATCAGCCTCTTCAGTGTTTCAGAGAGTAATGGAAAATATTCTTCAAGGTTTATCAGGTGTCTATATTTACCAAGATGACATATTAATCTATGGGGATGATAAGTGTCAACATGACTCTCGTTTGAAACTAGCTTTGGTGAGACTTTCAGATCATAATTTAACAATTAAGGCTGAAAAATGTAAATTTAGAACAAACTCAATAGATTACTTAGGTCACAACATTACCAGTGATGGTGTGAAACCTAAAGCTGATCTAATTAATACAATTCAAGAGATGAGTTCACCGTCCAACAAAAGTGAACTCATGAACTGTTTAGGGGTAGTTGAATACTATTCGAAATTTGTAAAGAAGTTTGCTAATTGCGCAGCAAATATGAGATACTTAAGAAATGCGTGGATTTCAAATGGACTGAATGTTGTGAAAAGGAGTTCATTGATATCAAAGGAAAACTTAAAGCAGCACCTTATCTTGCTAGTTGTAACCCTATGATCAAACCCATACTCATCACTGATGCAAGTGAAAAGGGTCTGGGAGCTGTTTTGCAACAGAAGGGTTCCTATGGGATGCAAACCATTATGTGTTGGTCACGAAGTCTCAAAGATCCTGGAACTAGATATTCATTTGTGGAACGAGAGTCTTTTGCAGTATTTTGGGCTATAACATTTTTTAAAAAGTTCCTTTGGGGTGTTGATTTCGAAGTGAGAATTGATCATAAGCCCCTGGTGGAGATATTTAGTAAAAAGGGCCTCAATGCCATATCCAGCAAAATAACAAAGTGGGTGATAGGGCCACAAGAATATAATTTCATGATAAGATACAAACCAGGAGTTGAAAATAACGTAGCAGATGTGCTGTCACGTCTCACACCCAACACTTTGTCTGCTGAAAATGATTGAGAGGATTCTGATCAATTGGTTTGTATCATTGATCAACAGATCATTAGTTTAAAAAGATGGTGTGAGGAAAATAATCTGTTATTTCGGGGAACGAGGTTAGTTCCTCCCTGCAGTCTTAGGAAATAATTCATAGATGTAGTCCATTCCTCACATGCTAGTATTACAAAATGTGTGGAACGATTGAGAATGTCATATTGGTGGCCAGGCATGGACATAGAAGTGGAACGTGCAATACGTGATTGTATCCCATGCACATTGAGTGACAAGTCCAAGAGCACTCGTGTCCAGCCACTGGTCTTAAGGAGACGTCCTTTTAATCCTTGGCAAGACATTGCTTTAGACATTCTTGGTCCAATTCATAGTAATGGCTCTCAAACTTTTGTAGTGGTTGTAATTGACATGTTCTCATGATGGCCTGAAGTTTTCTTTTTATCAAGCATTGATACAGGTCACATAATTAAATGATTAAAAAACTTGTTTTCTAAAGATGGAATACCTGAATCCTTATTAACAGATAATGGAGTTCAGCTAGTGTCAGAAGAGATGAAAAACTGTTTAGCATCTAAAGGTATTGTACACAAGACGTGTTCTCTCTATCATCCCGAGGCTAATGGAATGGTGGAGAGACTTAACGGAGTAATTAAAGAGACAATTGCTTTAGCTAAATCTATGTCTCTGAATTGGAAAGATGAAGGATTAAAGAAAAGTGCGGAGTACAGATGGTCTCCTCATTCCATCACTGGTAAGACACCTTTTCTTTTATTCAGAGGCAGAGTTCCAAACACCAATGTTGAACCTACATGGGTTAGTAAGTATGAGTTGAGTAAAGGCAAGGAAAATAAATGTGACAATGACATCATTAAAAAAAGAGAAGAAGAAAAAGGAAAACAGAGGAAATGTTATTTTGATGCTAAGAACAACAAAAGTGTTGGTTGGGGATTTGGTAATGATCAAACGTCCTGGCTTGATGGGTAATTCTGTTGCAAAGTTCATGAAACCTATAAGAGTCATTAAGGTATTTAAGAATGCTATAAAGACACAGGATCATAGAATTTGGATTTGTATAGCACAGTTTTCCACCGGATAAGATTTGCAGATGCTGGAGCAGGTGTATATGAGTAAGGGTCGTGTGGGTGGTTAGTTGAAGAGCCAGATAACTTAACCAATGAAAATAAAGTTTTCATAAACAATGGCAACGCCCTCTCTGCCTCATCTCCAGGCTTCTTATGACAGAAGGAGGAGGGTGGGTTTGCGGGGGCTGAGGCAAGATCCTGCTACAGAGGGTTGTTTAAAAAACACTCTGCATTTGAATGTCTGGATTGCACATGTCTGAGGGGTGTAGTTCTACAATGGCCCCCACACACAGGGACAATCTATTTTATTTGGCAGACATACTGCACATGCCTCAGCTTGTAAGGAATATCTGTTAAAAGGTGGTTGTCAGGGTTCACATTAGTGTATCCCTGAAGCCAATGAAAAGCCACACAGAGGAGCAGGGTCCCCAGCACTGTGCCATCTTCTGATAGGGGGGAGCTTCCCATCCTCTCAAGTACTGGGAGAGAGATTGAGGTGGGTCTTCCCTTTTTAATCCTGCCCTTGCTGCTCCATCCTCAGCACTGTGCACGCTTCTGATAGGGCGAAGCTTCCAGTCCTATCAAGTACTGGGAGAGAGATTGTGGTGGGTCTTCCCCTTTCAAACCTGCCCTTGCTGCTCCATCCCCAGCACTGTGCACGCTTCTGAGAGGGCTAAGCTTCCAGTCCCATCACGTACTGGGAGCGGGATTAAGGTGGGTCCTCCCCTTTCAAACCTGCCCTTGCTGCTCCATCCCCAGCACTGTGCACGCTTCTGAGAGGGCGAAGCTTCCAGTCCCATCACGTACTGGGAGCGGGATTAAGGTAGGTCCTCCCCTTTCAAACCTGCCCTTGCTGCTCCATCCCCAGCACTGTGCACGCTTCTGAGAGGGCGAAGCTTCCAGTCCTATCAAGTACTGGGAGAGGGATTGAGGTGGGACTTTTCTTTCAAACCTGCCCTTGCTGCTCCATCCTCAGCACTGTGCACGCTTCTGATAGGGCGAAGCTTCCAGTCCTATCAAGTACTGGGAGAGGGATTGAGGTGGGTCTTCCCTTTCAAACCTGCCCTTGCTGCTCCATCCCCAGCACTGTGCACGCTTCTGAGAGGGCTAAGCTTCCAGTCCCATCACGTACTGGGGGAGGGATTAAGGTGGGTCCTCCCCTTTCAAACCTGCCCTTGCTGCTCTTTCCCCAGCACTATGCATGCTTCTGATTGGGCAAAGATTCCAGTCCCACCAAGTACTGGGAGAGGTATTGAGGTGGGTCCTCCCCGTTCAAACCTGCCCTTGCTGCTCTACCTTCAGCACTGTGCACACTTCTGATAGGGCGAAGCTTCCAGTCCCATCAAGTACTGGGAGAGGGATTGAGGTGGGACCTCCCCTTTACAACCTGCCCTTGCTGCTCCATCCCCAGCACTGTGCCATCTTCTGATAGGGCAAAGCTGCCAGTCCCATCAAGTACTGGGAGAGGGATTGAGATGTGTCCTCCTGTTAGACCTGTCAGCCCTAGGGTGGTCTCCCCATCTATTTTTGATCGTGCCTCATTTTTTTCCACCCTCATTTTTATGTTGGAGTAGGTCTCCGGGCGCCTTTTCATTGCCAATCAGTGTTAAGGTGCAGGTGCTCCCTTCTCCCAAGATGGCTGCCACAGGCCCCTGCTACTGCAGAGTGGTCTTTATTAGTAGCACCCTAGCTGCCACGAGCTGGCTGGAACCCCACAACAATGTTGCGACACCAGCCCGCCTTTTTTGTCCCATAGGTAGAATGGGGAAGCTCCTGGAATGTGCTGGAACATTCTAGAAGGGAGGTGTGGTTTTTACTTTTGCCGCCTTGGCTAGAGGTCACCTGACCTAGGGCTACTTGAGAGAGGGAGGGAACTTTTTCTAGTTAGTTGGCCAGTTGGGGTAAAGCAGAGCTGGAGAATCCATGCAGGAGTTTTAGGCGGTAGGGCCTAGCCAGGGACTTATGCCTCTGAGAGTGACAGGACTTAGGTGCTGCCTCTTAAGTGAGTGAGGGATCTTATAAAGCCCACTGATCTTGCCCAGCAGTAGGAGGACCCAGGGACCCTCTGCCCAGCCTGACTAGGAAGGAACTCACACCCTACCCCCAAGGAACAGAACCCCCAAGGGCGCCAGAGACATCTGCGCCACAAAGACTGCATGCTGAAACTTCATGCCAAAACTGAATGCTGAAACTTCATGCCAAAACTGAATGCTTAAACTTCATGCGAAGACTGATTGCCTGACTGCTGGGGATCAACCAGGTACTAGCGCTCTGACCCCTGCGATCCCTGACCTGGCCTGGGATCCCCTGCATCAATCTTCTGTCGAGCGCGGACCTTGCAGTGCTCCCGCTTAATTTGTCACCCCCCCTGGCGCGGGGACCAGAAGCGCGTTCACCGCCGCGGCCCGGAGGCCTCAAGGTCCCCAAAATAAGTTTGGGAAGGGAGTAGGAACCCCACCCCCGTCCAATTCCACAAGACCCAGTTACCCTGACAGGAGTCAGCAGCCAAGGATTGTGCGGTGCTACGAATGTGGGGAGATTGGACACTACAAGGGAGATCCCAAGTGTTGCAAGCGACCCCCAGCCCCAACGGGCGGGAAGAGCCCCGGGGTAAGTAGTAGAGCGCTTGGGGTGGAGCTGCCCTTAGATAGGGAAGGGGAGTGGACAGGCCTGACCCTGGTTTCACTCGGGGATAGAGAGGTGGTCCCCGTAGTGTCCCTGCCCCCGAACACTGCTAAATATCAGCAGAGGGTGAGAGTTAACGGGGAGGAGGTGGAGGCTCTGAGGGACACAGGTGTCAGCATGACCACCGTAGTGAGGCGGCTGGTGTCCCCAGACCAAGTAGTCTCCGAGGAGTTCCATCCAGCCGTATTGGCTGACGGCAGTGTGAGTCACTATCCAGTGGCTCGTGTTCCGTTTGAGTGGGGAGGAGTCAAAGGCCTACTAAGAGTTGCGGTGAGCCCTGCCTTGCCTGTGGGGTGCTTGCTAGTGAACGACCTGGAGCACACCAAGTGGAGAGATGTCGAGTTTCGAGCTCATACCGAGATGCTGGGATTACCAGGGTGGACTTGCGTAGTCACGCGGTCCATGGCTGCCCGGCATGGAACTCACCCCGGGTTGGAGCCTGGAATCATGGCCCAACCCAACGCCAAGTGTGGAGAGGAGAAGGTGGTAGAGGACACGCCCCGTGAGATGGATGGGGAGGCCGCAGAGGTGCCCCCGGAGTCCGCGGAGGTGGATGTTGTTCCCGTGGGGGACTTGCCGACCCTTGCTGACTGGCATGTGGAGGAGGACCTACCCGGGAGGAATTTTGTCAAGCACAAAGGGCGTGCCCCACGCTTGAAGGCATGCGGCGACAGGCCGAAGCCCAAGTGGCCAGTCAGGAGATGGGAGGATATCATGTGTATTGGGATGATGGTCTCCTATACAGTGAGCCCAAGGTGCCGGTACATGGATCTTCGAGGGCCATAGTGGTCCCCCAATGTTACCGGGCCTTCCTGCTGGGTCAGGACAAAACCTTTGCGCGGTTGGTCTCACATATTTATTGGCCCAGGATGAGAATTGCCTCAGACACCTGTTGTAAGACCTGTAAGTCTTGCCAGGCAAGTGGTAAGACTGGGACTAAATTGAAAGTCCCTTTGGAACCGCTCCCGGTGGTCGGAACCCCTTTTGAGAGGGTCGGTATAGACATTGTTGGGCCATTGGACCCTCCGACCTCAGCGGGACACCGGTTCATTCTGGTTTTAGTGGACCATGCCACTCGGTACCCAAAGGCTATCCCTCTGAGGACCATCACTGCACCGGTGGTGGCGCGGGCATTGTTGGGGATTTTTACCCGAGTGGGATTCCCCAAGGTCCTGGTGTCGGACAGGGGCACGAATTTTATGTCGGCCTATATGCAGGCCATGTGGAAGTAGTGTGGGGTAACTGTTGTAACTTAGTCAGGAATGTTATTGTAAGAACCTGGGGTATGTCATGGAATGTTGGGGGGTGATGCGGTCATTACTGGTGGAGCTGTGCTGCTGGCAAGACCGTTAATGCTGGACCTGTTTTACTGAATAAATCCTTTCATCAACTATACTTGGAAGAATCTTATTTCTACACTGGCGACGATTGGCACTTCTGCTTGATTGGAGACAAGCATTCCAGCATTAATTCTCCAACACATTTTTTTCTTTGGGCATGTTAACTGAAGTCGTGCCCGAACCCACGAACAAGGACGATTCCTTTTGATTGGGGAATTTACATCGGATGACTATTATTTTGATTGGTGGCTTATGGATTACATTTGAGGAATTTTCGGACTCTGGGAGGAATTTTACGTCGTGAGCAACGTTGCAAGCTAATGGGAGTTCTGGTTTTCACATACTAGTTTTTTTTTGTGGTTGTGTGTGCGGAGTTCCTATTATCAAAGTTTCTTTCAAGGAAACGCATTGGTAAAGTTATTTTAAGAACTGTTGGATGCCTTGTCGTACATCTACAAACAACGGCCGTCAGTTGTTACCTTTTGAAGTGTTCTTACGCGAGGACACCGCAAGCTCAATTGTTTTGGCCCCGAAGGATGGTGGTACGGCAATCAGGATGTGTGTGGACTTGAGGAGTTTGAATGAGTGGATTTGGGTAGATCGCCAACCATTACCTAACATTTCGGAGTCTCTCAGCACACTAAGAGGGGCTCACATTTTTAGTGTGCTGGATCTATCGTCAGCTTACCATCAAGTTCCTTTGCACAAAGATTCCAGACACCTTACATCATTTGTGACTCCTCTGGGTGCATTCCGTTTTTTGAGGATGCCGTTAGGATTGGCATCTGCGGCGGCATGTTTCCAGAGGGTTATGAAGAAGGTATTGGGAGGTATAAATAACATCATGTTTTTTCAAGATGATATCTTGATTTATGGCAAAGGTAAGGTAGAACACGGTCGAACATTGATTGAGGTTTTGGAAAGGTTGAAGGCAAAGGGACTAACTGTGAAGAAAGAGAAATGTCGAATTGAGGTTGAGACAGTTTCGTACTTGGGTCATGTGATATCCGGTGAGGGTATTCAGCCGAAAGTGGAGCTGGCACAAAGTGTGGTGGATGCTCCAATTCCTAAGGATAAGGAAGAAGTGAGGTCATTTTTAGGCCTCGCTGAGTTTTACGCGAAGTTTGTTGAGAATTTTGCGTGTGTGACGGAGCCTATCAGAGCTCTATTGAAGAAGGGGGCACATTTTGTCTGGTCTAGTGATTGTCAAAAGGCTTTTGATAAGATCAAGGTTGAGATTGGAAAGATGCCTACGTTAGGGCATTTTGATGTTAATAAAAAGACAATATTGACTACGGATGCTAGTCTTAAGGGATTAGGTGCGGTTTTGTCTCAAGAGGTCAATGGAGAACACAAGACTGTCGCTTTTGCTTCAAGGGCCCTTAGGGGAGCGGAGAAAAATTATTCTTGTATTGAGAGGGAAGCTCTGAGTATTTATTGGGCTGCACAACATTTTAAATTCTATTTATGGGGCATTCCTTTTCTAGTTAGGACGGATCACCGTCCTCTTGTACAGATATTTTCTTGCAGGCGCAGTGAACATATCACACCTAGGATAAAACGCTGGAGTGAGGGTCTGCAAGAATTTAATTTCACAGTACAATACATACCAGGGTCTAATAACAAGTCTGCAGATTGTCTTTCCCGGCTACCCTTGGAAGTGACAGGTGAGGATGTTGAAGAAGAGAGTGTGTGTTGGGTCGTAGAGTCTTCATTGACACAGGAGGCATGGGTTGATGGTATGGATAATGACAAGGAGTTGAAGTTGTTAAGGTTATGGGCCAATCAGGGTTGGCCAGACTACAAAGTGTTGGATCCTGAGATGCGGGCATATTGGTTGGTTAGGGATGAACTCTCATATATTGGTGGGAACCTTATGAGAGGTCATAGAGTTGTGCCGCCTGTGGAATTCAGGAGTAAGATCATCAACACGGCCCATGAAGGACACCTGGGAAGGAGTCTCACCAAGGCTCGGGTGAGAGAAAGATACTGGTGGCCTGGCATGGATCGCATGGTTGAGGAGGTGGTTAAAGAGTGTGTGTCTTGTGCATCGAGTGACAAATCTCATGTGACCAGCCGAGCGCCGTTATCCCCTGTAGAGGTTCCCGATAAAGTCTGGTCTAAGTTGAGATTGGATATTGTGGGTCCATTTGAATTATTACCATCACATGAGCGATATGTCATCATGCTAGTGGATTACACCTCTAAATGGGTGGTGACGAACTGTGTTCCATCGGTGTATACGAGGACAGCGATTGATTTCTTAAAGGATGTTTTTGTCTCAGAGGGGGTGCCCAGATTTTTAATTACAGACAATGGGGTGCAATTCGTATCTCATGAAATGCAGGATTTTCTCAAAGATCACAATATTGTGCATCAGAAGACTGCACTATATGCACCTCAAGCCAATGGCTTGTCAGAGAGAATGAATCGTATAGTTAAAGATTGCGCACAGCGAGCTGTTAGTTCTAGAGTTTCGTTTAGTAATGTGTTGAGAGACACATGGTGGGCACATCGTACAACACCTAATGCGATCACTTTGGTGTCGCCTTTTGAGGCTTTGAGGGGAAGGAAAGCTACTTCTAAGCTGAATCCATCTTGGCTACCTGTGAGCTCTGGTGTTGTAGTTCCTATGGAAGTGAGACGAAGGAGAATTTTGGATTATCAAAGCAAGTATAAAATAGATTATGATTCCAGAATGCGTGTGAAGAGTAAGAAGTGGAATGTTGGTGACAAAGTCATGGTGAAGAATCCTAAACACAGATCTTCTTTCATTGGCCCTTTCACGATAGTTTCTATTTGGAAAAATGTGGTGAGGGTAAACACTGGTTGTGTGTGGAGTATGTCTAGGTTGGTAAAATGTTTGAGGAGTTCTAAAGATTTGTGTCATTCTGTTGGAGGTGAGAGGGGTGTTGGTGATAATGGAAATGAGAGTGCTTCTCCACATGGAGGAGGTCGGGTTTTGATGAGAGTGCTTCTCTTCATAGAGGAGGTCAGGTTCTGAGCAGGGATTCTATTCCTAATAGGTCTGCTCGAAGAAGTGGAAGCCTCCCTGTTAGGTTCAAAGACTATGTTATGAAATGAACCAGCAGGACCTTTAGAGGTAAATTGTGTTTCTAATTTTATCATTAGTTTGAACCTGAATGAACCTTAGTAGTAATTGTGTTTTTAATTTCATCATTAGTCTTATTGTTATTGTCATTGTTTTTATTTTATAGAAAGGGAGATGTGTTGTAACTTAGTCAGGAATGTTATTGTAAGAATCTGGGGTATGTCATGGAATGTTGGGGGGTGATGCGGTCATTACTGGTGGAGCTGTGCTGCTGGCAAGACCGTTAATGCTGGACCTGTTTTACTGAATAAATCCTTTCATCAACTATACTTGGAAGAATCTTATTTCTACAGTGACCTACCGGTTCTCCACTCCTTACCATCCCCGGACTAGTAGAGCGCTTCAATAAGACTTTGAAGGGAATGATCCGAAGCCTGCCAGAGGGCTTGAGGCGTAAGTGTGACGTCCTCCTCCCCTGCTTGTTGTTCTCCTACCGGGAGGTACCGCAGAAGGGAGTCGGGTTCAGCCCGTTTGAGTTGCTCTATGGCCATCCCGTTAGGGGACCCCTCAGCTTGGTGAAGGAGGGGTGGGAGAAGACTTCGCAGAAGCTTCCCCATGACATTGTCAACTACATGCTGGCGTTCCGCAGCCAGATGGCCAAGCTGTGGAAGGCGGCCTCAGAGAACCTAGAGGCTAGCCAAACCGTTATGAAGGAGTGGTATGACCGCAACGCTCGGACAGTCGAGTTGGACGTTGGACAGAAGGTGCGGGTCATGGAACCTGGGGAGTTTTGTGCCCTCCAGGACCGGTGGACTGGTCCGTACGACATTGTGGAGCAACGAGGCCAGACCACATATGTTGTGGATTTAAAGACCCCCCGTCAGCCCCTCAGGGTGTTCCACGTCAACCGCCTGAAGCCGCACCATGAGCGATCAGAGCTTGCTCTCCTTATGGTGACGGATGGGAGCGAAGAGGAAGAGAGTGAAGCTCTTCCTGACCTTCTAGCGGTGCAGGAAAAGGATGGTTCAGTAGAAGGTGTAGTCCTTTCCCCATCCTTGACCCCAGAGCAACAGAGGGACTGCCGCCATGTCCTGGGACAGTACACCTCTTTGTTCTCCCTCACGCCTGGAATCACTCATCTGTGTACCCATGAGGTGGACACAGGGGACAGCCCCCCAGTGAAGAACAAGTCTTACCGGCTCTCTGACCGAGTGAAGGATAGCATCCAGCGTGAGGTAGCCAAGATGCTGGAGCTGGGGGTGATAGAACCTTCCAGCAGCCCGTGGGCTAGTCCGGTGGTGTTGGTGCCGAAAGCGGCCCCACCGGGTACCACACCGGAACTTCAGTTTTGTGTGGACTACAGGGGGTTGAACTCTGTCACGAAGACAGATGCTCACCCCATCCCACGAGCAGACGAGCTGGTGGACCGGCTGGGAGCAGCACGGTACCTCAGCACCATTGATCTGACATCCGGATATTGGCAGATTGCCATGGCCGATGGAGCAAGGGAGTAGACAGCGTTCTCCACCCCCGAGGGCCACTACCAGTTCTGAGTGATGCCCTTTGGGCTCAAAAATGCTCCGGCCACTTTCCAGCGGTTAGTGAATCAGGTACTATCTGGTCTGGAGTCCTTCTCAGTGGCATACCTGGATGACATAGCTGTCTTCAGCGGCACCTGAGAGGACCATCTGCAGCACCTCCAGGAGGTATTGCAGGCGCTGCAACGCGCTGGCCTAACAATTAAAGCCAGCAAGTGCCAGATTGGACAGGGATCTGTTGTGTACCTGAGACACCTGGTGGGCGGAGGTAAGGTGCAACCCCTCCAGGCCAAAATAGAGACCATCTTGGCTTGGGAGCCCCCCAAGACCCAAACAGAGGTCCGAGCTTTCCTCGGCCTCACTGGGTATTACCGCCGGTTCGTCAAGGGATATGGTACCATCGTAACCCCCTTGACGGAATTGACCTCGAAGAAGCAACCTCACAAGGTTATATGGACAGCTGCTTGCCAGGAAGCCTTTGACACGCTGAAACATGTGATGTGTACCGCTCCAGTACTCGCAACTCCAGATTTCAGTAAGGAATTCATTCTGCAGACTGACGCCTTAGAGCACGGCATAGATGCGGTGCTCTCACAACTCAACACCGAGGGCCAAGATCAACCAGTGGCCTTCATATCCAGAAGACTCCTCCCTCGGGAACGGCGATGGAGCACCATTGAGAGAGAAGCCTTCGCGGTGGTCTGGGCTCTTAAGAAGTTGAGGCCATATCTCTTTGGAACTCACTTCCTCATTCAGACCGACCACCGCCCCCTTCGCTGGCTCATGCAGATGAGAGGCGAAACCCCCAAGTTGTTGAGGTGGTCCATTTCCCTACGGGGGATGGATTTTCGGGTGGAACATCGGCCCGGAGTTGACCACGCCAATGCTGACGGTCTCTCCAGGTTTTTCCGCCTTAGCGATGAGAACTCCCTAGAGGTTGGGTAGCTCTCCCCTCTTTTGGCTGGGGGGGACGCGTGTTAGACCTGTCAGCCCTAGGGTGGTCTCCCCATCTATTTTTGATCGTGCCTCATTTTTTTCCACCCTCATTTTTATGTTGGACTAGGTCTCCGGGCGCCTTTTCATTGCCAATCAGTGTTAAGGTGCAGGTGCTCCCTTCTCCCAAGATGGCTGCCACAGGCCCCTGCTACTGCAGAGTGGTCTTTATTAGTAGCACCCTAGCTTCCAGGAGCTGGCTGGAACCCCACAACAATGTTGCAACACCAGCCCGCCTTTTTTGTCCTATAGGTAGAATGGGGAAGCTCCTGGAAAGTGCTGGAACATTCAAGAAGGGAGGTGTGGTTTTTACTTTTGACGCCTTGGCTAGAGGTCACCTGACCTAGGGCTACTTAAGAGAGGGAGGGATCTTTTTCTAGTTAGTTGGCCAGTTGGGGTAAAGCAGAGCTGGAGAATCCACGCAGGAGGTTTAGGCGGTAGGGCCTAGCCAGGGACTTATGCCTCTGAGAGTGACAGGACTTAGGTGCTGCCTCTTAAGTGAGTGAGGGATCCTGTAAAGCCCACTGATCTTGCCCAGCAGTAGGAGGACCCAGGGACCCTCTGCCCAGCCTGACTAGGAAGGAACTAGTCACCAACTCACTCCCTACCTCCAAGGAACAGAACCCCCAAGGGCGCCAGAGACATCTGCGCCACAAAGACTGCATGCTGAAACTTCATGCCAAAACTGAATGCTGCAACTTCATGCGAAGACTGATTGCCTGACTGCTGGGGATTAACCAGGTACTAGCGCTGTGACCCCTGCACTCCCTGACCTGGCCTGGGATCCCCTGCATCAATCTCCCATCTAGCGCGGAGCCTGCAATGCTCCCGCTTAATTTGTCACCCCCCATGGCGCGGGGACCAGAAGCGCGTTCACCGCCGCGGCCTGGAGGCCTCAAGGTTGCCCCATCACCGAGTCGGGGCCCGCGGAGAAGCCCGGGGCCCCGTCGCTGCCGTTGCAGCTGCTGTTGGAGGCGCGAGAGGCCGTAACCTGTCCTGCGCCGCTGCGCGCATCGATTGAGGGGCCCGGAGCTGTGCCAGACGCCGCTGCAGAGGAGACCCCCCTGGACGACGAGACCGAGGTAACCCCCGGGGGCTGGGAGGTAGCGTGGCCGTGTGGAGGCCTGGAACTCACCCCCCTGCTCCCCGGGAGGCTTGGGAAGGACCCGGTGTGCCCCCTGCCGATTGGGAGCGACACCGCACTCCGAGACACTGACTCCCCCTCCGTGGGCTTCCCTCCATACATCTGGGACTTGGATTCCCCCTCCGTGGGATTGCCCTTGCCTTGGGACTGCCGCGTGTCTGGGGAACGCTTGTTCAATGCTTTATGCCTACAAGGAGCGCTTTGATCCCAAGTTCCGCTCAGACGTGCTCAATGCGTTAAGTATACGAGTAGCGCTTTATCCTCAAGTTGTGCTCAGAAGTGGTTAATGTTTTATGTATACGAGTAGCGCTTTATCCTCACGTTATGCTCAGGAGTGTTTAATGCTTAATGTATACGAGGAGCGCTTTATTCTCAAGTTATGCTCAGGAGTGTTTAACGCTTTATGTATATGAGGAGCGCTGTATTCTCAAGTTATGCTCAGGAGTGTTTAACGCTTTAGGTATATGAGGAGCGCTGTATTCTCAAGTTATGCTCAGGAGTGTTTAACGCTTTATGTATATGAGGAGCGCTGTATTCTCAAGTTCTGCTCAGGAGTATTTAATGCTTTGTGAATACGAGTAGCGCCGTGTATGCAGGTCCTGCCCCGCAGCACTGGGAAGGCCCGGGGTAGAGATAGGCTTGCAAGGCCTGCCTTGACGCGCGATTAGCTCAGAAGATGGCGCTACATGTACCAACCCCATTTCAAGGCGCTAATACCGCGCTAGTTACTACGCTAGATACCACGTGTGGTGCCACGGCAGAGGGAGACTTAGTAGTGGGAGGGGTGCAGCGCTAGTTAACTGCTGTGTTACCGCGTCCCCCAGATTCGCCAGGTATCGCCCCTGGAGCCTGAGGCAGCGCTCTGGAAACTGACGCTGAGGTATACAGGTGTGGCCTACTGTAGTAGAACGAAGTACTGGTGAAGCTCACGCTAAGATATTCAGGTATTGCCGATGTGACCATAATGAAATGTGGTAATTCAAATGCTAATGTGTTCAAGTGAGGCCCATTGCCATCTCAGAAACTGTGCTTTCCTATTTGATTAGATAAACCTGATTAATTTGCATTCACACTACTGTGTGGCTTCCCTTATTGTGTGTGTTTCCTGCTTCAGAGGATGTGTGTGTTGTATGGTCGCTTTACACATAAGCCTTCGGGTGCCCAGCCGCTCGAGTCACGTTACCCCCTTAGGGCTTGGTGACCCCAGGTCTTACACCTCCCCTTTCAAACCTGCCCTTGCTGCTCCATCCCCAGCACTGTGCCAGCTTTGAGAGGTCTAAGCTTCCAGTCCTCTCAAGTACTGGGAGAGGGATTGAGGTGGGTCCTCCCCTTTCAAACCTCTGAGGGAATAATGGCTTGCAATGCCCAGCAAAGGTTTGAGTTGCCAGCTAGGTAAGCAAGTTAAGTAAAATGAAAATGTTATTTCTCTCTGCATGTGTGGCTGTGATTATGAGTGCATTTGTGAGTCACTGAGAGTGAATGGAATTGATTGAAAGTGTGTGTGCAAGTGTGTTTGAGAGTATCAATGAGAGTGAAAGTGAGTGTGAATCAAAGTTGGAGAGCTTGTATGAATAAGTGAAAGTGAGTACAAGGGAGTGAGTGAAGGAATAGGAGTGTGCTAGAACGCGTGATTGATTGTAAGTTGTGAGATGAAGCAGAAGTTAGTCAGGGCATAGCTATCAATGATACAGTTCTACGAGGCCCATATTCAGTGAGAGTGTATAAGTAGAACCTCTAAAGGAAGCTGTGCTCCAGTGGGCTGGAAGTATAAGAATGTAAATAGATGAAAGGACTTTAAGAGATGAGAGGAGATTGAGATAATCAGTTGTGATTCATACATCTTTAGCACTTAACTTTATCCACCAAATGTGGTGGGTGGGTGTTTCAGATGTTAGTAATGAGGGCATATTTAGTTAGAAGCATTTGAATTTAGCTGCACCTTCCCTGATGAAGCCTGAGAACACTGGGGCGGGTGTGGGGGAGGTGTTACCTACATGTATACTATATACCTTAAACCCTGTGCACCTCAGACCTTCCCTAATGAAGATTGAGAACACAGGGTGGAGGTGGGGGAGGGGTTACCTACATGTATAATATTTACCTTAAACCCTGTACGCCTCACACCTTCCCTAATAAAGATTGAGAACACTGGGTGGAGGTAGGGGAGGGGTTACCTTCATATGTAATATTTATCTTAAACCCTGGGCTCCTTGCACCTTGAATAACGAAGACTGAAAATACTGGGGCAGTGGTGGGGGAGGGATTACCTGCATGAGTCATTTTTACCTTAAACCCTGTGCTCCTTGCACCTTGCATAATTAAGACTGAGGACACTGGGCAGTGGTGTGGGAGGGATTACCTGCATGTGTAATATTTATGTTAAACCCTGGGCTTCTCACACCTTGCATAATGAATACCAAGAACCGTGGGGTGGTAATGGGAGAGGGGTTACCTACATATGTAATATTTACCATAAACCCTAGGCTCCTCCCAACTTACATAATGAAGACTAAGATCACTGGCGGTGGTGGTGGGAGAGGGGCTAACTATGTGTGTAATATTTATCTTAAACCCAGGACTCCTCACACCTCACATAAAGACAATTGAAAGATATGGGGCAGAGGAGGGATGGGGTTACCTACATGTGTAATATTTACCTTAAGTCCTGGACTCCTCATACCATCCTTAATGAAGACTGAGAACACTGGAGAGTTGGTGGGGAAGGGGCTAACTACATGTGTAATATTTACCTTTATCCCTGGGCTTGTCACACCATCCATATTGAAGAATGAAAACACTGGGACGATGATGAAAGAGCGGTTGCCTACATTTGTTATATTTTTCTTAAACCCTGGGCTCCTCACACCTATCATACTGTACACTAAGTGCACTGTGGTGGTGGTGGGAGAGGGGCTACCTATGTTTCTAGTCTTTATCTTAAACCATGGGCTCCTCACACCTTCCATAATGAAGAGTTATAACACTGAGGCAGTGTTGAGGAGAGGGGTTATATACATGTGTAATATTAATCTTAAACCCTTGACTCCTCCCACCTTCTAGAAAGTAGAATAAGAACAATGGGGAAGTGGTGTGGGAGCGGTTACCTACATGTGTAATATGATCTATCGTAAGCCCTGGGATCCTCACACCTGGCATAATGGAAACTGAGAAAATCAAATCTGTGGTTGGGGAGGGGTTACCTACATGTGTAATAAATATATTAAACTCTGGGCCCCTCACTCCATGCATAATGAAGACTGAGAACACTGTGGTAGTGGTGGGAAGGGTTACTACATGTAGAATATTGATGTTAAAACCTGGACTCCTCAAACTTTGCACAATGAAGACAGAAACCACTGGTACGGTAGTAGGAGAACAATTACATACATGTTTCATATTGATCTTAAACCATGGGTTAATCCCACCTTGCAAATTGATGACTGAGATCACTGGGATGGTGGTGGGAGATTAGTTACCTACACTTGTAATATCTACATTAAACCCTTGCTTAATGAAGAGTGAGAACCATGGGCAGTGGTGGGTGAGGAGATATCTACATGTGTAGTAGTTATATTAAACCCTGAGGTCAATGAGGCGGTGGTGGGGGAGGGGGGTACCTACATATCAAATATTTGCCTTAAACCCTGGGCTCCTCACATATTCCGTAATGAAGACAGAGAACACTGGTGCAGTTGTGTTGTAGGGGTACCTACTAGGGGTGGGCGGAATTTGCAAAATCCACTTTCGCAAATTATCGCGAAAATGTTTAAAATTATCCCAAACACGCGGAAATATCGCGAAGATGCAGAAGTATTTTTCCCGCATGTTCGCAAGATTTTCTGCATGGTTGCGGCTCACCAACTTACCCATGTGGTTGCTCGCGGGCGCGGCCATCTTGTTTTCAGTTGTCTCGCGGTGCATGATCGAGATAAGAAAGACGTGATCGCACTACACATGACGTCACTGCAGGCGCGAACTGTCGTGAGACAGCGCAAATGGCTAAAAACAATACAACATCTCATGGAGAACGCGACCGGATCAAGAAAACTTGTCGGCGAACGCAGGGATCAGGTAAGGTGATCGTGCGCGCGCGAGAATTTATTATTTTACAGCGCAAGCAAGAAACAAATTATCACCAAGCTGCAGAATGCCGAAATTTTGACATTTTCGTGCTTTCCGCGGAACGCGAAAATGTCAAATTATCGCAATTTCCGCGAACGGAATGAAATTTTCGCCCAGGCCTACTACCTACATATGTTCTATTTAAATTAAGCCCTGGGCTCTTCACACCTTAACTAATGAAGACTGAGGACACAGGGACAGTGATGTGAGAGGGGGTTAAATACATGTGCAATATTTATCAAACACCCTGTGCTCCTCACAACTTGCATAATCAAGACTGAGAATGCTGGGGCGCTGTTGTGGAGAGGGATTACCTGCATTTATACATTTTATCTTACTGATGACGCTGGGGCAGTGGTGGGAGAGGGGTTACGGACATATCTAATATTTACTTTAAACCCTGAACTCCTCACAACTTACATAATGAAGACTGAGAACACTAGGGCAGTGATGGGGGAGAGGTTACCTACATCTGTAATATGTATGTTAAACCCTGGGCTCCTCACACCTTCCCTAATGAAGACTGAGAACACTGGGGCAGTGGTGGGGTAGGGGCTATCTACAGTTGCAATTTTGCCCTCAAGCCCTGTGCTCCTCACACATTCCATAAAAAACACTGATAACACTGCGGTGGTGGTGCTGGAGGGATTACCTACACATGTAATATTTATCTTAAACCCTGGGCTCCTCACATCTTGCATAATGAAGACTGAGAACCCTGGGGTGGTGGTGGAAGAGGGATTACATACATGAGTAGTATTTATATTAAACCCGGACCTCTTCACACCTTGCATAATGAACACTGAGATCACTTGGACGGTGTTGGTAGAGGGGTTACCTACATGCGTAATATTTATCTTAAACCCTGGGCTCCTCACACCTTGCATAATTAAGACTGGACATTCTGAGGTAGTGGTGGTGGAAGGGTTACCTACATCTGTAATATTTCTCTTAAAACCTTCTCCTCACACTTTGCATAATGAAGACTGAGAATATTAGGGTGGTGGTGTGGAAGGGCTAACTACATGTGTTATGTTTACCTTAAACCTTGGGCTCCTCACACCTTAACTAATAAAGACTATACACACTGGGGCTGTGGTGTAAGAGGGGTTAAATACATGTGTAATATTTAGCTAATGCCCTATGCTCCTCACAACTTACATAATGAAGATTGAGATCACTGGGGGTGGTGGTGGGAGAGGGGCTAACTATGTGTGTAATATTTATCTTAAACCCAGGACTCCTCACACCTCACATAAAGACAATTGAATTAAATGGGGCAGAGGAGGGATGGGGTTACCTACATGTGTAATATTTACCTTAATTCCTCGACTTCTCACACCTTCCTTAATGAAGACTTAGAACACTTGGATGGTGGTGGGAGATTAGTTACCTACATTTGTAATATCTACCTTAAACCCTGGGCTCCTCACGCCTTGCTTAATCAAGAGTGAGAACCATGGGCAGTGGTGGGTGAGGGAATATCTATATGTGTAGTAGTTATATTAACCCTGGGGCAGTGGCTGGCGAGGGGTTACATATATGTGTAATAATTATCTTATACCCTGGGCTCCTTACACCTTACACCTTGCATAATTAAGACTGAGAACGCTGGTGCGATGGTGGGGGAGGGATTACCTACATGTGTAATTTTAATGTTAATTCATGTGCTCCTCACACATGTCATAATGCAGACTGAGGACAGTAGATCAGTGATTGGGGAGAGGTTACCTACATGTGTAATAGTTATATTAAACCCTGGGCTCCTCACTCCTTGCAAAATCAACACTTGGAACACTAGGACAGTGGTGGTGGAGGGGTTACTGCATGTGGAATATTGATCTTAAACTCTGGACTTCTCACACCTTGTATAATGAAGACTAAGATCACTTGATGGTGTTGGGAGAGGTGTTACCTGCATGTGTAATATTTATCAAAAAGCCTGGGCTCCTCACGCCTTGCATAATGAAGACTAAAAACAATGGGACATAGGTGGTATAGGGTTTCCATAAATGTGTAATATTTATCTGAAACCCTGGGCTCCTCACACCTTCCATAATGAAGATTGAAAACACTGGGATGATGGTGGGGGAAGGGATACCTATATGCGTAATATTCATCTTAAACACTGTCTCCTCACACCTTGCTTATTGAAGACTGAGGTCAATGGGGTGGTGGTGGGGGAGGGGTTACCTACATGTCAAATACTTGCCTAAAACCCTGGGCTTCTTACAGTTTACATAAATGAAGACTGATAATGCTGGGTTGTGAAGGGAGAGGGGTTACCTACATTTGTATTATTTACCTTAAACCCTGTGCTCTGTACACCTTCCCTAATGAAGACTGAGAACACTGGGGCGGTGGTGGGGTAGGGGCCATCTACATGTGTAATATTTACCTTAAACCATTTGCTCTTCACACCTTCCCTAATGAAGACTGAGAACAATAGGCCGGTGACGTTGTAGGGCTACCTACATGTGTTATGTTTACCTTAACCCCTTCACTGCTAGGCCTTTTCCCCCCCATGTGCTAAGCCTTTTTAGGGCTATTTGGGGTAGTGCACGCTAAGGCCCCTGTAACTTTTTGACCACATAAGGTATCCATGCCAAATTTGAGTCCTTTTCTTCCAACATTCCAACTGGGTATTCTTAAGGTACCCAGGGTTTGTGGATTCCCCCAGAAGGGTCCCAGAAATTAGCCAAAATACAGCAAAATGTAGTTTTTTTGTGAAAAATGGGAAAACGGTCTGTGGGTTTGTGGGGCTGAAATCACAATTTCCCCAGAGTTTAGGGAATGACAGACTTTTGTCAGAAAACCAACATTTTTTACAAAGTTTTGGCATTTCTCTGGGACATAGCCTATTTTTGCTATTTTTGTGCTTTCAACCTCCTTCCAGTTAATGGCAGAAATAGGTGTGAAAGCAATAATGGATCCTGGAAAGCTATACATTTATGAAAAGTAGACAAAATTCAGCAAGGGGTCATTTGTGTAGATCCATCAAGGTTTCTTTATAGAAACTAACAGTTAAATAAAGGAAAAATTGAAAAATAGTTGAAAAAACAGCCTTTTGTGTCAACGTTTTCACCTGTAACTTCTTCTAATAATGACAGCTCTTTGAAAGCAATATACCGTTACATCCGATGGACCTTCCTGGTTGTGGGGATATATAGGACTTGTAGGTTCACCAAAAACCCGAGGAACCCAGAGTCAAAAACTGAGCAGCAATTTGCAATGTTTTTTTATTATGTTCCGGGTATATAGCAATTATTGTGGGAAAATGTATACATGGAAAAATCGGTATGAAAGACACCTATGTATTTCTGAAATGGGAATAAATTATAGAGTTTAGAAACAGTACATATTTGCACATTTTCGAAATTGGGAATACTCATACTAGCATCAGAATTATCGGTCATTTTTCAAAATGACTTTTCTTTTACACAATGTCTTTCATTTGGAAGGCACAAAATGCATCAAAAATTCAATAGGTAATTACAGTTGATTTACAAATCTGAATTACCCTAAGACTCCCGATAAAAATGGTACCTCACTTGTGTGGGTAGGCATAGTGCCCATGACAGGAAATGGCTCAAAACCCAACATGAACACACCACATTTTCACAATGAAAATTTACCCTTTTTTTGAGAAGTGTCTAGCTGTAGTTTTTGAACACTAGCTCTGCCGGCACCTATGGAAACCTAGCACACCTATACATTTTTCAAAACTAGACACCCAGGGAAATCCAGGATGGGGTGACTTCACTGCCTCCCACAGGTTCTGTTACCCAGAATCCCTCGCAAACCAAATAATTGTCAAAAATACAAATTTTCCCCACATTTCTGTGGTGGAAAGTTCTGGAATCTGCGTCGATCCACTAATTTCCACCCACCCCACGTTCCTCAAAGTCTTCTGAGAAAAAATGGTACCTCACTTGTGTGGTTCGGACTAGGACCCACGACAGGAAACGGTGTAAAACGCAACGTCGTCACACCTCAATTTCGCAGGGAAACATGACCCTTTTTTGGCAAACTGCATAGCTGTAGTTTTTGAACCCTAGCTCTGCCGGCACATAGGGAAACCTAGCAAACGTATACATTTTTGAAAACTAGACAGCCAAGGGAATACAGGATGGGGTGACTTGACTGCCTCCCACCAGGGTCTGTTACCCAGAAACCCTAACAAACCTAAAAAATTGTCAAAAAAAAAACATTTTCCCCACATTTCTGTGGTGGAACGTTCTGGAATCTGTGCGGATCCACAAATTTCCACCCACCTCACATTCCCCAAAGTCTTACGAGAAAAATGGTACCTCACTTGTGCGGGTCGGCCTAGTGCCCGTAACAGGAAACGGCACAAAACTCCACGTGGTCACTCCTCAATTTCTCAGTGAAAAATTACCCTTTTTTTGGCAAAGTGCCTAGCTGTAGTTTTTTAACCCTAGCTCTGCCGGCACCTTGGGAAACCTAGCAAACCTATACATTTTTGAAAACGAGACACCTATAGTAATCCAGGATGGGGTGACTTGACTGCCTCCCACCAGGGTCTGTTACCCAGAATCCCTTGCAAACCTAAAAAATTGTCAAACAAACCACATTTTCCCCACATTTCTGTGGTGGAAAGTTCTGGAATCTGCGTGGATCCATAAAATTCCACCAACCCTGCATTCCCCAAAGTCTTTTGAGAAAATAGTACCTCACTTGTGCAGGTCGGCCTAGTGCACGCGACAGGAAACAGCGCATAACGCAACGTGGTCACTCCTCAATTTCGCAGAGAAAAATGACCCTTTTTTGGCAAGTGCCTAGCTGTAGTTTGTGAACCCTAGCTCTGCCGGGACCTAGGGAAACCTAGCAAACCTATACATGTTTGAAAACTAGACATCCAGGGGAATCCAGGATGGGGTGACTTAGCTGCCTCCCACCACGTTCTGTTACCCACAATCCCTTGCAAACCTAAAGAATTGTGAAAAAAAAACACATTTTCCCCACATTTCTGTGGTAGAAAGTTCTGGAATCTGCATGGATCAACTAACTTCCACCCACTCCGCATTCCTCAAAGTCTTCCGAGAAAAATGGTACCTCACTTGTGTGGGTCGGCCTAGTGCCCGCGACAGGAAACAATGCAAAACGCAACGTCGTCACACCTCAATTTCGCAAGGAAACATGACCCTTTTTTGACAAAGTGCCTAGCTGTAGTTTTTTAACCTTAACTCTGCCGGCACGTAGGGAAGTCTAGTAAACCTATACATTTTTGAAAACTAGTCACGAGGGGAATCCAGGATGGGGAGACTTGACTGCCTCCCACCAGGTTTTGTTACCCAGAATCCCTTGAAACCCAAACAATTGTCAAAAAAACACATTTACCCCACATTTCTGTGGTGGAAAGTTCTGGAATCTGCGTGGATCCACAATTTTCCACCCACCCCATGTTCCCCAAAGTCTTCCAAGAAAAATGGTATCTCACTTGTGTGGGTCGGCCTAGTGCCCGCGACAGGAAACGGCGTAAAACGTAACGTGGTCACACATCAATTTCGCAGTGAAAATTTAGCCTTTTTTGGCCAAGTGCCCAGCTGTAGTTCTTGAACCCTAGCTCTGCCGGCACCTAGGGAAACCTAGCAAACCTATACATTTTTCAAAACCAGGCACCCAGGGAAATCCAGGATGGGGTGAATTGACTACGTCCCACAGGTTCTGGTATTCAGAATCCCTCGCAAACCAAATAATTGTCAAAAAAAACACATTTTCCCCACATTTCTGTGGTGGAAAGTTCTGGAATCTGCGTGGATCAACAAATTTCCACCCATCCCGCATTCCCAAAGTCTTCCGCAAAAAATGGTACCGCACTTGTGTGGGTCGGCCGAGGGCCCGCGACAGGAAATGGCGCAAAACGCAACGTGGACACACCTCAATTTCGCAGTGTAAAATGACCCTTTTTTGGCAAAGTGCTTAGCTGTAGTTTTTTAACCCCAGCTCTGCCGGCATCTAGGGAAACCTACCAAAACTATACATTTTTGAAAAGAAGACACCCGGGGGAATCAAGGATGTGGTGACTTGACTGCCTCCCACCTGGTTCTGTTACCCAGAATCCCTTGCAAACCTAAAACATTGACCAAAAAAAACACATTTTCTCTACATTTCTGTGGTGGAAAGTTCTGGAATCTGCGTGGATCCACAAATTTTCACCCGCCCCGCGTTCCCCAAAGTCTTACAAGAAAAATGGTACCTCACTTGTGTTGGTCGGCCTAGTGCCAGGGACAGGAAACAGCGCAAAACGCAACATGGTCACACCTCAATTTCGCAGTGAAAAATGAACCCTTTTTTGGCAAAGTACCTAGCTGTCATTTGTTAACCATAGGTCTGCCGGGACCTAGGGAAACCTAGCAAACCTATACATTTTTATAAACTAGACACCCAGGCAAATACAGGATGGGGTGACTTAGCTGCCTCCAACCACGTTCTGTTACCCAGAATCCCTTGCAAACCTAAAAAATTGAAGAAAACAAAACATTTTCTCCACATTTCTGTGGTGGAAAGTTCTGGAATCTGCGTGGATCCACTAATTTCCGCCCACCCCGCGTTCCTCAAAGTCTTCTGAGAAAAATGGTACACCACTTGTGTGGTTCGGAATAGTGCCCGCGACAGGAAACGCTGCAAAACGCAACGTCATCACACCTCAATTTCGCAGTGAAACATGACCCTTTTTTTTGCAAAGTGCCTAGCTGTAGTTTTTTAACCCTAGCTCTGCCGGCACCTAGGGAAACCTACCACACCTATAAATGTTTGAAAACTAGACACCCAGGGGAATCAAGGATGTGGTGACTTGACTGCCTCCCACCAGGGTCATTTACCCGGAATCCCTCGCAAACCTAAAAAATTGTCAAACAAACCACATTTTCCCCACATTTCTGAGGTGGAAAGTTCTGGAATCTGCGTGGATCCACAAATTTCCACCAACCCCGCGTTCCCCAAAGTCTTTTGAGAAAAATGGTACCTCACTTGTGCAGGTCGGCCTAGTGCACGCGACAGGAAACAGCACAAAACGCCACGTGGTCACACCTCAATTTCGCAGTGAAAAATGACCCTTTTTTGGCCAAGTGCCTAGCTGTAGTTTGTGAACCCTAGCTCTGCCGGGACCTAGGGAAACCTAGCAAACCTATACATGTTTGAAAACTAGACACCCAGGGGAATCCAGGATGTGGTGACTTAGCTGCCTCCCACCACGTTCTGTTACCCACAATCCCTTGCAAACCTAAAAAATTGTGAAAAAAAACAAATTTTCCCCACATTTCTGTGGTGGAAAGTTCTGGAATCTGCGTGGATCCACTAATTTTCACCCAATCCCCATTCCTCAAAGTATTCCAAGAAAAATGGTACCTCACTTGTGTGGGTCGGACTAGTGCCCGCGACAGGAAACGGGGCAAAACGCAACGTCGTCACACCTCAATTTCGCAGCTAAACATGACCTTTTTTGACAAAGTGCCTAGCTGTAGTTTTTTAACCTTAGCTCTAACGGCACCTAGGGAAACCTAGCAAACCTATACATCTTTGAAAACTAGACACTGAGGGGAATCCAGAATGGGGAGACTTGTCTGCCTCCCACCAGGTTTTGTTACCCAAAATCCTTTGCAAACCTAACAAATTGTCAAAAAAACACATTTTCCCCACATTTCTGTAGTGGAAAGTTCTGTAATCTGCGTGGATCTACAAATTTCCACCGGCTCCCCGTTCCCCAAAGTCTTACGAGAAAAATGGTACCTCACTTGTGCTGGTTGGCCTAGTGCCCTTGACAGGAAACAGCGCAAAACGCAGCATGGTCACACCTCAATTTCGCAGTGAAAAATGACCCTTTTTTGGCAAAGTGCCTAGCTGCAGTTTTTGAACCCTAGCTCTGCCGGCACCTTGGGAAACCTAGCAAACCTATACATTTAAAAAAAATAGACAACCAGGGGAATCCAGGATGGGGAGACTTGACTGCCTCCCACCAGGGTCTGTTACCCAGAATCCCTTACAAACCTTAAAAATTGTCAAAAAAATAAGTTTTCCCCTGACTTTTCGTGGTGGAAAGTTCGGGAATCTGTGTGGATCCACAAATTTCCACCCACTCCGCATTCCCCAAAGTCTTACGAGAAAAATAGTCCCTCACTTGTGTTGGTCGGCCTAGTGCCCGCGACAGGAAACAGCGCAAAACGCAACATGGTCACACCTCAATTTCGCAGTGAAAAATGACCCTTTTTTGGCAAAGTACCTAGCTGTGGTTTTTGAACCATAGGTCTGCCGGGACCTAGGGAAACCTAGCAAACCTATACATTTTTATAAACTAGACACCCAGGCGAATCCAGGATGTGGGGTGACTGAGCTGCCTCCCACCAGGTTCTGTTACCCAGAATCCCTTGCAAACCTAAAAAATTGACAAAAAAAACCATTTTCTCCACATTTCTGTGGTGGAAAGTTCTGTAATCTGCATGCATCTACAAATTTCCACCCGCCCCACGTTCCCCAAAGTCTTACGAGAAAAATGGAACCTCACTTGTGTTGGTCGGCCTAGTGACAGCGACAGGAAACTGCGCAAAACGCAACATGGTCACACCTCAATTTAGCAGTGAAAAATGACCCTTTTTTGGCAAAGTGCCTAGCTGCAGTTTTTGAACCCTAGCTCTGCCGGCACATTGGGAAACCTAGCAAACCTATACATTTTTGAAAAGTAGACAACCAGGGGAATCCAGGATGGGGTGACTTGACTGCCTCCCACCAGGGTCTGTTACCCAGAATCCCTTACAAACCTTAAAAATTATCAAAAAAAAACCTTTTCCCCGCATTTCTGTGGTGGAAAGTTCTGGAATCTGCGTGGATCCACACATTTCCACCCACTCCGCATTCCCCAAAGTTTTACGAGAAAAATGGTACCTCACTTGTGCGGGTCGTCCTAGTGCCCTTGACAGGAAACGGCACAAGACGCCACGTGGTCACACCTCAATTTCTCAGTGAAAAATGACCCTTTTTTGGCAAACTGCCTAGCTGTAGTTTTTTAACCCTAGCTCTGCCGGCACCTAGGGAAACCTACCAAACCTATACATTTTTGAAAACTAGACACCCAGGGGATTCAAGGATGTGGTGACTTGACTGCCTCCCACCTGGTTCTGTTACCCAGAATCCCTTGCAAACCTAAAAATTGACAAAAAAAACACATTTTCACCACTTTTCTGTGGTGGAAAGTTCTGGAATCTGCGTGGATCCACAAATTTCCACCTGCCCCGCGTTCCCCCAAGTATTACAAGAAAAATAGTCCCTCACTTGTGTTGATCGGCCAAGTGCCCGCGACAGGAAACAGCGATAAACGCAACATGGTCACACCTCAATTTCGCAGTGAAAAATGACCCTTTTTTGGCAAAGTACCTAGCTGTCGTTTTTGAACCATAGGTCTGCCGGGACCTAGGTAAACCTAGCAAACCCATACATTTTTATAAACTAGACACCCAGGCGAATCCAGGATGGGGTGACTGAGCTGCCTCCCACCACGTTCTGTTACCCAGAATCCCTTGCAAACCTAAACAATTGAAGAAAAAAAAATATTTTCTCCACATTTCTATGGTGGAAAGTTCTGGAATCTGCGTGGATCCACTAATTTCCACCCACCCCGCGTTCCTCAAAGTCTTCCGAGAAAAATGGTACCTCACTTGTGTGGTTCGGACTAGTGCCCGCGACAGGAAACGGTGCAAAACGCAACATCGTCACACCACAATTTCGCAGGGAAACATGACCCTTTTTTTTGCAAAGTGCCTAGCTGTAGTTTTTGAACCCTAGCTCTGCCGGCACCTAGGGAAACCTACCAAACCTATACATTTTTGAAAACTAGACACCCAGGGGAATCAAGGATGTGGTTACTTGACTGCCTCCCACCAGGGTCTTTTACCCGGAATCCCTCGCAAACCTAAAAAATTGTCAAACAAACCACATTTTCCCCACATTTCTGTGGTGGAAAGTTCTGGAATCTGCGTGGATCCACAAATTTCCACCAACCCCGCGTTCCCCAAAGTCTTTTGAGAAAAATGATACCTCACTTGTGCAGGTCGACCTAGTGCACGCGACAGAAAACAGCACAAAACGCCACGTGGTCACACCTCAATTTCGCAGTGAAAAATGACCCTTTTTTGGCAAAGTGCCTAGCTGTAGTTTGTGAACCCTAGCTCTGCCGGGACCTAGGGAAACCTAGCAAACCTATACATGTTTGAAATTTAGACACCCAGGGGAATCCAGGATGGGGTGACTTAGCTGCCTCCCACCACGTTCTGTTACCCACAATCCCTTGCAAACCTAAAAAATTGTGAAAAAAAACACATTTTCCCCACATTTCTGTGGTGGAAAGTTCTGGAATATGCGTGGATTCACAATTTTCCACTGACACCACGTTCCCCAAAGTCTGCTAAAAAAAATGGTACCTCACTTGTGTGGGTCTGGCTAGTGCCCGCGACAGGAAACGGCACAAAACGCATCTTGGTCACACCTCAATTTCGCAGTGAAAAATTTGCCTTTTTTGGCAAAGTGCCTAGCTGTAGTTTTTGAACCCTAGCTCTGCCGGCACCTATGGAAACCTAGCAAACCTATACATTTTAGAAAACTAGACACCCAGGGGAATCCAGGAGGGGGTGACTTAGCTGCCTCCCACCACGTTCTGTTACCCACAATCCCTTGCAAACCTAAAAAATTGTGAAAAAAAACAAATTTTCACCACATTTCTGTGGTGGAAAGTTCTGGAATCTGCGTGGATCCACTAATTTCCACCCAATCCCCATTCCTCAAAGTATTCCAAGAAAAATGGTACCTCACTAGTGTGGGTCGGCCTAGTGCCCGCGACAGGAAACGATTCAAAACGCAACGTCGTCACACCTCAATTTCGCAGGGAAACATGACCTTTTTTGACAAAGTGCCTAGCTGTAGTTTTTTAACCTTAGCTCTAACGGCACCTAGGGAAACCTAGCAAACCTATACATGTTTGAAAACTAGACACAGAGTGGCATCCAGAATGGGGAGACTTGTCTGCCTCCCACCAGGTTTTGTTACCCAAAATCCCTTGCAAACCTAACAAATTGTCAAAAAACACATTTTCTCCACATTTCTGTGGTGGAAAGTTCTGGAATATGCGTGGATTCACAATTTTCCACCGACACCACGTTCCCCAAAGTCTGCTAAAAAAAATGGTACCTCACTTGTGTGGGTCGGGCTAGTGCCCACGACAGGAAACGGCACAAAACGCATCTTGGTCACACCTCAATTTCGCAGTGAAAAATTTGCCTTTTTTGGCAAAGTGCCTAGCTGTAGTTTTTGAACCCTTGCTCTGCCGGCACCTATGGAAACCTAGCAAACCTATACATTTTAGAAAACTAGACACCCAGGGGAATCCAGGAGGGGGTGATTTGACTGCCTTCCACCAGGGTCTGTTACCCAGAATCCCTTGCAAACCTAAAAAATTGACAAAATAAAGATTTTCTCCACATTTCTGTGGTGGAAAGTTCTGTAATCTGCGTGGATCTACAAATTTCCAAACGCCCCCCGTTCCCCAAAGTCTTACGAGAAAAATGGTACCTCACTTGTGCTGGTCGTCCTAGTGCCCGCAACAGGAAACAACGCAAAACGCAGCATGGTCACACCTCAATTTCGCAGTGAAAAATGACCCTTTTTTGGCAAAGTGCTTAGCTGCAGTTTTTGAACCCTAGCTCTGCCGGCACCTTGGGAAACCTAGCAAACCTATACATTTAAAAAAAATAGACAACCAGGGAATTCCAGGATGGGGTGACTTGACTGCCTCCCACCAGGGTCTGTTACCCAGAATCCCTTACAAACCTAAAAAATTTACAAAATAAAAATGTTCTCCACATTTCTGTGGTGGAAAGTTCTGTAATCTGCGTGGATCTACAAATTTCCAAACGCCCCCCGTTCCCCAAAGTCTTAAGAGAAAAATGGTACCTCACTTGTGCTGGTCGTCCTAGTGCCCGCAACAGGAAACAACGCAAAACGCAGCATGGTCACACCTCAATTTCGCAGTGAAAAATGACCCTTTTTTGGCAAAGTGCTTAGCTGCAGTTTTTGAACCCTAGCTCTGCCTGCACCTTGGGAAACCTAGCAAACCTATACATTTTTTAAAACTAGACTCCCAGGGAAATCCAGGATGGGGTGACTTGACTGCCTCCCACCAGGGTCTGTTACCCAGAATCCCTTACAAACCTAAAAAATTGTCAAAAAAATACATTTTCCCCGCATTTCTGTGGTGGAAAGTTCTGGAATCTGTGTGGATCCACAAATTTCCACCCAGCCCGCATTCCCCAAAGTCTTACCAGAAAAATGGTACCTCACTTGTGTTGGTCGGCCTAGTGCCAGCGACAAGAAACAGCGCAAAACGCAACATGGTCACACCTCAATTTTGCAGTGAAAAATTACCCTTTTTTGGCAAAGTACCTAGCTGTGGTTTTTGAACCATAGGTCTGCCGGGACCTAGGGAAACCTAGCAAACCTATACATTTTTATAAACTAGACACTCAGGGGAATCCAGGATGGGGTGACTGAGCTGCCTCCCACCAGGGTCTGTTACCCAGAATCCCTTACAAACCTTAAAAATTGTCAAAAGTCAAAAAAATACCTTTTCCCCGCATTTCTGTGGTGGAAAGTTCCGGAATCTGCGTGGATCTACAAATTTCCACCCACTCCGCATTCCCCAAAGTTTTACAAGAAAAATGGTACCTCACTTGTGCGGGTCGTCCTAGGGCCCTTGACAGGAAACGGCACAAGACGCCACGTGGTCACACCTCAATTTCTCAGTAAAAAATGACCCTTTTTTGGCAAACTGCCTAGGTGTAGTTTTTGAACCCTAGCTCTGCCGGCACCTAGGGAAACCTACCAAACCTATACATTTTTGAAAACTAGACACCCAGGGGATTCAAGGATGTGGTGACTTGACTGCCTCCCACCTGGTTCTGTTACGCAGAATCCCTTGCAAACCTAAAAATTTACAAAAAAGCCACATTTTCTTCACTTTTCTGTGGTGGAAAGTTCTGGAATCTGCGTGGATCCACAAATTTCCACCCGCCCCGCGTTCCCCCAAGAATTACAAGAAAAATAGTCTCTCAATTGTGTTGGTCGGCCTAGTGCCCGCGACAGGAAACAGCGAGAAACGCAACATGGTCACACCTCAATTTCGCAGTGAAAAATGACCCTTTTTTGGCAAAGTACCTAGCTGTCGTTTTTGAACCATAGATCTGCCGGGACCTAGGGAAACCTAGCAAACCTATACATTTTTTTAAACTAGACACCCAGGCGAATTCAGGATGGGGTGACTGAACTGACTCCCACCACGTTCTGTTACCCACAATCCCTTGCAAACCTAAAAAATTGTTTAAAAAAACACATTTCCCCCACATTTCTGTGGTGGAAAGTTCTGGAATCTGCGTGGATCCACTAATTTCCACCCACCCCGCGTTCCTCAAAGTCTTCCGAGAAAAGGGTACCTCACTTGTGTGGTTCGGACTAGTGCCCGCGACAGGAAACGGTGCAAAACGCAACGTCGTCACACCTCAATTTCGCAGGAAACATGACCCTTTTTTTGCAAATTGCCTAGCTGTAGTTTTTGAACCCTAGCTCTGCCGGCACCTAGGGAAACCTAGAAAACCTATACATTGTTGAAAAGTAGACACCCAGGGGAATCCAGGATGGGGTGACATGACTGCCTCCCACCAGGGTCTGTTACCCAGAATCCCTTACAAACCTAAAAAATTGTCAAAAACAATACATTTTCCCCGCATTTCTGTGGTGGAAAGTTCTGGAATCTGCATGGATCCACAAATTTCCACCCACCCCGCATTTCCCAAAGTCTTACGAGAAAAATGGTACCTCACTTGTGCAGGGCGGCCTAGTGCCAGCGACTGGAAACGGCACAAAACGCCACGTGGTCACACCTCAATTTCGCAGTGAAAAATGACCCTTTTTGGGCAAAGTGCCTAGCTGTAGTTTTTGAACCCTAGCTCTGCCGGCACCTTGGGAAACCTAGCAAACCTATACATTTTTGAAAACGAGACACCTATAGGAATCCAGGATGGGGTGACTTGACTGACTCCCATCAGGGTCTGATAGCCAGAATCCCTTGCAAACCTAAAAAATTGACAAACAAACCACATTTTCCCCACATTTCTGTGGTGGAAAGTTCTGGAATCTGCGTGGTTCCTCAATTTTCCACGTACCCCACATTCCCCAAAGTCTTCCAAGAAAAATTGTACCTCACTTGTGCAGGTCAGCCTAGTGCACGCGACAGGAAACAGCGCAAAACGCAACGTGGTCACACCTCAATTTCGCAGGGAAAAATGACCCTTTTTTTGCGAAGTGTCTAGCTGTAGTTTGTGAACCCTAGCTCTGCCGGGACCTAGGGAAACATAGCAAACCTATACATGTTTGAAAACTAGACACCCAGGGGAATCCAGGATGGGTTGACTTGACTGCCTCCCACCAGAGTCTGTTACCTAGAATCCCTTACAAACCTAAAAAATTGTCAAAAAAATACATTTTCCCCGCATTTCTGTGGTGGAAAGTTCTGGAATCTGCGTGGATCCACAAATTTCCACCCAGCCCGCATTCCCCAAAGTCTTACCAGAAAAATGGTACCTCACTTGTGTTGGTCGGCCTAGTGCCAGCGACAGAAAACAGCGCAAAAGGCAACATGGTCACACCTCAATTTCGCAGTGAAATATGACCCTTTTTTGGCAAAGTACCTAGCTGTGGTTTTTGAACCATAGGTCTGCCGGGACCTAGGGAAACCTAGCAAACCTATACATTTTTATAAACTAGACACTCAGGCGAATCCAGGATGGGGTGACTGAGCTGCCTCCTACCAGGGTCTGTTACCCAGAATCCCTTACAAACATTAAAAATTGTCAAGAAAATACCTTTTCCCCGCATTTCTGTGGTGGAAAGTTCCGGAATCTGCGTGGATCTACAAATTTCCACCCACTCCGCATTCCCCAAAGTTTTACAAGAAAAATGGTACCTCACTTGTGCGGGTCGTCCTAGGGCCCTTGACAGGAAACGGCACAAGACGCCACGTGGTCACACCTCAATTTCTCAGTGAAAAATGACCCTTTTTTTGCAAATTGCCTAGCTGTAGTTTTTGAACCCTAGCTCTGCCGGCACCTAGGGAAACCTAGCAAACCTATACATTTTTGAAAAGTAGACACCCAGGGGAATCCAGGATGGGGTGACATGACTGCCTCCCACCAGGGTCTGTTACCCAGAATCCCTTACAAACCTAAAAAATTGTCAAAAAAAATACATTTTCCCCGCATTTCTGTGGTGGAAAGTTCTGGAACCTAAAATTGACAAACAAACCACATTTTCCCCACATTTCTGTGGTGGAAAGTTCTGGAATCTGCGTGGTTCCTCAATTTTCCACGCACCCCACGTTCCCCAAAGTCTTCCAAGAAAAATTGTACCTCACTTGTGCAGGTCGGCCTAGTGCACGCGACAGGAAACAGCGCAAAACGCAACGTGGTCACACCTCAATTTCGCAGTGAAAAATGACCCTTTTTTTGCGAAGTGTCTAGCTGTAGTTTTTTAACCTTAGCTCTAACGGCACCTAGGGAAACCTAGCAAACCTATACATCTTTGAAAACTAGACACAGAGTGGCATCCAGAATGGGGAGACTTGTCTGCCTCCCACCAGGTTTTGTTTCCCAAAATCCCTTGCAAACCTAACAAATTGTCAAAAAACACATTTTCTCCACATTTCTGTGGTGGAAAGTTCTGGAATATGCGTGGATTCACAATTTTCCACCGACACCACGTTCCCCAAAGTCTGTTAAAAAAAATGGTACCTCACTTGTGTGGGTCGGGCTAGTGCCCACGACAGGAAATGGCACAAAACGCATCTTGGTCACACCTCAATTTCGCAGTGAAAAATTTGCCTTTTTTGGCAAAGTGCCTAGCTGTAGTTTTTGAACCCTAGCTCTGCCGGCACCTATGGAAACCTAGCAAACCTATACATTTTAGAAAACTAGACACCCAGGGGAATCCAGGAGGGGTTGACTTGACTGCCTTCCACCAGGGTCTGTTACCCAGAATCCCTTGCAAACCTAAAAAATTGACAAAATAAAGATTTTCTCCACATTTCTGTGGTGGAAAGTTCTGTAATCTGCGTGGATCTACAAATTTCCAAACGCCCCCCGTTCCCCAAAGTCTTACGAGAAAAATGGTACCTCACTTGTGCTGGTCGTCCTAGTGCCCGCAACAGGAAACAACGCAAAACGCAGCATGGTCACACCTCAATTTCGCAGTGAAAAATGACCCTTTTTTGGCAAAGTGCTTAGCTGCAGTTTTTGAACCCTAGCTCTGCCGGCACCTTGGGAAACCTAGCAAACCTATACATTTAAAAAAAATAGACAACCAGGGAAATCCAGGATGGGGTGACTTGACTGCCTCCCACCAGGGTCTGTTACCCAGAATCCCTTACAAACCTAAAAAATTGACAAAATAAAAATTTTCTCCACATTTCTGTGGTGGAAAGTTCTGTAATCTGCGTGGATCTACAAATTTCCAAACGCCCCCCGTTCCCCAAAGTCTTAAGAGAAAAATGGTACCTCACTTGTGCGCGTTGGCCTAGTGACCACGACAGGAAACAGCGCAAAACGCAATGTAGTCACACCTAAAATTTCCTTTGAAAAACTAGCCTTTTTTGGCAAAGTGCCTAGCTGTAGATTTTGAACCCTAGCTCTGCCTGCACCTTGGGAAACCTAGCAAACCTATACATTTTTTAAAACTAGACTCCCAGGGAAATCCAGGATGGGGTGACTTGACTGCCTCCCACCAGGGTCTGTTACCCAGAATCCCGTACAAACCTAAAAAATTGTCAAAAAAATACATTTTCCCCGCATTTCTGTGGTGGAAAGTTCTGGAATCTGTGTGGATCCACAAATTTCCACCCAGCCCGCATTCCCCAAAGTCTTACCAGAAAAATGGTACCTCACTTGTGTTGGTCGGCCTAGTGCCAGCGACAGGAAACAGCGCAAAATGCAACATGGTCACAACTCAATTTCGCTGTGAAAAATGACCCTTTTTTGGCAAAGTACCTAGCTGTGGTTTTTGAACCATAGGTCTGCCGGGACCTAGGGAAACCTAGCAAACCTATACATTTTTATAAACTAGACACTCAGGCGAATCCAGGATGGGGTGACTGAGCTGCCTCCCACCAGGGTCTGTTACCCAGAATCCCTTACAAAACTTAAAAATTGTCAAAAAAATACCTTTTCCCCGCATTTCTGTGGTGGAAAGTTCCGGAATCTGCGTGGATCTACAAATTTCCACCCACTCCGCATTCCCCAAAGTTTTACAAGAAAAATGGTACCTCACTTGTGCGGGTCGTCCTAGGGCCCTTGACAGGAAACGGCACAAGACGCCACGTGGTCACACCTCAATTTCTCAGTGAAAAATGACCCTTTTTTGGCAAACTGCCTAGCTGTAGTTTTTTAACCCTAGCTCTGCCGGCACCTAGGGAAACCTACCAAACCTATACATTTTTGAAAACTAGACACCCAGGGGATTCAAGGATGTGGTGACTTGACTGCCTCCCACCTGGTTCTGTTACGCAGAATCCCTTGCAAACCTAAACATTTACAAAAAAAACACATTTTCTTCACTTTTCTGTGGTGGAAAGTTCTGGAATCTGCGTGGATCCACAAATTTCCACCCGCCCCGCGTTCCCCCAAGTATTACAAGAAAAATAGTCTCTCACTTGTGTTGGTCGGCCTAGTGCCCGCGACAGGAAACAGCGAGAAACGCAACATGGTCACACCTCAATTTCGCAGTGAAAAATGACCCTTTTTTGGAAAAGTACCTAGCTGTCGTTTTTGAACCATAGATCTGCCGGGACCTAGGGAAACCTAGCAAACCTATACATTTTTATAAACTAGACACCCAGGCGAATCCAGGATGGGGTGACTGAGCTGCCTCCCACCACGTTCTGTTACCCACAATCCCTTGCAAACCTAAAAAATTGTTAAAAAAACACATTTCCCCCACATTTCTGTGGTGGAAAGTTCTGGAATCTGCGTGGATCAACTAATTTCCACCCACCCCGCGTTCCTCAAAGTCTTCCGAGAAAATGGTACCTCACTTGTGTGGTTCGGACTAGTGCCCGCGACAGGAAACGGTGTAAAACGCAACGTCGTCACACCTCAATTTCGCAGGAAACATGACCCTTTTTTTGCAAATTGCCTAGCTGTAGTTTTTGAACCCTAGCTCTGCCGGCACCTAGGGAAACCTAGCAAACCTATACATTTTTGAAAAGTAGACACCCAGGGGAATCCAGGATGGGGTGACATGACTGCCTCCCACCAGGGTCTGTTACCCAGAATCCCTTACAAACCTAAAAAATTGTCAAAAAAAAACATTTTCCCCGCATTTCTGTGGTGGAAAGTTCTGGAATCTGCATGGATCCACAAATTTCCACCCACCCCGCATTTCCCAAAGTCTTACGAGAAAAATGGTACCTCACTTGTGCAGGGCGGCCTAGTGCCAGCGACTGGAAACGGCACAAAACGCCACGTGGTCACACCTCAATTTCTCAGTGAAAAATTACCCTTTTTTGGCAAAGTGCCTAGCTGTAGTTTTTGAACCCTAGCTCTGCCGGCACCTTGGGAAACCTAGCAAACCTATACATTTTTGAAAACGAGACACCTATAGGAATCCAGGATGGGGTGACTTGACTGACTCCCATCAGGGTCTGTTAGCCAGAATCCCTTGCAAACCTAAAAAATTGACAAACAAACCACATTTTCCCCACATTTCTGTGGTGGAAAGTTCTGGAATCTGCGTGGTTCCTCAATTTTCCACGTACCCCACGTTCCCCAAAGTCTTCCAAGAAAAATTGTACCTCACTTGTGCAGGTCAGCCTAGTGCACGCGACAGGAAACAGCGCAAAACGCCACGTGGTCACACCTCAATTTCGCAGTGAAAAATGACCCTTTTTTTGCGAAGTGTCTAGCTGTAGTTTGTGAACCCTAGCTCTGCCGGGACCTAGGGAAACCTAGCAAACCTATACATGTTTGAAAACTAGACACCCAGGGGAATCCAGGATGGGTTGACTTGACTGCCTCCCACCAGGGTCTGTTACCCAGAATCCCTTACAAACCTAAAAAATTGTCAAAAAAATACATTTTCCCCGCATTTCTGTGGTGGAAAGTTCTGGAATCTGCGTGGATCCACAAATTTCCACCCAGCCCGCATTCCCCAAAGTCTTACCAGAAAAATGGTACCTCACTTGTGTTGGTTGGCCTAGTGCCAGCGACAGGAAACAGCGCAAAAGGCAACATGGTCACACCTCAATTTCGCATTGAAAAATGACCCTTTTTTGGCAAAGTACCTAGCTGTGGTTTTTGAACCATAGGTCTGCCGGGACCTAGGGAAACCTAGCAAACCTATACATTTTTATAAACTAGACACTCAGGCGAATCCAGGATGGGGTGACTGAGCTGCCTCCTACCAGGGTCTGTTACCCAGAATCCCTTACAAACATTAAAAATTGTCAAGAAAATACCTTTTCCCCGCATTTCTGTGGTGGAAAGTTCCGGAATCTGCGTGGATCTACAAATTTCCACCCACTCCGCATTCCCCAAAGTTTTACAAGAAAAATGGTACCTCACTTGTGCGGGTCGTCCTAGGGCCCTTGACAGGAAACGGCACAAGACGCCACGTGGTCACACCTCAATTTCTCAGTGAAAAATGACCCTTTTTTGGCAAACTGCCTAGCTGTAGTTTTTGAACCCTAGCTCTGCCGGCACCTAGGGAAACCTACCAAACCTATACATTTTTGAAAACTAGACACCCAGGGGATTCAAGGATGTGGTGACTTGACTGCCTCCCACCTGGTTCTGTTACGCAGAATCCCTTGCAAACCTAAACATTTACAAAAAAAACACATTTTCTTCACTTTTCTGTGGTGGAAAGTTCTGGAATCTGCGTGGATCCACAAATTTCCACCCGCCCCGCGTTCCCCCAAGTATTACAAGAAAAATAGTCTCTCACTTGTGTTGGTCGGCCTAGTGCCCGCGACAGGAAACAGCGAGAAACGCAACATGGTCACACCTCAATTTCGCAGTGAAAAATGACCCTTTTTTGGAAAAGTACCTAGCTGTCGTTTTTGAACCATAGATCTGCCGGGACCTAGGGAAACCTAGCAAACCTATACATTTTTATAAACTAGACACCCAGGCGAATCCAGGATGGGGTGACTGAGCTGCCTCCCACCACGTTCTGTTACCCACAATCCCTTGCAAACCTAAAAAATTGTTAAAAAAACACATTTCCCCCACATTTCTGTGGTGGAAAGTTCTGGAATCTGCCTGGATCAACTAATTTCCACCCACCCCGCGTTCCTCAAAGTCTTCCGAGAAAATGGTACCTCACTTGTGTGGTTCGGACTAGTGCCCGCGACAGGAAACGGTGTAAAACGCAACGTCGTCACACCTCAATTTCGCAGGAAACATGACCCTTTTTTTGCAAATTGCCTAGCTGTAGTTTTTGAACCCTAGCTCTGCCGGCACCTAGGGAAACCTAGCAAACCTATACATTTTTGAAAAGTAGACACCCAGGGGAATCCAGGATGGGGTGACATGACTGCCTCCCACCAGGGTCTGTTACCCAGAATCCCTTACAAACCTAAAAAATTGTCAAAAAAAACATTTTCCCCGCATTTCTGTGGTGGAAAGTTCTGGAATCTGCATGGATCCACAAATTTCCACCCACCCCGCATTTCCCAAAGTCTTACGAGAAAAATGGTACCTCACTTGTGCAGGGCGGCCTAGTGCCAGCGACTGGAAACGGCACAAAACGCCACGTGGTCACACCTCAATTTCTCAGTGAAAAATTACCCTTTTTTGGCAAAGTGCCTAGCTGTAGTTTTTGAACCCTAGCTCTGCCGGCACCTTGGGAAACCTAGCAAACCTATACATTTTTGAAAACGAGACACCTATAGGAATCCAGGATGGGGTGACTTGACTGACTCCCATCAGGGTCTGTTAGCCAGAATCCCTTGCAAACCTAAAAAATTGACAAACAAACCACATTTTCCCCACATTTCTGTGGTGGAAAGTTCTGGAATCTGCGTGGTTCCTCAATTTTCCACGTACCCCACGTTCCCCAAAGTCTTCCAAGAAAAATTGTACCTCACTTGTGCAGGTCAGCCTAGTGCACGCGACAGGAAACAGCGCAAAACGCCACGTGGTCACACCTCAATTTCGCAGTGAAAAATGACCCTTTTTTTGCGAAGTGTCTAGCTGTAGTTTGTGAACCCTAGCTCTGCCGGGACCTAGGGAAACCTAGCAAACCTATACATGTTTGAAAACTAGACACCCAGGGGAATCCAGGATGGGTTGACTTGACTGCCTCCCACCAGGGTCTGTTACCCAGAATCCCTTACAAACCTAAAAAATTGTCAAAAAAATACATTTTCCCCGCATTTCTGTGGTGGAAAGTTCTGGAATCTGCGTGGATCCACAAATTTCCACCCAGCCCGCATTCCCCAAAGTCTTACCAGAAAAATGGTACCTCACTTGTGTTGGTTGGCCTAGTGCCAGCGACAGGAAACAGCGCAAAAGGCAACATGGTCACACCTCAATTTCGCATTGAAAAATGACCCTTTTTTGGCAAAGTACCTAGCTGTGGTTTTTGAACCATAGGTCTGCCGGGACCTAGGGAAACCTAGCAAACCTATACATTTTTATAAACTAGACACTCAGGCGAATCCAGGATGGGGTGACTGAGCTGCCTCCTACCAGGGTCTGTTACCCAGAATCCCTTACAAACATTAAAAATTGTCAAGAAAATACCTTTTCCCCGCATTTCTGTGGTGGAAAGTTCCGGAATCTGCGTGGATCTACAAATTTCCACCCACTCCGCATTCCCCAAAGTTTTACAAGAAAAATGGTACCTCACTTGTGCGGGTCGTCCTAGGGCCCTTGACAGGAAACGGCACAAGACGCCACGTGGTCACACCTCAATTTCTCAGTGAAAAATGACCCTTTTTTGGCAAACTGCCTAGCTGTAGTTTTTTAACCCTAGCTCTGCCGGCACCTAGGGAAACCTACCAAACCTATACATTTTTGAAAACTAGACACCCAGGGGATTCAAGGATGTGGTGACTTGACTGCCTCCCACCTGGTTCTGTTACGCAGAATCCCTTGCAAACCTAAACATTTACAAAAAAAACTCATTTTCTTCACTTTTCTGTGGTGGAAAGTTCTGGAATCTGCGTGGATCCACAAATTTCCACCCGCCCCGCGTTCCCCCAAGTATTACAAGAAAAATAGTCTCTCACTTGTGTTGGTCGGCCTAGTGCCCGCGACAGGAAACAGCGAGAAACGCAACATGGTCACACCTCAATTTCGCAGTGAAAAATGACCCTTTTTTGGCAAAGTACCTAGCTGTCGTTTTTGAACCATAGATCTGCCGGGACCTAGGGAAACCTAGCAAACCTATACATTTTTATAAACTAGACACCCAGGCGAATCCAGGATGGGGTGACTGAGCTGCCTCCCACCACGTTCTGTTACCCACAATCCCTTGCAAACCTAAAAAATTGTTAAAAAAACACATTTCCCCCACATTTCTGTGGTGGAAAGTTCTGGAATCTGCGTGGATCAACTAATTTCCACCCACCCCGCGTTCCTCAAAGTCTTCCGAGAAAATGGTACCTCACTTGTGTGGTTCGGACTAGTGCCCACGACAGGAAACGGTGTAAAACGCAACGTCGTCACACCTCAATTTCGCAGGAAACATGACCCTTTTTTTGCAAATTGCCTAGCTGTAGTTTTTGAACCCTAGCTCTGCCGGCACCTAGGGAAACCTAGCAAACCTATACATTTTTGAAAAGTAGACACCCAGGGGAATCCAGGATGGGGTGACATGACTGCCTCCCACCAGGGTCTGTTACCCAGAATCCCTTACAAACCTAAAAAATTGTCAAAAAAAAACATTTTCCCCGCATTTCTGTGGTGGAAAGTTCTGGAATCTGCATGGATCCACAAATTTCCACCCACCCCGCATTTCCCAAAGTCTTACGAGAAAAATGGTACCTCACTTGTGCAGGGCGGCCTAGTGCCAGCGACTGGAAACGGCACAAAACGCCACGTGGTCACACCTCAATTTCTCAGTGAAAAATTACCCTTTTTTGGCAAAGTGCCTAGCTGTAGTTTTTGAACCCTAGCTCTGCCGGCACCTTGGGAAACCTAGCAAACCTATACATTTTTGAAAACGAGACACCTATAGGAATCCAGGATGGGGTGACTTGACTGACTCCCATCAGGGTCTGTTAGCCAGAATCCCTTGCAAACCTAAAAAATTGACAAACAAACCACATTTTCCCCACATTTCTGTGGTGGAAAGTTCTGGAATCTGCGTGGTTCCTCAATTTTCCACGTACCCCACGTTCCCCAAAGTCTTCCAAGAAAAATTGTACCTCACTTGTGCAGGTCAGCCTAGTGCACGCGACAGGAAACAGCGCAAAACGCCACGTGGTCACACCTCAATTTCGCAGTGAAAAATGACCCTTTTTTTGCGAAGTGTCTAGCTGTAGTTTGTGAACCCTAGCTCTGCCGGGACCTAGGGAAACCTAGCAAACCTATACATGTTTGAAAACTAGACACCCAGGGGAATCCAGGATGGGTTGACTTGACTGCCTCCCACCAGGGTCTGTTACCCAGAATCCCTTACAAACCTAAAAAATTGTCAAAAAAATACATTTTCCCCGCATTTCTGTGGTGGAAAGTTCTGGAATCTGCGTGGATCCACAAATTTCCACCCAGCCCGCATTCCCCAAAGTCTTACCAGAAAAATGGTACCTCACTTGTGTTGGTTGGCCTAGTGCCAGCGACAGGAAACAGCGCAAAAGGCAACATGGTCACACCTCAATTTCGCATTGAAAAATGACCCTTTTTTGGCAAAGTACCTAGCTGTGGTTTTTGAACCATAGGTCTGCCGGGACCTAGGGAAACCTAGCAAACCTATACATTTTTATAAACTAGACACTCAGGCGAATCCAGGATGGGGTGACTGAGCTGCCTCCTACCAGGGTCTGTTACCCAGAATCCCTTACAAACATTAAAAATTGTCAAGAAAATACCTTTTCCCCGCATTTCTGTGGTGGAAAGTTCCGGAATCTGCGTGGATCTACAAATTTCCACCCACTCCGCATTCCCCAAAGTTTTACAAGAAAAATGGTACCTCACTTGTGCGGGTCGTCCTAGGGCCCTTGACAGGAAACGGCACAAGACGCCACGTGGTCACACCTCAATTTCTCAGTGAAAAATGACCCTTTTTTGGCAAACTGCCTAGCTGTAGTTTTTGAACCCTAGCTCTGCCGGCACCTAGGGAAACCTACCAAACCTATACATTTTTGAAAACTAGACACCCAGGGGATTCAAGGATGTGGTGACTTGACTGCCTCCCACCTGGTTCTGTTATGCAGAATCCCTTGCAAACCTAAAAATTTACAAAAAAAACACATTTTCTTCACTTTTCTGTGGTGGAAAGTTCTGGAATCTGCGTGGATCCACAAATTTCCACCCGCCCCGCGTTCCCCCAAGTATTACAAGAAAAATAGTCTCTCACTTGTGTTGGTCGGCCTAGTGCCCGCGACAGGAAACAGCGAGAAACGCAACATGGTCACACCTCAATTTCGCAGTGAAAAATGACCCTTTTTTGGCAAAGTACCTAGCTGTCGTTTTTGAACCATAGATCTGCCGGGACCTAGGGAAACCTAGCAAACCTATACATTTTTATAAACTAGACACCCAGGCGAATCCAGGATGGGGTGACTGAGCTGCCTCCCACCACGTTCTGTTACCCACAATCCCTTGCAAACCTAAAATTTTTTTTTAAAAAACACATTTCCCCCACATTTCTGTGGTGGAAAGTTCTGGAATCTGCGTGGATCCACTAATTTCCACACACCCCGCGTTCCTCAAAGTCTTCCGAGAAAATGGTACCTCACTTGTGTGGTTCGGACTAGTGCCCGCAACAGGAAACGGTGCAAAACGCAACGTCGTCACACCTCAATTTCGCAGAGAAACATGACCCTTTTTTTGCGAATTGCCTAGCTGTAGTTTTTGAACCCTAGCTCTGCCGGCACCTAGGGAAACCTAGCAAACCTATACATTTTTGAAAAGTAGACACCCAGGGGAATCCAGGATGGGGTGACATGACTGCCTCCCACCAGGGTCTGTTACCCAGAATCCCTTACAAACCTAAAAAATTGTCAAAAAAATACATTTTCCCCGCATTTCTGTGGTGGAAAGTTCTGGAATCTGCATGGATCCACAAATTTCCACCCACCCCGCATTTCCCAAAGTCTTACGAGAAAAATGGTACCTCACTTATGCAGGGCGGCCTAGTGCCAGCGACTGGAAACGGCACAAAACGCCACGTGGTCACACCTCAATTTCTCAGTGAAAAATGATCCTTTTTTGGCAAAGTGTCTAGCTGTAGTTTTTGAACCCTAGCTCTGCCGGCACCTTGGGAAACCTAGCAAACCTATACATTTTTGAAAACGAGACACCTATAGGAATCCAGGATGGGGTAACTTGACTGACTCCCATCAGGGTCTGTTAGCCAGAATCCCTTGCAAACCTAAAAAATTGACAAACAAACCACATTTTCCCCACATTTCTGTGGTGGAAAGTTCTGGAATCTGCGTGGTTCCTCAATTTTCCACGCACCCCACGTTCCCCAAAGTCTTCCAAGAAAAATTGTACCTCACTTGTGCAGGTCGGCCTAGTGCACGCGACAGGAAACAGCGCAAAACGCAACGTGGTCACACCTCAATTTCGCAGTGAAAAATGACCCTTTTTTTGCGAAGTGTCTAGCTGTAGTTTGTGAACCCTAGCTCTGCCGGGACCTAGGGAAACCTAGCAAACCTATACATGTTTGAAAACTAGACACCCAGGGGAATCCAGGATGGGTTGACTTGACTGCCTCCCACCAGGGTCTGTTACCCAGAATCCCTTACAAACCTAAAAAATTGATAAAAAAATACATTTTCCCCGCATTTCTGTGGTGGAAAGTTCTGGAATCTGCGTGGATCCACAAATTTCCACCCACCCCGCATTTCCCAAAGTCTTACGAGAAAAATGGTACCTCACTTGTGCGGGTTGGCCTAGTTCCCTTGACAGGAAACGGCACAAAACGCCACATGGTCACACCTCAATTTCTCAGTGAAAAATGACCCTTTTTTGGCAAACTGCCTAGCTGTAGTTTTTGAACCCTCGCTCTGCCGGCACCTGGAGAAACCTACCAAACCTGTACATTTTTGAAAACTAGACACCCAGGGGATTCAAGGATGTGTTGACTTGACTGCCTCCCACCTGGTTCTGTTACCCAGAATCCCTTGCAAACCTAAAAATTGACAAAAAAAACACATTTTCTCCACATTTCTGTGGTGGAAAGTTCTGGAATCTGCGTGGATCCACTAATTTCCACCCGCCACGCGTTCCCCCAAGTCTTACAAGAAATATGGTCCCTCACTTGTGTTGGTCAGCCTAGTGCCCGCAACAGGAAACGGCACAAAAGGCAATGTGGTCACACCTCAATTTCGCAGGGAAACATGACCCTTTTTTGGCAAAGTGCCTAGCTGTAGTTTTTTAACCTTAGCTTTGCCGGGACCTAGGGAAACCTAGCAAACCTATTCCTTTTTGAAAACTAGACACCCAGGGGAATCCAGGATGGGGTGACTTAGCTTCCTACCACCACATTCTGTAACCCACAATCCCTTGTAAACCTAAACAATTGTGAAAAAAAACACATTTTTCCCACATTTCTGTGGTGGAAAGTTCTGGAATCTGTGTGGATCCACTAATTTCCACCCACCCCGCATTCCTCAAAGTCTTCCGAGAAAAATGGCACCTCACTTGTGTGGGTCGGCCTAGTGCCCGGTACAGTAAATGGTGCAAAACGCAACGTCGTCACACATCTATTTCACAGAGAAACATGACCCTTTTTTGACAAAGTGCCTAGCTGTAGTTTTTGAACCATAGGTCTGCCGGGACCTAGGGAAACCTAGCAAACCTATACATTTTTATAAACTAGACACCCAGGCGAATCCAGGATGGGGTTACTGAGCTGCCTCCCACCACGTTCTGTTACCCACAATCCCTTGCAAACCTAAAAAATTGTTTAAAAAAACACATTTTCCCCACATTTCTGAGGTGGAAAGTTCTGGAATCTGCATCGATCCACTAATTTCCACACACGATACGTTCCTCAAAGTCTTCCGAGAAAAATTGTACCTCACTTGTGTGGTTCGGACTAGTGCCCGCGACAGGAAACGGCACAATACCCACGTGGTCACACCTCAATTTCTCAGTTAAAAATGACCCTTTTTTGGCAAAGTGCCTAGCTGTAGTTTTTGAACCCTAGCTCTGCCAGCACATATGGAAACCTACCAAACCTATACATTTTTTAAAACTAGACACCCAGGGGATTCAAGGATGTGGTGACTTGACTGCCTCCCACCTGGTTCTGTTACGCAGAATCCCTTGCAAACCTAAAAATTGACAAAAAAAACACATTTTCTTCACTTTTCTGTGGTGGAAAGTTCTGGAATCTGCGTGGATCCACAAATTTCCACCCGCCCCGCGTTCCCCCAAGTATTATAAGAAAAATAGTCTCTCACTTGTGTTGGTCGGCCTAGTGCCCGCGACAGGAAACAGCGAGAAACGCAACATGGTCACACCTCAATTTCGCAGTGAAAAATTACCCTTTTTTGGCAAAGTACCTAGCTGTCGTTTTTGAACCATAGATCTGCCGGGACCTAGGGAAACCTAGCAAACCTATACATTTTTATAAACTAGACACCCAGGCGAATCCAGGATGGGGTGACTGAGCTGCCTCTCACCACGTTCTGTTACCCACAATCCCTTGCAAACCTAAAAAATTGTTAAAAAAAACACATTTCCCCCACATTTCTGAGGTGGAAAGTTCTGGGATCTGCGTGGATCCACTAATTTTCACCCACCCCGCGTTCCTCAAAGTCTTCCTAGAAAATGGTACCTCACTTGTGTGGTTCGGACTAGTGCCCGCGACAGGAAACGGTGCAAAACGCAACGTCGTCACACCTCAATTTCGCAGAGAAACATGACCCTTTTTTTGCAAATTCCCTAGCTGTAGTTTTTGAACCCTAGCTCTGCCGGCACCTAGGGAAACCTAGCAAACCTATACATTTTTGAAAAGTAGACACCCAGGGGAATCCAGGATGGGGTGACATGACTGCCTCCCACCAGGGTCTGTTACCCAGAATCCCTTACAAACCTAAAAAATTGTCAAAAAAAATACATTTTCCCCGCATTTCTGTGGTGGAAAGTTCTGGAATCTGCATGGATCCACAAATTTCCACCCACCTCGCGTTCTCCAAAGTCCTACGAGAAAAATGGTACCTCACTTGTGTGTGTTGGCCTAGTGCCCATGACAGGAAACAGCGCAAAACGCAATGTGGTCACACCTCAATTTCGCATGGAAAAATTAGCCTTTTTTGGCAAAGTGCCTAGCTGTAGATTTTGAACCCTAGCTCTGCCTCAGGGGAATCCAGGATGGGGTGACTTGACTGCCTCCCACCAGGGTCTGTTACCCAGAATCCCTTACAAACCTAAAAAATTGTCAAAAAAATACATTTTCCCCGCATTTCTGTGGTGGAAAGTTCTGGAATCTGCGTGGATCCACAAATTTCCACCCACCCCGCATTCCCCAAAGTCTGACGCGAAAAATGGTACCTCACTTGTGTTGGTTGGCCTAGTGCCAGCGACAGGAAACATCGCAAAACGCAACATGGTCACACCTCAATTTCGCAGTGAAAAATGACCCTTTTTTGGCAAAGTACCTAGCTGTGGTTTTTGAACCATAGGTCTGCCGGGACCTAGGGAAATCTAGCAAACCTATACATTATTGAAAACTAGACACCCAGGCGAATCCAGGATGGGGTGACTTAGCTGCCTGCCACCACGTTCTGTTACCCACAATCCCTTGCAAACCTAAAAAATTGTAAAAAAAAAAGACATTTTCCCCACATTTCTGTGGTGGAATGTTCTGGAATCTGCATCGATCCACTAATTTCCACCCACCCCGCATTCCTCAAAGTCTTCCGAGAAAAATTGTACCTCACTTGTGTGGTTCGGACTAGTGCCCGCGTCAGGAAACGGCACAATACCCCACGTGGTCACACCTCAATTTCTCAGTTAAAAATGACCCTTTTTTGGCAAAGTGCCTAGCTGTAGTTTTTGAACCCTAGCTCTGCCGGCACCTAGGGAAACCTAGCAAACCTATACATTTTTGAAAACTAGACACCCAGGCAAATCCAGGATGGGGTGACTGAGCTGCCTCCCACCACGTTCTGTTACCCACAATCCCATGCAAACCTAAAAAATTATAAACAAAACACATTTTCCCCATATTTCTGTGGTGGAAAGTTCTGGAATCTGCGTGGATCCACTAATTTCCACCCACCGCACGTTCCTCAAAGTCTTCCGAGAAAAATGGTACCTCACTTGTGTGGTTCGGACTAGTGCCCGCGACAGGAAACGGTGCAAAACGCAACGTCGTCACACCTCAATTACGCGGGGAAACATGACCCTTTTTTTGCAAAGTGCCTAGCTGTAGTTTTTGAACCCTAGCTCTGCCGGCAACTAGGGAAACCTAGCAAACCTATACATTTTTGAAAACTAGACACCCAGGGGAATCCAGGATGGGGTGACTTGACTGCCTCCCGCCAGGGTCTGTTACCCAGAATCCCTTACAAACCTAAAAAATTGTCAAAAAAACATACATTTCCCCGCATTTCTGTGGTGGAAAGTTCTGGAATCTGCGTGGATCCACAAATTTATACCCACCCCGAATTCCCCAAAGTCTTACAAGAAAAATGGTACCTCACTTGTGCGGGTCGGCCTAGTGCCCGCGACTGGAAACGGCACAAAACGCCACGTGGTCACACCTCAATTTCTCAGTGAAAAATGACCCTTTTTTGGCAAAGTGTCTAGCTGTAGTTTTTGAACCCTAGCTATGCCGGCACCTTGGCAAACCTAGCAAGCCTATACATTTTTGAAAACGAGACACCTATAGGAATCCAGGATGGGGTGACTTGACTGCCTCCCACCAGGGTCTGTTACCCAGAATCCCTTGCAAACCTAAAAAATTGTCAAACAAACCACATTTTCCCCACATTTCTGTGGTGAAAAGTTTTGGAATATGCGTGGATCCACAAATTTACACAACCCCGCGTTCCCCAAAGTCTTTTGAGAAAAATGGTACCTCACTTGTGCAGGTCTGCCTAGTGCACGCGACAGGAAACAGCGCAAAACGCAACGTGGTCACACCTCAATTTCGCAGGGAAAAATGACCCTTTTTTTGCGAAGTGTCTAGCTGTAGTTTGTGAACCCTACCTCTGCCGGGACCTAGGGAAACCTAGCAAACCTATACATGTTTGAAAACTAGACACCCAGGGGAATCCAGGATGGGGTGACTTAGCTGCCTCCCACCAAGTTCTGTTACCCACAATCCCTTGCAAACCTAAAAAATTGTGAAAAAAACACATTTTCCACACATTTCTGTGGTGGAAAGTTCTGGAATCTGCGTGGATCCACTAATTTCCACCCAATCTGCATTCCTCAAAGTCTTCCGAGAAAAATGGTACCTCACTTGTGTGGGTCGGCCTTGTGCCCGCGACTTGGTCACAACTCAATTTCGCAGTGAAAAATGACCCTTTTTTGGCAAAGTGCCTAGCTGTAGTTTTTTAACCCTAGCTCTGCCGGCACTTTGGGAAACATAGCAAACCTATACATTTTAGAAAACTAGACACCTATAGGAATCCAGGATGAGGTGACTTGACTGCCTCACAACAGGGTCTGTTACTCAGAATCCCTTGCAAACCTAAAAAATTGACAAACAAACCACATTTTCCCCACATTTCTGTGGTGGAAAGTTCTGTAATCTGCGTGGATCCCCAAATTTCCACTGACCCCGCGTTCCCCAAAGTCTTTTGAGAAAAATGGTACCTCACTTGTGCAGGTCGGCCTAGTGCCCATGACAGGAAACAGCGCAAAACGCAACGTAGTCACACCTCAATTTCGCAGTGAAAAATGACACTTTTTTGGCAAAGTGCCTAGCTGTAGTTTGTGAACCCTAGCTCTGCCGGGACCTAGGGAAACCTAGCAAACCTATACAATTTTGAAAACTAGACACCCAGGGGAATCCAGGATGGGGTGACTTAGCTGCCTCCCACCACGTTCTGTTACCCACAATCCTTTGCAAACCTAAAAAATTGTGAAAAAAATAAATTTTTCCCACATTTCTGTGGTGGAAAGTTCTGGAATCTGCGTGGATCCACTAATTTCCACCCACCCCGCGTTCCTCAAAGTCTTCAGAGAAAAATGGTACCTCACTTGTGTGGGTCGGCCTAGAGCCTGCGACAGGAAACGGTGCAAAACGCAACGTCGTAACACCTCAATTTCACAGGGAAACATGACCCTTTTTTGGCAAACTGCCTAGCTGTAGTTTTTTAACCTTAGCTTTGCCGGGACCTAGGGAAACCAAGCAAACCTATACATTTTTTAAAACAAGACACACAGGGGAATCTAGGATGGGGTGACTTAGCTGCCTCCCACCACGTTCTGTTACCCACAATCCCTTGCAAACCTAAAAAATTGTTTAAAAAAAACACATTTTTCCCACATTTCTGTGGTGGAAAGTTCTGGAATCTGCGTCGATCCACTAATTTCCATCCACCCCTTAACGTGTGTATAATTCTGTAGTAGGACAGACTGTTTGCTGTTCTCAGGAAAGGCAGAATTCTGTGTGAATGTGCTACATTTTCTGGTGTGAAAGTATGTGAATGTAAAGGCATTTTGGTTAATTGTGAAACTCTTAGGAGCATTCTGGAGAAAACAGTTAATTGATGCTTGTTAGAAGGGTAGAGTAGAGGGATGTGCTACTTTATCAACGGAAGTAATGATTCCGTATTGGGGCAGAGGTAAGCGCTGCTCCCGAGAAAGGCGAGATTCTCGTGAGAAAGGTCTTTTGCTATTCTGTGGTTAGCGAAGCAGAGAATGGAGATGTTTATATGTTGTAACTAACAGAATCATAGAAACTGAAACAAAGTCTACCAAGTAGTTTTGTAAAGGAGGGGTAGACGAGACAGGGGAGACAGGAGCAGGAGCTGCTGCTGACGTCAGGAAGACCGCGCTGTGATTGGACAGTGAGTTGGAACAGTGGAAGCGCTGTGATTGGTGCGTTAGTGTGCGCCGCGCAGGGATTGGAAGACGTACAGGGTGATGTAGACGCTCCAGGATTGGTGGGTTGGTGTGAGTCGCGCTAGGATTTGTGGACTGAGACAGTGACGTAGGCGCTCCGGATTGGTGTGTTGGTGTGAGTCGCGCTGCAATTGGACAAGAGATCGTCCCGTTGTAGAAAGGACTAGGGAGTTGCAGAAAACGAGAAAAATGTATTACTATGCTGAGGAAAAGAAGAAGAAATCATTGTTCAGTAAAGTCAAAATGTGGTTCGATAAAGACAAGGAGATTGTGACTAGGGAAGGACAGTTATTGCCTCCAACGAGAACCCCCGCATCCTTCATGGTTGCGAAATATGGGTATCATACCTGTATATGGTTGGACAATTGGGTGAAGTACACGAAGGACGACGGAGCTTTCCCAGAACATGGCTCATTTAATCTGGCCACGTTAAGAAATTTGCGGGAGAAAATGATGAGTCTAGAGCCTCGGCCTAGGCCGACGCAGTTTGAGGCATTGACTGAATGGGAAGATGAAATGCATGAACAGGAAAGACAGAGAGGTGGGGGTCGTTACAGGCACATGTTTGGACGGAATAGTGATCGCGAAACCCATCATGATCGGATGAGAAGGTGGCGAGATGCTAGTATGACTGAAGGACTGTTTCCTGTAAGAACCGCAGGGGAGACTGAAAGGGAAAAGTGTGCAGAGAAAAAAAATAATGTAGAAACTAGGAGGTATGGTGCGAATGAGTCTGAGGACGATGTTTTAGATGACATGTTTTTCAAGAATCCACCTCCGTATAGACGAGAACCCGAGGTGAGAATGCCAATTACCCCAATGAGAGATACCCTGAGAACAATCAAAACTGAAGTCATGACGCCAGAATTGAAAGGAAGTAATCCCTTTAGGGAAAGAGAGAAGGAAATGGAAAACGAGGTTGAGAATGAGAAAACAAGGGAATTAGCAAAAACCACTTTAGAATTGACAGAGAAAATAAGAGAACTAACCAAAAATCTTGAAGCAGTTCCGGTTCCGGTAACAATAGGTCCCGTTATTCCCATTTTGACAAGCAGAAAGTGAGTGAACATGGTCTAACAGTTCCATATGTGAGCAATAGGCAAGTTGTTCAGCCAGAACAGACCCCAATGAGAACAGGAGAGAATCCATGGAGACATACAATGTGCGAAAGTGAATTGAGTGCGCAGACTAACCCGTTTTTGAATCCCGATGGTATGGAAAGGAACAGGATGACTGGAGGATCAATATTAGAACCCCAAAGAGTGACAGAACCCGTGGGTGTAGAGAAGTCCACAGGAATAACCACAGACGAATTGAGTGAATGGCTGAACGGCTTGCAGGGAAAGGAAAGAGAATCTCAAACAATTGATGTGGCTAAATTACGCATGGTACTAGAAGAGCTAATAGTAGGAACGATCCCTACAGAGAAGCTGAAAAATTACCAGGATGAGGAGCTGCTATTCCTGTGCAAAAGTGTCACATGGAGAGCAAAGAACACACATGACAGGCTGGAATAAATCGCGAGGGAAATGGGAATTGACATGGACCGGGTAAAAGCTTTACAAAAGCCTTACCGGGTGGATTTTACAGACAAGGACATTGAGAACCTGAACACCACAGGCCGAATAGGGCAGATTAAGGATATAATCACTTTGCTGAGAAAATGGGGAGATGTCGAGAAATGGAAAAGTAGGTGGTATAGAAAACGAGAGGAAGCATCAGATAGAACTTTTCCAGCATTCCCTGCAAGAGAAAAGGAAAAAGTAGTGACAGCCATGCCCATGAGAGAGATTCCAGGAGGGGGATATGTACATGTCCCATGGACCAGACAAGACATTTTGTCATTTACAAATGACTTCCCTCGATTGAGAGAAAAGCCCGTCGAGTGGTACAGGCAGGTAGATAGATTTGTGAAGCTGTCAAAAGTGCTGTGGATTGACCTGAATAGTCTGTTTGATATAATTGTACCAGCAGACTTGTGGGCAGAATGCAAGATAGTTATAGATTGGCCAACAAAAGAATACCCCAGAGATCCTAAAACAGGAGCACCAGATCCCGAGGTAATGAAGAAATATGAGCAGGTTATGGCCTTCCTGAAAAACAAGGTACCTCCCAAAGAAACAGACTGGGTTAAAATAGACCAAACACATCAGGAAGTGAAAGAATCAGTCCATGCTTACTATGAAAGACTAATCCTGGCTTTCAAGCAGTTTAGTGGAGATGAACACCTGGGTGAGAAGGACCTGAGCCATTTTGTATATAGATTTGTATATGGCTTGCGACCTGAAATTAGTGAGATGATCAGACAGCACACCGTAGACTGGCAGAGCAAAAAGATTGACGAGATTTTGAGACATGCTAAATACTTTAGTGATGAGATTGAGGCAAAGCAAAGAAAGTTGAAAGAAAAGGCAATGGGGGCACAAGTGAAGATTGCAGAAAGACAGGAAGCTCAGTTAGTCGAACAAGCAAATAACCCAGGAAATAGACAAAGATTTGGCCCAGGAAAAGGTAAAGGCAATATAGAAGAAGCAAAAAAGAAGTTCCCTTGCCACAATTGCGGAAAGTTAGGCCATTGGAAATCAGAGTGTAAGAATCCTCCGTGTGCTAACAGTGAAAATCCATCATTGAATCCACAGGTGCAGAGTGAGGGGTGTGGCCAGCAGCAGCAACAGCAGAAGGCTGTTAAGCAGCAGAATCAGGTGCCAAAACCACCCTTGCCGCACAGCAGAGGTATCCAAAAGTACAGCCAGGATTCGGGATTCTACAATGAAGAACAGGTAAACAAACCGCAACGCGCGTTCGCTGTGTCACAATATTGGCTGAGGAATGAGGAAAGTGATTCTGAGGAGGAAGTCTTACGGTGCCGAGGGGAGGAAGAAGAGTGCGTGCTTGGCGCAACTCTAGAAATAGACCACAGGACCTTTTGTAGCTGGGAAAATAAATGATGAAAGCATCACTTTTCTAGTCGACACTGGTGCTACCCGATCTACTGTCAGGTCAGCTGATGTTAAGAATCTTCCTCTCTCGGATGAAACAATCCAAGTAGTTGGTGTGTCCAGCACACAGATTAAGACTTACCTTACTGAACCAGTAAAGGTTAGAATAGGTAAATTTTCAGACATGCACCGATTTGTGATGTGTGACACCAGTCCTGTGAATCTGTTAGGTAGGGATTTGCTGTGTAAGATGAATTGCACCATTTTCTGTACTCCAGATGGAATAGCCTTTGAGACACCCGATGAGGATGTCCTATACAGAATGACCATAGATAATAGAGAGAGTGAGGTTGTTGGAACCTATGCAGTATTCAATCCTGATGAATTGCCCCCAGAATTAAAACAGACTGTAAAAGCAGCGGTCTGGGATTTCACAGGAGAAGATGTAGGACTGATGAGAAATGTAGATCCAGTGAAAATCTCTGTAAAAGAAGGGATACGCTACCCGAACATCCCACAATACAGACTGACACCTAAAATGATTGAAGGAATAACCCCTATAATTGAGAAGATGATCCAGCAGGGGGTGTTGAGAGAAATATTGAGCAGTCCATGTAATTCACCTATAATGGGACTGAAGAAACCTAATGGGAAACTCAGAATCGTGCAGTATTTGAGAAAAATTTACAAAATTGTTGTGTCATGTTGTCCCATTGTGCCAAATCCATCACTGATTTTGTATCAAATTCCCCATGATGCAGAATGGTACACAGTAATTGATTTTTGCCATGCTTTCTTTTCAATTCCGTTGCATCACGACAGCCAGCCGATTTTTGCATTTCGGTTTGGAGTGCGTATTTTGGCATGGTGCCGAATCCCACAGGGATAGACAGAGAGCCCCTCAATATTCAATCAGTTGTTGAAGAAATCTCTGGAAAGTCTATCAATGCCTGAGAATTCGGTTTTGGTCCAGTACATTGATGACCTGCTTGTGGCATCAAAAACACGTGAAGCTTGTGAAGTAGACACCTTTGCTTTGCTGAATCACTTGGCAGATGGAGGATTAAAGGTATCTCCAGCCAAATTGCAATTCTGCAAGAAAGAAGTCCAATATCTAGGACATAATATTGAGAAAGGCCTGAGAAAAGTGACAATTGACAGAATCAGAATCATCAAAGGAATGAGAGCCCCGATGACTCAAAGAGAAGTGAGAATGTTCCTAGGAATGGTTGGATATTGTCGTCAGTGGATAAGTAATTTTTCCCTGATTGCCAAGCCACTAAATAAATTGACCAAAAGTGAGGTAAGAGATCCTTTGGAACTAAACAAAGAACAAATGGCAGCTTTCAGAGAATTAAAGAACAGGTTATGTGAAGCACCTGCTCTGGGTATGCCAGATTATGAAAAAGAATTTGAGTTGTATTGCAGTGAAAGGAACGGATGTGCACTCTCAGTGTTGATTCAGAAACATGGAAGATTGAGAAGACCAATTGCGTACTTCTCATCAACATTGGACCCAGTAGCTGTGGGTTTACCAGGTTGCTTGAAAGCAGTAGCTGCTACATGTCGAAGCCTGGAACAAAGTGAGGGGATTGTGATGGGATACCCTCTAAGGGTATTTGTACCTCACGATGTGGCAATCCTTTTAACAAGGAGCCGGACACAATTCATGTCACATAGTCGGCTGACTAAATATGAGAAAGTCATTCTAGGAGCATCAAATGTGAGTCTGGAGAGATGTGTGAATGTGAATCCAGCAACACTGCTGCCAGATGCTGAAAGTGTGGAGGTAAGAGATGAAATTGATCATGATTGCCTGGATGTGCTTAACTACTGTAAAAAACCCAGACCAGATATAAAAGATCTGCCACTGCCTGAAAGTGATCATGTGTTTTTCGTGGATGGATCTTGTCTGAGAACGGATGAGGGTGTGTTGAGTGCAGCATATGCAGTATGCACAGTTTCAGGAGTTGTGGAAGCATCATCCTTGAAAGGTGTTAAATCTGCTCAAGTGGCTGAACTGGTGGCAATAACAAAAGCCTGTAAAATTGGAAAGAATGTGAGAGTGACTGTGATGACTGACAGCCAGTATGGCTTCGGAGTTGTCCATGACTTTGGCCAATTATGGCTACAGAGAGGTTTCCTGACCTCAAGTGGAACTCCTATAAAGAATGCAGAAGTGGTTGGAAAATTGCTTGAGGCGATACAGCTGCCCAAAGAACTGGCTGTTGTAAAATGTGCTGCTCACAGTCAAGGTGAGGATTTCATTACTACCGGGAATAGGTTTGCCAATGACATGGCCCAGTATTGTGCGAGGAATAATTACTCAATTAATCGGGGTAAAGAAAGGGAAATGTCTTCTTGCTCTTTAATGTTTACTAATGTTGTGGAAACATGGGAAGAAGTGAAGCAGTTGCAGGATGAGGCAGGAGCTGCGGAAATGAAGCTATGGGTAAAAGCAGGTTGTGCACCAAGAGAAAAAGACCAAGTGTGGGTCTACAGAGATGGAAGACCAGTAATGCCTGATAGCATGTTGTCAACCATGGCACGGATGTATCATGGCCAGGGACACCTGGGGAGGGATGCCATGATAAGAGCCTTTAAGCAGACTTGGTACAATGCAAAATTCAGGTTGATAGCAGAGAGTCTCTGTCAAAGATGCCTGATATGTCAGCAATACAATCCTGGAAAAAAAACAGTGGTGAGCCTAGGTACAATAGGCAGGGAGGGAGGACCCTTCACCAGAATGCAGGTAGATTTCATTGAAATGCCCCAAGTAAACAGATTGAGGTATGTTTTGGTGATAGTTTGTCTGTTCTCCAGGTGGGTAGAAGCTTTCCCAACCAGAAGGAATGATGGGATAACTGTAGCCAAGCTATTGTTAAGAGAATTTATCCCAAGGTACGGGTTCCCAGTGACCATTGAATCAGACAGAGGAGGACATTTTTATAATGAAATCATGGGTCTGATCTGTGAAGTATTGAGTGTACAACAGAAATTACATTGTGCCTACCGACCAGAGGCTTCTGGTGTGGTTGAACAAATGAATGGTACCATCAAAAACAGAATTGGCAAAATGTGTTTAGCCACATGAATGAAATGGCCTGATGTCTTGCCTCTAGTCTTGATGACGATTAGGTCTACTCCAGACAGAACAACAGGTTTAAGTCCTCATGAAATCATCATGGGACGTGCCATGAGGCATGCATTTGTATCCGTCAACAAGCTGATGACTATAAATGATTACATGATTTTGGATTACTGCAAAGGCCTGGCTGACGCAGTCCATTCTGTGTTTCACCAGGTTGGAGAAGACGCCACCACACTTGAAAAGAAACCAGCACATGATTTGAGCCCAGGGGACGGGGTGAGAATAAAGGTCCACAGAAGAAGAAATTGCCTGGTTCCAAGGTGGGGAAGGCCAAGACATGTCGTATTGACCACGACGACTGCTGTAAATTGTGCTGGAGTGAAAAACTGGATATATGCAAGCCACACTCTGAGAGTTCCAAGTCCTGGTGAAGGCATTGGAAGAGAATACTTTTATGAATCAGAATCCAGTGATGATTCAGATAAAGAGACTGTAAAGAGAAAGAAAAATCCTGAAAGGGGGGAGAGTGGGCCAAGATCGGTTTTAATCCCTCAAGAAGGAATTCCAAAAGGAACATTGCAAGTTCCAGAGACAAGACCAGATTCTGGAGAAGTGCCTGAAGTCCCAACTACCAGTAGTGAACACAAAAAGAAGGAAAGAAAAGAAAAGAACATTCCAACAGAAGTGACTATTGAATCAAATGGGAAAGTTGGAGAAGTCTCACCAGAGAAAATCATTGTAGAAGAAGAAGGGACAGAAGTAGAAAGAGAGGGACATATTTCTGCAGAAAACCCCCGAGGAGGTATAGGGACCACCAACACTAAGCTAGGTGAAGGGACAAGTAGTCAGAAAGAAGATTGCGTGCCGGAGACCCGAGGAGGGACAGAAATAGGGCAATCTCAGGAGGTGGAAAAAGAGACTGTTGGTGAAAAAGAGACTGTTGGGGAAAAAGAGGCAATTGAAACAGAATCTGATGGAAGAGAAGATGAGACACGTGAAGGTTGAGTTCTGAGAAAGAGAACTTGGATCAAGGAGAAAAACAATAAAGAAGAGAAACAAAAGAGAAATGCAAAGGGAGACCTTTGGCCCAACAAGATAAAGAGACTGAGATATCGATTGACACGAGTTGATCCATCAAAGGCTGAACAGGTGAACGAAGTGTCAAGTCAGAACCAAGTCAAAGAGAGAGAAACAGAGATATCTTAAGAAAACAAAAGAATAAGAAAACCTAACCAGAAGTACAAGTCGCCAGAATGGACGTATGTGGTACTGCCTGAACAAGGAGAAGAGGCAGACAGTCAAGGAAATCCAGAGGAGACTTTACTGAGAGTGGTTGAAGAAGAAAAAACAGTAGGAATCCTGAGAGTTATCTTGTCCGATATTGGAGAAGAAGCGGAGGTTCAGGACTTTCTGCAATTTGATGATGATGAAGAAGTGAAAAGTGATGAGAGACCAGATTGAGTAATCCCAAAGAAGTCGTTTCGTGGAAGAAAGTGAAAAGAGAAAAATAAGAAACTAACAGACTGTAAAAACCTGTTGGGTACTTGCTGCCCTAGAAGTACAGTAGTGGAGTAGAAGAGGCTAAGTCAAAAGACACGGTCAATTTAACAAAATGGCCAACACAGAGAATTACAGAAGTAGATGTACCTTCATGAAAAGATGGTACAAGATGTGCTGCTGTTGTACAGGATTATTGATGCTGCTTTGGAGCGTGCTTGCTCTACTGATTTCTTTTAGAGTAACAATAGACACCTTAGAAGGGCATACTGAGAACACGACTAACATAGGGAAAAGTTTCCAGAAGGTAGTTCCAACTGGCACTAGCAACATACATATACATAAGGATAGGTCTATTAAGGATTTTTCTAGCAATGTGTTTTCAAAATTGTTGTATGAGTACGTAAAAACAATGGATGTAAGGGATTGCTACGTCTGCATGCAATTACCTGCCTCTGTTTCAGAAGGAGTGACCTATCATCACCTCCCAGCTACGTATGGAATGTCATGTAGTGTGTTAATTAGTATATTTTATCAATTAGGGAAATTAGACTACAATTTATCTAATGTAGATAACATTCTAGGGCAATTGCCAATGAATAAAGATTTGAATCCTGCTAAGGAAGCTAACATTTTAGGTGACATGTTTATAGAAACTAAAGAATTAACATTAGAATACATTTACAGAAACAATTTAACTTGCAGTTTGAAGGGTGAAGAGAAAACATTCCTAGACATGGTTGAAGAAAGGAGATTAGGGATGCACAAGAAAGCTGATGGGAAAAGAATGAGTGAAACAATGTGGGACGTAGAGAAGGAGAGAAAATTAAAGAATGGAGCCAGTCCAACAATGGCCATAGATGCATCACAGAAGGGTAAACTATGTATCACAAGAAGGAGATCCCAATATGATTATTATTTTGTAGGATCTAGTGAGTGCCATGAAACATACTTTATTGCAACCGGATGGGGATTTAGAGGTGGAGAAGATCCAGTCTTTCCTGGAGTGTATTATATTTGTGGGAACAAGGCTTACTATAGGTTGCCAGACCATTGGTATGGCACATGTTATGTTGGCCTGGTCTTTCCAAAAATCTTTCACATGGATAGAGTAGAAAACACTGGAGAAACTAACATACTAATGCGCAGTAGAAGAGAAACTTGGGCAGAAATTGTAGGAGATATCTTTGGAGCTTTGATACCAGCAGTGGGAATAACTTTGAATGCACTTAACATTCGGAAATTATCTACAGTGGTGGATCGTTTGTTAACAAGCCCGGCTGGAGGCTTCCTATTGGTAGACACTGAAATGGTTGCCTTACGTGCTATGGTGATGCAAAATCGACTTGCCCTTGATATATTATTGGCAAAAGAGGGTGGAGTCTGTGGAATGCTGAAGGTTCAACATTGTTGCACTTGCATTCCTGACGAAAGCAAAGATCTAAAGGTCTATATCAAAAATATTACTGATTTGCATGAAGAATTAGTACCACTGGAAGCTGAAAATATCTGGACTAGAATGGCTAATAAAATGATTGCTATTAAGAATTTCATAGTTAAAATAGGTAGTACCATATTTGGTAAAATATTATTTCCATTTACATGTGTAATTGTTGCATTATTAGTTCTTAGATTAGGATCTATATGTTGTAGATATAAAAGAAATAAAAAGAAAATCAGACGAGAAAACGTAAAAAGAAGAGAAAAGAAACATGAATGAGATATACAAGAAATAGAATTAGAAGAATTGAGGGAAAGTATGTATATAGAAGCTAAAAGAGAAGATGAAGCAGAAACAAGATTATAACATCTGAGCAAAAAGACATTTTGAATTTCCATAAAAGAGGAAAATTTGAAATTTTGGGTTATTTGGTGATATGATCACCAAAGGGGGGATTGCTGGAGGAGGAAAATACTTTAAATTGAAACACCTGTTCCATTTTGTTGTATGTTTTATTAATACGACTAATGATTAATTATAATGAATAATGATTTTGAGAAGTTAAAGACTAATCAACCGTATTAACAGGAAGAATACACGTGGGAATGCATCTGCATGGCTAAAATAATACGTAGACTAAGTTTGTATGCATAGTAATAACATGAACGTTGCTTATGTGATGTTATTGTGAATTGCGCTTAAAATAAACATGCACTAATGGCTTTAAATGTCACATATGGCTAGATAAATACACACACATATGGGAATTAGTGAGGGAATAACGCTGTTATGATTATTTCCATGTATTAATTATGATTTTTGTGTTTCTTTGCTTAAGTTGACCATTGTGGCCTGCTATAAAATGGCCACCAACTGCAGCCTATTTTCGAGTAGATGAAATTCTGGAAAAAGAGCTTTGCACTGTCCTCCACATGGACTGAAGACACCATGTCCATGACGACTTTTCTGGGAAGCTTGCCAGATGTCCTGAACGTGCAAAATTTGAACTTTATCGAAAATTAAGAGATGGTAAACCGGACCTGTGCAGGATAAAGGAGATACAATTTGTCAGGGTCGCATCATTTTGCAACAAACTTTGCTACTATGAACTTCGCTATTCTAAAGACTATAGTATTTGAACCTTTTAGCGGGTGGGAATTTTCCTGAATGTTGCCGTGAGATCCGGTCTTCCAATTTCATTCCACCAATAGAATTCGCGAGAATATGGAAATGTAACTTTGTTAATGTCAATTTTGGTATAAATATTAGTAGTCTAGAGAGGTTTAGGGCCATCCCTTTTTCCTGAACTAATGACCCGAGATCCCGACGCTGACGGAGAGGACGGTGACGCCACATGATTGAGCCAGAAACTCTGACTGATGTACTGAGGACCAGTTCTGACTTAGAAAACGACAAATAGCCAGAATAGGTAAATATGACAAAGATGATGCTGCATTGCGCTAAGTTTTAACCTGCATTTAATTTAGATAAAGAGAAATTAATGTTTGAATAAATGTGTCGGCGTATTATTTTAGTGAATGTTTTATTTGAATATTTAGAGTGTTAAGTCTTCTTCAAACTTAAGCAACTAGATGGTCCAATCGACCTATTTGATGGAGGGACCGTTAGGGTGATTCAAAGGAAAGTGGTTCTTCCATCAGGGAAAGCAGATTGGTTGAGAATCAGATAGTTTTTATTCCCTTTACAGGCACGGATAGTTTGATAGGATGAATGTTGGTGTTATGGGCCCCACCAGCGTTTGATGTGTGTGTGTGCGTGTGACTGTGAAATCACTCATTCTGTGGAAGTAGAGGGGATTTAAAGAGCCAGATCTGCATCACATGCGACAGGAAACAGCGCAAAACGCAACGTAGTCACACCTCAATTTCGCAGTGAAAAATTATCCTTTTTTGGCAAATTGCCTAGCTGTAGTTTGTGAACCCTAGCTCTGCCGGGACCTAGGGAAACCTAGCAAACCTATACATGTTTGAAAACTAGACACCCAGGGGAATCCAGGATGGGGGAACTTAGCTGCCTCCCACCACGTTCTGTTACCCACAATCCCTTGCAAACCTAAATAATTGTGAAAAAAAACACATTTTCACCACATTTCTGTGGTGGAAAGTTCTGGAATCTGCGTTGATCCACTAATTTCCAACCAATCCGCATTCTTCAAAGTCTTCCAAGAAAAATGGTACCTCACTTGTGTGGGTAGGCCTAGTGCCCGCGACAGGAAACGATGCAAAACGCAATGTCGTCACACCTCAATTTCGCAGGGAAGCATGACCCTTTTTTGACAAAGTGCCTAGCTGTAGTTTTTTAACCTTAGCTCTAACGGCACCAAACGCAACTTGGTCACACCTCAATTTCGCAGTGAAAAATTTGCCTTTTTTGGCAAAGTGCCTAGCTGTAGTTTTTGAACCCTAGCTCTGCTGGCACCTATGGAAACCTAGCAAACCTATCCATTTTTGAAAAGTAGACACCCAAGGGAATCCAGGATGGGGTGACTTGACTGCCTCCCACCAGGGTCTTTTACCCAGAATCCCTTGCAAACCTAAAAAATTGTCAAACAAACCACATTTTCCCCACATTTCTGTGATGGAATGTTCTGGAATCTGCGTGGATCCACAAATTTCCACCAACCCCGCGTTCCCCAAAGTCTTTTGATAAAAATTTTACCTCACTTGTGCAGGTCGGCCTAGTGCATTCGACAGGAAACAGCGAAAAACGCAACGTGGTCACACCTCAATTTCGCAGTGAAAAATTACCCTTTTTTGGCAAGGTGCCTAGCTGTAGTTTGTGAACCCTAGCTCTGCCGGGACCTAGGGAAACCTAGCAAACCTATACATGTTTGAAAACTAGACACCCAGGGGAATCCAGGATGGGGTGACTTAGCTGCCTCCCACCACGTTCTGTTACCCACAATCCCTTGCAAACCTAAAAAAATTTAAAAAAAACACATTTTCCCCACATTTCTTTGGTGGAAAGTTCTGGAAGTTCCGGGGGCATCCACTAATTTCCACCCAATCCGCATTTCTCAAAGTCTTCCGAGAAAAATGGTACCTCACTTGTGTGGGTAGCCTAGTGCCCGCAACAGGAAACGATGCAAAATGCAACATCGTCACACCTCAATTTCGCAGGGAAACATGACCCTTTTTTGACAAAGTGCCTAGCTGTAGTTTTATAACCTTAGCTCTGCCGGCACCTAGGGAAACCTAGCAAACCCATACATCTTTGAAAACTAGACACCGAGGGGAATCCAGGATGGGGAGACTTGACTGCCTCCCACCAGGTTTTGTTACCTAAAATCCCTCGTAAACCTAAAAAATTGTCAAAAAAACACATTTTCCCCACATGTGCGTGGATATACAATTCTCCACCCACCCCACGTTCCCCAAAGTCTTCCAAGAAAAATGGTACCTGTAAGACCTGAGGTTACCAAGCCCTAAGGGGGGAATGTGACTCGAGCGGCTGGGCACCCAAAGGCTTATGTGTAAAGCGACCATACAACACACACATCCTCTGAAACAGGGAACACACACAATAATGGATGCCACACAGTAGAATTTATGCAATTAACTCCAGTTTATCTAAGCCGTTAGATGCAAATGCAGTTCATTAGATGGAATTGCAATTCATTAGATGTAAATGCAGTTAAGTAGATGTACATGCAGTTCATTTGATGGCAATGTCATAGCATTTGATTCATCAGCATTTCATAAGGATGCCCTAGGCAATACCTGATTGCATCAGCGTTATATTCACCAGCGATTCACTATGGGGCAATAGGTCACACTTGTATACCTTAGCACCAGTGGCAGGAGCACTCCTTCATAGTTTCAGTGGTAATATCTGGCTGACCTGGGGGAGCGGTAAACACAGCGGTTAATCCTAGCGCTGCGCTCCTCCCCCCTCTAGTACTGCATTCTGCCATGGGCACCCCGCGTAGCGTCTAATGATCAGCGCGGTGAAAGATAAGACTGGGAATCGTAGCGCCACCCCTGGGAACTAGTAGTGACTCGCAGGCTTCGCGGGCTTACCGCTACTCATGGCACCACTAGCGCTTCCGTGCGAGATCACAGCGCCACTTGTAATACTCAGGCCTTGAACACTTTGGAGCAGAGCTTATGAACACAGCGCTACTCGTAATAATCACGCATCGAACACTTCCGAGCAGAGCCTACAACCACAGCGCTACTCGTAATAAGCAAGCATTGAACCCTTTTGAGCGGAGCCTATGAACACAGCGTCACTCGTAATAATCAGGCATAGAACACTTCCGAGCAGAGCCTACAAACTCAGCGCTACTCGTAATAAACAAGCCTCAAGTAGGCGGTCCACTGATACGCGGCAGTCTCCGAGGAAGGGGTAATCCCTCGGAGGGGTGTCAGAGTCTCCGGTGAACGGGGGGAACTCCCACGGAGGGGAACCAGTGTCTCAGGGTGCGGTGCCGCTCCCGATCTGTAGGGGGTGCACCGGGTCCGTCCCAAGCCTCCCGGGGAGCAGGGGGTTGAGTCCCCGGCCTCCACTCGGCCACGCTACCTCCCAGCCCCCGGGGGTTACCTTGATCTCGACGTCCTGGGGCGTCCGACACAGCTCCGGACTCCACAGTCGATACCTCTGCGACGAGGGGCAGGTCACGGCCTCTCACACCTCCGCCAGCAGCTGCGATGGCAGCAACGGGGCCCCAGGCTTCTCCGCGGGCCTCGACGTGATGATGGTGCAAGCTTCCGGCCTCCGGGCCGCGGCAGTGAGCACGCTCTGGTCCCCGCGCCAGGGGGGTGGGTCAAATTAAGCGGGAGAGCTCAGCGCTCAACGTGGATTGATGCAGGGGATCCCAGGCCGGGTCAGGGAGCGCAGGGGTCACAGCGCTAGTACCTGGTTGATCCCCAGCCGTCCCGCACTCAGCTTTGGCAGGAAGTTTCAGCCTTCAGGTTCAGAATTCAGTTTTGACATGAAGTCTCAGTATTCAGTTTCAGCATTCGGTTGTGACATGAAGTCTTAGCATTCAGTTTCAGCATTCGGTTGTGACATGAAGTCCTGATGGTGCAGATTTCTCGGGCGCCCTTGGGGGGTTCTGTTCCTGGGGGGTAGGGATTGAGTTGGTGACTAATTCCTTCCTAGTCAGGCTGGGCAGAGGTTCCCTGGGTCCTCCTACTGCTGGGCAAGATCAGTGGGCTTTACAGAATCCCTCACTCACTTAAGAGGCAGCACCTAAATCCTGTCACTTTCAGAGGCATAAGTCCCTGGCTAGGCCCTACCGCCTAAAACTCCTGTGTGGTTTCTCCAGCTCTGCCTTACCCCAACTGGCCAACTAACTAGAAAAAAGTTCCCTCCCTCTGTTAAGTAGCCCTAGGTCAGGTGACCTCTATCCAAGGCGGCAAATGTAAAAACCACACCTCCCTTCTAGAAGGTTCCAGCACATTCCAGGAGCTTCCCCATTCTACCTATTGGACAAAAAAGGCAGGCTGGTGTCGCAACATTGTTGTGGGGTTCCAGCCAGCTCCTGGCAGCTAGGGTGCTACTAATAACGACCACTCTGCAGTAGCAGGGGCCTATGGCAGCCATCTTAGGAGAAGTAAAAAAAAAAAAAAAATTCAGGGAAAAGGGCCAAGTCCAACACAACCCCCTTCCAGCCAAAAGCCAGGGTAGACCGATCAATGCCTTGATGGGCTTCCCTGCTTGGGGCGAGAAAAGGTGGACACAGGCCCGCAACTGCAGGAGCACCCGCAGGTTCTCCTCCACTCTGGAACCCAATGGTTCCCTCTCAAACCTCCCTGGACCAACGAAACCACCCCACTGGGGCTCCCTAGCTGGTTGTGGCCAGGACTGGCCCCTAGGCCATCCAGATGTCTCAGGCCCTTGTGGTCTCGCAGAGTGGGGGGCAGTAGCCCCAGGCCTGTAGTGCCCGTTGACCACTCCACTCTTCCTCCTTGTAGTCCCAAACTGCCACTGGTCCTTCCACCTGCGGTCCGCACCCTCAGGCTGACCAGCCTTCAGGGGCGAGGCTCTCCTCCCCCTACCTCTCCTTCTGGGGTTCCTCACCCTCCTCCCATGCGAGGCACCCTTAGACCACCACTCCTTTCTCCCCAGCCCAGGGCCTCGACCCTTCAACTGGTTCCCCAGCCTAGGGTCTAAACCCTTAGGCTGCACCGGTGCCCGAGGCGAGACTTTCCTCCCTCTGCACCCCCTTCCAGAGTTCCGCACCCTCCCACCTGGAAAGGTACCCCTGGAAGTCAATTCTAGGGGGACACTGTTAACAGATGCCCCACCCGCCAGGTCAGGCAACCCCTGAACCCAGCATCCCAGCCCAGGATCTAAACCCTGCGGCTGGGCCGACCCCAGAACCTCCGGAGCTCTGATTACAGATGCCCTGGGCTCTCCTGACACTAGGGGCTCCCCTTCCTTGGACGGCACATCACGACAGTCTCGGCTCCCAACCTGGGGCTCCCTTACGGAACTCTCCAGGCCCTGAGACTGCGGTTAGGGCACCTCGGGACACCTCCCCGTCTCACTCCTTCCTATAGATAGGTCGTGAGGCCCTACAACGCTCTCTCTTCCCGGGGACCTAGCTGGGCTATTCACCACCTCTCCCACCTCGCTGGGTTGGAAGATCCCTGCACCACCCCCTTCAGGGTCACTCCCCAATGCCTCCTCAGACACCCTGGCGATATCATCCCTGGGTAATTTTGGCTCTTGGGGATCTCTTGGTACGCTGCCACCATTGTCCTTATTGGGCGCAATTATCTGGAGGGCGCGCAGCTCCAACTCCTTCATCTGAAGCTCGTGCGCCAGCTTCTTCTCCTCCATTGCCCATCTCTTTTTTTCCCTTTCTCTCTCTCTCTCTTGTTCCAGTTTAGCTAGCTCCCACTTCAACTGCCTCTCCCCCCTCCTGTCCTCATATTCCTCTGGAGACGCGCTCCTCCTAGACCCTGTCCTATTACTGGCCCCAGAGCGTCTCCCTGGTGGCACACCTTCAGACTCATCTACATTGAGAACGTCTAGTACCTCCTACGCATTCTCCTTCTGAGGTGCATCCTGCGCCTCCTGTCCCTCATCCTCTCTTCCCTCTGGGTGGGCCTCTACCCATGCCCTTAAGGCGGTACAGAGTTCCGGTCCTTTGGCCTTCCGCAACCCAGGCACCCCCATTCCCTGCCCGAACTCTCTCAGTTGCTTTATATTGTACCCCTCGAGGTCAGCTAACCGGAATTCCATCGCGACAGGAGGGGACCTAGATACTAAGGGAAAAAAAATCCTAGGATATGGGTGACAGTTGAAAGTTAATCAGGATTCTACACCCTCAGTCTGGACAGTGGAATAAATACATGCAGCAATAACAGTTGCAGAGCTTAAATCCAATATGCGTTTAATTGTGGCGCCCCCGCTTCACGGAAGGGTGCTGTATGGTCGCAGGTCCTAATCCAATCCCACCGCTCGCCAACAATATAAGACCTGGGGTCACCAAGCCCTAAGGGGGTAACGTGACTCGAGCGGCTGGGCACCCAAAGGCTTATGTGTAAAGCGACCATACAACACACACATCCTCTGAAACAGGGAACGCACACAATAAGGTATGCCACACAGTAGAATTTATGCAAATAACTCCAGTTTATCTAAGCCGTTAGATGCAAATGCAGTTCATTAGATGCAAATGAATGCAGTTCATTAGATGTAAATGAAGTTCAGTAGATGTACATGCAGTTCATTAGATGGTAATGGCATAGCATTTGATTCATCAGCATTTCATAAGAGTGCCCTAGGCAATACCTGATGACATCAGCGTTATATTCACCAGCGATTCACTATGGGGCAGTAGGTCACACTTGTATACCTTAGCACCAGTGGCAGGAGAACTCCTTCATAGTTTCAGTGGTAATATCTGGCGAACCTGGAGGAGCGGTAAACACAGCGGTTAATCCTAGCGCTGCGCTCCTCCCCCCTCTAGTATTGCATTCTGCCGTGGGCACCCCGCGTAGCGTCTAATGATCAGTGCGGTGAAAGATAAGATTGGGAATCGTAGCGCCACCCCTGGGAGCTAGTAGTGACTCAGGGCAGGCTTTGCGGGCTTACCGCTACTCATGGCACCACTAGCGCTTCCGTGCGAGATCACAGCGCCTCTTGTAATACTCAGGCCTTGAACACTTTGGAGCAGTGAGCGCTGAGCTTATGAACACAGCGCTACTCGTAATAATCATGCATCGAACACTTACGAGTAGAGCCTACAACCACAGCGCTACTCGTAATAAGCATGCATTGAACCCTTTTGAGCGGAGCCTATGAACACAGCGTCACTCGTAATAATCAGGCATAGAACACTTCCGAGCAGAGCCTACAAACACAGCGCTACTCGTAATAAGCAAGCCTCAAGTAGGCGGTCCACTGATACGCGGCAGTCTCCGAGGAAGGGGCAATCCCTCGGAGGGGTGTCAAAGTCTCCGGTGAACGGGGGGAACTCCCACGGAGGGGAACCAGTGTCTCAGGGTGCGGTGCCGCTCCCGATCTGTAGGGGGCGCACCGGGTCAGTCCCAAGCTTCCCGGGGAGCAGGGGGGTGAGTCCCCAGCCTCCACTCGGCCACGCTACCTCCCAGCCCCCGGGGGTTACCTTGATCTCGGCGTCCTGGGGCGTCCGACACAGCTCCGGACTCTGCAGTCGATACCTCCGCGACGGGGGCAGGTCACAGCCTCTCACACCTCCGCCAGCAGCTGCGACGGCAGCGACGGGGCCCCGGGCTTCTCCGCGGGCCTCGGCGTGATGATGGTGCAAGCTTCCGGCCTCCGGGCCGCGGCGGTGAGCGCGCTCTGGTCCCCGCGCCAGGGGGGTGGGTCAAATTAAGTGGGAGAGCTCAGCGCTCAACGTGGATTGATGCAGGGGATCCCAGGCCGGGTCAGGGAGCGCAGGGGTCACAGCGCTAGTACCTGGTTGATCCCCAGCCGCCCCACACTCAGCTTTGGCAGGAAGTTTTAGCCTTCAGGTTCAGCATTCAGTTTTGACATGAAGTCTCAGTATTCAGTTTCAGCATTCGGTTGTGACATGAAGTCTCAGCATTCAGTTTCAGCATTCGGTTGTGACATGAAGTCCTGATGGCGCAGATGTCTCTGGCGCCCTTGGGGGGTTCTGTTCCTGGGGGGTAGGGATTGAGTTGGTGACTAATTCCTTCCTAGTCAGGCTGGGCAGAGGTTTCCTGGGTCCTCCTACTGCTGGGCAAGATCAGTGGGCTTTACAGGATCCCTCACTCACTTAAGAGGCAGCACCTAAATCCTGTCACTCTCAGAGGCATAAGTCCCTGGCTAGGCCCTACCGCCCAAAACTCCTGCGTGGATTCTCCAGCTCTGCCTTACCCCAACTGGCCAACTAACTAGAAAAAGTTCCCTCCCTCCGTTAAGTAGCCCTAGGTCAGGTGACCTCTATCCAAGGCGGCAAAAGTAAAAACCACACCTCCCTTCTAGAAGGTTCCAGCACATTCCAGGAGCTTCCCCATTCTACCTATGGGACAAAAAAGGCGGGCTGGTGTCGCAACATTGTTGTGGGGTTCCAGCCAGCTCCTGGCAGCTAGGGTGCTACTAATAACGACCACTCTGCAGTAGCCGGGGCCTGTGGCAGCCATCTTCGGAGAAGTAAAAAAAAAAACGAAAAAATTCAGGGAAAAGGGCCAAGTCAAACAGTACCTCACTTGTGTGGGTCGGCCTAAGGCCCGTGACAGGAAACGGCACAAAAGGGAACTTGGTCACACCTCAATTTCGCAGTGAAAAATGACCCTTTTTTGGCAAAGTGCCTAGCTGTAGTTTTTTAACCCTAGCTCTGACGGCACTTTGGGAAACATAGCAAACCTATACATTTTAGAAAACTAGACACCTATAGGAATCCAGGATGAGGTGACTTGACTGCCTCACAACAGGGTCTGTTACTCAGAATCCCTTGCAAACCTAAAATATTGACAAACAAACCACATTTTCCCCACATTTCTGTGGTGGAACGTTCTTGAGTCTGCGTGGATCCACAAATTTCCACCCACCTCGCGTTCTCCAAAGTCTTTTGAGAAAAATGGTACCTCACTTGTGCAGGTCGGCCTAGTGCCCATGACAGGAAACAGAGCAAAACGCAATGTAGTCACACCTCAATTTTGCAGTGAAAAATGACCCTTTTTTGGCAAAGTGCTTAGCTGTAGATTTTGAACCCTAGCTCTGCCTGCACCTTGGGAAACCTAGCAAACCTATACATTTTTTAAAACTAGACTCCCAGGGTCTGTTACCGAAAATCCCTTGCAAACCTAAAAAATTGTCAAACAAACCACATTTTCCCCACATTTCTGAGGTGGAAAGTTCTGGAATCTGCGTGGATCCACAAATTTCCACCCACCCCGCATTCCCCAAAGTCTTACGAGAAAAATGGTACCTCCCTTGTGCGGGTCGGCCTAGTGCCCGTGACAGGAAACGGCACAAAACGCCACTTGGTCACACCTCAATTTCTCAGTGAAAAATGACCCTTTTTGGCAAAGTGCCTAGCTGTAGTTTTTGAACCCTAGCTCTGCCGGCACCTTGGGAAACCTAGCAAACCTATACATTTTTGAAAACAATACACCTATAGGAATCCAGGATGGGGTGACTTGACTGCCTCCCACCAGGGTCTGTTACCCAGAATCCCTTGCAAACCTAAAAAATTATCAAACAAACCACATTTTCCCCACATTTCTGAGGTGGAAAGTTCTGGAATCTGCGTGGATCCACAAATTTCCACCAACCCCGTGTTCCCCAAAGTCTTTTGAGAAAAATGGTACCTCACTTGTGCAGATCGGCCTAGTGCACGCGACAGGAAACAGCGCAAAACGCAACGTTGTCACACCTCAATTTCGCAGTGAAAAATGACCCTTTTTTGGCAAAGTGCCTAGCTGTAGTTTATGAACCCTAGCTCTGCCGGGACCAACGGAAACCTAGCAAACCTATACATGTTTGAAAACTAGACACCCAGGGGAATCCAGGATGGGGTGACTTAGCTGCCTCCCACCACATTCTGTTACCCACAATCCCTTGCAAACCTAAAGAATTGTGAAAAAACCCACATTTTCCCCACATTTCTGTGGTAGAAAGTTCTGGAATCTGCGTGGATCAACTAATTTCCACCCACTCCGCATTCCTCAAAGTCTTCCGAGAAAAATGGTACCTCACTTGTGTGGGTCGGCCTAGTGCCCGCGACAGGAAACGATGCAAAACGCAACGTCGTCACACCTCAATTTCACAGGGAAAAATGACCCTTTTTTGACAAAGTGCCTAGCTGACTTGACTGCCTCCCACCAGGTTTTGTTACGCAGAATCTCTTGAAACCCAAACAATTGTCAAAAAAACACATTTTCCCCACATTTCTGTAGTGGAAAGTTCTGGAATCTGCGTGGATCCACAATTTTCCACCCACCCCACGTTCCCCAAAGTCTTCCAAGAAAAATGGTACCTCACTTGTGTGGGTCGGCCTAGTGCCCGCGACAGGAAACGGCACAAAACGCAACGTGGTCACACCTCAATTTTGCAGTGAAAATGTAGCCTTTTTTTGGCAAAGTGCCCAGCTGTAGTTTTTGAACCCTAGCTCTGCCGGCACCTAGGGAAACCTAGCAAACCTATACATTTATGAAAACTAGACACCCAGGGAAATCCAGGGTTGGGTGACTTGACTGCCTCGCACAGGTTCTGTTACCCAGAATCCCTCTAAAACCAAATAATTGTCAAAAAAAACACATTTTTCCCACATTTCTTTGATGGAAAGTTCTGGAATCTGCGTGGATCAACAAATTTCCACCCACCCCGTGTTCCCAAAGTCTTCCACAAAAAATGGTACCGCACTTGTGTGGGTGGGCCTAGGGCCCGCGACACACCTTAAGTTTGCAGTGTAAAATTACCCTTTTTTGGCAAAGTGCTTAGCTGTAGTTTTTGAACCCTAGCTCTGCCGGCACCTAGGGAACACTACCAAACCTATACATTTTTGAAAACTAGACATCCAGGGGAATCAAGGATGTGGTGACTTGACTGCCTCCCACCTGGTTCTGTTACCCAGAATCCCCTGCAAACCTAAAAAATTGACCAAAAAAAACACATTTTCTCCACAATCCTGTGGTGGAAAGTTCTGGAATCTGCGTGGATCCACAAATTTCCACCCGCCCGCATTCCTCAAAGTCTTACGAGAAAAATGGTACCTCACTTGTGTTGGTCAGCCTAGTGCCCGCGACAAGAAACAGCGCAAAACGCAACATGGCCACACCTCAATTTCGCAGTGAAAAATGACCCTTTTTTGGCAAAGTACCTAGCTGTCGTTTTTGAACCCTAGCTCTGCCGGAACCTTGGGAAACCTAGCAAACCTATACATTTTTGAAAATGAGACACCTATAGGAATCCAGGATGGGGTGACTTGACTGCCTCCCACCAGGGTCTGTTACCCAGAATCCCTTGCAAACCTAAAAAATTGTCAAACAAACCACATTTTCCCCACATTTCTGTGGTGGAAAGTTCTGGAATCTGTGTGGATTCACAAATTTCCACCAACCCCTCGTTCCCCAAAGTCTTTTGAGAAAAATTGTACCTCACTTGTGCAGATCAGCCTAGTGCACACGACAGGAAACAGCGCAAAACGCAACGTTGTCACACCTCGATTTCGCAGTGAAAAATTACCCTTTTTTGGCAAAGTGCCTAGCTGTAATTTGTGAACCCTAGCTCTGCCGGGACCAACGGAAACCTAGCAAACCTATACATATTTGAAAACTAGACACCCAGGGGAATCCAGGATGGGGTGACTTAGCTGCCTCCCACCACGTTCTGTTACCCACAATCCCTTGCAAACCTAAAAAATTGTGAAAAAAACAAATTTTCCCACACATTTCTGCGGTGGAAAGTAATGGAATCTGCGTGGATCCACTAATTTCCACCCAATCCGCATTCCTCAAAGTCTTCCGAGAAAAATGATACCTCACTTATGTGGGTCGGCCTAGTGCCCGCGACAGGAAACGATGCAAAACGCAACGTCGTCACACCTCAATTTCACAGGGAAACATGACCCTTTTTTGACAAAGTGCCTAGCTGTAGTTTTTGAACCTTAGCTCTGCCGGTACCTAGGGAAACCTAGCAAACCTATGAATCTTTGAAAACTAGACACTGAGGGTAATCCAGAATGGGGAGACTTCACTGCCTCCCACCAGGTTTTGTTACCCAAAATCCATTGCAAACCTAAAAAATTGTCAAAAAAACACATTTCCCCACATTTCTGTGGTGGAAAGTTCTGGAATCTGCGTGGATTCACAATTTTCCACCCACCCCACGTTCCCCAAAGTCTTCCAAGAAAAATGGTACCTCACTTGTGTGGGTCGGCCTAGTGCCCGCGACAGGAAGCAGCACAAAACGCAACTTGGTCACACCTCAATTTCGCAGTGAAAATGTAGCCTCTTTTTGGCAAAGTGCCCAGCTGTAGTTTTTGAACTTGTGTGGGTCGGCCTAGGGCCCGCGACACACCTCAAGTTCGCAGTGTAAAATTACCCTTTTTTGGCAAAGTGCTTAGCTGTAGTTTTGGAACCCTAACTCTGCCGGCACCTAGGGAAACCTACCAAACCTATACATTTTTGAAAACTAGACACCCAGGGGAATCAAGGATGTGGTAACTTGACTGCCTCCCACCTGGTTCTGTTACCCAGAATCCCCTGCAAACCTAAAAAATTGACAAAAAAAACACATTTTCTCCACAATCCTGTGGTGGAAAGTTCTGGAATCTGCGTGGATCCACAAATTTCCACCCGACCCGCGTTCCTCAAAGTCTTACGAGAAAAATGGTACCTCACTTGTGTTGGTCAGCCTAGTGCCCGCGACAGGAAACAGCGCAAAACGCAACATGGTCACACCTCAATTTCGCAGTGAAAAATGACCCTTTTTTGGCAAAGTACCTAGCTGTCGTTTTTGAACCCTAGCTCTGCCGGCACCTTGGGAAACCTAGCAAACCTATACATTTTTGAAAACGAGACACCTATAGGAATCCAGGATGGGGTGACTTGATTGGCTCCCACCAGGTTCTGTTACCCAGAATCCCTTGCAAACCTAAAAAATTGTCAAACAAACCACATTTTCCCCACATTTCTGTGGTGGAGAGTTCTGAAATCTGCGTGGATCCACAAACTTCCACCCAACCGCATTCCCCAAATTATTTTGAAAAAAATGGTTCCTTCTTTTGTGCAGGTCGGCCTAGTGCCCGTGACAGGAAACAGCGCAAAACGCAACGTGGTCACACCTCAATTTCGCAGTGAAAAATGACCCATTTTTGGCAAAGTGCCTAGCTGTGGTTTTTTAACCCTAGCTCTGTTGGCACCTAGGGAAACCTAGCAATCCTATGCATTTTTGAAAACTAGACACCCAGGGGAATCCAGGATCGGGTGACTTGATTGGCTCCCACCAGGTTCTGTTACCCAGAATCCCTTGCAAACCTAAAAAATTGTCAAAAAAAACCATTTTCCCCACATTTCTGTGGTGGAAAGTTCTGGAATCTGCGTGGATCCACAAAGTTCCACCCACCCCACGTTCCCCACAGTCTTACGAGAAAAATGGTACCTCACTTGTGTGGGTTAAACTAGTGCCCGCGACAGGAAACGGCGCACAACGCAATGTGGTCACACCTCAATTTCGCAGTGAAAAATGACCCTTTTTTGGCAAAGTGCCTAGAAGTAGTTTGTGAACCCTAGCTCTGCCGGCACCTAGGGAAACCTACCAAACCCACACATTTCTAAAAACTAGACACCCGGGACTTCCAGGGAGGTATGGCTTGCGTGGATCCACCAACGTTTCCCTACCCAGAATCCCCTGCAAACCTCAATTTTAGCTGAAATAAATCACTTTTTTACACATTTTTGTGTGGGAAAGTTTTGGCATCACAGGGCTTACACAAATTTTCCATCACCCAGCGTTCTCCCAGGTCTCCTGATAAAAATAGTGCCTCACTTGTTTGGGAGGCCCAAGTACCCGCGCTCTGGGCTCATCACAACTTGCATAATGAAGACTGAAAACTCTGGGGTGGTGGTGGGAGAGGGGTTATGTACAAGTGCAATATTTATCTTATACCCTGGGCTCCTTACACCTTGCATAATTAAGACTGAGAATGCTGGTGCGATGGTGGGAGAGGGATTACCTACACTTGTAATTTTAATGTTAAACCATGTGCTTCTCACACCTGTCATAATGAAGTCTGAGAACACTAGATGAGTGATTGGGTAGAGGTTACCTACATGTGTAATAGTTATCTTAAATCCTGGGTCCCTCACTCCTTGCAGAATCAACACTGGGAACACTATGGCAGTGGTGGGAAGGGTTACTGCATGTGGAATACTGATCTTAAACCCTTGGGTCCTCAGACCTTGTATAATAAAGACTGAGAACACTTTGGCGGTGGTGGGGGAAGGATTACATGCATGTTTCATATTAACCTTAAAACCTGGGGTCCTCCCACCTTGCATAATGAGGACTGAGATCAATGGGGTGGTGGTGGGAGAGGAGTTACATACATTTGTAATATTTACCTTAAACTCTGGGCTCCTCACACATTCTATAATGAAGACTGCGAACACTGCGGTGGTGGTAGGGGAGGGTTTACTGATGTGTAATATTTATATTAAACCCTGGCCTCCCCACACCTTGTATAATGAAGATTAAGGTCTCTTGGCGGGGTTGGGAGAGGGGTTACCTACATGTCAAATATTTATCAAAAACCATGGGCTCCTCAAACCTTGCATAATGAAGATTGAAAACACTGGGATGGTGGTGGGGGAAGGGATACCTACATGCATAATATTTATCTTAAACCCTGTCTACTCACACCTTGCATATTGAAGACTAAGGTCAATGGGGCTGTGGTGGGGGAGGGGTTACCTACATGTCAAATACTTGTCTTAAACCCTGGGCTTCTCACAGTTTACATACATGAAGACTCATGACGCTGGGTTGTGGAGGGAGAGGGGTTACCTACATTTGCATTATTTACCCTAAACCATTTGCTCCTTACACCTTCCCTAATGAAGACTGAGAACACTGGGGCAGTGGTGTGGAAGGGCTACCTACATGTGTTATGTTTACCTTAAACCTTGGGCTCTTCACACCTTCACTAATGAAGACTGAAAAAAATGGGGCAGTGGTGTGAGAGGGGTTAAATACATGTGCAATATTTACGTAAATCCCTGTGCTCCTCACAACTTGCATAATGAAGGCTGAGAACTCTGGGGCTGTGGCGGGAGAGGGGTTACATACATGTGTAATATTTATCTTATACCCTGGGCTCCCTACACCTTGCATAATTAAGACTGAGAACGCTGGGGTGGTGGTGGGGGAGGGATTGCCTACATGTATAATTTTAATGTTAAACCAAGGGCTCCCCAGACCTGGCAAAATGCACTGAGAACACTAGATCAGTGATTGGGAAGAGGTTACCTACATGTGCAGTAGTATTTTAAATCCCAGGCTCCTCACTCCTTGCAAAATGAAGACTGAGGACACTGTGGCAGTGGTAGGAAGAGTCACTGTAGGAGAGTAGGATCAGCTTCACATGGGTACCCCCACTTTTTGCTGGTGCTTCACTGTTTTTCGACCTTAGTCTGGCTGTGGCCCTGCTGATCAGGACCAACGCCTAGCTGTTTCCTCTCTAAAATGGTTTCCATGTACATTAGGTACTTATCAAATTGGATTCTGTAGTGCCTTATAAGCCCCTAGTATATGGTATACTATGTACCTAGGGCATAGGTACCTCAGAAGCCTACCAGGGGCTGCAGCATATATTATGCCACCCCTGGGAAGCACTCCAAAATGGCACCACAGGTCTGCTACTGCAGCCTGGGTAAGGGTGTGCTTGCACCCCCTACCGTGGAATAGGCTACCTATATCCACACCTATATACAGACACATATAAACCTATAAGCCACTCCTGAGGCAGGCCTTGACAATCCTGAAGGCAGAGTGCTTGGTTTCATGTGAGAGGGTGCCCAAGCATGAGCTGAGACCCTCTGCAACTTTTGGAAATACTTCCTTATGGCTGTTCTGTGATACAAAGCAAAGCCAAAGGGGATGATGGACGGAGTGTTGAACATTGCAAGCACTCACCCCCAGTCAACTGATCTGGGTTTAATCCATCATCATTCTTTAGCCCACTCTGCCACCCCAGTTCAGACATGGCCATATGCAAATCAGTCTGACCCTGTGCCTCATGAGAACAGTCCAGGGTGAGTGCTTGCAATGTTCAACACTCCGTCCATCATCCCCTTTGGTTTTGCTTTGTTCTGTGATACATCATCATTATCCGGGAGACTTTTTTTGCCCCAAAACCAATGGCACAGCTGAATCTGCCACTGCACTTTTTCTTTCTCGCATCTTTTTTTCAATGTACTCCTTACCATATACTCTTAAATGCATTATAACCTCGCGGTAAATGCTAACTTTGAGATGGCTGCATCAAAACATGTTGTTTTTGGTGTCAAACGCTTTGGAATACTACCCCCCGCCAATTCTGGCGGTGGGGGTAGCATTCCACCCTTCTAGAGGGAGAGACATGTTCACACTGGCTAAGCCCGGTAGGACTTTCCTGAGCCCTGGCATCACAAACTGGATGCCTCTGCCACAGACACGGGTGTGGCCTCCTGCTGCTGACAGAAACTCCGCCAGGGGAGGCCTGGACAATAGGTTTCCTGTCGAGGGGAGGTTTCCCCACCTCCCCAGACAGGCCGATGTGTATTGGGGCTGGGCGGGAGCACTCTCTGGTGCTTTGAAGCCATGCACTGGGGGCACACTTGGTGTCCCTGTGCATACTCCAGTTCAAACCGGTTGCAGGGGCTACCTGCCTCTGGCGCAAAAATGGACAAAGGAAATGGGTGTAACCACTCCTCTTTCCAAGCCCACCCATATGTGGGGCCTTAGAGTTAATCCATCCCCTAAACTTACTATAAGTATAGGAATCCAGTCCCTAGGACTTTAGATTACCCTGGACAAAACTCTGCTACATATATCCTGGACATTCAACGTTCTATCCTGACTAGAAGACTGAAGAAATCTCCCTTGGGGTCAAGGAGTGACTCCCCTGCTTGGCAGGCACCAAAGAAGCAACTGATCGGTCTGCATCGCTAAAGCTCCTGCCGGACGCCAAAGTCTTTGCATCACCAGAGGTAGATTTTCAGACTTCCCCGAGGCTACCCTGAGACCACAGCAAAGCTAAGGCCCATGGCTATCTTGGGTGATGTGGAACCATGACCCCTGGACACCGTGAACTTTTGCAGCAACACTATCTTCCTGGTCCTCCTCGAATTTGTGCTTTTGGCTCTGAGTAGCCCCAGCCTTGAGCATCTCCTGCACTGAAGATTGATGGCCTTCACTCCATGAGTGACCGTGGGCCAGCTTCAAGTGCGACCACTCAAGGCTCCTTCATGATCACTAGTCCACTGGCTAGCAGGTCCCCAAGAAGGCAACTGGTCGCCGACACTGCAGCACTCGACAGACTTTGTGGGACAACTTGAATCTGGCTCATGGACTTCATTGACACCTCCTGGACCTCGTGGCTGAAGAGTCAAGACACCCATCAACTCACCTGAAGCACCGGGCATCTGTGGGCATTGGTCCATCCTGCCCTAGGTCACTGGCTAGTGACCCAGACTCTGTCCCCTCTGCTTTCAGGTTCCTTCCATCCTAGATCCAGGCTTGGATCTCTCCATACACTTCTCCTCTTCACGGCAGCAGCAGTTCTTTGCAGGCTCCCATTGGAATTGACGACGCGACCCGACACCAAAAGACACCTATGCACCCGGCTTCCCTGGGTGAGGTAACTCGAGTACTCTGGTGCTTTCGTGGGTGCTAGCCCTAGAACTTCTTAAGTCCAAAGGGTCTTCATAGCTACCACTAGGATAGCTTTCAATAAAGGTTGTCTTTAACCTATCACCATAAGGGGTTGTTTGGACTGATACAATGTGCCCACTAGAACTAGTGGACAGCATATATCAAGCCACCTTCTCACATTGGTGTACAGCGTGTGGGATTCCAGCTTGCTATTGTTTACCAGACAATCTCAATTGAATTGATCAACTGAAAACCACTAAAGGTACCTAAGGTACATATTATATCAAGTTTAGCTGCAGTAAGTTCTACTGTACTTAGAGTTGTGTGTTAAGGGATAGCACACCCTTTCTACAACTCAAGAGAGTTTAGTAGGCCACACTAGTGTAGGTAGTGCAATACACCACACCATATTAGTATTGTCTACCCAGCTAGGAACCAGTGGGTTCCTTCAAGGAACCGGTGAGCTCCTTCCCTATAAATATGAGGATCTCACCTTTGCTCAGCTTAGGGCCTTATGTTCCATTAGGAAGCTGAAGACAGGCAAAAGTCCATCCACCCAGCATCTCATAAAGATACTGAAACAGGATGATATCACAGGGCCTAGTGGGCCTGATGATTTAGACAGTGTGGGTGGGGCAGCACCTGAGGGTGGGTCTAGGGGTGGAATCTCCCCTGACCCTAACTCTAATGCTGACCAGACTGTTGACAATGACCAGACTCTGGTGAACACACACCACCAGGATGAGGATGAGGAGGGTGACAATAATGCCACTTCCTTGATTCCTCCTGGTAGGCCTGGCAACAGGGCTAGAAGGGATAGATGTCTGTCAAGGGGATCTATCCAGTCTAACTCTTCTATAGGAACCTCTGTTTCTTCTCACAGAGGGAGGGAAACTTCCCAGGAGAGGAGAGAGAGACTGCTGAAGTATGAGCAAGACAAGTTCAACCTCACAAAGCAACAGATGGCCTTAGATAGGGAAGCTCTGGAGCTCTACAGAGCTAGTGAAAAGAAGGGACTAGAGTCCCTTGCTGGCAGCAATTTCCCTAGAGATAGGGAGAGGTCTTATGACCATAGAAGCCTAAGTAAGGTTGTCCCTCCCTACCAGTGTGGGGATGACATCCACAAATGGATAACTGCCTTGGAGAGGGCCTGTAAAGTACAGAAGGTCCCTCAAGGTCAGTGGGCAACAATCCTATGGCTCTCCTTTGCAGACAAAGGTAGAGACAAGCTCCTCACTGTAAGAGAAGAGGATGCTGATGACTTCATAGTCTTGAAAAGTGCACTGATAGATGGGTTTGGCCTAAACACTGAACAATACAGGTTAAAGTTCAGAGACACCCAAAAGGCACAAAATCAGGACTGAGTTGACTTTGTTGACTGTGCTGCTAAGGCTCTGGAAGGTTGGTTATTCGGCAGTAAAGTGTGCGACTTGATAGGATTGTACAATCTGATAATGAGGGAGCTGATTCTTAATAACTGTCAAAATCAGCTGATGCACCAGTACCTGGTAGACTCGGATCTGACCTCTCCCCAAGAATTGGGAAAGAAGGCAGACAAATAGGTCAGAACCAGGGTGAGGCAGAAGGTACAGAACCAAGGTGGTGACCCAAAGAAGCAAGATTCCAAAAGCTCTGACAAGGGTGGGGACAAGGGTAAAAACCAGAAGTCTTCTCAAGGGCCCCAAAAATCTTCTTCAGGTGGGGATTCACAGTCAGGAAAGGGTAAAGGTCAAAAGAAACCTTGGTGCAAAATCTATAAACAGAAGACTCACTGGACTAGAGACTGCACCAAGGCCAAAGAAAATACTCCAGCCCCTACCAATGCCCATAAGGCACCTGCTCCCCCAGTGCATTTGCTATTGGTGGTAGGAATACACATAATAAGGGTGGGGTAGGGTTGACCCTGGGTTCTGAGATGGACTCTGGCCTAGTCAGAGTACCAACTCAGGCTGTGCTTGTCAGTGATGGGGGCATGGATGCGTCCCCCTTTGTGAGTCCCAGTAACTTGGGCAAATACAGACAGCAGCCTTTAATTAATGGAGTAGAAGTTTGGGCATTCAGGGACACAGAAGCAAATGTCACAATGGTGGCAAAAGATCTTGTGGATTCTGGGCAGATTATACTTGGTGAAATGTACCAAGTGACCAATGCTAGCAATGTCAGAACAGACCATTCTCTGGCAGTTGTTAACTTCTCCTGGGGAGGGGTAACTGGCCTTAAGAAGGTTGTGGTAAGTGCGGACCTATCAGTACAGTGCTTGCTTGGCAATGACCTAGAAACTTCAGCTTGGGCTGAAGTGGAGCTCAGGACACATGCAGAAATGTTAGGGATCCCTGCACATGTCTTTGCTGTGACCAGGTCACAGGCACAAATGTCAAAAGCTGGACAGGCATTGGATTTTGGAATAATGGACCAGGTGCCTCATAAGAGGAGGAGCAGTAGGGTTAAGGCAGAGGCTTCCCACCTGTCTCAGGATGCTGATCAGTCTCCTCAGGGAGATGATCTTGAGCCTGAAGAAGGATCTGTCCCAGAGGAGCATGAACCTGACCAGGTTGAGTTCTTGGGGACAGGGGGCCTTCCAGGGCTGATCTGAGCCAGGAGCAGAAAACCTGCACCTCTCTTGAAACCCTCAGACAGCAAGCTGCTGATGAGGCTGCTGTGAATGCTAGTGGCACCCATAAAGTTTATTGGGATGATGGAATCATATACTCAGAGAGTTGAGACCCCAAGCCTGGTGCATCCAGGAGGTTGGTTATACCTCTGAAGTATATGGGTTTCCTATTGACCCTAGCCCATGATATTCCCCTAGCAGGACACCTGGGCCAGAATAAGACTTGGGACAGAATTGTTCCTCACTTTCACTGGCCCCACATGTCTGAAGACACAAAGGAGTTTTGTCGCTCCTATGTAACCTGCCAAGCCAGTGGCAAAGCAGGTGGCACTACAAAGGCTCCTCTGATGCCACTACCTGTGGTGAGGGTGCCCTTTGAAAGGGTAGGGATCGACATTGTTGGTCGCATGGATCCCCAAACAGCATCTGGGCACAGATTTATACTGGTGGTAGTGGATCATGCCACCAGGTATCCAGAAGCAATTCTCCTAAGGACCACTACAGCACCTGTAGTGGTAAGAGCTCTCTTGAGTGTGTTCTCAAGAGAAGGCTTTCCTAAGGAGGTTAGTATCTGACAGGGGTGAAAACTTTATGTCTAGTTACTTGACTGCTATGTGGAAGGAGTGTGGAGGGAACTGCATGTTCACCACACCCTATCACCCACAATGCAATGGTTTATTTGAGAGAGTCAACAAAACCTTAAAGGGAATAATCAAAGGACTCCCAGAGAAGCTTAGGCAAAAATGGGACCTGCTCTTGCCCTGCCTTTAATTTGCATACAGGGAGGTGCTTCAAAAGAGGGTTGGCTACAGCCCATTTGAACTTTTGTTTGGACACCCTGTCAGGGGTCCATTGTGTTTGGTGAAGGAAGGATAGGAGTTACCTCTCAGGCCCCCAAAGCAAGACATAGTGGACTATGTACTTGGTCTCCGCTCCAGGATGGCTGAGTACATGAAAAAGGCAAACAAAAACCTTGAGGCTAGCCAGGAACTGCAAAAAAGCCTGGCATGACCAAAGTGCTGTACTGACTGTTTACCAGCCAGGACAGAAAGTGTGGGTGTTGGAGCCTGTGGCCCCAGCAGCTCTCCAGGACAAGTGGAGTGGACCCCACACTATTGTTGAACAGAAGGGAGAGGTAACTTATTTGCTAGACCTAGGAACTCCCAGGAGTCCCCATAGGGTTCTGCATGTCAACAGGCTAAAGCCATATGTGGACAGGGCTGACATGGGCTTGCTCATGGCAACTGATGAGGGACAGGAGGAAGAGAGTAACCAACTCCCTGACCTCCTCTCACAGAACCCTGATGATGGGTCAGTTGATGGTGTAGCCTTGGCAGGCAGCCTCACTGCCCAGCAACAAGCAGACAGGTGCTCATTCAGTACAGACACATTTTCTCACTGACTCCGAGCCAGACTACCTGGTGCACTCATGAAGTGGACACTGAGGACAGTCTGCCTATTAAAAATAAGATTTATAGGCAACCTGACCATGTCAGGGACTGTATCGGGACAGAAGTCCAGAAAATGTTGGATTTAGGTGTTATTGAACCCTCAGATAGCCCTTGGGCTAGTCCAGTGGTCCTTGTTCTAAAACCCCACACCAGTGGTGGAAAAAGAGAGATGAGGTTTTGTGTGGACTACAGGTGTCTCAATGCAGTCACTAGGACTAATGCCCATCCAATACCAAGGGCAGATGAGCTAATAGATACTCTGGCCTCAGCCAAGTACTTAGCACATTTGATTTGACATTTGGCTACTGGCAGGTCAGACTAGCTGATGATGCAAAGCCAATGACAGCATTTTCTACCGCCAGTGGGTACTATCAATATGTGGTAATGCCCTTTGGTTTGAAGAATGCACCTGCCACTTTCCAAAGGTTGGTGAATACAGTTCTCACAGGGCTGGAATCCTTTAGTACAGCATATCTAGATGATATTGCTGTCTTTAGCTCCACCTGGGAGGATCACCTGGTCCACATAAGGAATGTTTTGGAGGCCCTGCAAAAAGCAGGCCAAACTATCAAGGCTACTTTGTGCCAGATAGGGCAGAGTCAGGTTGTGTACTTGGGCAACCTTGTAGGTGGAGGCCAGGTTCAACCATTGCAAAGCAAAATCCAGACCATAATGGACTGGGTTGCTCCCACTACCCAGACTCAGCTGAGAGCCTTCATAGGCCTGACTGGGTACTATAGGAGATTTTGGCAAAGGGTATGGATCAATAGTGACACCCTTGAATGACTTAACTTCTAAGAAAGTTCCCAAAAAGGTTCATTGGACAGCTAGCTGTCAAAAGGCATTTGATGTGTACTGCTCCCATTCTGCAGAGTCCTGACTACTCCAAAAAGTTAATTGTTCAAACTGATGCATCTGAATTGGGGGTTGGGGCTGTACTGTCACAATTGAATGAAGAAGGTCAGGATCAGCCAGTAGCTTTCATAAGCAGAAGGCTGACCCCTAGAGAGAAACGTTTGTCAGCCATTGAGAGGGAGGCCTTTGTTGTGGTTTGGGCTCTGAAGAAATTGAGGCCATTCTTCTTTGGTACTCACTTCCTTGTTCAGACAGACCATAAGCCCCTCTTATGGCTAAAGCAAATGAAGGGTGAAAACCCCAAACTGCTTAGGTGGTCCATTTCCCTACAGGGGATGGACTTTACAGTGGAACATAGACCTGGGAGTAACCATGTAAGGCAGATGGACACTCTAGGAATTTCCACTTAGAACATGAAGACTCAACTGGTCAAGGCTAGTTTAATGTCCTTGCGTTTGGGGGGTTGTGTAGTAGAGTAGGATCTGCTTCACATGGGTACCCCCACTGTTTGCTGGTGTTTCACTGTTTTTCGACCTTAGTCTGGCTGTGGCCCTGCTAATCAGGACCACAGCCTAGCTGCTTCCTCTCTAAAATGGTTTCCATGTACATTAGGTACATATCTAATTGGATTCTGGAGTGCCTTATAAGCCCCTAGTATATGGTATATTATGTACCCAGGGCATAGGTACCTCAGAGGCCTACCAGGGGCTGCAGCATATATTATGCCACCCCTGGGAAGCACTCCAAAATGGCACCACAGGTCTGCTACTGCAACCTGGGTAAGGGTGTGCTTGCACCCCTTACCGTGGTATAGGCTACCTATATCAACACCTATATACAGACACACATAAACCTATAAGCCACTCCGATGGCAGGCCTTGATAAGCTTGAAGGCAGAGTGCTTGGTTTTATATGAGAGGGTACCCAAGCATGAGCTGAGCCCCTCTGCAGCTTTCGGAAATACTTCTTTATGGCTGTTCTGTGATACAGCCATACAATATACTCTTAAGTGCATTATAACTTCACGGTAAATGCTAACTTTGAGATGGCCGCATCAAAACATGTTGTGTTTGGTGTCAAACGCTTTGGAATACTACCCCCCGCCAGTTCTGTCGGCGGGGGTAGCATTCCACCCTTCTAGAGGGAGAGACAACAACATTACTACATTCTTATCGTTCATGATATTAGTTTTCATAACTGAATATTTCCCTTTGTGCTCCTTTCTCTCACCTGAACATTGCACTCCAGCATCACTTCTGATGTGACAGGTGTTATGTCCCCACGCATCATGAGGACAGTCGAAGAAGGACGCCTCTGCTCCTGTGCATCGAATCCGACTCAGCCACACTCGGTGCCATCCTGCTCCAAACACTCCATTGACACTTAGTGCATATAAAGCTGATCCGCATCCAAGATGTCTACAGAGCACATCAGCATCCTTCTTATCCCAGTGAGTATCGCAGACCGTCCCCCATCGCTTCCCATGCCTGACCTCCACTCTCCCGTTGCAGGCATCACCAGCATTGACCAAGCGGATCTCATCGACAACACCTGTGACCAGTGGAAGAGAAGGGAACAGATATTGAGTACATTGACCACTTCTAGAAGGGAGACATTCAAAGGTCAGTAAAGAGATACAATATCTCATCAGCACCACCAGTGACCAGTGGAAGAGAAGGGAACAGATATTGAGTACATTGACCACCTCTAGAAAGGAGACAATTGCAGGTGAGTAAAGAGATACAATATCAGCAGTCAGCAGGTTTCACTGCTTCTCCTCCCTGAGATCACAGATGGACAAACAGATCTGAGAAGCTGAGCATTGTCTCTGTAAATCCTGAATTTATATACCTAATATGATCTAGCAATAGTCTTTAAATAAATAATGCCATTTCGAGATTCTAGCATATTAGCAGAAGCTCACCATTAAATACATAAGTATATTAATTGTGTACAAATAGACTGTTGATAATACATGATGCAACCTTAGTTACTAGTGTTTCACAATCATGTGCATCTGCAAAAAAAAATCAGTCCCATGGGAGTTTTTAAAAGCATACCTTTAACAACATTAGAGTCTATCTTAGAAGAACGTTAAACAATTAGACAATAGAATTGTACAGTGTATGACTCCACTTCTTAGGGCCCAATTTAGATTTTGGCAGGTGGAGTGAAGGCGGTCAGGGTGGTATGTCCGGCAACACTTCACCCACCCAATTCAAAGTTCACTGTCGGCCCTGAAGGAACTCTATGGGTTTGTATTAACCACTAGCTCAACGTTTTATACAAAGTTATTTAGAGTGGGAGTTTGCTTTGGCAAAGTAACAATGAATAGCCCCAACACCAGTGGAGTTTTCTCCCATGGTTTAAGGATAGTTTTAAAAAAAATATATATATTTTAAGATTCCCTCACCTCCAGGATATTCATGGATTTGGTAGACAGTATAAAGACATCTGACTCCCCGTTCTAAATAGGGTAGAATGGCTTACCGCTGAAGCTCCATATTCTCTCTGGCCTTCGGAGGAAGGTTTACGCTGAATGGGTACATTTTGCTCTCTCGGTGTAAACCTGGTGGGCCACCAGACTTTAAACTGGGTGAGCTGACTGAGTGTTAGGCAGCCAAGGTACTCTGTACCTGTTGCCCTTAATGATTCCTTTGTTTATAGCATTTCATCCCATACATTCTTTCATTCTAGGTGTTGTAATTACCAAGGTTTACAATTACCTAGTTTATTTGTATTCAAATTATTGACCGCAGAACCTGAGATGCTGAGTTCCAAGCTCTGAGCTCATGATGTGCAGCACACAGCAGATGTCAGAGGTGAGCATGGATCCATTACTGGGTGCTTCCACCTAAAGATAACACTCACTATGAGTCTACAAAGGTAGAACATTGCAATTAGCCCTTGTACAAGCCCTTACCAGTGGGACAAGACCATTAGGCCTGGTTGGGCGACGGTTTTACAACCAGACCTCAATGGACGCAATATATGTAGTGAGTTTATTCCACGGTGAGGTCACACAACCACACTAGATATGGAAAAACGCTTTAAAGCAAAGCAAGCTCCCAAAGGCCAAGCAATCCATTGAGGGCCGGGTTTATATGTTGGTGGGCAGGTTACTCCATCACAACGGGGAAGGATATTTCATCTGCAGAAATATAAATCCCATGGAATATGTTATGTTATGTTATGTTATGTTATAAAGTTTGTAAAGCGCATCTGTTCATCATCACCATCATCATATAGTCTTTATTATCGATTAGATTCATCATAAAAGACAATACAATATAAAAGAAATCCATACAGATGGGAAATAAAAAACATTTCTAAGATAAAAACAGAATAAGAAGTAAATAAAACACATCACTGGGTGCCTTTATGTCTTATTTCTAATGATCCAAACCCAACCTAAGAATTTTGCAACGGCAATTACAATAGATTCGCTAGTGTCAAATCGTAAAATTCTTAGTGCCACGAACCCCAGCCTAGTGCCCATATTTCGACAAATGGGTTTAAGCCATTTCGCCAGAGGAGCAGCGTAGGCCGGGCATGCAAAGAATATATGACCAACAGATTCAACACAATCAGTACAGCAGCGACAGGAATCAGTCACCTCACCCTTCCAGCTTTTAGTAAACAATCTAGTAGGAAGGGAGCCAACCCTAAGTTGGTGATGGAGTTTCCTGTCGCTGGACCTGCTAATAATATCCCAATAATCATCTAAGAGGGGAACGTTTTTCCACTCGAGGAACCTACCAGTCAGAGACTCTGCCAGGATTTGGGTTGACTGTTTCTGATGAAGCAGAGACCAATAGAGACCTTTAAATAATTTTTGGGGAGGAAATTGGTTATTAGCCGGGTCGGACCATAGAATTCCCAAGCCCATGGGTTCCAAAAGCGATCTAACTTGCTTAAACCAAGCTATATTGCCAGAGCCCAGAATGGAACGAACATCCAGAAATGCCTTGGCATAGAGGGCTATTTCCGGGGTAGTCCACAATCTTCTCCATAAGGCCAAAGGTTTGAACCGAGCAATATCTTCAATTGATCGACAACCAAGATCCAGTAATAGCGGTTTCACTGGACTTGAACTAGGAAGGCCCGTAAGGTTCTTCAAAAATGTATTTTGCACCTTGACCAGGGGGGATAGGTCAGCAAAACCCCAGAGTTCTGCGCCATAAAGAATCGCAGAACTAATCCTGGAGTTATAAATCTTAATTGCTGGGCCTATCCTTTTAGTCTGGGAGAGTCTCTGTTCTTTTACCAGAGCCCCTGAAAGCTGAGCAAATTTGAGAGATAAAATATCAATTTGAGGCTTCCAGCTCAGTTTGTTTTCCAGGACAATCCCTAAATAAGTCATCACTTTCGTAAGTTCAAGAGTTTCATTATTCATCGTAACATGACCTGCCGTGCTTCTTCCTTTATTAAAAACCATATACTTGGTTTTTGAAACGTTTACTTGCAGATCATGGTCGAGACAAAAAGTATCAAACTTATTCAAGGCCGCCTGTAGCCCCATCTGCGACTGAGACAATAATAGGGTGTCATCTGCGAACATGAGCAGTGGGATCTTAATACCACCCAGGGAGGGGACGTCAGTAGAGATAGATGAAAAATACTGCACAACTCTATTTATGAATAACAGAAAAAGGGTTGGCGCTAAGACGCACCCTTGCCTGAAACCCCGATTTACTTTAAATTTATCAGTAACCTGCCCTTGTTTCCCCCAGCGAACTTGGACAAAGTTATCATCATGCAGCCTGATAACAATATTCAAGAGGTCAACGGGCATCCCTAACCCAGCTAAAACCCCCCATAATTTAGTCCTGGGAACTAGGTCAAAAGCTGACCTAAGGTCAACAAAGGCGGCACATAGAGAGCCGCCACCAAGATAGACCGTTTTCCAGACAATCAGTTGGAACCTAAAGACCTGTTCAATAGTGTTAGAAATGGGATTCCTGGTTGGCTAGGGCTTGCGCCAAAGCCAGGCAGAAACCACCACTCTAGTCAGGGCAAGGAAGGTACACGCCAAAGACAACCCCTGCTCACCCCCTTGGTAGCTTGGCACGAGCAGTCAGGCTTATCTCTGAGGCAATGTGTAAAGCGTTTGCGCGCGCACCCAGCAACAACACCCAAGGCCCACCACAAAGGAAACTCCATACAAGGTTATATATAAAAATAGCCTTTGAATTATAACAAAACACATTAAATAATATTCACACAATTTACACTGTGCCAACTGGCACGGGGCAGAATTTTACAAGGGATTATATGTACAGGGGACAGGGCCACATGGACCACTGTCACGAATTAGCACTTTTAGAACGTAGCACTTAGAACATAGGATATAAAATTACTGTAGCGTAAAATAAAACATGTAGCGCACAACCAGTAACCACTGGTAACAGGTAAGTACCACCTACGCAACCCTAACCACCTTAGGAAAATATCGTGCAGTGAACCAGGACCTCACTAGCACCACCTGTACTAGGAGAAAACAACCACCTAAGTATCACAATACCTGTAGGGGTATAAGCACATTACACATGACGCATAAAAACATCTTCAGAGGTGTAAACACAAGGCACATGACGCATAAAAACACATTCAGAGGTGCAGGTTTAGGAACAATAGCGCAAAACTCACATTAGCCACCCTCTGTTGCAGTCCCTAGGCCAACTGGCCTTGTCGGGGCTAGAACGCCATGTGTCAGGGGCCTAAACGGAGCAGCTGCCCACGAAGTGCTGGGCAGCTGTAAAACAATGAGGCTGGGGCCAACGTCGGAGCCTTCCAGGGCTCTGAATACCCAACACTCGTGGTCCCCTGAGCCCCTCTGGGCTCTAAACAACAAAGAAATGCCCCCGTTGGAGCCTCGCAGGCTCAATAAACAAATGTGCCCCGTTAGAGCCTCGTGGGCTCGAAAGGAATGGTGCCCCTAAACCGTTGGAGCGGCCCGCTGCCTTCCGGGGCCGCTCTGATTGCCACAAGAAATGCCCCCTATGTTTAGAGCCTCCCTGGGCTCTTTACAAAAACAATGTGGGCCTCGTTGGAGCCTCTCGGGGTTTGGGAACACTGCCTTATAGTGCCCCCAGAAGCTGGAGCCACGTAGGCTCTGCACAACAGTGCGCCCCGCGTCGGAGCGGACCGGCAACCACAGGACGCGCACGGAGTCCCCCAGCCCTGCTCAACTCAACGGGCTGCTGCTCGGGGGGCTCCCGCGTTGACTCTACTCTCTGCTTTTCCGGCGAGGCAGGCTCCCAGGTCTTTAGATGCGGCGGGCCTTAGCGCTTCAGGCCGATGACCAGTGCGGAGGCGTCTCCGGGGCTCTACACAGCCGCGAGTCTTCGGTGGGAGGCGGGGTAGGCTCCCGCCCTCCTACTTCCGGTTGTCCCGGAGTCCCGCCCCCGGCCTGCCTGACTTCCTACGAGCCCGGCCGCGGCGGTGATTTCGGCAATAAGAGGAGTAGGCTCCCTCGTTATAAGAGATATACGGCGGGTGAGATTTACACAAATAAGTGGGGCGGGCACCCGCCAACGACCATGGCAATGCGGGGTGGGCACCCGCTTCAACTATTGGCAACCAGAGGGGGAATCCCTACGCCGGGGATTCCCTCATTTAAGAGGAGCAGTCCGGCGCTGCAGAGGCGATACAGGAGCGCTCTAGAAGCGCTGGGGCACCAAATAAAGCGCTCCTAGCGCTATAAGCAAAATAAAAGCGCCTCCAGGCGCTTAGGGGAGAAAGCAAGTCCAGCAACAAAAGTCCTGGCAAAGTTCTTATGAAAGTAGGCAGGGGGGCAAGGCTGGGCCAGGGGACAGCTCACTGGGCCCTCCAGGCAGGAAGGCAGTCCTAAGTGGCGGTTCCTCCTGGCCTCCAGCAGCAGCAGCCCCCCTCAGCTTGGATCCTGGAAGAGAACCACTCTGTGGGGACGCAGCCCCATTTTTATACACCTTTTCCCTTTGTTCTGGGTTCAGGGTGAGGGGGAAAACCAGTTGCAGCTGGTTGGGGAGCACCCTTGATGTGCTCAGCCCCTCACTCTATTCACTGGCAGGGCTAGGGTCATCAGTCGCACCACAGGGGGCGGAGCCAGCATTGTGTGGGGAAAGCCCTGCCCTATTCAGGTCCAAGGTGCACTCCTCCCCAGCCATCAGCATGCTAATCTCCCTATTCAACACTGGGTGACTCCTCCTGACTCTGGGGATTCCCTAGCCCGTCACATGACCTCAGCCAGCCAATCACGCGACAGGCAGTCACTGCACATTTATGCCAGCGTCTAGAAGTGGCACTTCCACACCAGCTACATGCACGCCGCACACATCATCGCGCAGCATTTAATCACACGAGTCCGCACATACCAGACTCCACCCTGCACACCCCACGCATCAGGAACTACCAGGGACACATACATTCCCCATGCATTCCTATGTGAGGGCAGGCCTATCTCACCACATGCACTCAGAGTGCGCACGCACTTTACTCTGGGACACAGGGAAAGTGCGCAGAAACCAAAAATCACTACCACCAGGTCACCAGTAAAAGCAAAAAGTTCAGGGGTGAACCTGCCAGAAGGGCCAAGTCCAACAAATAGTACTAATGCAAGGTCTAAACCCGGCCTGCAACGACGATATAATGTCCTCCTGCTCAATCCATAACTGGATTCTTGCCAAAATCATCCTAGCGATGATTTTTTGGACCGAGTCAATTAAGCTGATCGGGCGATAATTCCCAGGGCACGAGCGATCACCCTTCTTAAAGATGGGCAATATCTCGGCCCCTTTCCACGATTCCGGGATAGCCGCCCCCTTTACTAGGGCAGTGGCCAAGAAGGCGATATAAGGTACCCAGATACTATAATCATGTTTGAAAAGATCCGCTGGGACACAATCGATTCCCGGGGCCTTTCCACTAGACATCCTACTTAGAGCCATCTCAACTTCTTTACTATCGAATGAAAAATTTTGGGGGGAGGGCATATCTCGAGGGATTTGAGATATTGTCTCTTCAGCCAGGTTGGTATCGGAGAACTGGGACTCAAAATGCTCCACCCAATTCTCAGGAAGAACATGGTTAGAGGGGACCTGCGAACACTGGGAGTTCCCCCACTTCACTATGTGCCAAAACTTGCTCAGATTTTTTTGTTTGCTGGCAACCAAAAGATCATGCCAATGATCATTATCCCATTCTCGTTTGGCCAAAACTTTGGCCCTGCGATAGTTGCCCCTAACAATTCTGATATTGGCCATGTTTTTTGTTTTAATGGCGATTTTTAATTTACCATAGAGATCGCGGCAAAATTTGTTATACCATTGATTGCGCTTGGGTAGAGTTGGTTTCTTTACTTTACTGGGCTTGGAAAAATGAGCCTTTCAACCCAAAAACAAGGATTCATGAATGTGTGTAGTCCCCCGATAACAGCTTCTTGATTTTGTAGGGAGTGGAAGGCTTCCAACGCACCAGTGACTCGTGAACTGATTTCGGCTAAAACAACACTGTCAGTGACTACCCTGTCCCAACGCACTCTCCGTTGATTATTAGTAAGGAAGGCATCTGCAGTAACTATCTCGGTTAATTCGATGCTGCGTCGGGCTATACAGGACAGAAGACTCAGTACTAGGGGATTGTGGTCACTCTCAGGACGATCTAAAATTGCCATTTCTTTTAAGGTAGACCAGAACTCCACTTTAATAAGAGCATAATCTATTCTGCTGCGGCGGAGGCCATCAGCAAAGGTGTCTCGTCCAATTTTATCTGAGAAGGACCGTCCATTTGCCGCCCTAAAGCCGCGCCCCATACATAAACTCATCCACTGAATAGCAGACTCAGTCCATTTCTTAATGGGTGGGAGATCAAGGGGGGGAATGTTCCAAATAGCATCCACTTCCATTGTGAGTGAATCCCAGGCAATATTCAGAGGCTCGAAGCAACAATTCAGATCCCCCACTATTAACACATTAATACCGGGGTTAACAGTTTCCAAAAATCCATCAAGTTGTAAAAAAGTATTAGAGCCTCGACCTCCAGGTTGACCTCTATTATAGACGTTGATAATCATAATGTCTGGTTCGTTATTAAGATGCAACAAGATTATCAGGAGGTCTGGGCTGTCAACAGCCAATTCGGTAAGTCTACATTTTAGGGTTTGCCTAACCCAGATACAAAGACCTTCCGAGGGTCAGCCCCTAGTCCCGCTAATAGCCCCTTTATGGAAATTAATAAAACCCGGTGAGTATACCGGGTCTACTGCCCACGTTTCTTGAAAGACCAAAATATCAAATTTATCCACGCAGGTGGACCACTCATCTATTACGGTTTTACTCCTTAGGCCAGCAATATTCCACGAAACCAAGGTAAGGAGGGGAGGGTGGTCATCGTCAGCTAGCAGTTGAACCTGATGCGAAACCTGGGGGGCAGTATAATTTACGATCTTTCGGGAAACTGAACACTGAAGGTCACCAGGGCAGGATTCTAAGAGCATGAGATTAGGGCTGACATGGCGAGTCATGCTAACATGGGGTGCTTAAGCTAAGTCAGTAGGTGAGGGGCTTACACAATTTATACCCAGTGAGTCCTCAGACGAATCCCGAACTAACAAAGGAGGGTCAATATTGCTACAGGGCACTTGGGAAGGAGTACATACAATATTAGGACGCTTACCGCCTGATTCCACGGGTCCCTCCATAAAACAGCTACAAGATAAGTTTCCTAAACAAGCAGAATTTCCCAAACCTTTATCGATTGCACTAGCAGAGCCTGAGTTAATATTATGACTATTTGCCAGTCAATCTACACCTTCCATACTGCTCAAAGGACAAAAATGATTAAAAAAAGGGAGATGAAAATCCAAACTACGTGGCCCTCGGTGGCCACTAATGACCCTTTGCCATCCAGCTGGCTGAGCATAGTGTATGTCGCTGGGGGCAGTAGAGTAAAAATGCCTTAAATCTAGGGTGGTTATTCCTCTGGGACTCATTGCATTGGGATGGTAGCATATGTGCCTCACTACTCTGGGGTCCCTAAAATTTACAATAATGCAATCACCCTCCACATCCTTCGGTTTGGTGCCTAACCAGCTCACCCTTCGTACGTACAGAATTTCTGCACGAAGGTTGGGGGGTAAAGGCCTGTTACTGTTGAGCCAGTGAATAACCTTATTCTTAAGCTCATTATGAGGCTCAATCTTGTCTTGAGAAATCCTCGGAACACCTGCCAGAATTACTGTATATGGGAGTGACTCGGGAGGAAGATTAATACAGGGATGTTTACAAAGCGAGCCATCGCTCTGGGAGACAGTTGGCCCTACTGAGTTATTAATCTCTTCATTGGAAACATTTGTAACCAATTTCTTCATCCGACCAACTCCAGTTAGTAAGGGGACATCACCCGGGCAAGAACCAAGACAGAAGTAATAACAGGTTCTTTGTGTACAGAGCGATTGGGGGATTTACTAACCGGAGAGGGAGGACTAATACCATTTGGGACGATCTTAGCTTTAGCTATAATACCAGAGGATGGAATAATCCTAGGATCTGGCGGGGGCGCTAAGGTTTTTTCCAGAAGGGTCGAGTATGCAACCACAATGCTTTCCAGATTACCAATAGTGGTAATGAGTTGCTTAACTCTCTCATGTATCGGTAACAAGAGTGATTTTAACAGTTTTTCAAGGGTATCCAAAAAACCATTAGATGATAAGTTAACACAAGACTGACTAGGTGTAGACTTGTTATGCATAGGACTAACAAGGGCTGGAGAAATACTGTGGGAAGTAGAAGGTTGGAATATTTTGGGTGGGATAGCGGGTTTGGACGCTTTGGACACTTTAGCACGTCTTCCCTTTTTTTCCCCTCCCACACGTTTCCTTTTCCCGATAGTAGGCTGAATCGTACTCCCCTTGTCCAGAATAGCATCAAAAGGTTTTTCTATATGGGGCAAAGGGGGATTAATACTGGATATCTCAATAGGGGGTCTAGGATCTAGGATGGATATGCTATCAGATGTAGTATCCAGATTACTGAAAGTTGTCATGTCCAGCCCCGCAATCTCAGTACTAGGCACCTGGGCAGAATCGGTTTGAAGCAACCGGCACTCTGGGGAAACAGCAGACATAATTTTGCCCAGGGAAGATCTCTTAGCCGTTAAATCCAAGGACAATCTTTTTTCAGTTAGAATAATTTCGTGCTCGAGAACACGAACATCTCTGGAGATAAAGTTGTCAAGGGTCCCTGATACTGTGCCTCCTGTACTGTCCTGGGCAATCTGTCTCCCAGACCTTAAAGAGGTCATTTTCTAGCAAAACAAGTATAATATATCAGCAGCGGCAGAGATGACGACAACCCTCAAACACAAAAGATATGGCTAAAACAAAACAAACACTTAATGAAATCTCACTGTCGAAGCAGAGCGCCAAACAATGAACAGCAAGTTCGCGGAGAGGGCACAGGAAAATATAAACAAAGTCACGACTCAAATAATATACTACCAGAGTCTCTGGTGGAAGAGAGGTGGCCCGTCCCGGCCTCAACTGGCCACGAACGGCCACAAACGGTCCCGCCCTTGTCCCGGGCATCTCCCGGCGCGCAACCGCGTGCGACCGCGTATCGGGAAGCCCTGTTAGTTTTATGCGGGGAAGGGCAGGGGCGGGAATAGTGCACAGCTGAGCCTGGTCACGGGGCTGCTGGTCCTCACAGTCCCGTCCGATATATCCTCCACAATCAGTCCACAGGGCCAGAGGCCCGCTCTCTTCGCTTGAGTGTAAACTTATGAAAGTGACACCAGAACTGCACAAGAGCACACCAAGCCAAACGCCCTCCAGCTACGAACGGCTCCCGCGAAGCGGGGGCCGTGAGACGTTAAGAGCACTCGGAGGTCAGCAGGGGCGGGAAGAGGGCACAGCTGAGCCTGGTCACGGGGCTGCTGGTCCTCGCAGTCCCGTCCGATATATCCTCCACAATCAGTCCACAGGGCCAGAGTCCCGCTCTCTTCGCTTGAGTGTAAACTTATGAAAGTGACACCAGAACTGCACAAGAGCACACCAAGCCAAACGCCCTCCAGCTACGAACGGCATCTGTTACCCGTAGGTGTCCTGGCACTATGGTAGAAGTCCTCCTTCAGATGAGTAGGTTATCATTGATACCTATTAATACGCAAATAGCCAGGTTTGTAGTGCCCTCCTGAAGCTGAGATGGTTAGAAGTGCCTCTAAGGTTTCATGGTAACGCGTTCCAGGCCTTAGAGCTCCGACCAAAAAGCTCCAGCCACCACAATTTGTTTTTTTTGCTAGAGCGGTTGTGGCCAGTTTGGCCTCAGCAGAGCGTAATGCTCTTCTTGGCATGCACCACCGAATGTGCTTGGTCAGGTATAAGGGTCCCTTACCCTGGAGTGACCTGTGCACTATGCACATGGCTTTAAACAAAATGCGTTTTTTTACTGGAAGCCAGTGTAGTTTTTTGATTTCGGATAAGATGGCAGCGTACTTTGGAATCCCTGAGATAAGTCGAGCGGCTGCATTTTGAAGTAACTGGAGTTTATTCAATAGCCCTTCCCGAATATTTAGGTAAAGGCTATTACAGTAGTCCAGTTTTGAGAGGGCAAGAGCTGAAACCACTGTTCTTAAACTCTCTTTGGGAAGTAGGGGCAGAATTTTTTTGCAGGACTTTAAAGTAAATGAGGTGGCCGAGACCACCGCATTAACTTGATCTTTATAGGATAGCTGGTTATCTAGCATTATCCCTAGGTTTTTAACTTTCCTGCTAGGTGGCGGAAGTGGTCCCAATGAATATGGCCACCATTCTGGAGTCCAAAAATTAAGATCGTTCCCAAAAAGAACCCCCTCTGTTTTGCTGGAGTTCAACTTGAGGCAGTTTTGAGCCATCCACTTACCAACCTCTGTCATACAGTCATTAAACCCAGAGGATATGTTCTGCTGTCCTCCCGGAAGCAAAGACACCACAATCTGGGTATCATCGGCATAGGAGGTGAGATGGAACCCAAAGGATTCTACCAGAGGGGCTAACTGTTTTACATAAACGTTAAAGAGTGTTGGGCTGATGGAGGAGCCCTGCGGGACCCCACAGGGGAAGGAGAAGGATTTGGCAGAGAAGTCTCCTAAAGTAACCGTTTGTACTCTATCCTTCAGGAAGGAATTAATCAGGTTCCAGGCCATGCCTCGGACTCCAATTTCCTCTAATCGGTCCATCAGCAACCCATGATGGACCGTATCAAAGGCCGCTGATAGATCCAACATAATCAGTGCCGCTTTTCCTCCTTGATCGAGGGTGGCTCTGATCTCTTCTGTCGATTTAAGGAGTGCCGTTTCCGTGCTGTGTCCTGCTCGAAAGCCGTATTGAGTAGGATCCAGTGCCCGACCTGCCTTCAGAAAATTGCTGAGTTGGGTTTTCATAATTTTTTCCGCAATTTTGGCAGGAAGCGGAAGCCTGGATATGGGCCTAAAGTTGTTAGGATCATTATTATCCAGTTGAGGTTTTTTTAGAAGTGGGAGGATGGATGCTGTTTTCCAGTCTAAAGGGAAAAGTCCTTTTATAAACATAGCGGTACAAAAGGGGGTGGTGATGGACGGAGCATCAGAACCAATCAAACACTCACACCCAGTCAACAGATCTGGGTTTGATCCATCACCGTTCTTTAGCCCACTCTGCCACCCCAGTTGAGACATGGCCATATGCAAATCAGTCTGACCCTGTGCCTCATGGGAACAGTCCAGCCCGAACTGCCAAGCCATGCCTTCCCTGGACCGGAAACAAGCTTCCTAGGACCGGTTTCTGGCTATCAGCCGTCATCAGCCAGGATATCTTGATTCCAGTGGCGTAGTGAGCACGGGACCCACGTCTGGGACTGCATTGACTCAAAAAGGTGGTTGGCTATCCTGTCGCAAAGCTCTTGAGAGACGTTTAAAGGAGGGGGAACAGGATGAGCCAGCATCATAACTGTTTTAAATAATTCTTTGGACAAATTTTTTGCCTCATTGATTTTAAGGGCAAAAAAATCTTGTTTCGTTTTGAACACCAGATTTTTATATTCCTTAAGACACTCTTTATATAATGATTTCTCTACTTCATCGTAAATCCTTCTCCAGTTTCTTTCAAGCATTTTACAACGGAGTTTTTTTTCCCTGAGTTCCAGCGAATACCATGGGGACGTTGGTCGTTTCCTAGTGTTCCTGCATTTTTTTAGGGTGGCCAGTTTGTTACTGGCGGCCTCCACCCACTTAAAATAGCATCTGGCGGCTCTGTCTAAATTGGTAGAAGGGGTAGGAAGGGTGTCATGTAACAAGTTATTTAAGTCCTGTCCCCTTACCTTACTCCAGGGCCGATATAGCCTATATATCGTCTTACCCTGTATTGGGTCGGGAGGAGGAGAGGTGACAGAGAATATCACTGCGTTATGGTCTGACCAAATGACAGGATAGGTATCAATAAAGTTAAGTTGTTCATTGTTGGAACAAATTCCATCTAGGGTGTGCCCTGCTTTGTGTGTGGGCCCCGATACCAACTGTTTCAGATCAATTGAACTCATTAGATCAATTAGTGTACTAGTGTCTGGGTCTCCCTCTTTTTCTAAATTAAAATTAAAATCCCCTAAGATCTTACAAGATCTTGATCCGAGTTCATTTTCGACCCAGCTACTAGCTTGAGTGAAGAACTGAGATTTAGGGCCGGGAGGCCGATAGACCAGGGTCCCTTTACAAGTGTAACGATGGGAAAGATAGAAACAGAAATCCAGTGTTTCACATTCTGGCGTTAGTGAACCCTGAAACATGGCGTTCAGAGATTCGTGAAAAACGACTGCGAGCTCCCCTCCTTTCTGGTTTGCCCTGTTGAGAGAGTGGCAGCTATACCCCGGTGGTGTGGCATTAACCAAATGTGGACCTGAAGCCTCGTTCATCCAGGTCTTAGTAAAAAAAGCTATCTTAATTTCTTCATTTTCCAGGAGCTCCACACATTCCAGACTGTGTTTAACTAGCGATCTGGTGTTTAACAGGAGGCATTTAAACGTCTTGTTTTCATGCACTCCCCTGATTGTTTTGTGCCTGAACTGTGTTTTCACTGACACGTGGTAGTGATATAATAATATTCTAGCACTACAATTAGGGCAGGTTATCTGGTCTATTCTGGGAAGTGTATTCGGGAATAGACAGATACAAACAGAGTTATGTAGCTTACTGTTTAGTTCATGCAGCTGAAGGCTTGAATATAACCGCCGTGTCTCTGCATTGCTTGTAGGGCCGACAATCGGGCCGGCGCTGCTCACGGATCGGGCACGGACGGGCGCAGACGGGCTTGCCTTTGGTGTTGTTGTGGAGGTAATGTCCATTCCATAATGTAAGACCCCCACCATGCTCACGCTTGCCCTTTCTAACTAGTCCGGCCACCTTTCTCCATATAGAACCCATTTCTTTTTTGAGGTCCTTTTTCTTGGTTCAAAAAGCATTAACCTCCATCTCATGGCAGACATAGTCTCTAGAATAGAGGTGAGGACTGCATTGACGTCCATCGCCCAGGCTGGGTATGCTACTCGGGCTTGTCAATCTGTCAGATTCAGATTGGTTACCAGCACACGAGCCACTAACCTTCAGTAACAGATCCAGCAGGGGGATGTACAGTTCCTCCTTGCACTACTCCCCAGGGAGCATATAATACCCTACCCTGCAGAGTAGTATGCAAGGGAAAAGGGAAAGGGATAAAATAACAAAAGGTAGTGGTCCACCAAAACTGGGACTCTTTGGTCCTTTCCGTAAATAGGAGCAACCCTTCTTACTTGGAGTATCATGCAGCAATGGCGGTACCATGCATACAAAAGAAAGCACAGCCATTACTACCGTCAGACAACCTGCTATGCACAATCAGTGCAAAGGGAAGTAGTCATAAATTCCACCAATACAAACTTACATGCCGTTCACACAGAAAGGCGTTATCTGAAAGCAGTTGTAACTAATGACAGCACCCAATAGGGCTTGAACAAGTAGCCAAGCTGTGATCCAAGGAAACTATCCAAAAGATACAAAGATCCCAAAAGTAATATGAGTGTGTGTGATCCTCACTGTTAAGGTAGTAGTCAAGAATAAGGAAAAAACATAAGCCAAGTGTGAGATGTCCCACATGTAAATAAATGAAGAGAAAAATTAGGCAGATGCAGAGAACGATGGCTTTTCATTCTCCGTAAAACAAGGCAAGTTCGCCCCAGTCACGGCTGAAATCCGAAGAGAAGTGTCTTCCCCTTCCAAACAAGTGTTCTGCAATGGAACGCACTAGAAAGTTTCCTACTCTGCGGAGCTGCTGGGTGACTCCGCTTCTACTTGCAGCTGCATGCTCTGCTCGGCATAGTGCTCTGGACCAGAAGCGGTTGAGTCTGTTGGCAGGGGAGAGCAGAGACAAGATTACCACTATGCTGGGTGGCGCTCTGGAGCACAGAGTGGTTGATCTCAAGAGAGAGCAGGAATGTGCTCCAGACCACAGAGCAGCAGCAGCATTCCAGGCTTACATGGCTGAACAAAGCTTTGCCACTGCGGACCATCCGAGGTGGAAACCAAATATCCAAAAGGTACGGCAGGAAACTTCAAATACAGAGCCAGAGTCCAACAGCTCTTAGTGATTGACAAGCACCTGCTCTCTCCGGGAAGGGGCTTCTATAGGCAACCCCAAACCCGGGAGAAGACATGGTGGTATCCTCAGTCATCACCCATTCACACCGCCCTGTGCCTCCCTGCTTTCTTGGGTGAAGCGGTTTCTCCTTCCCATACTGAGGCCCATAACAGTATGGCCACAATGGTTTCCAGACAATTAGTTAGGAAGCGTCTAAACTCAGTACCCTCTGCCCTCACAGGGAACCCGATAAAGCATAAATTATTGTGGTAGGTGCATCGTTCAGCATCCTCTATGCACAGGGTCAAATCCTTGGATTTGTCTGTAATGCGAGTCATCATGGATCAGAGCTACCTGATAGTGTCCTCAAATTCAGAGATTCTTCCCTCAGCCTGCATCACCCAATCTACTGTGTTGCAAAGCTTTTGCCACAAAAAAGCAACTTCAACCCCTACCTCTCCCATATTTAGTTCAAGTGCCATTTTAGAATCTTCTAAAGCCTGATGGATGATTGATGTTGAGGCTTACTCGGGTAGTATCCCTTCATACTGCTCATGAACGGTTTCAGAAGTTGAGGTGAGGAGCTGAGTATATTTGGAAATTTTTCTTTTTTAGTTCATCCTTGAGCTTTATTTTAAGTAGGAGGCATCTACCTAAAGTCAATGCTGCTAAGTAAGTATTAAGGAGAGAAGGGTGCCAGGCCTAATCAAGGGTGTAGTCAATGCCTCAGCCTGTCTACTGCAATTCTGGGGGTGCACAGGCATCCAGGGCCTTTCTTTTCTACATCTCTCTGGAGCCACTTCCAAGGCATTGCACTGATCACCAGTCTGTGGTCGTAGACTTTCGTCTACGCCACTCCAGTATTCAGTGGCCCCCCCAGGCCAGCCAGGCTCCGTTCACAGGGAAGTCGGCAATTCCCCTATTGATTGTGCTCCCAGCAGTAGTGCTGTGGACAATTCCTCCCCGACTGGTTTTGGGAAGACCCCAGGGAACCTCACCTCAGAGGATTGTGTAAAATTGCAGGTGCCGAAGCCAGAGTGTTAGAAAAACATGTCCGCTAAGTGGGGCTGCTAAGCCATGCCCCAAATGATTATTCAAAGACAGCCTGGCTTCAAATGTCTGAAGGCCTCTTCTGACCAACGCCTGGTTATTCTTGTAACATGGTGTTTACTGTACCTTTCTCTGGCTCAAAAGATAATACATTTTACAACCTGATCCCTGTGACACTTTTTAGGAAACAGGAAAGAGTGAAAGAAGTCAGCTGCAGTTTGTCAATGTTTTATATCACACATCATTTGAAACATCTTCTTGCATATTGCAGAAAATGACGGCAGCATTAAAACACAGTGGTGCTCATTATTAGAGGTGGGCGAAACATTCCGCCCAACGGAAGAGTTTGTGGCGTTTTGCCCCATTCAGAGTTCCGCATGGAACACAGAGTTCCAGCAAAACTCTGCCACCCGCTGCATGGTGGAGTTTTTTGTCACGCGCTGCTCGCCTACGTTGTGTTTGCTAACAAGAACTTGCATCCCCTGGAGTTATTTTCAGGCATTAGACCGCCTCCCGGTGAGATTTCCCAATGTGGACGGTCACTGCATGTTACAACCGTTCACACTGAGAAAGCTGCTACTCGAGTAGAAAATGTACTCAAGCAGCAGAAATAAGCAGCACCCGCTGGCACGCCACGTGGTTCCATTTGTGCTGGATTTACAGCGTGGAACAAGCTCCAAATGCTAAAAATCAGCACAAGCAACACAACATGCTGAAATCCACCCTTCTCGCTGAACTTCTCAGAATCCTCAGAGTTTTTAGGTAACTCCACGGAATTCCGTGGAGGGAAACTTGAGTTCTGCCCACCCCTACTCATTATGAAGCACACCGTATGTGAGGTGGCAGTGCGGAACTAAGTGAGTACAGCCCAAGTGCAGTATTTATCATGTGTGGTATTAGTTACTCAAGTTATACACCTCAGAGTGAGGCATACTGTGGAGACAGAACATATTTCTTCATGCTCAGGGCTTAAGAAGTGTGAATTTTGCAAAATGCCCCCTACAAATCCTGCCAGGTGCAACCTGACAAAATATGTGCTGGGAAAAAATGCAGCACTTTCCCACAGTTTGAAATCCTCATCCAAGCACAAATTTCGAGACAATAATGTATAGCTCACATGTTAGCCAAATATTGAACATGATCCATATTATATATTATTTGAAGTTGCATAACGTCTCTCTGAGCACTACACTGAAATCCCTCACAATTGCACAATTGCTCTCCAAGTAACATTTAGAATTTTCTCAGCCCTGTGTCTTTAGTGAGTTGATTACTTTCAAAAGTGATCCAACACCATTGAGAACCACGGACTGCCCAAGGACCCCAGGGAAAGGTTGCATAAACATTTGTTCGATTGTTGAAAGGATCATGGCTGTTACTTGAGTTTATGACATATATGACCACTCTATCCTGACCTCACTGTCTTGACCACTCTTTCCTGACCGCACTATCCTAACCACTCTGTCCTGACTACTCTGTCCTGACCATGCTGTCCTGACCATACTGTCCTCACCATTCTGTCCTGGCCACTCTGTTCTGACCACTCTGTCCTGATACCTCTGTCCTGGCCACACTTGCCTGAAGTGAAAAGTCCAATAAGAGGCTTCTGGTTACTTTTGAAACAGGCATACAACTTCAAAGTCAGCTATGTAGTACAAGTCAAGAATATTGAAAATAATATAGGGGCATATGTATCAAAGAATACATTTGCGATTCTCAAACAGCGATTTTTAGAGAATCCCTATTTGAGAATCGCAAAACGCTATGTATGTAGGATTTGCAAATAATTTTGTGAATCCTACATAGTCCTTAATTGCAAATCGCAAATTGCGATTCGCAATTAAGGAATGCCGCCCCATTCATTCCTATGGGCCTAGAGGCCCATTGAAATGAATGGGAAGACATTGGGAAGACATTCTCAATTTGTGATTCTCATTAGAGAATCACAAATTGAGAATACAATTTCAAGGATGCCAGGGTTTCAAAAGGACACCCTGTTGCATCCCTGAAATGTAAATGTAAATGTGTTTGTACTTGTATAGCGCAACTGCCACCCCCAACGGGGGTATCCTGGCGCTTTTACTCATACCGCTGTGGAACCCTTCCTGGCTTTCACTGTGAAATGTCCACTCCTGGGCACCCCCACGGTGAAGCCAGGCATCCCAGCACTGCTGGGGACGTTGTGGAGATTAAGCAAGCTATTGCCCAGAGTTGCAGCGTGGGACCCATGATTAGAATAGGCACCGAGGCGAGAATTATCAGGTCCGAGGAAATTGAATCCAAGATCCGCCGAGGCAGGGGATTGAACTCTGGTCCCGGGCCAGAACTCTGCATGAGGGTCTGCCACTCTAACCATTGAGCCACACTTCTCCATGTGCATGTGTGCACATGTGGCACACATACATGCCCTATGGGCATGTATGTGTGCCACATAGCACTTTGAAAAATGTAGAAAAGTGCATTTTTCAAAGAAAACGAAAATTACCATCAACTTGAAGTTGGTGGTAATTTGCGATTTCTTAAGGAGAAATCGCACAACTTGGGTGCTTTTTACATCGCATTTAAGGAATCATAATTTGTTATTCCTTAAACGTTTTCGCAAAATAAGGAATCGCAAATTTTGCGATGCCCTATTTTGTGAGGGCCTTTTGGGATTATACATCCCAAAAGGCTTTTTCCCGTTTGCGAAAGGGAAATGGGCTTCATACATATGCCCCATAGTCAATTATATTGTGTCTTGTGCTGTGGGGAACCCGTGGTGAAATCACTGCAATGCCCTCATTACAACTGGGCAACTAGGTCCGATGGAGTCAGTTACAGCAACTGACCCCTTCAGAATTATAAGGTATTAACTTTCACCCTGAGTTGTGGGTTAAAAAGCAACTAAAAGTTAAGAGTCAAAATCTGGTACAACACTTTGGAAACCAAACCCCGAATTACTGATTCCCTGGTAAGGGTCCAACTTATAATGGTCCAGATTTTCCCGACCCCAGAGTTAATGGTAACTCAGAGGATGTGGCAATAATACGCCATTTTAGTGCATCCAGCTCTATGTCTGACAGTGTCAGGCTGTCACTGTGCTCAGTCTCTTCTGGCGCCTTCTCCGCAGAAGGGTCTCGGGCTGAATATCCACTTACCAGAGGCTCCCTGAAGAATCAGTATGGGGACCTGCTGTGCTCCTTGTAGCTCAACCCACAAGTCCTTTACCCATGAATGTGGCTCCCTGTGGTCCTCATTTGGACCCTGCACACACCCTCTGTTGAACCTGTACATTTTCCTTTTTATTTTTTACATCACAAACCCATCCCACACATCCCTCTGGCCCCACACAGAGAAAATACACAATCAATTAAATCATGAAAGTGCTTAAAACATGGTTACTTAAATTCATGCTCAAACTTGACAGATTTAAATATAATTCATTATATCAAAGCGTTTCCTCCAGTAAAGCACACACGAGAATCTTAAAGTGACAAGTGCTTCATAATAAGAGGAATACTACAATTTCACATCTAAGAGCCATCCTAATAAAAAGGACATACTCATTAACCAGCCTCCCTTGCCTTAGAGATCAAAAAGTGGCATGTGTTTTTTTATCCACCGATAGACCAAAGGTGCTCTTTGTGCATTTTGTTATTCCCCCCCTTTGCCAGGCGGAATATTTATCCCAATTGGTGAAACGCTCCCAAATACTCAATCCCTATTTCCTGGATCGAGCTCCGTTCTTAGCAAAATCACTTTTTCCAGTTTGTACATCGAGCCAACCAAGCCAACCATAGCTGAAAGGAAGGAAGGTTGGCGTCCAGCCAGGCAGAGGCGATGCAAAGCCTGAGGATGGCTATGGCAAAAGCGCCCCTCGTTTTGCCCAACAGAATTTTAGACCCCCAATAATATCACCAAAGGGGTTAATGTTAAATTCCCTGTTGAATTCAAAGATAATTTATCTGTGAAAAAGCCAGAGATATCCTCTTACACAGATGAAAGGGCCCCACAGGTGGCAAACATATGCACTATGTCTACTCCATGGAGAGAACATCGTGGGCATCGGATGCCTTTACCGCCTCTCCATTTAGCAATCATATTCGGAGTGTAATATAAAATAAACAGGTATTTATAAAACTGAGCCTGAAGATTTGTGGATAACAAATCGGAGTGTGTAGCTGGGAGGGCTTGATGAATGGTCATGTCAGTTATGCCTCATTTCAATTGGCATTTCCCTGAGTATTTTTGCAGATCATCATTCATCTGGTTAATGAGCAGGTTGTAGATTTTCCTGATTCATTGAGGTTTAATGACAATCAATGTTTTCAATAAGTTTACTTTTAGCAAAGCTAACTGACCCCCACCCTTGTGTTGTAAAAACGTCCTGATCTGGAGATATTTAAAAAATTCCTTGTGACTAGGAGCAACATTTATTCTAAGGTCCCTAAATGGGAAAATGTCCAATGAAGCAAAAAAGACCCCCCGTTTATTTATCCCTGCTTTCCCACATAGTGATCCCCAAAAATCTCCATTAAATTCCCATTATTTCTCATAAGGGTATAGAAATTCAATCTACCAATGCCCAGCAATCTGCAAACTGAGGTAAAGACATTGTAAGCTCCCGTAAGAGTCTTAAAATCTCACCCTTTTGTAATACCCCAGTTCCAATTGCCACCATAAACAGACCCAAGCTTCAGGCCAAATTAATAATTCAAAAGAAGAGGGATTTATCTATACACTGGCAGTGGGTTTAATATATATGTAACCTGAGTTGCATCAAACAGAGAGATGGCTCTTCTTAGATGGTCTGTTGTACCTCTATCAGGTATAAACCCATGCTGCCATTTGGAGGCCAAATTGCTGATCACATGAGACAGGTGAGAACCTAATATTTCTTTCTAGATTTTAGAGTCCCCAATAATTAAGGTAATCGGTTGATACAAGCCAAGATCCTGAATAGGTTTATCCTTTTTAGGGAAACAATGGTTTCAGCAAGCAACCAGGAATTAGGGGAGGGTACGCCTTTAAAAATTTGCTCAAACAGGGTTTTTATAACCTCCTTAAGTTGGCCCGAGAATATGTTATAAGATTCGGTGGGTATACAATCAGTGCCAGCTACCTTCCCTTCTGGAAGGCTGGTCTTTGCACCAAGAATATCCTACCAAAAGGGGGGACTTTCAAGCAGCTCTTGTTCCTCCCAAGTCAATGGAGTCAGGAAAATTGAGTCAAGATACTCATGCATAGCCTTTTATATTAAGTGAGCGTCTCCATCTGTACTCTCTGAGAAAGGTGCCTTAAAGTACTTTTGAAAAGTTGCCCTTATCTTATCCCTAATAGACCATATCTCATTATGTGTTGTTTGCTGTCTTGTTCTTAGTGCTAAGTGCTTGTCCTTAGTGCTAAGTAAAGCACTATTTTATTTCTATATTTATAGGGTCTTTCTCTAAAAGCTGCCAGCTTGGACTCAGCTTTCTTGTCAAAAATGTCCCCAATTGCTGCTTTAACAGTCATCACCTCCATTTAGGCTATATCCACACCCCTCCCCTGCTGGACTACAAATATGAGTTTCTCTTCTGCAAGAGTCATTTTCTTTTGACAATCCTGTAAAAAGCATTTTTCATTTTTTCCCGGCTTCAGAGAAAACTGAAGGGTTTCACCCCGAATACATGCCTTCAGTGTATCCCACAATACTCCTATTGGGGCAGTGCCGACATTCCTGTCCAGAATTTCCAGGATGCACCCTTTCATATATTTACGATAATCCTCGTAATGTAGCAAAGCTCTTTCAAAGCTCCATGCAGAAACCCTCTTAGCAAACCCTTTTCCCTTAATCTCTAAAATTAGTAGGTTATGATCGGACAAAATTCGAGGGTAAAGCTCTATGTAAGCATCCTGCATTAAAGAAGGGGAAACAAAAGAAATCTAGATGGGCTTGAGACTGGCTTGGAGCAGAATAATATGTATACCCATGCTCTGTTGGCTTCAAGCTGTGCCATATATCAATAAGCCCATAGTCACAACTTAGATTCCTGAGGGCTTGTAAAACATTTGTTTTTCTTCCGGTGTTTCTATGATGATCATCCATAACCCAATTGCAAGGTAAATTAATATTCAGATCTCCACAAATAACAATTGGCATAGGCCAATGTTCTAACTCATTGATATCCAATCGAAAACCCCTGGGTCATAAGCAATGCTACCGTACACTGAGCACAAGGTTAGAAGCATATAAGCAAAATGCCGACATTCGGTAATGACCCACCTTCCATGAGGATCCATCCAAGTCTGTTTAAACTGCATAAGATTGTTACATGCTAGAATTGCCACCCCCATATGCATACACTTTGAGATGTCCCCCAATTAGGGTATAACCCAGAGTTTTTAACACATCCTTCTGCATTTCTTCAGTGTGAGTCTCTTGTAGGCAGAAAATATCCGCACACAATAGTCGCAACCCTTGAGAGACTCTTTGTCTTTTCTGAACATCATTTAGCCACAAATATTGAGGGTGGCAATCCGCAGCTTCCCCTTTCCTAACATTTGAAAGGGCCTAGTCCCCACCTCTTTGTCACACCTATATTTATAGCACAAGCGGTTTATCTTAACAACGAAAGAAAAAACTAACCATAAAGCACTTCAACTTAATCATACATCTGTTCCTGTGCGGACCCCTTCCCCCCCAACCCCAGCTCAAACCCCCAGGCCCTCCAAAAGTGAGCAATCAGGACCCAACTGAATGATGTGCGCCTGACTGGTAAGCCTACCACCCATCCCCCATGCCCAACCCCCCCCAATAAAATAAGCATTCCAATTCGGTTTCAGGTATACCAACCTGATTTCGATTCGCTCCTGCTTTCAGAGATGCTCAAATCAGTTGGTTAGAGCTACCAGGTTTCATCTTAAGTTTGTTTAGATACTCTTCTGAGGTAAAGCTACAGGCAAAACCATTAAAAATAACTTTTAGCACTGCCGGACTTTGAAGAAAGCGCCATCTACGTTCAACAGTAGCACGTGCAAAGTTGGGCCTGGCAAAAAAAGACACCCCTTCATGTTCTTTCTTGGAGTTTGGCCGAGCTTGGTTCTATACAAATTCTCTTACCAAAACGTTTCCGAAACAAACCAGCATTGCTCTAGGCCTCTCACCTTCATTTGACTGTCTTTTATTTAACATGTGCACGTTGAATCTCTAAATCCAAGGTCCATTTAATTTGATCGGGGAACGCTCCATTAAAAATATTCACCATGAACTGCCTGACATTGCCGCCCTCTGCTCCTTCTGGGATCCTAGAAGTCACAGGTTGTTCTGCCGCTGTCTATTTTCTCGGTCCTTTAGCTTCCACATCAGTCATAAGGGCCCCTTGGGAGGTACTTTGACATTTCAATGCTTTAACTTCTACCTCAAGCCTCTCCGTCCGATCTTCAACAGAAGTTAAGCATTCCACAATGTCTTTCCTTTTTCTATTCAACTTCCTTATTCCACCCTGCACTTTTTTGGCAGCAGCTCTTGCCTGACAGTTATATCTCTGTTCATCTTCCTGAAATTGCTTTATTGAGTGAAGAATAGGGGACAAGAGGGCTCCCCCATGTCAGTGCAAAACTTATTTTAACCTTCTTGACCAGGCTCTTTAATGGAGGCACCCCATCTGGATAAGTTAGCTGTGTGGCGGAATAGTCCCATTTTATTTGGCGATTGGTCCGGTTGTGCTTTCCTTTTTGTTTATTCAATGATGATCTCTTGCATTGAGTTATGACCAAATCTTTCACTGTGAAACTGCTGTTTGAATCTGAAGGCTTTTCTTCGCATGAAGACAAATTTCCATCAACTAAGGATTCAGATCCATCAGTTAGTGAAAATCAAATATCCCCTTGGGAGAAGGAACCGCCCGTTACCTTAGGGCCTAGGGGATGATGAGCAAGGGGGTAGTAGGATGATTAGCACCACAATCTGTTTCTTTTTGGGTTTCCAGTGTTGTGTCAAGGGGAGGGTTGTCACCTTGAACCACTTCCGTGATTTGCTTAGAGTCCTCCTGTGGTGCGGGCACCTGCCCACATATCAAAGAGCCCAGTTGCACTTCTTGTGTCTGCCACAACAGCAATTCTGGCCCAGCTACGGGAATAATACTCAAAGGTTTTTTGTTGGGTGTAGCCTGAGCCTCCACCCCACAGCCTGAAGGTTCAATAGAGACTATATCCCCTAAAGTATCACCAAGTTTTTTCCCTTAGAGACTACAGAGCGAGAGGGGGAAACAAACTAGCGATAGAAGGCTGCCGACACCCTCCTTCAACTTGCAGAGAGCCTTGGGGTATTCGCTGTACAGCTTTTTTACCTGCTGTCTCTTTCTTCCCTTTGTTGAACATCTCCCGAGAGTTGGAATTCATGGGAGGAGACCGATGGAGCCATGAGGGCCGTTATGGAGACGCCCGTGCCCCCAAATTTCAGCAGAGCAGCTCGCATCTTGGCATTCTTCAAGCCTCGAGCTGCCATGGCTCTATTTGAAAGTGCCCTGCCGAGCTGCAGTGGCTCACAGGAAAACAAAAGACACAGTATTGAGGCTGCAGCAACCAAACAAATCACTGTGGCCGAATCAGGACCGCCACGCCCGTATTCTGAGCCGAGGCATAGGTGATGACGTCCTCCGACCGAGAGATGGCTCAGCGAGCATAGGAGGATTCATATTCCGGTCGGCATCCCTCAGTCCGTACCACGGCTTGGTAAGAATGGTAGGCGGAGAAACAAACTACTCAGATGCCATCTTGCTCAAGAATCTGTAAACAAACTTGTTAATTTTCCATAGGATGCATTCAAGGGAGTAGCCAGAAAATTTAAATATCTCCCACTTTGAACCAAAGCTCTTACAGCACCAAGCAAGTGAAGCAACTCATTGCAACTCTTCCCCAGAATAGCTCTCTTGTCTCTGCCATCCAAGCAGCTATCCATTCATTCTTTCATCCTTCCACCCACCCACCTTTTCACCTTTACATTCTGACATCCATGCATGCTCTCATCTATCATTTATTCTTTCCCCATTCTGTCCATCCATCTGTCTCTACATCCATATCCAAACCTATTCACCCATCTACACAGCTATCCATCCATCCATCCAACCATCCATCCACCCTATAAGCCATCCATCCCTTCATCCTTCTTCCAGTCATTTATCCCTCTGACTACCCTTTCAGTTAACCATTCTTCCATCTACACTTTCACTCATTGATCAGTCCATCAACCCTTTTACTCATTCATCCTTTCTCTCGTCCATCCACTCACCTTTTCACCCCATCCATCCTCCACCCATTCATTCATCCTTTCATCCATCCAACCTTTCTCTCATTCATTCACCTTTCCAGCCACTCACCCTTTCATCCACTCATCCATCTATCCTTTCACTCTCTTATCTATCCTGCCTCCCTTTGACACATCCATTCATTCACCCTTTCGCTCATCAATCCATCCATCGTGCATCCACCATCCATTTCACTCATCCACCCATTCCTTCATTCATCCATCCTTACATCCATCCTTTCACACATCCACCCATCCACACTTTTACCCATCTACCCATCCATCCACCCTTTCGTTCAGCCATCCACCCTTTCACCCATTCCCCATTCATATGAACCTTTGTCTGCTGAGCTGCAGACAGAAGAGGCCCATCAAAAACCTCTGCCCCACTGTAGCTGCTGAACCAGGGGGTTCACAACACCCCTGATAACCATTTCACTCAATTACTCATTGTAACCCAGGTTAATGGCTCAAGAGCGACACTACTACTGGAATGAATGTCTCCATTTATATTTATTTTATTTTAGGGGTTATAGAGCACAACCCATGAGAGTTAGGCTGACAGAGCATTGCACAACAGTAATCAAATACAAAAAGTCACATCACACAATGAAACTAGCATTGGCAAAAGCCAACAGATCTGGTGTTGGCCGCCAGCCTTATGATAATTCTTACTTTGTTCTCTAAGGTTTTTGCAATACTTTATTGTTATAAAAGCTGCCAGGCCTTCATCAATTTAAAAAAAGTATTGGCTAAACGCAGAAATATTTTTTTGTCTGAAAAACAAATCACTATAGAAGTCCTGCTACTAAAGGGAACTCAATCAATCAATGATTTAGTCGATTTCTAGAGCACTGCTCGTCACCCAGGGGAATATCCAGGCTCTCACAGGGTCCAGTGTTTCCATCTAAGAGCCAGGTCTTTTGTTAATGTATTTATTTATTTTATTTTAGAATGCAATTTACAAGAAAGAACCTTCCGAGATGCAAAACATTCTGCCCACCCACCCCCCCAGCCTACCTCTTGATAAAAATACAGATACAATAGGTTGATGAAAGGAAGGGCAAAAGAAGAAGGAAGTGATTATCGGATTGCGCAATTCCAAAGTAAGTTCATTTAAAACACCATCTAGACTACATGTATTTTAGTCCATCCAAGATATAAAGTTCAAGTATAATGTTATGAGTCCACCTTTGAGTAGTTCTTGGATAAAGTGACCAGTGCTGAAAGTGCAAAAAAATTTAAACAATGTGAAAGGCAAGACAGAACATATTACAGCATATTAGGATGTATACAGTGCTTGCAGAATAGGATTGAATGCAGAAGGAACAGGGCTATACAATTCGGTCCCACCTTTGTGATACACAGTATGGATAATGGATTGACCTGGGAGAACCATCTGCAAAGGAGGTCTCAAATTACAATTACCTTTTTAGGTCTCGCCTAGCGTTGCAGCGCAAATGCATTGCCATCCCTTTGCGAGGCATGCAGTATATAGCACTGGGATGCTCTAGGGTAGAATTCAATTCAATATATAGTAAAGTGGAAGCTTTGTGGAAGCTCCGCCTACTCTCTGCCCATTGGCTTTTGTCTTAAATGCTGCCTTCCGATTGGTTTGAGGCTTGTTAGTCCCTCCTCATTCATCATTTGTATCCATCATTTGTATCCATCCACGGCTATTGACACCTTTACTCCTAACACTATTTTCTTCCCTGTCTCCCCGCCCCACCATCCGCTCCCTCAGTCTGTGACTTCTCACCTTCCCCTGCCCCCCCCCCACTCCCGCTGTGTTTTCTTGATTGCCAGCACTTCCGTTTTCATCTTTATTATTGCCACCTTGAAATATGTGAGTTCAAGATGTGTGCTGTACAAAAACTTCTCGTGTTTAATGAACTAGATTTTAATGTTACTCTAAATATAATAAGACTCTAGGCAACATTCGGGGTATGCATGGCAACTGACGCTCTTCACAAATGGCATTGTTGTCGGGCGGGAGGAGCGGCAGTGTTTTAACTCACGCTTAAAAAGAGCACTTTTAATAACTTACTCTCAATTCAGAGATATAATCTTGTGTACTGAGGTGACGTGCTAAAGAAATGCACTTTTTTGAATTCTGAAGAGACATTATCGCACATTTACATCATGTTTACTGTATGATTAACATGCCTATCATTTTCACGGCTGACCCACTGGCTCATATGCGCCTGGCTCCTCTCAGGCTGGCTTTACCTGCTAATTAATATATTGGCTCTTGCACCTCTAACAATAAAAGAGATGAATGGATACATGACAGTGAGCCCGGTAGACGGTAGATGTGAGAAGTTGGCCTGGCATATGCTGGTCACTATTTAAAGTGGCCACCTTGCACCAGTCCAATTCGACTCTTATGGTAGATAGGTTTAAGACAACCTTTTAAAGAAAGCTATCCTAGTAGTAGCTGTGGAGAGCAGCCTTCAGGCTAAGCCTCTGAGGAATGTAAAGCAGCTTGTTTTACATTATAATCTCTTGAATTACCAAATGAAAGGACACCACACAGGTATATATAATATATATATATATTTATTTCTAGACACACTCTACTAATCTCTTTATGAGATTAAAAGTCAGAAACATATGCACAAATCAATGTTTCACAACAAGTTAAGCACTTATTTGGCTGGGGCCCTAGGGGCGTACCAGAACATATACTAAAAAAGAGGTATAAGAAGAAAGACTTGAGAAGGGAGAAGGGCTAAGGTCTTCAGAAGCGCTGGGGCCTCACTAATCCACCCAAGGCAGGTAAGTAAAGGACCCACGGGAGACGCATGCAGTGTGAGAACACAGCCGCGGATCGCAATAGACTTCAATGGAGCAAGTCGCGGTTGGAATTTTAAAGTTTTAGGATACTTTGTGGTACTGAAAATTCTGGAAGTGGGTTATAAACATCGTCGTATCATGTCGATTTTGGTATCAGCAGACCGAGAATGATTAGAATACTATGCACAAGCATTTTCGTCATACTCGGGTGACGAAATCACCCTGAAATCAGAGTTTCCGTCCTGAACCCTCGAAGTCCATTTGAACGGCAGCCATTTTGTGATTGCCCCCACATAGGCCAATGACTAAGGCCAAAAACGAGTCTGAAGGACACGTACACCATTGCTGACTCCTCTGTGACCTGGGCAAGCTGACTCCTCTGCCTGAAGCCAAACCTGTTCGGCCAGTTCCTTTCCCAGTGGCCGAATGAGATTAGTATCAAGGCACAACATATCATAAAACCTTTCATCACACACAAACCATGCCTAATCTTACACACACCTGTCCCTGTTCCTTTCTTTATGAATTACTTTACGAGGAGGAGGTGCCCGTTTTTATTGGAGGTCCGTCGATATCTGACGAAAGTACTGAGCCTCGCCGGGTAATTGATTGAGGGCTGGACAAACTGAAATATGGGCTTGTCATCATGACTCAGCTTTTTCTTTGTAGTGAAAATATGTGAATGGTCAACTGTAAAATAAGGAATGTTTGCCTAAAGCATAATATATTGTATAAAAAGAGAAGGCTGGCTTTGTAAGGGAGCAGTCTCCTGAGAATATACACCGTGTTGTACTTCTAGGATACCTGTTACTGGCTGCAGCCAATAAATATGATCTTTGACTTCACCAAGAAGACTCTGTGTTTCTGTAGTCTGAAACAGGAAGGACTCGAAGTCTTAGGGTGTGTTCCCTGGCACCGCTGGGTTCTGAAAAACCCAGTACTTCAGTTGGCGCCCAATGTTGGGCGATTTCAGCAGTACCGGTCCAAGCCAGAGGTTCGTGAGGAGCTTTGTGTGAAAATTCTGGAGGAAGGCCGCCACTTCATCGACCCCTCTATGTCGATGTGGTCCGAAAGTCTTTGCTGCGAGGTTCCCCGCTTCCCGACGGCTACAAAGGACTGCTGCACTGACTATCGCCCTGTTTTGGACCCTTGATGATTGGTAGAGCGAAACGATAGACGAGTCTTCTTGTGACGTCATCGATACTTCAGTTAAGTATAAGTGGAGCGTCTCCCAGTCCTTAGTTTGGTTCTTAGTTTGGTATCCCCTTGGGATCTTTGATTTGGAACTTGCAAGTGCGAAAGCCGAGGGACTCGTGTATTCACGAGACTATCGTATTCGATAATCCTTTGAAGTTTGAAGCTAGACTAGAGAGTGAAGATGCCTGGTCTTAGCAGACTTGGAAATTTGTTTTGTCTTGGTGGTAATAGGGATTCCCTATTGGAGGACTCATGTCCGGTTCCTCCGATTGGAACTCCAACCTATGAACTATATGTGAAACATGGCATAGGCCCCCTCACATATAATGAAGTATGGATCCGATACACCAGGAAAGATGGTGTTCTAAAATGGCCCCAATATGGTAGTTTTGACACAGAGATTCTGGATAATCTGGAGGTTAAACTTTTTAGGAAGAAAGCCCGGCCGGCGATGTTTGACTCTTTCCGCCTATGGCATAAGGAAGCCGAACAGAAGGAAATTAAATTAGCAAAGAGAAATAAGAGAGAAAAGGGTATCTCGATAATGCAAGCTGCTATGCAGTTTAAAGATAATGAAGAAGAACAGATGAGTGAGCAGTTGCACAGGCAACGTAAAATGGTGATCGATAAATGTTATCCAGTTCTGCCGCTTCTTCAGCAAGATGCAGCAAAAGAACTTGAGAAAGATCCTTTAATGTCACACTTGTTGACTTCGCCACCCCCTTATGCGCAGAGTGCTACAGCACCTCCGCAACCTTTAGTTGTGCAACCTCCGGTTATTGTGCCTCAGGTTCTTGTACAGCCGCCAGCTCCTCTTCAGTTGGCTCCTACTCCTATGGCGCAGCCCCCTCAAGGGCTGCCGACTTACCTACCTGCTCCATCCGTACTTCCTACGACTTTGTCTCCTACATCGACTGCCTCTTCTGGTGTTCTTCCTGATACTGCCTCTGCGTCTGCATCTGCGTCTGCCTTGCCTCCCGCTGTTTTTCCTCCTGTTCTTTCGTCAACTTCTCCTTCTGTCCGACAGAGAATGACTGATACTGTTGCTAGCCTTATATTTCCTCTCTTTGGGTCATCTGGTGTGACTCCTGATTCGGAGCATAAACAGTCGCATAGTCAACTGCCTAATTCTCGAGAGAGAGAAATGTTTGACCGTATAACGAGTAAATGGGTTACTTACCCTTTAAGATATGATGTGGAGTCTGTTATGGATGTCTTCCGTCAATGGGAAGCACCGAAACAAAGATACGTTTTTGAGAAAATGTGTGCTTTCCTTTGTGAGGAATTGGAGGATAATGATTTGGAAACAAATCCGCCTGATTTGTGCCGTGTACGGTTTGAAAAGGGCACGATTGTGGGTTCCGATGTTGAGAAAGCAGTTGCGACGTTGTTGTCCTTTATGAATAAAGATCCTTCTCAGTCACTGTTTGAACATGACTCCTCTGTTAAAAAAAAGTGCGACAGTACCCAATGAGAGAAGTCCCTCCGGTATGGAAGGACGCCATTGCGGCTGATGTCGCTAATCAAATTGATGCTGTTCCACCTCATTTTCAGCGTGTTTGGGTACATGTTCCTTGGAAGCGAGCTGAAGTTTTAGCCCTTAAGCAGACTTTGCCTGACCCCCGTAAAAACCCTGCAGGGTATTATAAGGAATTATCACAGACTGCAAACTCATGCATTATGAATATAGCCGACATAGACATGTTATTTGGGAATGTTGTTCCACAGCATTTGTGGGGATTGATTCGCCATACAGATCATGCGCAAGAGTTAGGTGACTCATGGGCTAATATTAGTGCTGCAAATGATAGACAAGTTGGTGGTGCCAAGCCTGAGCCTTTGGTAGCAGAACTTCCTGCCAGGGTCATTACTTACATGAAGACTTTAATGCCTGCGATGCGTGTGAATTGGGATAAATTGTCTGCGTGTAAGCAGAAGAAAGATGAAACGGTGTCTGATTTCTTCACCGGGTTTGAGGAAACGTTTATCGACCACAGTGGTCAAGATATGAGTACAGAAGGTGGTCAACGGTTGTTCGTTGACAAGTTTGGGCACAATTTGCTTCCCGAGCTGTGTAAGAAATTGAAAGATTCAGAGAGTTCTTGGGCCGTTTCCTCTTCAGCACAAATATTGGCTACTGCACAGTACTACGAAAATAGGGATAAAGATGAGAAGGATAGAGCAGACAAGAAAACTAAAGAATTAAAGACGAAGGTTCTTTTACAACAGGCGTATCCGCCATGTGGTGGTCAGAGTAACTATCAGCAACCTCAACAGTTTCAGAGAAACTCGCAAAGGTTCGAGTTTTCTCAACCACGTGTCCCTGTAGGTACCAATCAGTGTTCATATTTTAAAGAAGAGGGTCATTTCGAATATATAGTTGTCCTATTTTGTTACAGCGTACGAATGGTGCTTCTGGCGCAAGAGGTCGAGGTGTTCAACAAGCCCCTAGAGGTAGAGGACGTGGAAGTTTCCCCCAGAACGCGCGTTCCTTTCCGTCTCAGAATTCAATGAATAGTTTTGACCAGCAAAATAACGCGTCTGGTAGGACGGCTCAGTACTATGCTGACGACTACTATGCAGAAGATGAGAATATGGAAGGTAATGCTTGCTAGGACAGCCATAGACAAAGAGAGGGAGTTGTTTCAGTTCCAGTGATTACATCAGGTGTGTCAGAGCCTTTTCTGTTGGATACTGGTGCTACAAAGAGTTCTATTAGCACTCAAAACTCCCTGGCGCACCTTTGTCTGGCGAGATAAATGTTTCAGTAGGTTTTTCTGGCGCCCCGGTTAGGAACCCGATTTCTAGTCCTATATCCCTTTCTGTTGGACCTTGTGAATTGGAAGCACCCCTTATTCTGACGACAGGTTGTGGTGAAAACTTGTTAGGATTGGATTTGTCGAAAAGATTGTATGCGACAATATATTGTTCTCCTTTGGGAGTACAACTTACACTGGGTAGGGAAGTGATCTCTCCAATGTATTTGTCGAAGGATAAACTTCCGACCGAATTGTCGTTTCTTCCTGATATTCTTTGGGCTACTGGTCCTAATGATGTGGGTCTTTTAGAAATACCGCCATATGTTGTGACATTGAAAGCCAATGTTAAATTGCCACGCATTCCCCAATACAAGATCTCTAGTGAAGGTGAAAAGGCGTTGCTAGCGATCATTTATGATTTGATTGAAAAAGATGTAATTGAAGAGACAAGAGGCAACGTTTGTAATAGTCCTGTTCTGCCTGTTTTGAAACGTACTGACCCTTCTCAACAACCTGTTTACAGGTTCGTGATTGATCTTAGAGAGGTCAATAAAATAGTTGTGCCACAGTTTTCAGTTGTTCCTGATATCACTGCCCTATTGACTATGATTCCAGCTTCCGCCACCTGGTTCTCAGTGATTGACTTGAAGAATGCTTTCTTCACCATCCCGATTGCTGAGGAGAGCAGGGATATTTTTGGCTTCAGTTTAGGAGGCCGAAGCTTCCGCTTCAAACGTGCTCCTCAAGGCTACTGTGAAAGTCCATCAATACATAGCCAGGCTTTAAAAACACAGCTTGATACAATTGTTTTACCTGATGGCGCTACCCTTATTCAGTACGTCGATGATTTGCTAATCGCTGCAGATACTGAGGAGATTTGTAAAGAAGCCACCTTGTCGTTGTTGCGTCATTTGTCTGATTTACATCACAAAGTGTCTCTTTCAAAACTGCAATATTGTCGACAAGAAGTGACCTACTTAGGTCATCTCTTATCGAAGGAGGGAAGGAAACTGACCCCAGAAAGAATTCAGGCAATTGCAAAATTGAGGGTGCCAAGGACACAGAGAGAAGTACGTGCTTTCTTGGGCATTACATCTTACTACAGACAATGGATACCGAATTTTTCTTTGCTGGCCAAACCTTTGGTAGCATTGACCTGTAAAGATACACCGAATCCCATTCCGTGGTCTGAAGATTGTCAGAAAAGTTTTTCCGAATTGTGTAATGCATTGTGTTCGGCTCCTGTGTTGGGTACCCTCGACTACAGTAAGCCCTTTACACTGTATGTCCATGAGAAAGAGGGTTGTGCATTGTCAGTGCTGACACAGTCTTTTGGAGACAAGCAGCGTCCATGCGCGTATTTTTCGTCGACTTTGGATCCGGTAGCTAAAGCATTGCCGAGTTGCTTGAGAGCCACAGCGGCAGCAGCTGTTTCTATTCGACAGTCTGCTGGGTTAGTGATGAATAATATGTTGATTGTGATGGTTCCACATGCAGTGGACACGTTGTTAAACAGGACCAAGACACAGCACTTAACTAGTGCTCGATTGTCAGGTTACGAGTTGACACTGTTAGCGAGTCACGTGAACATAAAGAGGTGTAATACGTTGAATCCAGCCACGTTATTGCCGATTTCAGTAGAGACAGATGATGTTGAACAGCATGATTGTTTTCTCAGGACAGAAGAAGAAACGAAAGGGAGAGTAGATCTTAAAGATACTCCTCTTGTAAAGTGTGATGGTACCTTATGGGTGGATGGTTCATGTTTCAAGCTTCCGAATGGTGATACGACTACAGCATATGCTGTCACGACTTTGCATACGATTGTTGAAGCTGCACGTATACCACATAATTCAGCTCAAGCAGCAGAGTTGATTGCACTTACGAGAGCGTGTGTGTTATCGAAAGGAATGAAAGTGACCATATATACCGACAGCCAGTATGCATTTGGTGTGGCTCATAGTTTTGGACGATTGTGGAAAGAACGTGGGTTCCTGACTTCGCATGGAGCTAAGTTTCAGCATGGTCAGTTGGTGAATGAGCTTCTTGAGTCACTGACCTTGCCGCTACAAGTTGCGATTGTGAAATGCCGTGCACACAAGAAAATTACTGATGATGTTGGTCGTGGCAATGCATTTGCTGACGAAATCGCAAAAGAAACAGCAAAAGATGTGATGAATCGAATGTATGTTGCAGGCCCTGCAAGATGGGTTGGTGACGTTGGAATGTGTGAATATACGATAGAGTGTGAAGTCTCTTCAAGCTGAAGCTTCAGAGAAAGAGTTGAGTGTGTGGAGAGAAAGTAAGGGTAAATTGGATGAAAATGGTTGTTGCGTTGACTTGTCAGAACATCAGCAATGGTTTTTACCCGATGCGTATGTGCTTGCAGATGATGGCGAACACCGATGCCGCAGAATCAGGAACAGGGATTCTTCAGGACACGCCAGAGAGTGTACAGACGTTAAATCAAAATGAGAGTCACAGTAATACTGGCCTGGAGTTGATGCCTATATACAATTTGTCCCATCACCCCTTGTCTGATGTGGAAACTACAGTTCTCCGAAAGAGGTTGTCCTTTGTACCTACGGTTATGCAAGATCCTGTAGATACTAAAACTGAAGTGTTGCAGTTTCTCAGGAAAATTCGATTGAAGATCTTTTTTTCTGATTACAATGAGAGTAACGAAAGAAATTTCAGTGGCCTTAAAAAGAAGTCCTCTTTTTGCCCACAACGCTTGGCGATGCCTGAGGAAATTTTGGTCTTTGAAGACCAAACCTTGCGTGAAATAGATCTGTTAAACGCTAAACAAATTTCGTTCAGACCGAATTTTACTAAACAAGAACAACTGGCTTTACAAGAACTTGCTAGTAACCCCCTTACGGTTATTAAACCAGCTGATAAGGGTGGGGGAATAGTCCTATGGGATACAAAAAACTACGATGACGAAATTATAAGGCAGTTAAGTAACAGGGAGCATTACCGGCCAATAATTGACAACCCCACAGCTAGACTTAAAGCCCAAATTCTACACCTTACCACTGATGCTATGGAAGCAGGGTATTTATGTAAAAAAGAATATGAGTTTTTAAATGTCACCGAACAGAAAATACCTAACATATATGTATTACCTAAAATACATAAAGATGTAGCCCAACCTCCAGGAAGACCAATTATTGCCGCTTGTGGCTCAATTTTGGAGCCACTGGCGAAATATATTGATGTATTCCTCAAGCCATTTGTAGCTCAAACTAAAGCGTATGTGAGAGATACGATGGATCTCATCTCCAAAGTAGAGCTCTCGTTGTTCGATGGAGACCAACAGTTGTTGGTCTCCTTGGACATCGAGAGTTTATATACGAATATACCACAAGATGAGGCACTGATGGTTATGAGACAGGTATTGGACACTAGACCGAGAACACACATGGTTCCTTCTGAATTTTTGCTTGAATTGGCAACCATTTGTTTGAAAAATAATTTCTTTGCGTTTAAATCTGATTTGTTTTTGCAAGTCAAAGGTGTAGGGATGGGATGTTGTTTTGCCCCCGAAATTGCTAACCTAGTGATGGATTTTTTTGAAAATAGGTACATCTTCCATGAGGAGACTCCATTCAGAGGTCACATTCTTGAGTGGATTCGCTTCATTGACGATGTATTTATGGTATGGAAAGGCACACAAGAAGAACTCGAGCAATTCCATATATGGCTAAATACCCGTACTTCTGACCTCAAATTTACTAAAAGTGTGAGTAATACACGCATTAATTTCCTGGACGTATGGATCATTGCCAGAATTGGCAGGTTGGAGGTGGATTTATTCCCCAAACCAACCGACAGAAATACTCTACTAGACTATTCGTCAGGGCACCCACGTAACCTCAGGGACAACTTGCCCTATGGGCAGTTCCTGAGGGTACGACGTAATTGTACAGAAAAAACTGATTACTTTAGGAATGCAAAAAACCTACAAGAGAAATTGGTAAAAAGAGGTTACCCTAAACGATTAGTAAAAGGAGCACTTAAACGTGCTTGGTACACACCCCGGGAAAATCTTCTTATACCTAAAAACAAAAAAGAATCTGAGCAACTGGTTTGTGTATTGACCTTCAGCCCCGAAGCTAATAAGGTCAAACAGATTATTCTGAGGAACTTGAGGCTGCTGGACCATCTAAACATTCCGAAGCCCTTGTTTGCCTTTAGACGTGGCAGGAATTTGAGAAACCATTTGGTAAAAGCTACTCGGCAATCGCCTATACCCACAGATACAAGAGGCCTATTGGGGTTACCAAAAGTTGTAGGACACTTTAAGTGTAACAATTGTGTTGTGTGTGTCCATACCAAAGACTCAAAAACAGTCACGATCCATGAAAAAATACATAAACAGCTATTTTTTTCAAATTGCAACACGAAAAATGTTGTGTATTGTGTGACATGCACATATAGGACAAACCACACAGGCTGTCAAAATGCGGATTATCCAGCATAAATCCCGCATTCGATGCAAGACCATGGGGGCTCCCATGGTCCAACATTTTTTGGAAAATGGACATGGTGAGAATGATCTGGAGTGGACAGTTTTGGCAATAGTGAAGGCCCCTACTAAAACATCATTACAGAAAAAACGTAATAACCTAGAAGCCCGTCTGATAGAAAGATATCAGACCTCTAGTAGGGGTCTAAATGATCGTGATGAGGTTTGGTCGTTGATTGGAAATTAAACTGCCATGTAAATTCTAGACTTGGGTCACTCCAAGGTAAATTCCGGAAGGGTGCGCTATTCTAAAGGGTGCGCCAGATTATGAATGTCCGTGTATTTTGCTATCCACATTGTCTTTGTTACATGCAGACTGTAGAATGCTTATTATGTATATCCTCGGTGAGTCATCCGTAGGGTTCTCCTCCACATTTTGGTTATGGTCATAATAAATGTAATGTATAATTGTATAGGTGTATATATGTATATATTGTACAGATTTTGTGTGTAGTAGGGAGCTGTGGGCCTTCTTCCCATTTCCCCAGGTGTGATGACCTTGCCGTGCTTACAATGTTTTTTTCGCCCGGTTCAATTCATAATAGGGGCGTATTTAGTTGGTATATAGGTATAGTTGATGGTTTTAGTTTAATTATTATTATTTTTATTATTTTTATTGTTTGTATTGCGTATTTTTATACATATATTCCCTTTGTTGGGTGTAGTCACGGGTGCTTGTTAACTTTTTATCCACTTGAGGACGTCAGACTAACTAATACTGAGAAGCGCTACGACCTATCCCTAGTCCTCTGTTTATGTTTCTGCAGGCAGAGGGAGGGACCTGTGCAGAGCGGTAGTTCTTATTTCCGGGCAGGACGCGTAACGTCCTGTTGTTCCGTCACCATTAGTGTGTTTGGATTGGCGTTGTAAGTGAAGATTCCCGCGTAGAGACTGACCCGACTTTGACCCAGTAAGTGTATTTTTAGCCTTGGTAACGCCGCTATAGATGGGAATAGAGTCGCGGGGCCTATAAGTTAGTATATCTCTATTATCCTTAGAAACAGAGTGGAGAACCGGTGGTTGGATCTCAAGGGAAGGACCAGACTAGAAGCGCGTGCAGCGTTTTTAAAAGGTATGTGCGTTTCAACGTGTTTGATGATTGTACATCATAAGGGACATAGGCAAAGATTATTTATCCTGTGTATATTGATTATCTATCGATGCAGCCCTTGTGATATTTTGTTGCTCTGTTTTTCCCCTGTGTTGGCAGAACGTTTTTCTATATTGAGTGAGCAGCCTCGGAAGTTATAAATATAGAAGATACATGTAAGTGTATCAGGACATGATTTAGTTGAAGGGATATAAGGCTTCTAGTCTCGGTCTCGTTATTTGGGACATAAATAAGGCTCATGAGGACGGTGGTCCATTGAGATACAATTTCGGATGCTGTTACCACCTTTTTGTTATTAGTTAGTATATGCACAATGGTGAGGGAGGCAACTAGGTACTCTCTGTCACCTCGTTTTGTTTGGCACGTATTCACCCCCTTGCCATTTTTGTTCCTTAATAAGTCACCTTGTGGTTGATGGGATGTAAGGTGTATTTGGTTCACCGTGGAGGGGTCCTTTGCAGGTTCTTGGATTTGTGTGCACGGCATGGTCACCACTCCTAGTCTTGGGGTCTTGTGGACATGATTAATGTTGTCCCCCTCCCCCTTTATTGTTATAGTTGTCATTCAACCCCTGTCCTGAAGAGGCCATAAGTTTATTTTGGCTGAAACGTGGTCACGTCGACAGACATTGGATGGAGGAGTCACCTGAGCTTCAGTGATTCACAGACTGTCGTTGGGACGCCTGAAAAAAATTTTGGGTCATTTTTGCCCCCTTTGCTTGTGTTTCCCACTTTTAGTTTGACTACCTCCAAGTGGTCCGCCTGATACTTAGAAGGGGACACTGATGAAAATAATTTGCTTTTGGGTTAATTGTTATGTGTAGTAGATGGTGTGTGTTATACATTTAATTGATGTTGTGTGATATATGTTTTTGTATCTTTCATTGTACAAACGCTGGTTTCCTTGTGACATTTTGAAAATGATGCCAGATGTATTCTAAATGATTATTTGATACTCTTGAAGGGGTAATTAAATGTGCTCTCTTCATGAATGATTGATGTATTTTTTCCTTGATACCTTTTTTCATAGATATATGCAGTGGTGACAATGGCTCATGGAATGGCCCATATCAGTGTGAACGGGATTTGTAAGTTGTTGGCTCCAGTATGACAAAATGCTGGAATTCCTAAATGTGCAGTGAATGTGGTCAAGAATTGCGTGGTGTGTCTGAAATACAATCCTGGTAGGTGAACCCCAACTCCAGCTGGTCATTTTGCGCCTCCAACGTATCCGTTCGAGGTTTTGCAGCTAGATTTTATCCACATGGAAAGGTGCAACAATTTGAAATACGTACTCGTTGTTGTTTGTGCCTTTTCAAGATGGGTAGAAGCATATCCCTTAAAAGACAACACTGCCTTATCCACAGCTAAAGCCCTTGCCAAAGACTTCTTCCCTAGGTTTGGAATGCCGAGAATGGTTTGGAGTGATAATGGGAGTGAATTTGTGGGTCGTGTGATGAAAAAAGTATGTGTGAGGCTAGGTATCCAGCAAAAATTCCACGCTGCAAATCACCCCCAATCAGCTGGACTAGTAGAGTGCTATAATGGCACGCTAAAACTGAAATTGGCAAAGATACAAGCGAGCTCTGGTCTTAAATGGCCTGACGCTCTGCCTTTAGCACTCCTATCAACGAGAATGACTGTGCATTCGCGAGTGGGACTTAGTCCCTATGAAATTGTGTTCGGCCGCCAGGCCAACATATGGGGAGTGCCAAGGCCAACAAAATTCAGTGAGATCGAACACCCTGTACTGCTTGATTATTTGTATGAATTGACGGCTAAATTGCGTGTTTTACACCAACAGGTTCACGATACTCTGCCTCAGGTCTCTGAAGCTCCAGGACATCTTATCGATCCTGGATCATGGGTGCTGGTCAAAAACTTCCAGCGAACAAAGAATGACCAGCCCCGTTGGACCGGCCCCCACCTCGTCCTTCTCTCAACAAGATCAGCTGTTCGAGTGGAAGGGAAAAAGAACTGGATCCACGGCGTACACTGCAAGAGGGTCCCTTTGCTTCTACCGTACGACCGGTGGGTCCAGGAGGGGATCGCTGACTCTGAGACTGAGACTGTGCCTCGTTTTCTGCCTTTTAGCGATGCACGTGTAAAAGGAACAATTTTTGAACGAGAAAGTGACAATATTTTGCAAGAAGCTGTGCCACCGTCAATTCGATTGAACACTACAGAGCCTGAACTCTTGTTCCAGAACCAGACAGTACCTGGAAAAAGCCGTTATCATTTGAGGCCGAGAACTATGGACAAATAAAAAATTCATTTTCTTTGCTATTTTTGAAAGTGCAGCTCTCTCATCTGAGAAACTTTCTTATTTTTGTTTTTCGAACCGCCATCCGGGTTCAGCTGTAGGGTCGTGGTTGCCCAAGTCTTTGGAGTGCAGCTGAAGACGTTAGGTCGACAGTTCTGGTCGGTCTAAGGGAGTTGCCCTGCACTGACAGAAGCATTCCCTAGCATAGAACACCCTACGCCGCGAGCAGCAATTAGAGAGGATGGAGTTTTTCGAGAATGAGAGACCTGCCAAGCAGATGGACTTTAAAGCCAGAATGTGTATAATGATGACAAAGAAACGATTTTTGATATTATGTATTTTCATGTTGCTTAGTGTAATGACGTTTTTAATAGGATATGTTTTATTCTCTTTTCAAGTGACATTTGCACCCACTACACAGCCCATACCTCCTTCTACTGTTTCCTCGCATTCTTTTAACCCTCTGCCTGAACACGAGTCCGCTAGAAGATTAGAATTTGTCAATAATTCATTTGTTCAGCTTCTACACCAACACCAATTAGTAGTGAACACAACTAACTGTTGGGTGTGTGGTCTTATGCCTCATACTACTGATAAGGGTATCCCTTATCTGGTCCTGCCTTTCAGCCATAATGGTTCTGTGTGGGCATATAGAACGATGTTCATATACGCTCATGAAGACAACCCCCTACGTTCTGTGAAAGATAATCCTAAGAATAGTGCTCTAGTTAAGGGTATAGTAGATATGATTAAGGAAGATATTTCCTATGAGACTATCCCGAGAGATGAGACACTAGCATATATTGGATGGAATATAACAGGATAGGGAGTTACTCTGAGTGAGAACCAGCGAGCAAAGAGATCCTCCCCGATTTGGATTGTACCCCATCAGGGTCACCTATGTCTGCAAGGTAATGGCAAGAATCCCAGAGCTCAGTTAGGGAAGAGTATCTGCACTGAAACATATGTTTTTGCGTCTCAGACTTCCCCTTCGTTCCTCGCAGCTAAGGGTACCTATTTCATCTGCCATAATAGAGCCTATACATGGTTGCCCCCTGACTTCTCAGGCACATGTTTTGTTTCGTTCCTGTTGCCTCCCACCTACACGGCCGCGGCAGATTACCATAAGACAAGGATAGTTAGAGGTGTCATCAGTAAGGAAGACACTACAGGACAAGAACTTGGAGATTTCGTAAAGGGTTTTCTGCCATTTTGGGGGCCTATGGTTAACAGCAGGAACATAAGGCAATTGACAAGGGTGGTTGAATCCACGGTAGTTGAAACCGCCGGTGCCCTTAGTAATTTGATTGCTGAGCTTCAGTCGGATCGCCTTATGACTCTTCAGAACAAGGTCGCATTAGACGTCATACTTGCAGACCGAGGTGGGGTATGTAAAGTGATCCAATCAAGTTGCTGTGTTTTCATTCCAGATAACGCTCCAACAGTCTACCAGGCCATTTCCAAACTGCATAAGATCTCCGAATCTATTCACGTGGATAAAGGAGATTGGTCATTGATGGGGTGGTTCTGGGAACTGATATCCGCCTGGGGATGGAAGATTCTGATAGTCATTGGGATGATCTTAGCCATTCTTTTCCTGTCCTGTCTGTGTATACAGTGTGCTCCTGCGATATGTGGCCTCTGTGCTACATCGTGTGTAAGGAAACCTGTATCAAGAGATGAGCTAAGTAATAGGATGATGCTACAGCAACATCTCAACGACTTTATGAATATAGACCTAGACTCAGATTAGCATGAGTATAGGTTATTACCTATGTAAGGGCAAAAGGAGGGTCTGTGGTACTGAAAATTCTGGAAGTGGGTTATAAACATCGTCGTATCATGAAGATTTTGGTATCAGCAGACCGAGAATGATTAGAATACTATGCACAAGCATTTTCGTCATACTCGGGTGACGAAATCACCCTGAAATCAGAGTTTCCCTCCTGAACCCTCGGGTTCCATTTGAACGGCAGCCATTTTGTGATTGCCCCCACATAGGCCAATGACTAAGGCCAAACACGAGTCTGAAGGACACGTACACCTTTGCTGACTCCTCTGTGACCTGGGCAAGCTGACTCCACTGCCTGAAGCCAAACCTGTTCGGCCAGTTCCTTTCCTAGTGGCCGAATGAGATTAGTATCAAGGCACAACATATCATAAAACCTTTCATCACACACAAACCATGCCTAATCTTACACACACCTGTCCCTGTTCCTTTCTTTATGAATTACTTTACGAGGAGGAGGTGCCCGTTTTTATTGGGGGTCCGTCGATATCTGATAAAAGTACTGAGCCTCGCCGGGTAATTGATTGAGGGCTGGACAAACTGAAATATGGGCTTGTCATCATTACTCTGCTTTTTCTTTGTAGTGAAAATATGTGAATGGTCAACTGTAAAATAAGGAATGTTTGCCTAAAGCATAATATTTTGTATAAAAAGAGAAGGCTGGCTTTGTAAGGGAGCAGTCTCCTGAGAATATACACCGTGTTGTACTTCTAGGATACCTGTTACTGGCTGCAGCCAATAAATATGATCTTTGACTTCACCAAGAAGACTCTGTGTTTCTGTAGTCTGAAACAGGAAGGACTCGAAGTCTTAGGGTGTGTTCCCTGGCACCGCTGGGTTCTGAAAAACCCAGTACTTCAGTTGGCGCCCAATGTTGGGCGATTTCAGCAGTACCGGTCCAAGCCAGAGGTTCGTGAGGAGCTTTGTGTGAAAATTCTGGAGGAAGGCCGCCACTTCATCGACCCCTCTATGTCGATGTGGTCCGAAAGTCTTTGCTGCGAGGTTCCCCGCTTCCCGACGGCTACAAAGGACTGCTGCACTGACTATCGCCCTGTTTTGGACCCTTGATGATTGGTAGAGCGAAACGATAGACGAGTCTTCTTGTGACGTCATCGATACTTCAGTTAAGTATAAGTGGAGCGTCTCCCAGTCCTTAGTTTGGTTCTTAGTTTGGTATCCCCTTGGGATCTTTGATTTGGAACTTGCAAGTGCGAAAGCCGAGGGACTCGTGTATTCACGAGACTATCGTATTCGATAATCCTTTGAAGTTTGAAGCTAGACTAGAGAGTGAAGATGCCTGGTCTTAGCAGACTTGGAAATTTGTTTTGTCTTGGTGGTAATAGGGATTCCCTATTGGAGGACTCATGTCCGGTTCCTCCGATTGGAACTCCAACCTATGAACTATATGTGAAACATGGCATAGGCCCCCTCACATATAATGAAGTATGGATCCGATACACCAGGAAAGATGGTGTTCTAAAATGGCCCCAATATGGTAGTTTTGACACAGAGATTCTGGATAATCTGGAGGTTAAACTTTTTAGGAAGAAAGCCCGGCCGGCGATGTTTGACTCTTTCCGCCTATGGCATAAGGAAGCCGAACAGAAGGAAATTAAATTAGCAAAGAGAAATAAGAGAGAAAAGGGTATCTCGATAATGCAAGCTGCTATGCAGTTTAAAGATAATGAAGAAGAACAGATGAGTGAGCAGTTGCACAGGCAACGTAAAATGGTGATCGATAAATGTTATCCAGTTCTGCCGCTTCTTCAGCAAGATGCAGCAAAAGAACTTGAGAAAGATCCTTTAATGTCACACTTGTTGACTTCGCCACCCCCTTATGCGCAGAGTGCTACAGCACCTCCGCAACCTTTAGTTGTGCAACCTCCGGTTATTGTGCCTCAGGTTCTTGTACAGCCGCCAGCTCCTCTTCAGTTGGCTCCTACTCCTATGGCGCAGCCCCCTCAAGGGCTGCCGACTTACCTACCTGCTCCATCCGTACTTCCTACGACTTTGTCTCCTACATCGACTGCCTCTTCTGGTGTTCTTCCTGATACTGCCTCTGCGTCTGCATCTGCGTCTGCCTTGCCTCCCGCTGTTTTTCCTCCTGTTCTTTCGTCAACTTCTCCTTCTGTCCGACAGAGAATGACTGATACTGTTGCTAGCCTTATATTTCCTCTCTTTGGGTCATCTGGTGTGACTCCTGATTCGGAGCATAAACAGTCGCATAGTCAACTGCCTAATTCTCGAGAGAGAGAAATGTTTGACCGTATAACGAGTAAATGGGTTACTTACCCTTTAAGATATGATGTGGAGTCTGTTATGGATGTCTTCCGTCAATGGGAAGCACCGAAACAAAGATACGTTTTTGAGAAAATGTGTGCTTTCCTTTGTGAGGAATTGGAGGATAATGATTTGGAAACAAATCCGCCTGATTTGTGCCGTGTACGGTTTGAAAAGGGCACGATTGTGGGTTCCGATGTTGAGAAAGCAGTTGCGACGTTGTTGTCCTTTATGAATAAAGATCCTTCTCAGTCACTGTTTGAACATGACTCCTCTGTTAAAAAAAAGTGCGACAGTACCCAATGAGAGAAGTCCCTCCGGTATGGAAGGACGCCATTGCGGCTGATGTCGCTAATCAAATTGATGCTGTTCCACCTCATTTTCAGCGTGTTTGGGTACATGTTCCTTGGAAGCGAGCTGAAGTTTTAGCCCTTAAGCAGACTTTGCCTGACCCCCGTAAAAACCCTGCAGGGTATTATAAGGAATTATCACAGACTGCAAACTCATGCATTATGAATATAGCCGACATAGACATGTTATTTGGGAATGTTGTTCCACAGCATTTGTGGGGATTGATTCGCCATACAGATCATGCGCAAGAGTTAGGTGACTCATGGGCTAATATTAGTGCTGCAAATGATAGACAAGTTGGTGGTGCCAAGCCTGAGCCTTTGGTAGCAGAACTTCCTGCCAGGGTCATTACTTACATGAAGACTTTAATGCCTGCGATGCGTGTGAATTGGGATAAATTGTCTGCGTGTAAGCAGAAGAAAGATGAAACGGTGTCTGATTTCTTCACCGGGTTTGAGGAAACGTTTATCGACCACAGTGGTCAAGATATGAGTACAGAAGGTGGTCAACGGTTGTTCGTTGACAAGTTTGGGCACAATTTGCTTCCCGAGCTGTGTAAGAAATTGAAAGATTCAGAGAGTTCTTGGGCCGTTTCCTCTTCAGCACAAATATTGGCTACTGCACAGTACTACGAAAATAGGGATAAAGATGAGAAGGATAGAGCAGACAAGAAAACTAAAGAATTAAAGACGAAGGTTCTTTTACAACAGGCGTATCCGCCATGTGGTGGTCAGAGTAACTATCAGCAACCTCAACAGTTTCAGAGAAACTCGCAAAGGTTCGAGTTTTCTCAACCACGTGTCCCTGTAGGTACCAATCAGTGTTCATATTTTAAAGAAGAGGGTCATTTCGAATATATAGTTGTCCTATTTTGTTACAGCGTACGAATGGTGCTTCTGGCGCAAGAGGTCGAGGTGTTCAACAAGCCCCTAGAGGTAGAGGACGTGGAAGTTTCCCCCAGAACGCGCGTTCCTTTCCGTCTCAGAATTCAATGAATAGTTTTGACCAGCAAAATAACGCGTCTGGTAGGACGGCTCAGTACTATGCTGACGACTACTATGCAGAAGATGAGAATATGGAAGGTAATGCTTGCTAGGACAGCCATAGACAAAGAGAGGGAGTTGTTTCAGTTCCAGTGATTACATCAGGTGTGTCAGAGCCTTTTCTGTTGGATACTGGTGCTACAAAGAGTTCTATTAGCACTCAAAACTCCCTGGCGCACCTTTGTCTGGCGAGATAAATGTTTCAGTAGGTTTTTCTGGCGCCCCGGTTAGGAACCCGATTTCTAGTCCTATATCCCTTTCTGTTGGACCTTGTGAATTGGAAGCACCCCTTATTCTGACGACAGGTTGTGGTGAAAACTTGTAAGGATTGGATTTGTCGAAAAGATTGTATGCGACAATATATTGTTCTCCTTTGGGAGTACAACTTACACTGGGTAGGGAAGTGATCTCTCCAATGTATTTGTCGAAGGATAAACTTCCGACCGAATTGTCGTTTCTTCCTGATATTCTTTGGGCTACTGGTCCTAATGATGTGGGTCTTTTAGAAATACCGCCATATGTTGTGACATTGAAAGCCAATGTTAAATTGCCACGCATTCCCCAATACAAGATCTCTAGTGAAGGTGAAAAGGCGTTGCTAGCGATCATTTATGATTTGATTGAAAAAGATGTAATTGAAGAGACAAGAGGCAACGTTTGTAATAGTCCTGTTCTGCCTGTTTTGAAACGTACTGACCCTTCTCAACAACCTGTTTACAGGTTCGTGATTGATCTTAGAGAGGTCAATAAAATAGTTGTGCCACAGTTTTCAGTTGTTCCTGATATCACTGCCCTATTGACTATGATTCCAGCTTCCGCCACCTGGTTCTCAGTGATTGACTTGAAGAATGCTTTCTTCACCATCCCGATTGCTGAGGAGAGCAGGGATATTTTTGGCTTCAGTTTAGGAGGCCGAAGCTTCCGCTTCAAACGTGCTCCTCAAGGCTACTGTGAAAGTCCATCAATACATAGCCAGGCTTTAAAAACACAGCTTGATACAATTGTTTTACCTGATGGCGCTACCCTTATTCAGTACGTCGATGATTTGCTAATCGCTGCAGATACTGAGGAGATTTGTAAAGAAGCCACCTTGTCGTTGTTGCGTCATTTGTCTGATTTACATCACAAAGTGTCTCTTTCAAAACTGCAATATTGTCGACAAGAAGTGACCTACTTAGGTCATCTCTTATCGAAGGAGGGAAGGAAACTGACCCCAGAAAGAATTCAGGCAATTGCAAAATTGAGGGTGCCAAGGACACAGAGAGAAGTACGTGCTTTCTTGGGCATTACATCTTACTACAGACAATGGATACCGAATTTTTCTTTGCTGGCCAAACCTTTGGTAGCATTGACCTGTAAAGATACACCGAATCCCATTCCGTGGTCTGAAGATTGTCAGAAAAGTTTTTCCGAATTGTGTAATGCATTGTGTTCGGCTCCTGTGTTGGGTACCCTCGACTACAGTAAGCCCTTTACACTGTATGTCCATGAGAAAGAGGGTTGTGCATTGTCAGTGCTGACACAGTCTTTTGGAGACAAGCAGCGTCCATGCGCGTATTTTTCGTCGACTTTGGATCCGGTAGCTAAAGCATTGCCGAGTTGCTTGAGAGCCACAGCGGCAGCAGCTGTTTCTATTCGACAGTCTGCTGGGTTAGTGATGAATAATATGTTGATTGTGATGGTTCCACATGCAGTGGACACGTTGTTAAACAGGACCAAGACACAGCACTTAACTAGTGCTCGATTGTCAGGTTACGAGTTGACACTGTTAGCGAGTCACGTGAACATAAAGAGGTGTAATACGTTGAATCCAGCCACGTTATTGCCGATTTCAGTAGAGACAGATGATGTTGAACAGCATGATTGTTTTCTCAGGACAGAAGAAGAAACGAAAGGGAGAGTAGATCTTAAAGATACTCCTCTTGTAAAGTGTGATGGTACCTTATGGGTGGATGGTTCATGTTTCAAGCTTCCGAATGGTGATACGACTACAGCATATGCTGTCACGACTTTGCATACGATTGTTGAAGCTGCACGTATACCACATAATTCAGCTCAAGCAGCAGAGTTGATTGCACTTACGAGAGCGTGTGTGTTATCGAAAGGAATGAAAGTGACCATATATACCGACAGCCAGTATGCATTTGGTGTGGCTCATAGTTTTGGACGATTGTGGAAAGAACGTGGGTTCCTGACTTCGCATGGAGCTAAGTTTCAGCATGGTCAGTTGGTGAATGAGCTTCTTGAGTCACTGACCTTGCCGCTACAAGTTGCGATTGTGAAATGCCGTGCACACAAGAAAATTACTGATGATGTTGGTCGTGGCAATGCATTTGCTGACGAAATCGCAAAAGAAACAGCAAAAGATGTGATGAATCGAATGTATGTTGCAGGCCCTGCAAGATGGGTTGGTGACGTTGGAATGTGTGAATATACGATAGAGTGTGAAGTCTCTTCAAGCTGAAGCTTCAGAGAAAGAGTTGAGTGTGTGGAGAGAAAGTAAGGGTAAATTGGATGAAAATGGTTGTTGCGTTGACTTGTCAGAACATCAGCAATGGTTTTTACCCGATGCGTATGTGCTTGCAGATGATGGCGAACACCGATGCCGCAGAATCAGGAACAGGGATTCTTCAGGACACGCCAGAGAGTGTACAGACGTTAAATCAAAATGAGAGTCACAGTAATACTGGCCTGGAGTTGATGCCTATATACAATTTGTCCCATCACCCCTTGTCTGATGTGGAAACTACAGTTCTCCGAAAGAGGTTGTCCTTTGTACCTACGGTTATGCAAGATCCTGTAGATACTAAAACTGAAGTGTTGCAGTTTCTCAGGAAAATTCGATTGAAGATCTTTTTTTCTGATTACAATGAGAGTAACGAAAGAAATTTCAGTGGCCTTAAAAAGAAGTCCTCTTTTTGCCCACAACGCTTGGCGATGCCTGAGGAAATTTTGGTCTTTGAAGACCAAACCTTGCGTGAAATAGATCTGTTAAACGCTAAACAAATTTCGTTCAGACCGAATTTTACTAAACAAGAACAACTGGCTTTACAAGAACTTGCTAGTAACCCCCTTACGGTTATTAAACCAGCTGATAAGGGTGGGGGAATAGTCCTATGGGATACAAAAAACTACGATGACGAAATTATAAGGCAGTTAAGTAACAGGGAGCATTACCGGCCAATAATTGACAACCCCACAGCTAGACTTAAAGCCCAAATTCTACACCTTACCACTGATGCTATGGAAGCAGGGTATTTATGTAAAAAAGAATATGAGTTTTTAAATGTCACCGAACAGAAAATACCTAACATATATGTATTACCTAAAATACATAAAGATGTAGCCCAACCTCCAGGAAGACCAATTATTGCCGCTTGTGGCTCAATTTTGGAGCCACTGGCGAAATATATTGATGTATTCCTCAAGCCATTTGTAGCTCAAACTAAAGCGTATGTGAGAGATACGATGGATCTCATCTCCAAAGTAGAGCTCTCGTTGTTCGATGGAGACCAACAGTTGTTGGTCTCCTTGGACATCGAGAGTTTATATACGAATATACCACAAGATGAGGCACTGATGGTTATGAGACAGGTATTGGACACTAGACCGAGAACACACATGGTTCCTTCTGAATTTTTGCTTGAATTGGCAACCATTTGTTTGAAAAATAATTTCTTTGCGTTTAAATCTGATTTGTTTTTGCAAGTCAAAGGTGTAGGGATGGGATGTTGTTTTGCCCCCGAAATTGCTAACCTAGTGATGGATTTTTTTGAAAATAGGTACATCTTCCATGAGGAGACTCCATTCAGAGGTCACATTCTTGAGTGGATTCGCTTCATTGACGATGTATTTATGGTATGGAAAGGCACACAAGAAGAACTCGAGCAATTCCATATATGGCTAAATACCCGTACTTCTGACCTCAAATTTACTAAAAGTGTGAGTAATACACGCATTAATTTCCTGGACGTATGGATCATTGCCAGAATTGGCAGGTTGGAGGTGGATTTATTCCCCAAACCAACCGACAGAAATACTCTACTAGACTATTCGTCAGGGCACCCACGTAACCTCAGGGACAACTTGCCCTATGGGCAGTTCCTGAGGGTACGACGTAATTGTACAGAAAAAACTGATTACTTTAGGAATGCAAAAAACCTACAAGAGAAATTGGTAAAAAGAGGTTACCCTAAACGATTAGTAAAAGGAGCACTTAAACGTGCTTGGTACACACCCCGGGAAAATCTTCTTATACCTAAAAACAAAAAAGAATCTGAGCAACTGGTTTGTGTATTGACCTTCAGCCCCGAAGCTAATAAGGTCAAACAGATTATTCTGAGGAACTTGAGGCTGCTGGACCATCTAAACATTCCGAAGCCCTTGTTTGCCTTTAGACGTGGCAGGAATTTGAGAAACCATTTGGTAAAAGCTACTCGGCAATCGCCTATACCCACAGATACAAGAGGCCTATTGGGGTTACCAAAAGTTGTAGGACACTTTAAGTGTAACAATTGTGTTGTGTGTGTCCATACCAAAGACTCAAAAACAGTCACGATCCATGAAAAAATACATAAACAGCTATTTTTTTCAAATTGCAACACGAAAAATGTTGTGTATTGTGTGACATGCACATATAGGACAAACCACACAGGCTGTCAAAATGCGGATTATCCAGCATAAATCCCGCATTCGATGCAAGACCATGGGGGCTCCCATGGTCCAACATTTTTTGGAAAATGGACATGGTGAGAATGATCTGGAGTGGACAGTTTTGGCAATAGTGAAGGCCCCTACTAAAACATCATTACAGAAAAAACGTAATAACCTAGAAGCCCGTCTGATAGAAAGATATCAGACCTCTAGTAGGGGTCTAAATGATCGTGATGAGGTTTGGTCGTTGATTGGAAATTAAACTGCCATGTAAATTCTAGACTTGGGTCACTCCAAGGTAAATTCCGGAAGGGTGCGCTATTCTAAAGGGTGCGCCAGATTATGAATGTCCGTGTATTTTGCTATCCACATTGTCTTTGTTACATGCAGACTGTAGAATGCTTATTATGTATATCCTCGGTGAGTCATCCGTAGGGTTCTCCTCCACATTTTGGTTATGGTCATAATAAATGTAATGTATAATTGTATAGGTGTATATATGTATATATTGTACAGATTTTGTGTGTAGTAGGGAGCTGTGGGCCTTCTTCCCATTTCCCCAGGTGTGATGACCTTGCCGTGCTTACAATGTTTTTTTCGCCCGGTTCAATTCATAATAGGGGCGTATTTAGTTGGTATATAGGTATAGTTGATGGTTTTAGTTTAATTATTATTATTTTTATTATTTTTATTGTTTGTATTGCGTATTTTTATACATATATTCCCTTTGTTGGGTGTAGTCACGGGTGCTTGTTAACTTTTTATCCACTTGAGGACGTCAGACTAACTAATACTGAGAAGCGCTACGACCTATCCCTAGTCCTCTGTTTATGTTTCTGCAGGCAGAGGGAGGGACCTGTGCAGAGCGGTAGTTCTTATTTCCGGGCAGGACGCGTAACGTCCTGTTGTTCCGTCACCATTAGTGTGTTTGGATTGGCGTTGTAAGTGAAGATTCCCGCGTAGAGACTGACCCGACTTTGACCCAGTAAGTGTATTTTTAGCCTTGGTAACGCCGCTATAGATGGGAATAGAGTCGCGGGGCCTATAAGTTAGTATATCTCTATTATCCTTAGAAACAGAGTGGAGAACCGGTGGTTGGATCTCAAGGGAAGGACCAGACTAGAAGCGCGTGCAGCGTTTTTAAAAGGTATGTGCGTTTCAACGTGTTTGATGATTGTACATCATAAGGGACATAGGCAAAGATTATTTATCCTGTGTATATTGATTATCTATCGATGCAGCCCTTGTGATATTTTGTTGCTCTGTTTTTCCCCTGTGTTGGCAGAACGTTTTTCTATATTGAGTGAGCAGCCTCGGAAGTTATAAATATAGAAGATACATGTAAGTGTATCAGGACATGATTTAGTTGAAGGGATATAAGGCTTCTAGTCTCGGTCTCGTTATTTGGGACATAAATAAGGCTCATGAGGACGGTGGTCCATTGAGATACAATTTCGGATGCTGTTACCACCTTTTTGTTATTAGTTAGTATATGCACAATGGTGAGGGAGGCAACTAGGTACTCTCTGTCACCTCGTTTTGTTTGGCACGTATTCACCCCCTTGCCATTTTTGTTCCTTAATAAGTCACCTTGTGGTTGATGGGATGTAAGGTGTATTTGGTTCACCGTGGAGGGGTCCTTTGCAGGTTCTTGGATTTGTGTGCACGGCATGGTCACCACTCCTAGTCTTGGGGTCTTGTGGACATGATTAATGTTGTCCCCCTCCCCCTTTATTGTTATAGTTGTCATTCAACCCCTGTCCTGAAGAGGCCATAAGTTTATTTTGGCTGAAACGTGGTCACGTCGACAGACATTGGATGGAGGAGTCACCTGAGCTTCAGTGATTCACAGACTGTCGTTGGGACGCCTGAAAAAAATTTTGGGTCATTTTTGCCCCCTTTGCTTGTGTTTCCCACTTTTAGTTTGACTACCTCCAAGTGGTCCGCCTGATACTTAGAAGGGGACACTGATGAAAATAATTTGCTTTTGGGTTAATTGTTATGTGTAGTAGATGGTGTGTGTTATACATTTAATTGATGTTGTGTGATATATGTTTTTGTATCTTTCATTGTACAAACGCTGGTTTCCTTGTGACATTTTGAAAATGATGCCAGATGTATTCTAAATGATTATTTGATACTCTTGAAGGGGTAATTAAATGTGCTCTCTTCATGAATGATTGATGTATTTTTTCCTTGATACCTTTTTTCATAGATATATGCAGTGGTGACAATGGCTCATGGAATGGCCCATATCAGTGTGAACGGGATTTGTAAGTTGTTGGCTCCAGTATGACAAAATGCTGGAATTCCTAAATGTGCAGTGAATGTGGTCAAGAATTGCGTGGTGTGTCTGAAATACAATCCTGGTAGGTGAACCCCAACTCCAGCTGGTCATTTTGCGCCTCCAACGTATCCGTTCGAGGTTTTGCAGCTAGATTTTATCCACATGGAAAGGTGCAACAATTTGAAATACGTACTCGTTGTTGTTTGTGCCTTTTCAAGATGGGTAGAAGCATATCCCTTAAAAGACAACACTGCCTTATCCACAGCTAAAGCCCTTGCCAAAGACTTCTTCCCTAGGTTTGGAATGCCGAGAATGGTTTGGAGTGATAATGGGAGTGAATTTGTGGGTCGTGTGATGAAAAAAGTATGTGTGAGGCTAGGTATCCAGCAAAAATTCCACGCTGCAAATCACCCCCAATCAGCTGGACTAGTAGAGTGCTATAATGGCACGCTAAAACTGAAATTGGCAAAGATACAAGCGAGCTCTGGTCTTAAATGGCCTGACGCTCTGCCTTTAGCACTCCTATCAACGAGAATGACTGTGCATTCGCGAGTGGGACTTAGTCCCTATGAAATTGTGTTCGGCCGCCAGGCCAACATATGGGGAGTGCCAAGGCCAACAAAATTCAGTGAGATCGAACACCCTGTACTGCTTGATTATTTGTATGAATTGACGGCTAAATTGCGTGTTTTACACCAACAGGTTCACGATACTCTGCCTCAGGTCTCTGAAGCTCCAGGACATCTTATCGATCCTGGATCATGGGTGCTGGTCAAAAACTTCCAGCGAACAAAGAATGACCAGCCCCGTTGGACCGGCCCCCACCTCGTCCTTCTCTCAACAAGATCAGCTGTTCGAGTGGAAGGGAAAAAGAACTGGATCCACGGCGTACACTGCAAGAGGGTCCCTTTGCTTCTACCGTACGACCGGTGGGTCCAGGAGGGGATCGCTGACTCTGAGACTGAGACTGTGCCTCGTTTTCTGCCTTTTAGCGATGCACGTGTAAAAGGAACAATTTTTGAACGAGAAAGTGACAATATTTTGCAAGAAGCTGTGCCACCGTCAATTCGATTGAACACTACAGAGCCTGAACTCTTGTTCCAGAACCAGACAGTACCTGGAAAAAGCCGTTATCATTTGAGGCCGAGAACTATGGACAAATAAAAAATTCATTTTCTTTGCTATTTTTGAAAGTGCAGCTCTCTCATCTGAGAAACTTTCTTATTTTTGTTTTTCGAACCGCCATCCGGGTTCAGCTGTAGGGTCGTGGTTGCCCAAGTCTTTGGAGTGCAGCTGAAGACGTTAGGTCGACAGTTCTGGTCGGTCTAAGGGAGTTGCCCTGCACTGACAGAAGCATTCCCTAGCATAGAACACCCTACGCCGCGAGCAGCAATTAGAGAGGATGGAGTTTTTCGAGAATGAGAGACCTGCCAAGCAGATGGACTTTAAAGCCAGAATGTGTATAATGATGACAAAGAAACGATTTTTGATATTATGTATTTTCATGTTGCTTAGTGTAATGACGTTTTTAATAGGATATGTTTTATTCTCTTTTCAAGTGACATTTGCACCCACTACACAGCCCATACCTCCTTCTACTGTTTCCTCGCATTCTTTTAACCCTCTGCCTGAACACGAGTCCGCTAGAAGATTAGAATTTGTCAATAATTCATTTGTTCAGCTTCTACACCAACACCAATTAGTAGTGAACACAACTAACTGTTGGGTGTGTGGTCTTATGCCTCATACTACTGATAAGGGTATCCCTTATCTGGTCCTGCCTTTCAGCCATAATGGTTCTGTGTGGGCATATAGAACGATGTTCATATACGCTCATGAAGACAACCCCCTACGTTCTGTGAAAGATAATCCTAAGAATAGTGCTCTAGTTAAGGGTATAGTAGATATGATTAAGGAAGATATTTCCTATGAGACTATCCCGAGAGATGAGACACTAGCATATATTGGATGGAATATAACAGGATAGGGAGTTACTCTGAGTGAGAACCAGCGAGCAAAGAGATCCTCCCCGATTTGGATTGTACCCCATCAGGGTCACCTATGTCTGCAAGGTAATGGCAAGAATCCCAGAGCTCAGTTAGGGAAGAGTATCTGCACTGAAACATATGTTTTTGCGTCTCAGACTTCCCCTTCGTTCCTCGCAGCTAAGGGTACCTATTTCATCTGCCATAATAGAGCCTATACATGGTTGCCCCCTGACTTCTCAGGCACATGTTTTGTTTCGTTCCTGTTGCCTCCCACCTACACGGCCGCGGCAGATTACCATAAGACAAGGATAGTTAGAGGTGTCATCAGTAAGGAAGACACTACAGGACAAGAACTTGGAGATTTCGTAAAGGGTTTTCTGCCATTTTGGGGGCCTATGGTTAACAGCAGGAACATAAGGCAATTGACAAGGGTGGTTGAATCCACGGTAGTTGAAACCGCCGGTGCCCTTAGTAATTTGATTGCTGAGCTTCAGTCGGATCGCCTTATGACTCTTCAGAACAAGGTCGCATTAGACGTCATACTTGCAGACCGAGGTGGGGTATGTAAAGTGATCCAATCAAGTTGCTGTGTTTTCATTCCAGATAACGCTCCAACAGTCTACCAGGCCATTTCCAAACTGCATAAGATCTCCGAATCTATTCACGTGGATAAAGGAGATTGGTCATTGATGGGGTGGTTCTGGGAACTGATATCCGCCTGGGGATGGAAGATTCTGATAGTCATTGGGATGATCTTAGCCATTCTTTTCCTGTCCTGTCTGTGTATACAGTGTGCTCCTGCGATATGTGGCCTCTGTGCTACATCGTGTGTAAGGAAACCTGTATCAAGAGATGAGCTAAGTAATAGGATGATGCTACAGCAACATCTCAACGACTTTATGAATATAGACCTAGACTCAGATTAGCATGAGTATAGGTTATTACCTATGTAAGGGCAAAAGGAGGGTCTGTGGTACTGAAAATTCTGGAAGTGGGTTATAAACATCGTCGTATCATGAAGATTTTGGTATCAGCAGACCGAGAATGATTAGAATACTATGCACAAGCATTTTCGTCATACTCGGGTGACGAAATCACCCTGAAATCAGAGTTTCCCTCCTGAACCCTCGGGTTCCATTTGAACGGCAGCCATTTTGTGATTGCCCCCACATAGGCCAATGACTAAGGCCAAACACGAGTCTGAAGGACACGTACACCTTTGCTGACTCCTCTGTGACCTGGGCAAGCTGACTCCACTGCCTGAAGCCAAACCTGTTCGGCCAGTTCCTTTCCTAGTGGCCGAATGAGATTAGTATCAAGGCACAACATATCAAAAAACCTTTCATCACACACAAACCATGCCTAATCTTACACACACCTGTCCCTGTTCCTTTCTTTATGAATTACTTTACGAGGAGGAGGTGCCCGTTTTTATTGGGGGTCCGTCGATATCTGATAAAAGTACTGAGCCTCGCCGGGTAATTGATTGAGGGCTGGACAAACTGAAATATGGGCTTGTCATCATTACTCTGCTTTTTCTTTGTAGTGAAAATATGTGAATGGTCAACTGTAAAATAAGGAATGTTTGCCTAAAGCATAATATTTTGTATAAAAAGAGAAGGCTGGCTTTGTAAGGGAGCAGTCTCCTGAGAATATACACCGTGTTGTACTTCTAGGATACCTGTTACTGGCTGCAGCCAATAAATACGATCTTTGACTTCACCAAGAAGACTCTGTGTTTCTGTAGTCTGAAACAGGAAGGACTCGAAGTCTTAGGGTGTGTTCCCTGGCACCGCTGGGTTCTGAAAAACCCAGTACTTCAACTTCGGGGGAGTCTACAAGCAAGTCACTTACAGGGTAAGTAGTTCTAGAGCCAACACACACAGCAGCACCAGAGTGCACGAGTTACCTCACACGGGGAAGCCGGGTGCATAGGTGTCTTTTGATGTCGGGTCGCGGCGTCGTTTTCAATGGGAGCCAAAGAAGACTTGCTGCTTGTGAAGACAGGAGAAGTGTCCGGTGGAATCCAAGGATGTGTTCAGATGAAAGAAGACCTGAAAGCAGAGGAGACAGTGTTCAAAGTCACTTGCCAGTGACCCGGGCCCAGGAAGATGGATGCCCACAGTCGTCGGGTGATTTCAGGTGATCATTGGTGTCTTGACTCTTCAGCCATGAGGTCCAAGACGTGTTGACGACAACCACGAGCTGGATTCCGAGTGTCCCACCAAGTCTGCAGCTTACCGACGTGTTGGCAACCGGATTGGAGCCAACAAGCATTGGCAAAAGCAAGTCATGTGGAATGTGAAGAAAGTCAGCGGTGCAGACCAGCAACGTCTGAGGGATTCACCCAGCAAAGGCAAGTCAAGGCAGGCCTGGAGCAACCAGTGGAGCCCTTTGGTTTGATAGAAAAGTCTTCAGAGGACCCACAAGCCAACGGGCAAGGAATCGCAAAGACGCCTTGGGAGGATTCACTTCACAGGAGCCCACGGTCACTCGGGACAAGGTAGGCCTCTGATCTTCAGTGGAAATCCTGCTGGAGGCTTGGAACTCACGTGGTCCAATGCACAAGTTCAAACAACGTCATGAAGGGATTGCACTCGAAAATAGTGCACACTACCCGGCTATTGCTGTTCCTCGTCACTCGTGCGGTCCACTCGCCTCAGCTCTGCTGGGGACTCTCGATGGCCATTGAGAAGTCAGGAAATCCACTTCTGGGGCTGCAGGGACTTCAGACTCCGGCAGGAGCGGGAAAGTTTGCGACCGTTGATTCAACGTTTTGGTGCCTGCCAAGCAGGGGAGTCACTCCTTGACTCCAAGGGAGATTCTTCAGTCTTCCAAAGGTAGTGGAACCTACTAGTTCTAGCTTGCAATGGCAAGGGTTCCCTATCTTATACTAAAAGAAAGAGAGGGATTAGCTCTATGACCAATCCTAGGGGAGGGTCAGGGGCGTGGGTGGTTACACCCACTTCCCTTTGTCCAGTTTCGTGCCAGAGCAGGGGCAGGTAGCCCCTGAACCGGTTTGCGCTGGCATATTCACAGAGGAGCCTACTGCTCCCCCAGTGCAGGACTTCAAAGCACTCTAGGAGTGCACCCACCCAGCCCCAATACACTAAATCCTGTCTGGAAGGTAGTGACACCTCCCTGTGACAGGATGCCTATTGTTGGGCCTCCTCCACTGTGAGTTTCGGTCAGCAGCAGGAGGGCAGCCCAGTGTCTTTGCTGGTGGCATCCATTTTGTGATGCCAGGGCTCTTTCAGGATTCTACCGTGTTTCCACAGTAGGTACATGTCTATCCCTCTAGAAGGGTGGGATCATACTCCCACACCAGTTACTGGTGTGGGGGTATGATTCCAAAGTGTTTGAAACCAAACACGACATGTTTTGATGCAGCCATCCCAGAGTTAGCAGTTACCGCAAGGTTATAATGCACTTAAGAGTATATGGTTTAAAGGCATCCACAAACTAGACTCGACTCTGCCAGCTGCAGAGGAGCCCTGCTCAGGCAGAGGCACCCCCTCACATGGAAACCAAGCACCCTGCCCTCAATATTGATAGGGCCTTCCTTAGGGTTGTGTGTGCAAGGTGAGATATAGGGAACCTATATCTCAGTGATGAGTGCTAACACTACCTCACCCAGACTGCAGTAGCAGGCCTCTGGAGTCAGATTTAGTCTGCTTCCCAGGGGTGGCATAATACATGCTTCAGCCCCTGGCAGGCCTGTGAAGTAGCTATGCCCTTGGTACCTAAGGTACCATATACTAGGGGCTCATAAGGTACCACAGTATCCAATCACTAGTGCATCTAATATGCACTCCAAGTATTATAAGGGAGTAAGCAGATAGGCTGGGGTCCTGGATAGCAGGATCCCAGCCAGACTAGTCAAAATCCATCCAAACACCAGAAAAAGTGGGGGCAACCATGCAGTCAGATTCCACCTTCCTACATAATCCCCCCCACCCCCAAACGAAAGGAGATAAGGCTAACCTTGTCCAGATAAGCCTTTATTTCCTGAGTGTCCATATAAGGAAGAACCTGCACTAGCAAGGTTGCTCCCTGTCTCATAGTCCACTTGGGAAATCCTAGCCCAAGGGTTTCTAGAGTTTTTCCAAAGTCTAGGGAAATTACCTGTATTGTGTTTTGGTACAGAAGTAGGCTGGTGGGGTGTCTGAGTCTGGAAGTGAGGCCCTAATTGGGGTGATCTCAACTTCCTCAGGACACTGGTTACTATGGAAGCCATTCTGTCCATGTCTGCGTCATATCTGGCCCTAAGGGTCAATCTCTGGCTGCCTACAGCTGGGGGTTGGGTCCCTCTGGTTAGAAGGAATAGTGGAGGGCATTGGAATGTTTGGGGCAACTATGCCCCATGTCTCCCTGTGCCCAACAAGTCCATCTGAGGGATACCTGTAACTAGGGGTAAGGGGGATCCCTCAGTTTGTAGAGGAATATTCAGCTGGCTAGAACTACTCTGCTGGGTGTTCCTAATCTGCTGATGAGGGGGTTCCTCTGGACAGGGGCCCACTAAGGGTCCACTGACCTCCCTGACCTCTGCAGCCCTGGGCTGACTGAGGCAGGGTAGAGAGGGGCAGGATACCTGCCCCAGACTGGGTACACCCTTGGAAGGATCCCCTGCCATCAGAGGTGTGACCAGGTCAGGCCTGACCACTTCTGGGGCAGTTACTTCACAAGGGGCAGGATCAGTTCCCTTAGAAAGCTGACCCTTACCTTTAGTCTGGTGGGGGGAGGACTGTTCCTCACCCCCTATGCTCCCTATTTGTGTGGAGTGATCCTTTTCTTTCAGGCTTCATTCCCCTTAATTTCTCCTGGGGTGGAGGTGAGGCCCTCAGGGTCTCATCCACTCTCTCAGGGATGCCTAGCATTCTTAAATGGGCATTGTGATCCACCTCAGCCCAGGCTGAGATTTCCAGATCATTCCCCAGTAGACAATCTACAGGCAAGGTTGGGGACACTGCCACTCTCTTTGGGCCAGTGACCCCTCCCCAGCTGAGATTTACCACTGCCATGGGATGGTCTGTCCTAATCCCATCAATATTGGTCACCTGGTAAAAGCTGTTCCAGGGGCACTAGTCTCTTTGTCACCATGGTGACACTAGCCCCTGTGTCCCTGTAGGCCACAGCCTTCTGACCATTGATCATGTGCTCTTGTCTGTACCTGCTCAAAGTATTGGGACTCATGGTAAAGTTGGCAAACCCCATGCCACCATCACCGACTAAAGTTGCTTGTGCAGGGGACCTGGTTAGGCCAGAGTCCACCTGAGTTCCCCAAGAAAACCCAACTAAGTTTTTGGGTGCTCTCCCACCACCTGGGGGATTACTACTGGTAGTAACAAGAGGTGTTGGAGCTGCAGTGGGAGGAACATTTTCTTTATTGCCATTCTTTGGACAGCTGGAGTCAGTTTTCCAGTGGCCAGATTGTTTGCACACATGGCAATATGGTTTCTTATTGGAAGAGGAAGGATTTTGGGACCCACTCCCAGAACTGGGATTTTGGGGCCCTTCAGAGGACTTTTCTGTACTTTTATTATCCCCACCTTTCTCTCTGGGCTTAGTGGAATCTTTATTCTGGTCACCACCTTGGTTTTTGGGCCTCACCCTGGTTCTGACCCATTTGTCTGCCTTCCTTCCCAATTCTTGGGGAGAGGTCAGATCAAAGTCCACCAGGTACTGGTATAAGAGCTGGTTTTGACAATTGTTAAGGATCTGCTCTCTCATAATCAAATTATATAATCCCTTAAAGTCAGTTGCTCTACTGCCAATTATCCAACCCTCCAGAGCCTTGGTAGCACAAACTACAAAGTCCACCCAGTCCTGTGTCTGTGCCTTCTGGGTATCTCTGAACTTCAACCTGTACTGTTCAGTGGTTAAGCCAAACCCATCTATCAATGCACTCTTCGGGCCGTCATAATCATCAGCAGCCTCTTCTCTAACAGTGAGGAGCTTGTCTCTACCTTTATCTGAAAAGCAGAGCCACAAGATTGCTGCCCACTGCTTTTGGGGGACCTGTTGTACTCTACAGGCCCTTTCCATAGCAGTTATCCATTTATGGATATCGTCCCCACTCTGGTAGGGAGTGATGAATACAAGCCCCAGCTAGGCCCGCAAGAGACAAGGGTTCGCTCTTCTGTAATGAAATCTATAAGGAAGTTGGCACGGAAACTGCAAAGTACAAAAACAACGTTTATTAACCCTTAAGGGTGGTCCTACAATCCACACAACACTCTTCAGTATTGCAAGGAGTAGCACACAGAACTTGCATACGCAGTCCCCTTTTATACACAGCGAAGGGGCTCATGAGTGGGTGGATACCACTAAGTTGAAGAACATTACCATTTAGGGTCATTCTCGATACCGAATCAATACATGGGCGGAGCTAACACACTCCTTGGGCCCTCGAAAACACATGGTCAAGCAAAGCTAATTATAACAGATGTGGTCAAGTCTGGGCATGCGCCAGATGGACAAGAGAGCTATTTATAACTGTTGCTAGGCAGATTACAAGAGCAACTAACACAGAAGTCGGACTCTCCTCGTGGTGAGCACATGGCAGCATGTCAATACAAAATGGAGTCCGGACTTCGGCCAACATAATGGGGAAAACACGATTAGAGGGAAACACTAATGTTTTCAGTGAATGCTTAATCACATTCTGCCGTAATTTACAACAGACGACCCTTTCAGCATTTACTGAAGACATCTGGCTTCCAAGAATAATCATCGTATATGTCAATTATCATCATTCCTTTAACCTCTTTAGCTAGACCCTTCTGGCGGGCAACATCGGCAATAGCTTTCTTATCTGGAATGCAGAATGAAATGCATACAGAACAGCACAATGGTCCACATTGAATACACATACAGAGAAAGAACAGAATTGCTACAATAATGCAGAGACCAGTTAAGACCTTCCATCCCCAGGCAGTAACCAACGCCCAAAACCATCCAGAAAAGGACCAAGTGCCGTTTTCTGTGTGGATTTCAGCTGCTATTTTATGCAGCTTATTAATGGCGTTATAAACGGATGGCGTATGATCAGGAATGAACACACAGCAGCTACTTCCAATAATTTTACAGGCTCCTCCTCGATCTGCTAGCATTACATCCAATACCATACGGTTCTGCAATGCAACAATTCTGGTAATCTGTAATTCTTCCGTAAGGTTCCCAAGAGCAGCAGCAGTCTGATTAGTCACAGCTTCTACCACTCTTGTCAATCTTCGGATCTTCCTACTATTCAGAGCGGCTCCAACAAAGAAAAACAGTCCTAAATTGAAATCAATATACTGTTGCAAGCTGGTATCAGTTTGATCCACCTCATTAATAGATAGAGTACGTTTATATCTATTTACAGTCACATTATTCAGCAATTTCAAATCCTTATGATATGACGCGGGTGCTAGAAATACAGGAGGTAATAGGAATGATACATAGCATACCCCAGACCACCCAGCCGGCAAACGGTAATAACCTTTATTTCCACATACAAAATAGGTATTATGGGATGCTAGGAAGGTGCTGTTGTTCAGCCCATCGATGTTTAATACGGTTATACAATCACTGACACCAACAGGGATAAAACCCACACTCTGGACGCACAGGTCCGCTTGGGCTTGTGCCACTTGGATTACAAATTTTTCCTTCCCCACAGTGTCTCTGGTATTCGTGAAGATATAGGGAATGGATTCATTGTCCGGTCGGTACTCTTCCCATTCCCATATTGTCCCATTCGCTTGTGGATATCCATTCTTGTCCTGATGGCATTCTTTATTAAGTCTGAAAAGCAATCGTCCCACTGTCGGTTTTCGAGTGGCAAACAACAGAGTGTACCATGCTCTACAAGAGCCATTGTGAGAGAAAGGAAGGGGTATGAATGGCGTACCTCCTTTCTTCTGATGGGCTGGCATCATCCCACATATCCAACAGTTCGTAGCGTTTGTAGCAACGTGGGTGTGATGCAGCATCTGAATGAAAGTGTTATTCAAATAGGATTGTCGATGCTTCAACTCTTGATATGGCAATGTGTAAAAGTAGTGCTCCGCAGGCACTGGAGTCGTCAACACAAGTGTCTCTCGGGCTGGAGTTGCCTCCTCCACAAACCATGTGGTTATACCAACGATAGCTACTGTTAGCATGAACCCCAACGCACAAAAAATTTTCTTCTTCTCCATGTCAAAGGAAACAATACCCTAATATCTTCCTGAAACTAAAAGTCTGTCAGAACTCTTCCCCTTGGGCAGCGGTTGATTTCTTCACCAGCGGGCCAAGACGGGTGTCACTACACTAATGCAGGGCTGATCCCCCCCCCTTGCCTCATCGGCTCTCCGTTTCACTAACCCAAGGGCCGTTCTGACAGTATGTCCCGGTACTGGAAACCTCACTTCCTTGGTCGCAGATGATATCGCCTTCCTCCAGAAGTCGTGTGGTCCGAAAAGAGCTCCTCAGTGTCGTTTGGCTCTGCAGCACGGCCTGTCTCTGCTGCTAGGATGTCTCGTTGATCGGTCAGCACGGCAGACTCCACCAATCCGGGCGGTACCTTTCGACAGTGCAAGGAATGGATCCAATTCTTCCTGTTCGAGACTCGCACTGCCGTCCTCGTTGCAAGAAGGACTTGCTCAGGTCCGACCCATCTCGGCTCCAAACTGTTCGTCCTATCGAAGACCTTCAGCATGACATGATCCCCGGGGCGGAGACCATGTCCTTCACCGGTAGACCGATCAGGGAGCGCCTCTCGGACCTGTTGATGAATAGAAACCAAGTTATCCGTTAACTGTGCCAGATAATCACTCATCATTACACAAGGTACATCATACACAGCCTTAGGCCTTGGTGGACCCCAGATATTCATTGGGCGTCCAAATACAATCTCATAGGGTGTAAGGCCGGTTCGAGAGTGTGGCACCGACCTAATTGACAATAACGCCAGTGGCAAGGCGTCTGGCCAAGTCAGAGATGTTGAAGCTTGAATTTTGGCGATCTTAAGCTTCAGTGTACCATTATACTTCTCGACTAGTCCTGCAGACTGAGGGTGGAACACGGCGTGGAACTTCTGGGTGATGCCTAGGCCCTTCAAGACATACTTTATAACATCTGCTACAAAGTGAGGGCCATTATCACTCCACAGAAGTCTACAGACGCCGTATCGGGGGAAAAACTCTTTCAGCAATAGCTTCGCTGTAGTCATTGCAGTATTGTCTTTCGCAGGGTACGCCTCGACCCATTTACTAAAGGCGCAAACCACTACTAGAACATACTTCAAATTGTTACAGCGCTCAAGCTGGATGTAATCCATCTGCAGAACCTCAAAGGGTGCAGTGGGTGTCGCAAATCCTCCTGCTGGAGTTCGCGTGCCTTTCCCTGGGTTATACTTCAGACAGATCATACAGGTCTGCACCACCCTCTTTGCCGTGCTAGCAATCTCTGGATGCTCCCAGACTTGGGTAAGCAATTTCACAATTACGGAAGCTCCAACATGTGCTAGCCCATGTGCCATCTGGACCATAGGTTGTACAAAAGCCGTGGGTAATTTCCATCTATCCATCTGCTTATTTCTCCAGCAACCCTCGTCATCCAGTTCTCCTTCGCTAGCCCATTGTTCTCGCTCTTTGTCAGAAGCGGTCTTTTGTATTTCTCGCACTTCCTCCTTCGCATCATGCCATCTCTCCACCTGTGACTTCACTACATACATGGCAGTAGTACCGGGCTGCATCGCAGTCTCCCGTGCTACTCGATCCGCTAACGCATTCCCTTCTCCAACCTTATCAACTACTTTCCTATGGGCACTACACTTAACAATGGCAATTTTCTTTGGGTATGTCAATGCAGTTAAAAGATTATGGACTAACTCCCCATGCATTATCTGCACCCCATGTGACGTTAGAAACCCTCTCTCCTTCCAGAGTAGGCCGAAATCGTGCGCTACTCCGAAGGCATAGCGGCTGTCTGTGTAAACATTCACACACAATCCTGTACTAAGCTCACACGCTCGTGTTAACGCTATCAGTTCCGCTGCTTGGGCTGATTTCTGTGGTATGCGTGCTGTCTCCACTATCGTCTGTAACGTGGTAATTGCATATGCTGCTGAAGTCGTACCATCTGGTAGCTTCAGGCATGATCCATCTACCCACAACTCTCCATCTACCTCTGAAAAGGGCGTATCCTGGAGATCAATACGACCCTTTGTTTGTTCCTCAGTCACAAGAATACAATCATGCGCTTTCTGTGCCTCAGGCTGTGTCTCGGGGTATGGCAACAATGTGGCCGGATTTAATGTCACGCACCTTTTTAACGTAATGTGAGGAGCTAAAAGCGTCAACTCATATCCCGTTAAACGGGCACTGGTCAAATGCTGCGTCTTTGTTTGATTAAGCAGGGCATCAACAGCGTGGGGAACTAACACCAACAGTTTATGGGACAATACAATTCCTTCACTCTGCCGTATTGACACAGCTGTCGCCGCAACCGAGCGAAAACACCCCGGCAATGCTCGGGCGACAGGATCAAGTACAGCCGAAAAGTATGCACAAGGGCGCTGCTTATCACCATGCATCTGTACTAAAACTGATAATGCACATCCATCTTTCTCATGCACATACAACGAAAAGGGTTTTGCATAATCAGGGGTCCCTAACACTGGTGCTGAACAAAGGGCCTGTCTTAATTGCTGAAAAGCAGCGTCACATTCATCTGACCAGGGGATCGGGATGGGCGTGTCTTTTGTCAAGAGCGCTAGTAATGGCTTAGCTATGTGTGAAAACCCCAATATCCACTGTCTACAAAAAGAAACAAGACCCAAAAATGCACGCACATCCTTCTGCGTGGATGGCCTTGGTGTGTCCAAAATTACTTGGATACGATCTGGTGTGAGTGCACGCCCCTCCTTAGACAAAAGGTGACCCAAATAAGTCACCTTTGGTCTACAGAATTGCAATTTCTTCCTAGATACCTTATGATTGTGGGATGCTAAAAAGGAAAGTAAGGATAACGTGCTTTTCTCACACAACTCCAGGGTGTCAGCCGCCAACAGGATGTCATCAACATATTGAATGAGGGCGACCCCCTCGAGTAAAACAAAGGAATCCAACTGTCGCTTCAAAGCCTGACTGTAAATACTAGGGCTTTCTGTATAGCCTTGGGGAATTCTACAAAAACGATAAGATCTATTGTTTAATGTGAACCCAAAAAGAAATCGGCTATCAGGGTGAATGGGAATAGAGAAGAAGGCATTTTTCAAATCAATCACTGAGAACACGGTCGCCGTAGGCGGGACCAAGGTAAGCAACGTCGTGATATCGGAAACCACTGGGTACTGAGGTATCACGATCTTGTTCACCTCCCTCAAATCAATTATGAACCGATAAACTTTTGCATCCGTGTCCTTTTTCAGAATAGGGAGAATCGGACTGTTACAGATATTATAGGGAACTTCTTCCACTACCCCCACTGCGATCAAGTCTTGCACAATCTGTATGAGAGCCTCCTCGCCCTCCTGGGAAATACGATACTGCGGGAGGCGCGGTAGGACCGCCCCCTCCTGGACACTAATGTGGACCGGAGGAATCACCATTTGTCCGACATCTGTGTCCGATGTTGCCCATAAAGTTTGGGGGAGGGTAGCCAACAACGCATCCTCTGAGATCGTACACATCCGCCCAGATCGGGGGTAGTTGTCATTTAAAATCACCCTCACACCCTCAGGGGAACAGCGAATGGTAGCCCTAAAATGCTTTAACATATCAAGGCCCATAATGTTATCTGGTGTGTACGGAGCAAGCAGAAACGGACAAGGCGCAGAAAAACAATCAACTTTAAATGCAAGGGGCTGTGAAAGAGGGCTTCGGGAAAGTGTACCGTCAAACCCTACCGATGTAACTATTGAGCCGGATGGAGGAGCCCCCGGAACCAAGTACCTAGACAATGCACTACGTGTCGCTCCTGTATCCACTAGGAACTGATCAGTAGAACCTAAAACCTCAGCCGATACATAAGGACCCGTCTGATCGACCGGCACCTCAACTGATTCGGACCCCCATCCTACGCATTCCTATGCATGCTGAGAATCATGATATCCTGAGCGATCGATGTCCGATACATGATACTGGTGCTGGCGATCAAAAACATTCGAGCTATCTCGGTGCTGTCCAGCGGTATCGGAACGGACATTATCGTTGGAATTCCCTCTAAAGTTCGAGAAGCCCCCTCTACCTCTCGGGCCACCCGGAGTGTGCCCCTGCCGCGAAGCACGCAATGCTGGGCACTCCCTGGCCCAATGGCCCAACTGCTTACAGTACGCACATTGGTTCTTACTCAAATCAGATCGGCCCGAAGGGGGACCATAAGATCCGCCCCTTCCCCTATTATTATTACCCCGGCGGGACGGGCCATATACTTGTGCTAACATCACTTTGGTTTTGAGATCTTTCGATTTCTTCTCCTCCTGGCCCTTCGCCTCGTGCTCTTGACGCTCATAATACTGAGCGATGGTCAGAAGGGCCGTCGGTGTCGCGGAGGACCAAGAACTCTCACTCGCTTTTAACCGGGCCGCGACTGCCGGCAGCAGATTGGCCACATATTTGTCCGCGAAAAGGTGGCGGCCCGTGTCGTCAGTAAGCGACTGGCCACTAAAATCATGGAACGTTTCCTCAAAACGCGTAAAGAAGTCCGCGACTGACTCGTCAACTTTCTGTTTACATGCTGCTAACATATTCCAGTCAATCTTTTTAGGGGGGATGATCGTCTTCAACTTAGCCACAATAGCCGCAGGGAGATCCAAAATATTCTGGGGTGGTTTCTGTGCGGGCTTCCGTTCCCTATCCTCATCCTCAAGGTCAGACCACCGGGCCTTGAAGGCAACCGCATCATCAACCTTCCGGACAGAGCGCCACGTATCCGGCGGTAGGATAAGGCCAAAGAACAGGTCTATATCCGCCAAGGTCATAATGCAAGAATTCAAGGCCCCCTCGACTTCTTCATAGAAGGCCGCTGGATTCTTGCGGGGGTCAGGCAGCGCATTCTTTAATGCCATAACATCGGCCCTATGCCATGGAGTATAAACCCAGTTATATACAAAATATCCCCTTGCATCGGCGGAGTTAACATCCGAGCTAGTCCCCGCTCCTTTAGGAGGAACATACAAAGGCGCCGCCTCTCGCATTGGTTTAGCATGCACTATGTCATCCTTATCTGACTGGGAGGCGGATGGGTGGCCCCCTGCTGCAGACGAATCCGACTGCTTCTCCTCCTCCGTTTGTTGACGTGCTTTCTCTCTAAGGGCCAGTACCTCGTCCCGCAAAGCGAACAGCCGCCGAGCCGCCTCAGAAGCCTTAGGGGGAGAAAAAACACCATTACGTAATGCTCCGGCATCCAAAGACACGTCGTCAGGCTCAAAGACACTAGAATATTTTCGGAAAGCTGCGATCACTTCTTCTGAAAAATGAGACAGAAAATACACCCTCTCTCTATCTTGCCACGACCCCCAAGCATGGAACAACTTATCCATAGACATCTTGCCCTTAAGTGCACGAAGGGAAAGTTTCCGGAGCTCAGCCATATGCTCGGCCGATAACATGGACCGTGTGTCGACCTTACCCGGAGCCGGGCCAGAATCTTGCGGCCGTGGAGCAGATGCGCCAACATAAGGGGGCGGAGAGCGATCTAGCAAATAAAAATCGTCATCAGAATTATTAAGGACAGGATAAAGCGGCTGACGAACAACATATTGACCCGAAACTTGTAGCCTACGCTCTTTCTCTTGTCTGTCCGTTTGCTCTTTGTCCTCCCGACGCTTCGCTTCCTGCGCTCGCACATGATCATTCTTTCGCTGCTCCTTATCAAACAGCGCTTTCTCACGTTTCTCTCGCTCACGCACTTCCTTCACCCATAATCGCACACACTCAAACATATCCTGACGAGCACGTCGCTTACACATACACTGTTCCACATACTCAATCTTACGTATATCAAACGATCCATACAAAGGCCATCGCAACTCAGGATCCTTCCTAGTATATTTCCTCCATAACGTGCTGTACATTATGGAAGAAAGACCATGCTTCACGTACATATCCCTATTAGGAGTCCCCTCTGGGGGAGCTGGAGCAGATTCCTCGAGGTTCAACCGGTTCCCAAGACAGCAACACCACTTACGGAGTGCGCTGAAAGCAGGCATGCTAGGAATAATGCAAAATATGCAATATTTATCAAAAATGGCACTTAATCGTTGCGCCGTTCAAAGTTTACACAGCTCCGGAGAAATTTCTCCACATTACCTGCCTATATGTGTTGCAACGCATATATTTTCACAAAGACAAATTCAAAATATGACTAGTCACCATCAATCAAACTCAAATAGCCAGACCAGGCTTCAAAACTCGGAGCAAGTACCGTACAACGGTTCTTACCAATCAAGAGTCCAGGTTCCAACTGCCAAGCTCCACAATCGCCCAAACGGCTCTCACGGCAGGACCGACAGAAGAGGTCTCAGTCGATGACCGGCGCCACCCAGATGGTCAGCTCGGAAGGGAAGGAAGAAAAACCTCGGGATGCCAAGGCTAAGACGCCGCTGGCAGTGATCACGTCCCTGGCCAAACTCCTCACCTTCGTCGCGACCAGTCCTTCGAGCATCCGAGTCGCCGATGAGCCCCACGTGACGGGCGCCAATTGATGAATACAAGCCCCAGCTAGGCCCGCAAGAGACAAGGGTTCGCTCTTCTGTAATGAAATCTATAAGGAAGTTGGCACGGAAACTGCAAAGTACAAAAACAACGTTTATTAACCCTTAAGGGTGGTCCTACAATCCACACAACACTCTTCAGTATTGCAAGGAGTAGCACACAGAACTTGCATACGCAGTCCCCTTTTATACACAGCGAAGGGGCTCATGAGTGGGTGGATACCACTAAGTTGAAGAACATTACCATTTAGGGTCATTCTCGATACCGAATCAATACATGGGCGGAGCTAACACACTCCTTGGGCCCTCGAAAACACATGGTCAAGCAAAGCTAATTATAACAGATGTGGTCAAGTCTGGGCATGCGCCAGATGGACAAGAGAGCTATTTATAACTGTTGCTAGGCAGATTACAAGAGCAACTAACACAGAAGTCGGACTCTCCTCGTGGTGAGCACATGGCAGCATGTCAATACAAAATGGAGTCCGGACTTCGGCCAACATAATGGGGAAAACACGATTAGAGGGAAACACTAATGTTTTCAGTGAATGCTTAATCACATTCTGCCGTAATTTACAACAGGAGGAACAACCTTGGACAGGTTCCTATGGTCTGGAATGTATTCTCTGACTCTAGGGACACTGTTGCTGCCACCAGAGGTTTCAAAACCCTCTTTTCTAGAAGCTCTCTGGAGTTAAAAGGCTTTTCTATCTAATGCCAACTGCTTGGTTCTGAGGGCAAGTCTTGCTTCCTCATTCTGGAGCAGTTTGTACCTTCTTTCAGAGGAGGTCTTCCTTCTAGGAAGATATGAGTTCCTCTGCGGGACAGATTCTCTGCCAGAGTGATAGGAGTGGTCAGATTCCCTAGAAAGGGACCTAGGCCTATCCTCCACTCTGTCAGTTCTCTTAGGGAGCATTACTCTGTCTTTTACAGACCCCTGTGGATCTGGCCCTTCAACCACAGAGTCTAGGTCATCTTGATTTTTATCATCTGACCCAGAGACTATAGTTGACCCATCCCCTGATTCAGATCCCTTAGCTCCTAGAGCTAATCTAAGATCATCTGCTGTCAGCAGATCTATCAGGTGTAATGTGGAGGGACTCTGTCCTAGCTTCAGGTGCCTTGCAGCATACATGGCTTTCAAAGAAAGTCATGTCCTTATTCTGAGGCTGAGTGGACCCACTGGCTCCAGCCCTTAAGGACATTCTAGCGTTGTGCAGTGTTGTACTACCTACACTAGTTTGTGGCCTACTGATCCTAGCTTGGGCTGTAGCAAGGGTGTGCTATCCCTTCACACACAGCTCCAAGTTCAGTAGAACTTGTTGATACTAAGCTTGACTTTATATGTACCTTGAGTACCTTTAGTGGTTTTCAGTTAGTAATTCAAATAGAGATTTTCTAGTAAAACAACGGCAAGCTGGAATCCCACACGCTGCCCACCAATGTGAGAAGTTGACCTGGGATATGCTGGTCACTAGTTAAAGTGGCCACCTTGCACCAGTCCAATTCGACTCTTATGGTAGATAGGTTTAAGACAACCTTGAAAAGAAAGCTATCCTAGTGGTAGCTGAGGAGAGCAGCCTTCAGGCTAAGTCTCTGAGGAATGTAAAGCAGCTTGTTTTACCTTATAATCTCTTGAATTACCAAATGGAAGGACACCACACAGGTATATATATAAAATATATACGTATTTATTTCTAGACACACTCTACTAATCTCTTTAAACAAATCAATGTTTCACAACAAGTTAAGCACTTATATGGCTGGGGCCCTAGTGGCGTACCAGACCATATACTAAAAAAGAGGTATAAGAAGAACGACTTGAGAAGGGAGAAGGCCTACGGTCTTCAGAAGCACTGGGGCCTCACTAATCCACCCAAAGCAGGTAAGTAAAGGACCCACGGGAGACGCATGCAGTGTGAGAACACAGCCGCGGGTCCCAATAGACTTCAATAAGGCAAGTCACGGTTGGAATTTTACAGTTTTAGGATACTTCAGGGGAGTCTACAAGCAAATCACTTACAGGGTAAGTAGTTTTAGAGCCAACACACACAGGAGCACTGGAGTGCACAAGTTACCTCACCCAGGGAAGACGGTTGCATAGGTGTCTTTTGGTGTCGATAAGCGGTGTCGTTTTCAATGGGAGCCAAAGAAGATTTGCTGCTTGTGAAGACAGGAGAAGTGTCCGGTGGAATACAAGGATGGATTCAGAAGAAAGAAGACCTGAAAGCAGAGGAGACAGTGTTCAAAGTCACTTGCCAGTGACCCGGGCCCAGGAAGATGGATGCCCACAGTCGTCGGGTGATTTCAGGTGATCATGGGTGTCTTGACTCTTCAGCCATGAGTTCCAGGAGGTGTCGATGACAACCAGGAGCTTGATTCAGAGTGTCCCACAAAGTCTGCAGCTTACTGAAGTGTCGGCAACCGTATTGGAGCCAACAAGCCTTGGCAACAGCAAGTCTAGTGGAATATGAAGTAAGTCAGCGGTGCAGACCAGCAAGGTCTGAGGGACTCACCCAGCAAGGGCAAGTCAGGGCAGGACTGGAGCAACCAGGGGAGCCCTTTGGTTTGATAGAAAAGTCTTCAGAGGACCCACAAGCCAATGGGCAAGGGATCGCAAAGTGCCTCAGGAGGATTCACTTCACAGGAGCCCACGGTCACTTGGGACAAGGTAGGCCTCTGATCTTCATTGGAAATCCTGCTGGAGGCTTGGACCACACGTGGTCCAATGCACAAGTTCATAGAACGTCGTGAAGAGATTGCACTCGAAACTAGTTCACGGTACCCGGGTATTGCTGTTCCTCATCACTTGTGGGGACCACTCACCGCAGCTCTGCTGGGGAATCACAATGGCCATCAAGAAGTCAGGAAATCTACTTCCGGGGCTGCAGGGACTTTGAACTCTGGCAGGAGCGGGAAAGTTTGAGACCGTTGATTGAAATTTTTGGTGCCTGCCAAGCAGGGAAGTCACTCCTTGACTCCAAGGGACATTCTTCAGTCTTCCAAAGGTAGTGGAACATCGAAGGTCCTGGATTCTTCTTCAGAGTGTCATCCAGGGCTATCTAGTTTGCAATGGCAAGGGTTCCCTATCTTATACTAAAAGAAAGGGAGGTACTAGCTCTATGACCACTCCTAGGGGAGGGTCAGAGGCGTGGGTGGCTACACTCACTTCCCTTTGTCCAGTTTCGTGCCAGAGCAGGGGCAGGTATCCCCTGAACCGGTTTGTGCTGGCATATTCACAGAGGAGCCTACTGCTCCCCCAGTGCAGGACTTCAAAGCACTCTAGGAGTGCACCCACCCTGCCCCAATACACTAAATCCTGTCTGGAAGGTGGTGACACCTCCCTGTGACAAGATGCGTGTTGTTGGGCCTCCTCCACTGCGAGTTTCGGTCAGCTACAGGAGGGCAGCCCAGTGTCTGTGCTGGTGGCATCCATTTTGTGATGCCAGGGCTCTTTCAGGATTCTACCGTGTTTTCACAGTAGGTACATGTCTATCCCTCTAGAAGGGTGGGATCATACTCCCACATGAGTTACTGGTGTGGGGGTATGATTCCAAAGCGTTTGAAACAAAACACAACATGTTTTCATGCAGCCATCCCAGAGTTAGCATTTACCGCGAGGTTATAATGCACGTAAGAGTATATGGTTTAAACGCATCCACAAACAGCCACAGAGAATAGACTGCCAGCTGCAGAGGGGCCCTGCTCAGGCAGAGGCACCCCCTCACATGGAAACCAAGCACCCTGCCCTCAGGATTGATAGGGCCTGCCTTAGGGGTGACTGATAGGTGTATATGTGTGTGCAAGGTGAGATATAGGGAACCTATATCTCAGTGAGGAGTGCTAACACTACCTCACCCAGGCTGCAGTAGCAGGCCTGTAGTGTCAGATTTAGTCTGCTTCCCAGGGGTGGCATAATACATGCTTCAGCCCCTGGTAGGCCTGTGAAGTACCTATGCCCTTGGTACTTAAGGTACCATATAATAGGGGCTCATAAGGTACCACAGTATCCAATCACTAGTGCATCTCATATGCACTCCAAGTCTTTTAAGGGAGTAAGCAGATAGGCTGGGGTCCTGGTTAGCAGGATCCCAGCCAGACTAGTCAGTCAAAAACCATCCAAACACCAGAACAAAAGTGGGGGCAACCATGCAGTCAGATTCCACCTTCCTACAGTAGAGAAATAGACTGTTGCAGACAAACAGACAAAGTCAGTCTCCATTGCCTCACGTCAGAATCATCACTTTCAATCACCTGGAAATCTGCCGGCAACTCCCACATGCCCCAACCTCATCCCCTCACCTATTCGTAGCAGAAGCGGCAGAATCTGCGCTGTGCCCTGCTGGTGCAGAGGAGCACGGCAGAGTCTGTAGAAGCGCTGGGATCCCTAGCCTCTCCGGTTGGGCACCTAAGCCTTCCGGGTGCCTTCACACTCAGGATAAATGAATACATTTTGTTCTGTGCTTTAGTCGCGCCTCTGTGAGCACTGTCTGGTAGATGGAGCTCTGTGTTAATAAACTCATTCAGAGAGGTGGTTGTGTACAAATAAACAACAGCCACAATACCGTACGTTTTGAACGTGTAGTTAAATACCTGCTCATCGAGTACCTCATTGGCTGATCATTCCATGGCACCACCAACATTTGGATACATTTGCTCGACTGTAAAACACTTCCTTCTAAGGGTCTTTTAACAACTCAGGCTTTGGGGTTAGGTAACCTACTTTGGATGCTGAGTAAAAGAGTGAATACAAAAATTGATGCAGTGAGAATAAGCAACCAGTACTGTCTAAAACACTGTGAAAACTGACACGCATTCTGGCATTTTGTTAATGTAGAGTTTCTCATAGATGCAGGTAAAGCAATCTTAATATCTTAATGACATCTGCACACTTTTAACTAATAGCACCGGGTAACCTTTGACAACCAGGCAATTAATGCATTTTCATGTATCCCCGAACCCCCCCCCTCCACCCCCCGCCCCCTTGACAAACTTCATTACCTCCCAGTGTTTGGGGGATAACCAAGACGCAGGAGAGTGAGTCAAATAGTCTAGAAAATTATAGAGAAACCAGGAATCTGATCCTGATCGCGTTACTTTTATTAATGAGCTTCGCATTAGTAAAGCACCACGGTGTGCATGTGTGGGAACACTTCACCCATGAGGTACGTGCCAAGCAATTGTTGACACAATCCACACTTTGCGTCTTTTTCAATATATTTATTATGAAGTGCAGGACCTTTCCAAGGGATTTTGCACACTACATACATTCACTCCAAAAATAAAACTTGTAGGTAAAAAACATTGCCATTTTCAACATCAATAGCTCTAACTCACAAATGCGAGACCTATTTGCATTGCAAATGCTTGTTTTTAGCTCGTACCCCCTTTTTAGCATTAATAGCCTTCTCCAAATTCCCTATTGACAATAACCGGGCCAACCAGTGTGAAAATAACGGAGGAGCTAGATCAATCCAGGCAGAGGTTATACAGAACCTGTAAACAGCCATTGGAAGAAAAATTAAGGCCCCACCTTCCCTTCTGCTAATAGAGCCACAAATCCCCAGCAGGATGGTAGTGGGGGTTAGCAAAACGTCCTGTGCTGCTACTTTACTTAAAAAGGCTTGTATTTGGGTGATGAAGGGCCCTAATTCTATACACAAAGCAAACATATGCACAGAGTCAGCACTATATTCATCACATCAGACAGTACATACCTTTACCGGTCCCCCACTTGGCAATTCTGCTTGGCATATAATAAAGGAAGAACAGGTTTTATAAAATTGTGCTTTTAAGTTGGCCGATAGAAGGTCGCTCTGTGCGTATTGAAAGGCTAGATGAAAGGTATTGTCTGAAATATCCAATTTCTGCTGCCATTTGTTTGAAATTGAGGTCATATCATCAGGCATAAGTCTATTTGGCAAAGAGTAGATGGACCCTAGCCGGGGAACACAGGGTGCAGACAATCTCTCTCCGAGTTTGTGTTTCCCAAAACCTGAGGGCCCCCCGACTTTCCGTGAAAGAAAGTCCCAAATTGCATAATACTTATAAATCCCATTCTGGCTCGGATTAAATCTTGTTTGAAGCTTTTGAAAGGCCAAGACCCCACTGGGCGAGTACAGGGCCCCTAGTGTTTTTATCCTCGAACTATACCATTTTTGGAAGTAAGAACTCTCGAAAATTCCGGGCAAATTGAAGTTGTTATTAGTGGGGGTGTAACAATTAAGTCTACCCAGCCAAAGTAGTTTACGCATGGCCGTGAATACCTTAAAAGCTCCGATAAGAGACTTAAATCTTACCCTCTTAAAGTACCCAAACTCTAATTGGCACCACAGACAGTCTTTAGCCTCGGAACCCAACAATAATTCAAATGGAGACGGGAGCGTTGTGTGGGAGGTAGAAATTGATCTTGGAGCAATTTGGCGCACCCTTGTAAAGCCGCAGCCTAATAATATCATCGCAAGTTTGGAATGGCCCAACCCCCCCTCTCAAGAGGAAGAGCAAGAAATGCAAGTGATCTTCTGGGCTGAGAATAAGCGCAAATGAATTGGGAGAACAAGGGTCCAATTTCTGTAGAGCTTGCTTCGTAAACTCAAAAGGGATAGTTCTAAAATAGTAAAGAATTTGGCCAAAGAACATCAATTTGATAATGTTACAGCAGCCCACGATAGTCAAATGTAAGTTGCTGAGCCTTTTTGGTATCTGCAGCAAGAGGCTCCAAGTTCTCGTTCACTATTAAATCGGTGTCTGCCAGGATATTTACCCCTAGGTATTTGGCCTTTTTTACCACTCTATGATCAGCCCAATTGATCTGCTTATACATGACAATCTGGGTTTTTCCCTTGTTTAGCGAATACCCCGATATCTTCCCAAAGTCCTGTGCTTCATGCTCTACGGCTTTATTGGCCCTCTCGGGATCGGGCGTGACGAAAGCAAAGTCGTGTGCATAGGCCATAATTTTAGTGTGCAGTCCGTGTCTGTTTATAGCCGGGATTTCTAAATTGTTAATGAGCTTTCTGATAAAGGGGTCTATGTATATAGCAAAGAGCAGTGGGGAGCAGGGACAGCCTCAAATTGCTCGGTTTATTGCCCATTTGTTAGAACCCTAGCGGTAGGGTTGAGGTATAAACCTTTTATGGCTTGAATGGCATTAGATCCAAAGTTCATCCTTTTCATGACGTGCCACAGAAACAGCCAGGAGACCCGATCGAATGCTTTTTCGGCTTCAAGTAGTATAAGCGCAATCAGGTCTCCTGAATTCTGTGCTGCGTCGAACAGGGTGATCGTTCTCCAAATATGATCGGTAGTACCCCTCTCCGGAATGAAACCGTGTTGCCATATGGATACCGGATGTTCAATTTTGGTAGATAGTCGGTAGGTGAAAATTTTAGCATTGATTTTAAGGTCACCATTTATACAAGTCCATTTCTAAGGGGGATTTGTCCTTTTTAAGGAAGATAATTATCTTGGCTGTCGCCCAGGAAGCTGGAGGAGTGGCCCCATTAAAGATCTGACCCACCAAAGCCGTAGAAATTCAGCTAATCTGAGTGGAGAAAACTTTATAGAAGTCCACTGGGATGCTGTCGGTGCCCGCCGCCTTGCCCTCTGGTAGATTTGCCAGGAGGGGGGGATCTTCTAATTGCCTACGGTCCTCTGTGTCCAGATGTGGCAATGACACTGCATCTGGATATTTATCTAACTCCTCATGTCTGATAGCTTGAGAATAATTACCTTCTTCAGTATATAATCGAGAGTAGAAGTTGCAAAAGGCCACCCTGATCTCGCTAGGCTCGCTAGCGACATCACCTGTGGGAGTCTGTATAGAGTGTATCCCGTTTGTAGTAAGATGTTGCCTTGTCCTTACCGGTAGCTGGTGGCCGACTTGCTCACTGTATTCGTATATCTTTTCCTTTGCAGTGACCCATTTCTTGGCAGCTTTTCCTGCTATGATTCAGTCAATTTCTGCCCTATAGATGGCTAAGTCTAACTGGGCAGGTATGATGTCTGCCCCCTTCTGAACTGCGCCAATGAGTTTTTCTTCTGCTTGGCCCAGCTTTTTCTGGAGTTTAAAATCTGCTCCCTCTCAATGTTATTCTTTCTTAAGGAAAACTGCAAGGTCTCCCCTCGAATACCTGCCTTCAGGGCGTCCCAAATGACCATAATTTGAGCTGATCCAGTATTGACTTTCAAAAAGTCTTGGATCCAGCCCTTCATGTGGTTTAGATATTTTACGTCGAGCAGTAATGCTCTCTCGAAGCTCCAAGTTGAAGCTGGCTTGTGAAACGATGTGCCCTTTAGACTTAAGATCAAAGGGCTGTGATCTGACAAGATTTGTGGTAAGACATCTATCTTGCTTTCGTGAAGTAGGGAAGTTGATATCAGAAAATAATCTAATCTGGCAAAAGAATAATGCGGGGCTGAATATTAAGTGCATCCCGGCTGGTTCGGCTTGAGGTTGGCCCAGGCATCCATCAGCCTGTGTGTGTGCATTACATTTTTCAAGGCTTGAACGACTTTGGGTTTCCTACCCATATATTTACAATGGCTGTTTTTCCCCAATTACTGGCTGAATTGATATTAAAATCCACACAGATAATAACTGGGAGAGGCCAATGGACTAGCTCTTCAGAAATATAGTTGATTGCCCCAGGATCGTCCGCAGTACTCCCATAGATTGAACAGAGGGTGAAAGAGGATTCCATATTAAGACGGCATTCTGCTAAAACCCACCTCCCTTAAGGATCAGATTTAATGCGTGTGGACATAAAGAGCCAGGTCTTTAATGATTTTTGGAACTCTGGTGGTGAAGCTGAGGTCAAGAGGTGTAGGGGAGGCCATTCCACCTCTTTGCTGCGATGAGGGAGCATCCACCGTTTCTGCATCAGTGGACACAGGGGGTGATTGCAAGCACAAGAGAGGCAGAGAAGAGGTGTCTCGTGGGCTGATCGAAGTTCAGGTGGTGGTTGTTGTAGGTGGGGCCGCAGTTGTGAAGGGCTTTGTATGCGTGGGTTAGTAGCTTGAACTGGCATCTCTTCTGTTTTGGATGCCAGTGGAGTTCCTTGAGGTGATGTGGGTTTGTTGGGGGAGGTCAAGGATGAGTTTGGCTGCTGTGTTCTGTATTTTCTGAAGTCTATGAAGGAGGTGATCTACAATTCCAGAGTAGAGCGCTTTACCGTAGTCCAGTCAGCTGGTGATGATGACTTGAGTGGTGGTTCGTCTTGAGCTCTGTGGAAGCCATTTGAAGATTTTACGTTGCATTCGCAGGATGAAGAAGCAAGAGGAGGAGACTGCATTGACCTGGGATGTCATGGTAAGCTTGCTGTCTAGTATGATGATGAGGTTTCTGGCTAGAAAACAAAACAGTGTGTCCAGGTAGGCTATTGGTCATGAGTTTGGTAGGCACCTTAGCCCAACACTTGAAAGGCATCGAAGCTTTATTCAGCTTAATTTATAGCATTTTTTACAAAAGACAATCAAACTCAGTTATGCATGTCTTAGAGTGGACAACACTTGGTTAGAATACCATCATACATAACTCATTTTGTACATATGCTCAAAACACAACAAGTGTAACAGTGGTACACAACATTAAAGAGCAATTATTATACATCATACAAATAACACATAGAAACAAAAGACAATGGACCAGTCCTAACTGTGAAAGTGAACACTAGGTGGACAATATCTCTTCTCAGGCTGTTGCCTGCTGTCCTGCCTGTGAATGAGAGAAGGGGTTACATTCAATAGCATTTGCTTTTGTAGAACTCGAGCAACGGAAGGCAAAGGACTCTCTTCCGGATGTAATAGAAATCGCTTAAATGTGATCCACAGGCACGAGGAACAAGTTGTGTTCACAGAGCACAGAAAGGTGGATACAAGAAGAAATAGAGGGACGCTAAGACAGCTTCAAAGGTACAAAGCAGTGCTATTTCCACACACTAGTGAGTGTACCCTGCACTGTCTTGCTAAATACAGCACGGAAGAGGCACAAACAATTAATATACAGACAGTCTTCCCAAACTATATTCCGTCTGATAAGAATAAGCACTTATAAAGTCTAATAAAGGATACGACCCAAATCTAGAGGCTGCCCTGATGAGGTCATAGGTTTCATACAGCAACACTGAGTTCACATGGGTGCCATTGGTATAATTGCCAGGCGTGGTGTCCATATAAAAATCTTGTAGCAAATTTCTGTGAAGTAATTACATTTCTTGATTGCACTTCAAAATCCATCATTTAAACCTCTTTTTTCAGATCTTGAATATTTGTCCTGTAAGGTATTATTCCTTGTAGTTTTCTGCTAGGGAAGAAGAATAGTAATATTGGGTGCATTGTGGTGTAAAGAGCACTGTGAAGAATGAATGGTTGGTTGAATGGGGTGTGAGTCCTGTCAAGTAAGTAACAGGCACACTCCCTTCCAGGGTGAACCACGAAAAATCACTAATTAACTTGTGCTTAACCCTGTCAAGCAGTCAGGCAAGTTAAGCAGTCAGGCTTAACTTAGAGCAAATGTGTAAAATATTTATGCAGCACACAAACAGTAATAAACTGAAGACACAACGCGAGAAAAATCCCAAATCAACTTACAAAAATAGACTATATTTTGATACATTATTTGACACCAAAACAACAAAAATCCAATGAGTAAAGCCAGAGATACTAGTTTATGAAGAATTAAGTTAAAATAGTGCAAAAAAAAGGGGTTTTCTTCTCTCGTTCGACCGGGAAAAAGTCAAAAGTTCAGGCTGACTGCGATAGAGTACAGGCCGGCTACAGGGAGAAGGCTTGGCCCGCTGAGCAAAAGCACATTAGTCTGGGTTGCGTCAACGTTGTAGGTCCTTTCGACGAGGATGCAGGATGCAGCCAAAGCAATGCATCAATGCCAAAGCAATGCGTTGGTGTTGATCCTCACAGTGGCAGTGATGCGCTGGTCCTGATCTGTTCAGCAGTAATGATGCATCAGCTCCAATGAGCGCAGGTGCTGTGATGCGGAGTTCTCCTCGTCGTCATCAAGGATACCTTCAATGGAGATGTGAAGCTGTAGAGCCGGGAAGAGCGTCAAGCAGTGGAGGTTCCAAAGGCGATGCATCGGATTGATCCACGCAACAGCGGCGATGCGCTGGTTCTGGTCAACCACCAGGGGAAATGTGCAAGTTCCAATCCACGCAACGGCACAATGTGCCAGTTCATGAGAGAATGCGTGGGTTTGGCTGAAGTAGACACCTTGCAAAAAGAAAAGGTGATGGACTGGATGCGAAGCAAATCAAACATTCACCCTCATTCACAGATCTGGGTTAAATCGATTGTTGTTTTGCTCGCCATGCCATTCCAGTTCAGAGCCATCCATATGCAAATCAGTTTTGACCCTGCTTCCCATGGTAACAGTGCAGCCCAAAATGCCAGGCCAGATCTTCCCTGTACCATAAAACAAGCATCATGGGATTGGTTTTGGGGTATGGCCCCTTATCAGACAGGCGAGCTTGAATAAGGTAGCATAGTGAGCAAAGGACTCATGTCTGGGCATACCCTGCCCACTTAGGGTGACAAACACAAAAAGAGTGGATGAAGGACGGAATGCTGAACAAATCAAACATTTACCCCCAGTCACAGATCTGGGTTAAATCCATTGTTCTTTTGCTCGCCATGTCATTCCAGTTTGGACTCAGCCATAAGAAAATCAATCTTCAACCTGCTCCCCAAATGAAACGTCCAGCCCGAACTGCTATACCAGGTGCATTCTGGACCATAACCAAGCATTCTGGGACTGGTTTTGGGGTATCCCCCCTCATCAGCCAAGCTAACTTGAATCCAGTGGCATAGCAAGCACAGGACCCATGATGGGGCATTCCCTTCTTACTTAAGGAAACAAATGCAAAGAAGAACAGATGATGGACTGAATGCTGAATAAATCAAACATTCCCCCCCAGTCACAGATCTGGGTTAAATCCATCATTTATTTGCTCTAGATGCCATTTCAATTCAGAGGCAACCAAATGCAAATCAGTCTTCACCCTGCTCCCCATGGGAACAGTCCAGCCCGAACTGCCAGGCCAGGTCCTCCCTGAACCAGAAAGAAGCATCCTGGAACTGGTTTTGGGGTATCAACCCTCCTCAGCCAGGCTAGCTTGCATCCAGAGGCAAAGTGATCACGGGACCCATGTTTGGGCATAACCTTCCCACTTAGGGTGACAAAAGAAAACAGAACAGATGATAGACAGAATGTTAAACCAATCAAACATTCAACCCCAGTCACAGATCTGGGTTAAATCCATTGTTTTGGATATCAAGCCTCCTAGGACTGAATGAATGAAAATGAAAGAAAATGGATTTATACAGCGTGGTTGCTGCCCTGGGGCGTCCAAGCGCTAGAGGAACCAGATGGGGGGTGTAGTGAGGACAACAGAACTGGGAGGAGGGGGGAGGGCTGAATTGTTACCGAGATTTGAACAGATGTGTTTTTAGTTGTTTATGGAAGGAGGCGAGGTTGGGGTTAGATCTCAGGTGAAGGGGAAGGGAGTTCCAGATTTTTGAGGCGTTGAAGGTGAACATTCTTCCGCCTGCTCTAGTCCTTTTAATTCTGGGGACCGTTGCCATGAAAGCCTGACTAGAGCGTAGGTCTCTGCCTGGATGATATTGGCTGACTAGGCTACGCATGATTTTGGGGCCCGAGTCCCAGAAGGCCTGGTGGGCAATACACATTGCTTTGAAAGAGACTCTTTTTCGTACTGGTAGCCAATGAAGGCTGGTCAGTGCCTCCCTAACTGAGGTTCTGCGGGGAATTTGCAGTAAGGTACGGGCCGCGCAGTTCTGTACCAGCTGCAGTCTGTTCAATGTGTACTCTGGGGCTCCCAGGTAAAGGGCGTTGTTCGAGTCCAGACGTGACTGTATTATGCCCTGTATGGCTGTTTGTTTTGCCTCCATTGGGAGCAGGGGGAGAACCTTCTTCAATGTCCGGAGAAGTCCAAAGCAGGTGGCGGAAAGCTTTGTGGCCTGAGTGTTAAGAGAGAGATTCCTGTCCAGCCATACCCCCAGGCTTTTGATGTTATCCTTCGGAACCGGGGGGGGGGCCTAGACAGGTGGGCCATAATGACTTGAAGAGGGTCGGGTCAGCCGGGCCCAGGAGCATAAGCTCCGTTTTGTCCCCATTGAGCTTTAGCGATGACAGGGTCACCCAGGACTTCACCTCCTCCAGGCATTTGGTTAGACCCCCTGACAAGGGATATTGGGCTTCCTGCGCTAGGGAGACCACCAGCTGTGTGTCGTCCGCATAGGATATGATCTTAACTCCATACGCACAAACTACCTCAGCCAGTGGCCTCATATAGATATTAAAAAGCGCAGGGCTTAGAGAGGAGCCCTGGGGGACTCCACACTTCAGGGGTATGCTGGAGGAGACTGTTTGTCCGTCAAACACCTGGAACGACCTGTTGCTTAGGAAAGATTTTAGCCAGAGCCAGGCCTTGTCCACGATGCCGACGTTTGACATGCGGTTCAGTAAGGTGTTATGACTGACCGTGTCAAACGCCGCGCTAAGATCAAGGAGGACCACTGCCACTGATCCTCCTTGATCAAGGATTCTCCTGGACTCCTCTACGACCATAAGGAGTGCGGACTCTGTTCCGTGCTTCGGCCTGAACCCTGTCTGGGTAGGGTCCAACAGCTGATTGTTTTCCAGATAGCTAACCAGTTGGAGGTTGATGTACTTCTCCGCAATTTTGCTCACCCAGGGGAGTAGTGAGATCGGACGGTAGTTGGCGAAGTCCGATGGATCTAGATTTGGCTTTTTTATTAGTGCTCGAACCATTGCCCGTTTCCAGGCAGGCGGAACAATGGCAGAGTCAATGGATGCATTCATGAGATTCTTGATGATGGGTAGAACCATCTGAGATGCGAGTAACATTGTCTCTGGAGGGGCCGGGTCGGTTGGAGAGCCGGATTTCACTTTCCGAGCCATAGATTCAACCATTTCCAGGTCCATGCAGGGAAAATGGTCAAGTGTGGAAGAGGAGGCTAGCTCAAGGTCTGACCCCCTGTTGTTATCCTGAGCTGTCGGAGAGGTAGTACTGATTGGGAAGGAAGTGTATATCTTATTTACTTTGGCCGAGAAGAATTCTGCCAAGTCGTTGCATTGGGAGACTGATTTCTCCTCGTGTACACTAGGGGGAGGTGGTTTTGTCAGTTTCTGCAGAGTTTGGAAGATTTCCCTGGATTTAGAATTTGAGGCTAGGATCTTGTTCGAGAAGTATGCTGTTTGGGCAGTTTTTATCTCCTCTTTATATGCTTTTATTTCTTCCCGATATCGGGTTTTGTCCTCCATGGAGTAATTTAAGCGCCATTTTCTTTCTGCTTTTCGGCATTGGCGTTTTTTGTTCCTGAGGGCTTCCGAATACCATGGTGCTGTTTTGTGGGATCGTTTTGCCGTGGATTTCTTAAGGGGGAGGATGGTTTCAAGGGAGTGCAGAATCCAACTTTCGTACTCCTGGTTTGCCAGACAAGGATCTTCGTTATTTGAGGGAAGTTTTTCCAATAGTTTGTTTGTCCATTCATCCACTTGTATCCGTGCCCACGATCTAACAAATCTAGTCGAGGGGGTTGATGGAATGCATTTCTCAGTGGACCAGGTGAAGGGCACCAGAGAATGGTCAGTCCAGGGGAGGGGGAGTGGGGATTCAGTTGAGAGCTCCGCACAGTTGCTAAATACTGGATTTAAGAGGTGTCCCTTCATATGGGTTGAGGTGTTTACTCGTTGAGTGAGTTGTAGTGCGGCCAGGTCGTCGGCCAGGGTAGTGGCCGTTGAGTCTGATGGCGAATCAGAATGTAAATTAAGGTCGCCTAACACAGTGAAGTTGGCGGCAGTGCAGATGCGTGGTGCCACTGTTGCTGGTAGACAGTTATGAAATTGTTTTGGGGGGCCGGGTGGACGGTATATCAAGGTGCCCGAGAGGCAGTGATTGGGGGAAAACTCCAGCGAGAAGGCTAAATTTTCACAGTCTGGAATGTTTTCCACGGTGAGTCTGCAGCGATATTGATCTTTGAATATGATTGCTAGTCCTCCCCCTCTGCCGTCTGGGCGGTCTTGACGAGTGATTTGATAACCAGAGGGGAGGGCGGCTACCACATCGGGGTCGGATTCTGGCGTTAACCATGTTTCCGTGAGAAACAGTGCGTCCGGCTTGCGTTCCTCCAGTAGGAGGGATATTTCCACCTTGTGTTTGGGAAGGGATCTACAGTTTAAAAGGAGCATGCGGTATTCATACTTCGGGTTTTTTTTCTGCCATATGGAGAGGGGCGCCCTACATTTTGGACAAGTAGCTGGAAGGTGTGTGGTGTCAAGACCATACCTCAAACATTCATGTCCCACGGGTCTCAAGTCGTGAAGCGCGTCTGGGCTGTAGGCTATGGTCTCATTTGCCTGGGTTGTTAGGGGTGTGGCCCCTGGCCCGGACTCGGCGCGGACGAGCGCAGACGAGCTTGCCTTATGCGCGCCTTCGACGCGCATTCGTCGCGCCCGCTGCGCTCGTCCGCTGCGCTTCCTGAATGGACACATTTTTATAGGAGGCCGATCAGGACGCGAGTGAGGGGGCGTGGCCTATCCGGTGGGCGTGGCCTATGTCCTCGTAATGGCGGCGAGGTAAACAAACACTCTCCGGTGGCAGCGTAATGTTCAGCTGACCTCCAGGGGTTTGTGCAGTGCTGGGTGCTCAAAGGGGTGAGTGCAGCGAAATGCTTTTAAAAACACACAACAGCAATTTACAATTTTAAAATGCAGCGTTTCCGCTCTACTCCCGGCTCAAGCCTCAGGAGGTTCCTTTTTCAACAAGACCAACATCTGGGCATCCTCGTCTCACTTGAGGATCTCAAATGCATAAAGTATATTTAATGGACTGTTTCCATGGGGAGCAGAGTCAAGACTGATTTGCATATCGCTGGGTCCAAACTGGAATGGCATGGTGAGCAAAGCACAATGGATTTAGACTCAGATCTTTGTACTGAGGGTGAATGTTTGACATTGTTCAGCATTCGATCCATCAATTATTTATTTTGCGACTTTTTAAAAGTGGCATTTTCGAAATGTCAACAATAAATCTGACTTTGCCTTTAAAGATGATTTATCATTTTAATTCCATAGGTACTAAACATTACGGATTTACCTACTCTCAATTAGGAATTACAGTATATTAAATGTAATAAGGAACCCCAATATATTTTTTTATTGGAGGGGAAAGTCTCACAATAGTGAAAAATTAATGTATCAGTTCTTCACTACCAGGACATGCAAAACGTAAAAGTACATATTCTACCTTTTACATACACAGACAGCATCCAGCCCTATTAGCTACCTAGGGCCTATCTTAGGGTGACTTATATGTAATATAAGGGGTGTTTAAGGCTTGTGGGGGTTTTAAATGCCAAGTCGACATGGCAGTGTGATACCACCTTCATGCTGCAATGTCAGGCACGGAACAAGTTTTACAGAGCTACCTATGTGGGTGGCACAACAGGCACTGCAGGCCCAATTATAATATTTAATTTGCAGGCCCTGGATATATGGTATACCAGTCTACAAGGGACTTATAAGTAAATTAAATGTGCCAATTAGGTATATGCCAATCAAACCATGTTTAGTTTGAGTGAGCTCATGAACCTTAGCACTGGTCATCACTGGCCAACAAAAACAAATTCCAAAAATAGGGGAGGAAAACGGCAAAATGTTTGGGAGTGACCCTGCAGAAAGGGACATTTCCAGCAAGCCATGTGTGAGATTTTTCCCTGACAGAATGACTCTGAGACCCATCAACATCGAGTTGGCTGAAACAGATTATTTTGTTTTGTCTAAGACAAAAGGAACTACCTCATCAGAGTATCATACAGGGACCCCTGGCAAGGAGTGCATCAACATCTTGGGCAGCATTTAGATGATGGTCAATCCATGACCTTTACACTGGTGCCACTTAGGCATCGCCTCATACTTTTAATTCACATTAATGGCTGGCTTTGGGTGCTAACACATCCTCAGCTTTGGGTCCATGTGTTCTGAATGGAGCAATTAATTCTGGACCAATATAATTCAAATCATTTAGTATTGGTCTTGCATTTTAATTTTGGATCCAATCTTTTAGAATAGCTGAACCTGAAGGCTTTGATATTGGCCCACGAAAGGAACTGGGATGAGGAAGTGGTCATGGGGATTTCTTCTTACAATTACTGCTGGACGACTCACTGTGATGCTGGGAGGGTAGAAAGTGTGAATTTGTTTTGTGTTAATGTTCATGGAAAAGGACTGTGCAGAGGGAGGCCTGGACTTGGAGTAATGAGGATTACTGATAATTATACGGTGCATACATTCCTTCACATTGAACCCTCAGACCCAGCTGCCATTGCTGTAGACTTGTCAAGTGAAATGTCAGCCAACAATTTTGAAAGCTGTTCAATTGCCACTATAAGATCCACACAGTCCGTACCTTTCCGGAAGGCTACTGATAACTAATCAAAATCTCTTATCCTGGACTGCACCACATAAATGGGTTAGTTTAGCCTTTAAAGCCAGATTATCAGCAGAAAAAAGCCTTTTCCAAAGCTGGAACTACCTTCTTATCTGTGGCCTCAGTTGAAGCACAATCCCCAGGAGTCAGTGTTGTCCCAATGAAGGTTGACAGAATGGCGTCCACCTTAATGGAAGGAGGCAATGCATCCTCTGATTGTTCCATCATGTGCAATTCCTGCAGGAACTTTGGAATTGAACACTTGTCCAATTCCTTCCATTTAGACGACCAGATCCCTGATCTTGCAGTGGAAAGGCATTGTGAGAGAGACGGACCTAACATAATGCAGGAGCTAAACTCCTTCCTCCCCTTCCACTTTGAACAGAGGGAATCCCACATTTCTTCTCCAATGAGCCATGATGTCAGCCATCTCCTATGTTCAAATGTGCACACACACACACACGCACACCCACACACACACACACACACGCACACACACACACGTGTCACCGTCCTTGTGGGGACTATGTGTGAACACCTGCCTTGTGGGGACTAACCTTTCCCATTGTTTTAAAAATATGCCAATAACAGAAATATGTTCAGAAAAAAATTCATAAAACAGGATCCTGCTTCAAATTTGCAAATATATTGTATTTTAATTGTGCGCACAGAACCATCCTTGTGGGGTCTTGAACATGGGTTACCATCCTCGTGGGGACTTACTCAATAATTATTATTTGTGATTGAATGCCTTCATAAACAAATGGCTAAATATAATTTTTCAATGCTGTACTTCAATCACATGATAGTTTAGTCATATATAAATAGCTCATTGTGTCCTACGAGCACACAGAGCATGGACTGTGATGATAATGAATTTCTCAGCAGAAGCCTATAGCATATGAAGTCCCTGCAAAGAGATTTACAGATATTTAGCCTGTTACTGAGTGCTCACAAACTTTCAGGAATAAGGAAACAACACAACGTTAAGATAATTTAGAGGCCAAACATTCTGCAATGTGGTCGGATAGGAAAGTCAAGTTGAGATTACCTAGGGCCTTTTCATTAACCTCACCACTAGGCATCATTTACTTTGCATGTTCTGCGATGATAAGCCCCAAAGATGTTGTATGTTATTATAGTAATGTTCTACAGCTGGCAGAGAGAGTATGTGATGATAATCATTTTTAAGCCACTGCAGAGATAGGGTGTGATTATTTTAAAATTGTGTTTCAATTTAGTCACTCCCAAGTTCCTATAGGCATAGTGTGTGTTTATGTTTATGTTCAAGTCCCCACATAGATTATGTGTGGTTATACTAATACTTAAATCCCCAACAAGATTGTGTTTGATGGTATTTATGTTTAGTCACATGAGATAGTTTGTCATTATAGGGATGCCCATGTTCTCGCACAGATAGTGTGTGTTTATAGACATGTTGAAATCCTCCAAAACAGTGTCCGATTATAGTCAGGTTCAGGTCACTCTACAGATAGTGTACAATGACAGTCATGCTGCAGTTCATGCTAATATAGTGTGTTATTCAAGAGGTGCCCAGGTCCCCATAGAGATAGTGTGTGATTATTGTCATATTCAAGTCCCCACAAAGATAGTGTGTGGTTATTGGCATGTTCAAGGCCCCACAGTGATAGTGTGAGATTATTGGCATGTTCAAGTCCCCGTTGAGATAGTGTGTGATTATTGTCATATTCAAGTCCCCACAAAGATAGTGTGTGATTATTGGCATGTTCAAGTCCCCGTTGAGATAGTGTGTGATTGTCATGCTGAAGTCCCCGCAGAGATAGTGTGCGATTATTGTCATATTCAAGTCCCCGCAGAGATAGTGTGCGATTATTGGCATGTTCAAGTCCCCGCAGAGATAGTGTGTGATTGTCATGCTGAAGTCCCCGCAGAGATAGTGTGCGATTATTGTCATATTCAAGTCCCCGCAGAGATAGTGTGCGATTATTGGCATGTTCAAGTCCCCGTTGAGATAGTGTGTGATTGTCATGCTGAAGTCCCCGCAGAGATAGTGTGCGATTATTGTCATATTCAAGTCCCCGCAGAGATAGTGTGCGATTATTGGCATGTTCAAGTCCCCGCAGAGATAGTGTGTGATTGTCATGCTGAAGTCCCCGCAGAGATAGTGTGCGATTATTGTCATATTCAAGTCCCCGCAGAGATAGTGTGTGATTATTGGCATGTTCAAGTCCCCGTTGAGATAGTGTGTGATTGTCATGCTGAAGTCCCCGCATAGATAGTGCGTGATTATTGGCATGTTCAAGTTTCCGCAGATAGTGTGTCATAATTATATTCAAGTCCCCACATAGAAAATGTTATAATAGTCATATACAAGCCCCTGTAGAGATAGGATACAATGATAGTCATACTGAGGTTCATGTAGAAATAGTGTCTCATTACATCAATGCTCAGGTCCCCACAAATAAAGCGTTTAATTATACTCACCTTGAAGACCATATTGAGATAGTGTGTGGTTATATTCATGTTGAAGGTCCCTCAAATATATTGTGTGATTATAGTTATGTTCAAAATCCCACAGAGATAGTGAGTGATCATAGTTACGTTCAAGTCCCCACACAGAGAGTGTTATAATAGTAATGCTCAGGTCCCTGTAGTGATGGTCGGTTATTATATTCATACCCAGTTGCTTGCACAGATTATAGTCTTGCTCAAGTCCTGCAGGGATTGTTGTGTTGTATGATTATTGTGAAGCCTAGGCCCCCATGGAGATAATGTGTGATAATAGGGATGCCCACATCCCCACAACAATAGTGACTGAAGACCTGCAGCGAAAGTGTGTGACAACTGTCAAGAACAAGTCTCTCATTTGGGGGGACTCCTTTACTATGTTGCAGGCAGTTGTTAAACCTGCAGCACTTAAAAGAAATCATATATATACTACACATAGGGTATATTTAACACCTGGAAAATTAGTTAAGGTGACGGGTCTAGAATATCATTGCCCTAGGTGTAAGCACCAGGCTGCGGACGATCTCCATATGTTCGTGGATTGCCCGAAGATTTCTAATTATTGGATCGAGATACAGGAATTTTTGGAGGACGTGTTACATCAACAAGTGGAGATTACCCCGGGGACTATTTTTCTTGGTCTTACGACAGATTACGACCTTAATGATTTAGCCTCTCAATTTATTTTTTATGTCATTATCCTGGCAAGGCGTGAGATATGCAGGGCCTGGAAAGACGTAAATGCTCCAACTTTTACGGAATGCCTGAAACATATAATTTTTGCGAGCGAATCAGATATGTCTGTGACAGTACAAGCTACAACAAGATCTGGGCGGTCCTAGTGGCATGGCGAAATAGGTAACGGTGGTCCTATGATTTCTCCCGGGCACTGTTGGTTCTTAGTCTCCATAGTAACACTGGGTTCGGTCGGTAGTGCGAACTGGAGAGGACTAGGAAAACAGTATCAGCTTGCGGGATCTCCATCTTCCACTCCCTTTACGGGCCTCGGAGCCGGGGCTGGAACAGGTTAGCCGTCTGAGAGGGGGGATGTCTTGTTTCCCATCAAGAATGCCCTTCATGGTGTATGAGGACAAAAAAAAAATAGAACAAGTGTCTCTATAGAAAAAGTATATGAGAGACACGCTCATGTCCCTGAAGAGATAGTGTGTGATGATAATAATGTTCAAATTCCCACAAAGCAGAAGTGTAATTAAACTGATGCCCAGGTCCCAACAGAGACACTGTGTGATTATACACATGGCAAGGTCACCAGTGAGATAGTGTGTGATGATAGCCATGAACAATTCCTCAAGAAGATAGTGTGTGATGAATGCTATTGATGTCCAGATCCCCACAGAGATAGTGTGTGATTGTAGGAATGTCCAGCTCCCCACAGATATAGAGTGTGATTTTGAGGATGTCTAGGTCCTCACTGAGATGGTGTGTGAGAATGGTGTTACCAGGTTCCCCACAGAGAAAGTGTGTGAATATTGGCAGGTGCAGTGCCCTGCTGCAAAGATAGCACGTGATTGTTTATATTGATGCCCAGGTCCAAACAAAGATAGTGTGTGATTATTGTACTGGCCAGGTCCCCACAGAGATAATGTGTAATTATTGGTATGCCCAGGTCCCCACAGAGATAGTGTGTGATTATGTTGATGGCCAGGTTCCCACAGAGACAGTAAGTGATAATAAGGATGCCAGGTCCCCACAGAGATAGTGTGATATTATAGTAATGTTCAAGTGCCCACATATATTGCATGTGATAATAGGGATACCCAGGTCCCCACAGAGATAGTGTGTGATTATAGGGATGGCCAGGTTTCCACAGAGATAGTGTGTGATTATATTGATGGTCAAGTTTCCACAGAGATAGTGTGTGATTATAAGGATGCCAGGTCCCTACAAAGATTGTGTGGGATTATAGGGATGCTTAGGTCCCCACAGAGATAGTGTGTGATTATAGGGATGCCAGGTCCCTACAGAGATAGTGTGTGAGTACATAAATGCCAGGTTTCCACATAGATAGTGTGTGATTATAGAGATCCCTGGTCTCCACAGAGATGGTGTGTTATTATAGTATTATAGGGATGTCCAGGTCCCCACACAGATAGTCTGTGATTATAGGAATGCCATGTCCCCACAGAAATAGTATGTGATTATATTGATGGCCAGGTTTCTACAGTGATAGTGTGTGATTATAGAGATGCCAGGTCTGCACAGACATAGTGTGTTATTATAGAGATGCCAGGTCTGCACAGACATAGTGTGTGATTATAGAGATGCCAGGTCTGCACAGACATAGTGTGCGATTATAGAGATGCCAGGTCTCCACAGAGATACTGTGTGATTATAGAGATTCCAGGTCTGCACAGACATAGTGTGGTATTATAGGGATGCTAAGGTCCCCAGAGAGATGGTGTGTGATTATAGACATGCCTAGGTCCCCAGAGAGATGGTGTGTGATTATAGGGATGTCACGGTCCCCACCCTTATAGTGTGTGACCATAATTCAAGTCTCCACAATAATGTGTGCAATGATGCTATGTTGAAGATGCCAAACAGATTATATAGTCAGATGGATCTGTACACTCATGTATTCACTTGAAAGATCAGTGTTTGACCTCCCACTCACAGCTGGAATCCTGGTGTTTCCACTCAGCTCAACTTATAATTACTTGAGGTAACTATAACTGGTGAATTGCAGGGTTGTTTTTAGTTTCAAATGGCATGTTTTAACTGTCTTTTTCACCTAAGTATAATGTAGCTTTAGCCTTTGGTTTATTCAGTGAATTTCTAAGGTTTTATTTTTTTAATGTAATGTAAGATATAATTACAAGTCCTAATGTCCCTTTAACCTTGTTTTTATATATATTTATGTGTGTGTATATGTGTGTTAGAAATTGGGTTCCTGGTTGCCTGGAGTCAGGCAGCAATCAATCCTAGTCCACATGCGTAATGAAACTTGAGGGGGCCCCCCTGCAAGGTACATCGAGGGGCCTCGCCCTTGAATTACTCCAGAGCTCCCAGGCCAGAGTACTGTGCTGAGGGGGTTCCCTGCAGCTCGGGGGCCCCCCTGCAGCTTGGGGGCCCCCACCCCACCGGGGCTGCGGGCGCCTGTGTTACACCACTGTCCTCATCAGGGTAAGCCATCAAGGTACCTTAAAAGTAGTCTTTGCTCATCGTCTGGTAGCTTAGCAGAGAACGGTCAGGCGTAACTTAAGGGGCAATGTGTAAACCATTTGTGCAACACTTCAAACAATAACATAGTGTAAACACCACAAAATAATGAAACAAGACCAAAATGACAAAAATCCAATAAATATAACATGAGATATGAATTTTAAAAGAATGAACTGCAAAATATCGCTTAGAAATAATAAGCACCTATTTGGCATATCTGGTCGCACCGGGCCAGGACAAAGTCAAAAACTCAGGCTGACCGCGATGGAGCACAGGCCGGATACAGGGACCCCCTGAGGCCCACTGAACAAAAGTACTTTGATCCCAGTTGCGACAACGAAGATGAGGGGTGCAGCCAAGCAATACATCAGTGTTGATCCTGCAGTCGAGGTGATGCATCAATTTTCTCCACCCAGCACTGGCGATGCATCAGTTCTGTAAACAATGCACCATTTTGGAAGTGTGATGTTCCAAAGGCGATGCACTGGGTTTCTCCACGCTGCTGCAATCTTTTCTATGCAGTGGCGGCAATGCAGTGGATCTGACAGTGAAGCGCTGGTTTCGAGTGCAATGCACTGGTCGTGTTCCCGCAACAGTGGCGATGTCCGGATTCTGCTCTCTCAGCAAAGGATGCTTGGGTTCCCCTGGAGCAGTCCCGTATGCCCACTTCCAATGATTCAATTGGAGCAGGGTAGTTGGAATTATTTTATGTCCCTGAACCTTCAGTTGAGCAGGCTAGTCAGCTACCCCTTGAGTCACTCTGGATCGAATTTGTGTTGGTCCAATCTTTAGCACTTGGGCAACAGAGAGTAGCAGGGCACACAGCAAGACAGAAGTTCGTTCAGAGTAGCAGCCCAGCAGAGTAGCAGTCCTTCAGCACACCAGTTCATCTTCTTACAGAGTAGTTACAGGTCCAGTAGTGTAATGTGAGGAAATATGAATTTTATGATCAGTTATGTCCCCTATCGTAGACCCCAACGGCTCCATGTGCATGCTACAAGTACATGTATGTTCCCTCCAGTTCCAGCTCTGAAGACGCAAATACATGTGCGTCCACCGTCAACATGTCCTCTTTCAGATCCACCATGAATGGGTCAGATATTCCATTCCTAAGTATGAAAGGCCACCGACTTTATGTGGTTCACTTTCCACATTTTACAGATTCAGGCGAGTAGGCCCTGAATTCTGTCACCAAGCCTTTTCCTGCCTTCTGCCTCTGAAAGCTCCAGTCTGAGCCTGCATCTGTATCCATGAACTTTGTCCTACTCCCTGCGCGGCTAACGGTGCCTGATCCAGCCTGTTGCCTGCCAAAAACTGTATTTCACCTTCAAGATTATCTGCTTCGCTCCTCATCCGATGCATTCCTGTCTAGCAGTTTAGGTAAACATTCCTCCAGCTACCGTGCAAGGGGCCAGGCCTCAATGTCCTCGTGCAAGTAATTCATAGCCCCCGTTACCATGGAAGATTCCTGCCCCCTCGCATCTCACGTAGACACTTAGACGCCCGTACACGCACTAACAGTCAGTATAGAATAGATTCCGTCCGAGAGACCTTTTCTTTTGGATAATACAGTTCTTTAAACATAGGATACTAGATATGATTTGGGATTAGGTTGACATGACCCTCAGACTTCTGTCTCCACATGTAGAGCTAAATGTCAAGTCCCCTCCACCCTCTAGTTGCACGTCAATCACACGTCATGCGGCTGCGCACGCATCTCTGCCAAATATTTCTGCTGACATTGCAGGATTCTCTTATGGATCCACCCATTTGTGACATCATGTTTAATGACGTATTTTAGTTACACCCATGTTTACGCCTTTTTGGTTACGTATGCATATTTTATCTCTCTTATCAGCTGTTACGCCTCTTGCATCTGTTTCACTGTAAATGCATTTTCCTATAAAGCCTTTTATCTGTCAATAATGTATGCCCTTCCTTCCTGAACTTTCGTGGTGATGGAATAGAAGCCTGTAATTCGAATTACATTCCTTTGTATAGGAATAAAGCCTTTTTAAACCTCTAATACCACGGATTCTGCCTCTTATATTTACTGAGTTATTCTTCCTAGACTTTACCGCATAAAAAATAGTACCGGTAATGAAATATTTACCACATAAATTGGCGCCCGAACAGGGACACTTTCTCATCTCACGCGCCGGAGGTGCGTTGCAGGCCCGGTCTCCTGCCACAGCTGAACGGACAAAAACGCGTACCTGCAGGATTTCCTGTATCTCCCTCCGGCCAAGCGGGGGTGACTGAGGCTGCGATCAACACCCAGACGAGGCGGTGAGAAGTGCGAAGTATCCCGACCAGAGCCTAGCTGAGAGAGCAAGATCCGAGGTATACAGAGGCCCACCAGGTTCCGAAGTTCCGAGTCCAGTCGAGTCCAGTCCAGTCCGGTCCAGTTTCAGTTCCGTTCCGAGGCCTTCCGTTCCGAGCTACCCGGTGAGTACCATTACCGGGAGGGCATTTAACGTGCACATAGTCTGTGCCGGTCAAGACGAGTTTGGGTACACAAATCCGGTCTGCACTGTTTCAGCAGTGTATCTGTACTGTTTAGCAGTATATATAGTATGTCTTGCATACAAATAAGTATTACCTAGTGTCAGTATTATGTCAGTGACTAGTTTTCTATTAGTTATCATTGTTCGTTAAAAACTGTTAAATGTTAAATGTTTTAATACGTTCTATACATTGTGGTGTGAATGACTGTTCATTATTGTGTTTACTGTATTAAGTGTGTTCTAATAATAAGATCTAAAAATGCCGCTCTTTTCGAAACTAAGACAGATCAAAACCAGAAAAGGGGTACTCGAAGAAGCTGTTCCCATTCCACCTAGGGACACTCCAGGATACTTTATGTATCATAAGCATGGCCTAGACGCCGTATTATTTCTTGATTTATGGGTGGACTACACCAAAGAATTACCAGAAAGTCAGAGATGGCCCGCAGCGGGGACCTGGGATGCAGATTGCATCATGAGAGTAGAAGAAGAATTATGGAAAAAGAAAGCCAGACAGTCACAGAAAGATGCCATTGAATTATGGCGTAAAGAATCATATAGACGTACAGAAAAAGCGCTCAGACAGGAAGAGAAAGGTAGAGAGAATTCAAATAAAACCCGAGAAAATCTATTACTTGAGGAAGGTACCCGAGTAAACTCAGAACAAGTAGATAGACAAAGAAATACTCTTATGAATGGTATGTATCCTCTTCTGGCTGAAGGTTTACCTAAGGCTATCCCGGAAATACCAAAAGACTTAACTTCTCCATTACTCCCGATAAAGGCACATCCCAAAACACATCCCAAAACAGCAAAGGACGTTTTCCTTTCCTCCTATTTAGATGACGTAGCTCCCGAGTATGCTAATGCCATGCCACCCACACCGCTTGCCGATGGTGTTCAACACCAAGAGCATCCGTCTGTATCCCCGCAACTACAAATTCCTACACAAGTTCCCACAGGTCCGTCCGTTTCTACAGTCTTTCCCACATCCACAATCTCTATCCTACGTCCAACGAATCCTTTCGTGCCTAGCGCCTCAGATGGTGCTACAGGAGGTACGACAGACATGTTTGCTACCCCGCCGAGAAATAAACAGACCCTTAGAGATTTAGCACTCCAACGTACCCCCCAATTAGCGACATCCGACATGTTTAAAGAACAACTTGTGGATTGTAGATACGATCCAGTGCCAGGTAGACAGGACAAATTGCTCATATCATCACTACGTATACGACGAGCTACATTATATTTAATGACGATACCAGGAATGGTTGAACACCTAGACAATATATATCGCTTTGTCCAAACAGGGCGAGGTTCAGAAAGTATTAACGAAGCTATGGAATACCAGAAAGTGGATGTGCAAAGACAACTACTACGTTTTTTCATAAATTGTGTAATTAGGAATCAAGACAGGCCCGGGGCAGATCATGATACCATGCAAAAACTTGTCAAATGGGGTCAGAACATATCAGAAGAGAAACATGATAGACAGGCGTGTATAATCACCATGTGTCGAAAAATCCGCAAGGAAGTAGAACGTATACATAAAGAAAGGCGAGAAACAGACAGAGTAGAATCAGAAGAAGAGGAGGAGCAAGATTCAGAACAAGTGGAGACGATAGCTTACGTAGGTAGAGGAAGACCCCATAATAATACTAGAGGCTTTAATGATCAGATACGTCCAATACGTCCAGAATATAATAGGCATTTTCCAAATCCTATGTTAAATACAAAATCCCCTGAACACCTATTCCAAGCCGTTGATAAATTACTCCGAGATCGAAGGGGGTACCATATGCTCGATTCCATGGACGAACAAGAATTAGCCAGGTCAGCAGTACAATGGGCTGACAGTCCCAGCGACTACAATGATGATGTACTTGCACACACGTTTCTGAATCTTGACCCATACGAACAGCGTTTAGCTAGTATATACATGATTCAACACCTCCTTATATTATATAAAAGCCAACACTCCGATCCAGTACCCTTACCTGACATATTGTCAGAACTACTCACGAATATATGGAAAGGGTCAGGTACTGATTTGATTAAAGAGATTCTAGAATTCCGAAACCAATATTTAACTTTCGTATGCCCAGAACATGTTCCAGTTCCCATCATAGGAAGAAAAATGTATCACATAGATAGACAGAACCCGTTACGCGAAGTACAACCAATCAGAGGTGACGGTAATAACTTTACACGCGTGTTTGTGTACACGCCTATAACTAAACTAGAATTATTAGAAATGAAGAAAGTAGTACCCAGCCATGACAAGGATCCAGCAGGTTTCCACCGTGAAATAAAGGACATGTTACTCATGGGAGAGTATACCTACCCCGACATTATGAAAATATTAAAAATCCTATTACCAGCTGGTGTTTATGAGAAACTTAAAGAAAAGGAATGGGAGGTGGGAGACCAAAAGATAGATTGGACAGCATTAGAAAACGAAGAAAGGGCCCGAGCTGCAGGAGCAGGACTTGGGGAAAAGACTACAGCACTAGCAGGACTACTAGTGCAGGTACTGCCACGTTTATTAACTACGAAAAAGGAAGACTGGGGTGCAATCTCAGCCTGTAAACAAAAACCAGATGAAGACACTAGTGATTTCTATTCCCGATTTGAAAAATGTTTTGGTATAAATAGTGGCATAAAAGCCAGTAGTGAGTCATATCCACATCTGTTTGTGACAAAATTAGTTGAAAATTCCCTGCTGCAAGTCAAGAATAGAGTATTGAAATTCGAAAGTACCTGGCAAGGTAATACCCCATCACAGATGTTACAGATGTTACAATATCACCACAATAGAATTAAAGAAGAACAAGAACACGAACAAAGACGTATGAAAGATACAAAAATGAAAATGCTTGTTGCTCAGTCAGTCCCAGCTAATGGTCATCAAAAGGGTGATTCCGCAGGTCCTACAAAAGGGACATGCAACTATTGTAAACAACCAGGTCATTATATACACGATTGTCCAGTCCTGAAACATAATATTGCTACAGGTAGAACCCAGGAGAGACCACGTCCACCTAGACAGGATCAGAATCAACAACAAATCCCTCAGCATGCACAACCTAGGTTAGCTCCGCAACAACTAGCTCCGCAACAAGGAACTCCACAACAGACCGTAGCACCACCACAAGCGCAGCCCATTGCTGCAACACAAGCAACAACACAACAAATGTATCAGTATGCACAAGCAGATTATCCCGATTATCAGCGATACACATGAAATAGCCTAGAGAGGGAATTTGGCTTACCCCTTATAGAGGTTCCTGTAGACCAAGAGGGACCTTATGTACATAGTGAACTATTAGGGGAAGACAGAAAGTTCTTACTTGATACAGGGGCAAGCAGAACAACTATAAGACGCAGTGAAGTTCCAGGGGCACCCCTCTCAGGCTCACAAAATATTTCCCTTGGATTTTCAGGAAAACCTATAATAAATGACGTAACACAACCTCTTCCACTTACGATTGGTCCATTGAAATGTACTACAGATTTATTGCTTACTAAATCCTGTCCAGAAAACTTGTTAGGTATAAAAACATTGAAAGCTCTAGGAGCTATAATATGTTGTTCTCCGGAAGGAGTACGACTATTTCTACGTGACTTCAAAGGTCACTACGTGTCCAGAGACATGGATCACCGACTGCAGAATTTACCTACACATTTATGGGCACAAGGCCCCACTGATGTTGGTTGCATGAATATTACACCATATCGTGTCACACTAAAAACAGGAGTAATACTACCACGAATACGACAGTACAAATTACCACCCGATGCTGTTGTGGCTTTGCTGCAAATCATTGACGAGCTCATTGTACAAGGAGTGGTTGTCGAAACCGACTCCAATGTATGTAATTCCCCGATAATTCCGATTCTTAAAAGAACGGATCCAAAAGCACCACCAGTATATCGATTAGTTATTGACCTGCGCGAATTAAATAAATGTATTGTACCACAATACCCTGTGGTCCCAGATATCTCGTCATTATTAACAGCTATTGATTCAGAAGCAACGTTCTTCACTGTAATTGATCTCAAGAATGCTTTCTTTAGCGTCCCAATAGATCCGGAAAGTCAATATCTGTTCGGATTCAGTTTAAATGGACGAAGCTTTAAATTCACACGCGCACCTCAAGGATTTACAGAAAGCCCTAGCATCTATAGCCAAGCACTGAAACGAGAACTTGACAGTATCCACATGCCGGTTAACTGCCTTGCTTCAATACGTCGATGATCTGCTGATCACCGCCCGAAGCGAACATGAATGTGAAAAAGCGTCACTGACGGTTTTAAAATTTCTGGCCGACAAGGGGCACAAGGTGTCCCCTTCTAAGCTGCAATTCTGTGTCCAGCGAGTTGTTTACCTTGGGCACTCGCTGTCCAAGGAGGGAAGGCAGCTTACACCCGACCGTATCCAGTTAATCGCTAACATGCCACCACCCAAGACACAAAAAGAGGTACGGGCTTTTATAGGCCTCACTTCATACTGTAGGCAGTGGATCCCTCAATATGCATTTCTAGCAAAACCACTCATCCAGTTAACAACACAGGAGGCAGCCACATCGACTGTCCTCCCTTGGACTCAAGAACATACACATGCCTTTGAAAGCTTAAAGAAAGCTTTATGCCAAGCACCTGTTTTAGCAACACCATGTTACAGTAAACGGTTTACACTCTTTGTTACAGAACGCGAAGGTACTGCCTTGTCAGTACTCACTCAGGAACAAGCAGGATCACACAAACCATGTGCTTATTTCTCTAGTACATTAGATCCAGTAGCTCAGGCTCTTCCTGCGTGCCTGAAATCGGTGGCAGCAACAGCTTTAACTATCAGACAAAGCGATGCCATAGTGTTAGGACATCAATTGACAGTACAAGTACCACACGCAGTAGAGGTTCTCTTGAACCGCACACAAACACAACACTTGACTATAGCGAGACTCACTGGTTATGAACTGACATTGTTTCAGCCACATATAGAAATCAGACGTTGTAATACATTAAACCCTGCCACACTGTTACCAGTGGGCGGAACAGATCCATTGGCACATGATTGTGTCGAAGTCATTACTATCGAGACGAAACCCAGACAAGACTTGACAGATATCCCTTTGTCAGATCCAGACTTGACATTGTATGTAGATGGGTCATGTATGAGAACAAGTACAGGAGAGTTGGTGGCCGCTTACGCAGTCACAACAGACACTGAAGTCATTGAAACAAACTGTATTAACATTTTGTCAGCTCAAGCAGCAGAGCTCATCGCTCTGACACAAGCCTGTATTCAAGCCAAAAATAAGAAAGTCAACATATACACAGATTCACGTTATGCATTCGGAGTCGTCCACGACTTCGGCGTACTATGGCGAGAGAGAGGTTATTTAACTTCTCACGGTGCCCACATCCAACACGGACCCCTCATTCAAGCCCTATTAGACGCGATTCATCTACCTACTGCAATATCGATTATGAAATGCAAAGCCCACACAAAAGTTACCGATATCATTTCTCAGGGTAATGACCTAGCTGACAGAACAGCTAAACAGACTGCTCAGAATCAGACTCACACAACTGACATGACAAAGACAATAGTTCCGACACCAACACATTGCATGACAGTTAAGGATCCCGCCCTTGATGTAATTGACATACAGACACATGCTACACCAGAAGAAATAAAGAAATGGACTGAATTAGGAGGGATCCAAACGGATCAAGGATGGATGACGAAGGAAAAATCTATATGGTTTCTTCCCGACTCCATGGTTCAAGTCATCATTAATACAATACATAGTCCAGCGCACCTAGGAGAGAAAGCTATGCTAGACAGCATCCAACACACTTGGTTCAACAAACACTTGCGAGCAGCAGCTAAACAAAAAGTTCGTACCTGTATGATATGTTGTCAGTTTAATCCAGGTAAAAGTATCCCTGTAGAGCAGAGTGGATTTCAACCTCCCGATCATGCTTTTGAAGTCCTCCAGATGGATTATATCCAGATGGAACGATGTCGAGGATTCAAATATGTTCTCGTAGTTGTCTGTGCTCTTTCCCGTTGGACAGAAGCCTACCCGGTTTCAGATTACACCGCCCCGACTACTGCCAAACAGTTAGTTCGAGAATTTTTCCCACGGTACGGTTTACCACGTGTTGTCTACTCAGATAACGGCCAGCCGTTCTCATCCGAACTAATGAAACACGTTTCCCTTTTGTTAGGCTACCAATGGAAATTCCACTGTGTCCGACATCCCGAGGCAGCAGGTCTCGTGGAACGTCATAATCAAACTCTGAAAATTAGATTGTCCAAAATATGTAGAGAAAAAGGTGTCGATTGGATAGTAGCCTTACCAGTTGCGCTCTTTTACATGAGAATGGTAGCACATTCTCGAACAGGGCTATCCCCGTATGAGGTGATCTTCGGTAGACCACCAAATATGTGGGGGACGCCTATACCTCGCAAAATCACTGATGTTGACTGTAATATGCTGACAGATTACCTGGCTTCCTTGATGTCTGCACTACAATCTTGTCGTTCACAGGTAACCGCAGCTTTTCCCGATAATATTGAGGTGAAGCCCCATGACGTGGTTCCTGGCGACCTGGTTTTGGTCAGGAATTTCGATCGGAAGACCCAACTGGAGCCTAGGTGGAAGTCGCCGAAGCTAGTTCTACTCACTACAAGGACAGCCGTGAAGATCGAGGGTCGCAAAGGGTGGTTGCACTCGAGTCACATCAAGAAATTTTATGGACTACCATCCAGTGTGAATACTCAACCTTGTATCCCCTCACAGACAGACTCAAAGCTCCCCTTGGTTGAGCAGTCCAAACCAGAACTTTACAAACTAAAATTGAGGTCTAGCAAGTCAGACAATTTGATTGTTTAAGTCCTCTCCAAGGTGAATCGGTTGAATTTGTCTCTGACATGTATCCTCTAGACCGGAATAGAGAAAGAAATCAACAGACACAGCTTAAAAAGCATGCTTATTGTAAATCACTTCGTAGTCACTGCACAGTAACACTATTAATTTTGTTTTTTCTAAGTCTTCTGATCATCGTTTTCAGCATACTATTGCATATGTATTACCCTATTCTTAAGCGTGCTTACAATGTAACCGCAGAACATTCTTTTAGCGAATTACCTCCGCATGAGTTGTCCTATAGATTTGCGCTGCGCAACAACACATTCATTAGTATGTTACATCACTCCCATCAGACCAGCAATGCTACCAATTGTTGGATATGTGGCCGACTCCCTCCCTATCAAAACTATAAGGGAGTTTTGCCCCTCTTTCCATATCCGTTCACACACAATGGCTCCTGTGGAGCATGGTTTAGTTTGATTAATTCCCTAGATTCAAATTCCGCAGTTTACCAAGACAACTGGGTGTGGGGAAACCTGAACCTAGTTTTGCTTAAAGTCTGCTACCCTAACAAGGAGGGACTTCCCAGAAGAACAGGAACTGATCTAGAAAATGAAGTATATGGATTAGGTAATTTTACACTTAACCTCATGATCCTGAACGTTGAATCCGAAGCTACACCAATCTTGCCTGCCATGTCAGTATTTCCAGTTAAAGGTGAATTATGTGTAAGAAAGAATGGTTCCATACATATGGGCCATAGTAGATGCACCACTGTAATAGAATTCAGTGATCAAGGCAAGTCTACATTTAGAGCTTCTCGCCATTCCTACTTTATATGTGGACAGACCGCATATATACGCCTACCTTTAGATTGGGATGGTACCTGTTACATAGCATTCCTTCTGCCACCTGTTTTCCTAGCTCCTCCTGATTATCACAGAAATACCCATTTAGTACACAATAGACAACAGAGAGATCTCCCAATTGTCGATTACACTGAAACAGCATGGGAAAAATACACAGATTTCAATAAAGGGTTCTTTCCCTATATAGGTACAGTCACTAATAGTAAGCTGATACGTAGATTAACCAGAACCCTTGAAGCAGTAGTGAACGAAACTATTTCCGCCTTAGGCAATTTAACAGAAGAGCAGTCTGCTATGCGGATTGTTGTGCTTCAAAATCGTCTTGTCCTTGACGTCATCCTGGCCGATAGGGGCGGAGCTTGTAGGGTCATCGGATCAAGTTGCTGCATTTTCATACCAGAAAATTCGCCGTCAGTATATAAAGCCATAACCCGCCTTCATAAGATTATAAGCCAGATACACCAGAGTCCAGGCACCTGGACTTGGTCCGGTTGGTTCTGGGGCGTGTTGTCAGGCTGGGGATGGAGAATCCTATCCTTCCTAGGTATTGGCTTTCTCATACTATTCAGTTGCTGCTTATGTCTACAATGTGGGCCAGCGATTTGTGGTCTGTGTGCCACATCGTGTATCCCACCTCCCAGTTTTCGTTCAAGATCCCGGAAGAAGAAAGAAGAACAAATGATGCTATATGAACAGATCGATGGATTGATGAAGATCGATATCTCCTGAGGGTCCGTAGGGGACAAGGAGGGAATGAGGAAATATGAATTTTGTGATCAGTTATGTCCCCTATCGTAGACCCCAACGGCTCCATGTGCATGCTACAAGTACATGTATGTTCCCTCCAGTTCCAGCTCTGAAGACGCAAATACATGTGCGTCCACCGTCAACATGTCCTCTTTCAGATCCACCATGAATGGGTCAGATATTCCATTCCTAAGTATGAAAGGCCACCGACTTTATGTGGTTCACTTTCCACATTTTACAGATCCAGGCGAGTAGGCCCTGAATTCTGTCACCAAGCCTTTTCCTGCCTTCTGCCTCTGAAAGCTCCAGTCTGAGCCTGCATCTGTATCCATGAACTTTGTCCTACTCCCTGCGCGGCTAACGGTGCCTGATCCAGCCTGTTGCCTGCCAAAAACTGTATTTCACCTTCAAGATTATCTGCTTCGCTCCTCATCCGATGCATTCCTGTCTAGCAGTTTAGGTAAACATTCCTCCAGCTACCGTGCAAGGGGCCAGGCCTCACTGTCCTCGTGCAAGTAATTCATAGCCCCCGTTACCATGGAAGATTCCTGCCCCCTCGCATCTCACGTAGACACTTAGACGCCCGTACACGCACTAACAGTCAGTATAGAATAGATTCCGTCCGAGAGACCTTTTCTTTTGGATAATACAGTTCTTTAAACATAGGATACTAGATATGATTTGGGATTAGGTTGACATGACCCTCAGACTTCTGTCTCCACATGTAGAGCTAAATGTCAAGTCCCCTTCACCCTCTAGTTGCACGTCAATCACACGTCATGCGGCTGCGCACGCATCTCTGCCAAATATTTCTGCTGACATTGCAGGATTCTCTTATGGATCCACCCATTTGTGACATCATGTTTAATGACGTATATTAGTTACACCCATGTTTACGCCTTTTTGGTTACGTATGCATATTTTATCTCTCTTATCAGCTGTTACGCCTCTTGCATCTGTTTCACTGTAAATGCATTTTCCTATAAAGCCTTTTATCTGTCAATAATGTATGCCCTTCCTTCCTGAACTTTCGTGGTGATGGAATAGAAGCCTGTAATTCGAATTACATTCCTTTGTATAGGAATAAAGCCTTTTTAAACCTCTAATACCACGGATTCTGCCTCTTATATTTACTGAGTTATTCTTCCTAGACTTTACCGCATAAAAAATAGTACCGGTAATGAAATATTTACCACAAATGAGTGGGTGGTGTTGGAGGTCCAATACGTATACCCAGTTGTGTCTTTAAAGTGGGGCAGACTTCAAAGAAGGGTCTTTGAAGTGCACAGAGTTCTTCCCTTCCTGCCCTGTCTCCAGACTCAGTATGGGGGATATGCAGCCCTTTGTGTGTGGACAGGACACAGCCTATTCAGGTGTAAGTATGAAACTGTGCCCAGCACCTTCCTTCCATCCACCCAGGAAGACCTATTCAGTCATACCTAAGCTCCCTTTGTGTGTGGGTATCTAGATGGAGTACACAAAGCCCAGCAGTCATGCAACCCATTCACTGATAAGAGACAGGCAGCAGAAACCAAATGGCTAAGAGCAAAAAAATGCCTCTCTAAAAGTACCATTTTCAAAATACTAACAATAAATCCAACTTTAAAGAGGATTTATCATTACCATTCCATCGGTACTAAGCAGAGCCAGATAAACAAAGTCTCCTCCACCTACTTCCTCACCTCCACCTGCTTTGTAAGATCTTCGAATGGCTCCCTGTACCCACCAGATGTTCCATCACACAAGTCCTCATCACCAGCCGCCTGGACTATGGCAACACTCTTTATGCCGGAATCACAGCAAACCTCCTTAATAGACTTTAGACCATCCAGAACTCAGCAGCCAGACTCATCCTCAACCTCTCCAGACAGACTCACATCACCCCCACCTGAAGAAACTCTACTGCTTCCTGTACACACGAGATGCCAATTCAAGATCTTGATGCATGCCTACAAAGCCCTTTACAACCAAGGACCAGCATACATCAACCACCACCTGAGCTTCAACGTCCCTCAAGACTATTGTACTCTGCCTCTCTCTCCGCCACCACACCCCTGCATCAGCTGCAGCAACAGTGGAATTCGTTCCTTCTCCTACCTCACAACAAAATCCTGAAACAGACTCCCCATTTACCTGAGGACATATCACTCCCTCCCTCCAGGAATTCAGAAGAGGATTCCAGACCTCGCTCTTCAACTGAAATCCCAAGCAGACTGGATCTAACACTTGGAACCCTCACAGACCTGACATGATAGGAGAAATGTCTCTAAGCGACATTTCTCCTATGATCAAGTCCCACGTTATGAGGCATTGCGTCAAGAAAAGTAGCGATAACACGGCTAAGTTTGTCAGTCCCTATCAACAAGCTAACATGAGATTATCGCTGGGTTTCCAGCGATAATCTCACATTAGACAGTTAGCGTGAGGATTTTTATCGCTTTTGAGATAAGCGTTGCTAATAGCACGCTATCTCAGCGATAAATATCCACGCTAGCCGGCGATAATTATCCTAGCGCTAAGTGAATTAATACATTTTCCATAATCACGGGAGGTTTAGCAAACCCTGGGACTCAAACCAGGATTCCAATGTCCAAAGTCGGCTGCTGTAGCCTTTATAGGAATGCTACTGCTCACCATTTACTGCACTTGAAAACAATACTTTTTACGCGTTTATCGTGAGCTTGGACAAACGTGTTTGCTATAATCACTGTCACACATCTATTCTGTGAGCAGAGACAAAAAAACGCTTTGACCAGATCTTCAGCCTTTCAGCGAGTCGCACCCACTGCTCCTGGCCTCCTGCTCTGTCTGCTCACGTAGCCAAGGTGTGTGTATTGGCTGCAGGAGGGCCCATCCCCCCATCTCCGACAGTCACGGCCAGCAGGTATCAGCCAAGTTGATTACTTGGCCTTTGTTATGCAGACATGTGAATCTGCACATCTTTGGCTGACCATGGAAACGTCCTGAGCCCTTTCTTTACACCTTTGGCTGACCATGGAAACGTCCTGAGCCTTTTCTTTAAACCTTTGGCTGACCATGGAAACGTCCTGAGCCCTTTCTTTACATCTTTGGCTGACCATGGAAACGTCCTGGGCCCTTTCTTTACACCTTTGGCTGACCATGGAAACGTCCTGAGCCCTTTCTTTACACCTCTGGCTGACCATGGAAACGTCCTGAGACCTTTCTTTACAGCTTTGGCTGACCATGGAAACGTCCTGAGCCCTTTCTTTGCACCTTTGGCTGACCATGGAAACGTCCTGAGCCCTTTCTTTACACCTTTGGCTGACCATGGAAACGTCCTGAGCCCTTTCTGTACATCTTTGGCTGACCATGGAAACGTCCTGAGCCCTTTCTTTACACCTTTGGCTGACCATGGAAACGTCCTGAGCTCTTTCTTTACACCTTTGGCTGACCATGGAAACGTCCTGAGCCCTTTCTGTATAACTTTGGCTGACCTTTACATCTTTGGCTGACCATGGAAACCTCTACAAATGCTCAGAACCTCAACAAACATTGTCTTTATCATTTAAACGTGTGCCCAGGACTCGGCTTTTCAGTAACTTGTGTGGGTTTACATCCACATACTTATACGGGGGTTATAGGGTATTTCCTCCGAACCTGGTAGCACCGTGCAATACACACACTACAACCACCATACGCACACACAGCAAATTGCCACTCTTCCTGGCATATCCAAAACCCTACTTCCAGACAAATCTAGCAGCTATGTGCAGAATGCTGTTCAGTAGTGCCAAATCTGTGTGTTGATGCTGGCAAGCGAGCGCTCTGTTTATTCTGTGCAGAAATGAGAGTCGGTGCCACAGTGCCGGTGTCAGGGTGTCTGCTGCCTCTAAGTTCGATGAGAATCTGTGAGTTTTCAGAGGGTTAGCCAGTCTAGAACTTACATCTGTAGTTATTGCAGTCAGAGTATATTGCTTGTTGCAATCTTTCACTTTGCATCTAGCCTCAAATATGTGTTTACAGTGTACGTTCATTACATTTCTAGAGAAAAGATAACTTTATTTCACTTGGTTTCCATTCCTTACCTGTGCAGGTCACCCCAGCGTCCCTTCCTGTAGGACAGGTATTGTGTTCCCAGCCTTGTTGTGGGCACTTCCATAGAGCAGCCTCATCTCCTCTGCATTGGACATTACTCATTACAACAGGCAGAGAACTCTTTCCGAATGTTGGATTGTACTCATGTTCTTCCGCTGAAATACATCCAAGCTGTCTGCAGACAACTGAAGCATCATTCAGATCCCAGGAATCATCACACACCGTCCCCCACACACCATTGTGCCTGACCTCCACTCTTCCAGCGCAGAGAGAGGCGCCGTTCACCAACCGGACCTCATCAGGACCTGGAAACAGCATAAGTGGACAGATATCAAGCAAGAGTTGCAAAATCAGGTAATGTGTCAACATTATACATATGTTTGAAAGGATCATGGTTCTTTATTTTTGCACGATTAATCAAAATCATTGCAAATCATGAGATAAAACACTACATGTACAACGGGAAAATATCAATACAAATGTCAAACAAAAGTAACATAGGCCCAGTCTCTTGTGGTTCATTGTGAACAGATGAATAAATAGAGAGAAAACAGCTGCAAAATGTAATAAAATTCACAGTCTATTCAAGCTCAGTTGAATGATAGCTAAATAGTAAGAGTGAGGCATCCCATAATGATAGTAAGAGTGCAGCATCCCATAATGATAGTAAGAGTGAAGCATCCCACAAGGATAGTAAGAGTGCGACATCCCAAAATGACAGTAAGAGTGCGGCATCGAACAAGGATAGTAAGAGTGCGGCATCCCACAGTGATAGTAAGAGTGCAGCATCCCACAGTGATAGTAAGAGTGCGGCATCCCATAATGATAGTAAGAGTGTGGCATCCCACAATGATAGTAAGAGTGTAGCATCACACAAGGATAGTAAGAGTGCGACATCCCAAAATGACAGTAAGAGTGCGGCATCGAACAAGGATAGTAAGAGTGCGGCATGCCACAATGATAGTAAGAGTGCAGCATCCCACAATGATAGTAAGAGTGCGGCATCCCATAATGATAGTAAGAGTGTGGCATCCCACAATGATAGTAAGAGTGTAGCATCCCACAATGATAGTAAGAGTGCGGCATCCCACAATTATAGTCAGAGTGTGGCATCCCACAATGATAGTAAGAGTGCGACATCCCACAATTATAGTCAGAGTGTAGCATCCCACAATGATAGTAAGAGTGTGGCATCCCCCAATTATAGTAAGAGTGTAGCATCCCACAATGATAGTAAGAATGTGGCATCCCCCAATGATAGTAAGAATGCAGCATCCCCCAATGATAGTAAGAATGTGGCATCCCCCAATGATAGTAAGAGTGCGACATCCCCCAATGATAGTAAGAGTGCGACATCCCACAATTATAGTCAGAGTGTAGCATCCCACAATGATAGTAAGAATGTGGCATCCCCCAATGATAGTAAGAGTGTGGCATCCAACAAAGATAGTAAGAGTGCGACATCCCACAATTATAGTCAGAGTGTAGCATCCCACAATGATAGTAAGAATGTGGCATCCCCCAATGTTAGTAAGAGTGCGGAATCACACAATGATAGTAAGAGTGTGGCATCCCACAATGATAGTAAGAATGTGGCATCCCCCAATGATAGTAAGAGTGTGGCATCCCACAATGTTAGTAAGAGTGAAGCATCCCACAATGATAGTAAGAGTGGAGAATCCCACAATGATAGTAAGAGTGTGGCATACCACAATGATAGTAAGAGTGCAGCATCCCACAATGATAGTAAGAGTGAAGCATCCTACAGTGATAGTAAGAGTGTGGCATCCCACAGTGATAGTAAGAGTGAGGCATCCCACAAGGATAGTAAGAGTGAAGCATCCCACAATGATAGTAAGAGTGGAGAATCCCACAATGATAGTAAGAGTGTGGCATACCACAATGATATATGAGCAACTATGAGTCTCGCCTATATGAAAAACTTGACACAATCGTAAGGGTAAAGCTAATGTTGTGAGAACATGTGTACATGTGTGCGTGTACGCATGCGTGTAAGATTCCCATCATCCACCCGAAGTGGTTTGCTTCATCATCTGGGAATTGAGGACTAATTTAGAGAACCATCTTCTACTGAGCAGGTCGTAGATATTGGTCTCTTATTTGTCCCAAAGTGGTGGAAACTAGTTTTGCTAGATGATGGTTGGGTGTGATGGTCGCAGTGCTGGTGTGTGGTGGTGGTGTATAAGTGCTGGTTAAAAATGTCTAACAAGGTTCTAAAACAACTTTATTAGTAGCTACCTTGTTGACAAACTCTAAAAACAGTGCTCTAACAGTTTCAAATATAATAACTGTGTTGAAAAACGGTCAACATGTTTCTGCTAACGGATTTAAATCATCCTAGCTTTCGTCAGGACCTGGAAGCTACTGCGAAAAAACTGTGTAAAATGATAAAGTGATTGATACAACCTGGACCCTGATAGGTGTCCAAGAAACTCCGTGGGCGGTAGTTTATATTCACTGACCTGCATGAATGGAGAGAAAGATAAAAAAACACAACATAGCAAAATACCCTTCACATAGTGTAATTATCAAGATTTTACAAATAGCATCCAGCACAATGTCCGATAAACCAAATACTCTTGGATGTATTAAGACTGTGCTAAGTCTAAGAACTCAAATCGAAATTGGACGATTTAAAGGCACTTACCCTATCTGTAATGGGTGTGCGCCTCACCTCACCTGGCTACTGCTCAGGTATAAGGAGGCCCCGCTCTGTAGAGAAAATCAGAGGGTTCAACAATGTTAAAACCTAGTGATTGGTTAAAATTTTTAAACGCTTAAGCCCAGCCGCGTAATGTCAAGAGACGCCTAATTTCACCGGGAATCATCCGACCGCTACAACAATGGTCTTTAGAAAGCGCTCGATCTCGGTGACATTTTTAAAGATAATGGTTACGGCCTCAGCAGAAGGCCGACTTGTGCCAATAATATAGTGCGTGTCCCGTAGCATCAACTTATAGTAGAATGACAGCTCACCTGTCCGTCGGTACCTCTTGACAGTACTGAGCTCGTAGGGGAGGCAACCTACGAGATGTCCAAACACGGCAGAAATAGAGAATGCCGATCTAAGTTGTCATGGCAACTAGGGGAAACCGAGGCTGACGTGCGTGCGCAGAGATTGCGTCATCGCGTTCCGTGTTAGAGCCTGGGAAATGTAGTATTTGATCAGATGATTGTCAGGGGCTGCCGTAGTTAGAATGCAGGCTCCAAAACATCGCTCGTATAGGATAAAGATAATGGATGTTTGAGGGTAATGTACCAGGGAGATGTTGCGCCCGTATATCCTAACAAACAGATTAATTGATAAGAAAAGCGAAACACCTGGTGTCATGGTATTAAAAGCATATGGTAGACAAGAAGGCCATTCCTTTGAGGAGCAGAAATTTCCTAAATAATTCAGCACCTCCTAATACATCATTGCCATACATTTGAAGGGTACTAATAGATGTCTGCTCTTAGAGTGAGGCCCAAGGAATATCATCATTCAGCCCATTGCGATCACTCTGGAGTTTGAAGACCCATTTCTGTTCCTTGTGGAACAGAAAGTTAGTGATGTCTGTTATGTGTGATGGAATGAATGGTTGTTCGAGGACTAACCACCTGATGTCTTCTGGTTTATGATTAAGTGAGAGAAAGTGGTTAGACATTTTTGTCGCTTGTTTCTTGCGTCTAATAGTACTCTTGTGCTCACTCACCTTACTTGACTTCCATGCTTGGTTAAACACACAAAACAATTTCTTGAGATTTACTGTAACACACGACAAATGCAGATTGCCCTTCTTAGACATCGTCATTTATCCCTCACAAGGGACTTTGGGGAGTGAACTATACAAGAAACCACAAGCGAAGAATTCTCTGTTGAATTTCCAGAGCCACCATCCTAAGTCCCTTAGGAACAACTTGCCTGTCGGACAGTTCCTGCGTATACGCAGAAACTGTTCCACGAGGGAGACTTTTGACAGGCATGCAGCCGATCTGTCACAGCAATTACAGGTCAGGCAATACCCCAGACACTTGGTCAGACAAGCCAAAAAAAGAGCAGCTAACAATAATAGGGACGCTCTCATTGCACCAGCTACACCCAAACCACCACTTAAGAGACTTACATTTGTAAACACCTTCAGCACACTGTCAAATGACGTGCAAAAAGTGGTACGCAAACATTGGCGGATTCTCAATTTGAACAATGAAGAAATCCCTCCTCCACTTTTTTCGTTCAAGAGAGGTACTAACCTCAAAGACAATTTGGTACACACACGACCCAAAACAAAGAAGGATCCTGCCATATCTACACTCTGGCACCTTCCACCGGTTCAAGGCCACTACCCTTGTGGTTCTTGCTCGGTTTGTCCTCAAACAGAACCCACTAAATCGGTTGACATTGGCACCTCAAAACCTTGGATTCTCAACAAACACACTAACTGTAATTCAGAGAAAGTCATCTATCTGATTACATGTCCCTGCTCATTGAAATATGTAGGGATGACCACCCGAAAAATCAAAGTGAGAATAAGTGAGCACAAGAGTACTATTAGACGCAAGAAACAAGCGACAAAAATGTCTAACCACTTTCTCTCACTTAATCATAAACCAGAAGACATCAGGTGGTTAGTCCTCGAACAACCATTCATTCCATCACACATAACAGACATCACTAACTTTCTGTTCCACAAGGAACAGAAATGGGTCTTCAAACTCCAGAGTGATCGCAATGGGCTGAATGATGATATTCCTTGGGCCTCACTCTAAGAGCAGACATCTATTAGTACCCTTCAAATGTATGGCAATGATGTATTAGGAGGTGCTGAATTATTTAGGAAATTTCTGCTCCTCAAAGGAATGGCCTTCTTGTCTACCATATGCTTTTAATACCATGACACCAGGTGTTTCGCTTTTCTTATCAATTAATCTGTTTGTTAGGATATACGGGCGCAACATCTCCCTGGTACATTACCCTCAAACATCCATTATCTTTATCCTATACGAGCGATGTTTTGGAGCCTGCATTCTAACTACGGCAGCCCCTGACAATCATCTGATCAAATACTACATTTCCCAGGCTCTAACACGGAACGCGATGACGCAATCTCTGCGCACGCACGTCAGCCTCGGTTTCCCCTAGTTGCCATGACAACTTAGATCGGCATTCTCTATTTCTGCCGTGTTTGGACATCTCGTAGGTTGCCTCCCCTACGAGCTCAGTACTGTCAAGAGGTACCGACGGACAGGTGAGCTGTCATTCTACTATAAGTTGATGCTACGGGACACGCACTATATTATTGGCACAAGTCGGCCTTCTGCTGAGGCCGTAACCATTATCTTTAAAAATGTCACCGAGATCGAGCGCTTTCTAAAGACCATTGTTGTAGCGGTCGGATGATTCCCGGTGAAATTAGGCGTCTCTTGACATTACGCGGCTGGGCTTAAGCGTTTAAAAATTTTAACCAATCACTAGGTTTTAACATTGTTGAACCCTCTGATTTTCTCTACAGAGCGGGGCCTCCTTATACCTGAGCAGTAGCCAGGTGAGGTGAGGCGCACACCCATTACAGATAGGGTAAGTGCCTTTAAATCGTCCAATTTCGATTTGAGTTCTTAGACTTAGCACAGTCTTAATACATCCAAGAGTATTTGGTTTATCGGACATTGTGCTGGATGCTATTTGTAAAATCTTGATAATTACACTATGTGAAGGGTATTTTGCTATGTTGTGTTTTTTTATCTTTCTCTCCATTCATGCAGGTCAGTGAATATAAACTACCGCCCACGGAGTTTCTTGGACACCTATCAGGGTCCAGGTTGTATCAATCACTTTATCATTTTACACAGTTTTTTCGCAGTAGCTTCCAGGTCCTGACGAAAGCTAGGATGATTTAAATCCGTTAGCAGAAACATGTTGACCGTTTTTCAACACAGTTATTATATTTGAAACTGTTAGAGCACTGTTTTTAGAGTTTGTCAACAAGGTAGCTACTAATAAAGTTGTTTTAGAACCTTGTTAGACATTTTTAACCAGCACTTATACACCACCACCACACACCAGCACTGCGACCATCACACCCAACCATCATCTAGCAAAACTAGTTTCCACCACTTTGGGACAAATAAGAGACCAATATCTACGACCTGCTCAGTAGAAGATGGTTCTCTAAATTAGTCCTCAATTCCCAGATGATGAAGCAAACCACTTCGGGTGGATGATGGGAATCTTACACGCATGCGTACACGCACACATGTACACATGTTCTCACAACATTAGCTTTACCCTTACGATTGTGTCAAGTTTTTCATATAGGCGAGACTCATAGTTGCTCATGTTGTTATAGTTTGTGGATCTGGGGATTGCAACTATTTGAGTCCTTAAACTTTATCCCTAGGACCCCCACTCTTTTTCAGAGATATCTTTATTATAATATACCACAATGATAGTAAGAGTGCAGCATCCCACAATGATAGTAAGAGTGAAGCATCCTACAGTGATAGTAAGAGTGCGGCATCCCACAGTGATAGTAAGAGTGAGGCATCCCACAAGGATAGTAAGAGTGCAGCATCCCACAATGATAGAAAGAGTGTGGCATCCCACAATGATAGTGAGAGTGCGGCATCCCACAATGATAGTAAGAGTGTGGCATCCCACAATGATAGTAAGAGTGCAGCATCCCACAATGATAGTAAGAGTGCGGCATCCCACAATTATAGTCAGAGTGTGGCATCCCACAATGATAGTAAGAGTGCGACATCCCACAATTATAGTCAGAGTGTAGCATCCCACAATGATAGTAAGAATGTGGCATCCCCCAATGATAGTAAGAGTGCGGCATCCCACAATTATAGTCAGAGTGTAGCATCCCACAATGATAGTAAGAATGTGGCATCCCCCAATGATAGTAAGAATGTGGCATCCCCCAATGATAGTAAGAATGTGGCATCCCCCAATGATAGTAAGAATGTGGCATCCCCCAATGATAGTAAGAGTGCGACATCCCCCAATGATAGTAAGAGTGCGACATCCCACAATTATAGTCAGAGTGTAGCATCCCACAATGATAGTAAGAATGTGGCATCCCCCAATGATAGTAAGAGTGTGGCATCCAACAATGATAGCAAGAGTGCGACATCCCACAATTATAGTCAGAGTGTAGCATCCCACAATGATAGTAAGAATGTGGCATCCCCCAATGTTAGTAAGAGTGCGGAATCACACAATGATAGTAAGAGTGTGGCATCCCACAATGATAGTAAGAATGTGGCATCCCCCAATGATAGTAAGAGTGTGGCATCCCACAATGTTAGTAAGAGTGAAGCATCCCACAATGATAGTAAGAGTGGAGAATCCCACAATGATAGTAAGAGTGTGGCATACCACAATGATAGTAAGAGTGCAGCATCCCACAATGATAGTAAGAGTGAAGCATCCTACAGTGATAGTAAGAGTGTGGCATCCCACAGTGATAGTAAGAGTGAGGCATCCCACAAGGATAGTAAGAGTGAAGCATCCCACAATGATAGTAAGAGTGGAGAATCCCACAATGATAGTAAGAGTGTGGCATACCACAATGATAGTAAGAGTGCAGCATCCCACAATGATAGTAAGAGTGAAGCATCCTACAGTGATAGTAAGAGTGCGGCATCCCACAGTGATAGTAAGAGTGAGGCATCCCACAAGGATAGTAAGAGTGCAGCATCCCACAATGATAGGAAGAGTGTGGCATCCCACAATGATAGTGAGAGTGCGGCATCCCACAATGATAGTAAGAGTGTGGCATACCACAATGATAGTAAGAGTGCAGCATCCCACAATGATAGTAAGAGTGTGGCATCCCATAATGATAGTAAGAGTGAGGCATCCCACAATGATAGTAAGAGTGCGGCATCCCACAGTGATAGTAAGAGTGTGGCATCCCACAATGATAGTAAGAGTGGGGCATCACACAATGATAGTAAGAATGTGGCATCCCCCAATGATAGTAAGAATGTGGCATCCCCCAATGATAGTAAGAGTGCGACATCCCCCAATGATAGTCCTAGGAAGCTTGTTTCCGGTACAGGGAAGACATGGCTTGGCAGTTCGGGCTGGACTGTTCCCATCAGGCACAGGGTCAGACTGATTTGCATATGGCCATGTCTGAACTGGGGTGGCAGAGTGGGCTAAAGAACGGTGATGGATTAAACCCAGATCAGTTGACTGGGGGTGAGTGCTTGCAATGTTCAACACTCCGTCCATCATTTCCTTTGGTTTTTGGGGTGACAAAGCAGACAAGATCCTTTTGCGAGTTCATTGGCGGTGTTCAATTTGCAAGTCTCAGGCTCGAATCCAAGGAGGGATGGATCCACGTTTCAACCTTTCGAGGTCTATGAAATTTGCCCCTCCCGGTTGGCACCAGTGCTGGAAGAGAGCGAGACCACGCTGGACCCTCGATCCGGCTGTAACATGGAGTGGGGTCCCGGCTGCCTTCAGTGAATTCGCTCACTTTATCCCTGTGCATTTTGCCAAAACTGGAATACGTTCAGCAGCCGCCTGCAGGTGGCGATATTTTCATCACCTTAAACCCCTCCCTTAAGGGGGCCTCGGCAGTCCTTCTGGGGGCGCTCGCTCTGGCTTGGCTAGCTGGACCTTAACACGTCGGCGCCAGTGCCATGGAAGAAACACAGTCTCTTCATACCTGCTAAAGACATAATCCTGAGCTCTATAAGGCCTTACTACTGGCCTGAGGGCCCCCCCGCACCGCATGGTATGTGGGGGCCTGTGTTACGCCCCGGCTTGGCTAGCTGGACCTTAACACGTCGGCGCCAGTGCCATGGAAGAAACACAGTCTCTTCATACCTGCTGAAAGACATAATCCGGAGCTCTATAAGGCCTTACTACTGCCTTGAGGGGCCCCCGCCCGCACCGCAGGGTATGCGGGGGCCTGTGTTACGCCCCGGCTTGGCTAGCTGGACCTTAACGCGTCGGCGCCAGTGCCGTGGAAGAAACACAGTCTCTTCATACCTGCTAAAGACATAATCCGGAGCTCTATAAGGCCTTACTACTGGCCTGAGGGGGCCCCCTGAGCTCGGGGCCCCCCCCGCACCGCAGGGTATGCGGGGGCCCGTGTTACGCCCCTGTTTGGCTAGCTGGACCTTAACACGTCGGCGCCAGTGCCGTGGAAGAAACACAGTCTCTTCATACCTGCTAAAGACATAATCAGGGAGCTCTATAAGGCCTTACTACTGGCCTGAGGGGGCCCCCTGCAGCTCAGGGCCCCCCCCCCGCACCGCAGGGTATGCGGGGGCCCGTGTTACGCCCCTGTTTGGCTAGCTGGACCTTAACACGTCGGCGCCAGTGCCGTGGAAGAAACACAGTCTCTTCATACCTGCTAAAGACATAATCCGGAGCTCTATAAGGCCTTACTACTGGCCTGAGGGGGCCCCCTGCAGCTCGGGGCCCCCCGCACCGCAGGGTATGTGGGGGCCTGTGTTACGCCTCGGCTTGGCTAGCTGGACCTTAACACGTCGGCGCCAGTGCCCTGGAAGAAACACAGTCTCTTCATACCTGCTGAAAGACATAATCCGGAGCTCTATAAGGCCTTACTACTGGCCTGAGGGGGCCCCCCGCACCGCAGGGTATGCGGGGGCTTGTGTTACGCCCCTGCTTGGCTAGCTGGACCTTATCATGTCGGCACCAGTGCCCTGGAAGAAACACAGTCTCTTCATACCTGCTGAAGACATAAACTATGATTTCGGGGGCAGAATAGTTTTCCAAGCCCTGTAAGAGATATGCATGAACTTTCAGAAGGCCAGACATATCTGCCTGAATGAGTGATTACACTCATGACCATTTATATAGGACTCAGAGGCATACAGACATTTATATAGGACTCAGAGGCATACAGATATTTATATAGGACTCAGAGGCATACAGACATTTATATAGGACTCAGAGGCATACAGATATTTATATAAGACTCAGAGGCATACAGATATTTATATAGGCCTTAGAGGCATACAGATATTTATATAGGACTCAGTGGCATACAGATATTTATATAGGCCTTAGAGGCATACAGACATTTATATAGGACTCAGTGGCATTCAGACATTTATATAGGACTCGGAGGCATACAGATATTTATATAGGACTCAGTGGCATTCAGATATTTATATAGGACTCGGAGGCATACAGATATTTATATAGGACTCAGTGGCATTCAGATATTTATATAGGACTCAGTGGCATACAGATATTTATATAGGACTCAGTGGCATACAGATATTTATATAGGACTCAGAGGCAAACAGATATTTATATAAGACTCAGAGGCATACAGATATTTATATAAGACTCAGTGGCATACAGATATTTTTATAGGACTCAGAGGCATACAGATATTTATATAGGCCTTAGAGGCATACAGACATTTATATAGGACTCAGTGGCATTCAGATATTTATATAGGACTCGGAGGCATACAGATATTTATATAGGACTCAGTGGCATTCAGATATTTCTATAGGACTCGGAGGCATACAGATATTTATATAGGACTCAGTGGCATTCAGATATTTATATAGGACTCAGTGGCATACAGATATTTATATAGGACTCAGTGGCATACAGATATTTATATAGGACTCAGAGGCAAACAGATATTTATATAAGACTCAGAGGCATACAGATATTTATATAAGACTCAGTGGCATACAGATATTTTTATAGGACTCAGAGGCATACAGATATTTATATAAGACTCAGAGGCATACAGATATTTATATAAGACTCAGTGGCATACAGATATTTATATAGGCCTTAGAGGCATACAGATATTTATATAGGCCTTAGAGGCATACAGATATTTATATAGGACTCAGTGGCATACAGATATTTATATAGGCCTTAGAGGCATACAGATATTTATATAGGACTCAGTGGCATACAGATATTTATATAGGACTCAGAGGCATACAGATATTTATATAGGACTCAGTGGCATACAGATATTTATATAAGACTCAGAGGCATACAGATATTTATATAGGACTCAGTGGCATACAGATATTTATATAGGACTCAGAGGCATACAGATATTTATATAGGGCTTAGAGGCATACAGATATTTATATAGGACTCAGTGGCATACAGATATTTATATAGGACTCAGTGGCATACAGATATTTATATAGGACTCAGAGGCATACAGATATTTTTATAGGCCTTAGAGGCATACAGATATTTATATAGGACTCAGTGGCATTCAGATATTTATATAGGACTCAGTGGCATACAGATATTTATATAGGACTCAGAGGCATCCAGATATTTATATAGGACTCAGTGGCATACAGATACTTGCTCCGGAAGCAGGAGCCGTGTGTGCCATCTCCGTGAAATACACATATGTCCCTCGCATGCCACACGCCGTGCCTTGCAGCAGGCACATTAACCCTCTGTGCTACTTTAGGACTAATCAGACCTGTGGTTCGACTGCACACACATCTCTCGAGCAAGTGCATGGTGTGCATCGAGCCATCTTAGCGTGTTATGTTCAGACAGCGCAACAATATGTGGAATAACTGAACAACAAGGTCTGTGTGATTGGCAGGTCCCGCCCACTGCTTCCGGCTCCACCCATCATGAGATTCTGATTTCAGCTCCTGTGTCAGCATCCCCCTGGGTGAATGATGATCTCCGGCCAGCTGCTGGCTGATGTTGGGGGGCGCCTCTGATTGGCTGGCCGGCGCCCGCCCCTATCAGTGAAAACCAAAGGGCAGCGGTAGACAGACGCTGCACACAGACATTACAGTAGACAGGCGCTGCACACATACATTACAGTAGACAGGCGCTGCACACATACATTACATGAGACAGGCACAGCACACATACATTACAGTAGACAGGCGCTGCACACATACATCACAATAGACAGGCACAGCACACATACATTACAGTAGACAGGCGCTGCACACATACATTACAGTAGACAGGCACAGCACACATACATTACAGTAGACAGGCGCTGCACACATACATTACAGTAGACAGACGCAGCACACATACATTACAGTAGACAGGCACAGCACACATACATTACAGTAGACAGGCGCTGCACACATACATTACAGTAGACAGGCACAGCACACATACATTACAGTAGACAGGCGCTGCACACATACATTACAGTAGACAGGCGCTGCACACATACATTACAGTAGACAGACGCAGCACACATACATTTCAGGGAATATTTCATGTGAGCAGCAGCATGTCAACCATGACCTGTTGCGGAAAACACTATAGTTGCTGCGACACACAGTTGTGTGTATGTATGCGTGGAGATTTATTGAGGTCACATTTTCAGAAACCAGGGAGAAGATGTGGCGTACAGGCCAGAGATGCCGAGTTAGGCGCTGGGGAGGCAGGTTCGAGTCTAGGTGTCGGCTCCACATCCTGTGATTCTGGGGAAATCACATACTCTCCCCGTGCCTACCAAAAATTGTATGTGTCCTATCCTAGTGTGACATAACTGGTGCCCATGTAAAGTGCCCCAATACCTTTGGGTCTGGTTCGCTCTATATCAAACTCCAACAACAACAAAAAAAACAAGCATTGGAAATGCAATAGGTCTTGCATTAGTTGGAGTTGGAGCTATTTGCACTGTAAATGGGAATGTTTTTTACTTATGTAATACGTCTTGTATTTTTTGGCGCTATTGGCGTTGTAAATGGCAATTTTTCTAACTTATGTGTTATGGAGTATAAGTATATGGGGGCAGATTTATGATAACTGGCGCATCCCTGCATATCAGCAGGGATGCGCCAGTTATTATGCGCCACAGCTGCGCCACCATGGATGCGCCGCATTTATAATGCGGCGCACCATGGGGCAAAAACGGCACAGATGCGTGACGCATCTGTGCCGTAAAAGTGGCGCATTGCTGGAGTTGCGTCGCAAGCGCGACGCAGCTCCAGCAATGTTCTGGGGGGCCCTATCTGTACAATGCTGCGTCAATCCTTACGCCTGCTTCAAGCAGGCGCAGGGTTTTGACGCAGCATGGGCCTAAAAGTGACTGAGTGAAATCTTGTAGATTTCACTCAGCCACTTTTAGGAGGCGTTCCTGCGCCGGAACGCCCCCACCTGCCCTGGAACGCCTACATGTGGCGCAGGGCTTTACAACGTGACGCATCTCCAGATGCGTCACGTTGTAAATACCCCGCACCATGGCACAGGATTTGCACCGCTGCCGCGTCACAAAAGTGACGCAACGGCGGCGCAAAAGTGGCGCAAGTGCAACATAAATCTGCCCCATGGTGTGTTGTGGATTTATGTGGCTTGAACTAGTTAGCTGCGTAATTGTGTGGCATGGAATTGTGTGGAGTGGATTTATGTATTGGAATTATGTGACATGGTGTGCTGTGGAATTATGTGGATAGTAATTAAGTGGTATTGAGTGTATTGGAATTATTTGGCATGGAATTCTGTGGTTTGGAATGTAATTATGTGGATTGGTACTTTGTGTTGTGGAGTGGTATGTAGTGGAGTTTAATGATGTGGTGTGCTGTTGAGGGCTGCCTTCCATGGCACACAAACGCCTGTAAATAATATTTTTTAAATGACATAATACACAATGTAAATGGCCAAACATGAATGCACTTGGTAAGGATATGCCCTCCCCACCTGCTGGTCTCCTTTCTGCAGATAAATAATGGCGAGACACAAGGATGAGAGGGGCAAGTAACAGGTAGCCAGAAAGGGTAGGGCACAACATTTTCAATTAATCCAGGAAAGTTTGGGAGAAAACCTATTGCCTTCCCATTCTGGCCAACATCTAGCAGGTAAATCCATTAGGGGTGGGGAGTTAGACACACTTAGCAGACACTGAAGTTTCATAAATATGGACATGGTGGGTCCAGGACAGTGAGATAATTTGAGATCAAGACGTTGTTTGTTGCCCCTGTCTAGAGAGACCCCTGAGTGGGCTAGGCACAGCACTGCGCTGCAGATCTGTAATGCCGTCTAAAGACAACAGGTTCAAAGCCCGTTGGAACCAGCGCACTCCTTCTTTCCTCCTCCAATTCCATGAAGTAAACAAATCAGATCGGATAACTAGCGCGAACTATAAAACCACCGAGAAAAATTGATGTTGCCGCCATTTAAATATGCAGTCCTTGTAACCAGTAAGGCGCCTTTACGAAAAGTGCACAATATGGGGCATATGCACAAGCCCTATCGCCAAAGAAACGTCACTTTTAGTGATGTTTCAGTGGTGACAGGGGCTTCTCCTTATTGACAAGGCAGCGTTAAGCCACTTAGCGTGGCTTAACGCCGCCTTCTAAATAAGGCCCCTTTCATGCTATGCTTAGCGAGAAAGGGGTGGGCAGTGGGTGTTGCGGTGGGCGTTCCACCGCAACACACATCGATTTTGACGCTGCCACTTATTTACGAGGGCAGTGTAAATAGGAGGCAGCACCAAAAATAAGGCGAGGGAAAACCTGCTCTTAAGTGGTGAAACGAGGAGAAAAACTATATTTCTCCTAATTTTTTCTATTTCCGTTTGTGCTGCCTTGTGCCGCACACATGGAAAAAGCAAAAAGCCTTTTATTGTTTATGTACAGGAAGGCCCCCCTTCCTGTACGTAAACTATCTTTAAAAAAAAAGGACGTTTTGTGACTTCCATGAGTGTGCTGCATTAAGCAGCACTCATAGAAATGACAAAGGGGGACCTTCCTGTACATAAAAAAATCCTTCCCCTGCACATAGACACCCTTGCACTATGGTGCAAGGAGTCCTGGATTGGCGCTACACAGCTTAGTGTAGCACCAGCACTGGGGGAAACGCAAGGCTGCACCTTATTGTTGTAAATATGGTGCAGCCTTGCGTTTCTGAAGTGGCGGAGAGAGGCGTTAAGCCGTGACGGCTAACGCCTCACTCCGCAACTACTGTTGTACATATGGCCCTATGTTTTACTGTGGCTTGGATATCAGATAAGACTGAAAGCATTTCAGAAAAGAATACAGGGGAAGGTGGCATGTGTGCTGTTATGTAGCATCGGGACTGTATCAGCTATATTTACTTATTTGTTAACCCCTCCCACCATTTTTTACATTTCTTGTGACCTATCGCTGTGGTTGTTTGTGTAAAACGTTCTGAAGAAAAAAAAGAGAAAGCGCGTGTAATGTTACGAGAAGTGGTCCAGTCTTGGTAGTTTTCATGTAGGTTTATTAGGTATCAAGTTGTATAATAGATGAGCCCCACCAGGAGCGGTCTGTATCTGCTCAGCCCATTCAGCAACTGACTAAATCATACCAACATTCTAACCTTTGTTGCCAGTTCGACGTGGGAATCACAGCGTGACTCTTTTGTGCCCCTGTCAGCGCCAACTACTCGCCGGACCCGCTGCGCGGGTCCCGCAGCGCCCTCCCAACAGCGCAAGGGTGGTGTGGAATCAGGGCTGGATCAAACGGGGTGAGCGGTCGCGGACAGGGCTGCGAGCTGCAGGGGACTCCATTGTCCAGGAGTCCCTGCGTGCCCAATAGCTTCCACCTGGGCTGCTCTCCCTGGACGACACGCCCCCCTGCATAGCCGCTTGCTTAAAACTGAGCCAAAACTCTTTATTCTTGGGATTTACCTTTGTTGCCAGTTCGACGTGGGAATCACAGCGTGACACTTTTGTGCCCCTGTCAGCGCCAACTACTCGCCGGACCCGCTGCGCGGGTCCCGCAGCGCCCTCCCAACAGCGCAAGGGTGGTGTGGAATCAGGGCTGGATCAAGCGGGGTGAGCGGTCGCAGACAGGGCTGCGAGCTGCAGGGGACTCCATTGTCCAGGAGTCCCTGCGTGCCCAATAGCTTCCACCTGGGCTGCTCTCCCTGGACGACATGCCCCCCTGCATAGCCACTTGCTTAAAACTGAGCCAAAACTCTTTATTCTTGGGATTTACCTTTGTTGCCAGTTCGACGTGGGAATCACAGCGTGACTCTTTTGTGCCCCTGTCATCGCCAACTACTCGCCGGACCCACTGCGCGGGTCCCGCAGCGCCCTCCCAACAGCGCAAGGGTGGTGTGGAATCAGGGCTGGATCAAGCGGGGTGAGCGGTCGTGGACAGGGCTGCGAGCTGCAGGGGACTCCATTGTCCAGGAGTCCATGCGTGCCCAATAGCTTCCACCTGGGCTGCTCTCCCTGGACGACACGCCCCCCTGCATAGCCGCTTGCTTAAAACTGAGCCAAAACTCTTTATTCTTGGGATTTACCTTTGTTGCCAGTTCGACGTGGGAATCACAGCGTGACTCTTTTGTGCCCCTGTCAGCGCCAACTACTCGCCGGACCCACTGCGCGGGTCCCGCAGCGCCCTCCCAACAGCGCAAGGGTGGTGTGGAATCAGGGCTGGATCAAGCGGGGTGAGCGGTCGCGGACAGGGCTGCGAGCTGCAGGGGACTCCATTGTCCAGGAGTCCCTGCGTGCCCAATAGCTTCCACCTGGGCTGCTCTCTCTGGACGACACGCCCCCCTGCATAGCCGCTTGCTTAAAACTGAGCCAAAACTCTTTATTCTTGGGTTATACCTTTGTTGCCAGTTCGACGTGGGAATCACAGCGTGACTCTTTTGTGCCCCTGTCAGCGCCAACTACTCGCCGGACCCGCTGCGTAGGTCCCGCAGCACCCTCCCAACAGCGCAAGGGTGGTGTGGAATCAGGGCTGGATCAAGCGGGGTGAGCGGTCGCGGACAGGGCTGCGAGCTGCAGGGGACTCCATTGTCCAGGAGTCCCTGCGTGCCCAATAGCTTCCACCTGGGCTGCTCTCCCCGGACGACATGCCCCCCTGCATAGCCGCTTGCTTAAAACTGAGCCAAAACTCTTTATTCTTGGGATTTACCTCTGTTGCCAGTTCGACGTGGGAATCACAGCGTGACTCTTTTGTGCCTCTGTCAGCGCCAACTAATCGCCGGACCCGCTGCGCGGGTCCTGCAGCGCCCTCCCAACAGCGCAAGGGTGGTGTGGAATCAGGGCTGGATCAAGCGGGGTGAGCGGTCGCGGACAGGGCTGCGAGCTGCAGGGGACTCCATTGTCCAGGAGTCCCTGCGTGCCCAATAGCTTCCACCTGGGCTGCTCTCCCTGGACGACACGCCCCCCTGCATAGCTGCTTGCTTAAAACTGAGCCAAAACTCTTTATTCTTGGGATTTACCTTTGTTGCCAGTTCGACGTGGGAATCACAGCGTGACTCTTTTGTGCCCCTGTCAGCGCCAACTACTCGTCGGACCCGCTGCGCGGGTCCCACAGCGCCCTCCCAACAGTGCAAGGGTGGTGTGGAATCAGGGTTGGATCAAGCGGGGTGAGCGGTCGCGGACAGGGCTGCGAGCTGCAGGGGACTCCATTGTCCAGGAGTCCCTGCGTGCCCAATAGCTTCCACCTGGGCTGCTCTCCCTGGACGACACGCCCCCGTCCCCACACGCCCCACCTATTTAAGGAATTCTAATCAAGCGACGCGGGAGCGCGCGGGAGCGCCCGGGGCTCAGCCCGGGCAAAAGGCGGGCCGTCTGAGGCCGTCAGGAAACGGAAGAGATCGGACCGGGCCCAGTCTCTTAAAAACGAGTTTGTTTGACCCAGTGGACCGCCATTTCTTCTTGAACATCACCGAACAGGTCTCTCTTTTTAGTGTATGATATTGACTGATCCAATCTTCTTAATAACGTCAGTTGGTGAATATTTTTATTGAGTTATTGTGGATATGGTTCTCACGAGAGGAAGCAAAACTAAAGTAAAGGGGGGCGGAGGAAAACCCCTAGGTCCTATGGACGACTTTATTATCAAGGCAAATACTTTTATTGATCAAAGCATTAGTCTAATTGAAGGTAGGGTGTCCTTAGATCTCACATTGGCAAAGAGGTCGTCCATGGGAAATTTAAAGAACGCAAAAACCCCCGAGGTTCAGCCCAATAGGGGGCACGGGACGATCTCCAAGGGTAGGAGAAGTCTCCCAAATAAAGTAGATTTGTCGGCCTCACAACTTTCTGACTTTCAACTAAGTTTGGACCTAGAAAGAACCCCAGAATTAATTCCCGAAATAACTCCAGATGAAATAAGGTTCATCATGATTCTAGCACCCAACACGAAGTAAAACTTATAACACCTCCACAAGACGACTATTTTTCTGATAACTCAGCTATTAATCAGTCCCTACATGACAATCTAGATTTTCCAAGCGTAGCAAACTCCATCCATCTTCCATCTAGTAATACGCAAAGGGACAATGTAAACCCACATCTAATAAACAACATAGCAGAGCTCTTAAAAATCGCTATTGCACCACTTGATTTAAGATTGTCCCAGATGGAGCAACAATTACAGCTTCTCGTTAACATTATGAAACCTAAACAAGCACCAGGGGAAAAAAGAAAGAGGGGAACTAAACCACCTCCTCAAAATTTGCCACACATGCATAATAAAAAACACGAAACTGCTTTATCAGAGCCTTCTTCCAAACTACAACCCCCTGATGTACTTATTATAGAGAGAGCAGAAGAACCTATTGTTAATACTAACATAAACTCTCCGCAGGTTAATGCCCCAAGAGTAGTAACCGCAGGTCCCAAAATCCCTGTCCCTAGGGAAAAAAAATTGTTGCATGAAACAAATACTCTGACTTTAAACAAGCAGGCTCCCAAAATAGCAACAACTGATACCAGCACAGCTGATACGAGGGGTTTTTCTAAAAGTAGATTGGCGGTAGACTTGCCTCCGGAAGCAAGTCCATACGTGGTAGTTATGATAGGAGTACCCGAGCTTGAAGATCATGTTGTGGAATCTACATGGTCGTTGAAAAATAAGGTTCAGTATTGGTTAAACAATAATCGTCCCATTACAGAACAAGGGTCATCGAGGATTCTGATGGTCCGTAGAACCCCTTGGGTGGGGAAAAGTAGAAAAACGATACCGGGAGACTGCATTTTGATTTCATTTGAACATCCCTGGGTGGTGGATTACATATGCTCTGGGGAGTTTCCAAACACTTATGGTGAAATAGGAACTAGGCGACTCTCCTTTTTCTATCCCTCCAGGCCTCTTAGGGAGTTTCCTACTAATAATGCTCACCCTTGGGAAATAACAGCTTCAGCTCACGGTAACTATTCTAACCAATGGCAAACAGTGGGTTCCCGTTTTCGCGAGCATGGTGGTTACCAGCACTTACCAGGACCACGATCTTGGGGTGGAGGAAGAGATGAATGGGGCGTCCACTAACAGCGAATGTCAAATAGAGAGCCAATTCAAAGAGAACCCTGGTTTGGGATCCCAACGGACAATAGATTTAGTGTCCTTGAAATGGTTGATTGACCATTAACTCCATCCAAAGACTCCAACCATAGTACATCACATTCTATACTCAATCCCACAATGAATTGTCCAATTCAAGAAGTAGAGACCAACGTAGAATTGCACCCGCTATCTATTCTTTTTTGGAACATAGTGGGGCTTCGCTCCAAAATTGAAGATGGCTGGGCAACATATTTCCTTGAACAGGGGAAAATCATTTGTTTACAGGAGACCTGGTCCCTAATGGAGCTTCATCTCCCAGGGTTTCAAACATATTTTACGCCAGCTTTGGGAGGAGGTATTGGTAGACCTAAGGGGGGGCTGACCACATATATTGCCAACACAGTAAATTATTTTAAAACATCGTTGATTGCGTCGGACCCAAACTACCAACTATTAAAGCTTCTTCCCAATAAAACCACGCCCATCCTCTTGCTTAATTTATATAACAACCTCGAGGATGATCAATTTCTGTCTCTTATTTCCAACATCAAGGAGAAATTGAGAAATTACTCCATAGTTGGTAAAGGGCCAGTTCATTTCATATGCGGTGGAGACTTAAATATACATCCATGCCCACATGTTGGGAAAAACAGATGTGGAATCGTGGATGAAGACAACGCTCCTATTATGCACTTTACTCATAGTAAAGCGGGGACTGCTATGAATAATATGTTATTGGATTTAGAACTTGAAATAGTAAACAAATTAACTCCAGGGTCAAATCTCTTACAACCAACGTACGTCGGTAGGGGCTATAGTACGACAGTTGACTATATCTTTCTCTCCTCAGCTTTGTCTCCCCGAGTGAGGTCCTGTGAGGTGCTGATAAACACCTTTAGTGACCATTCCGCTCTCAGATTAGAAATACAACGAACTAAGGGCCAACCTGAAATGGACCTAATAGCGACAACTCTCGCAAAAAATAAATTAGAGCTAGTCACGACAAACGGGTATGCACTGAAGTGGGAGACGATCAATCCGGAGGTAATTACTGGGAAACTGGTAAAAGCGGCATATATAAATATAATCAATTGCCTCGATCTATCGTTATCTGATGAAGAAGTTTTAACTAATTTCATACAAATACTAGAGAAGATTAAGGGACTTCTCACGATAGCATCAAGGAGGTCACTCCCAACAAATAAAGGCTGGTTTAATCACTCCTGCACCATAGCCCTAGCTAATTTAAAAAAGGAATTAAAAAAAACAGATAGAGTTCCAGAAATAATCCGATCTTTGAGGCGCCAATATGTTTATGCACGAAAGCAAAGAATCATTGAATTAAAAAAGGAGTTATGGGATGATTTACATTCCAGCGCTGTGTCAAAGAACAGCTTGGCTTTTTGGCGTACTGTCAAAACACCATATTTTTTGGATCCAGACAGTCCCAAGATAGAAGTGGCCATTGATGAAGAGACGTGGGTGGCACACTTCTCCAAGATTTTTAAAGACACAGTAACTGTTAGCAAGGGTTCACAACACTCTCTCCCAAATGTTGACTATCCCATTTCCTTATTTTTTGATATCACCGAAGTTTTAGCGGCCTTAAAAGCAAGTAAGAGCGGGAAAGCCCCAGGCCCGGATGGGGTTCCAGTAGATCTGTTCAAATTCAATTCGGATATCTGGTCCCCCATCCTTACAAGAGTATCCACCGCAGCGGCAAAAGTTGGCCTGATTGATTCTTGGACAAAGTCAATTATGGTCCCAATTTTTAAAAAAGGAGACCGCCAAGACGTTTACTGTTATCGTCCTATTTCCCTTTTGGACTCGCTAGGTACAGTGGTTGGTAGAGTCGTGCTTGAACGACTCCGGCAGTGGGCTGAGGAGGGAAATATTATATCAGATTTACAATTTGGATTTCGGGAGGGGTTTGGAACGGTGGAGCAGGCCCTTAATCTTAGTCTGATCTTGGGAAAATATTGCCAAGTAAAAAAAGAAATGGTTTATATGGGCTATGTAGATTTATCTGCTGCATTTGACTGCGTCTCACACATAAAACTTTGGAACATCTTGACACATATGGGAGTGGACCCCCCTCTCGTAGATTTTATGAGAGAGTTATATTCAGGGGCTTCTGCAAGGGTGCGATTTGGTACGAGGGGCGAATTGAACGCGCCTTTCGGAGTGGAGCGAGGAGTCAGGCAGGGGTGCGTCCTTGCCCCCTTCCTCTTCTCCCTGTACACAAATGGTTTGGAGGTGGAGATGTTGAGGGGGGCTTTGGACCTACCTCGGGTAAAACGGCGGTTGATACCTGCCTTGCTCTACGCGGATGACGCGGTCATTTTGGCCCGCACCCCATGCGAACTGCAGAAATCCCTAAATAGATATGTCGAGTTTATGGGTGGCTTGGACTTACAAGTCAATGTTAAAAAAACCTTTGTCATGGTTGCCGGGCGAGCAAAAAAGCGAGTAAAGAACATCTATCTTAAAGACCAAAAATTGGAGGTGACTACTAAGTATTGCTACCTGGGGATAATGATTGATGACGGGCTCAATTGGAGATCAGCAGTCGAGGCTAGATGTCACCTCTTTAAATGAGCTATTATGTCTCTGATAAGTTTCTCCCAGAGACTAGGGAAAAGGCCCCCAGTGGAGCTTCTAAAAATCTATTCGGCCAAATGTCAGGCGATGCCCTCTATGGAGCTGGAGTATGGGGATCAGTAGAGGTCAGCGCCCTGCAGGTTGCCAAAAATAATTTTTTGAGATTTCTTTTAGCCGTACCAATGAGCACCTCAGTATACGCTCTCCACTTGGAGCTTGGAATTCCCTATCTCGAGGATTTGATAAGAATTCAGCCCCTATTGCTCTGGCGACGTATTTGGACCTCCGTTAATAACGTCTTTTCGCAGGAACTTTTGTTAGACTCAATGACCATAGACCATCCTTTAAAATAAAATGGCTATGCTATGTAAGAAATTTCTTCAAGGATCTTGGCTTGGAGAAATATTATTACGACCCCAAAAAAATCATCGAAATGCCAAAGAGAGCGCTGAAAAAATTGGCGTTAACGCACTTGGAGTCCTTGAGGTTGACTTCTGTGGCAACAAAACCGTCGGCCCTTCACGCCAATTTGATTCAGACCACCTATTCCATTCAACCATACTTAACTATACAGATTAGCACCTATCATACAATGTTGCTGACAAGATTTAGATTAGATTCTTTTTTCAGATTAGTATCTTTCCCCGATAGAAATAGTTGGGATTTAACTCCCACTCTTTGTCCTTGTGATGAAGTATCAATGCAGTCAAATATACATACTATTCTGTTTTGTAAATTTCATCACCCACATAGGAAGGTTTGGTTAGTACCTGTATTAAAGCGATGGGGATTAAGACAATGTCGGCCCGCGATGTTACGTCTTCAAATGTTAGATTCCGAATTGATCTGTTATTATGTCCTCAACTTTCTAAGATGTATTATAAAACATAGGAATAATCTGTAATATTGAGTCTGATTTTAGTCTATCTTGACGAAATGAAACTTCGTGAATCTTTGGTCTGGCTCATATGATATACGATAGGTTTTAACTATTATTTCTTTGCTTTAAAACATATGTTTTTTCTTTTATTGATTTTGTACTGTATTGCTTAAACAATTGCTCTTTTATGGTTTTTAAAAATTGTAAAAAACCGAATAAAGAAGATATTATTATTACTAACCTTCAACATTCTAATATAAACACATCCTGGCTGAGCAGCACACTACATCTTCTCCCTTCTTTGCAATGAGAAAGGGGACTTCAAAGATGTACAACAAAAGGTTACAATCAAAACCTAAGGTGAATAAATCTTGAAGTGATGTGATAAAGAATGCATTTTAAAACACGTAATGAGATAATGATAAGTTTTAAAATGTCTAATGAATGTGTAATACATTTTGAACCTTTAAAAGAAAAGCACTGAAAAAAACACTGAAGAAAGAACAATGAAAGCAAAGCATGTATCGAAAAGGAACACCACCCTTCCTTCCCCTTTAACGGAGACAACAGATGTGATTAAGACGAAGTTGCAAAGGGAAGAGTACTGTAAGGAAAAACAAGCAAAGAAATGAAGGAAGAAGTTTGCGCGGCAATGGAAGCACAAAAACATGAATAAGAATCACCACCAGGGCACAGTGGTTGGCCAGACCACTGTGGAGATAGCGAGTAGAAAAGAACAGTAAGTGCAGAAGAAAGAAAGAGAAACGCACTTTAAACATGTAAGGTGGTGTGAAAGGTACACCTAGCTGGATTTTGGAAAATGAATCCACTAGACAGTAGGAAAATGTAAAATCACGTACAGGTACCATGTAAGGTGAAATTACAGACTGTCTTAGATCTCATGAACAAGGGATATGCAAGAAAAGTACCGCAATTAAACATAATGTAAGTAACAAATATTAATGTTATGCTATTGTGAAACATGCCTTTGGAAAATTCTCCTAGGAGCTTGGGAAGAAGGCACTGTAAAGCAACGTAAAGTAACATAATGTAAAATAAGCACTGTAGTATAAAGTACCTTGAACATTGAAAACCCCCAAAGGAAGTTGGGGTGAAGGGTTTGCGGAAGGGGCACACAGCACAATGTGCAACAAGAACATTTGAGACGGATGTGGAGGAGGACCACATAAAGCAGTAAAATACAATGCACATAGAAATAAAATATGAAAATGCAAATAAAACCGTAAAAACACCATAAAATACACATTTTGAGAATGGAGAAAATTGCAGCACTGCAAGATGTACAGAGCATAGCACATTAGAACTTAGAGACACTCTGCTAAGATGAGGTGTGTCAATGTCCTACGAAAATAATAAAATAAAATAAATGAGGTGATCACCGTGGTCTGGAAACTGCTGAAGAACTGTGCTAAGTTCCGGTGAAAAACGATGAAAAGGAATGTAATAGTACCTTGGTAGGAAGATTGACGAGATAAAATACTGGAGAAAGTGTAATTGTAGTGACTAAAACAAAGGAACCTTAAATTCCTTGTAGAGGTGCGGTGGTGGAAGATAATCGCTAGAGGGCGCTGTTGTAAAAGTTAAAGTACAGTACTTCGAGAAAGGAAACTGCAGATCGAAGTGGTGTTGAAGGTTCCCAAAGAAGACGGAGTGTCTCAAAAACAAATGTGAACAGGCAGCAAGTTTAAAAAATAAAGAATTAAAATGAAACAGTACCTGCGGAAAATCCATTAAGGCGCTCCGATGTCCTTGAAGAAATTCCATGCGACGGAAGAAGGCACAACAGAGAACTGTGGTAAGATTGGATGGCAAACACTTGTGGTTGGCAAAAAGAGAAGTATGCTGGAAGGTGCACATGAAGTGAAGAAAAGCACCAAACTCAAAATGGCGGCACGCAGGACGACGTCAGGCAGGGTGGCTCTCGGTAAGAATAGGCTCAACAATTGCTGAGGAGCCGTGATGACGCAGGGAAGGATCGTCACAGAGGGAGAAGACCTTGGATGGGAGGTGCAACCACAGAGGATCCGCACGACTACAGCTCGAGGTATGGAGGTGTCTCGCGCCACTTTCAAATGTCGCGTGGCAAAAAACGGTAACAGTGCTGCAAAATGGCATTTCTTCTGAAAAATGCAGGATATTAAAAATAAGACTGACCTCCATTAGGTGACAGTGAGTGTCTGCTCACGCTGTAGTCGGTGCTAGAGAGTCGAATTGCTTGTAAAGTTTGCAGGGCTATAATGAAATGCCTGTAGCTGGGGCAGTTGTTAAGAAAAGGGAGGCAGCATAGAGGAAATTATGAGCTCCGATTACTTGAAGGTTACAAACACTGCATGTCAGGAACCAGGAATGTGAGGAACAAGCAAGCCGGAGCGGTGTGCAGGGGCAGACAGAAGGACACGTTGCTCCGAGCGAGTAGTCAGCCGAAAAACAAGCAGTGAAGAGCCAGAGTTGGCATGCAGGCAGGAACTGGCATGCGGACATGAACTGTAGGTAGAAACTGGGAGGCAGCAGAATATGCAATAAGGAAGTGGCACTTTGTAGTTGAGGGTGATCGGTGTCGCAGTAGCTTGCATGCAGGCAGGAACTGGTGCTGGAGCAGGTATAATACTTTTTATTGAAATACCTATTCCATTTTCGTATGTTTATATTAAAAGTACTACTGAATAATTATAATTATTAACTGTTTGGAGTATTTGACCAACCTTATTAACAGAAAGAATACACGTGGGAATGCATTTGCATGGCTAAAATAACAAGTGAACTAAGCCGGTATGCATATTAATGAAATAAACGTTGCTTATGTGAAGTTATTGTGATTTGCGCTCTAAATAAACATGCACTAATGGCTTTAGATGCTGCATATGGCTAGATAAATGCACACACATATGGGTATTAGCAGGGGAATAACACTATTTTAATTATTTACATGTATTAATTGCAATTTTGTGTTTCTTTGCTTAAGTTGACCATTGTGGCCTGTCACAAGATGGCCGCAGAATGAAGCCTAGCAGTACTAAATAAACTTCCCGAGTTATACAATGGAGAAAGGCGTTCACAATGACACCAGCTGTGTCCCCAGATTGACCCATCACGCCATGTCCATGAAGACTACTCTGGGAGGAGTGCCAGATGCCCCTGAACGTGAAGAAAATTGTATTATTATCAAACTCTGAAATAATGAACCTGACATGCACAGGACGAACTCGAAACATTTATCAGGGTCATGTCCTGTAGAAACAAAATTGTTACTATGAACTTCGCTATTCAGAACTTTGTAATTTGGAAATACATGGGAACTTTTGCGAATGTTGCTGTGAGATCCGGACTTCAATTTTAAACTCACCAATCAGAATCACGAGACTGGGGGAAAGAAACATTGTACATGTACATTTCAGTATAAATATTGGTAGACTAGAGAGGTATTAGCGCCACTTCTTGAACTGATGATCAGAGGTCCCGATGCTGACGGAGAGGAAGGTGACTCTACATGACGGCACAGAAAACTCTGACAAATTTTTGAGGACCAGTTCTGACTTAGAAAACGACATTTAGCCAGAATAGGTAAATATGACAAAGATGATATTGCATTTACTAGGCTTTACTTGCATTTGATTTAGATAAAAGAAATTAATGCTTGAATAAATGTGTCGGGTGATTATTTCCTTGGAATGATTAATGAATATGTTTAGAGTATTAAGATTTTCATCAAACTTTATAACAACTAAATGATTCGATCGACCTATTTGATGGAAGGATTGTTAGGGTGATTTAGGGAAAGTGGTTCTTCCATCAAGGAAAAGCAGATTGGTTAAGAACTGATGGTTTTTCCCTTTTACAAGGCACGGACAGTTTGATAGAATGAATGTTGGTGTTAGGGGCCCCACCAGCGTATGATGTGTGTGTGTTCGTGTGTCTGTGAAATCATTCCGTCTGTGGAAGTAGAGGGGATTTGAAGAACCCGATCTGCACCAGTTTCTTGGTAGCAGTATGATGGTTATGTATTGTTCTGGTTTGATGAATTTGCGTGTATATAGCTTATTGATTATTGATTGGTATTGATATATGTACTAACCCTATATGTTGAAGTCGTATTGAGTTTTATGTAGTGTGTACGGCTTCTGGGACGTAGGAAGTCGGTGACAATCCCATAGTAGGGCAGAGGGAAGCGCTGCTCTCGGGAAAGACGGAATTGTTGGCCCTGTATGCATGCAGGGGAAACGTGTAACAATTGAAGTTGCTCGTCGCATTGTCTGGGTTCGATTTGGTAGCATCGCCGTGGGTTGCCATTAGAGACATATTTTCTGTGTGATAGAAGTGTGTATGATAGCGAAGGTTACCTGTGAAGTTCTGGTCTTAGGTACCAGGGATCCTTTTGGCATTCCGATAACGCTTATCACTAGAAAGGTAATAGGTCCTCTCTGAGCTTGTTAGAAGGACAGGGCAGAGGTAAGCGCTGCTTTGTTAACGTGTGTTATAATTCTGTAGTAGGACAGACTGATCGCTGTTCTCGGGAAAGACAGGATTCTGTGTGAATGTGCTACATTTTCTGGTGTGAAAGTGCGTGAATGAAAAAGGCATTCCGGTTAATTGCGAAACTCTGGTTTTATTTCTCAGGAGCATTGCGTCTCCAACCATGTGTCTTAATTCTGGAGAAACAGTTAATTGATGCTTGCTAGAAGGGTGAAGTAGAGGGATGTGCTACTTTATCAACGGAAGTAACGATTCCGTAGTAGGGCAGAGGTAAGCGCTGCTCTCAGGAAAGGTGGAATTCTCGTGAGAAAGGTGTATTGCTATTCCGTGGTTAGCGAAGCAGACAATGGAGATGTTTATATGTTGTAACTAACAGAATCGTAGAAATTGAAACAAGTCTACCGAGTAGTTTTGTAAAGGAGGGGTAGACGAGAGACAGGAGACAGGAGCAGGAGGTGCTGCAGCGACTGCTGATGTCAGGAAGACCGCGCTGGGATTGGACAGTGGGTTGAAACAGTGGAAGCGCTCTGATTGGTGCGTTAGTGTGTGCCGCGCAAGTATTGGAAGAAGAGCAGGGTGACGTAGACGCTCCAGGATTGGTGCGTTGGTGTGAGTCGCGCTGGGATTTGTGGATTGTGTCGGTGACGTAGACGCTCCGGATTGGTGTGTTAGTGTGAGTCGCGCTGCAATTGGACAGGAGATCGTACAGTTGTAGAAAGGACTAGGGATTTACGTAAAACAGGAAAATGTATTATCACGATGTAGAAAAGAAGAAGAAGTCTTTGTTTGGTAGAATAAAAAACTGGTTTATGAAAGACAAAGAGATTGTGACTAGGGAAGGACAGTTACTGCCTCCGACGAAGACCCCCGCATCCTTCATGGTTGCGAAATATGGGTATCATACTTGTATTTGGTTGGACAATTGGGTGAAGTACACGAAGGAGGACGGAGTTTTAGCTTTCCCAGAACATGGCTCATTTAATCTGGCCATATTCAGAAATCTGCGGGAACGAATGATGAGTCTAGAGCCTCGGCCTAGGCCGACACAATTTGAAGCGTTGACTGAGTGGGAAGATGAAATGCATGAACGGGAAATACAGAGAAGCGGTGGTCGATATAGGTATATGTTTGGACGACAGTATGATCGTGAAACTCATCATGATCGAATGAGAAGGTGGCGAGATGCTAGTATGACTGAAGGACTGTTTCCCGTAAGAACTGCAGGTGAGACTGAAGGGAAAAAGTTTGCAGAGAAGAAACATAATGTGGAAACCAGGAGATATGGGGCGAATGAATCTGAGGACGATGTCTTAGATGACATGTTCTTCAAGAGTCCACCTCCGTATAGACGAGAACCAGAGGTCGGAACGCCAGTTACCCCAATGAGAGATACCCTGTGAATCATCAAAACAGAAGTCATGACACCTGAAGTGAAGAGAAGTAATTCCCTTAGGGAAAGAGAGAAAGAAATGGAAAACAGGGCTGAGAGTGAAAACTCAATGGACTTAGCAAAAAACACACTAGAACTGACAGAGAAAATAAGAGAATTGACCAAAAATCTTGAAGCAGTTACGGTTCCTGTAACAATAGGTCCCGTTATGCCTATTTTTGAGAAGCAGAAAGAAAGCGAACATGGTCTAACAGTTCCGCATGTGAGCAATAGGCAGATTGTTCAGCCAGAGCAAACTCTAATGAGAACAAGAGAGAACCCGTGGAGAGATACAATGTGTGAAGTTGAATTGAATATGCAGAATAATCCATTTTTGAATCCCGATTGCATAGAAAGGAACAGGATGACCGGAGGATCAATATTAGAACCCCAAAGAGTAACAGAACCAGTGAGTGTAGAGAAATCCACAGGAATAACCACTGATGAATTGAGTGAATGGCTGAAAGGCTTGCAGGGAAAGGAAATAGACTCCCAAACCATTGATGTGGCTAAATTACGCATGGTACTAGAAGAGCTAATAGTAGGAACGATTCCCACAGAGAAGCTGAAAAATTACCAGGATGAGGAGTTGCTATTCCTGTACAAAAGCGTCACATGGAGAGCAAAGTACACACATGACAGGCTGGAAGAAATAGCGAGTGAAATGGGAATTGACATGGACAGGGTAAAAGCTTTACAGAAGCCTTACCGAGTGGATTTCACGGATAAAGATATTGAGAATATAAACACCACAGGTCGAATAAGGCATATTAAGGACATAATCACTTTGCTGAGAAAATGGGGAGATGTCGAGAAATGGAAAAGTAGGTGGCATAGAAAACGAGAGGATGCATCAGACAGAACTTTTCCAGAATTTCCTATGAGAGAAAAGGAGAAGGTAGTGACAGAATTTCCCATGAGAGAGATTCCTGGAGGGGGATATGTACATGTCCCATGGACCAGACAGGATATTTTGTCATTTACAAATGACTTCCCTCGATTGAGAGAAAAGCCCGTCGAGTGGTACAGGCAGGTAGACAGATTTGTGAAGTTGTCAAAAGTGCTGTGGATTGACCTGAATAGTCTGTTTGATATAATAGTACCAGCAGACTTGTGGGCAGAATGTAAAATAGTTATAGATTGGCCAACTAAAGAATACCTCAGAGATCTCAAAACAGGAGCACCAGATCCCGAGGTAATGAAGAAATATGAGCAGGTTATGGTATTCTTGAAAAACAAGGTACCTCCCAAAGAAACAGACTGGTTTAAAATAGACCCAACACATCAGGAAGTGAAAGAATCAGTCCATGCTTACTATGAAAGACTAATACTGGCTTTCAAGCAGTTTAGTGGAGATGAACATCTGGGTGAAAAGGACCTAAGCCATTTTGTATATAGATTTGTATATGGTTTACGTCCTGAAATTAGTGAAATGATCAGACAGCACACCGTAGACAGTCAGAGCAAAAAGATCGATGAAATCCTGAGACATGCTAAATACTTTAGTGATGAGATTGAGGCAAAGCAAAGAAAGCTGAAAGAAAAGGCAATGTGGGCACAAGTGAAGGTTGCAGAAAGGCAGGAAGCCCAGTTAGTCGAACAAGCAAATAACCCAGGAAATAAAACGAGATTTGGCCCAGGAAAAGCGAAAGGCAATATAGAGCAGTAGAATCAGGTGCCAAAGCCGCCCTTGCCACACAGCAGAGGCACTCAGAAGTATAGCCAAGATTCGGGATCCTACCACGAAGAACAGGTAAACAAACCGCAACGCGCGAGCGCTGTGTCACAATATTGGCTGAGGAATGAGAAAAGTGATTCTGAGGAAGGATTCTGATGGTGCCAAGGGGAGGAAGAAGAGTGCGTGCTTGGCGCAACTCTAGAAATAGACCAGACAGGACCTTTTGTAGATGGGAAGGTTAATGATGAAAACATTACTTTTCTAGTCGACACTGGTGCTACCCATACAACTGTCAGGTCAGCTGATATAAAGAATCTTCCTCTCTCGGATGAAACAATCCAAGTAGTTGGTGTGTCTAACACACAGATCAAGACTTACCTTACTGACCTGGTAAAGGTCAGAATAGGGAAATTTTCAGACATTCACCGATTTGTGGTGTGTGACACCAGTCCTGTGAATTTGTTAGGTAGGGATTAGTTGTGCAAGATGAACTGCACCATTTTCTGTAGTTCAGATGGAATAGCTTTTGAGACACCAGTTGAGGATGTTCTGTATAAAATGACTATAGCTAACGGAGAGAATGATGTTGTTGAAACCTATGCTGTATTCAATCCTGATGAATTTCCCCCAGAATTAAAACAGACAGTGAAAGCAGCAGTCTGGGATTTTACTGGAGAAGATGTAGGCCTGATGAGAAATGTAGACCCAGTAAAAATCTCTGTAAAAGAAGGAGTAAGTTTCCCAAACATCCCACAATACAGACTGACACCCGAAATAATTGAAGGAGTAACACCTATAATTGAGAAAATGATCCAGCAGGGAGTGTTAAGGGAAATACTGAGCAGCCCATGTAATTCACCTATAATGGGACTGAAGAAACCTAATGGGAAGTTCAGAATAGTGCAGGATTTGAGAAAAATCAACAAAATTGTTGTGTCATGTGTTATATGAATACGTAAAGACAATGGATGTAAGGGATTGCTACGTCTGCATGCAATTACCTGCCTCTGTTTCAGAAGGAGTAACTTATCATCACCTTCCAGCTACGTATGGAATTACATGTAGTGTGCTAATTAGTGTATTTTATCAATTAGAGAAATTAGACTATAATATGTCAAATGTAGATAACATTTTTGGGCAATTGCCTATGAATAAAGAACTGAATCCTGCTAAAGAAGCTAACGTTTTAGGTGAGATTTTTATAGAAACTACAGAATTAACATTAGAATATGTTTTTAGAAACAATTTAACATGCAGTTTGAAGAAAGAAGAGAAAACATTCCTAGACATGGTTGAGAGAAGAAGGTTAAACATGCACAAGAAAGCAGAAGGAAATAAAATGACTGAAACAATGTGGGACATTGAGAAAGAAAAGGAGCTGAAGAATGGAGCCAGTCCAGCAATGGCTATAGATGCACCACAGAAAGGCAAACTATGCATTACAAGGAAGAGATCCCAGTGTGATTACTTTTTCATAGGCATTAGTGAGTGCCATGATACATACTTTATTGCAACCGGATGGGGATTTAGAGGTGGAGAAGATCCAGTCTTTCCTGGAATGTATTATATTTGTGGGAATAAGGCTTACTATAGGTTGCCAGACCATTGGTATGGCACATGTTACGTTGGCCTAGTCTTTCCAAAAATCTTTCACTTGGATAGAGTAGAAACCACTGGACAAACTAACCTACTAATGCGCAGTAGAAGAGAAACTTGGGCAGAAATTGTAGGTGAGATTTTTGGAGCTTTGATACCAGCAGTGGGAATATCTTTGAATGCATATAATATTCAAAAACTGTCAACTGTAGTGGATCGCTTGTCTACAAGCACCGCTGGAGGGTTTCTTTTGGCAAATACTGAAATGGTTGCCCTGCGTGCTATGGTAATGCAAAATCGACTTGCCCTTGATATTTTATTGGCAAAAGAGGGTGGAGTCTGTGGAATGCTGAAAGTTCAACATTGTTGCACTTACATTCCTGACGAAAGCAAAGATCTAAAAGTCTATATCAAAAATATAACTGAATTGCATGATGAAATAGTACCACTGGAAGCTGAAAATATCTGGACTAAAGTTGCTAATAAAATGATTGCTATAAAGAATTTCATAGCTAAAATAGGTAGTACCATTTTTGGTAAAATATTATTTCCACTAACGTGTGTAATTTTCGCGTTATTAATTCTTGGACTAGGATATATGTGTTGTAGATATAGAAGAAATCAAAAGAAAATTAGACGAGAAAATATAAAAAAGAGAGAAAAGAAACCAGAAAGAGATCCACAAGAAATAGAATTAGAAGAATGGAGGGAAAGTATGTATATAGAAGCAAAAAGAGAAGATGAAGAGGAAACAAGATTAAAACAACAGAGCGAGAAAACATTTTGAATTTCCGTAAAAGGGGAAAAATTGCAATTTTTTGGGTTTTGATTTTTGTGGTGATAAAATCACCAAAGGGGGGATTGCTGGAGCAGGTATAATACTTTTATTGAAATACCTATTCCATTTTCGTATGTTTATATTAAAAGTACTACTGAATAATTATAATTATTAACTGGAGTATTTGAAAATTAACCAACCTTATTAACAGAAAGAATACACGTGGGAATGCATTTGCATGGCTAAAATAACAAGTGAACTAAGCCGGTACGCATATTAGTAAAATAAACATTGCTTATGTGAAGTTATTGTGATTTGCGCTTTAAATAAACATGCACTAATGGCTTTAGATGTTGCATATGGCTAGATAAATGCACACACATATGGGTATTAGCAGGGGAATAACACTGTTTTAATTATTTACATGTATTAATTGCGATTTTGTGTTTCTTTGCTTAAGTTGACCATTGTGGCCTGTCACAAGATGGCCGCAGAATGAAGCCTAGCAGTACTAAATAAACTTCCCGAGTTATACAATGGAGAAAGGCGTTCACAATGACACCAGCTGTGTCCCCAGATTGACCCATCACGCCATGTCCATGAAGACTACTCTGGGAGGAGTGCCAGATGCCCCTGAACGTGAAGAAAATTGTATTATTATCAAACTCTGAAATAATGAACCGGACATGTACAGGACGAACTCAAAACATTTATCAGGGTCATGTCCTGTTGAAACAAAATTGTTACTATGAACTTCGCTATTCAGAACTTTGCAATTTGGAAATACATGGGAACTTATGCGAATGTTGCTGTGAGATCCGGACTTCAATTTTAAACTCACCAATCAGAATAACGAGAATGGGGAAAAGAAAACATTATACATGTAAATTTCAGTATAAATATTGGTAGACTAGAGAGGTATTAGCGCCACTTCTTGAACTGATGATCAGAGGTCCCGATGCTGACGGAGAGGACGGTGACTCTACATGACGGCACAGAAAAGTCTGACAAATTTCTGAGGCCCAGTTCTGACTTAGAAAATGGCATTTAGCCAGAATAGGTAAATATGACAAAGATGATATTGCATTTACTAGGCTTTACTTGCATTTGATTTAGATAAAAGAAATTAATGTTTGAATAAATGTGTCGGGTGATTATTTCCTTGGAATGATTAATGAATATGTTTAGATTATTAAGATTTTCATCAAACTTTATAACAACTAAATGATTCGATCGACCTATTTGATGGAAGGATTGTTAGGGTGATTTAGGGAAAGTGGTTCTTCCATCAAGGAAAAGCAGATTGGTTAAGAACTGATGGTTTTTCCCTTTTACAAGGCACGGACAGTTTGATAGAATGAATGTTGGTGTTATGGGCCCCACCAGTGTATGATGTGTGTGTGTGCTTGTGTCTGTGAAATCATTCCGTCCGTGGAAGTAGAGGGGATTTGGAGAACCCGATCTGCACCACTGGCATGCGGACAGGAAACTATGGAAAGGAACTGGAAGGCAGCAGGATCCGTAGGTAGAAAGTGGCACTTTGGAGTTGAGGGCGACCGGTGGGGGGTCATTGGTGGGGCTCGTAGTGCCAGATAAGTTGAGCTGCTGCTTCTCGGTTTTTGTAACTTGAGGTAGCTTTATCTTGAGGTTTCTTGGAAGTTGAAGCGGAGGGTCTTTCCAAATCGTTGCCAAATGTAATGTTACGAGAAGTGGTCCAGTCTTGGTAGTTTTCATGTAGGTTTATTAGGTATCAAGTTATATAATAGATGAGCCCCACCAGGAGCGGTCTGTATCTGCTCAGCCCATTTAGCAACTGACTAAATCATACCAACATTCTAACCTTCAACATTCTAATATAAACACATCCTGGCTGAGCAGCATACTACAGCGCGTTGCACAATTGATATTGGCTGTGAGACAGTCATTTCTCTGCGCTGTCACAGTGGTTTCCTGCATGTGGAGTGAATAGAAGCGACTCACACTGCCATTTGAAATGCAAGTTGATAAAATTGTGACGCAGACTCCTGCTTGGCTTATCCACTGCCGAAAGTCAGCAGCCTATAAATGTGCGGACATTGTGCCGCATTCTGTCCATCAATGGTTCTTTTCGCACTGCCTGTCGGAACATGTTTTTGAGTCCAATCGGAATCCCATAACAAAACCAAGCCTTTCATTGTAGAATGGGGTGACATCACGGCGCACCCGAGCCAATGAAACGCGGTCTCATTGTGACGACCTTCGCTGTCACACACATGACAACATTGGTAAGAGATGATGTCATGAGCCATCTCATTATAAATGAAGCAGTTGAAAGTAATCAAGTAACGAGGCGCGTTCCTCTATCTCTCCTCACCAAAGGACAGGTGAGGTGGGAAATCCAAAAAGATGAAAACAAAGGAAGAGCCTCCGATGGCGCAGAGACAATTTTATAAAGAGACTCCGAGCATGAAGGCTGCAGAATTGAGAGACGGAAACAAGGCGAGGTAGGAGCTGGAACATCCACACCAGAGCAGATGAGAAGTGTTCTGCAATGAGCACAAGTCTCTCACTGTGTACAAGGAATGGAATAAATGCTAAACATGGAAAAGGCTGAGTTGTCACATGCAAATGAGCCCGTGTTTTGCTCCAGTAGGAATAGACCAGCCTAAAGTACCAGGCCTGGAACCCCACGATTGGGCGCACGAGCCACTCTAAACCAGATTCAATATATCTGGGCTTCATTAACAGGGTTCAGCTTGAGCATTATAGCACAATGAACACAGAACCTAGGACACGTCACACCTGTCGCTCTTTGGGTGTCGCACTGATGGGTGGAATGCCTGAATTAAACTCAGCTACTAAGAATCGCACATTCCAGGCCATCATTGTTTTCTGCCCACCATGCAACCTCAGCCAGGAATAAATGAATGAATCAGCGATTTGCAATCAGCCTTTGTCCTGCTCCAGTTTTGCATCACTGTAAATGACGTGTACTGCTCTGAACTCTGTGATATCCTTGTTATCAATCTCTGAAAGCTATAAGGCTGAGAGATACACCCCTACTGGAATCCAACATGTCTACAGGTTGTGCATTGACGTCTGCAGATGGCACAATAATTTTATATATTACGCTTGATAGCCAGCTGCCTATAATGTGTATTAAACAGAGTGGAACATTCTTTTGTTCTTGATATCAAAATGCATTATTTCATTTGTGCACTTTGTTTAAATAGTGCTGCATAATATCATTGACTTTACGACACCAAGAAAAAATAGGATAAACACCATTAAAATGTAAGTTCTATTTTAATGCACAGAGCTAATTTTATAAAGATTTCAGAAGGCAGAATTCTTCTGGATTTAAACTCTCATTTGATGGGAGTTTGCCCTAGCTCTTTGGTTGGTGTTATGTGCCCCTGCTAGGGTCAGCACTGACCCTTCTCCGGGTAGGAGTGCTGCCATGCGTGCAGCGCCTCGGCCGGCGGACGCTTCTGCTAGCACTAACCCTTCTCCGGGTAGGAGTGCTGCCATGGGTGCAGTGCCTCGGCCGGCGGAGGCTTCTGGTAGCAATAACCCTTCTCCGGGTAGGAGTGCTGCCGTGGGTGCAGCGTCTCGGCCGGCGGAGGCTTCTGGTAGCACTAGCCCTTCTCCGGGTAGGAGTGCTGCCATGGGTGCAGCGCCTCGGCCGGCGGAGGCTTCTGCTAGCACTGACCCTTCTCCGGGTAGGAGTGCTGCCATGGGTGCAGCGCCTCAGCCGGCGGAGGCTTCTGGTAGCACTGACCCTTCTCCGGGTAGGAGTGCTGCCATGGGTGCAGCGCCTCGGCCGGCGGAGGCTTCTGGTAGCACTGACCCTTCTCTGGGTAGGAGTGCTGCCATGGGTGCAGCGCCTCGGCCGGCGGAGGCTTCTGCTAGCACTCACCCTTCTCCGGGTAGGAGTGCTGCCGTGGCTGCAGCGCCTCGGCTGGCGGAGGCTTCTGCTAGCACTCACCCTTCTCCGGGTAGGAGTGCTGCCGTGGCTGCAGCGCCTCGGCCGGCGGAGGCTTCTGCTAGCACTGACCCTTCTCTGGGTAGGAGTGCTGCCATGGGTGCAGCGCCTCGGCCGGCGGAGGCTTCTGCTAGCACTGACCCTTCTCCGGGTAGGAGTGCTGCCGTGGCTGCAGCGCCTCGGCCGGCGGAGGCTTCTGCTAGCACTCACCCTTCTCCGGGTAGGAGTGCTGCCATGGGTGCAGTGCCTCAGCCGGTGGAGGCTTCTGGTAGTACTGACCCTTCTCCGGGTAGGAGTGCTGCCATGGGTGCAGCACCTCGGCCGGCGGAGGCTTCTGCTAGCACTGACCCTTCTCCGGGTAGGAGCGCTGCCATGGGTGCAGCGCTCGGCCGGCGGAGGCTTCTGGTAGCATTGACCCTTCTCCGGGTAGGAGCGCTGCCGTGGGTTCAGCGCCTCGGCCGGCGGAGGCTTCTGCTAACACTCACCCTTCTCCGGGTAGGAGCGCTGCCATGGGTGCGGCGCTCTGCCGGCGGAGGATTCTGCTAGCACTGACCCTTCTCCGGGTAGGAGTGCTGCCATGGGTGCATCGCCTCGGCCAGCGGAGGCTTCTAGACAGACTCCTGTTTTTAGTTGTAAGCGGGAGGCAGCAGGTGCCCCCCTGCAAGTACTCCTCGCGTGGAGGGAACTTGGGCCCAATGTAGTCCAAACAACAACGTTTAAATGGGCACTATCTCTAGAAAGAAGAGAACCCGACCGCACTTTCTGAATAAATATCTCAGCGGCATTCAGAAGAGGTGAGCAGACTTGCGTTCACGTTTACTTTCTCTGTATGCTTTAGATTCTCTTTTCAGAACGTTTAACCGGCGTTTGAAATGGAGACTAATGTTCTGAAAGAGAATCGCTCGCCTCTTCTGAATAGTGCTGGGTTATTTCTCTGCTAAATGCGGTGGTATTTTCTGGATGGTTGAGCTGTTGTTGAACAGTCTCAGGTGATGAAGCTCACTCTCTCCCGTGATCAGGAGGAGAGGCGGCTATAGAACCAGTGTGGTTTATTGTTGTGTAATACACTGCGCATGCTCAGAACATGAGACGCTACTCACACAAATACTCATTGCCAACAGCAGGTCTTACTGAGGGTTTGCCAGTCATTATAGTACGTAAATGTCACATTATAGTAGTGCTGTCCAAATTTCAGCTAAAACACATCCCAGGTGACGGGAGTAACAAGAACGACGTTACTGTGTTGGTGGGGGGAAATAAAACATTTCAGAAGGCAAAGCGTGATTGTAAACTGAAATGGATTAAAAATATTGATAGAGTTTAACGGGTACCACCGTATTGTACCCATCCAAGAAGATAAAGTGCAGCGCTCGTGAAACAGGCGCAGCGCTGAGTAAAAATATGTTAAAGTCTATTAAAAATAAAGAAGTGGTAGCTTTGTTTGCCTGACCCTAATATGGCAGCCAATTACGACACAACTTTTTTTGGCGTGCCCCATCTTAAAAAACAAACAGCGCCCTGAGAAACAACCATTTATTAAGTAAAAGCGCCACTTTTGCTTTCCCTTGAAGTTACCGAAAAGTAGATACAATGGTGGCTCCTAAGAAGCTGCAGCAGTTGTCAAATGGCAGTAGGGGTGAGGGATGGGACGGGAACACCAGCACTAGAGGGACTGCGAGACAAGACTTGAACAAGCCCAATCCTCTTTAAAAGAAAGCACAAAACAATACAAATATCTTACCAAAAAGAAGCCCAACTGCAGGTGGACACAAAAAGAGCAAAACATCGAAATAGATACAATCAACAAGCGGAAGACACAGTGAGGGAGGCAGCATTAACACAACTGTGGCATTATGAGGAGTTGGGAGAGAGGAATGCTATATCTACACGTATGCAGCTATGGCACCGAAGCTGAACACAGGCAAACAGTCACAGACCAGAAATCCAAGAAAAAAAAGAGTCCCCCATAGAACACATAAAGGAACATAGCGGAATGAGATAGTACTTAGTCCATGCTGCATGGGAGGAACAGAAGGGAAAAAGGAGGGACAATGAGGCAGGGATGACCACTAGCAGGCAAGGATTTTCAAATGACACTGAAACAAACAAATCAAAAGAAAGGCGATGGCTTTAAGCCCACAAGAAAAATTACAATAGGTCTCGAATGCTCGACCTAAAAATCATAGAGCAAAGTTTTCATGTATTGTATATATTGTTATATTACACATTTCCAAACTCTGTTACAGGGATATGACGTAGTTGGCTCAGAATCATACAGTTCGGTTTTGTATCCAGTGAAAGGCCGGATTTAGAGGGCCGATGTCTGGACTCCAATATGAGTGATTCGTTCCCGACTGCCCAGCTGACCCAAACCCCACGATAATTTACTTACAGTACAATGACCGGCGACCATTCACTGAGAGGCTTAGGAGGGATGTGCGGGAGACAAGCCGTGCTTTGAGGTGCTTCTGCGACTGCCGTCTAGAGTTTACTTACGTATCCTAAGTAAAGACGCCGCCATTTTAACAGCACCTTTGTCAGCCAAAGATAGACCCCACTCAAAGATGTTCATCAATCACAGACAACTTTGTCCAGTTTGGGGTTGGTCACTAGGACATAAAAATAATTAACCCAATGTGTGAAGGCCAGTAAAAGAGATACGGCGAGAGATTACTGGGTGTTCAGAGAGAATCAAGGCTGTGTGCTGTTCGAGAAGAAAGTGCAGGCCTTTCTCAGCAAAGAGCACCGTAGCTACACATGAAGTGTCAGGACGATGGTTAATCTGTTGTGATGTGTGCACCCCCAACCCCCCTCTTTGTCTCTCCGCCCTGCTCTGGTGCTTTATATCTGTGTGTGCGCTTTATAAATCCTACTAAATACATAGAAACTACCCACGTCCTTTGGGAATGCAGACACCACACACGCCTGCTGGGAGGGATTCCAGCCACGCACGAAGACACGTGCAGACATCTTGGGCACTGCATTGTTAATGGATTGATATAACACCTACTGCCCCTGAAGAAGGGGCTTTGAAGAGCTTTAAGGCGTAGGCAGATGCTCACTGAACCTGACCTCTTGTCTTCTTCCAGAGACTCTGTGAATTTAAGAATGAGGGAAGGCGGCACTCTCTGCCATCTCATTATGGCTCGGATTGCTCAATCCGGCATTCCTTACATACACTTTGGAGATATTATAGATGTGACCTCCAGAAACACCCCAGACGTGGTCACCAGGACTGAACAGAGTAGTGGAGATGAGGCTTCAAGGACTGGACAGAGAGTAGTGGAGATGAGGCTTCAAGGACATCGAGTAGTGGAGATGAGGCTTTCAGGACTGGACAGAGTAGTGGAGATGAGGCTTCCAGGACTGGACAGAGAGTAGTGGAGATGAGGCTTCCAGGACTGGACAGAGAGTAGTGGAGATGAGGCTTCAAGGACTGGACAGAGAGTAGTGGAGATGAGGCTTCCAGGACTGGACAGAGAGTAGTGGAGATGAGGCTTCCAGGACAGGACAGAGAGTCATGGAGATGAAGCTTCCAGGACTGGACAGAGACTAGTGGAGATGGGGCTTCCAGGACTGGACAGAGAGTCATGGAGGTGAGGCTTCCAGGACTGGACAAAGAGTAGTGGAGATGGGGCTTCAAGGAATGGACAGGGAGTAGTGGAGATGAGGCTTCAAGGACTGGACATAGAGTAGTGGAGATGAGGCTTCCAGGACTGGACAGAGAGTCGTGGAGAGGAGGCTTCCAGGACAGAGAGTCGTGGAGATGAGGCTTCCAGGACTGGACAGAGAGTCATGTAGATGAGGCTTCCAGGACTGGACAGAGAGTAGTGGAGATGGGGCTTCAAGGAATGTACAGAGAGTAATGGAGATGAGGCTTCAAGGACTGGACAGAGAGTAGTGGAGATGAGGCCTCCAGGACTGGACAGAAAGTAGTGGAGATGAGGCTTCCAGGACTGGACAGAGAGTCATGGAGATGAGGCTTCCCAGACTGGAGATGAGGCTTCCAGGACTCGACAGAGAGTAGTGGAGATGAGGCTTCAAGGACAGAGAGTCATGGAGATGAGGCTTCCAGGACCGGACAGAGAGTAGTGGTTCCAGGACTAGACAGAGAGTCATGGAGATGAGGCTTCCAGGACTGGGCAGAGCGTCGTGGAGATGAGGCTTCCAGGACTGGACAGAGAGTAGTGGTTCCAGGACTGGACAGAGAGTCGTGGAGATGAGGCTTCCAGGACTGGACAGATAGTAGTGGAGATGAGGCTTCCAGCACTGGAGATGAGGCTTCAAGGACTGGACAGAGAGTAGTGGATATGAGGCTTCCAGGACTGGACAGAGAGTAGTGGAGATGAGGCTTCCAGGACTGGACAGAGAGTAGTGGAGATGAGGCTTCAAGGACAGAGAGTCGTGGAGATGAGGCTTCCATGACTGGACAGAGAGTAGTGGAGATGAGGCTTCCAGGACCGGACAGAGTGCTCCATACACAGTTTTTAGACTCACCAAAGTGCCCCAGGTCACCCTCTGAACTTGGCACAGTTCTCCTGTTGGTACCCCTAGAATTGTGCGCAGTACTCTACTTCAGACCTCTGGAGCTCACACAGCGCCTGTGATCTTTTGAAAAGGCAACTTCTCTTGTTGTTAGTGCTGCACAATAAATATACACACAGCGTTGCTCTCGAGAAGGACTCAGTGCTCAAACTGTGGCTTGACAGTACATCCAAAATGGGCCCTCCAGGGCTTGGCAGTTGGCACCACACTCCTGGCGAGGCTTGGCACAACTGTACACAACAATAATCCAGGAGTGGCCCTCACAACACAACTGCAGGTGGCATCTTTCGGGTGGGCACAGTGAAGCTACCAGGCTCTCAGAGCTGGGATCATTACTCCAGATGTGGTTTTTACAAGTGAACACGATACTTGCAATGGTAGGGTAATTCAGTGCAAACTGCTCCCTCTACTCATTTACAGCTGTAACCTCAGGGCTCAGGATTGACTCTGGCAGGATCAGATCTACATTTTATCCTCACAAGGTGGATTACACGTCTGCCATTGCCACTTTAGAAATCTGTGGCCACCGGTTTGAAGCTCGGCAGGTTCACTCAGCCTTTCATCCTTCCGAGGGCGATTGAAGGAATACCATTGAGTTGGGTAACTATAATTATCTGTTATTCGGCGCTAAAACTCTCCAGTGGCCGAGCGAGCACTGTACAATTACACATGTGTTTTTTATTACTGTAGGAACCGGCACGAAAGCACTTAGAAGCAGATACACTCTGTGGAATGTGCTACGTTAATACACATTGCTGTGAATATATGAAACTACTTTCTTCCTCACAAAAGGTCCTATAAAAGCACTAGGGGCCTCGATGGGAGGAAGTAAAGTGCTAAATTGTAACAAACAGTATGATAAAGTACACATAGGAGCCCTTGGCTGTGAAAACACATCACACACAGCTACGAAGTTTCACAGCCAAGAAGCTGACCTCCCTTTCACTGAAGGTGTCTTTCAAATGTGGCGCAGAAGAGGGTATTGTTTCTCTCTTTTATTTGCAGGCGGGAGGCAGCTGGTTTGTCAGAACACCTCCAAGTCCAAGAGAGCTGGGGCAGAGTCAGTCACAGGTGCTCCTACAGTCTGACTTCTGCACAAAGGTCCAGATGTCTTGCAAAATGAAAACACCCAGAGGATTCGAATATAGATCAGGTTTTGGGGGATTAGAGGGCTGATTGCCTTTCATTTTTCCTGGCTATCCATGTGAGAAGGTGGCCTGATATATGCTGTCCACTAGTTGTAGCGGGCACCTTGTATCAGTCCAAACAACCCGTTATGGTGAATGGTTAAAGACAATAACAACAGAACAAAGTGGGAGAAGGCCCAAGGGAAAAGTTTTTAAAGACCAGCAGGTTGTAAATCCCCTTAACCAAATCACTATAACACAAAACAACCCGGGTCTGGTGCTGAGTCAACAGGGATAAACAAAAAGCATATCTACTAGTTTCGACATCTCTAGTTAGATAAGAACCCTTCTGGGAACAGAACCCATCAATCACCGAGGAGTCAGTGTGTTGTCATCATCTGGGTCTGTCTCTCTTGATACACCGCAACAAGTCTGGAAGGAACGACCTGTTTGCGAGTAAAGAGAAATGGCATACGAGGGTTGCAGTCAGATCTCCACTAGAGATGACAAAGACCAAAAATTGAACTCTCGCTCAGGTGAAAGGGGTTCTAAAAGTGCAGCACTAAATCAAAAAAGGTGAATAAAATAACTAGAGATGTCGAAACTAGTAGATATGCTTTTTGTTTATCCCTGTTGACTCAGCACCAGACCCGAATGGTTAAAGACAACCTTATGTGAAAGCTATCCTAATGGTAGCTATGGAGAGCAGCCTTCAGGCTAAGTCTTGAAGGAATGTAAAGCAGCTTATTTTACCATTCTATGATCTCTTGAATGATCAAATGAAAAGACAACTACAGCAGGTATATATCAAAAGATATGTATTTAAGGTTAAACACACCCCTCTAGTCTCTATATGAGACTGGAGTTTGAAATACTTAGTTTACAAGTGATCAAGCATCAGTAAAAGCACAACTACACGTTTGAGACCTAGGGGTGTACCAAACCATATACTAAAAAAATTGTATAAGAACCACGAATGGAATAGGCACTAGGCCTATTGCCTCTAGAATCACTGGGACCCCAAGGAACCACCCAAGGTAGTGACGCAGGGGACCCACGGGAACTGTATGCAGTGTGGAAACACAACTACAGGTTCCTATTATCTTCGATGGGGAATGTCGCGGTTGGAATTTTAGAGATTAGGGACACTTCTAATCGAGTCAGGACCAAACCCTCTTGGACTTAGGTAGTTCTAGGGCTAGCACTAACGAGAGTACCAGAGTACTCGAGTTACCCCACCCAGGGAAGCCGGGTGCATAGGTGTCTTTTGGTGTCGGGTCGCGTCGTCGATTTCAATGGGAGCCTGCAAGGAACTGCTCCTGCCATGAAGAGGAGAAGTGTCTGGAGAGATCCAAGCATGGATCTAGGATGTAAGGAACCTGAAAGCAGAGGGGACAGAGTCTGGGTCACTTGCCAGTGACCTATGGCAGGATGGACCAATGCCCACAGATGTCGGGTGCTTCAGGTGAGTTCATGGGTGTCTTGACTCTTCAGCCACGAGGTCCAGGAGGTGTCGACAAAGTCCACGAGCTGGATTCGAGCTGTCCCATGAAGTTTGTCGAGTGCTGCGGTGTCGGTGACCAGAAAGGACCCAACAAGCCTTGACAACGGCAAGTCACAGGAAGTCAGAGAATGGACTGCAGTGCAAGGTCTGATGGACTCACCCAGCAAGGGTAAGTAAGGGCAAGACTACAGCAAGCAGAAAAGCCCCAGCATAAGTGGAGTTGCATTCGTGGGGACCGGCTAGCCAATGGGCTTCTAATCGCGAAGGAGCCTCGAGTGGTCGCACTTGGAGCTGGCCCACGGGTCACTCGTGGAGTGGAGGCCTACAATCTTCAGTGCAGGAGGTGCTCAAGGAAGGGGCTACTAAGAACCCAAAGCACAACTTCAAGGAGTACCAGCAAGATAGTGTTGCTGCAAAAGTTCATGGTGTCCAGGGGTCACGGTTTCACGTCACCCACGATAGCCACGGACCTCAGCTTTGCTGTGGAATCAGGGTAGCCTTGGGGAAGTCTGAAAATCCACCTCTGGGGATGCAGAGACTTCGGCGTCCGGCGGGAGCTTCAGAATTGCAGACCGGTCAGTTGCTTCTTTGGTGCCTGCCAAGCAGGGGAGTCACTCCTTGACCCCAAGGGAGATTTCTTCCGTCTTCTAGTCGTGATAGAAAGTTGAAGGTCCAGGATATATGTTGCAGTGGTTCGTCCAGGGTAATCTAAAGTCCTAGGGAATGGATTCCTATACTTATACTAAGTTTAGGGGATGGACTAACTCTAAGACCCCACCTATGGGTGGGCCTGGGGTGGGGGTGGTTATACCCCTTCCCCTTTGTCCAGTTTCGTGGCAGAGCAGGGACTGAGTGCCCCTGCAACCGGTTTGAACTGGGCTATGCACAGGGACACCTTGTGTGTCCCAGGCAGTGTCTCAAAAGCATTCTCTGAATGCACACACCCTGCCCCAATACACTTCTGCCTGTCTGGGGAGGTGGTTACACCTCCCTGAGACAGGAAACCTATTGTCCAGGCCTCCCCTGCCAGAGTTTCCCTCAGCAGCAGGAGGCCAGACCCTTGTCTGTGGCATCCATTTTGTGATGCCAGGGCTTTGGAAAGTTTTAACTGGGTTTAGCCAGTGTGAACATGTCTCTCCCTCTAGAAGGGTGGAATGCTACCCCCGTCCCCAGAACTGGCGAGGGGCAGTATTTCAAAGCGTTTGACACCAAACACATCATGTTTTGATGCAGCCATCCCAAAGTTAGCATTTACCGGGAGGTTATAATGCACTTAAGAGTATATGGTATGGCTGTATCATAGAACACCACTTTGCGATCCCCATCAAGCTGCACAGCCAATCGCAGAAAATGGGATGAATAATTTTGGATAAAATTGAGGATTAATAGAAAAAGTTGATTATGAATTTAATTCATTGGATTCATTGGCGATTGGCTGTGCAGCTTGATGGGGATCGCAAAGTGGTGCCCTCGTGTTCCTACTATGTTGCAGTGCAAGTGGACGGAGCGCGGAGCAAGCGAGCATGCCTACTAGGTTGAAACTGGAGAGTCCATGACAAGGATTATAAGGAACAATTTGAGTAAGGAGGTGTGCATCTCACCACCAATTACTTTTCACTGTATCACAGAACAGCCATAAGGAAGTATTTCCGCAAGCTGCAGAGGGGCTCAGCTCATGCTTGGGCACTCTCTCACATAAAACCAAGCACCGTGCCTTCAGGATTGTCAAGGCCTGCCATAGGAATAGCGTATAGGTTTATATGTGTCTGTATAAGGTAGTGATATAGGTAGCCTATACCACAGTAAGGGGTGCAAGCACACCCTTACCCAGGCTGCAGTAGCAGACCTGTGGTGTAATTTTGGAGTGCTTCCCAGGGGTGGCATAATAAATGCTGCAGCCCCTTTTAGGCCTCTGAGGTACCTATGCCCTAGGTACATAGTATACCATATCCTAGGGGCTTATAAGGCATTCCAGAATCCAATTAGATATGTACCTAATGCACATGGTAACCATTTTAGAGAGGAAGCAGCAGGCTGTGGTCCTGATTAGCAGGGCCACAGCCAGACTAAGGTCGAAAAACAGTGAAACACCAGCAAGAAGTGGGGGTACCCATGTGAAGCATATCCTACTCTCCTCGAATCCACAGAAAAAAAAATTACTTATAAAGGAAAACAATTTACATTAGCCTACATAACTGATACATAGCCTGTCCCGTGGGCCTGTGCTGCACACCCTTAAGAGAACTTTCAGATTTTCTAATGACAGACAGCAGGCAATGGAAGGTAGAACCATTTGACCACTATCACATGGTGTGTGTACGAGTGACTCCAGGATTGGAGATCAGAACACCTGATGCTTACTTCCCAGATGACGGTGTAATCAGCCGGTATCAGCTACACAGTCTGTGTGAGAGTTGGGCTGCTGGGCACTCACCTTCAGCAGTTCCATTGACTCGGGTGGTTCCTTTCTCACCAGGAGCTGCGGATTCTGCCACTTGTCCCTTCGGTGGCCCCTGGGCTCCTGCCCGGTCCAGGAAGTGTGTGTTTGGAGCTGGCTGTGCTGCAGCTCTGTCTGCTTGTGAAAGTGCAGCAGACTTCCAAAGTCTGGGTCTAACAAGAGCCAGAGCTGGGCTTCCCCCTGTCCAAACCCAAACTCCCAAAAAGTTATTCCGAGAGGGAGGAGGAGGGTGGAACGGGCCAACGACAGATCATCACGCAGGACTTGGAACAGCAGAGGGAGGTCTGCGAAACACACACACCGGGCCCAGCTGGAGAGAACACCGCCACTGCAGAACCATTTAGGAGTGAAGATGTGAAACAGCATGCAGCCCTTAGCTTGCTTCTTCCTAGAAACAAGCATTTGCAATGCAATAGGACTGGCATTTACCCAAGACCTATTGCATTGGAAACGGGAGTGTGGGCGAGCAGGTGAGAAGCCAATAACAACGGGAGTATGGTGAGGCTGAGAAGGCACCGGCTTCGGGGGGGCACGGGAAGTATGTAGTGCTCGCAATCTACTGTGCAACACTTGAAGTAAACGGGCCAGTAACCATGGAACAATATAAATGACGACATGACAGTCATAAGTAGGGACTAACAAGCCTAAAACCAATCGGAACGCAGCATTTAGCACCTAAGTCAATCGAAAAGAAGGGCGAAGAGTGGGCGGAGCTTCCATGGAGCTCCACTCAATACTGAATACTGCATGCCTCGTTAAGCGAGCAGCACATGCGCGCTGCCGCTATAGGCACGACCTAACAATGGGGGATGAAGTACTGGGTTTTTAGAACCCAGCGGTGCAGGGGAACACACCCTAAGACTTCGAGTTCTTCCTGTTTCAGACCCACAGAAACACAGAGTCTTCTAGGTGAAGTCAAAGATCGATTTATTGGCTGCAGACCAATTACAGGTATCCGAGAAGTACATACAAAATATCATGCTTCAGGCACAGATTCCTTGTTTTACGATATGGTCATTCACATGTATTCATTACAAACGAAAAGGCAGAGTCATGATGACCATCCCACATTCCAGTTAAGTCAGCCCACAATTATTTACCCAGCGAGGCTCAGATCCCACATCAGATATCAACAGGCCCCAATAAACACGGGCATCTCCTGTTTGTAAAACAAGCCATAAAGCAGGAAGAGTCAGGTGTGAAAGAGATTAGCCGGAGGATTGTGTTCATGAAGAGGCTTTATGGTGTGTCAAACCCTGATGCTAATCACAGGTGGCCGTAGGACGGGGAGCTCGTGGGACCGGACTGACCTGGGGCAGCGGAGCCAAGCTGCACAGGTCACAGAGAAGTCAAAGGAAGGCACATGTGTTCTAAAGGCCCGTACTTGTTCGTAATGTGTAGCCTATGTGAGGGCAACCATAAGATGGCCACCGCTCCAAGATGGAACCCACGAAGTCAATGTGTAATATCGTATACACAGTGCATTTATCGCTGAAATGTTATGCAAAGCACTTGTACATACCGCATTGACCATTCGCGGTTCGCTAATACCGGAATAGACAGTTGTAGGGCCCTGCCTCCTACGCGGTCCCAAATTTCAAAGTACCACAGACCCTCCTTTTGCCCTTACATAGGCAATACCTATACTCATATCAATCCGAGTCCAGGTCTATATTCATGAAGTCATGGAGATTTTGCTGTAGCATCATCCTATTACTTAGCTCGTCCCTCGATACAGGTTTCCTTACACATAATGTAGCACAGATATCGCAGGAGCACACTGTATACACAGACAGAACAGGAAAAGGATGGCTAAGATCATTCCAATGACCATCAGAATTTTCCAACCCCAGGCAGATATGAGTTCCCAGAACCACCCCACCAGTGACCAATCTCCTTTATCCACGTGAATAGATTCAGATATTTTATGCAGTTTGGAGATGGCTTGATAAACTGTTGGAGCGTTATCTGGTATGAAAATGCAACAACTAGATTGGATGACCTTACATACCCCACTGCGGTCTGCAAGTATGACGTCTAGAACCATACGGTTCTGCAAAGTCATGAGGCGATCCGCTTGGAGCTCAGCTGTCAAATTATCAAGGGCACCAGCCGTAACATTAACAGTGGATTCAACCACACGAGTCAGTTGTCTCAGGTTCCTACTATTGACCATAGGTCCCCAAAACGGCAGGAAACCCAAAAAGAAGTCTCCTGCTTCCTGACCGGCAGTATCCTCCTTACTAATCACGCCTCTCACAACTCTGGTCTTGTGATAATCAGAGGCAGCAGTAAATATCGGCGGTAGCAAGTTTGCAATATAACATGTGCCAGAGAAATCAGGGGGCAACCATGTATATGCTCGGTCATTGCAGACAAAATAGGTACCCTTGGCAGCCAAAAACGCAGGGGAAAACTGTGATGGAAAAGTGTACGTTTCAGTGCAGTCACTTTTCCCCAGTTGAGCTCTTGGATTCTGACCATTACCTTGTAAACAGAACCGACCTATGTGGGGTACGACCCAAATTGGGGATGACATTTTTCGCTGCCTCTCACCCAGACTAATACTATACCCCGTCGCGTTCCACCCTACATAAGCTCGCAATTCATCCTTGGGTATAGATGAGTATGCGTCGATATCTCTGCTCATATCGGCAACTCCTTTCATTAAGGCTTTATTATTGGTGCTAGGTCTGATGGAACGCGGTTGTCGCGGGGAGTAGGCATCTAATGCAAAAAGAAACATGGTCTGGAATGCCCATGACGATCCATTATAGCTAAACGGCAGCACTAGATAAGGAATACCCTTGTTAATGGTATGTGGCATTAAACCACACACCCAGCAATTGGTTTTATTCATGACTAGTTGGTGCTGGTGCAGGAGCTGAATAAACGAGTTGTTTACAAACTCTGATCGTCTAGCTTGTTCGTGTTCAGGCAGAGGGTGGAAGGAGTGTGAGGAGACAGTAGGAGGAGGTAAAGGCTGTTCAGTGGGTGCAAAGGGCACTTGAGAGGAGAAGAATACAAATCCTACAGTAAACACCATCATACTACATAGTATAAACAGACATAATAATATAAAACGTTTGCTCTTCATTATTCTACATATTTTCGCTTTATAGTTCATTTCCTCAGCGGGTCTCTCCATCTTGAAAAACTCCATCCTCTAATCGTGCCGCTCGCGGCGGGTGAGTATCTTCTGCTAAGGAGTACGCCTGTCAGTCCAGGGAACGCCCTAGACCAACCAGAACCGTTGACCTAACGTCTTCGGCCTGTACCCCAAAGTCTTGGCACCGCGACCCTGCGGCTGAACCCGGATGGTGGTTCGAAAAATAAAAAAATAAAAAAGTCCTTCAGATGGGAGAGCTATAATATCAAAAAATAGTAAGGGAAAGGAATTTTTATTTGTCCATAGGCCTTGGTCTCAGGTTGTAGCGGTTTCTGCCAGGTACTGTCTGGTCTTGAAACAAGAGTTCAGGCTCTGTGGTGTCCAATCGAATTGACGGTGGCACAGCTTCTTGCAAAATATCGTCACTCTCTTGTTCTGAAGCTGTGCCTCTTACGCGTGCATCACTAAATGGTACAAAATGGGGTACAGTGTCTGTTTCAGAATCAGCAATACCCTCCTGGACCCACTGGTCATATGGTAAAGGCAAAGGGATCCGTTTACAGTGGGCGCCGTGAATCCAATTCTTTTTCCCTTTTACTCGAACTGCTGATCTTGTCGACAGAAGTACGAGGTGAGGGCCAATCCAACGGGGCTCATCGTTGCTCTTTCGCTGGAAGTTCTTCACGAGAACCCACGTGCCAGGGTCGATAGGGTGTCCTGGAGCTTCAGAGGCCTGGGGGAGAGTATCATGCACCTGTTGGTGTAAAACACGCAATTTAGCCGTCAATTCATACAGATAGTCAAGCAGTACTGGATGTTCGATTTCGCTGAATTTTGTCGGTCTTGGAACACCCCATATATTGGCCGGGCGGCCAAAAATGACCTCATATGGGCTAAGTCCCACTCGAGATTGTACGGTCATTCTGGTGGATAGGAGTGCTAAAGGCAGAGCGTCAGGCCATTTAAGACCGGAGCTCGCCTGGATTTTGGCCAGTTTGAGCTTTAGAGTGCCGTTGTAGCACTCTACTAATCCAGCTGATTGGGGGTGATTTGCAGCGTGAAATTTATGCTTTATCGCTAACCCCTCACACACATTCTTCATCACTCGACCCACAAATTCACTCCCATTATCACTCCACACCATTCTTGGCATTCCAAACCTAGGGAAAAATTCTTTCACAAGGGCTTTGGCTGTGGATAAAGCAGTGTTGTCTTTTAGGGGATATGCTTCTATCCATTTTGAAAAAGCGCAAACAACAACCAGTACATATTTCAAGTTGTTGCACCTTTCCATGTGGATAAAATCTAGCTGCAAAACCTCAAATGGATATGATGGAGGCGCAAAATGACCAGCTGGAGTTGGGGTTCCTCTACCAGGGTTGTATTTCAAACATACCATACAATTCTTGACCACATTCTCTGCACACTTGGGAATTCCAACATTCTGCCATACTGGAGCCAACAACTTACAGATTCCTTTCACACTGATATGTGCCATTCCATGTGCCATAGTAACCACTGGAAGCACATATGCATCAGGTAGCAACCATCGCCGGTGTTCTGACAAATCAACCCAACAACCATTCTCATCCAATTTACCCGTACTTTCTCTCCACTTGCTCAACTCTTTCTCTGTGGCTTCAGCTTGAAGGGACTTCACACTCTCTATCGTGTCTTCACACATTCCAACATCACCAACCCATCTTGCAGGGCCTGCAACTTACATTCGAGTCTTCACATATTTTGCTGTTTCTTTCGCGATTTCATCAGCAAATGCATTACCACGACCAACATCATCAGTGACTTTCTTGTGCGCACTGCATTTCATAATCGCAACTTGCAACGGTAGGGTCAGTGACTCAAGGAGATCATTCACCAACTTGCCATTCTGAATTTTAGCTCCATGCGAAGTCAGGAACCCACGTTCTTTCCACAATCGCCCAAAACTATGAGCCACGCCAAAGGCGTACTGGCTGTCGGTATATATGTTCACTTTCATTCCTTCAGACAATACGCATGCTCTTGTAAGGGCAATTAATTCTGCTGCTTGAGCCGAATTATGTGGCACACGTGCAGTTTCAACGATCGTGTGCAAAGTCGTGATAGCATATGCAGCAGTCGTATCACCATTCGGAAGCTTGAAGCACGAACCATCCACCCAGAAGGTACCATCACACTCAGTCAGGGGAGTATCCTTCTGAATAGACAATCATGTTGCTCAATCTCATCTATGTCTGCTGGAATCGGCAATAATGTAGCTGGATTCAACGTGTTACATCTCTTTATGTGTATATGATTTGCCAACAGTGTCAATTCATATCCTGACAATCGAGCACTAGTTAAGTGCTGTGTCTTGGTCCTGTTTAAAAATGTGTCCACAGCATGTGGAACCATAACAATCAATGTATTATCCATCACTAGTCCGGCAGACTGTCGAATAGACATAGCTGCTGCAGCTGTAGCTCTCAGACAACTTGGCAATGCCCTAGCTACCGGGTCCAAGGTTGACGAAAAAAATGCGCATGGACGCGGTCTGTCGCCAAAAGGCTGTGTTAACACTGATAATGCGCAACCGTCTTTTTCATGAACATACAATGTAAAAGGCTTGCTGTAGTCAGGGGTACCCAACACAGGAGCTGAACATAATGCATCACGCAATTCCCAAAAACTTTTCTGACACTCTTCAGACCATGGGATAGGATTCGGTGTGTTTTTACAGGTTAATGCTAACAAAGGTTTTGCCAGCAAAGAAAAATTTGGTATCCAGTGCCTACAGTATGAAGTAATGCCCAAGAAAGCACGCACTTCTCTCTGTGTTCTTGGCACGCTCAACTGTGCAATGGCTTGAATTCTTTCTGGGGTCAGTTTCCTTCCCTCCTTCGATAAGAGATGACCTAAGTAGGTCACTTCTTGTCGACAATATTGCATTTTTGAGAGAGACACTTTGTGATGAAAGGCAGACAAATGACGCAACAATGACAATGTAGCTTCTTTGCAAATCTTTTCAGTATCCGCGGCGATTAGCAAATCGTCAACATACTGAATAAGGATAGCGCCACTAGGTAAAACAAGTGCATCAAGCTGCGCTTTTAAAGCTTGACTGTATATTGATGGACTTTCACAGTAGCCCTGTGGAGCGCGTTTAAAGTGGAAGCTTCGGCCTCCTAAACTGAAGCCAAAAATGTCCCGGCTCTCCTCTGCAATTGGGATGCTAAAGAAAGCATTCTTTAAATCGATCACTGAGAACCATGCAGCGGAAGCTGGAATCATAGTTAACAAGGCAGTTATATCAGGGACAACTGGAAACTGTGGCACAACAATCTTCTTAACCTCTCTAAGATCAATCACACATCTGTAAACAGGTGGCTGTGAAGGGTCCGTACGTTTTAAGACAGGTAAAATAGGACTATTGCAAACGTTGCCTCTTGTTTCTTCAATTACACCCTTTTTAATCAAATCACTCACAATTGCTAACAATGCTCTCTGACCTTCATTGGAGATCTTGTACTGGGGAATGCGTGGCAATCTGACATTGGCTTTTAAAGTGACCACATATGGCGGTATTTCCAAGACACCCACATCATTGGGACCAGTAGCCCAAAGGACATCCGGAAGGGATGACAATTCAGGTGGCATTGCATTCTTTGACAAATACACCGGGGAAATCACTTCCTTACCTAATGTAAGTCGTACTCCTGAAGGAGAACAATATAGCGTTGCATGCAATCTTTTTAACAAATCTAATCCTAACAGATTTTCACCACAACCTGTCGTTAGGATGAGGGGTGCTTTTAGCTCACAACGTCCAACAGAAAGTGGCATTGGACTAGAAATCGGGTTCCTAACTGGGGCGCCAGAAAAACCTACTGAAACATTCATTTCGCCAGACAAAGGCACGCCAGGGAGTTTTGAATGCATAATTGAACTCTTTGCAGCACCAGTGTCCAGCAGAAAGGGCTCTGTTACACCCGCTGTAGTCACTTTAACATATGGTCCACTCTGATCCACTGGTACTGAAACAACTCCCTCTCTCTGTCTATGGCTGTCCTAGTAATCATTACCTTCCACATTGTCGTCTTCTGCATAATAATCATTATTATAGTACTGACTGTATTACCAGTTGCGTTGGCTTGCTGATCAAAGCTATTTATCGTATTTTGAGGCGGAAGAGGACGCGCGTTCTGGGGAACATTTCCACGCCCTCTGCCTCTAGGAGCTTGCTGACCACCTCTACCTCTTGTGCCATACGCATTACTAGAACGCTGCATTAATTTAGGACAACTATACTTGAAATGACCTTCCTCTCTGCAATATGAACATTGATTGGGACCTATAGGGATACGGGGTTGATAATACCCGTTCATGTGCTGGTTATTCTGAAACTGTTGGGGCTGCTGGTAAATACCTTGGGTTTGCCTATAATTATTCTGTCCTCCACGTGGCGGATAAGCCTGCTGTAAAAGGACCTTTGTTTTCAGTTCTTTTGTTTTCTTGTCTGTTCTATCCTTCTCGTCTTCATCTCTATTTTCATAATACTGTGCAGTGACCAGTATTTGCGCTGAAGCGGAAACAGCCCAAGAACTCTCGGAATCTTTTAATTTCTTACACAACTCGGGGAGTAGATTCTGCACAAATTTATCCACAAATAACCGTTGGCCACCTTCAGTACTCATGTCTTGACCACTGTGGTCGATAAACGTTTCTTCAAACCTTGTAAAGAAATCGGACACTGTCTCATCTTTCTTCTGCTTACATGCGGATAGTTTATCCCAATTCACGCGCATCGCGGGCATGAAAGTTTTCATGCATGTAATAATTCTACCAGGGAGTTCTGCTACGAGGGGCTCAGGTTTTGCACCACCAACTTGTCTAGTGTCTGCAGCAATGATATTAGCCCATGTGCCCCCTAGTTCTGCAGCATGATCCGTATTACGGATGGATCCCCATAAAGGCTGTAGAACAACATTCCCGAACAACATATCTATGTCAGCTAGATTCATGACACACGATTCTGCAGTTTGTGATAACTCCTTATAATATCCTGCAGGGTTTTTACGGGGGTCAGGCAAAGTCTGCTTAAGCGCTAACACCTCAGAACGCTTCCATGGAACATGTACCCAAACACGCTGAAAATGAGCTGGAGCAGCAGCAATACCTCGAGCGGCATCAGCCGCAACGGCTTCCTTCCATACCGGAGGGACTTCTCTCATAGGGTATTGTCGCACTATTCCTTTTTTCCCCACAGGGAATTCCTGTTCGAACAATGATTGTTGACAATCATCATTCCTGAAGGACAGTAAAGTCGCAACTGCTTTATCTACATCGGGACCCACAATTATACCTGTTCCAAAATCAAATCGCACGCGACACAATTCCTGCGGGATTGTCTTTGAACCATGATCTTCCAATTCCTCACAGAGGCATTCACACATTTTGTCAAACACATACCTCTGTTTTGGGTCATCCCATTGGTGAAAAACATTAACAACTGATTCCACCTCATAGAGTGAAGGGAAAACAATCCACCTACGCGCCAGATGATCTAACACCTCTTTCTCTTCAGGATTGGGTAGCTGACTACGCAATTGCTTACATTGTAAACCAGGGGTCATACTAGATGACCCAAAGAGAGGTGACATTAAACTAGTAACTACATTAGCTAAACGTTGTTGTGCTGAAGGAGAAGTTGAGGCGAAAACGGGGGGAAAAACAGAGGGAAGAAAAGAGGATGCAGATACAGGTTTCCTGGGTAGTGTAAGGAAAAGCTCCAGGGGAGGCAGCTGATGTGCTAGGCAAAGTTGCAGGAAGCGCGGGGGCAACAGGTAACAAAACTGGCGGCCCTTGAGAGGGCTGCACTGCAGGGATAGGAGCCAGCTGAGGAGGAGCTGGCGGCTGTGGGAAGGCTTGCGGCACATTAACTGGAGGCTGCACATTCACGAGCTGTGGAGGCGCTGTGGCATTTTGCGCATACGGGGGTGGTGAACTTAGCAAATGGGACATTAGGGAATCTTTCTCTTTCTCTTTTGTTTCATCTTGCACAAGGGGTGACAAAACAGGGTAACATTTATCGATCCCTAGTTTGCGCTGTCTATGTAACTGCTCATTCATTTGTTCCTCCTCATTATCTTTAAATTGCACAGCTGCTTGCATCACATACCTCTTTCTCTCTTATTCCTTTTCGCCAGCTTAATTTCCTTCTGTTTGGCTTCCTTTCGCCATAGGCGGAAAGAATCAAACATCGCCGGCCGGGCTTTCTTTTTAAACAATTTAACTTCCAAATTATCTAAAATATCGGTATCGAAACTACCATTTTGGGGCCATTTTAAAACACCGTCCTTTCTGGTGTATCGGATCCATACTTCATTATATGCAATGGGGCCCACGCCATGTTTTACATAAAGCTCATAAGTTGGAGTTCCAATTGGAGGAACCGGACATGAATCCTCTAATTGGGAATCCCTTTTACAACCCAAAAAAAACAATCTTCCAAATACACTAGAACCAGGGATCTTCGCTCACTAGTCTAGTTTCAAACTTCAAAGGATTATCGATTACGATAGTCTCGTGAATACACGAGTCCTCTGGCTTTGGCACTTGCAAGTTCCAAATCAAAACGATCCCGAAGGATACCAAAAATCCCGAAGGATACCAAACAAACTGGGAGACGCTCCACTTATACTTAACTGAATATCGATGATCGATGGCGTCACCAGAAGACTCTCTCGATTGTTTCGCTCTACCAAAATCGTCAAGGGTCCAAAATAGGGAGATTAATCAGGGCAGCAGTCCTTCGTAGCCGTCGGGACGCGGAGAACCTCGCAGAAAAGACTTTCGGACCACGTCGACATGCAGGGGTCGATGAAGTGGCGGCCTTCCTCCAGAATTTCCACACGAAGCTCCTCACGAACCTCTGGCTTGGACCGGTACCGCTGAAATCGCCCCGAGTTGGGCGCCAACTGAAGTACTGGGTTTTTAGAACCCAGCGGTGCAGGGGAACACACCCTAAGACTTTGAGTTCTTCCTGTTTCAGACCCACAGAAACACAGAGTCTTCTAGGTGAAGTCAAAGATCGATTTATTGGCTGCAGACCAATTACAGGTATCCGAGAAGTACAACACAATGTATGTTCTCAGGAGACTGCTTACACTTACAGAAACGGGCTTCTCCTTAAATACAAAATATCATGCTTCAGGCACGCATTCCTTGTTTTACGATATGGTCATTCACATGTATTCATTACAAACGAAAAGGCAGAGTCATGATGACCATCCCACATTCCAGTTAAGCCAGCCCACAATTATTTACCCAGCGAGGCTTAGATCCCACATCAGATATCAACAGGCCCCAATAAACACGGGCATCTCCTGTTTGTAAAACAAGCCATAAAGCAGGAAGAGTCAGGTGTGAAAGAGATTAGCCGGAGGCTTGTGTTCATGAAGAGGCTGTATGGTGTGTCAAACCCTGATGCTAATCACAGGTTGCCGTAGGACGGGGAGCTCGTGGGACCGGACTGACCTGGGGCAGCGGAGCCAAGCTGCACAGGTCACAGAGAAGTCAAAGGAAGGCACATGTGTTCTAAAGGCCCGTACTTGTTCGTAATGTGTAGCCTATGTGAGGGCAACCATAAGATGGCCACCGCTCCAAGATGGAACCCACGAAGTCAATATGTAATATCGTATACACAGTGCATTTATCGCTGAAATGTTATGCAAAGCACTTGTACATACCGCATTGACCATTTACGGTTCGCTAATACCGGAATAGACAGGGGTAGGGCCCTGCCTCCTACGCGGTCCCAAATTTCAAAGTACCACAGGGAGAGGAAAGGAAAAAAAGTAAAAATGAGACAAAAGCAGGAGAAAGCACGAAGAAAATGAGGGAAAGTTGGAGAAAGCAATAAAAAACTAGACACAAGCAGAAGAAAGTACTCAGAAAAGCATGGAAGAGGAAGGAAAAAGAGGTGAAAGACAAGGCAAAAGCAGGAGAAAGCACTTAGAAAAGCGGGGAATGGAAGGTGAAAGCAGTAAAACGAGGCAAGCGTAGGAGAAGGCACTCAGAAAAACAAGGGACAGGAAGGAGAAAGCAGTGAAAAACGAGGCAAGAGGAGAAGAAAGTAGTCACAAAGGCAGAGGAGAGGGAGGGGAAGCAGTTTAAAATGAGGCAATACAGGAGAAAGCACTCAGAAAAGCAGATGAAAATGAAGGAGAAAGCAGTAAAATGAGGCACAAGAAGGGGAAAAGACTCAGCAAAGCAGGAGGAAATGAAAGAGAAAGCAGTAAAATGAGGCAAAAGCATGAGAGAGCACTCAAAGAAACAGGGAGGGGGCACAGTGGTGCAGCAGCACAGGGAGAGCTGGCCCTAAGGCCTGCTTTGTGGGGTCACACTTTGGCTTCATTAAGTAGGTCCAGTCCGCAGCTTGCAGGTCGCCACTCTTCGATGAGAGAGTAAGGAGAAAAGACGCCGACTGCCGCGCAAGGTACCGCTGAAGCACCTGGCCGCCCAAAGGCTGATCCCGCACTACAGGGGGGGGTCCCTGACTCCTGACGTCACCTCGGTCCCACTCAGCGTGTCAGGAGCGGAGCGGGAGCGGGAGTGACAAGCAGCGCGCAGAGCACATTGAGCGGTGAGCGGTGTGCAGTAAACCGTGACCAGGGAGCACAGAGTTAAGAGCTACCCGCCGAGCCCTACGAGCCTCATTGAGCAGCGGAACCGCCTTCCCCCTTGACAGCCTGACAGTGTATGGTGGTGAGTTTTGCGGGGGTGCTGTAGGAGCAGTGGCTGAGGCAGCGGTAGCAGGGGTGAGACTTGTACCGGGCCCAGGCCCAGGACCTGGAAAATCTAAGGGAGCGTCACAGTGACACACCAGAGGGTACACTAGGAGGAATAGCGACCCCTGGCAACCCTTGGCCACTAGGAGCCGTGCAGCGGCAACATTAAGACAGCATCAAGGTGCAGTGTGACGCAGTCAGGAGCGTCAGGACCCGAGGAGCTTTAAGAGCTTTAAGAGCTACATAACGTAGGATCAACGAAGTACAAGCTCAAGCCATGCATAAGCCAAAGATCAGATACTTACTGGCCTAAGTGTCCAAGGCGTCAAGCAGCATTTATTGACCTCTTCACTTGGGGGCGCCCATGACCAGTGGCTCTTTCACCTGGAGTGACCCGTGTGGTCCCTGGGGCCACAGCCAGCACACCAACTGTGCCCAAGGATTCAGGTCTTTGTGGTTCGGCAATTGCGGCCTTCATTACGGCCCCCTGCACCCCCGTACAGCATGCCAACTGCCCCACGGAAGCCATTCCTCTGTCAGTCCGATTGGAATGTTTTTGCTGTTTGGAACTCACCGTGCTGGTGTAATATAATTTTCCCGGGCTCGCGACGCTGAACATTTTCCCTGGATATATTGCCCGGTGCGGCGTCAGGTGCTCTCGCTCTCCCCCCGCTGCTGCACATTTCGATCATAGCCGGCTGCTGAAGTGGGGGAGTGCTTTGGGGGCTCACAAGAAACTAGAAATTACAGGCTCCAGCAGGCATAGTGGGCGGAAGCCATATATCGGAATCACCCGACAGGAGGGGATTTAAAACCGGCGTTATTCCCTTCAGAGGCCAGAGGAGGCCAGAGGAGGCTGGGTTGGGCCACCCCTTGACATGCTGAACTCCGGAGAGGACTCTTGGCCAACACCCCAGTAAGCAGACACTGTATTAACATTGCATATGACTTTAACGACAACTATGTCTGATTAACGTAGGTCTGCTAAACTATCGGTGTTATTTTTAAAGGTCTGAGTGGTTTAATTCTGCTCTTATTGTATATGTACGCATTATGACTTCGACTCTCCCTAAAGAAAAATTTTCATTGCCAGGGGGAGGAAATAGAGGAACGCTAGACAACTATGTCATTGGGGCTACTACAGGTATTGATACGGACATTGCTCTTGCGGAGCGACGGGCCGAGAGACGCCGTTCAGTTGAACTCATCAAGAACAGGCGTTCTTCTCTGGGCCCGTTAGACTTAGCTCTTTCGCCGCTTGCCAGTACGCACTCAAGTATACCACCCGACCTTGAGGGATTTGAGGTATCTCTTATTGACAGCATCCCATTACTTTTGCAGGATAGAACATTTCTACCAGATGGAAGCAAGGATTTGAACACAATCGATTTTGTATCTTTTTGTAATTCACCAGAGGTAGAAGTCCTGCTAGATACCCCGTTACGAACTGAAGAGACTGCCCAAAAATCTAATAAATCTCCAAAAATTCCCAGACCCCAAGGTCTACCACAGAAAAAAAGGAGACGTCAAGGATCACCACCAAAAAAAAGGAGAAAGAGGGGGAGTGGACTACAGAAAAATAAGATCATTCAAATTGACTCTAGTAACTCTAAGAGCCCTTCATCCAATGTTCCCTTAACATATGCCACAGCTATTCCACCACACCTCCCAATAAAAGAAACATCTTGTGCTGAATTAATGGGAGGTATTGAACAATTAATTTGTTCCGTAATATTGCCACTAATAGAGAGATTAATAAGATTAGCCCAACAGCTAGGGAACGTAGAGCAGATAATCGGGGAAATTAAAGGGGTAATTAAGGATGTACCAAAGCTTCCAATAGTACCTACAACTATATGACCATCTTCAAACAATGCTGCTCAAAAGGGAGTAAAAACCACTGTGAGAGATCGCAGGACAGACCTACCCATAGAACACCCAGGGAGGGTTCACTCCGTAGTCCACGCCATCCTCCCGGTCTTACAGGAAAACGGGACTGCCAAAGACTGCATTACTCATACAACCCCCCTGTCTCTCAACAGAAGGAGATCCGGGAGCCGTCGGAGGTAGGCGGGGTCGACCCAGGAAGTTGTCTCCCAGAGCCAATGAAAGAGGGCGGTAGCAGAGAGCGTGTGTGGCAGAACAGCGGTAGAGAAGACGGAGAACAACGTGAAGAACAAGAGAGAGAAAGCGGACCCGGTACGACGGCGGCGGAAGGCGGAGACGAACCCCAGGATGCGTGGAGAGAAGACGGCGACGTCGGAGACCCGGACGAGCAGTGGTGCGAGGAGTGGTGGTGTCCGACGGAGGATGCTGGAGAGCGGCCGCAGGCGGAGCCCGTGAGTACAACCGTCCCCAGGGATTGAAGGGGGGGAGAAGAGAGAGGGAGGGGGGGTAAAATAAAGTGCCTGACCTGTATGACCCATAGATATTTCTCCTTAGCCTCTTATTGAGTAGAACGTGCCTGGGCCATAAAGACGACCAACCTCTCTTGGTGTTACCAATTCCCCTGAGACGAAAGAGTTCACTTAACTATCAGACCGGACAAGGTCACAGTTGTTTTTCTTTTCTTTTATGCACGCGCACCCTTACGGACAAGAGAATCCCAGAGAGCACTTCCGGGTGTGGTGACGGTTAGAATAAAACTACCCAAAAGAGTATAAACAAGCACAGAACTGACGGCTCCTTTTTCTCTTTCCTCCTATGAGCCTCCGGGGAGACCTCGATACTAGCGACGAAGAAGAGTCCCACCCTGCGGGTTCGACATCACCTTTGGGTCCAGCTCAGGGAGCAACAGGAGGAGAACCAAAAGGAACTGTTTATTCACTACCTCTTATTGCCACTAAAGAAAATAAAACTACCTCATTTGGAAAATATATACAGCCTCCTCGTCTGCATATCAAACCTGCCCTCCCACAAGTGGTGTCAGAAGTGGGATTGAAAGGCAAAATGGAGGCTGCCCTAGCCAAGATGGCAGAAAACCAGGAACATCTAGGGAAAGTAATGGAACGCTTCCTGACTGTGGTAGAAGAGGACCGTGGCAAGTTATAACAAGTGCTTACGGGTCCAAACCAGACACATGGGGCAGCTATGGATAAAATCACAGAGGTACTCGGACACCAGAGGGGCCCTACCACCCTTCCCTCTGTGGTTCTACAACGCTATGTAGCAGGAGAAGATCCGGACTATTTCTTTACTAATTTTGAACGGATGGCTACTGCGGCCTCATGGCCAGTCAACAAGTGGGGCCAATACCTGGGTCCCCACCTGTCAGGCGACCTACAGGCCGCATACCAGGCTTCGACGGTACATGGGGTGGTTCCCTACTCGGACATCAAACGCTATATTATGGAACGGCTGGGAGTGGATGATGAGACGTATCGGTGGAAACTAAGACAAATGAGGGAAGGACCCCAAGAAACCCCTCGAGCCTTATATTTTAGGGTGAAAGATATGTCCGATCGGTGGTTAAAGCCAGCCACCACAAATAAGGAAGAGATCATGGCAAAAATATACTTGGAACAATATTTGTCCTCTCTTCACCCTCCTATCCAAAAGTGGGTACGACAACAGGCCAACCTCACACTCGAAACAGCAGTAGAAATCGCTAGCGCCTTTAACAGGGCTCAGGAAGTACAGAAGGGTCGCGAGGAAGCTACCGGGAAACCCGTGGCTCATGGGGCCCAACATCCTCTACGGCCTCCGTTGGTAAAAAGACCGGACCCCATAGCCATCATTCCTGGAGGAGTGGCCCCTCGGGCTCCGACAATAGGACCCCAGTGTTTCCAGTGTGGAGGGATGGGACACATCGCCCGGTTTTGTCCCCTGAAAGAGGAACCAATGGAAATAGGGATGGCGCGAGATTATTACTGCTCTCCCTTGGAAAAGGGAAAAGCCCCCTATCGATGCAATGTATCCGTGAATGGTAAATCAATGACTGCACTAGCTGATACGGGGTGCTTACACAGCGTATTACGTCCTCAAGAACTAGGGGACCGACTTGGCCCCATTGACGGAGCTGTCTCCATTCAGTGTGTTCATGGAGATACCAAGCCGTATCCCACGGCTAGAGTACAAATTCAACACCCACACGATTCAGGAACAACCCTTACTGTAGGGTTGATACCACGCTTGCCAGAACAAGCAATACTCGGGAATGATTACCCTAAATTGTCCCAGTTATTACACGAGACCAGTTCCCGGGAGGACGATTGGTGGTCCTCCGCTCCCTTTTCTCAAGACACAGATAAAGAGTGGCCCCCTTCCAAAGAGAGGAAAAGTAGAAAACAACGGAGAGCCGAAAAATCCAGGAGCCCCGTAGCATTACCCGTCCTTCTGGAGGAAAATCCGTGGGAAGCCGATAGAAATTTCCATGCCGCCCAGCAAGAAGATCCAGTATTACAGGAAGCATGGAACCAAGCCTTAGACCAAGAAGACCCACAACATGTAGGTCCCTACTTCTTTAAGAAACAGGGTTTGTTATACAGAAAGGGATCCCCCAACCAGAAGGCCCAGTTATTGATTCCAGGTCCATTCAAAGACAAAGTACTATTTCTTGCCCACAGCCACTTGTTAGGGGGTCATTTTTGGGCTGTGAAAATGGAGAAAATGATAACGGAGCAGTTCTACTGGCCAGGTATCTACCAGCAGGTAAAACAATATTGTAGGGAATGTACAGTGTGTCAAAAGAACAGTAGATACCATCCTCCCCGAGCTCCGCTTCAACCACTCCCTATAATAGACGAGCCTTTCCATTGCGTCGGTATGGACATCATAGGTCCCTTGTTACCCTCACGTAGTGGTTGTCGGTATGTTCTGGTCATAGTAGACTATGTCACTCGATTCCCAGAGGCCATACCCTTACGTCGACCCGATGCCTCTAATATCTCCAAAGCCATGATCACAGTGTTCACAAGGGTGGGTTTCCCCAAAGAAATATTGACCGACCAAGGGACCCCTTTTGTATCCCACCTAATGAGACAGGTATGTTCCCAGCTGGGGGTCAAACAGATTAGAACAGCGGCGTACCATCCACAAACCAATGGTTTAGTGGAAAGGTACAATGCCACCATTAAGACCACACTTAAGAAGCTGTTAGCACTTGAAACCCGGAAATGGGAAGACATGTTGCCTCTGGCCTTATTCGCCATTCGGTGCAAGGAACAGAAAAGCACCGGCTATTCTCCGTTTGAGTTACTATATGGCCATAAACCCCGTACCTTCTTAGACATGGCCCAAGAAGGGTGGGAACGAGAAAAAGACAATTCTAAACCCCTTTCCGAGTATGTAGCCGCATTACGCACTCACTTAAGTCAGATTAGGACTATAGTGCGGAACAATTTGGAAGACGCCCAGAGGTCACAAAAAACCCATTACGATAAGAGAACCAAAGCCAGGACATTCCAAGTGGGTGACTTAGTATTACTCATGATGGCCTCCTCGGATCAGAAAATGTTAGGACAATGGCAGGGTCCCTATCGAATAGTAGAAAATGTAACCCCTGTGACCTACCGTCTTGAACTTGATCCCGCTAGACATACGACTCAAATATACCATATTAATGTGCTAAAGAAATGGGAGGGTCTCTTGCCCGTCTCGATGTGTACAGTGGGTGAACAGTCTCCCTTGTTCGACCAATGCATCAACCCCGACCTGCCTCTTACCTTGCGTAATGACCTTTCACGAGTCATACAACCCCTGAAAGAGACCTTCTCTAACACTCCTGGCCAAACTACCCTTATCGAGCACACCCTGAAAACTCCCCAAGGGAAACGGGTTCATTTGAAACATTATCGCATTCCCGAGGCCCGGCGTCAAGTCATAAAAGAAGAGGTTCAAAAGATGCAACAAATGGACATCATTGAACCTTCCATAAGTGAATGGAATTCACCCATTGTCCTCGTGCCGAAACCGGACGGATCGGTACGATTTTGCATCGACTTCAGAGAAGTCAATAAAATATCGGAGTTTGACACGTACCCCCTGCCAAGAGTAGATGAGATGGTGGAACGAATAGGTAAAGCAAAATATATCAGCACTTTGGATTTATGCAAAGGCTATTGGCAGGTCCCCCTGAGAAAACAGGATAGGGAGAAAACGGCGTTTTCCACCCCGGAAGGATTATATCAATTCAAAGTGTTACCCTTTGGCCTTCATGGGGCACCAGCAACTTTCCAAAGAGCAATGAATATAGCCTTACAGCCCCATGAGTCCTATGCAGGTGCCTACATAGATGATATAATCATATATAGCGACACGTGGGAACTACACCTATCACATCTTTTCCAAGTCATCCTAACCTTAGGACAATACGGTCTTAAAATAAATCCAGCCAAAAGCCATCTTGCCGCCCAGACCGTTCAGTATCTGGGGTATCTATTGGGAGAGGGGGTTATTAGACCACAATCGTCTAAATTTTCTGCAATCTCTCAAATATCCCTACCCAGAACTAAGAAAGATCTCCGAGCATTCCTAGGGTTATTGGGATATTATCGCTGATTTATACCTCAGTTTTCCCACCTGGCAGCCCCTTTAACTAATTTGCTCCAGAAAAACGTCAAAACCGAAGAGATATTACGGAATCCCCCTACTGATGTTCTACGGGCCTTCCATGCCTTAAAAAACACACTTACCTCCGACATCGTTTTGATCAGTCCGGATTACTCGCTTCCTTTCATCCTTCAAACCAATGCGTCGGACCAGGGATTAGGGGCTGTGCTGTCCCAAGAGACCCCACAAGGAGAAAAGCCCATTCTGCACCTTAGCCGAAAACTCTTCCCAAGAGAAAAAAATTACGCTACGATCGAAAAAGAAGCCCTGGCCATCAAATGGGCCATAGATACTTTACGCTATTATCTAGATGGTCGCGAATTCACCTTGTATACCGACCACGCCCCCCTTGAATGGTTAGACCGGAACAAGGGCCACAACGAAAGAGTCCTTAGGTAGTTCCTGTCCCTTCAACCCTACCGATTCCACACCAAGCACCGAAAAGGAAGCGAACAAGGAAACGTAGACTTTTTATCCAGGTTTCCCCAAGAACAATCCCTTAGTAGAAGGACAGCAAGGGAAAAGGGATGTGAGAGATTGCAGGACGGACCTACCCATAGAACACCCAGGGAGGGTTCATTTCGTAGTCCACGCCATCCTCCCGGTTTTACAGGAAAACGGGACTGCCAAAGACTGCATTACCCATACAACCCCCCTGTCTCTCAACAGAAGGAGATCCGGGAGCTGTCGTAGGTAGGCGGGGTCGACCCAGGAACTTGTCTCCCAGAGCCAATGAAAGAGGGCGGTAGCAGAGAGCGTGTGTGGCAGAACAGCGGTAGAGAAGACGGAGAACAACGCGAAGAACAAGAGAGAGAAAGCGGACCCGGTACGAAAGCGGCGGAAGGCGGAGATGAACCCCAGGACGCGTGGAGAGAAGACGGCGACGTCGGAGACCCGGACGAGCAGTGGTGCGAGGAGTGGTGGTGTCCGATGGAGGATGCTGGAGAGCGGCCGCAACTCTGGAGAGTTGCGGCGGAGCCTGTGAGTACAACCGTCCCCAGGGATTGAAGGGGGGGGAGAGGAGAGAGGGAGGGGGGGGTAAAAGAAAGTGCCTGACCCGTATGACCCATAGATATTTCTCCTTATCCTCTTATTGAGTAGAACGTGCCTGGGCCATAAAGACGACCAACCTCTCTTGGTGTTACCAATTCCCCTGAGACGAAAGAGTTCACTTAACTATCAGACCGGACAAGGTCACAGTCGTTTTTTTGTTGGTTTTCTTTTCTTTTATGCACGCGCACCCTTACAGACAAGAGAATCCCAGAGAGCACTTCCGGGTGTGGTGACGGTTAGAATAAAACTACCCAAAAGAGTATAAACAAGCACAGAACTGACGGCTCCTTTTTCTCTTTCCTCCTATGAGCCTCCGGGGAGACCTCGATACTAGCGACGAAGAAGAATCCCACCCTGCGGGTTCGACATCACCTTTGGGTCCAGCTCAGGGAGCAACAGGAGGAGAACCAAAAGGAACTGTTTATTCACTACCTCTTATTGCCACTAAAGAAAATAAAACTACCTCATTTGGAAAATATATACAGCCTCCTCGTCTGCATATCAAACCTGCCCTCCCACAAGTGGTGTCAGAAGTGGGATTGAAAGGCAAAATGGAGGCTGCCCTAGCCAAGATGGCAGAAAACCAGGAACATCTAGGGAAAGTAATGGAACGCTTCCTACCTGTGGTAGAAGAGGACCGTGGCAAGTTATAACAAGTGCTTACGGGTCCAAACCAGACACATGGGGCAGCTATGGATAAAATCACAGAGGTACTCGGACACCAGAGGGGCCCTACCACCCTTCCCTCTGTGGTTCTACAATGCTATGTAGCAGGAGAAGATCCGGACTATTTCTTTACTAATTTTGAACGGATGACTACTGCGGCCTCATGGCCAGTCGACAAGTGGGGCCAATACCTGGGTCCCCTCCTGTCAGGCGACCTACAGGCCGCATACCAGGCTTCGACGGTACATGGGGTGGTTCCCTACTCGGACATCAAACGCTATATTATGGAACGGCTGGGAGTGGATGATGAGACGTATCGGCAGAAACTAAGACAAATGAGGGAAGGACCCCAAGAAACCCCTCAAGCCTTATATTTTAGGGTGAAAGATATGGCCGATCGGTGGTTAAAGCCAGCCACCACAAATAAGGAAGAGATCATGGCAAAAATATACTTGGAACAATATTTGTCCTCTCTTCTACCTCATTTGGAAAATATATACAGCCTCCTCGTCTGCATATCAAACCTGCCCTCCCACAACCACTAATCATGATAAACCGAAACCCCTGAAATTAGTGCCCTCTTCAACAACACGGCTAAATGCTGGAATTAGTGATAAAGTCCCTGCGGCAGGCGTAATACCTAATCATCAAGGAAATACGCAAAAACTAAATGGCCGAGAACACCCCAACAGGGTTATTGTCCCCAATGTAGAACTGCCTCCGGAAGCAGTTCCGTTTGTGGTAGTTCTCACTGGAGTGCCTGCTTTAGAGGATAATAAGAGAGAAGATCAATACCAGCTTAAAAATAAAGTTATATTTTGGCTTAGGCAGAATAGACCACTTCCTCCAAATATTAATGGTGAGATACTACACGTCAGGCGTCTTCCTTGGTTGGGACATTGAATAAAGGACATATCAGGGGATATCATAATTATTAATTTTAGAGATGATAGAGCAGTTAGATACATCTTAAATTGGTTCCCCCAAAAATGTGGTAATTTAATCACTCCACGTGAATTGCCCTATTTTTACCCTAGAGCCCTATCGGCTCCTGTAACTAATTCCAGGCCCTTATTTCAACGTCCGGATGATTGCTCTAGGCTCCCTTTCAACATCAGGACGATGTCATCAGGCCTCTACTCCTACAACAGAACAATCGTTTTAGACCCCCCTTCAATATCAGGATGATTGTTCTAGGCCCCCTTTCCAACATCAGGATGATGGCATTTGGCCCTTATTCCAACAACAGAACGATCGTTTTAGACCCCCCTTTCAATATCAGGATGATTGTTCTAGGCCCCCTTTCCAACATCAGGATGATGGCATTTGGCCCTTATTCCAACAACAGAACGATCGCTTTAGACCCCCCTTTCAATATCAGGATGATTGTTCTAGGCCCCCTTTCCAACATCAGGATGATGGCATTTGGCCCTTATTCCAACAACAGAACGATCGTTTTAGACCACCCTCTCGATATCAGGATGATTGTTCTAGGCCCCCTTTCCAACATCAGGATGATGGCATTTGGCCCTTATTCCAACAACAGAACGATCGCTTTAGACCCCCCTTTCAATATTAGGATGATTGTTCTAGGCACTTGGTCCAACGCCAGGATGATGGCATTTGGCCCTTATTCCAACAACAGAACGATCGTTTTAGACCCCCCTTTCAATATCAGGATGATTGTTCTAGGCCCCCTTTCCAACATCAGGATGATGGCATTTGGCCCTTATTCCAACAACAGAACGATCGTTTTAGACCCCCCTTTCAATATCAGGATGATTGTTCTAGGCCCCCTTTCCAACATCAGGATGATGGCATTTGGCCCTTATTCCAACAACAGAACGATCGTTTTAGACCCTCATTTCAATATCAGGATGATTGTTCTAGGCCCCCTTTCCAACATCAGGATGATGGCATTTGGCCCTTATTCCAACAACAGAACGATCGTTTTAGACCCTCATTTCAATATCAGGATGATTGTTCTAGGCCCCCTTTCCAACATCAGGATGATGGCATTTGGCCCTTATTCCAACAACAGAACGATCGTTTTAGACCCCATTTCAATATCAGGATGATTGTTCTAGGCCCCCTTTCCAACATCAGGATGATGGCATTTGGCCCTTATTCCAACAACCGAATGATCGTTTTAGACCCCCCTTTCAATATCAGGATGATTGTTCTAGGCCCCCCTTTCAACATCAGGACGATGTCATCAGGCCTCTACTCCTACAACAGAACGATCGTTTTAGACCCCCCTTTCAATATCAGGATGATTGTTCTAGGCCCCCTTTCCAACATCAGGATGATGGCATTTGGCCCTTATTCCAACAACAGAATGATCGTTTTAGACCCCCCTTTCAATATCAGGATGATTGTTCTAGGCCCCCTTTCCAACATCAGGATGATGGCATTTGGCCCTTATTCCAACAACAGAACGATCGTTTTAGACCCCCATTTCAATATCAGGATGATTGTTCTAGGCACTTGTTCCAACGCCAGGATGATGGCATTTGGCCCTTATTCCAACAACAGAACGATCGTTTTAGACCCCCATTTCAATATCAGGATGATTGTTCTAGGCACTTGTTCCAACGCCAGGATGATTGCATTAGGCCCCAATTTCAACAACAAAGTGACCGTTCAGGATTATAGGTTACCATACCCACAATTAAGTCAGCCCTGGGAATATCCCAGGAAGAGACATTTATGCCACCCACTCCGAACACAAAGGGGAAATCTGGGATATACACCTTCTTTTGTAGGATCAAATCTGTTTACAGCCCTTTCCGGTTTAAATGAGTGTGACTGACTGGGTGGTGGAAAAGATAAAGGTACATTGATACATATGGATGCTTCTCAAGGGGGGAAGTCTCCTGTACTATATTTCCTACATGACCTTATAACCCACGGGGAAACTGTAACAGGGAAAATGCATAAGAAAACAAATCCCATCGTACAGGAACTTGAACTCATTAGAGAACCTCTCCATGAGAACCCTTCTGGGTTGATAGCCAATATTGGGGGTTGGAGGGAAACTGACCTAATGTTGACCGGTAACAGAGAATCAAAGCATGAGCAAGAAGATGCCGGGCTGGTCCTCATGCCGGATTTGCATGGGGTGAACACCGACAAGGAGAAATCGTTGTCAAACAGAATAAACTCAGGGAGCAGGGTGGTCTAGTGAGGATTGTCTCATGGAACGTATGTGGGTTAGAGAGCAAAGTGCTTGATACTATCTGGGGAGACTTTGTCCAAAACATTGACATCCTATGTGTACAAGAAACTTGGCTTATTAATGAGATACATCTTCCTGGTTTTAAAACTTTTCATATCCCAGCAGTTCGTTCCCTGTTTGGAAGACATAAAGGAGGGATTTGTATTTATGTCTCTAATCTGCTAAAAGTTGTTAAAATCATAGGAAGAAGTAACACACATTATTACCAGATGGTTTCAGTTATTCTAAACCATCGGGTTGAGCTATTAATAGTTAACTTCTATAACATCATAAAAAATGGGGATTTTGCAGAGGTTTTAGGTAGCCTGCAAGGGGAATTAAATGCTCAGAATTTGTTGAGTGGGGAAAACAAAATGTTGGTATGGGTAGGGGATTTTAATTTGAATATTTGTGACCATGAAAACTGTGGATTTCAGGAATATGGCAGGGGGGAAAATGTGAGCAGGTGTCACTTTATGTATTCAGTAAAAGGAGAGGTACTAAATAACATTAGAACATTGGAATGTTGGTAGCTCCATTGAAAACAATGGAGTGCCCTGGGCTTATAATGGCTGGTATAAGCCCGGGGCTCCAACATTCCAATGTGTCTTTGTTCACAGCTCTGGCTGTGAACAAAGGCTTCAGGGAGCCTGAGGGGATTTCAATCCCCCCGCGCTCCCCGAAGGCTTTGTTTTGTTAGAACATTCTGCCCTCTAGTGGCAGAATGTTCTAATAGCCTTATAGCCCTTCGTAGCAGGGCTATACCGGCTTATAAAGTCCCTCTGCTTTGTTAAAGTCCCTCGCCTTCGGCTCGGGTCTTTAACACTACAGCGGGCCTTTAACAGCCGGTATAGCCCGCCACGGCGGGGTAAAAGGCTATATTATGACCAATCTTGACCTTGGATTTACAAACCTAGGGGCAGATTTATGAGCCCCTTGCGCCACTTTTGCGTCACTTTTAACATGGGAAAAGTGATGCAAAAGTGGCGCAAGGGGCTCATAAATCTGCCCCCTAATGTGTACACCTAAGGTGGAATTTAGTGCCACATTTCCAGCTAGAGGGTGTGACTCCGTTATTGATTTTGTAATTGTGTTAAATAGTTTCTCACATTGCGTAGAAAACTTTGTGATTCCAGCAATTGGCCTAAGTGACCACCTCCCTCTTAGTATGACTATAACCACAGGAGAGTTAAGTAGTATTACTACTATCGAGTCACTTACTTGGACACAAAATATCGCCATAGCTCGCTATAATGGGATGACACTTAAGTGGAGCACCGTAGACTCGGTCAATAAATTTAAAGAAATAATAACTCTGGCTCTAACAGATATATTGACATGTTTGGATGAGTGTACCTCAGAAGAACAAACCTTGGAGGCCTTTGGTAAAATTACTAGGGTGATCCAGGATAACCTAACCAGGGTACAGAGGAAAAAACTCAATAAAGGGGTGGGCTGGTTTGACTCCAGGTGTGCCAAGGCGTATACTGCCCTTAAGGCTGCCTTGAGTCTCAAACCAAGGGACCTTAAGGCAATTAGATACTGTAGGAAGGCGTATACCCAGGCAAGGTGCCTGCGGAAAATGGAAATTAAAGACGTAGCATGGCAGAATTTGCTGACAGCCTCACAGAGTAGAGACGCTAGGGCCTTCTGGGAGGCAGTCAACGCACCCTTTTTTACCAAGAAGGAGGCAGAAAGGTTGGACATCACTATTGACGAAAAAACTTGGATTGACTTCTTCTCAAAGGTATATAAAAATGTCGAGGGGTCTCCCATGAAAGAGGATAAATTGATAGGGTGTTCACTGAGAGGGAGTGATTTTCACCCTATTATCATGGGGATTACCCTACAGGAAGTAGAGCTGGCACTACAAGCTTGTAAAAATAATAAAGCCCCGGGACCGGATGGGATCCCTAATGATATTTATAAATTAAACACAGACTTGTGGGCCCCACTCTGTACCCGGGTCCTACAGGCCTGTTATACCATAGGTTTTATTGGTACCTGGTCGGAATCGGTCATAATACCGATATACAAAAAGGAGGACAGAGACTGCCAATCTAATTATAGACCTATTTCCTTATTAGACTCCCTCATGAAAATGGCGGGGAGGGTGGTCTTAAATAAATTGCAACTGTGGGCCGAGGAACATGATATTTTGAGCCCTGTACAGTATGGCTTTCATGAAGGGATGGGCACGGTAGAGCAGGTCTTAAACTTTGTTTTGTTACAAGCCAAATACACTCGGGCTAAGGAAGGACGCCATTTTTGATGACCTCTCTGCCGCCTTTGATTGCGTGATACATGCCAAGATGTGGAAAATCCTTGAGGAAATGGAGGTTGATCCTGCCATTGTTCTCTTTCTAAGGCAACTTTATTCAGGGGCAACGGCCAAAGTTAGATTTGGGTTGAGGGGGGAGTGCACTGGGCCCTTCAGGATAGAAAAAGGGGCAAGACAGGGGTGCGTATTGGCCCCCTTTCTTTTTACCCTTTATACGAATAAACTTGAGGAGGAACTGGGCGCTTGTAAAATAGACTCCCCAAAGTACGGCAATAAGTCAATTGTATCGCTTCTGTACCTGGATGACGCGGTACTAATGGCGAGAACGAAGGTCGGAGCAAAGAAAGCCCTCACAAAATATCTTGAATTCATGGAAGAAAGGGGCCTTATGATAAATGCTAAAAACTCATATGTGATGCAGTGTGGTAAGGCTCATCCAAGCTGCAAAAATCTAAGAGCATCGGGGCTTGTAATTGACCATACTAAAACCTTTCCATACCTCGGGGTTATAATTGAGGGTTCTGGCTCCTGGGGCCCTGAGGTCAAGAACAGAACCCTATCATTTAAACGCACCATAGGAGCATTAAAGAACTTCGCCGCTAAGCTTGGCAAAAGACCCCCTGAGATCATGCTAAAGATTTATATATCTAAATGTAGAAGTGTTGCGTTATATGGGGCAGGGATCTGGGGGTACCAGGATACATCGGCGATACAAGTTGAAGAAAACAACTTTTTCAGATACTTGTTAGCTCTCCTGAAAGGTACCTCAGTTTTTAATTGCCATCAGGAATTGGGGATGGATTATATATCCGACCTGATTAAACTGCAACCTGTCCTACTCTGGCGCAGAGTTTGGGTCTCAGGAAATAATAAAGGATGTCATGGGCCTAGATAACGCCAAGAGTATACCCTGGCTTGAGTATATCAGGAAAATATTTGCTGATATCCAAAAGCCGGAGTTTTTCAGCATCCCAGCCTCAATTTTGAATATTTCAAAACCAGAATTGAAGAGGTTATGTATGGCCCATTTTGAACTTCTCAGGTGTGTAGGAGAAATGACAAAGAAAACAGTGAGTGAACATCAATTGTCGCTGACCACCTACACAATCCAGCCATATCTTACCATGTGTAACCTGGGCTTCGACCGATTCATTTTGACAAGATTTAGGTTTAATCTATTTCATCGGTTAGTCACATATCCAAACAAAAATGATTGGTCTAGAGCCCTGGCTCCCTGCCCTTGTGATAGTATTTCTGTGCAGTCCACCTTCCATGTAGTATTGTTCTGCAAATTATATGGGAGTGAGTGTAACAGGTGGATCAAACAGTATTTGAAGCATGGTGCTTGTCGTCAATGCCGTCCTGCGTTCCTCAGTCTGCAGCAATTGGGAAACGCTACCTGTACTATGGTTATGTCCGGTTTTTTAAAAAGTGTTCTCAGAAAACGGAACTCGGAGAGTAGCGAACTCGTTTGAATTGATTTAATACTGTTTTAATTAAATGTTATTTATTGTAATGATTTGTATTGTATTGTATTGATGTGTATATATATGAATTGTCGTTTTTATGATTGTATGTAACAAAAATCGAATAAAGCTAGTCTGATCTGATCTGATCTGAAAGTAGATCGTGGAAGGAGGCAGGGGCAATGAGAGGTGGTGGGCAGGGCTAGGCAGAAAGCGGGAAAACAGGGGGCAGGCGGGAGTAGCAGATGAGGAAAAATGAGGAGAAGCAGTGAAAGGTGATGGAAAAGCAGGAGAAAGCATTCAGAAAAATAGGAGGAGAGGAAGGAGAAAGCAGTAAAAATGAGGCAACAGCAGCAGAAAGTACTCATAAAAAAGCACTCATAAAAAAGCACTCAAAGCAGTGAATAATGAAGCAAAAGGCGCTCAGAGAAATGGGGAGGAAGCAGAGCAGTGCAGCAGCACGGAGAGAGCTGAGCCTGGTGCAGGAGGATGTCTAATTACAGTGGACAGAAAGGGAAAGCTGTCCCAGGCAGATCGCTCCCCACGCCGCACAGCTCCACCTGCTTGAGCCCGTGGCCCTGACCTCGCTGCTGCCGCAGGTTCGAGGCCCTCGTAGGTATTTGACTGCTGACGCTGCCCGTTTTCACTTTAACTTGTCTGATTGTGACTCTCACCCGGCTGTAATTCCCGCTGTTGTATTCTGCTCCACTGTTTTTATCTCTCTTGTACTCTATTGTATATTTTGTGGTTGTATTCTGTTATTCTGTTGTATTGTGGTCCCACCTGTTTTTTGCGCCATAATCCCTTCTTGCATTCCAGCCTTCCTTCCCCTTCCCTGCCACTGCGTCCCCTGCGGCCCCCCCTCGCTCACCCATTCGCTCACGCTCCCCGTTGCCCAGCTGCCCCTCCCTCCCACCTCCCCTTATTATGCCGCTGGCGTGCTGAAGGTGCACCAAAGGCAAGCCCGTCAGAACCCATACAAGCCTGGACCGTGCCCAGTAACAGACCCCTTGCACCCACGGACTCCATGACACCTGCCGCTGCTACGATGCCAACTTCCTCCATGCACTTGCTGGAGCAGAGTTTTCTTTTAGAAAATTCAAGGGCTTTTGAAGCTCTGGCATGTCTATGCGTTTTATTAATTTATTAATAATTAACAATTAATTATTTGTCTTGTGCAAGTGTGATTTTACTAATCAATCCGTTTGTTCTAACATAAGAGAAAGTTACACGAGGGTTAGCTTATTTGTGCTGTTTCTGTTTTAATAATAACGTGCAAGTTTTCATGTTTAAACGTTGCTATGTGCTGTTTATTTTAAGCACAAAACGCTGTCTGAATTAATGCTTTTTTATGTTGCAAAAGCTAGATAAATGCATACACATAAGGGTATTAGTGGGGTTAACACTGTTTAATCATTATGCTGTAGTAACGTTTATTTTGTCTTTTTAATTAAGATGGTCTATTGTGGCCTATGAAGGCCTTAACCGAGTTAACTGAATTTCGAAGCCTGGCTGTGGCATATTCTGTGATGTGGCAAGGGAGACCCCTGCTGGAAAAAGGTTGAAGACAACTGACCATAGTCCTCGTTGTGAAAATTTCCATGAGGACATCAGCAGTTTGGAGGATCTCCAAAAGAAATGGAACGTCCTTGGTAATCTCTGAGAGACAAAGGAGCCTTGGAGAAAACTTGTGAACTGTGGCTCGATTGCCGAGGAGAGACGGAACTGTTTAAATACATTGTAGTTTTTGGTTCCTGTTCCGTAGTTTTATATTTTGTGAACTTTCCTGAGCGAAGATTTTCAGATGTAGCAATGATACATTCCTTCCTTCTCGCTTTGCTTAGTGATTCAGCGGATGCTGAATAATTTTATGTGTGTTTCCATTGTAATTTGCACTATAAGAATGTTAGCTTAGGGAGGGCTCTCCCCACTTGCCATTTTACCTTTGCCGCGTGAACTTGCGTTGCTGAGGATCGATGCTGAGGGACTTCGTCTTGAGAGACTTTACCGAGAGACTTGTCCTGACCCGTTCTGACACTTAGTTAGAATAGGTAACTATGAGAAATGATTTATTCTGATTGATTTACTTTGACTAATTTTTAGATAAAGCAATATAACTTTGAACATGGTGTTGAATTTCCTTTCTTGTCAATTATTGGGTTTATATTTTTGATCATTATTGTATATGTTGTGTAGATTATATAGAGTATGTTTAAGGACAATCACTATAATTAGGTCCTATCGTCCTCGATATAGATGCAGGGTGGTTTAGGAGTTTTCTTCCCACAGGTTTATTGCTGGTAGAGTATTTGAGCGTATGTTAGTGAAATGGGCCCTAGCGTATGATGAATGTATGTGCGTGTAACTGTGAGATTACTCTATCCGTGGTAGTGGGTATATTTTGGACACCCTGATCTCTATCAATTTCTCTGGTAGCAGAGGATGGTTATAGATGGTTGTCTTGATCTGATAAGATAAGATTGCTTGTATATTAGCTTATTGATTATTGATTTTAGTTTGATGATATTGGTATATGTACTAATACTATATGTTGGAGTCGTCATGTTGAGTTATATGTAGTGCTTCTGGAATTTGGAAGCTGGTAGCAGTTCCGTAGTAGGGCAGAGGAAGGTATATGCTGCTCTCGGGAAAGACGGGATTGTAAGGAAAAACGTGTGACAATTGAAGTTGCGCGTTCACATTGTCTGGGTTCGGAATCAGTGACATTGTTGTATGTTACTATTAGAATATTTCTGGTATATAAGGAGTGTGTATCGTAGTGAAGGTTATCTTTGAAACTCTGGTCTTAAGTCCCAGGGATCCGTATGGATTTCCGTTAAAGCTTATTGCGGGAGGAGTAATAGGTATTCTCTGAGCTTGTTTGAGGAACTGGGCAGAGGTAAGCTGCTTAGTTGTTGTGAGTTATAATTCTGTAGTGGGACAGATTGTGCGCTGTTCTCGGGAAGCAGGATTCTGTGTGCATGTACTATATTTTTCTTGTATGAATGTGCGTGAATGTATATACATTAATTGATTGTAAGACTCTTTGGATAAGTCCTAGAGGAAACAGTTATGAGATGTATGAAAGTTTGTTGACTCTTGAGAAATAGTCTTTTTTACTATTCTGTGGTTAGCGAAGCAGACAATGGAGATGTTTTTATGTTGTAACTAATAGATTTTGTAGAGATCTTGACACGAAGTCTACTGAGAGATTTTGTAAAGGAGGGGTAGACGAGTGACAGGAGACAGGAGACAGAGACTGCAGCGGCTGTTGACGTCAGAAAGTCCGCGCTCTGATTGGATAGTGGATCAGAATAGGGTTTGCGCTAGGATTGGTGCGTTAGTGTGAGTCGCGCAGGGATTGGAAGAGCTGTTTAGTGACGTAGACGCTCCAGGATTGGTGCGTTAGCGGGAATCGAGCTTTTCAACCTAACCTCGTATTGTATATTTATAATACGGAAAGAGTAGAGAGTTTTGGTAAGCGCTAAAATGTATTACCAAGAGTATAAAAAGAAAAAGACATTCTTTGGAAAAGTTAAAAAGTGGTTTAGCAAGGATAAAGAGGTTAAAACGAGAGAGGGTGAGTTGCTACCTCCAGCGAAAACACCTGCATCCTTTATGGCTGCGAAATATGGATTACATACCTGTATATGGTTGCAGAATTGGGTTAGGTATACTAAAGAAGATAGTGTTCTAGCATTTCCAGAACATGGTTCATTTAATTTGGCCGTGTTGAGAAATTTACGGGAAAAGATGTTATGCTTAGACCCGAAGCCAAGACCTACACAGTTCGAGGCTTTAGTGGAATGGGAAGAGGAAGTTCATGAGCGAGAAAAGCAAAGATCTGGAGGGTATTACAGGTACATGTTTGGGAGGAGACATGATCGTGAGACACATCATGATCGAATGAAAAGATGGCGAGATGTTAGTATGTCAGAGGGATTATATCCTATGAGAACAGTTGAAGAAGGAGCAGTTGGAGTTAATGAATATGATGATGAGGTCTTAAATGACATGATTTACAAGAGACCACCTCCATATAGACCAGAACCAGATGAGAGTACACCAGTTGTTTCTCCGATAAGAGATACAGTCTGTATTATTGAAAAAGAAAAAGTGACACCTGAATCAAGAGGTAGTAGTTCTTTCAGGGAGAAAGGGAATCGAGGTAGTGAGGAAAATGCCAGACAATTAGCAAAAACGACAACAGAACTGACTGAGAAAATTAAAGAGTTAACGAAGAATCTGGAAGCTGTTACGGTGCCTGTAACTATAGGTCCGGTTATGCCTGTGTTTGACAAGCAGAAGACAGGTGAAAATGGACTGGTGATTCCATATGTTTGGAATGATTTGACAAATTCAGTTGGTCCTTCAGGAGATTCAGATAAAAGAACAGGGAAAAGTGACCTGAGACAAACCAGACATGACACATGTAGTGAACTATTGGATGCTAGTGAACCTAGTTGTTCAGGGATGCCAATTTTAGAACCGCAGAAAAAGGTGGTTCCAGTGAGAAAAACTGCTGAAATAACAGTTGATGATTTGAATGATTGGATGAAGGTTCTTCAGAAAAAGGATAAGGATTCACAAGTTATTGATGTGGTTAAGTTACGTATAGAATTAGAAGAGCTTGTGACAGGAACAGTTCCAACAGAAATCCTGAAGAGTCATCATGATGGTGAATTGATGTTTATGTGTAAAAGCATAACATGGAGAGCAAGAAATACACATGATAGACTAAGAGCGATAGCAAATGAGCAAGGAGTTGACATTGATAAAGTAAAGGCTTTGCAGAAAACCTACAGGATGGATTTCACAGAGAAAGACATAGAAAATTTGAATGCTTCTGGTAGAACAGGACAGATTAAAGAAATGGTGGCTTTATTGCGAAGATGGGGTGATGTAGAAAAGTGGAAGGATAGGTGGTATAAGAAAAGAGAAGAATCTGAAGATAGAACAACGTATTCAGCATTTCCAGTGAGAGAAAAGGAGAAACCAGTGGAGCATTATCCCATGAGAGAAATACCTGGAGGAGGATATGTACATGTTCCATGGACCAGACAGGATATTTTATCATTTACGAATGATTTCCCTCGATTGAGAGAAAAGCCTGTCGAGTGGTATAGGCAGGTAGACAGGTTTGTGAAATTGTCAAAAGTGCTGTGGGTTGACCTGAATAGTTTGTTTGATATAATTGTTCCAGCAGACTTGTGGACTGAGTGTAAAATAGTTGTGAGTTGGCCTACTGAGGAATATCCAAGAGATCCAAGAACAGGGGCACCAGATCCAGAAGTAATGAGGAAGTATGATCAGGTGATGGTATACCTGAAGAGTAAAGTTCCTCCAAAAGAGACAGACTGGGTTAAAATAGATCGAACACAACAGGAAGCAAAAGAATCAGTTCATGCTTTTTACGAAAGGCTGATACTGGCTTTTAAACAATTCAGTGGAGATGAACACCTGGGTGACAAGGATTTGAGTCATTTTGTATACAGATTTGTATATGGTTTAAGACCTGAAATTGGTGAGAGAATTCGTGAGCACACAGTGGATTGGCAGAGTAAGAAAGTAGATGAGATACTGAGACATGCAAAATATTTCAGTGATGAAATTGAAGCAAAACAAAGAAAGCTGAAAGAGAAAGCGATGTGGGCACAAGTGAAAGTTGCAGAAAGACAGGAAGCACAGTTGGTGGAACAGGCAAATAATCGAGGAAATAATGCAGGGAATAGACCAAGATTTGCAGGAAAAGGGAAAGGAAGTCTTGAGGAAGCAAAGAAAAAGTTCCCGTGTCACAACTGTGGCCAATTGGGACATTGGAGATCAGAATGTCCTAATCCACCATTAGTGAATAATGAGGGTAAATCCTTAAATCAACAGGTGCAGAATGAAGGAAATAACCAACAGCAACAACAACAGAAAGTTGTGAGACAGCAGAGTCAAGAGCCAAAACCACCCTTGCCGCAGAATAGAGGGGTACAAAAGTACAATCAGGACTCGGGATTCTTCAATGATGAACAGGTAAACAAACCAAGACGTTCTAACAAAGTATAACAGTACTTGTTAAAGAGTGAAGGGAGTGAGTCTGAGGGTGATTATTGACGGTGCCGAAGAGAGGAGGAAGAGTGCATACTTGGTGCAACTCTAGAAATAGACCAGGCAGGACCATTTGTGGATGGGAAAATAAATGAGGAGAGTGTTACTTTTTTGGTAGACACAGGTGCGACAAGATCAACTGTCAGGTCAACAGATGTTAGAAATCTTCCTCTCTCGGATGAAGCAATCCAAGTAGTTGGTGTAGCCAATACACAAATAAGAACACGTCTTACTGAACCAGTAAGAGTACAGATAGGGAAATTTTCAGACATGCACAGATTTATTGTCTGTGACACGAGTCCAGTGAACCTGTTAGGTAGGGACCTATTGTGTAAGATGAATTGCACAATTTTTTGTACACCAGATGGAATAGCTTTTGAGACACCAGATGATGATGTTTTCTACCGAATGACTCTAGAAAATAGAGTTAATTGGTGCATTTGCTGTGTTCAATCCGGAGGATTTGCCTCAAGTGCTGAGAGACACAGTGAAAAGAGCAGTTTGGGATTTTACAGGAGAGGATGTGGGATTGATGAATAATGTAGATCCAGTGAAAATTGCAGTGAAAGAGGGAATTACATATCCTAACATTCCTCAATACAAAATGACACCAGAAATAATTGAAGGGATAACTCCTATAATTGAGAAAATGATTCAGCAAGGAGTTCTGAGAGAACTATTGAGTAGTCCATGTAATTCACCGATAATGGGACTGAAAAAGCCCAATGGCAAATTTAGGATCGTGCAAGATCTGAGAAAAGTTAATCAAATTGTGGTGGCATGTTGTCCTATTGTGCCAAATCCATCAGTGATTCTGTATCAAATTCCACATGATGCTGAGTGGTATACGGTGATTGATTTGTGTCATGCGTTCTTTTCAATTCCATTGCATCATGATAGCCAGCCGATTTTTGCATTTAGGTTTGGCCAGCGTATTTTAGCATGGTGTCGTATCCCACAGGGGTATACGGAGAGTCCTTCGATATTCAATCAGTTATTGAAAAGATCGTTGGAAAGTCTGATCATGCCTGAGAGTTCAGTGTTAGTGCAGTATATTGATGACCTACTTGTGGCATCAAAGACACATGAAGCTTGTGAAGTGGATACCATAGCTTTACTGAATCATCTGGCAGATGGAGGGTTAAAGGTATCTCCAGCCAAATTGCAATTTTGCAAGAAAGAGGTGCATTATCTTGGACACAATATTGAAAAAGGTCTGAGAAAAGTGACTACTGACAGGATCAGAATAATCAGAGAAATGAAAGCTCCAAAAACCCAGAGAGAAGTGAGAATGTTCCTGGGTATGGTGGGATATTGTCGTCAGTGGATAATTAATTTTTCCCTGATAGCAAAGCCATTGATTAAATTGACAAAAAGTGAAATGACAGATCCATTGGATCTGGATGCAGAACAATTGGCAGCATTTGAAGAGCTCAAAAGTAAAATGTGTGAGGCTCCAGCTTTGGGTATGCCTGACTACGAAAAGGAGTTTGAGTTGTACTGCAGTGAGAGAAATGGATGTGCACTTTCAGTGTTAATCCAGAAACATGGACAATTGAGAAGGCCTATTGCGTACTTCTCATCGACACTTGACCCTGTAGCTGTGGGTTTACCAGGTTGTCTAAAATCTGTGGCTGCAACATGCAGAAGCCTGGAACAAAGTGAGGGAATCATAATGGGGTATCCTGTAAGGGTATTCGTACCTCACAATGTGGCAATTCTTTTGACAAGAAGCAGAACTCAGTACATGTCACATAGTCGGTTGACTAAGTATGAAAAGGTGATTCTGGGAGCATCAAATGTGACTCTTGAGAGATGTGTGAATGTGAATCCAGCGACACTATTGCCGGATATTGAAAATGTGGGTATAAAGATGGAAGATGATCATGATTGTTTGGATGTGCTTGAGTACTGTACAAAACCGAGACCAGACATAAGGGATATTCCCTTACCTGAGAATGACCATGTGTTGTTTGTGGATGGATCATGCCTGAGGAATGATAATGGTATGCTATGTGCAGCATATGCAGTGTGCAAAGTTTCAGAGGTCATGGAAGCATCACCATTGAAAGGAGTGAAATCTGCGCAAGTTGCTGAATTGGTGGCATTGACAAAAGCTTGTGAGATTGGGAAAGATTTGAGAACAACTGTGTTGACTGATAGTCAGTACGGATTTGGAGTGGTGCATGACTTTGGCCAGCTTTGGCTACAAAGAGGTTTCTTGACATCGGGTGGAACTCCAATAAAGAATGCTGAATTGATTGGAAAATTGCTTGAGGCGATACAGCTGCCTAAGGAGTTAGCAGTTGTAAAGTGTGCTGCCCATGGTCAGGGGGAGGATTTCATAACGATTGGAAATCGTTATGCGAATGTTGTTGCACAATATTGTGCCAAGACAAATCAATCCATTAATAGGGAAAGAGAAGGGGAAATGTCTTTCCTTTCTGTGATGTTTACTAATGTCCTAGAAACATGGGATGAAGTAAAGCAGTTACAAGATGAGGCAGGAGAAGAAGAGAAACAAGATTGGATTAAGGCAGGATGTGCTCCAAGAGAAACAGACCATGTTTGGGTCTACAGAGATGGCAGACCAGTAATGCCAAACTCAATTTTGTCGTCAATGGCAAGGATGTATCATGGCCAGGGACATCTGGGGAGGGATGCGATGGTAAGGTCGTTTAAACAAACCTGGTACAATGCAAAATTCAGGACAATTGCAGAGAGCATCTGTCAAAGGTGTTTAATTTGTCAGCAATTTAACACTGGGAAAAAGACAGTGGTGAGTCTAGGGACAATTGGCAGAGAAGGAGGTCCTTTTACAAGAATGCAGATTGATTTCATTGAAATGCCCCAAGTGAACAGACTGAGGTATGTTCTAGTGGTAGTCTGTTTGTTTTCAAGGTGGGTGGAAGCTTACCCGACTAGAAGAAATGATGGATTAACAGTGGCAAAATTACTGTTGAGAGAGTTGATTCCTAGGTACGGGTTTCCAGTTACAGTTGAGTCTGATAGAGGTAGACACTTTCAAAATGAACTCATAGGTTTGATTTGTGAAGCATTGAAAATACAGCAGAAGCTACATTGTGCATACCGACCAGAGGCTTCTGGTGTGGTTGAGCAGATCAATGGCACAATCAAGAATAGGATTGGAAAGATGTGTTTAGCCACTGGCATGAAATGGCCAGACGTTTTACCTCTAGTTCTGATGACTATGAGATCTACTCCAGATAGAACTACAGGTTTGAGCCCGCATGAGATAATTATGGGACGTGCAATGCGCCATGCATTCGTGCCTGTAAATAAATTGGTGACAATAACTGATGACATGATTTTGGATTACTGTAAAGGCCTGGCTGACGCAGTTCATTCTGTGTTTCACCAGGTTGGAGAAGAAGCTACCACACTTGAGAAGAAGCAAGCCCATGATCTAAGTCCAGGAGACTGGGTGAGGATTAAGGTGCACAGAAGAAGAAATTGCTTGACTCCAAGGTGGGGAAGGCCGAGACAAGTTATTCTGACTACAACGACTGCAGTAAAGTGTGCTGGAGTGAAGCACTGGGTACATGCAAGTCATACTCTGAGAGTTCCAAATCCAAAAGAAGGGACTGGTAAAGAGTATTTTGAAGAATCAGATTCTAGTGATGGTGAAGATACTGAAGATACGGAATCAGTGAGAAAAGAAGCAGAGAGAGCTTCAAGAGAATCACTGCGAGTATCAGAGAGAAGATCAGATTCTGTTAAAGAGCCTGAAGTTTCAAGTAGCAGTGGAGGAAAAAGAAAAGAAAAGAAAAATCATACAGAGAATACTCCTGAATCAGAAGAGGAGGAGATTGAAGAACCACTTGAGATTATTCTTGAAGAAACAGGGTCAGAAGAAGATAGAGAGGGACAGATTGCGGAAGACCCCCGAGGAGGTGTAGGGAACATTGATGAGGAGCTAGGTGAAGGGACAAGTAGACAGCAAGAAGATTGCGTGTCGGAGACCCGAGGAGGGACAGAAGTAGGGAAGTCTCAAATAGTGGTGAAAGAATCTGTGAAAGAGAAGAAAACTGCTAAGAAACGAAAGCAGAAGGCAATTGAAACAGAATCGGATGATGAAAATGAACAAACAGAGGGTCGAGTTCTGAGAAAGAGAACTTGGATTGGAGAAAGGAATGATAAAGAAGTGAAACCGAAAAAGGTTGTGAAAGGAGATCGTTGGCCTAACAACAGAGTTAAAAGGGTGAGATACAGAGTGATAAGAGCAAATTCATCAAAAGCTGAACAAGTGAATGAAATATCGAGTCAAAGTTCAAAGGCTGAAGGGAAAGAATCAAAAGAATTGAAAGAACCAGAAGGAGTCAAAAGAGTGAGAAAACCTAACCAAAAGTATAGGTCGCCGGAATGGATGTATGTGACACTGCCTGAAGGTGAAGAGGTAGAAAGTCAAGGAAATCCAGAGGAGACCGTACGAGGAGTGGTTGAGGAAGATACTGGTGAAATCCTGAAAGTACTCTTGACTGACATTGGAGAAGAGTCAGATACTGAGGATTTGGATTTGAGTGTTGGAGATCTAATACAATTTGATGTTGAAGAAATTGGAGTGAAAAATGATGAGTATCCAAACTGAGTAAAAGAAGGATTCACTTGGACTGAGTGAACAGAAAGATCTTTTGAAGAAGCTGAAGAGTTTGGAACAAACGTTGAAAATTTGTAAAGTTCTAATTTCAGTAGTGGAGTAGTAGAGGTTAAAGCAGAAAATGGCTAACATAGAGAATAATCAAAATAGATGTGCCTTCTTTAAAAGGTGGTGTAGGATGTGCTGCTGCTGTACTGGATTATTAATGCTTCTATGGGGTGTTTTAGTTTTATTAGTAACTTTTAAGGTTGAATTTGGGATGAACACAGAGAATGTGACTAATATAGAGAAGAATTCACAAAAAGTAATTCCAATTAGAAGTAGTAGTTACATACACAAAGATAGGTCAATTAATAATTTTTCCAGTAATGTTTTTTCAAAGTTGTTATATGAATATGTGAAGACAATGGAAGTAAGGGATTGCTATGTCTGCATGCAGTTACCTGCATCCGTTTCAGAGGGTGTTACTTATCACCATTTACCAGCTACATATGGTATTTCTTGTAGTATTTTAAGTAGTGTTTTTTATTTGTTAGGGAAAATAGATTATAAGATGTCTAACAGAGATAGTATTTTTGGGCACTTGCCAATGAACAAAGAGCTGAATCCAGCTAAAGAAGCTAACACTTTTGGTGAGATTTTTATTGAAGAATAAGGATTAACATTAGATTACATTTTTAAGAATAATTTAACTTGCAGTCTGAAAGAAGAGGAGAAAGCTTTCCTGGATATGGTAGAGGAAAGGAGAGTGAACATGCATGAGAAAGCGGGAAAATATGAAGTGAGTGAGACAATTTGGGACATTGAGATGGGAAAAGAGTTGAGAAATGGGGCTAGTCCAACTTTAGCTCTAGATGCACCGCAGAAAGGTAAACTATGCATTACCAGAAGGAAATCCCAATATGATACATATTTCGTGGGGACTAGTGAGTGCCATGATACATACTTCGTTGCGATAGGTTGGGGTTTCAGAGGTGGAGAAGATACAATTTTTCCAGGAGTGTACTATGTTTGTGGGAACAAGGCTTATTACAAGTTGCCTGACCATTGGTATGGCACGTGTTATGTGGGCCTGGTTTTTCCTAAAATGTTTCATACAGATAAAATAAGAGATGTAGAAGATATTAACTTATTAACACGTTTCAAGAGAGAAACTTGGTCTGAAATTGTGGGTGATATTTTTGGGGTTTTGATTCCAGCAGTGGGAATTTCTTTAAATGCTTATGGAATTCGGAAACTGTCCACAGTGGTTGATCGCTTATCGACGAATACCGCAGGAGGGTTTCTTTTGGTGAATACGGAACTAAGTGCCGTACGTGCCATGTCTATGCAAAATCGACTTGCCCTTGATATTTTATTGGCCAAGGAGGGTGGAGTTTGTGGAATATTGAAAGTTCAACATTGTTGCACTTACATTCCTGACGAAAGTAAAGACCTGAAGGTCTATATCAAAAATATTACTGATTTGCATGAAGAATTAGTACCACTTGAAACTGGGAGTTTGTGGACTAAAATAGCTAATAAGATGATAGCTGTTAAGGATTTTATTGCAAAAATAGGTAGTACTATTATAGGTAGAATATTGTTTCCTTTGTCTTGTATAATTGTTGCTTTGCTGATATTAAGATTAGTGTGTGTGTGTTGTAAAAACAGGAGAGGGAAAGAGAAATTGAAAAATGAGAAGAAAAATAAGAATTTGAAAATTTCGAAAAGAGAACCACAAGAGATTGAATTAGAAGAATTGAGGGAGAGTGTTTATTTAGAGACAAAGAGAGATGATGAAAGAGTGACTGGTGTGTAATGTTGTGTAAGGGGAAAGACATTTCTGATTTCTCCTAAAATGGGACTAAATTTTCACTAATTATTTTTTTGGGTTTATTTGGTGATAAAATCACCAAAGGGGGGATTGCTGGAGCAGAGTTTTCTTTTAGAAAATTCAAGGGCTTTTGAAGCTCTGGCATGTCTATGCGTTTTATTAATTTATTAATAATTAACAATTAATTATTTGTCTTGTGCAAGTGTGATTTTACTAATCAATCCGTTTGTTCTAACATAAGAGAAAGTTACACGAGGGTTAGCTTATTTGTGCTGTTTCTGTTTTAATAATAACGTGCAAGTTTTCATGTTTAAACGTTGCTATGTGCTGTTTATTTTAAGCACAAAACGCTGTCTGAATTAATGCTTTTTTATGTTGCAAAAGCTAGATAAATGCATACACATAAGGGTATTAGTGGGGTTAACACTGTTTAATCATTATGCTGTAGTAACGTTTATTTTGTCTTTTTAATTAAGATGGTCTATTGTGGCCTATGAAGGCCTTAACCGAGTTAACTGAATTTCGAAGCCTGGCTGTGGCATATTCTGTGATGTGGCAAGGGAGACCCCTGCTGGAAAAAGGTTGAAGACAACTGACCATAGTCCTCGTTGTGAAAATTTCCATGAGGACATCAGCAGTTTGGAGGATCTCCAAAAGAAATGGAACGTCCTTGGTAATCTCTGAGAGACAAAGGAGCCTTGGAGAAAACTTGTGAACTGTGGCTCGATTGCCGAGGAGAGACGGAACTGTTTAAATACATTGTAGTTTTTGGTTCCTGTTCCGTAGTTTTATATTTTGTGAACTTTCCTGAGCGAAGATTTTCAGATGTAGCAATGATACATTCCTTCCTTCTCGCTTTGCTTAGTGATTCAGCGGATGCTGAATAATTGTATGTGTGTTTCCATTGTAATTTGCACTATAAGAATGTTAGCTTAGGGAGGGCTCTCCCCACTTGCCATTTTACCTTTGCCGCGTGAACTTGCGTTGCTGAGGATCGATGCTGAGGGACTTCGTCTTGAGAGACTTTACCGAGAGACTTGTCCTGACCCGTTCTGACACTTAGTTAGAATAGGTAACTATGAGAAATGATTTATTCTGATTGATTTACTTTGACTAATTTTTAGATAAAGCAATATAACTTTGAACATGGTGTTGAATTTCCTTTCTTGTCAATTATTGGGTTTATATTTTTGATCATTATTGTATATGTTGTGTAGATTATATAGAGTATATTTAAGGACAATCACTATAATTAGGTCCTATCGTCCTCGATATAGATGCAGGGTGGTTTAGGAGTTTTCTTCCCACAGGTTTATTGCTGGTAGAGTATTTGAGCGTATGTTAGTGAAATGGGCCCTAGCGTATGATGAATGTATGTGCGTGTAACTGTGAGATTACTCTATCCGTGGTAGTGGGTATATTTTGGACACCCTGATCTCTATCACACTCAACGCCGACCGCTCATCCACCTGCTTCCAGGCCACACTAAAGCACACCCATGGAGAAGACGGACCTACAGCTTCACCAGCCTCCAAGCCACCACCGGGCACACTGGGGCAGGACACAAAAATCTCAGATGCATACTACTCAACACCCGCCCTGCACACAAGGACGACATCGAACTCTGGGACCTACTCGACTCATCCTCCCTGGATGTCGCCTTCCTGACGGAGACCTGGATGAACCCCTCTTCAACACTCGAGATCGCTATCGCCATCCCGGATGGCTACAAAATCACTCGCAGAAACCTCATCAACGGAGTAGGAGGAGGAATCACTGTTGTCCACAAGAACACCCTCAGAATCTCGACCAGCAACGACGACACCCTCACCGCTACCAAACACTTGGACTTCCAGATCCACATTGACCAGAACACCACCATCAGAGGAACACTTATCTACAAACCCTCCGGAGCCCGGCCACAGTTCAGCGACTCCATCGCAGACCTAGTCAGCACGCATGCTCTCGCATCCACGGACTACATTCTCCTTGGAGACCTGAACTTTCACCTCGGAAATGCCAACAACAGCAACTCCACCACCCTGCTCGACAACAGCGACACACGCTTGACCCTATCTTTTCCACCAGCAACAACGTCACCTTCAGCCACACCACCAAACTCCACTGGACCAACCCCTGCTGAGTCCACTTCACCTTTGAGAAATCCACCACACACCACTACCCACAACGGACCCCCCACCACAGCTGGACCAAGGTCACCAAAGACCAGCTAATCACTACCCTCGACAGAAACCCACCAACGGACACCGTCGACACGACACTTTATCCCATAACCTCAGGCAATGGATCAACGACTGTGCCAACACGCTCGCCCTGATAAAGAAACCCTCAAACAAACACACAGACCGAAAAGCCACCTGGTTCACCGCCGACCTCCTGGCATCCAAACAGGCCTGCCGAAGACTTGAGAAGAAGTTGCACCATAAACAGACACCAGACAACAACACAGCCCACAAGAACACCATCCGCAGGCACCACCAACTAATCGGAACCGCCAAAAGGACCTCCTTCAAGGAACGCATCGACAACAATGCACACAACAGCGTGAAGGAACTCTCCAACCCCAGCGCGAACTCCAACAACATCCCGCTGTTGCAAGACCTCTGCAACTCCCTAGCCACCTTCTTCCACCGCAAGATCGCAGACATCCACAACAGCCTTAACAACCAGACCCCCCTGACAGCAACCGACACCTCAGACTCAGCACCCCCAGCCACACTGACTTCCTGCTGTCCTGGACCCACAAAAACAACACCATCAAAATCATGAACACCATCCACTCCGTCTCACCATCCAACCCCTGCCCGCAGCACATCTTCAACAAAGCAAGCCCCATCATCGCACCCCACCTCCGGAAGATCATCCACACCTCCTTCGAGACCGCCACCTTCCCAGAGAGCTGGAAGCACACTGAGATCAACCTCCTACTCAAGAAACCCAAGGCAGACCCTAAGGACCTCATGAACTTCAGGCCCATCTCCCCGCTCCCGTTCCCGGCAAAAGTCATTGAGAAGATTGTCAACATGCAAATGACATGCTTCCTCAAACAGAACAAGACATTGGACCTGTCCCAATCAGGATTCAGCAGCAACCACAGTACGGAAACTGTCCTCATTGCCGCCACCGACGACGTCAGGACACTGCAAGACAACGGCAAAACCGCGGCCCTCATCCTCCTGGATCTGTTGGCCGCCTTTAACACCATCTGCCACCACACCCTCCGCACACGCCTCTACAACGCAGGGATCGGCGACAAAGCCCTGGACTGGACCACCTCCTTCCTCACCGGCAGAACACAGATTGTCCACCTCCCCACTTTCCGCTCGGAAGCCACCAAGATCATCTGCAGCGTTCCCCAAGGATCATCCCTCAGCCCGACACTCTTCAATGTCTACATGGCACTTCTCGCCAACATCGTCCGATCGCACGAACTCAACATTATCTCATAGGGCGATGACATCCAGCTCATCCTCTCCATTATCAAGGACCCCACCACCGCCAAAACCAACCTCCACGAAGGAATGAAGGCCGTCACCGAATAGATGAAGAACAGCCGCCTGAAACTGAACTCAGACAAGACGGAGGTCCTCATCCTTGGCCCCACCCCCTCCACCTGGGATGACTCGCTATCAATGACCCAGCAAGTCAACGCCATTTCATCCTCCTGCTTCAACACCCTCCGCATGCTCTGCAAGATCTACAGATGGATGCCCACCGGAACATGGAAAAGACAGTCACCCAGGCCCTCGTCAGCAGCAGACTGGACTACTGCAAAGCCCTCTACGCAGGAACCACGGCCAAACTCCTGAAACAACTCCAACACATACAGAATGCCTCGGCTCGCCTTATCCTCGACATCCCTCGCCACAGCCACATCACATATCACCTGAGAGACCTGCACTGGCTTCCCGTCAAAAAGAGGATCACCTTCAAGCTCCTCACCCATGCCCACAAGGCACTCCACAACACCAGACCAGCATACCTCAACAAATGACTCGCCTTTTACACCCCGAGCCGCCTGCTTAGCTCCGCTGACCTCGCCACCGTCCCACGCATCCAAAGAATGACCACCGGTGGCATATCATTCTCCCACCTCGCCGCCAAGACCTGGAACACCCTCCCCATCCACCTACATCAGATCTAGGACCTACTGACCTTCAGGAGACCTGGCTGTTCAAGCAGAAGCAGCGCCCCCTCCAGAGCCTTGAGACCCTAAAGGGTACGTAGTCTCCTTTGCAAATTTATTGATTGATTGATTGATTGATTGAAGGCGCATTATAAGAGGAGGTGTAATCACACTGGATTGAAAGGCAAGAAGCATTAGAGGCGGATGGCAATCAATCAATCAGCAAAAAAAATGCGAGAGAAAGGAACGAACAGTAAAAACTAGGCAATAGAAGTAGAAAGTAGTCAGAAAAACAGGCCAGGGGAGATGAAGGAGAACCCAGTAAAAATGAAGACGAGGCAGGAGAAAGTACTCAAAATTTGAGGGAAAGGAAGGAGAAAGCAGTAGAAAACAAGGCAAAGAAGGAGAAAGCACTCAGAGACATGGGAGAAAGAAAAGAGACAGCATTAAATCAGGCCCACGCAGAAGATGGCCAAGCACAAAATGATGAGGTATGAGGCAATAGTGACTGCACCTATTATTTAGTGGGGTCAAAATCTATATTACTTTCTTAGGGTGCTAAGGATCTGAGGTTTAATACCTCTAAACCTCCTAAAAAATCATAAACAAAGCACCATGATCCAGCACACCACATAATCATTATATGTAATACAATATTGTATATCGAAGAATATCAGTCCAATCAGCAGGTCTGGTTTCAAATTTCTTTATTTAATTTTCTTCTTTAAAATCTGCGTAGCCACAGCGCTTCGTCCTTACGGACTTCTTCAGGGCTACAAATAAGTATAAACAATAAACAATATATTTATAAACACGAACATAACCATATTTACAGTTCTATTTACATGCTAAAAGAGGCTGTTGTATACAATTATATACAAAAAATATATACAAAAAGAAACAAAACAAGCTACCAGCCTATTTCTTACAACTTTGTTGCACAAATTATAATTTTAACAAAAAGAATGAGCATTATTTATTATCGACATGCTGAATCAATGACAATCGAAATATCACATGTAGAAAAAATGGTAATCTACATTCCTTCAGTAGTCACTGTATTACAATTCACTTGAACGGGGCAAGGAATTCTTTAGTGATGTGTCAAAAATAGAAAAACGTATGACAACAAACATACGTGAATATTTATATCATACACAAGGATTTTTTAGAAGTTTACAGAAGAAAGATAATCTTACCAAAACTGTGATAAGAGGATCTTTTCCATGTGTTCCCTCAATACTGAAGTTAGTGGTTAGCGCTCCTTTAGAGAAAGATTTATATACAACCTAAATGTGTGGCAAAAAGGACAACATAATTTTAGGATATATATATATCCACTAATCTTGTAGCCTTACATTGCGTTTCCAAACTAAAGGAGGAGAGTCTTTCTATAAGTCAAAGCATGCTTTTGGGAGGAAAGGGGGCTCAATCTGATACTCAGTCGGTCAGTTGGGTAAATAGAATGGTTTTAAGATTACCATATAAAATAAATAGAGCATACCGTTTTAATTCCTCGAATTTGTGTAAAGCTCTCAATGAGAATTGTCCTGTTAGGAGCGAGGATTTATATCTATCTGCAGAATAAAGATAGAAAGGATAAAACTTGACAGCTTTTTTTCATTCTGCAAGAATAGGAGCCTTGACATTAATGCGCAAAAAAACAACTATATGCTATTTAATCCTAGTAAAACATCTCGCCCTAATCCTACCCTAAATGGTATCCAGCTAGAGAGGGTAGCAGTCTTCGATTACCTGGGGGTCACAGACGGAAACTTTTGGCTGGGGCCCACAGCTAGAAAACGCAGGCCTAAGATTAGCACAGATGTCATGGGGATTAGCAAAACTTTATAGAAACTCCACAGCTAGACAACCGGGCCCAGTGACCGAGATATATAAAGACCAAATTAGAAGTGCCGTAATGTACGGGGCAGAAATTTGGGGACAGCGCCCTGTAGGTGGATTGGTTAAAACTGAGAACAAGTTTATAAGGCAGCTTTTATGCCTGGCACAAAGCATCCCCCTTATTCCCCTACGTATGGACCTTGGGACAAGACCCATAGTTGAGGAAATCGGACTGCGACCTCTGACATTCTGGCATAGGCTATGGGCAACCCCCAAGCTAATAGCCTATCAGTCCGAATTTAAAGCGATCATGGGGCTCCCAGGGGTGGGCAAATTACCCTGGTTCACACATATCAAAGACCTGGGCTGTAGACTAGGCCGTCCGAATCTATGGACCCACACTGAGGAAGTGTCACCAACAATATCACGGCTCGAATTAGTCAAAATCCATAGACAATATAGACTGGCCAAAATCCAAGGGAGCACTAAACCAGGTCGCTTAACCTCCGACTTACTCAACTTTAAAGACCACTATTCATTTGAACCCTTCCTTGACGATGTACCTCCGTTTATAGCAAGGAAACTTTATGTTCAATTTAGATGAGGTTGTTTGCCGGTCCATGCACATACAAAGAACTGGTGAAAAGCCTCCCCTGCTAGCTGTCCTGCCTGCAATAGTCAATAAGAGACTCCCATCCATTTTTTTTCTTTCGCCCAGAATATGATGTACCTAGGAGGCACTGGCTTTTACCAATATGTAGGAACCTGGTGTACAGACAGATACGGGAGGCATTCAGAGTCTTGTGTACTGACACTCACCCTCCAATTGTTTTCGCTGTGTCCTGTTTCCTAAACTCCATGTGGCACAGGCGCTGCAAATTTTTAACTCCTCCCCCGCACATGACAATCGTTCCTTAGCCATTTCCTATTGTCTTGATCTAACCAACAAATGAAATCAATTTTAATTTCCTTTTAAAATCCTTTTACATCTTTTTAAATGTTAAGAATTGTGTTCACCCACTGCACATGACTTTATCTTGTAATGGCCATTGGTGTTTTTATTGCTCTTTTGCCTTGTATGTATTTTATGTCTTTGCTTTTATGTTCTATAAGATCAAAATAAAGCTTGGAAATGGAAATGGAATGGGTTATTAGTTTTTTCTCTCTCTCTCTTTTTCTTTGGATTGCTGTGACTTTAAACTTACTAGATTGCATGTTTTTTTTCTTGACCTGCGAGGTGTCTTTTCACTTTTTACTTACTAGATTGCATATTGGTATTTTCACATTTATTTTCTAAATTCTTTGAATAAATAGTGGCACTCTAACTCAGTTCCTGCATTTCACACGTGTGTCTTGTTATTTTAGATATCACATTTCTGCTTTAAATTATGTTGTAAAAATGACCCTTGAACACCAGGATGGAAGAAAACAAAAGAAAGTATAGAAAGCGATTACGACAGATCAAAAAAAGAGAACACAGCTTAATGAAGACAAGCATGTGACGGGAACAGCAGTGTAAACCGACATGTTTTTTCAGGACAACACTCTTAAACTCCGCTGAAGGCTCCAGATCGTGGGTCTTACCACTCTTCTCCTGTCAGACGTTTACCATGGTGCTCTCTGTAGCAGTGCACGGACCCCGCAAGTGTACACCTCTCAAACCCAGGCAAGTCCACTGCGTGCACGGCGAAAGGAAATGCAAGGGCTCTGTTTCTCAAACACCACTCCCTCCACTAGCCCAAGGAGCCCAGGGAATGCCCCGATTACTTACCGGTAATCTTCATTACTCCGAGTATAGTCTTCCTCGCCACATGACTAACAAAGTGAGCTTCAGCTCCACAACAGAACCCTCCAAAGCAAAGCAAAAAGAGTCAGCATCCCATGCCTCCCATCCCTTCCCAATATGGCCGACCCAGTCACCCATGACCCCTATAAGAGGCGGGCCGGCCCAACCCAACAGCCTGAAACTACCAAGCAAAACATGAAGCCGATAGCCAGACAGGGAGGGAGGGATGGGAAGTCATGTGGCGAGGAAGACTATACTCGGAGTAATGAAGATTACCGGTAAGTAATCGGGGCATTACCTCCTCGTTAGTCTTCCTCGCCACATGACTAACAAAGTGAGCACATACCAAAGCCAAACGGCTTCATGGAAACTCACAAGACACCAACCGACCAGAGGGCAAACCCCAACAGGCCAGAACGAGCGGAAGGACCACCCAGGGGAGAGGCAACCACGAGCCGGAAAAACCAGCCCGGAACCCAACGACACCGGGAAAAACAAAAATCCGGACCCCAGAGACACGAGGCGCCGGCAGGAACCAGCCGCAGCAAAGGCCAAAAGGGGGACAGAAAAAAACTCCGGACCAGACGCCACAGAAAACAGAGCCCAGACAGAACGCCGGACCCACACACCAGGAACGGCCAACGGAGATCCCGAAAAGGGGCATCAAGAGGAACGGGGCAGCGGAACCAGTCGCAAGCAAACCGGCAAGAGCCGCATCAAAAGAAGAGCGCGACCGTACGCCAACAAACGACACTGTGACAGCGTAAGCGAGACTCGAACCCTTGACCAGTGAGAACCAACACGACCACAGGCACAAGACTCACCAGTGAGCAAAAGCTCCTGGAAACAAGGAAAAGGGGCGCTGACGAGAAACAGAAAGGGAAAAAAACCCAGACACACAAATGAACCCCCGGAAGGGACCGCGACCCCAAGGAGAGAACCCAGGCCGGAACAAGGGAACAAAAAGACCCAGGAAGGTGACGGAAACGACACCGAAGAGACCCGGCCACCAAGGGAACTCAACCAGGCCACCGCAGAAAGCGGAGAACCCGAAAGATCACCCAAGCACAGAAGGCAGGGAAAACAAAAGGCAGCACCACGGACCGAACCGGCCCCCAAAGGAACCAAGAGAGCCGCCGAAGCGAGCACCCACCAAAGGCGAGAGGGACAGGAGGGCAGGGTGAAAACCCAACCCGAGCCACGTCAACACCCCCAGAGAGCCACCAGAGCCAGCAGGCCCCGGAACCCCAAACCCAGGGACAAAAGACGAGGAAACAAGCCAAACCGGAAGCGAACGGGCCCGCCAGGGAGCAGAGAACCGGAGGCACCAGCACCCCCGGACACCCATGCAGGAGACGCATTAGGCCAGAGAGCCACCAGAACCCGATCCCCCCAGCCGAACCAGGACAGGAGCGGGAAGGGCCCGGGCCAAACCGAACCAAGGAAGGACCAGAGTCAACTGGCAGAAGAAAAAACAGCCAGGCAACAAGATTGCATGGAACGCCACACGAAAGTGCGAGTAACCCCTGCGTCGGGACCATGCCAAACGCCACAGAATCGCACCAGGCGGAGAAAACGTGTAGCCGTAGTGAGCAACACAAAAACGAGGAAGGGGCGGCTAAGCCGCAGACCCGAAGAAGACAGGGCGAGTCCAAAAAGGACCCCATAGTCCACAGCACCCAGAAATCCCAGGTGGCATCCCACCCGGGCACCAACCAGCCCCGACCCAGCACATCCGCAGAAAGCAGACTAGGCCAGGCGCAGACAGGGAGGCAATGCCGAAAGCTCCCCAGCCCCATGAAAACCCCGGAGGACTGTCAGTAACAGACAGGGACAGACCCTGCAAAACAACCGCGGGAACAGCAAAACACATCTCCCAACCACACCGAAAGAAAGGCCATAGCCTACTGTAGAGACTGAGCACCCACAGACATCGAAAGACCATGGAATGAACACCCAAACGTCAGGGTAAGAGCCTAAGACCTGAACCATAAGGCAGAGTGATACCAACAGAGCGGACACTGTCGGCAAGCCGAAAGGCAACTAAAGCCCGCGAAGGGGCAAGGAGCCACCACAGAGGGGGCTGAGCGACCCATACGCACACCGGTACATAGAAGCCCACAGCCGCCCCCACAGAGAGGGGGAGCCAAACGTCAAAACCCAAACCCCAGAGCCCGCTAGAGCAGGGTATCAAGCACAAGGCGGCGGGGGAGGGGGAAGCGCAGGGCAGGGCTGCGAGGGCCAGAAGGAGGGGGAACGAGAAAGTGAGCCCGACAAGGCGTGGCCACCACCCGGGACACCCACAACCAAACGGGGCAGAGTAGAAGGCAACAAACTGCCTGTGCGCAGGAAGGATGACAGCGGAGCAACACAGAACCGGAGGAGGAAGAGCAAGCACCCAGCCAGCACCCCCAACCACCAGGACAGAACATGCTTACCAGCAAAGAGAAGCAAGCCATGGGAACCGAGAAGCCCCAGAAGAAGGACAAAACAACAACCACAACACCCACAGAGGGACGAAACAACGTAAGTCCAGGGATAGCCGCAGCGCGAAAAGGCAAGCAGCGAGGCCAGCACCCAACAAACTCCACCCTGAAGCGATGCAACCAAAGGCCCGCTGACAGCGACTGCGGGACTCAAAACCCTTCACCGGAGAGTCGAAACAACCCAAGGCACCGGACGGAACAACGAGAAACCGCACCAGGTCGGACCCAGAAGAGTGAGAAATATGCCAAAAAATGACAAAGTGCATGCGGGACCTGAACCCAGACCCGGAAGATCCCCGAAAACCAGAGGCACAAGACTATGGTAGCAAACCCCCCCCCCGAAAGGGCAGGGAAGAGGCAGCGAAACAAATGGAGAGCCAGCCGCTGACAGCGACAGAGGGACAAACCAAACCCCGCCCCCGGGGCAACGAGCCGGACCGGAGCGGGAAACAGCACAGTCGAAGGCCATAGGAACAGGAGAACATGTGGCAACCCCTGGGACCTGGAACCACCAAGGCAATGGCAGCAGCGGGCCAGGAAGGCAAGCCCACCCCCGCCCATCCCGCCCCCCCAGCCAGAGCCAGGCAGAAACGCCCCAAGGAGCGGGGGTGGCGGGAACCACAGGGATCAGTCGTGAGCACCGTGGCAAAACCAACAGTGCGGGCCAGCGCAGCAAGCGCCTAGGCGAAGCGGAGACACGAAGCGCACACTGTACAAGGTGAGGTGGAGCATGACAGGAAAAATCAAAAACACCGCCATAATTGCAGACAGCGAGCACAGCAAGCTGGCGCATCAGGACACCCACGGTGCAGAACATACGGAACTGGAGTGCAACAAATGATCACACAGGAGTCGGCCAAAAAAATGGGACACGAACCCCAAAATGATTCACGACCCGGTTGCGCAGCAGCCAAGGGAGCCGGCTCAGCGGCAGGTGACAGGACGCCACTCCCGGGACTGGGGCGGAGAGTAGCGCGCCCGCAGCCCCCACACCCGACTGCGACCCAACGGAACGGGAGCACCACGGCAGGGGTACATGCGCCTGTCACAACAAGGCAGGTCAGTGAACACACACTCGTGTCTCAGAGCCTCTGACATCAAATGCTGCCGAAGAATCTACCAAGGGCACCGCTAGAGCAGGGCAACATACAAGCAGGAGCCATTTCATAAAAAGAAAATAACAGACGAACCGGCAATATACCAAGGAGGCCACCAGGGAGCTATTACATAGCGCACAGCCACCGTGGAGTCGTCATAACAGTATGTAGTCAGAGTGTCGCAAACAAAGAGTACATCAACACCGGCATAATATCAACGCGTGCCGTAATATAGCCATTTAGTGAAATGTGACGAGAAAACCGTACCTGCAAAATGTAACATAAAAGCCAGCAGTTGCAGGGCTGTCCAAAAAATCGCCCAGCAGGGCTGCCCGAGCACGGGGACTCAGTATGAGTACGAGTGACCAGCAGTAAAAGCACCCATTACACAAAGCCACCCGGGGCTCAAAAGAATGCGCGCCAACTGAAGCAACGAAAGCACAAGCCCCCTGTGTGGAGTCCCCATTAACCAGAAACTCAGTACACAGGTCCGCCGCCGTCCCGAGGGATGAAGGCACCCTGAAAACTCCCGCCAGAGCCTGGCCGAGAGACAGCAGAGAAGAAAACCTCCGGCGAACAAGGAAGGCGGGAGACACAAACAACGAAGCCCCGTCCCCGGGACCCCGAGCCGGCCCGCCGCGAGGAACAATCAGCGCGCACACAGCAACGCCGGCGACCCCGAAGTGCAGCAAGTCGGAGGGAGAACCATTACATCGGCATATTGGACGCAGGTAACCCCAACCCCCATGCACAGCGGCCCTAGATCGATAGGAACGTGTGTACTAAGGAAGGAAGGAAGTGTAGAGCTTCCGGGACGGACCGAGCCCCGTAGAGCCGCCGCCACCCCCAACGCCAGGAAGGCAGGCGGGCAGGCGAATACGCGGCTCGGGGAAGGGAGACGAGAACAGGGCAGTTTAAAAAAGCACCTGTACGCAACCCTCGGGACACAGTCCCCATGATGGATCCGATAACCGCTGCCGCCCGCAGTATCACGAAAGGCGGGCGGCGAAGGGAATGCAAAGAAGCAAGGGAACCGGGAGACCGGCCCTCACGCAAACCCCCCCCCCCTACCCTGAAAACCCATGGCTCGCTGAAGCAGAGCCTCACCGGCACAACAGCACACACCGGGGGCAACAAAGTAGGGGAAACAACAAGGTCCAAGCTCCTAGGGTCCGCTAGAGCAGGACCTCCAACACTGGACCCATGCACCTGCTACAGCAGGCACCACTCACCTGATGCGCTCTGGAGAGAGTGCAGAACAAAAAAAACAGGCTGTTGGGTTGGGCCGGCCCGCCTCTTATAGGGGTCATGGGTGACTGGGTCGGCCATATTGGGAAGGGATGGGAGGCATGGGATGCTGACTCTTTTTGCTTTGCTTTGGAGGGTTCTGTTGTGGAGCTGAAGCTCACTTTGTTAGTCATGTGGCGAGGAAGACTAACGAGGAGGTAATGGGGTTACTCGAGAGTGGAGATTCAAAGTGAAATAGGTTGGAGTTGCAGCTACTTGCGGTCGCTCTGTGTGATCTTGCATGAATCCCTTTATCGTCTCCCCTCGCCTCATTCAGATGAGCTCTGTTTGTGTCAGTGATGCTGTGGACCTGACTCTCAGCAAGGTGGACAACAGGGGGGAGGACACATGTCAGTGCCCCCACCCAACCCTTTCTCAGCACAGATTCCCACCTGCATGTTCTGTTGCCATGGTGATGACCCCATGTTTCCTCATGTTCACTCTCAGATGCACCCCCTCTACTCACACTGTGCATGCTTTTTCACGATCTGCTTTGGTCACTACAAATGGTAATACACCATTCCCTAGTAGAGAATCATTCTTAGAAGGATTAGCCCTGGACAGTAGGAGAGTATTCCCTGGCTAAAACGTGGCCACATAACCTTGGCATGAATGAGCCACGGACTCTTTCCCAGTGTATCAAGAAAACGACCTTAACGTCTCTTAAACTGAGATTTTGGTACCATATCCATGCCGTATGGTTAAACGTCCTCAAAGTGGGCAGAGCAAACACTTGTACTTTTGCGTAGTGCTTCTTGGGTCACAGAGGTGGGGACCGCACCTCCATTTTGCCCATCCCATGGTCCAAACAACAGTTGTGCCATACACACAGGCCCCTATGGGAGATGGGTGGGGCCGGTGGGCTGAGCTGGTGTTTTCAAATATTTTATACGGTAGGATAAAAACATACAACTTGAGGTGTTAAAAAAACTAGTTCCTAGGGGGGGCACTTGTTATCTTGGACAAGCTAGTAGTGGGCAGACCTGCTTGTCACAGATAAAAAATGATCTGCTTACACATGCCGCAAAATAGTGCTTTATCCAGGTAAGCCGGGTTGTCTGCTTGTGCACTTAGAACCTGTGCAGGCACAGTGTCTTCCAAACAAAAGATGTTGAGGCCCCCGTGGAGCTGTCAAGCTCTGCAGCATGGGACAGCTCTGCAACAGCTCACCTTTGCAGCAGCATACATCTGAGGAGTCTCCACCTGCCTGTGGTACTCATGCTATACTCTTCATTTCTGCTCCCCTGGTTCCTTCTTGCAAAGTTTACAGATGACATACTTTGCAGATTCTGTCTTTCCATCTGGCCACATGTCAAAGATCTGCCACTCCAAGGATTCCTTGGGAGGCTGAGATGACTGAGCTGGTGCACGTGCCCCCCGCTGTTCATCACTTTCTGATGAAGACTTCTTTGAGATAAAAGGCAAACAGGAAAGGAGAGCAAGGCAAATATGGCTACTTTGACCAAAATCCAATAGTGAAATGAAACAATATGGATGGAATCTTCTTCTTCTAAATAAAGACACCCATATTAGCCAATGAGGTGGCATAGCTTGAACAGCCATGACTGCTGTTGCTCTCTAGCAGAGTTTTGCACTGTAACTCCTCAATCCATCATTAATCCTCCACCAGGCTCGCCATCCATCACTCTGCCAGCGCGGGAGCACACAGCTAGACACTGGAAGTCTGGCTGGGCCATTTCGGAGATGGCCTGATCAATAGTGGCACCAGATAAGGGATTCAGCCGAGGAGGTGAGCAATAACACACAACGTGGGCTGGCATGAATGCGCTCCATATGGGAGCTGATGCCCGGGCCTTGACTGGTAGAGCTGAGCTCTGGGGGAGTGCTCCCTCCTTTATCCCTCCCTCACCAGCAGTGGAGTTGAGTGGCGGCCGGTGCTGATGGATGTGGGAGACAAGAAAGGTGTACCACACATACTGGCATTGGGAGGCCCAGGAGCATGCAGTGCTATGCCACTGGCCTTGCACTGCACCAACAGAGCCCACATATACCGTTGCGATTGGGGCATGCCCCCAAGGCCCATGCATTGAGTCAAAGCCCCACATACCCTTGCAGTCAGCAGCGAGCCCAGGTATGAGATGCACCTTTGAAAGCTACGCTGACTAGGACCCACAAAGACCGGGACTACTGCTCTTGGCACCTTTGCCTCCTCCTCTCCCCTCCTCAAACCGACTGGATGACCAACAGGCCCACTTGGGCCTCATTATTCTCCTGCATCTTGTGGCCTGGTTGAGAGGTGACCCAATGAGGGACTGGGGGATGTACTAACCTCCTCTGAGTGGACAGTTGAGCTGACACTTACCACCACTTGCCTAACTTTACAGTTTGTGGCCAGGTGCCTATACCTGGGTCTGCCCCCCTATAAAACACCACTGCTGCCCGAATGAGGACTACTGCTTGTGGGATTGGGGGAACTCATGCTCAGGAATGAACCAATATCCTGCAAGTGTTATGGAGCTGCACGTGCTGCACCTCCTTCAGTTAAAAGCAAAGGAACACATGATGGATGGAATGCTGAACAATGCAAACAATCACCCCCAGTCACAAAGATCTGGGTTTAATGCATCGTTCTTTTGCTCACCACGCCACCATAGTTTGGACCCAGTCATGTGCAAATCAGTCTTGACCCTGCTACTCATGGGAACAGCCCAGCCCGAACTGCCAACCCAGTTCCTCCCTGGACCGGAAACAAGCTTCCTGGGACTGGTTTCCGGGCGTCACCACTCATCAGCCAGGCAAGCTTTAAGCTAGTGGCGCAGTGAGAATGGGACCCACGTCTGCGCACACCCTTCCCACTTAGGGTGACAAAAGCAAAAAAAACAGATGATGGATGACCTGCTGAACAATGAAACATTCCTCACCATCGGTTGGCTAGCCAGATGTGCAAGTGAGCCCCACTGGATGTTTACTCTTCTTTACCAATTTGATGTGACCAGCCTACAATGATCATATTTATATAATCTTCATCGAGCTCTGTCCATTGCCACACACTGCTTGGTACAGAACCCCGATTCCATAGAATTGTGGACTGGGTTGCTCATGCTGCAGTGCCACATATGTTTCTCTGAACACAAGCAAGCGGGTGCATCTCACTACGAGCCTTGTTCCCTTCTTCTAGCCATGGTGAATACTGCTCACCACGGGTCGTCTATGGTCCGGTACTCATGAAACCTCCACAGTCTCAACCATTGCACCTCAGCCGGTGGCTGGGAGGGCTGGTCCCTGGATCATACTGAGGATTCTCTAACTAAATAATGTAAAATGGACATTGTCCTGGGGCAAAAGAGAACGCCTGTGTCTCTTCGGAACACAAAATAGACACTGTGGTGGCAGGCCTTAGCTTATTATATGTGGATCACCACAAACTAGCAGATAAAGTCCAAAACGCAGAACAAACAATCTCCATAGCACAGCAACAGGCTCGTGAAATGGATAAAGCACTGCGTGCTTTACAGGAGCGGGTCTGAATCTTGGAGGAGAGAGATGAAGATGCCGAAGGCCGGTTCCAAAGAAATAATATTCTCATTGTGACCCTTCTAAACAGCATAGAGGGACTGGATGCGGTATCTTATGCGGAACATCGGTTATGCAGTATTCTCCCGCAGCTGCTCTATCACCATTCTTTTCAATTGAAAGAGCACATCAAGTCCTGGTGAGAAAACCCCACTGGTGCCGACCGCAAACTGATGGGAAATTGCCTACTGCACTGTCGGTATCGCAATTTAATCCTGAAGAAGGAACTAGTGGTCGACAATGTCCGTGTTATGATATGGTATGATATACCTTGGAGGTGCAGCGCCAGTGGAATTCGTTCCTTGCAGTTAAGTGCTGCCTGTGTGATTTGGATGCTAGATACTCCCTCCTTTTCCAGGCATGCCTCTGTGTTGGCAAAACACATTTTTCCTAGGACCTCAAGGAGAACTGCGAATGGATTGACCGCCCGGGCTTGACACCCTCTGACTCTGTCATGTCACCCCATGTGACTCCTCAAACCGCCGACAACCCTGGATGAGTACCCACTGAAGCACTGATGCTATGCCTACTGTACATTTGCTATGTTTTTATAACTAATGATCCCCCCAATCACTTGTAACATGTCTATTCCCCTATTCTTCTTTTCCTCCATTGTGAACATCTTATGATTTAGCCCGCCTTTCTAAAGGTAGTGTATACATTTGTACCCCATACAGCACACACTTTTCGTATTGATAATGCACGCTTAGATTTCACAGTGGTTGTTCCATACAGGGGTTTATGTGTCCCTGTCTCACGTATGCTAAACCCCCCCCCCCCTTGGACAGCTTGAGACTATTGGCTTGCATGGTTATTCAGTTTGGGTGGATACACGTTGTCCCTCTGCCCTCATGGTATTATTCATTTGATCTTTAACTTTTACACCACCTGTGTTGTTTTCTGATTAGCTGCCTGTTTCCACTTCTAACTGACATGTTGTCCCCCCCACTGTGCCATGTCATCCTTCATTCACCGTCTAGAGGTTAACATACTTACCTAGAACGTAAGAGAGATGCACACTCCTTCCCACAGAAACGCTGTTTGTTCTGCGCCGCCACTCAGCACATATAGCACTAATACAAGAATTCCACTTACTGCTAACTGAGATTGCGAGATTACAATGGCACTGGCGTGGACAAGTATATTCCTAGAATTACTCCGCCTATGCGATAGATGCTCCGGTTTGGATCAGGGTGAGCATTCCCTTCACTACATTTTTTTTGACGGGTGCCTAGAAGCACACTGCATGCTCCATGGATCTATATACACCCCCAAATCTGACCAAACAAGATTCCTAACCAAATTATCAGGGGTACTTTTGTGATAGGGTGGATCCCATGGCTCCTTAGAGGGGACTTTAATAGTATACTGACTGTTGTTTTGGATTGATCCTTTCCCCCTCTCAATCAAACAGTGGCCATATCCAATGCCCAGGAACTAGCTGACTGGCAGCTATCAGACATATGGAGCCTGTACAATACATACACCAGAGTCTACTCCTTTTATTCGCATTAACACGGCCACATAGATTGTCTGGCTGGCACCCCGGACATCCTTCTTCACATAACCCATATCGGCTACCTATGTCACACTCACTCAGACTGCAATGCTCAGCACCAACATCTGAATTGGGATGCTGCACCCACCCCTCAATCCCAATGTGGAAGTTACATCCATCAGCATTGGATGATCCTCGGTCTTGCGCTTCATTGGTCACCTCCATTGTATGAAACGTCAATGGTAATGTAGCTTCAGCCTGACACATTGAGTGGGATGCCTTCAAGGTCGCCATCAGGGGCCATTGCTTGGGTTATATATGGAATATCCACCAGAAGCTTGACTGAGATATCACTCAGAGAGCGTGTGAACTGCTAAGCTATGAATCACAAACTCTCCTGGCCCCTGAGTTCAGGAATTTTCTGCTCAGTGCACAGGGGTAGCCTAACAAATTATTGGAATGCCTCTGCTGTCTTAATTTTGCAGCCCACTGGGCTAAAACACACGCAGAGGCCGACAAGAAGGGCTCATTACTGGCATGGCTCATCCACCAGCATAACATACGGCAACCCATAATATCACTTTGGGCAACATCTGGTACCCTCCTTCACACTCTGAAGGCTATCCATGCTGACATGGCATGCCGTTATGTCTCCTTATACACATCAGTGCCATCTGTATTTATAGACAAGGTTGAGTCCTTCTTTGCCACTACAACTTTACCTTGAATATCCTCTGTACAGAGAACTGACCTTGACGGTCACACCACTCTATTGGAGATTCAAGATGCCACCCAGGGACTTGCCACAGGGAAAACCCCAGGCAGTCTCACAACTGAATTCTATATAGCCCTGGCTCCGCTCCTAGCCCCCGCTTGAAGACATGGTAAAATTAGGCCCTATCGGCTGCTTGTCGACCAGACTCACTCTATGAGGCACTGGTCCTCTCTCTCCCTAAACCTGACCATGTCCCAACCATTGGCGCTTCTTAATACAAACTATAGGATTCTGGCAAAGATCCTTGCCAAACGCCTTGCCCCTGTGGTCCAGGAGCTAGTGCACCCAGACCAGAACTGTTTTGTCCCAGTTCTGATGCTTCTCTTAACCTGTGGAAAACCTTCAGATCCTGGAGCACACCCCCCACACCTGGCTGTGAGTGCGCTGTCTCATGTTGGATCTAGAGAAGGCCTTTGACTCTATGAAGTGGGCATTCCTTTTCAAGATCCTCCTTCACTATGATATGGCAATCCACTTACTTCAGCTGGTCAAACTTCTCTATGTCCCACCTAGAGTAAAAACAGGAGCTTTCATTTGCAACCCCATTCTGGTCCACAGAGATACCCGAAAGGGATGCCCACGGTCCCCTTTGCTCTTCTCCCTAGCAACTGAACCACTGGTGACTGCTCTCTGAGCATGTGGACAAGCATGGGGATCCCACTTGGTGATGTCTGCACTCAGTCTCAGTATATGCAGACGACTTGCTCCTATTCCTTAGGGATGTCAATATCCTTTAGTGACGCAGTACCTGACATTGCTTATGGTCTTAATGATGCCCGACTCGTGGGGAAGCCCGTGATGTTCCGCTATTTGGCCATTCATTTCTATTGCAAACCTGTCAATCTGTTTCACAGCAATCTCACCTTAACAGTATCCTTGCTGCAAGCACAGATGGGATTCTGGAAATTGCTCCCTCTCTCTCTGGTGGGATGGATAGCACTTATCAACATGGCGATGCTACCACGCCTGTTATGTTATTTTGCTAACTTACCTCTGTATGCACAAAATCCTTATTTTAATCACGTGAAAAAATCACCAGGGAGCTACTCTGGCATAACATATGCTTCATGGTGGTGCTACATAAACTATGCTTACGAGCATCCGAGGGTGGACTTGCTATCCCAAATTTCAAACTGCAGTGGTTGGCCCAGTGGACAGCATGTCTTCAGACCGCCAACACTGCTATGGTCTCCCCTGTATGGAGCTTGCCTTGCATACTAGATCCCGGCTCTAAAGCATTGATGTCCGGCTCTACTCTTTTGTAATTGGCACACCACTGCTATAGACAGAGGCTCTTTCTCACTGAAGTGACACAGCCGTAAGCCTAGGCAATACTGCTCCTGGGCACTTGATGGGGCGGACGAGTCACCTCTTTGGTGGAGCTTGCTCTATGGCACCATTATCATGAAGGCTTCCTCATTCCCCTCGAGTCTCTGATTAAGATCGAGAGTCTCCCTACGGACCACTTTTTGTTTTATAATTCTATCCTTGGGTGTTGCATTGGCGCTGGGGGGGGGGATATTCACCTGGAGCTACTGATGTACCTCACGCTCCAGCACCTTTCTATTCTCTTGTTCCATACAATGTCCACTTTTGTCTTATTCAATATTATATACTCCACAGAGCATATCTCACCCCAGATAAGATAAACCAATATTATCATTTCATAGAGGCTGCCTGTCCCTGCTGTAACCTGCCTAATACTGACCTACAACACATATACTGGGCCTGCCCATCACTTAACCGTTACTGGCTAGAGATAACCACACACTTGAAAAACTGCACAGGGCACCCCACCTTATAAACACGGGAGGTGTGCCTACTGGGACTGCACTGCAGGGCTAAAAAACACAATGAAATCACAAGCAGATGATGGACGGAGTACTGAAACTTTTCAGACACTCACTCCCAGTCACAAATCTGGGTTTAATTCATCATCGTTCTTTAGCTCACTTGGCCATCGCAGTTCAGACCCAGCTATATGCAAATCAGTCTTGACCCTGTGCCTCATGGGAACTGTCCAGCCCAAACTGCCAAGCCATGTCTTCCCTGGACCAGAAGCAAGCATCCTGGGACCGGTTTCTGGCTGACATCCCTCATCGGCAAGGCTATCTTGAATCCAGTGGCAAAGAGAGCAAGTGACCCATGTCTGGGCATACCCTGCCAACTTAGGCGAACAAATCAAACACAAGGAGATGATGGACAGAGCACTGAAACTTTTCCGACACTCACCCCCAGTCACAGATCTGGGTCGAATCCCTCATCTAAACAAGCATTTGCAATGCAACAGTCTCGCCTTTAGGATCTTAAAAGTATTTAGCCATGCAGCACATTATCCTGGATGTTATATTAACTCTTCTCATTCAGCCTTACACAACTGCTATAACCGGTTGAAAAGAGCATTTGTTCTAAGTGGGGCATCATGGAAAGGGGTTAAGGTAACTGTTAGTCCCAAACAATAAAGTTTTACAAACACCGATATGCATTGACAAATCTAATGCATTGACAAAGTCAAAAGGCTGGCAGCATAAGTCGGAGCAGTAAGCTTTGCAAATGTTTGTGTTACTTTGTCAGGGACTTGGCGAACCAGTGGAATGTTGAGTTAAAGAACAGTGTGGTATGAGACTGAAACTGATCATGAGCAATAGCTAGACTGAAACAGAAGCGTGTTCTGTACTCGAGAAAGACACAAGCCAAACGTAAAATATGATCTGCGAAACAAATATGATCTGTGAAACTTGTTATGGTTTGAGATTGGGCTAACCTTCACTGGAATGTCAAGGTTGAACAAGCACTGGCAACGACATTAGGTCTGGCTTTAACACCTCCAGAGTTTTTTGTTTGTATAAATTTAAGTCATCTATATGCATGAGCTGCTTGAACTCCAAGCCATACGAGAAATTGTGCAGTTTATATAATGGTCTAACCTTTAAACGCTCTTACATTTTGCACAGTGGGGTCATGGAACCTATTCTACAAACTTCAGAATTAAAACTTGCACTGGTAGCTCTGTACAGCACAGCACCCCAAGCATTCTGAAATCTAAGCAGCTTGTTATGAGTATCGCAGTCATTTCGAGCTTATACAGCTAAATATCGTAAGTGGAGGTCTTTGCTGAGTGTGCTATTACATCACGGAATAAGTGCTAACTCAAATATGCGCGTACATCTTCTGCCGTCAATTCTGTGTTGGGTGACACCACAGAGGAATAATGTGCGATGAACACAGCTTGCATGCTGTTCCAAGTTACACCAATGCGTCAGTGGGGTAACAAAATCTTAGCCTCCATCCCTCCCCCCATGGAATGTCAGGGGCCCTCTGCAATCATCTGGCTTTGCGCTGTTTTCAAACACCTTGCCCTTGCAAGGAAGCCAATGTGTTCTGTAGGCAGGGAAACATCACCGCGTATGAAAAAACATTTCAGATGTTGTTGATTCACAAAATTGGGGTTCCAAAAGTAAAAATGATAGGTGATATGGAGAGATCTCAGGGCACAGACATAGCATCATAAGCATATCAAAGATAACAGTGAGCAAAAATGCTGCCGATGTGCTCTTGAAAAGTCAACTCGCAGCACACCAATGGAGGTTGTTACAGGTATTTTATCTTTCATATTTCTCAATTCCATCATATTCCTAGTCTATGTTTCAATCAATCATTCAACTTTACCCTGAGACATAATATGTGGGGCAAGATTGCGTCCAAGTGAATCCACCGCTCTAACATCTCCCGCAGCTAGTCCGCGAGTTACTAAACATGTGAAGATTTTCGTAGCAGGCGTTTTGGGTCATGGCTACCTCAGCGGACCGGCTACCTCAGCGGACCGACACTGGCTGATTGTTTGGAAGTCGACTCTTTTGCATCTGGTCTTTCAGCAGGTGCGTCCTTTGACTGCAATGGCTGGGAACGGTGGCAAAGGTGCTAAACAATGGGCTGCCCTCTCAGCTCCTTCTTTATCGATGATAACTGGCCAGCCTCCCCTATGGCCTGAGACAGCAACAGGGAGTCGGAACAGTGGCATGGTGTGCTAAACGTAAACAAAGCATGTCATGATTTACACAAGTCCTATTGCATTGAAGACACAAACAGCACCAGCTCGATTGTCCGGCTGCTTAGAAAGTGGAAGCGCACACGGCGTGCTAAACGTAAACAAAGCAGGTAGTGATATACACGAGTCCTATTGCATTGAAGACACAAAAAGACACAAATGAGAGTGGGGGGGTGGGGGCCAAGAGGTCACTTACTGAGGAAGGGGGCAGGAGGGGCCTGGGGGGGAGACAGGGAAGAAAATAGTGTTAGGAGTAAAGGGACCCGTAGCCATGGAAGGATACAAATGATGACTGAGTATGGACTAACAAGCCTCAAAGCAATCGGAAATCAGCATTTAAGATGAAAACCAATGCGCAGAGAGTGGGCAGAGCTTCCACAAAGCTTCCACACTACAGTGTATACTGCATGCCTCTCAAAGCAATGGCAGCACATTCATGCTGCATCGCTAGGCGAGACCTAAAAACACAATGCCACTTCCATCTTCATTGATTTGGGGCTCCTCTTAGCAAAAACGTTTGATCACCCAGAGATGGAAGTTACCCACCCGCCCGACAATTGCTGCCTGAAAACATTCCATGAAGACGTGGGATCAGGCCAAAAGCGCTGCCCTCCACAGAGAGGATAGGACGGGATTGCGCAAATACTTTCTTGCATCCTGTTGGGGTGCCATCCTACTTGACTCGCAGGCTGCCCTGTTACATGCTGCTGAATCACCTAGAGGCGCCCTGACTCCTGCGGACACTGGAGGCTCCCCAGATGCACCTTTCCATTACACCACTCTGGCTGCTTCTCCCTCAGTGCACCTGTTATCCATGGTGTCGCTACTCAGTAGATGTACACACATTCACAGTGCAGTAGTGTAGTTCCTATAGTACCCATGCAGGACCTGTGCTTTTGGATAACATAAACTGTGGGATTGGTGGCAGACTAACTGTGAGCACCCCCAACACATATGTTAGCCTGTTTGCATTAGCTAGCTCACAGTGCCACTAGAATCTCCTCTTATCGGGGAGAGATACATTTCTGGCAACCTCAGAACATGACAACCCTGATTCCTCAGAATCATGGAAAAAATGTACTAATTTTTCCCTCAGTCACTCGCGCTCACTTTGTTTCTGTCTCAGAGAGTTACATAGAAGAAACAGTTGGGCGTGTTACAATAAGGATTTATTGCACAGTTTTTCTTCTAGTGTAAAATATATGTCCTGCTACAATTGTGAGGCAGAAGAAGAGATATATGATCAGCAGTACAGTGAATATTAAAAGGATAGTACAGTTCTACCATCTTGCAATAATCATGAAAATATAGATGAATATGAAATGCATTTTATAAACGTGTGCGTACACCTACGATACCTATCTAGATGTACCTAAGTGTACCTACCATACCTAGAGTAGCCAAGGATCCCTCTAGGATTAGTCTAACCCCATTACCTGAATTGAGAGAGTGTGGGACCCGTCCTAGTCTCGAGTTGGACACCCCTCAAGGGATGTTTAGGCCACTGTCAGCTGGAGCTACTGCATGCAGGAGCCTCATCGTCTCTGGTCAGTGTGGCGGCCTGGAAGTCTTGGTTCCCTCTGCCTAATGTTAGCAAGAGGTGCTGTATTTATACAGAAAGTATATAGAGTCCCTTTGTCCTTTGTGTCTTGTGTTAGCCCTTGTTGGGTATGAGGATGACATATGGGATGAACTGTGTACGTTGATGTTATGCAGGTGGATTGTCGCCCCTGCCTGGTTTCCAAGAACCCCATGAATATTCATTCATACTGTATGAGCACATTGGAGATGTTATAGGACGCCTTTGTTCGGGAAAAACCCTCCTTCTGTACCCAGACCACAGACTAGATAAGGTTCAACACTCAGGGCTCATTATTGTGTAGTACAGGAAACTAATGTAGGTGAAAGAGCATGCCTATATAAGGGCATCTAAGATCATGCCTATATTAGGGCATATAGAATTATGTCTATATTAGGGCATCTATATGATATATAACACCCACTCCTCTTCCGAATAGTCAACAAAAATAAAAATGCTAGCAACTACTAATTTTACTAGGTAGTAGCGCATAAAAACTATAATTGGAGCCACGTTAAATTATTTCTAAAATATTTAAAAGCATTTTAAAAACATTTTTTAGATGGGAAAAAAAATCTGAAAGTCAGTATTGGAATTGTCACTTAAGCACAAGCTCTAGTTGAGTTTGTTTATACAATTCAAATCTCGTAAGCATTTACAATGCCATGCTTTTGTAGTGAAAGGTTACATTTTTAGGAAGTGTTCCAAATTTAGTGGAGATTGAAGAGAAACAAACAAAAATCCAAATTCTTTCCCAGCACACGATGAGCCAATTATAGCTGGGAACGGACCATGTGACACCTCGCATAGTACGTCAATAGAGCACAGATTAAATTCAGTAATGCCAATAGCTGGTGTAGAGGCAGCCGGTGTTGTAATTGATACCTGGGTGCAAAGGATGAGCTGATGCTCAACTCATTTGTAGCAAAAGGCACCTGCGGGATTTCAAGGAATGCAGCCATCAGGATAGGAATATGCTGGGGACATTCACGAGCGTGGGACCGCAGTGGTTCCAGCTTGGTGTTTAAATCCGTAGGCATCTCTGTTTCAAGTGTCAGACAGATGTCCAACAAGCATTCTTCACTGCAAAACAGGCATAGAAGAACAGGTAAGATGCAGTCCATCCACACTGGTTTAAATGATAGGAACCAAGAAGCACTCAGTTTTCGTAGGTGAGGTATGCCCAGATATTGTACCATGCGCTCACTGTATTTATGCTCCAGAAGAGCATTCGCCGTCTCGTTGGTGATTGGGCCATCCATAGCGTATCAGGTAAATCAGAATCAGGATTCCCGCAACCAGGAGCAGTGTTAGAGGTAAATCTCCAAAAATGCATACGAATACGGAGTGTATAAAATTTAGAATAACTCTGAGGGTCGTTTGAAAGGTGTTTAGAAATCCTGACCCTATGGTCTTAAATAGGTCTACAATACCACTCATATCAGACATGTTAAAGATATAACCTACCATTTCTATGAAATGAAAGGGGCAGTTTGTACGTATAAGTGCTTGTATCTCAGTCAAGGTCCTTGTGATTTGAAGATCAAAGGTCTCTCGAGTGGAGGTTAAGGGTACAGTTTGCTGTAAAAGCATGGCTTTCAGTCTGCTCAAAGTATCAAGTTGTATAAAAGAAACATTCAACGAAGGCGATAACAGCGCTTTCCTGACTGTACTTGTTGGTGGATACAATACTTGCATACAGCAAGTAACCCTGGAGTTCACAGTGACCAGATAGGCAATGCCACAGCAACCTTGATCGTCCATCATCGAGTAACTCCCAATCGAGAGTAGCTCGAATACCGGCGTAATCACAGCAGCTGGAGTCCCTTTCATGTGGCAGGACAAGTTTGCTACTGAACCATTGCATGCTCCGTGTAACGACATGTCCTGGCACATGAGAGAATCGCTTAAGGCATTCTTGAAGTTCATACCACTAAGAAAAACTTCCCAATCCCCACTCTGGCAACAGAATCTATATGGTTATTCTCAGGATTCCTTAATGTATTCTTGTCCCTATTTTTCATATTTTTCTACCTTCCTTTGCTCAAGGCAATATTGAAACTGAAAGGTCGTGACCGGTATAGTTATGTGGCCATGGATTAGCCATTCTGTTGATGGTGATTCTGCTATTGTGAATGGTAATCTATCCAGTTTTTCAATACGCAGCATTGTATAATTTGTTCTCCTTTGTGCAATTTCAACCTGTTTATCTGTTAGATTATATTCAGAAAACAGTGATATGCTGTTTATAAAACGCCACGGCACATAGCCTGCATGCAAAGATTGCACCGTCCAGCTCAGTAACATAATAGAACGGAACAGAGATTGCCCGTGTTGTAATATGGCCAAATCGTGTTCCAGTATGTCTATCGCAGAAGATACAATGTTGCCTAAGGAATATATCCTGGAGTTCAAAGTTGTTAACCCATTGTTCACTACAGCTAATGCTTTTTCTAGATTATTCCGGTCTAGTTCCCGTATTCTCTCAGCGGCCTCTTGTTGTAATATTTTCCAGTTTTTATTATAGGCAGCATAAATGCCAGCATATATGAAATGTTTCTGACGTTGTTTGCTAGGTCCCTGTAAAAAATCCCTAAGATCCATGTCTTGTGAGAGTAAAGATAAGTTGTGTTTCGCTTCTGTGAGTGTTGAGGTTTCTAGCCAATCAAGGCACAACTTCCCAACACTAAAGGATGTCACTACCCCTGGGTGTTCTCTTTGTACATAGCATGAATCTGGCCTATGGATACCGAATTCTTCGGTGATATTCAGGAATCGCTTTTGACATCTGTGCGTGTCTAAGGGCCAAACCAACCATTCTTTCCAACTTGGTTCTGTTCTATTGCATTGTAGGATGTCATCTACTGTTCCCCCTTCATGTTTAGTAGTTGAATTTTGCCACCCCTGTAATGGTGTTGGAAACCGAGGTGTGTTCAGGTCCTTGTGCTTGGCTAGTCCAAGACAGGATGTCTGTTGCACAGTGTTATTCAGAAATATAATCTGCTGTGGAATGAGGCAAGCTCTAAATAGCGCTTCTGTTCCCTGGACTTGCCAGTCCCTAGAACCCCAGACTGATTTTAAGTCTATCTCGTCATTCCATAGGTCAGAACATTGTTCAGACAATCGGGTGATAAAGGAAGCAGAGTAAAGCTGTTTGGTATTTGTCAACATAATTTTCAGTGCTGGTGTTGGTGTAACCCTATAATAATATGAGGCTGGGTAAGTGGTGTTATACCTTGAAAAGTATGTATATTTCTGTGCAAACGCCTGTGAACTACCTTTTGGTGGTGTAGGGCAATGTTCCCACTGGTGGTACTCAAACACATTTCTAGTTGAAATAGATTTGTGCAGGAACATTTCAGTAATAGGAAATGCAGCAGTTTTCTCTAAAGCAGACAACATGTTATGAACAGTTTCAGTGTCCCAATAATCAGAAAAAGTACTGGAGGTAATGAAATCACTCAATAAAATTTTAAATGCATGATTATTTTGTAAAATTTCTGTCGGGCAAAATATATCAAAATCAGCCTTGTCCCATAATATACCATTCGGTAGAGGAACCTCTGTGATGTTCACTGATGACAAGTCTCATTGTTCACGATGTGATGATTGATGTGGCTTCAGGATGAGTTTCATCTTTTGGGCTGTGGAGCTTTGTCGAAGATATTGTCCATTAATAAGCATGCTAAAAGTTATTACTAAGCCTGGCCAGAAAAGAAAAAACAGTATCCCAGTAATAACCCAGAGTTCTACCCAAGGCAATACCAGGCATGTCTCTTTTAGAAAGTGCAGAAAGTTTATGACTTGTTGCTTTTTTTTTTTTTTCCTCTGGTGTCATTTCTGGTTCACTTGGATCTAAGGAAAACATATCAAAGGTCATGAAATAGCCACAAGCAGTTTATTAATTTTTTGGAATTGCATCGGGATTTGTTGAAATCGCACTTTGCTCTTGATGAGGCATATTGATGTAAACATCTGTTGTAGGTTGAATTGCAACTTGGGTGTTAAGTTGAGTTTGATTTTGAAGTTCAAGAGGAGCGAGATCCATAGCATTGTTGCATAGTCCTTCTCACCGTACAGAAGACCCTTCAAATGTGATGAGTCTTTCTGTTTGAGTTTCTTGGATTGTAGCGAGAGGAAGGCGTCTGCTACTCTGGAGTCCACGAGGCCTACTCCTTAGTATTGGCCACATAGTGTGGTTTGATTAAGTCAATTGAGACAAATCTTTTCCCCTTTTTCCCGGCAAGAGGCGGCAATAGAACAGTTCTTGTTCCGTGTACTGCTCGGACAGGTACAGCTGTTCTGTAGGAAGGTCCAAATTCTTTTTTGTTCGCTATTTTCTCTCTGACTTTTGGGATTTAGACAGTTCTTGCTGTTACAGTCTTGAGTTCCCCAATGGTGGTCTGCTTTAGGTGGATGTTAATTTGTTGTGTCCTGGATTCATTTAGATCCTGTAAAACAGGCAAACGATCATGGATATCAAATGGTTTCTTATCTGCCACTGTACCTTCACCATCTAGATCAGGTACCCACATTCTCATCCCAAATAGGACCTCATATGGAGTGACACCCCTAGAGAACTTCTTGGCTGATTATTGAGGGCTCTCTGAACCTCATACAGGTGTGTGACCCAACTACCGCCCTTGCCTAATACACTAGCAGTTAAAGATTGCTTTAAGTCCCGTTTTTTTCCTCTCCACAACTGAATTTCCGTCAGGATAGTACGGAGAGGAGTACCGCAATGCTATGCCCATACTTTCCATGGCCTCTTGGTAAGCCAGAGAGCTTAACGTCGGGCAGCAGTCAGAATGAAACGTGCTAAATGCATATGTGCCGATAAAGACTTGCAAATCTTTTATAACAGTTTGAGGGTCAGCCGAGCACTGAGGCCATACCCATAGGAATCTAGAGCAGGAATCCACTGCAACCATGTTATACTTGTAAGCCAGATTGTAAGGGGTCCAAATGCACACTTGCGAGAGGTTTGTCTGATTTTAATAATGGTGTCTGGGCTGGGCGTGTTATGGTGGATCCATTCATCTGCTGGCAGATGTCACATTTCAAGACGTAGTCCTTAGTTTGTTTTGTTAGACCTGGCCACCAATAGCGCTGTTTCAATAATGAAATAGTCGCAGTAACCCCTGTATACGCAGAACCCAAACCCTTGTGTGCTGCCACAATCAAACCTTGTCTGCGATCCATATTTGGTATTACTCTATCCCCCACTCTAGGGATCTGAGCATATGGACTGTTGCTTGCATCTAACTTGTAGGAGTACTTGAGTGGAAATTCTTTGGTACTGCTGTGCTGTCTTTGCGTGAAGCTATGACAACTACCATAATCTCGCCGTCTATTCTCGTCTTTGTACGAGTGATTGCAGCTTTGAAAGCCATGTGAACAGCCCCCTTTGAGGCTTCATCAGCCAATTAATTCCCTTCAACGTGAACGCCATTACGTTGATGACTCAGTGTATGGATCACATGAGCCCGTGGTAGTTTGTTTTTCAACTCTACTTCCTGATCCCATATCATTTTGTGCTTAATTGTGCCACCTTTTGCATCCTTGAACCCGTTTTGTTCCCAGTGGTATAGATATTCATTATACGACTGCACATAGTAAAAGGAATCACACACGATTAGTGTGGGAAATTCATGATTTGTATTTACGAGTGCCAGTATTCATTTTTAACTCGGCCAACTGTGCCATGCAGTCCCCTAGAGATTGCGTTTTAGCGCAACTCGGATGGAATTTTCCATCCGTCATGTGACCTTTAACAATAGCACATGCTGCGCTGTATTGTTGCTTACTCCCTATGGCCGGTTGAGTAGGTCCGTCAGCGTAAATAATGTATTCATACTGATCGAGAGGCAAAATTTCAGTTGGTAGAGGATATTCTTGTTCGTATTGCAGAAATGCTTGTGTTTTTAAACTTGGATCAAATCTGTATTCAACATCCATTGCAGTAAGAGATTTAGCCCATTGTATCCATCTTTGATGGAAGGCTTTTGCATTTGGAATGCTATCTTTTGAAACAGCTTCTAAATCCGGTACTAGGGTTACGGCACTTATGCGTTTCCCCTGAGTCAGTGCTCTTTCTCTTGCTACAGCAGTCTGAACTGCTGTCAGTATTTTCTCTGTTGAAGTGAAACCCATTTCTGCATTTGCGTACAGGTGTGATTTATATGCGATTGGTACTGTTTCTCCTTCATTGAAGGTTAAGTAGGTGTACCCGCATTGACCCGCAATGATGCGGATCGCCAAGTGGCGTGTGTTTATGCGTGTTTGTAAGTGTTTTCAAGCTATCATGTCTTCTTGGAGTGAATGTAGGATATTGGTGTGTTCCTCTGTCCAATGTCTGGCTGAAAAGTCAGGTTTTATTAAGTGGTAGAAAGGTTTTACTCTTTCTGCGTAACCCAAAATGTATCTTCTGCCAAAATGTAGGAATCCCAGTATGGACTGTAAATGTTTTAAACGTTTTGGAGGCTGGAGCAGAGCACGCTTTTCTAAAAAGTTAGCTGCCAGACTTTTCTCTTCACTTGACAGCTCATATCCCAAAAATAGGACATTGAGGTGGGCAATTTTTGATTTTTTAAAGTACAATTTGTAGCCCTCAGTGGCGAATCCCATAATAATGGTGCTCACCCTGGTCAAGTGCCTCTCTAAGTTGTTGTCCGTCAGATAAATATCATCCACATAGGACAACACTTCTTTGTAAAATTTTTGAAGTAACCCTGTTACCCTTGTTAAAAAGACCCCCGGGCTGTCATTGTACCCCTGGAGGAAACCAACAATATTATCGCTGGGACACCAACGCGGAGAATGCGGTCAGATACCTGCTTTCAGGTGCTATATTTTGGCAGAAAAATCCATTTGAGATATCAACTGTTGTTTTTTTGTTTTTTCCTGCACACTCTTATTCATTAACGCAGCACTATGTGCATTTTCGACAGTGAATGTCTTTGTGCATGAGTTTGAGTGTCTGTAGTTTAAAACTAGATGATATGTATTGTCAGGTTTTGATAGGGGAAACAAAGGATTGTTCATTGGTGAGGTGCATGTTTCAATGATCCCTTGGTACTCAAGTAGATCTAAGATCTCCCTGACCTGTTTTTTAGCTTCTTGCTTTAGAAGGTATTGCCTCTGAGCATTTGGTGAAACTTTTAACAGGATCCCGTGGTTGGTTGAATCCTCATCACATCCGGCATGATTTTTATACAATGCTGGTGCTAGAGCTACTGCCCACTCCTGTGTATATGTATGTTTAACGGGAATGGGAACATGGTCGTAAAATGCAGGAAAAATTATACTTTCTCCCCTGGGGCACTCCAAAACAAATGCTAGCAGCCAAACTTGTTCTGCTAACAAGAAGTCATAACCAGATGACAGGTTGTCCCCCTCCATCCGGAGTGTTATTTCATATAACTTATGTGGGACGCTGACCCTTTTGTCTGGTGTTTCCACTGTGATGTAATCATTCAAGTCCGCTGTCACCAGAAATGTCTCCAGGTACCGGCGAGCTATTGTTACTTCTACTGCACTGTCTAGCATCATCAGAGCCCATTCCCCACTCAGAAGTTGTGTCCTCAGAATTCTAGGCATGTCTGATTTTCAGGCCTGCAACCTACTTCTTTTTAAACTGAGGTTTTGATTTTGGCTTTTCTTCTTTTTTGGAAGTAAAGTCTTGAACGTGCTGCTTGTCCCTGGACTATGCATGCTTTTCTTTGTGTTCTGACTGTCCTGTCCTCTCTGAGTTTTTCGATGAACCCTTAAAGGAACAAGAGGAACGTGTATCAGTATCCTGATACCTGTCAGGTTTCCTAATATTATCTCTATTCCTTTTCAGAGGGCTCCTGTGGAGGAGACCTACCTCGGGACTGAGATCTGTTGTCCCACTTCTTTTTAAAGAAGCCGGTGTCTGCTTGGAAGTGTCCTTTCCCCTCAAACTGTTTCTGCCTAATTCTGCATATGCAGTTTCAATTATTCCGGGTAGTTCGTTCTCCTGTTCTAAGGGAGTGAACTCCCGTAGGCGTTGGTGGATCGCCACTGATGCTGCCTCTCCTTTAATATTCGCTAATAATATTGCTGATACCTGGGCATAATTACCTAGTAATTTCATCCCTAAGTTTAGAACAGGCTCTGCCCCGTACGTACTCTGTATTTGTCTTAATATATCTGGTACTACAGCCAAGGATTGAATACCATGTGTTCTGGTATAAATGGCAGCAAAGACTGTACCCCAAGAGGTACAATCCTCTATTTGTGGTGTAATCCCCAAGGGCAAGCAGATTATCAGTATTCTGTGTTTTTCAAATGGAGTAGTATTTTGGAATACTGCTTCCAACTGTGTTATTTTCTGTGAAACCCAAAAGGGATTTGTTCACGTTTCGTGGGCATTTTTCCCATTACCGTGTGTAACGTTTGTGGGGTAATTTAAGCAGCTGTGCTCTGTGTAGGAGCTGCATTTGTTGTAATTACTGTTGCTGAGACCGCAAGTGTCCTCATGACAAATTGTGTCATGTTTCTGTAAAGTTTTATCAACTCTTTGTGTTGTAAGAGCAATTCATCATGTGGCATTGTGTCAATGTCAAAATGTGGTGCATAGGTCGCTAATATCGGCCATGTTGCTCCTGGTCTTCCTAACGGACCGAGTCTTGCTCTTCTTCTTGTGTGGGGTAGGGTGCCATTAAACTAGTAAAAATGTCCCTGGTAGTTAAGCGGAATTTCAATCTCCTCAAACAGAGTGTAGACCGCTGGTATGTCTTCATGTGTGGAATAATGAAAAGTTGTTGTTATTGCATTTGCTGCTGGGAATGTAACCCATAAATAGAATAGCTTTGTCTGAAAATCTTTGTGTGCCTCTATCACAAATATTTCTAAACCACCTCTGGCTGTTAAACCATGTTTAAGTAGCTTGAGTGTGAGTGAATGCCTGCCATTGGGTGCAAAATGTATTGCATTTACATCCTCCTTGTCTTCTGGGACGTGTAGTACAGGAACTGAATTATGATCGATGTCTTCAGTCATTGTTTTGCTGAATATGAAAACAACTTTCCTAAAGAACTAAGATAAGGTGTTTTGCACAATTTTGGGAAAAAAGTGTCCCTCAAGCTTGATTAACCAGCACACAATAAGTAGGAAGGGTGCCTACTCAGCTGTGGCGGAGTTTGTGCCCACCCACTCCAGATGCGTTTGTGAGTAGGGGTCTCTGAGAATACGCACGACTGAACTACTCAGGTTCCACTGTTAAATCCAACGTTGGTGGCGCCATGTAGTGTAGTTCCTATAGTACCCATGCAGGATCTGAGCTGTGGGATTGCAGACTAATTCTGAGTCCCCCACCGCATAATAATAATAATAATCCACATTTGTGAAGCGCAAACAATCACCCGTAAGGGTCTCTAGGCACTGGGGGCCGTCGGGAAGATTAAGCAAGCTAGAGTCACATGGTGCTGGGCTAATCTGCCGCCGGGGATCGAACCGTGATCCCCAGATTCCGGAGTCAGTCGTCCTGGCCGTGGCACCACACCTCTTCCTAAGAGGCCATGTTAGCCTGTTTGCATTAGCTAGCTCACAGTACCACTAGAACCTCCTCTTATCGGGGAGATATTAGTTTCTGGCAACCTCAGAACATGACATCCCTGATTCCTCAGAATCGTGGAAACAATATACCACTTTCCACTCTTTCACTCGTGCTCACTTCGTTTCTGTCTCAGAGAGTTACATGGAAGAAACAGTCGGGCGTGTTACAAGGAGGATTTATTGCACAGTTTTTCTTCTAGTGTAAAATATATGTGCTGCTGCAATCGTTAGGCAGTAGAAGAGATATATTATCAGCAGTACAGTGAATATAAAAGGATAGTACAGTTCTACCATCTTGCAATAATCATGAATACATACTTTTAAAAAAAAAAAATATTTTTCTTATTGTCATCAAATGGGGCAAAAGATACATAGTATACAATAGACAAATAACTGTAAGTAATAAATATTGACTTTGCAATTAGATTAAACAAAGAATAAGAATCTGAAAGGAGCCAAGAGCATTTACAAAAGGAGGAGAAAATAAAAGGGAAGACTGGGTACATATAATTATGACCCAGACATTTCCAAACAATGACACAGCATACAAATATATATCAATAATATCTAAATAGCCACTTTGCTTGATTTTTATGGTGTCGCCACATCCATAGTCCCCCAAATTGCTCTAATTTTGACCATGGAGCGAACACCCCTAGCTTTAGCCAAGGCAGTTTCCAAACCCAATGTTTACCTAATAATAGTCCACCATTCACCAATAGATGGCGGCGTCGATGTAACCCATGCCCGGGCAATAGCTAATCTAGCGGCAGCCATCAAGTTTGAAGAAAGACGTGCTACGGCTGGTTTATCTGACATACAGCCTAGCATGATTTCTAAAACAGTTAACGTTGAACACAATCCTAATCTGAGGTAGAGCACTTGGCCTATCTTCTGCCAATAAGTCTTTAATCCCGTACGCTCCATAAATATGTGAATAAGATTAACCGCATATGTCCCACATTTGGGGCATTTTGTCTTTCCCCCAGAGCTATTCCCGTCAGCCATTTAGCTATTCTTTCAGGTGTATAGTAGAGCATGCAGATTGTACGAAAATGCTGCAATTGTAAGCTCACTGAATGGACTGAATCCCCTAAGTTGCCAGGGCCTGTTTAATCGTGCCAGATGTTACATCTATATTCAATAATTGACTCCATTGTGTTGCTAATTTTTCACATCCATCCAATTTAAAATTCGACCGATGTCTATACATGTTACCAATTAAAGACTTCGAAGTTTCCCCATATAAGCAGTCCCAGATCGTCAAGTGAGTTATCAGATTCGACCCCAAGTTTTTTCCCAGGTAATCCTTGATCTTCATATAATTAAAAAAGTAGTGAGCAGGTAATTTGTAACAAAGTCGTAAAACTTCAAATGACTCAATACCATTCATATCATACAAATCTTCTAAGCATATAACCCCATACTTAGACCAGGATTTACCCGCTGGGTCATGAAACACATCGGGGAACATAGGGTTCCCCCATAGTGGGAGCTTATTATGTATTAATGATAATTTGTTTCTGCCAGCCATAGCACTCCATATATAAATACTGTCTCTAACTGTCTTGAATCTGACGTGTTTGAAATAGTTTGGGTCATTAGTATGATATAAAAATAAATGACTATCGCCTCCTAAAATCAGCCGATGGAAAGAACTTTTCGGATCAATCCCGAAGAGTCTGCGAAAGCGTCCGGCAAAAGCAGCCCAAAAATAAATTTTAAAGTCTGGCAGCCCAAGGCCACCTTGGTTGTAAGGAGATCTGAGCAGGCCAATCACCCTTCTGGGCTTCCTAAAGCCCCATATAAAGCTACTGAGTACCCCATATAGTTTTAAAAAAAAATTATTTGGGACATGTAAAGGAATAGACCTAAACAGGTATAAAAACGTAGGTAGTATTTTAATTTTAATTGAATTCCATCTCCCTGGAAGCCCTATAGGAAGCTTATGCCAGTGATTCAATAACTTGACTGTTTCATTCAGCGATGGGGTGTAATTTTGAGTAATAATTTGATCTATTTTGGGATGAAATCCTAACTCCAAGGTACGTGGCTGTATTGCATACCCCCGTGATTGAAGATTCTGGTTTAAAATTGATAAGCACCTGTGTTTTATTACTATTTAGTTTATGACCAGACATAGAACCAAACTTATTTGCTGCTATTTCAACGGCTGAAACAGTTTCAGATGGGTTGGTGGAAAAGATCGGGAGATCGTCAGCATATGCCGTAATCATGAGTCTACTAGTAGCGGTCACTAACGGTTTTATTTTTGTGCATGCTTGTAATGTGCGAATAAATGGCTCGATATAAAGAGCGAATAATAATGCGGAGAGGGGGCAGCCCTGTCTTGTTCCACAAGAGATAACGAATGAAATTGAATATGAGCCTGAGTATATCAACTTAGCCTGAGATTTGTAATATAAGGCTTGTACTCATCATCTAAACTGCCCACCAAGGCCGAGTGTACTTAATGTAGCCCAGAGAAATTACCACCCAACCTTGTCAAAGGCCTTTTCGGCATCTAAGAGGATCATACCAAGACCCATCTTCTCTTTCTCAGCATAATCGAAAGCCCAATACCCATCTTAATGTGGGCAGCAGTGTCTCTGCCAAGTATAAACCCGTGGGTCTGTCTGATCCGCAGTGTGTGGATGGTTTACCTTTCTTACGGAAAAATACGATCTGGGTCATATTCCACAAATCAGGCACCTTCCCGGTAAAACTGCTATGATGGATAACCATACTAAACGGTATGAGCAATGTATTTTTAAAAACCTTATAGAATCCTATAGGTATTGAGTCTACCCCCGCTGCTTTCCCTGAGGGTAATGCCGATATAGCCAGTACTATCTCTTCCAGCAATACTGCACTATCTAATAAAGCTGCATCTGCCTCGTTCAGAGTTGAAAGGTTTCAATCTGTAAGATATTGTGCCATATCGTCTTTATCAGGTATGATAGTAGAAGAATAGAGCTTCCGAGAAAAAAGCGAAAACTGTTCCAAAATAGCTGAAGTGTGATTGTGTAAGATACCATCTGCTCCCTTTATAGCTTTTATCTTAGTTTGAGCCTTAGCCTCTGCTGTCTGATAAGCTAAAGTTTTGCCAATATGTTCTCCATATTCATATTGCTCCATACGGTGATTATTGTAGTTGGCTGCTATTTTGTCCCTAAAAACATTTTTAACCACTGCTCTTGCATCTACCAAAGTAAGCAATAGGTGATCCTGAATTCTCTGACCTTGTGCTACGGCATCAACATGTTGTGCTTCAATATCACGTAAGGCTGTAAGTAGTGTCTCCATTTCATTCTTCCTTTGCTTATTTTGCTGCCATATATATTGCAGTGTGATGCCTCTAACAAAAGCTTTCATCGTGTCCCAGACTATAAGTGGAGACGCTGTGCCAGTATTTTCCCTAAAAAACACCTCAAGTTGTTGTGTAGTGTTAGAAATATATTCATTATCAGTGAGAAGGTGTCTAGGTAATGAAAATGGCGTAATCTTTTTATCTTCATCTGTAGCCATAAATGTTAATAAGATAGGATTATGGTCAGATGTCACCTGGGGGCATATTACCTTATCTAAGACTAATATTAGGCTATCAGAGACCCAAGCTATGTCAATTCTTGAATATGTCTTATGTGGCGCGGAGTACTATGTATAGCCTGGAAGAGCTGGATACTTTTGTCTCCAGGCATCTTTTAAAAATTGTAGTCTCACTATTTCTTGTATTTCTGCCCGGGTCTTGCCCATTCTGCGAGTACCCCCCCTTCTCGTAGAATCGATATTGCAATCCATAGGGCAGTAGAAATCTCTCATTAGCAATCTTTCCCCATCCCAGTTTAGCAATTCCACATTAAGGAAATCAAATATTGCGGGGTCATCTATATTTGGCCCATATATTGCGAATATTTCATATTTTTTACCTCGAATGTCTATCTGAACCACTATCCAGCGACCTCTCTGATCAGTCAGTCTTAGTTATTTTACACATAAACCTCTTATCTTTTAGTATAGCGACTCCTTTCATTGATATTGTTTGTGTTGTACATGCTACTGTCTCACACCCCAGATGTTTTAATAAATGGCGATCCTTGTAAGCCAGATGAGTTTCGGTGATTAAAAATATGTGTGGTTGGTTAATTGGTTAATTCCTCCCAGACTAATTGCCGCTTATTGGCGTTGTTAAGATCAGCAATATTCCATATCATAAATTTAACCCTTGCCATCATTCCTTATCATCAAATCAACTTTATGTATAATTAGCATTTGAACTCTTGAAAAATATTTTAGAATACGTAATCTAGTAACTAGCCCCCTAACAAAACCTTGATATGCCCCAGTGATGACTTTTTTCCCCCTCTCTGCATACCTCCCAACTCTTCCACATCCCACCCTGTCCCAGAGAGTCTCTGGGAACCCACCCCCCACCCTGTCCCTTGAAGGAGAAGACCTTCCCTTTAACCTGTTGCCGCTGATTGGCCAACACAACAGAAACACATCCGCAACGGTGGCTACCCTCACACCCCCAAGAGCTGCTCTCAATGTGAAAACCACGTGTAAAAAGAGGAAGAATTGCCCTAACATAATTATACTAAATTATCTGTAATAGTTTCTAATAGCTGTAATACAAATCAGAAAGAAAAACGAAACCAAAATAAAAAAAAAACAGTACCAATTCTATGTTTCTTAGAGCTAAGCACACAGAGCAATACCACCTTACAGCCTTTTATACTAAGTCCTCTATTTTGTTACAGTGTGCCATTTTACAATCGCTAATTTAGCTTCTTGTTCATCAAAATTAGTGCGACCGTCTTTAGAAACCTTTAAACGTGCTGGTTCTTGAAGGTAAACTTGTGCCCCAAGAGACTTTAATGGATCTATTAATTGACGGAGTTGCCAGCGTCTATCCATTGTTATTTTGCAGAGATCTGACCTGACAAAAAAAGTAATCGATTCGACTGTTACTGGAGAATTAGGATGGGCCTTCAGAGCTACCGCCTGTCTAAGCAAAAAATTGCCCCAAAAAATCTGAAAAGGGCAGGGATACCGAGCATCCAAATTACGCTGACCCATTGGGAATCTATGCACTCCTTGTAGTTGGGAATCCAATCCCAGTCAAATAAGTCCGGGAATGCCTTTTGTAATAGCTGTTCAAGGTATGCCCTGGGATCTACCCCTTCTGCTCCTTCTGGAATGCCAAATAGTCCAGAGATTTTTCAAATCTTCTAGATTGAGATTAATAGTTGAGATCTGAGTGGCCTGTTTCTGCACCAAAGTATCTGTATGACTGGCCAATTGTTCAGTGTCCCCGACCCTCTGTTGAAGCTCTGCTACAACCTTAGTAAGACCACCAATTTGTACAGTCATTTTTTGCAATGTCTGTTGCATTATGTTATTGTCTGTTCTGACCTGTGTGTAATGATCTTGAGCTTCTGATCTGTGGTCTTTCAAAAACTGTAATTTCAGGGCCAATGTAGGCTCAGTACTCGTTAAAGTGTCGGTAGACAAATACGCTGCTGAAGGCTGGATTGACGGGTCCCTTATATCAGCAGAATGTGGTAGAAGCTTCTGAGATTGTTTTCCTATAGAAGGAGAAGGACCTATAGAAGGAGGGACCTGTTGGGAGCTCCCTCCATTCTCCATTTTATTTTCTCCGTTTTCTCTGCTTTGTCTAGGACACTCATTTACTGAGGAGTTCTCAGTTGGGCTATTGCCAGTTATTCGGGATACCATGCTCTTGACCCCTCCTTTTGCTTGTACCCATCGACGAAGGGGGCTGTCTTCCGCATTACTTTTCACACGTGTGAGCGGCAAATTTTGCTGTACCATACTCTGCCGCAGATTGTCAGGCCCTTGGGGTGTTTTCTTTTTTGTTTTGTTTTTTGTTTTTTTAACCCCGGGCGGTGTTTTGTATATTTTAGTGCTAGTCTCTGCTACTGCCTCATTATCAGTGGGGGACGCCATCTCTTCCCACTCTTCCAAGGCAGATTCCGTGCCATCATTACTCACAGTCATCTGTACATCTCCCGAGCCCTCTGTGACATCTGAGCACCCTAGGGTACTGGCAGCAGAAAATTTATCGTCAATTTCTATTAAAGATGCTGCGTTATCCGCTGCAGAGAGTTGGTTCACTAGTTCAGCCGGATTTGCTAGCTCTGCCGGTATAGAAATAGATTGTCCACTGAGCACCTCTCTTTCCGCAATCTTCTCGGCTCTAACACCTTTGTTGCTACTTAATTTCCCCGACTGGGAAAACTCCTTAGATGTATTGGAACAATCTGGAATGGCTTCCAATATTGTACCTGACAGCTCACTATCAGTCATTGTTTGGTTAGCAACCCCATTAACTAAAAGTTCAGCTACTTTTCCTGTTTGAAAAAGAGGTAAAATCGGCTTACCGACTATCGATGCATTGCTCTTGTCCTCTTTACAGCCGGTAAGAATAGTGTCAGTATCTCCCCCTGTGGCGTCTGCAAGAACTCGTCCAGCTCGTGTTCCTCTTGGAGCGTTTTTTGGTGGTGCCATTCCTCGATCATGATCAGAAACGAACCCCGATGTCAGCGTCGGCGCTGTTAGGAGGAGCTGCCTCAGCCATCCGCATACCGGTCTGCACCCGACACTCCAAAGCTTAAAAACAGTCCGAAGCGTGGATAGCCAGCATCTGACCCCCGACTCGCCAATCTTCCACATGCGTTCCAACTTTCTTGAGGCTCGCTCCTTGGCCGGAAGCCTCGGGAGGTCCAATATATGCCAACTGGTGAGTTGCTTATCCGTAATCATGCCGTATAGAATTAGAGCAATGTTAGCGGTCTGTTAGCGGTCTTATACATAAAAAAAATCATTAGGTGTAGGGAGCTCATCCGTGCGGTGGTACTCTGTGGCGGAGTCAGTCCTCCATCTTGCTCCTCCGACCGTCCATTCAGCTTTTCCAAAGACCGCTGAAGCATCATGAATACATACATGAATATAAAATGCATTTATAAAAGTGTGCGTACTCCTACGATGCATATCTAGATGTACCTAAGTGTACCTAGGAAGTGAGTAGGTGTGAAAGCCAAGAATCCCTCTAGGATTAGCCTAACCCCATTACCTGAATAAAGAGAGTGTGGGACCCCGTCCTGGTCACGAGTTGGACACCCCGCAAGGGTTGTTTAGACCACTGTCAGCTGGAGCGACTGAATGCAGGAGCCTCAGCGTCTCTGGTCAGTGTGTCAGCCTGGAAGTCTTGGTTCCCTCTGCCTAATGTTAGCAAAAGGTGCTGTATTTATACAGAAAGTATATAGAGTTCCTTTGTCCCTTGTCCCTTGTGTTAGCACTTGTTGGGTATGAGGATGAGATATGGGATGAACCGTGTATGTAGATGTTATGCAGGTGGATTGACGCCCCTGCCTGGTTTCCAAGAACCCTCATGAATGTTCATTCATACTGTATGAGCACATTGGAGATGTTATAGGAGGCCTTTGTTCGGGAAAAAACCCTCCTTCTGTACCCAGACTAGATAAGGTTCAACCCTCAGAACTCGTTATTGTGTAGTATAGGGAACTAATGTAGGTGAAAGAACCTGTTTATATAAGGGCATCTAAGATCATGCCTATATTAGGGCATCTATATGAAATATAACACTGCAGACACTGGAGGCTCCCCAGATGCACCTTTCCGTTACACCACTCTGACTGCTCCTCCCTCAGTGCACCTGTTATCCATGGTGTCCCTACTCAGTAGATGTACACAAATTCACAGTGTGGACTGGTGAGGTCTTGTTACATTGTTTTTATCCCATTTGCTGCATGCGTCGGACAGCGGCCGTCGCGAGCACTACCTCTGTAGTGCTGGGCACGTCCGTTGGCCGACACGGACTCGCCCGCACACGGAAACGCCTGCACTGCGGCAGATTTTACGCCGTGGTTAACGGGTTAATGCATGTAGTTTTTACATATTTTCATAGGTTCTAAGTTTAATTTCCCTATGACCATATAGCCGTACTGTTGAAAATATGATTCAGTGATTTATAATATAAGAAACATGGAAAATATTCAATAAACAGACTCAAACAAAAAAATTAACCAATCACAATCCTTCCCTATGGTGTGCTTCCTGTTCCAAGCCTCTCACTAGAGTCTTGCAAATGTCTAAGAAGAATGTAAAAAAAAGAAAAGTACTTGCTTGATATGTTCCATAGAACAATACATAATTCATTTTTCTAGCTTAGTCAACATGTCTAATGTTCTTCTCTCTTCAAATTTATAGTAAAACACTGTAATTAACGTAATTCTAAATAAACAATCTTGTTAGTATGTAGTGAAAGCCAAACAGGAGGTACCGCTCCCTTGGAGTCCACGAAGGGGATTGTGCCTCCAGCTCCAGCAAGCATCTCGCGAGAGCCATCACTAAATCACTTTTCTATTATAGACTGACATTAAATAATAAATGAAAACATGATAAATAACTGTATATAATATATCACAATGAAATTTAGAACTCTACAATCTCGCAAGTGTCCTGTGAGCATCTTACAAAAATAAAGCCACCTTAAAAATAGATTGCTGGCAACATGTCTCGATATGAGAGATACAAGAACTGAGCAAATACACTATCTATACCTAAATATTGAAAATTTATCTGTTTAATACTCATAGATATTTTAGAAACATTTTGCAAACTGTGAACTATATCCCGTTAGGTTACAATAAAAAAAAGCATTCTGTCAAAACAATGTCTGCACACTTATAATATTATAAAGTCTTTCTATCATATATAATCTCACTTAACAAATTGATTTACTTTTTTTTAAACTTAGAAATTCACAGAAAAAAACAAAGGTTAAAATAACAATATAGTTGGGGGTAATAAAAAGATCAGTTTTCAATTAAAAAAACACCTTAGCAATTCACTGGAAAAACAAAGGTGAAAAAGTAATGTTATATTTAGGTGAATTTCTCAGTGACATCATAAATGTTTTAACTAAAATAAACCACAGAAATTCAGCAGTTATAGTTAGCAGCCCTATCTATAACATGCGAACCCCGCCATGCACTGCTTTGACCTCACATGACATCACTGATGATATGTTCTATGACACAATTTATGACATCACTGTCGATTTTTAATTCAAAATGTTAATGTTGTCACTGAGAAAATCACCTAACCATACCAATAGATGTAACTGGAGTGTATGAATAACAGGCTTTCGGTAAATAACTGGCCTTACTGGGTCACATTAGGTGCACACACATTATAGTTTGTGCACATTTCATAGAGTTCTCACATAGTTTTAATTGTTTCAGCATACCGTCACCTTCTCCATGGTCAGACCTTGGGAGTCCAAATGTTCTCAATAACCCAGGACAAGGGCATTACCATGGATTGTTTCGTAGAGGTCATGACATACATAACCAACCATGAAGTATGGAAGTAATGAAACATTTGTTAACTTATAGACTGATATTCCCTAAACATTCCAAGAAAATGAATGTCCTAAAGGGATATGAAGCAAAGACTGATAGAGAGGGTTAAAAACAGGCTGAAATAGCAGAGGCGGAGAACAATCTTTCATGAAGCATAGATTATTTGAGCAGGTGTAGAACCTCTGTAGCAGCCGATTGTAACCTTACCTAGTAACTGAACATCAGGGCAACTGTTGTGTGTTTTTCCTTATTGCTGCTTTTTGGGCACTCTTATACAATTCATGTATTCATTCAATAAACATTTATGTAAGTTTACCTTCGACACAGTAGAACTGTCCAGATGGATTGCCAAGTGCAAACTCAAGCTCAATGAAGACAAGACTGAGCTTATGATACTGGGTAATAACCTCAGTAAGAAAGTTCCAACTCCACTGCCTGATTGTCTAGAAGGACTCCCCACTCCTAAAGGGGGAGAAAAAGAGTCTCGGAATGTGGCTAGACTCTAGTCTTACCAAGGAGTGCACAGCAAAACAACTTGTGGCAGGCTGCTTTGGTATCCTTAGACTTTTAAGTAAGGTTTCAAACCTGTTCCCTTTTTTAGCTAAAAAACGAATTGTCCAGGCCCTCAGCATCTCTCGCCTCTATTATGGCAATGCTCTTTACTTTGGGTCACCTCAATATGTGACGATAAGGCTATAGACCACATAGAATACGGCTGCTTGGCTTCTTATGAATCTTCCTAAGCGATACCAAAGGGGATGATGGACGGAGCGCTTGAGCAAATAAAACACTCACCCCCAGTCAACTGATCTGGGTTTAATCCATGATCCTTCTTTAGCTCACTCCACCACCCCAGTTCAGACATGGCCATATGCAAATTAGTCTGACCCTGTGCCTCATGGGAACAGTCCAGCCCGAACTGCCAAGCCATGTCTTCCCTGGACCGGAAACAAGCATCCTAGTACTGGTTTCGGGTTCATAACCCTCATCAACCAGACTATCTTGAATCTAGTGGCAAAGTGAGCAAGGGACCCATGTCTGGGCATACCCTGCCAACTTAGAGCGAACAAAGCGATACCAAAGGGGATGATGGATGGCGCAGCAATGCATACTTCCAATAAAGGAGGGCTAGCTTAAACACCTGATCTAAAATGCTTATTTTAACACCGAATCCTGCCTGCTGTGGTGACAGAACCTGCGCGTCTTCAATCCATTCTTGTAACTTCATCAAAACCTGCCCAGCAAAGACTTTTTGTAAATTGTTTATCAAGCTAATAGGCCTATAGTTAACCTGTGTCTCCCTTTTCAAACACGGGAATTATTTCTGTCCCTCTCCAACAATCGAGGATCCACCCCTAGCTGAGATTGCATTTGACAACAGATTAACATATCAAGCCGAAAGCTTGGGTTCAGCTTTATAAAGGTGTGTAATCTGGTCCATGTACCTTTTGGGATTTTAAGCTGTTAACAGCTAAAAGGGTCTCCACCAAACTAAAAGAAATCTTATTGCAAGGTCCGCAATCTAGTTAAATCCGGTCATAGCTGGGATCCTCCTCATTATAAGTTGAAGTAGGTTCCTCTTGCCTAACTATTGAGTAAAGTGCCGGAAAATTTCCTAGCATTTATCAGGCAAAATATGCTATTGCCTTGAACTTTGATGCCCTATATTCCAGTGTGTAATAATTGACTAAAAAGTATGGTTGTCTCTGACTTTGAGAGCCTGGAACATGTCTTTCCACCTGTTATCTCCCCATTCTCTCTTGGCTTTGTCTAGCATTACCGTAACCCTTTGACAGGAAGTCACAAATTCATCACAATGACATCCCCTGGCTGCTGTGTTCATAAACCTCTGTGCCTGCTCACATTCCTCTGAGAACGACTTAGGATCTTTCTTAGGGCACTTGAACTTGTTCTTATGTTCCCTATAAAAGATCTATTGAAAAAACATTTATGGATATTTAAAGATAATGAAAGGATCCACACTCTCAATGTCAACACCAGACATGAAATATAAGAACAGATGATACGTTTCAGCTTGTGTTTTTGATCTGACATTACACTAGGCCAGGAGATCCTTCAGCAATTATTATCTGTAATGGGTTCAGGAGCCATCGCAAGGTTAAATGGAGGTGGTCTATTAAATTCTGTCCCTGATAAAATAGTAGAGAGGGGATAGTGATTACTATTGTCACGTTGTCAACCTTCATGTCCCTTAATGATGACCATAACTTTACGTCTAGTAGGACGTAATCGATGGTACTGCTTTGTCCACCTCTCCTGAATGAAACTGCCCTATTTATATCAAGAGGAGTTTGTCCATTGCATGCCTTCAGACTCCGGCCAACAACTACTGAGGCCACTTGTAGGGCAGTGATTATAAAGAAACGATGTGAGCTCCCTATCAGATTGGGGATCCGGCAGTATCCAGTCTCTTCTTCAGTTACCAAACTAATTGTTGATGAGGGCTCAAAAGAAGTGTTAAAGTCACTTCCAACAAATATTTTAGCTACCTATTGACATAATTCAATCAACTCATCCAGCATGGTCAAAACTGGTGAATCACAGTTGGTGGGCATTTGACGTGAACAAATGTTCAACAAGATCAAATACATGCCCCTTAAAAAATTAGTTTAATGCTCATTATATCTAGAGAATCTATACTTAAGAGCTCTTGAATACAAGCAACATAATGTTTTACTAGGATCAACAGACGACCCATTCTCTGCCCTGAATTTGTTGGAGGGATTGCTCTCACACTGCAGGCAGTAAATGCATCCTGGAATACCTTCTTGTTAGCCCAGGTGTCCTGAAAAAGCCATACATCATACATCCCCACAAAATCTATCTAGTCTTGGTCATCCAATTTGGCTTTTTCCCCAGTTACATTCCACGAGATCAAGGAAAGGTCAGTTCTGAACACTGGTGCCTGCTGAACAGGAGATTCAATTCTTTGTTCTCCATGGATGAATACACAAGGTTTAATTGTTGTTGTTTCAGAATGGGTCATCTCTATAGGGTCAGTAGTTGCAGAATATACTGAAGAGACCATCTCTGAGCTGCCAGCTGCTAGCACAAGCTCTCTTTCATCCCTGTTTAGTTGTTCATAAGTAAATCTATTTCATGAAGATTGGAGAACCCTTCACTGACAGGCGTGGTTTGAGTACTTAAGGGCTCTGTCATAAAATTAATATGATCTGATCGCACCTTTGAACCTATTGTCTCTTGAATGTGTGTTGTTTTGGTGTGGTTCTAATTAATACATGTTACCCTACTATTCCAATTTTACATTTTTATTGCTTGGTGTTTTGACTTCACTACTCTTTTGGTGCTGCAGAAATACTTTGCTTCATGAACTATGCTAAGCCTCCCTACACGTTGCCATAGCAGCCAGGGGGCTGAGCTGAGGTGGGCAGTCACCAACCCGGCGTTCTTGTGTGTGCTTCCTTGAGAGGAAATGTGTTCCAATAATTAAAAAACAAATACAATTTATTGTTGACTGTCTCTGTCAGGATTATTGATGATGATGGATTACCTGATACACATAATCTCCTGCTAAAATGTGGAGATGTGTGGATTAAGTAAGATCTATTTGGCCGCATTTAAAGGTGGACCTACACAAAACTAACACAAGGAAGCTGAACGAGATACTGGCAGGTGTCTGGTTTGGGTTGAAAATGCTGTGGTTGTGTGGATTCTGTGATACATTTTCTAACCACACAAAATGTTTAGTCTATGCCTCAAGAATGAGGACTGCATCCCAGTGTTAACAAACCTCTCTGCTATGATCTTTCCGAAAAGACCTCTAGTCTTGAAAAAACATAATCAAAATGTAATTTCACTATAACAGTGTGATCTAAAAATTCTGTAATGTCTACATTCCTCCCAACTTATACCTGGGTTCACAGCCTCTGGGTACACATCAGTCCTCTTCACCACCTTCTCTGTGACCAGCCTTCCTCCTCGAGCCTGCTCTCCACACTGTAATGCTCTCCAGTGTAATGTGCAGCACTCTGTTACTTTGTTGTTAGGTTTGCTTTCCTAGATGCAGATACATTGGTCACAGTTCGTACCAGGAAGTGAGATCTCATAATATTGCTTGCTTCTTACCTGTGCAGCGCACTCCTGCGGACTTCGTGGTGTCGCAGTACCGAGGTACCTTGTCACTGTAGGGACACTCTGAGAGCCTGCGTTCACTTCCCTTGCACTGTACATCTGTTATCAGTACTGCTTCATTAATATTTCGAATAAAGGAAGATCCGGTTGTTGCTGAAACTGGAACTCCACACCCCAACTGTCTACAGACCACTGCAGCATCCTTCATGTCCCACTGGTGGTTACACACTCTTCCCCATGTTAACATTTCAATCCGCAAAAACCCAACACAGGGATCCTTGGAATGCGTCAGTACAAGCCTGTCGAAGGGACCTGCAGAAACAGAAGAAATGCACATTGTTACATTCTGTAAACCCTGTCACTGCCTGGATATTTACAAACTCCTGTGCCAGAGGGTTTGCTAAAATATAAGCATTATAATTCTCCAAGCATGGGTGTACACATTACACCCATAAAACAGTACATTTTTCATTACATTCAGGGCTGCCTGCTGGTGTGTAAACCCCTCAATAATATGTCTTTGCACCCTTCAGTTTTCCTCACACAGGAACATATCTCTGCCCTGGCATGACCCAAATCAGAATTCGCCTGGATCCTCAGAGTGTGGCTTTTCATGTGTTTGAGCAGGAAGCCACACTAGACACCCGGGAATGTGTTTTTTAAATGAGGCAAGTTCATAGGAGACACCAGTGGGGTAACATTAGCTCCAAGGGGCCCCTCTGGCACTGTGTTCAGTCAGCGGACCCTTGGCCTGAGAGCACCTGACGGGTCTAGAGCATGGGGGGCTTCACGTTACACCAACGGGGAAAGCTGCGCTATTTTGGTTCTGGGGTCTGCCAAAACTGAGGGTACCTACCAACTGGAGACATTTCCACACACTTGGCAGAGTGGAATTGATGCGGATGGTGCTCACAGAAGCCAAACACGTTATGTGATACAGAATTCCTGTAATTCAAAACTACGTGTAAATATATCACACTTTCTTCACTTTTGAGTGACATAAAACTCCAGAAACTCAAGTAAATGCCTCCCATCAAATATTCCTTATTTTTTTCTGCTAAGAACAGTACCACACACATGTAAGAGGGCCTCTTGCATGAGGTAGTAATATACCAAAATGATGACCATCTCAACACCACATTGAAGTATACTGACTTCACATTGTCACAGATTTGATCTTTTCCTGTGTGTTATGATACACCTGGATGTGCAGAAATGGACACTGGTTGGATAACTTCTCAGACTAAGAAAAAATCAAATCACCATTGAGCTCCTCATTGGGGCACAGATGTGGGTGTCTGTGACCCAGACAGGAGTCCCTCTTGGTGAATTCACTCATAGAATTAGAAAACCATACATTAAATTACATATTTCCAATCTAAAAGCACCCGTCCCATGAGGCACATAGAGATTAAAGCCCTTGCTCCACTATATACTACAGTCTCCTTGTGTCAGTTCTCAGGATTCTCATGGTGAAGCTCTGTTGAGACCCCCCTGACAGGTGGCATAGTGGGACAATCCATTTCCGGTGCACAGCAGAGTATGCGCTGCAGAAAAACAGCGCATGTTCCAACGTCTCACATTTGAGTTTGGATGCCGGACAGAAGGCTACTGGAGGGATCAGTGCTGAAACGTTTAACCATTTATATCTAAAAAAAGCTCAAGTTCTGAAATGTGTTTAGAGTTGTGGAATGTAGGCTCCATCATCGTTAGTTGCAGGAGTGCAGTATATACAAGTATATGGCAATGCCTATATATTATCTACTGGCGGTCGCCAGTAGATAGTTATAGTTAGGACTTATTTTCCATAGGAAATCCGCAACATTCTATCCCCAATAAGTCTGGCGCCGGTTGGCGAATCTTTGAGAAATTTTCTGAACTTTTGGTCATCTCCGGTCCGCTCCTATCCTGAATGTTTCGTGGTGATTCGTCAAGCGGGGGCTGAGAAAAAAGGGGGGTCCCAAAACGCGTTTTCCCCATGCAATTTCCCATAGGACCTGTTGATGCAGCTACAGCCCGAACTGCTCAACGGAATTACACCAAATTTGGCAAAGAGATAGCCCTTGGTTCACACTTGTACCTTTTTGTTAAATGGTATAAATCCGTTCAGTAGCTCCTGAGATATTCAAAAGTAAAAAGATAGATATATCTAGGGCCGCGGATCCTCCCAAGCACGAGCTTTATGCTAATTGGCAGCCAACACTCTGAATCAGGAAGCGTTGGCAGCCAAGAAAGCACAAAAAAACACAAAAAAGGCAAAAAGGGGGTAGGGCAGAAACACCCTGGACCCCTAGGCCTGCTCAGGGGATCCCACAAGGCCCCCAAGACCCCCAAAAAATGATTTATTTTTTTAAAAATCGCGGTCCGCTCCCGCATCCTGTTCCCAGAAAAAAAAACGAAGCACGGACTCCCGCTCTTCGTTTACAATTAGCCCCCAGGGGGGCCAAGTCCCGGGGGCAATATTTTATAGTAATGGGGGCCCAGAGGGGCCCCCCCAGCCCCAGGGACTGCCACCACCCGGGGCTTTTGTGAAATATGTGGGGGGGGCTCTTAGCCCCCCCGCCCCGGGGACCGCCACCCCCTGGGGCTTTGCAAAAAACGGGTGGGGGGGCTCAAAGGCCCTGCCAAGCCCGGGGACCGCCAACCCCTGGGGCTTTATTTACATATAAATTACGTATTTATGCATTAAGTATAATTACGTATAAATAAAATACCTGTGTGGGGGGCTCAAGCCCCCCCACACGCCCCGGGGACCACCACCCTCCGGGGCTTTAAATTAAGTGGAAGGGGTCGTCGCGGCCCCCCCCTGGAGCTAATGATGGCCCTGGCAAATGTCACCCCCCAGGGCCGGCTCCTGCAGTGTCACGGGGTGCCCACCCCCAGGACACTATAGTTTGCAATGACAGGGCGGGAGCCGTCGCAGCTCCCGCCCTGTCATTGCAAACTGCTTTGCTTCATTGAAGCGAGAGCAGGGAAACAAAGCAGATTGCTTTCCACTTGGGGAGCAACATGTCAGCTGCTCCTCATGTGGAAAAGCAATGCCAGCTCCCGCAGGAAGCGGGAGCTGGCTGGGACCGTGGGGGGAGTGGACTCCCCCACGGTCCCCAACGAGGTGACCAGGCCCCGGGGGATGGGGTCCCCAGGGCTATTAGTGGCCCGGGGGGGGGCCACGCAGCCCTCCTCCCCAAAATGTTTAAAAAAAAAAAAGTGCTGGCCCCGGAGGATGGGGTCCCCAGCGCCATAAGTGGCCATAGGAGGGGGGCAAGGTAGCCCCCCTCCAAATGAAAATTATTTTTAAAAAAGGCCCATGCCCCGGGGCAGAGTAAGGCCTCGGGAGGGGGGCAACGCAGCCCCCCTCCACAGTTTTAAAATAAAAAATAAAAATTAGGGGGCAGGCCCTGGGGGATGGGGTCCCCAGGGCCAAAAAATAAGAAAAAGAAGGGGGGCTACACAGAACCCCTTCTTAAAAAGATTTTTTTTTTTTTAAACGGGGCTGCGTTGCAGAGAGGTGTTCTGAGACCACGCCCCTTTTTACAACTCTCTACAACGCAACGCAGCTAGTGGGCTAGTTGGACCCAAGGGACCCTCAGGATTCAAAGAGACTTAATCCCTCAACTTAAAACGTGCCACGGGGCGTGTTTGCACAGTGGTGAAGGTAGGGGGCGGGCCTGAGGTGATATGTGTGCAAACACACCCTGTGGTGCGTTTTAAGTTGGGGAATTAATTTCTCTTCAATCCTGAAGTCCCTTGGGGGCCAACTTGCCCACCAGGTACCTCTAGTAAGCGCCACAGAGTTGCGTTGCAGAGAGGTGTTAAAAGGGGCGTGGCCTCAGAACACCTCTCTGCAACGCAGCCCCCTGGCGCATACTGGAGGTTCCTGGTGGGATAGTTGGCCACCAGGGGACCTCAGGATTGAAATGGAATTAATTCCCCAGCTTAAAACACGCCACAGGGCATGTTTGCAGACATGACACCTCAGGCCCCGCCCCCTTCCTTCACCATTGTGCAAACGCGCCCTGTGGCACGTTTTAAGTTGAGGAATTAATTCTCCTTCAATCTTGAGGGTCCCTGGGGGCCAACTAGCCCACTAGGTACCTCCAGTATGCGCCAGGGAGCTGCATTGCAGAGAGGTGTTCAGAGGCCACGCCCCTTTTTACACCTCTCTGCAATGCAGAACTGTGGCGCTTACAGGAGGTACCTAGTGGGCTAGTTTGACCCTAGGGACCCTCAGGATTCAAGGGGACTTACTCTTCCAACTTAAAATGCGCCATGGGGCACGTTTACACACTGGTGAAGGGAGGGGACGGGGCTTGAGGTGATGTGTGCAAACACGCCCTGTGGTTCGATTTAAGTTGGGGGAAAAATTCCTCTTCAGTCCTGAGGGCCCTGGGGGCCAAGTAGCCCACCAGGTGCTTCCAGGAAGTGCCACTGTGCTGCGTTGCATAGAGGTGGTGCAGGCCGTGCACCTTTTTATATCTCTCTGCTACGCAGCTCTGTGGCGCTTACTGGATGTACTTAGTGGGCTAGTTGGTCTCTACAGACCCTCAAGATTGAAAGGGAATTATTTCCCCAACTTAAAATGCACCACAGGGCGTGTTTGCACAGTGGTGAAGGGAGGGGATGGTGTAGGAAAGTCGCTCTATATATACTGGACCGAAGTAAAATCAGTCGAACTACGAATTCCGATTTACTCACCTGTTATTAGGAGAGACCTCAGTGCTGTATGTTTGCGCCCAGTACTGATCCTGAAAAGTAATTCTAACTGTACTTACCAGTAACTTCAATTTCCTTCCATAGGATATCATTGCCTACTTTTTGCTGGAAAAGTTTCAAAGTGTCGATTTTTGAAACATACAACTTGTATTTCCTTCCACAGCAATCCATTGTGTGGTTTTCAGCAGAAAAGTTTCTAAGTGTGGAGTTTTGGAACTTACAAATATTAATCTAAAATCAGCCGAACTACGAATTCCGATTTACTCACCTGTTATCAAGAGACAACCCAGTGCTGCATCTATTAGCCCAGCACTGACCCTGAAAAGTAATTCTAAGCGTACTTACCAGTAACTTGTATTTCCGTCAATAGGAATCCATTGGGTGGTTTTCACCACACAATGGATGTTTCTTAGTGTCGATTTTTGGAACGTACAAAAATTCCTCTAAAATCAGCCAAACTACGAATTCCGATACACTCACCTGTTATCAGGAGAGACCTCAGTGCTGCATCTTAAAGCCCAGTACTGATCCTGAAAAGTAATTCTAACTGTACTTACCAGTAACTTGAATTTCAATCCATAGGCTAACATTGACTGGTTTAACTTGGAAATTCTTCTAAGTGTGGAGTTTTGGAACTTACAAATTGTCCTCTAAAATCAGCCGAACTACGAATTCGGATTTAATCACATGTTATTAGGACAGACCTCGGTGCTGCATCTTTGAGCCCATTACTGATCTTGAAAAGCAATTCTAACCGCACTTACCAGTAACTTGGATTTCCTTCCATAGGATATCATTGCCTCCCACCCCTGTTCCTGTTTAACAGTACTTCCGTGAGTCATTGAGCTGACGAGCTCATGGATAAAGCACCCCCATGCCTGTGAGAGGTACCTGACCTGAGAAAGATGTTGGCAGCCTAATAAGCAAACACCAAATTTCAAAGACTGTAATCTCTACTGATGACGGTCAAAGAACCAGAAACACGTGTCTAGAGATCTGCACTATCTGCGCCAACTGTGATGAAACACTCGAACACTCTTGAAGCAAGCAAGTAACCGAAACTGCATTTACCACAATGCCAGGGGTGAACCTTGATGGGAGGTGAAGCGGTGTGCTCCCACTCCTGTTCCTGCTTAATTGTACTCCTGTGAGTCATTGACCTGACAAGCTGGTGGATGAAGCACCTGCATGCCTGTGAGAGGTACCTGACCTGAGAAAGATGTTGGCAGCCTACAGCAAACCCCACATTTCAAAGACTGTAATCTCTACTGATGATGGTTAAAGAGCCAGAAACACGTGTCTAGAGATCAGCACTATCTGCTCCAAGTGTGGCGAAACACTCAAGCACTCTTAAAGCAAGCAAGTAACTGAAACTGCATTTACCACAATGCCAGGGTGCGAACCTTGCTGGGAGGTGAAGTGGTGTGCGCCCAACTGTGTTCCTGTTTAATAGTACTCCCATAAGTCATTGAGCTGACGAGCTCGTGGATGAACCTCCGACATGCCTGTGAGAGATACCTGACCTGAGAAAGATGTACGCAGCCTACTTAGCAAACTCCACATTTGAAAGACTGTAATGTCTACTGATGACGGTTAAAGAACGAGAAACACGTGTCTAGAGATCAGCACTATCTGCGCCAACTGTGGCGAAACACTCAAAACCTCTTGAAGCAAGCAAGTAACTAAAACTGCATTTACCACAATACCAGGGGCGAACCTTGCTGGGAGGTGAAGCAGTGTGCTCCCACCCTTGTTCCTGTTTAATAGTTCTCCCGTGAGTCATTGAGATGACGAGCTGGTGGATGAAGCACCAGCATGCCTGTGAGAGGTACCTGACCTGAGAAAGATGTTGACAGCCTACTCAGCAAACCCCAGATTTCAAAGACTGTAATCTCTACTGATGATGGTTAAAGAACCGGAAACACATGTCTAGAGATCAGCAATATCTGCGACAACTGTGGCGAAACCCTTGAACAATCTTGAAGCAAGCAAGTAACTGTAACGGCAATTACCACAATGTCAGGGGTGAACCTTGCTGGGAGGTGAAGCGGTGTGCTCCCACCCCTGTTCCTGTTTAGTAGTACTCCCGTGAGTCATTGCGCTGACGAGTTCGTGGATGAAGCAACCGCATGCCTTTGAGACCTGACCTGAGAAAGATGTTGGCAGCCAAGTCAGCAAACACCACATTTGAAAAACTGTAATCTCTACTGATGACAGTTAAAGAACCAGAAGCACGTGTCTAGAGATCAGCACTATCGGCTCCAACTGTGGCGAAACACTCAAACACTCTTAAAGCAAGCAAGTAACTGAAACTTCATTTACCACTATGCCAGGGTGCGAATCTTGCTGGGAGGTGAAGGGGTGTGCTCCCAACCCTGTTCCTGTTTAATAGTACTCCCATAAGTCATTGAGCTGACGAGCTCGTGGATGAACTACCCGCATGCCTGTGAGAGGTACCTGGCCTGAGAAAGATGTACGTAGCCTACTCAGCAAACTCCACATTTGAAAGACTGTAATGTCTACTGATGACGGTTAAAGAACCAGAAACACGTGTCTAGAGATCAGCCCTATCTGCGACAACTGTGGCGAAACCCTTGAACAATCTTGAAGCAAGCAAGTAACTGAAACGGCAATTACCACAATGTCAGGGGTGAACCTTGCTGGGAGGTGAAGCGGTGTGCTCCCACCCCTGTTCCTGTTTAATAGTACTCCCGTGAGTCATTGCGCTGACGAGTTCATGGATGAAACACCCGCATGCCTGTGAGAGGTACCTGACCTGAGAAAGATGTTGGCAGCCTAGTCAGCAAACCCCAGATTTCAAAGACTGTAATCTCTACTGATGATGGTTAAAGAACCGGAAACACGTGTCTAGAGATCAGCAATATCTGCGACAACTGTGGCGAAACCCTTGAACAATCTTGAAGCAAGCAAGTAACTGAAACGGCAATTACCACAATGTCAGGGGTGAACCTTGCTGGGAGGTGAAGCGGTGTGCTCCCACCCCTGTTCCTGTTTAGTAGTACTCCCATGAGTCATTGCGCTGACGAGTTCGTGGATGAAGCAACCGCATGCCTGTGAGAGGTACCTGACCTGAGAAAGATGTTGGCAGCCTACTCAGAAAACACCAGATTTCAAAGACTGTAATCTCTACTGAAGACGGTTAAAGAACCTGAAACACGTGTCTAGAGATCAGCAATATCTGCGCCAACTGTGGCTAAACACTCGAACAATCTTGAAGCAAGCAAGTAACTGAAACTGTAATTACCACAATGTCAGGGGCGAACCTTGCTGGGAGGTGAAGCGGTGTGCTCCCACCCCTGTTTCAGTTTAATAGTACTCAGGTGAGTCATTGCGCTGACGAGTTCATGGATGAAGCATCCGCATGCCTGTGAGAAGTACCTGACCTGAGAAAGATGTTGGCAGCCTAGTCAGCAAACACCACATTTGAAAAACTGTAATCTCTACTGATGACAGTTAAAGAACCAGAAACACTTGTCTAGAGATCAGCACTATCGGCTCCAACTGTGGCGAAACACTCAAACACTCTTAAAGCAAGAAAGTAACTGAAACTGCATTTACCACTATGCCAGGGTGCGAATCTTGCTGGGAGGTGAAGCGGTGTGCTCCCAACCCTGTTCCTGTTTAATAGTACTCCCATAAGTCACTGAGCTGACGAGCTCGTGGATGAACTACCCGCATGCCTGTGAGAGGTACCTGGCCTGAGAAAGATGTACGTAGCCTACTAAGCAAACTCCACATTTGAAAGACTGTAATGTCTACTGATGACGGTTAAAGAACCAGAAACACGTGTCTAGAGATCAGCACTATCTGCGCCAACTGTGGCGAAACACTCAAACACTCTTGAAGCAAGCAAGTAACTGAAACTGCATTTAACACAATGCCAGGGGCGAATCTTGCTGGGAGGTGAAGCGGTGTGCTACCACCCCTGTTCCTGTTTAATAGTACTCCTGTGAGTCATTGAGCTGACGAGCTCGTGGATGAAGCACCCGCTTGCCTGTGAGAGGTACCTGACCTGAGAAAGATGTACGCATCCTACTCAGCAAACTCCACATTTGAAAGACTGTAATGTCTACTGATGACGGTTAAAGAACCAGAAACACGTGTCTAGAGATCAGCACTATCTGCGCCAACTGTGGCGAAACACTCGAAAACTCTTGAAGCAAGCAAGTAACTAAAACTGCATTTACCACAATACCAGGGGCGAACCTTGTTGGGCGGTGAAGCAGTGTGCTCCCACCCTTGTTCCTGTTTAATAGTACTCCTGTGAGTCATTGAGCTGACGAGCTCGTGGATGAAGCACCAGCATGCCTGTGAGAGGTACCTGACCTGAGAAAGATGTTGACAGCCTTCTCAGCAAACCCCAGATTTCAAAGACTGTAATCTCTACTGATGATGGTTAAAGAACCGGAAACACGTGTCTAGAGATCAGCAATATCTGCGACAACTGTGGCGAAACCCTTGAACAATCTTGAAGCAAGCAAGTAACTGAAACGGCAATTACCACAATGTCAGGGGTGAACCTTGCTGGGAGGTGAAGCGGTGTGCTCCCACCCCTGTTCCTGTTTAGTAGTACTCCCGTGAGTCATTGCGCTGACGAGTTCGTGGATGAAGCAACCGCATGCCTGTGAGACCTGACCTGAGAAAGATGTTGGCAGCCAAGTCAGCAAACACCACATTTGAAAAACTGTAATCTCTACTGATGACAGTTAAAGAACCAGAAGCACGTGTCTAGAGATCAGCACTATCGGCTCCAACTGTGGCGAAACACTCAAACACTCTTAAAGCAAGCAAGTAACTGAAACTTCATTTACCACTATGCCAGGGTGCGAATCTTGCTGGGAGGTGAAGGGGTGTGCTCCCAACCCTGTTCCTGTTTAATAGTACTCCCATAAGTCATTGAGCTGACGAGCTCGTGGATGAACTACCCGCATGCCTGTGAGAGGTACCTGGCCTGAGAAAGATGTACGTAGCCTACTCAGCAAACTCCACATTTGAAAGACTGTAATGTCTACTGATGACGGTTAAAGAACCAGAAACACGTGTCTAGAGATCAGCCCTATCTGCGTCAACTGTGGCGAAACACTCAAAAACTCTTGAAGCAAGCAAGTAACTGAAACTGCATTAACACAATGCCAGGGTGTGAGACCGGCCTCGTGGCGTGGGCCCTCCCGACCAGCAAGCCACCCTGCAACCGCACCGATCCTCGATGTCACAGACTTCCGGCCACCATGGCCCAACATCCCGATGGCCGGCCAGACCCCCAACACGCATGCCCGGCCGAGGGAGAGAGAAACCCCCCAAGCCAGACCGAGAGGCGCCGACCCTGTAACACCTCTGGTCTCTTCCCCAAGGTTTCGATCGACCACCAGGCCCCCGGTGAGCGGCCGCCTCGCCTGCAGGGTGTCTGGAGTCCCTCCCGGACCCACCTGAACAGATCAAAGGGCCGAGCGACAGGAAGCCCCGACACACCGCCCCCAGGCACCAAGACCCCTCTCGGCGAGGACTCCGGACTTCAAAGAGGAGGGGAAGTATAACAAGGGGTGCGGAAGGGACGGGAGGCAGAGAAGACCTGGACTGACGAGAGCCTGCTGACCTGGTCGCGGCTCGATCGCTCCCCGAACTCTGAACCACTGGAGCCCTGCTGACGCTGTCACGGCTCCCCGAACTCTGAACCATCTGAGCCCTGCTGACGCTGTCGCGGCTCCCCGAACTCTGAACCATCTGAGCCCTGCTGACGCTGTCGCGGCTCCCCGAACTCTGAACCATCTGAGCCCTGCTGACGCTGTCGCGGCTCCCCGAACTCTGAACCATCTGAGCCCTGCTGACGCTGTCGCGGCTCCCCGAACTCTGAACCATCTGAGCCCTGCTGACGCCGTCGCGGCTCCCCGAACTACGAACCTCCTGTGCCTGCTGAGTGACTCGCGGCACCCTCCTCCAAGAGAATCGGCAGAGATTGCCGAGAGAAGCAACATCCCCCAGCTCGAGGATTGAGAGCTGTGCGCAGGATACTCCGCAGAGACCCTGACTCAAAGACTGTCCCGCTACCCCCGTACCCCCATCACGAGATCGCCGCCGCTTGTGGCACTAATTCTATACCTGCCTTCCGGATCATAAAGGTCCCTTACAACTAACGATAAAGTATTTGGTCTTACGAAGAACTACTGTGTGGTGTCCCTCTATCAGAAGAGAGTAAGCGCAGCGTGTGCGATCCTAGGTACGAGACCCTTCCAGGAAGGGCCTCCCCGCTCTTGCTCGGCCTAACTCTGGGAGAGGTGGGTCCCCGGGTGGTCAGGAACGCATTCCACAGCCTCCCCGGTGAACGCCTTACAACATTTGGTGGCAGACGACGGGATCCGAGCCAACACCTAGAGATCGTGCAGTAAACGGCTGACGCACTACCAAGAAGAAATGGAAGGAGAAACCTCCCTAGGTGCCGCAGGTACCAACACGAGCACGACATTCCGAGAGGACCAGTTGGAATCTTATACGCACCGAGAACTGAAACAATTTTGCAAAGACCTTGGAATCGCTACCACCGGATTAAGCACGAAAGAGGACTTCCAGGGAGCATTAAAAACCTGGGCGAGGCAGGAGCTCCCCGGACACAAACAGAAGGAGAGCCGCCAAACGAACCATGAAGCACCCCGGGGAGGAACGGGGCCCCCGAGGGGGGCCTATCCCAGAGGAGCTGGCGGACCGAGAAAGGGGTCGCAACCACGAACTAGAGCTAGCAAAATTAAAAATCGAAGGAGAGCTAAAACTGGCCGAAAAGAAACTGGCAGTAGAACAGTTACGCCTACAAGGAGAACTCGAGGAAAAGAAACGACAGAGAGAGCACGAAGAAAGAAAACTCCAACTGGAGCACGAACACAGCCTGAAAGAGATCGGGCTCAAGGCTAAGAATGCGGAGGCCAGACCCTCGGGAACTCAACCCCTCTCCTCCGTCGTGGAACCAAAGGTCCACATCCCCAAGGATGTGGTGAAGGAATACTATAAGAACGACGACATCCAGCAATGGTTCAAGGCCTACGAAGTTGCCATGACCTCCCACCGAGTCCCGCAGAAAGACTGGGGGGCTGGGCTGTGGGGCCGGTTCCTGAGCGAGGGGAGAGATACCCTGCTGGACCTGCCCTCCATGGTGCTGAACTCCTACAGCCACATGAAAGAGGCCCTAGTAGCCAGATATGAGCTCGCCCCTGAAATGTACCGGCAACGATTTAGAGACTGCAAGAAGATACCCGGTACCACATGGGTGGAGTACGTGAACTTTTACAGCCGGGCCTTGGATGGGTGGATCAAGGGCAGCAAGGTCGCCACCTTTGAGGAGCTGTTCGACCTAATCGCATGGGAACACTTGTCCGCAAATTGCTTTGTGGAGTTACGCCAGCACCTCCTGGACAGCAAACTCACGGACCCTCGAAAACTGGCCGTCGAGGCTGACCGATGGGTGAACACCCGGGCCTCCCGGGGTCCAGTGGGATACTACGGTCGCCACAGTCAGGGACCCCCCCGCCAGAGGGGCGGAGGGAATCAAGGCCGGCCAAGAGAACTCCCGGGGGGATCCCAGCACAGTCCCCCCAGAGGCCAACCTACGCCCTTTCCAGCCCAACTCCGGCCAGCACCGGGCCACCGGGGAGGTCGGGGCCCCGAGTGAGGATCACCTGTTTTCGCTGCCAACAGACCGGACACTATGCCAGCGACCCTCAATGTCCCATGTACCAACTGTTAAAATCTGGTTTGCGATGTCAACATAATCGGCGCCACCTTGTCCCCTCTCAGGCCCGTACGCTCACTTAAGCAGTAGCCATTTTGAAAGCGCCATGGCCCCTCTGCCCCTCGCCGATCACCAGCGTGTTCCCTTGGCACTGCGAACACCCCCCCGCTCTCTCGTGCATTGACCATACACCCCTCCCCAGCGCGACCCTACCTCGGAAGCGAAAAAAAAACCACGGGGCCAGCACCTCCCCGTCCTTTGATGAAACCCCTTCCTCTGCCCTACCCCGCTCCCAAGCCACCACCTGGTCCTGCAGCTGCCATTTATTGGCCCCCTTCCTGTAAGCAGTTGCCCCGATTCAAAGGATCTCCGACTAATCAAAGGCCTCCCACCCCGTGCGATCTGATCAGACACCCCGTTCCGGGAATCAACAGAGTATCCTGCTGTGGAATAGCCATCACTTACTGTAGATATGTGTGGGAACGAGCTTGAAGTGGGGATTCCAAGGATGTTTTTCCGTACATCAAAGTCTCAACAAGAATGTGTCACGTGTAATAAAGCAATAAACCTGTGTATAAGAGGCCAGGCCTCAGAGATGTGGTTAGAGCACCTCCCGAAGACATTCTGTGTGCGTGTCCGAATTGACAGGCTCTCCTCATGAGAAATAAACCCTGTTCTTGCGTTCCAGCTTCCAGCGCCTGTCTCTTTATTTTGTAACTATTTGCTTTGGGAAATTAGAGGCGTCCTTGCGCCAACAGCCTGGGCGTTCGACAGTAACTGGCTGCTTTTCCACAATAACGACCCGCCACGACAACCCCGCCGGCTCGACAAATGGCCTCCGTAGCCCTGGGGGAAGAGATGGAAGACTCCGAAGAATGGGAACCAGCCGCCATGGCCTTGGTCTCCCTAGGGGACCGAGAGATGGTCCCCGGAACGTCCCTGCCAGCCAACACGAAGAAGTACCGTCAGCAGGTGACGGTCAACGGTCACCGCGTCGAGGGCCTCCGGGACACGGGGGCGAGTGTCACGGCGGTTCACTGTCACCTGGTCTCCGAAGATCAGATCCTGCCCGACGCCTTTTGTCCAGTCATATCGTCAGACAATTCCGAGAGCCTCTGCCGGATGGCCCTGGTCCCCTTCGAATGGGGGGGAGTCACCGGCAAGTTGAGGGTGGCAGTCCGAACCTCCCAGCCCGTAGACTGCCTCCTGGGCAACGACCTTGAGAATTCCCCGTGGGGACAAGTGGAACGAAGAGCCCATCTCGAGATGATGGGCCTACCCGAATGGGTATGCACCACCACGCGCTCGATGACTCTCAGATTGCCTTCCTCCGAGGGAGGTGAGGCCATTCCGCTGAACACCGCCACCATCCCCGAGGTCCGGGATGCACTACCCGAGCCTGACGACCCCCTTCCGGAAGAAGCGACCATTCCCGACGAGGGGTCCGTGCCTCCAGATCCCGAACCCCTGACCGAGCTCCGGGACTTGCCAGAAATGGCCCAGTGGCAGTGCGAGGGAGGCCCCTCCCGAGAAGAATTCTGCCAAGAACAATCCACCTGCCCTTCTCTCATTGGACCCCGACAGCAGGCCGAGGCCCAAGCAGCAGGCGACCGGACCGGAACCCACTGGGTATACTGGGAAAATGGCCTCCTGTACAGCGAACAAAAGTCGGCCGAGTTGGGATCGGCCCGAGTACTGGTGGTACCCCTGCGCTTCCAAAATCTCCTCCTGGGCCTGGCCCATGATGTACCCCTGGCCGGACACTTGGGCCAAGATAAGACCTACCAGCGACTCGTCACCCACTTCTATTGGCCCAAGATGCGAGCGAATGTGGAGGCCCACTGCAAGTCCTGCCTCACGTGCCAGGCCAGCGGAAAGAGTGGGGGGAAGCGCAAGGCTCCGCTACAACCCTTCCCCGTCGTCAGTACCCCTTTTGAGCGGGTAGGAATCGACATCGTGGGACCGCTGGACCCCAAGACCGCCCAGGGCCACCGGTTCATCCTCGTCCTGGTGGACCATGCCACCCGCTACCCCGAAGCCATTCCCCTCCGCACCGTGACGGCCCCCGTGGTAGGCAGGGCCTTGATGGGGATCTTCTCCCGCGTGGGGTTCCCTCGCGAAGTCGTGAGTGATCGAACTTTATCTCCAAATACATGAGGTCCCTATGGCAGCAGTGCAGAGTATCGTACAAATTCACCACCCCATACCACCCCCAAGGGAATGGCCTAGTCGAGCGATTTAACAGGACACTGAAAGGAATGATCATGGGCCTCGAAGAACCTCTACGCCGGAGATGGGACGTCCTCCTCCCTTGCCTCCTATTCGCCTACCGAGAGGTTCCACAAAAATCTCTGGGGTTCAGCCCGTTCGAACTACTATACGGACACCCCGTCCGGGGACCCCTGAGCCTGGTCAAGGAGGGTTGGGAAACGACTCTCCAGGGGACCCCTCTGGATGTGTTCCGATACATCTTGGCGCTCCGCAACCAGACCCGGAAATTCCGAGAACTCACAGAGGCGAACCTCGAGGCTAGCCAGGAAGAGATGAAGCGCTGGTATGACCAGAATGCTACGCTGGTCGAGTTTCAGCCGGGCCAACAAGTCTGGGTCATGGCCCCGGTGAAACCCTGCGCCCTCCAAGACAAATGGACTGGACCCTTCAAGGTGGTCGAGCGGAAGAGCCAAGTCACCTATCTCGTCGATGTGCAGTCCCCGCGGAACCCCCTCTGGGTCCTCCACGTGAACCGCCTCAAACCCCACTTTGTGAGGACGGAGTTGAGTTTACTCCTGGCCACCGATGATGGGGCTGAAGAAGACACCAAGCCCCTTCCAGACCCCCTGGGGGCTAAAAAGACCGATGGTTCCGTGGAGGGGGTGAGACTGTCAACCGCCCTCACAGTCCAACAGTCCGACGACTGCCGCCAGCTACTAAGGCAGTTCGCGGACCTCTTCTCCCTAACCCCTGGGGTCACCGACTGGTGTGTCCACAACGTGAACACCGGCGACAGCTCGCCAGTGAGACACCGAGCCTACCGGGTCCCTGATCGGGTCCGAACCTGCATCCAGACCGAGGTAGCGAAGATGTTGGCCCTCGGGGTGATTGAACCCTCCGACAGCCCCTGGGCCAGCCTGGTAGTCCTGGTTCCGTAAGCGGATGCCCCTGGTGTCGCCCCCGAGCTGAGGTTTTGTGTGGACTACCGAGGACTCAATGCGGTCACCCGAGCGGACGCTCACCCTATCCCCCGCGCAGACGAGCTCATTGACCGCCTCGGGCCGCTCGCTACCTCAGCACCTTCGACCTAACTTGCGGATACTGGCAGATTGCCCTCACCGAGGGAGCCAAGGAGGGCTCCGCCTTCTCCACACCGGATGGGCACTACCGCTTTAGGGAGATGCCGTTTGGAATGAAGAATGCCCCGGCCACCTTCCAGCGGCTGGTGAACAGGGTCCTGTCCGGACTAGAGGGGTTCAGCGCAGCGTACCTCGACGATATAGCGGTATTCAGCTCTCAATGGACCGAGCACCTCCAGCACCTCCGACGAGTCCTGCTGGCTCTGCGCCAGGCCGGCCTCACCATCAAAGCCAGCAAATGTCAAATTGGACAAGGCTCCGTAACCTATCTGGGGCACCAGGTGGGAAGCGGGTAGGTCGCCCCCCTCCAGCCAAAGATCAACGCCATCTTGTCCTGGGAACCCCCAACGACCCAAACGGAAGTCCGGGCCTTCCTGGGCCTCACCGGTTACTACCGGAGGTTTATTATGAACTATGGTAGCATCGCAGGCCCCCTCACAGAGCTAACCTCCAAAAAACACCCAAGAAAGTACAATGGACTCCCCCATGCCAGAAAGTGTTCGATGCCTTGAAAGCCGCTATATGTACTGCTCTGGTGCTTAAAGCCCCCGACTACGCCCAGGAGTTTGTGGTCCAGACGGACGCCTCGGAACACGGCATCGGGGCAGTCCTCTCACAGTTCAACGACAAAGGCATAGATCAGCCCATAGCCTTCATCAGCCGAAGGTTGCTGCCCCGAGAACAGCGGTGGAGCACAATTGAAAGGGAGACCTTCGCAGTAGTCTGGGCCCTCAAAAAGCTACGGCCCTACCTGTTCGGAACACACTTCCGAGTTCAAACAGATCACCGACCCTTGCGGTGGTTGATGCAGATGCGAGGGGAAAACCCCAAGCTGCTACGCTGGTCCATCTCCCTCCAGGGGATGGATTTCACTGTGGAGCATCGCCCCGGGACGGACCACGCCAACGCGGATGGCCTGTCCCGATTCTTCCGCTTCAGCGAGGAGAACCCCCAAGTGGATGGGTAGTTCTCCCCGCCTTTCAGCTGGGGGGGGCACGTGTGAGACCAGCCTTGTGGCGTGGGCCCTCCCGACCAGCAAGCCATCCTGCAACCGCACCGATCCTCGATGTCACAGACTTCCGGCCACCATGGCCCAACATCCCGATGGCCGGCCAGGTCCCCAACACGCATGCCCGGCCGAGGGAGAGAGAAACCCCCCCAAGCCAGACCGAGAGGCGCCGACCCTGTCACACCTCTGGTCTCTTCCCCAAGGGAGGTTTCGATCGACCACCAGGCCCTCGGTGAGCGGCCGCCTCGCCTGCTGGGTGTCTGGAGTCCCTCCCGGACCCACCTGAACAGATCAAAGGGCCGAGCGACAGGAAGCCGCGGCACACTGCCCCAGGCACCAAGACCCCTCTCGGCGAGGACTCCGGACTTCAAAGAGGAGGGGAAGTATAACAAGGGGTGCGGAAGGGACGGGAGGCAGAGAAGACCTGGACTGACGAGAGCCTGCTGACCTGGTCGCGGCTCAATCGCTCCCCGAACCGAAGAACGCTACCCAAACTCTGAACCACCGGAGCCCTGCTGACGCTGTCGCGGCTCCCCGAACTCTGAACCATCTGAGCCCTGCTGACGCTGTCGCGGCTCCCCGAACTCTGAACCATCTGAGCCCTGCTGACGCTGTCGCGGCTCCCCGAACTCTGAACCATCTGAGCCCTGCTGACGCTGTCGCGGCTCCCCAAACTCTGAACCATCCGAGCCCTGCTGACGCCGTCGCAGCTCCCCGAACTACAAACCTCCTGTGCCTGCTGAGTGACTTGCGGCACCCTCCTCCAAGAGAATCGGCAGAGATTGCCGAGAGAAGCAACATCCCCCAGCTCGAGGATTGAGAGCTGTGCGCAGGATACTCCGCAGAGACCCTGACTCAAAGACTGTCCCGCAACCCCCATACCTCCATCATGAGATCGCCGCCGCTTGTGGCACTAATTCTATACCTGCCTTCCGGATCATAAAGGTCCCTTACAACTAACGATAAAGTATTTGGTCTTACGAAGAACTACTGTGTGGTGTCCCTCTATCAGAAGAGAGTAAGCGCAGCGTGTGCGATCCTAGGTACGAGACCCTTCCAGGAAGGGCCTCCCCGCTCTTGCTCGGCCTAACTCTGGGAGAGGTGGGTCCCCGGGTGGTCAGGAACGCATTCCGCAGCCTCCCCGGTGAACGCCTTCCAACACAGGGGCAAGCCTTGCTGGGAGGTGAAGCGGTGTACTCACACCCTTGTTCCTGTTTAATAGTTCTCCTGTGAGTCATTGAGCTGACGAGCTGGTGGATGAAGCACCCGCTTGCCTGTGAGAGGTACCTGACCTGAGAAAGATGTTGGCAGCCTACTCAGCAAACCCCAGATTTCAAGGACTGTAATCTCTACTGAAGATGGTTAAAGAACCTGAAACAGGTGTCTAGAGATCAGCAATATCTGCGCCAACTGTGGCTAAACACTCGAACAATCTTGAAGTAAGCAAGTAACTGAAACTGCAATTACCACAATGTCAGGGGCGAACCTTGCTGGGAGGTGAAGCGGTGTGCTCCCACCCCTGTTTCTGTTTAATATTACTCAGGTGAGTCATTGAGCTGACAAGCTCATAGATGAAGCATCCGCTTGCCTGTGAGAGGTACCTGATCTGAGAAAGATGTTGACAGCCTACTCAGCAAACCCCAGATTTCAAAGACTGTAATCTCTACTGATGATGGTTAAAGAACAGGAAACATGTGTCTAGAGATCAGCAATATCTGCGACAACTGTGGCGAAACCCTTGAACAATCTTGAAGCAAGCAAGTAACTGAAACGGCAATTACCACAATGTCAGGGGTGAACCTTGCTGGGAGGTGAAGCGGTGTGCTCCCACCCCTGTTCCTGTTTAATAGTACTCCTGTGAGTCATTGCGCTGACGAGTTCGTGGATGAGGCACCCGCATGCCTGTGAGAGGTACCTGACCTGAGAAAGATGTTGGCAGCCTAGTCAGCAAACACCACATCTGAAAAACTGGAATCTCTACTGATGACAGTTAAAGAACCAGAAACACGTGTGTAGAGATCAGCACTATCGGCTCGAACTGTGGCGAAACACTCAAACACTCTTAAATCAAGCAAGTTACTGAAACTGCATTTACCACTATGCCAGGGTGCGAATCTTGCTGGGAGGTGAAGCGGTGTGCTCCCAACCCTGTTCCTGTTTAATAGTACTCCCATAAGTCATTGAGCTGACGAGCTCGTGGATGAACTACCCGCATGCCTGTGAGAGGTACCTGGCCTGAGAAAGATGTACGTAGCCTACTCAGCAAACTCCACATTTGAAAGACTGTAATGTATACTGATGACGGTTAGAGAACCAGAAACACGTGTCTAGAGATCAGCCCTATCTGCGTCAACTGTGGCGAAACACTCAAAAACTCTTGAAGCAAGCAAGTAACTGAAACTGCATTTAACACAATGCCAGGGGCATGCCTTGCTGGGAGGTGAAGCGGTGTGCTCCCACCCCTGTTCCTGTTTAATAGTTCTCCCGTGAGTCATTGAGCTGACGAGCTGGTGGATGAAGCACCCACATGCCTGTGAGAGGTACCTGACCTGAGAAAGATGTTGGCAGCCTACTCAGCAAACCCCAGATTTCAAAGACTGTAATCTCTACTGAAGACGGTTAAAGAATCTGAAACACGTGTCTAGAGATCAGCAATATCTGCGCCAACTGTGGCGAAACACTCAAACACTCTTGAAGCAAGCAAGTAACTGTAACTGCATTTACCACAATGCCAGGGGCGAATCTTGCTGGGAGGTGAAGCGGTGTGCTCCCACCCCTGTTCCTGTTTAATAGTACTCCTGTGAGTCATTGAGCTGACGAGCTCATGGATGAAGCACCCGCTTGCCTGTGAGAGGTACCTGATTTGAGAAAGATGTTGACAGCCTACTCAGCAAAACCCACATTTGAAAGACTAAAATCTCTACTGATGACGGTTAAAGAACCAGAACCACGTGTCTAGAGATCAACACTATCTGCGCCAACTGTGGCGAAACACTCAACACTCTTGAAGCAAGCAAGTAACTGAAACTGCATTTACCACAATGCCAGGGGCGAACCGTGCTGGGAGGTGAAGCTGTATGCTCCCACCCCTGTTCCTTTTTAATAGTACTCCCATGTGTCATTGAGCTGACGAGCTCGAGGATGAAGCACCCGCATCCCTGTGAGAGGTACCTGACCTGAGGAAGATGTTGGCAGCCTACTCAGCAAACCCCACATTTGAAAGTCTGTAATCTCTACTGATGATGGTTAAAGAACCAGAAAATGTCTAGAGATCAGCACTATCTGCGCCAACTGTGGCAAAACACTCGAACACTCTTGAAGCAAGCAAGTAACTGAAACTACAATTACCACAATGTCAGCGGCGAACCTTGCTGGGAGGTGAAATGGTGTGCTCCAACCCCTGTTCCTGTTTAATAGTACTCCCGTGAGTCATTGAGCTGATGAGCTAGTGGATGAAGCACCCGCATGCCTTTTGAGAGGTAACTGACCGGAGAAAGATGTTGGCAGCCTACTCAGCAAACCACACATTTGAAAGACTGTAATCTCTACTGATGACGGTCAAAGAACCAGAAACACGTGTCTAGAGATCAGCACTATCTGCGCCAACTGTGGTGAAACACTCGAACACTCTTGAAGCAAGCAAGTAACTGAAACTGCAATTACCACAATGTCAGGGGAAAACCTTGCTGGGAGGTGAGGCGGTGTGCTCCCTCCCCTGTTCTGGTTTAATAGTACTCCTGTGAGTCATTGAGCTGACAAGCTTGTGGATGAAGCACCCACTTGCCTGTGAGAGGTACCTGATCCGAGAAAGATGTTGGCAGCATACTCAGCAAACCCCACATTTGAAAGACTGTAATCACTACTGATGAAGGTTAAAGAACGAGAAACACGTGTCTAGAGATCAACACTATCTGCGTCAACTGTGGCAAAAGACACGAACACTCTTGAAGCAAGCAAGTAACTGATTGGCAGAACTCAGGCCGTCCGCCTAGGCCCCTACACTGCAACCAAAACGCCCGTGGTTTGCGGAGTCCCTCAGGGCTCCTCCCTCTCACCGCTCTTGTTCAATCTATACCTTAGGCCCTTGATCCAATCCCTTCAGAAATGGGACGCAGTTGTTTACAACTATGCCGATGATCTTCAGATTATCTTCTCTCTTAACTCCCCCCACGATATCAAAACATTTCATTCTGTGATGATTCATATTCAATCCTGGATGAACCAGAATCAATTGAAGCTAAATCCCGGAAAAACTGAGCTTCTCCTCCCTGGACTCAGTCACATCCACTGGGGCCCACAGTTTTGGCCCTCGGAGCTTGGCCTCCCTCCAGCCCCGGTCAAATCAGTGAAGAGCCTGGGAGTGACTATTGACTCCGAATTATCCCTCAAAAATCAAGTGGGTGCGGTCATTTCATCATGCATGTATCAGCTCCGGAAGATTCGTAAAGTTCGTCATCTACTTCCACCTGCCGCACTCACCCAAGTCGTCATTTCACTTGTGCTCTCTCGGCTGGACTTCTCGAATTCCCTTTATCATGGCCTCCCTCAATCTTTGTTACATCGGCTTCAGGTAGTTCAGAATCAAGCGGCCCGTCTCATTTACAAAACCCCCAGATGGCAATCGGCTAAACCTTTACTTCATAAATTACACTGGCTACCAATAGGCCAGAGAGCAGCCTTTAAGGTGGCCTGCCTCACATTCAAAGCTCTCCATTGTCCCAGCCCCGCGTTCCTCAAATCCTTAATCGTCCCTCATCACCCAATACGTAACCTTCGATCTGCTTATCGCCACCTACTTGTCACTCCTAAAATTAAAACAAAGAAATTCGGTGGCCGCCAACACTATCTGCGCCAACTGTGGTGAAACACTCAACACTCTTGAAGCAAGCAAGTAACTGAAGCTGCATTTACCACAATGTCAGGGGTGAACCTTGCTGGGAGGTGAAATGGTGTGCTCCCACCCCTGTTCCTGTGTAATAGTACTCCCGTGAGTCATTGAGCTGACGAGCTAGTGGATGAAGCACCCGCATGCCTTTTGAGAGGTACCTGACCTGAGAAAGATGTTGACAGCATTCTCAGCAAACCCCACATTTGAAAGACTGTAGTCTCTACTGATGACGGTTAAAGAACCAGAACCACGTGTCTAGAGATCAGCACTATCTGCGCCAATTGTGATGAAATACTCGAACACTCTTGAAGCAAGCAAGTAACTGAAATTGCATTAACTACAATGCCAGGGGTGAACATTGCTGGGAGGTGTAGCGGTGTGCTCCCACCCCTGTTCCTGTTTAATAGTACTCACTTGAGTCATTGAGCTGATGAGCTCGTGGATGAAGCACCCTCATTCCTGTGAGAGGTACCTGACCTGAGAAAGATGTTGGCAGCCTACTCAGCAAAACCCACATTTGAAACACGGTAACCTCTACTGATGACGGTAAAGAACCAGAAACACGTGTCTAGAGATCAGCACTTTCTGCGCCAACTGTGGCGAAACACTCGAACACTCTTGAAGAAAGCAAGAAATTGAAACTGCATTTACCACAATGCCAGGGCCAAAACCTTGCTGGGAGGTGAAGCTGTGTGCTCCCACCCCTGTTCCTGTTTAAGAGTACTCCCCTGAGTCATTGAGCTGACGAGCTCGTTGTCAGGATTCTATGGTCCAGACCCGTCAGACCAATATCCACGGAAGCGAAGAGAATGTCTAAACACTCCCACAGGATATATCCACCTATAGTAGCTAAGATCACAGTGGGTGGAAGGATATCCAGAGGGAGTGGAGAGTCCAAAAAGAACCACCAGGGATGCGGTTGCAATCAGGATAGGATAACTCTGTGTGAAAAAGGACAAAAGGAAATATAAGTATCAAAGAAGATGAAGGAAACAAAGAATTATATACGTGTATATGTACGAGTGGTAACAAATATGCTTTCCCAAACTCACCAAAAGCACCTTCATCAGAGAGGCATAATGTAGGTCTATGTAAATCAATGGAGTATGGGAAGGCACTACTGAGGCTGTTTAGGGGATGAAGCGTGCTCCTCAACCAGGCAGGTAACAGAAGAACTTTCACAACGGTGTGAATTCTTAGAAACAAGAGGCCATCCACACAAAAAAATAAAGCAAGTGGTCTCTCCCTTGAAAAGGGTTTCTTTCCACGATGAGGGGTTCAAGGAATTCCACAGATATGAAGAAGAAGGAAATGAATGTTCTTTCCCAATTAGTAGTCCGTGAAATGCTGCAGCCCCAGTAAATCCTTGTGTAAGGAAAGGTTCCAGTGGCCCAGAGGATATTCGATTTCGATCAGGTGTGAGTTAAACGAGAGTTCGTGTGTAACAAACAAAATGCGGGCCTGACTCCGAGTATCCAAGAAAGACAAGTACTCACTAGCACTCCCAGGAAACTAGCCGCTTTATCCGAACTTGGATTACTACTTTACACCATGTCCGTGAAATAAGCGTGTGTGCCGTTCCAATGAAATCCAAAAAGCAGTAGTCTGCGCTTCTCCACGCTCTTCTCAGCAGTCCATAAGAAACCAGGTTTTGCCACTATGCATCAGACTGCAACGCGTACTCGCGTTACCGGGAGCGGGGCGGTGACAGAAGAGGGAAACAGGCTGCAGCGCGTCCTCACGTTACCGGGAGCGGGGCGGTGACAGAAGAGGGAAACAGGCTGCAGCGCGTCCTCGCGTTACCGGGAGCGGGGCGGTGACAGAAGAGGGAAACAGGCTGCAGCGCGTCCTCGCGTTACCGGGAGTGGGGCGGTGACAGAAGAGGGAAACAGGCTGCAGCGCGTCCTCGCGTTACCGGGAGCGGGGCGGTGACAGAAGAGGGAAACAGGCTGCAGCGCGCCCTCGCGTTACCGGGAGCGGGGCGGTGACAGAAGAGGGAAACAGGCTGCAGCGCGCCCTCGCGTTACCGGGAGCGGGGCGGTGACAGAAGAGGGAAACAGGCTGCAGCGCGTCCTCGCGCTACCGGGAGCGGGGCGGTGACAGAAGAGGGAAACAGGCTGCAGCGCGTCCTCGCGTTACCGGGAGCGGGGCGGTGACAGAAGAGGGAAACAGGCTGCAGCGCGTCCTCGCGTTACCGGGAGCGGGACGGTGAAAGAAGAGGGAAACAGGCTGCAGCGCGTCCTCGCGTTACCGGGAGCGGGGCGGTGACAGAAGAGGGAAACAGGCTGCAGCGCGTCCTCACGTTACCGGGAGCAGGGCGGTGACAGAAGAGGGAAACAGGCTGCAGCGCGTCCTCGCGTTACCGGGAGCGGGGCGGTGACAGAAGAGGGAAACAGGCTGCAGCGTGTCCTCGCGTTACCGGGAGCGGGGCGGTGACAGTAGAGGGAAACAGGCTGCAGCGCGTCCTCGCGTTACCGGGAGCGGGGCGGTGACAGAAGAGGGAAACAGGCTGCAGCGCGCCCTCGCGTTACCGGGAGCGGGGCGGTGACAGAAGAGGGAAACAGGCTGCAGCGCGCCCTCGCGTTACCGGGAGCGGGGCGGTGACAGAAGAGGGAAACAGGCTGCAGCACGCCCTCGCGTTACCGGGAGCGGGCGGTGACAGAAGAGGGAAACAGGCTGCAGCGAGCCCTCGCGTTACCGGGAGCGGGGCGGTGACAGAAGAGGGAAACAGGCTGCAGCGCGTCCTCGCGTTACCGGCAGCGGGGCGGTGACAGAAGAGGGAAACAGGCTGCAGCGTGTCCTCGCGTTACCGGCAACGGGGCGGTGACAGAAGAGGGAAACAGGCTGCAGCGCGTCCTCGCGTTACCGGCAGCGGGGCGGTGACAGAAGAGGGAAACAGGCTGCAGCGCGTCCTCGCGTTACCGGGAGCGGGGCGGTGACAGAAGAGGGAAACAGGCTGCAGCGCGTCCTCGCGTTACCGGGAGCGGGGCGGTGACAGAAGAGGGAAACAGGCTGCAGCGTGTCCTCGCGTTACCGGGAGCGGGGCGGTGACAGAAGAGGGAAACAGGCTGCAGCGCGCACTCACGTTACCGGGAGCGGGGCGGTGACAGAAGAGGGAAACAGGCTGCAGCGCGTACTCGCGTTACGGGGAGCGGGGCGGTGACAGAAGAGGGAAACAGGCTGCAGCTCGTACTCGCGTTACCGGGAGCGGGGCGGTGACAGAAGAGGGAAACAGGCTGCAGCGCGCACTCGCGTTACCGGGAGCGGGGCGGTGACAGAAGAGGGAAACAGGCTGCAGCGCGTCCTCGCGTTACCAGGAGCGGGGCGGTGACAGAAGAGGGAAACAGGCTGCAGCGCGTCCTCGCGTTGCAGGGCATTTGGGAACAAGATAACAAAAGTGAGGCAGACTGCAGCGCATCCTCGCACTGCAGCAGGATACACCAGGTCAAGGAAAAGGATATAACACTAATGAAGGGTCTATTAGCGAGTGGTAGTAACTAATATCCGCTGTCCTGGTAGAGACCTTCACTCTTCAGATTCAAGCAATTCACAAAAGGGGCGTGGTTCTAACCAAGGAAGGAAGCCAAGGACGAGAAGAGCTGACAAACTGAGGAGAAGCCTCTGTTCATGGTGTATTGAGAGGGGCACAACATCCAAGGAACTTCAAGGTCGTAGCTTGGACCGTAAGATCGGGGGGGGGGGGGGTGAGTGTCAGATTTTCCAACAATCTTGTTGGCATATCATTTTAAAATACATTACATGACAAGCAGGGCGCATGAGGGGAATTAAGAGGTAGTAGAAAGGGAGAGTAACATGGATTGGTAGAGACACTAAATGAGGGAAAGCACAATATTTTGTAAAATAAACAACATCTTTCAAGACTTTTAACACAGAGAGGATGAGCGTGTGTGTACAATTTTGTCTATGTTAAGGGGAACACTCCTGGTGACACCTTACCAAACCCAACTGAAATCAGCCGCACCCAACTATTTACTTCAAAATTCATTTATTAGGCGGGTGTAACACTCGAAGCACCCCTGTAATAATTATTTTCTCCTACTGATGGTGTTTCTGTTGCCAAAATTGCCGCAACTGCTCTGTCTCCTGCACTGGGGTGGGACTTTGTCCCCCAGTGTGCATCAGGCAAAGGGACGAGCTTTAGGGCACTGCAAAACGCCTCCAGCATCCCACAGCATGGGTTCTCCTAGTCACTGTCTCCCTGATGTCAAACGTGCCACAACTGCTGCGTCTCCTGCACTGGGGTGGACTACATCCACCATTCTGCATCAGGCAAAGGGAGGATCTCTGGGGCAGTGCAAAACACCTCCAGGATCCCGCAGCATGGATTCTCCAAGTGATGGTCTCCCTGCTGCCGAACTTGCTGCAACTTCTGTGTATCCTGCACTGGGGTGGGACTACATCCACCATTGTGCATCAGGCAAAGGGAGGAGCTTTGGGGCACTGCAAAACACCTCTAGCATCCCACAAAATGGGTTCTCCTACCGACAGTCTCCCTGCTGCAGAACTTGCAGCAATTGCTGTGTCTCCCACACTAGGGTTAGACTACATCCCCCAGTGTGCATCAGTCAAAGGGAGGAGCTCTGGGGCACTTCAAAACACATCCAGTATCCTGCAGCACTGGTTCACCTACTGATCGTCTACCTGCTGATGTACTTGATACAACTGCGGTGTCTCCTGCACTGGGTGGCACTAAGTCCCCCAGTGTGCTTCAGGCAAAGGAGCTCTGGGGCACTACAAAATGGCTCCAGTATCCCGCAGCACAGGACGCACATGGGACATGCATAGGGCATGCCTGGGCACGCCTGAGCCAAGACCAGGCCAAGATGTGCCCGTCTTAGCCCATCATAGACCTGAGTAGGCTGGGCTGGGCCACGGTATTTGGCTCCAACTTAAACTTGACATACCCACATACATTTTATATTCCATCATCTGCCAATACAAATCCAGTGACTGTACAGCTTGGTAAAGGGGAAGAAATTATCGGGGGGGGGGGGCTCTCCACTACTGCAATAAAAAAAAACACTTCTGTAGACTCTATGCTCAAGAGGGGACTAGGGATAGTTTCCTCTGAGATTGCTCTCTAACATATGAGATTATCTTTGAACACTGACTCTATAGCTCCCCTCTGTCTTGCCACTGGATCCATCTCTGAGCCCCAAGTAACCACTGTACTGCTAGAAGAAGTCCCCCACAAACCAACTCTTACTCTAAGATCTTCCAGCAAGTTCCACTCAAACAAATCAATGTTTATCGGATAGAAAACCTAATACAGCAGCATCTAACCCCAAAGCCAAAAAGGTAGCGCGGCCAAAACAGCGAAGGAAGAGAACAAAGGCTGCTATCTCTTCAACCTGCTCTATTGGGCTTCCAGTTACACCAAGTGACCTAGCTCCACAACATATTGATCAGTCTCCTCGGCAGCATATGAAAATAGTAAGTGAGGCAGTTTTAGAGGTTTTTACAATTGCCATATTGAAGATAGTGGAATCATGTGTCATCCAGTTTGAAAAAAATGGATGACACATGACTCGTTCCATTATTGACCAGATTAACTTTGCTTCACCGACAAAGGACTTAAAGAATCTGATACCTCTAACTAAAGGAGTAAAATTTGATCCATCTCTAGCTAGCCCTGTAATTACTCAACCGCAACTGAATCAAACCAAATATCCCCCATTCCTCAAAATGCTCCTACTTCTAAAATTATTTCTGGTGTTGGCTGACCTCAACAGGCTGAAGCCCGTAAACCTAAAATGGCCCTAGACCTTCCCCAACTCCCCCAGGAATGCACACCTTATTGTATAGTTTATAAAAATGTGCCAGTGCTGCCCACGGATACTTTAGAAGATCAAGTGGCTCTGAAGAATAAGTGTGCCCATTGGATAAAATACTACTCGAGATGCCCTCATGATATAGCCCTAGATGTTATATCAGCAAGAAGATCTCTGTGGCTTGGCATCCATCCAAAGGAATGTCCTGGGGACTGTGTCGTAGTTCATTTTAAATCTCCTGTGACTGTAGACATTCTCTTAAAGCGTCTTTCTAATTTTCAATCATTGTCCCACTGGGCTATTTTTACAGATTTACAGACCCCAGTCCTTTGTACCATGTCTTAACAAAGATTGTTATCAGCACAAAGGCCTCGCTTCTAACTCTGGGCAATCAATATTTAACATCCCTAGACACAATCCCTACGAACTCTTATCGTACATGGACGCGCAAGATTGACTCACCAATGCCAAAGATGATATGGTTCCTACTGGGAGAGGAGGACAAATTACAAAAATGGGGTCTACAGGAGATGTAACCAATTTCCCCTCTTCACTAGTCCCGTACTGTTAGAAATGGGGGGTCTCTAGTTGGCAGAGGTAGGTACCTTTGTCCAAATAGGGACCCTGGCTTCTAGTCAGGGTAAGGGGGATACAGACTCTAGATAAGCCCTGCTCACCCCCTTGGTAGCTTGGCATGAGCAGACAGGCTTATCCCAAAGACAATGTGTAAAGTATTTGTACCAACACTCACAGTAACACAGTGATAACACCACAAATAGACACCACACCCATTTAGAAAAATAAAGTATCTTTATATAAACTTAACAAGACCAAAAAGACAAAAATTCAACATACAAATATTAAGAAAAATGACTTTCAAAAGGCTTTAGCAACTAAGTCCAAAGAAAACTATGGATGGCTGATGTCTTGCATTGCGACAAATTTCACCAAGCCAGATGACAGGGACAAGGAGGAGCGGTGCATTGTGTCCGGTCTGTAGGGGGAAGCGATGTGTCGATTCTGAGATTACTCTGATCCGCAGGTGATGTGTCGGGGAAAACTTGCCGCATAGGGACAATGCATTGGTAAATGATGCGGCATCGTCGAGTGTCACTGCGTCAATTTCTTCAGCCGCGATCCCCCGATGCGTCGATTCTTGCAGCAGCGACAGGCGCTGCGTCTGTTTCAGCAGCGGTGGTGCGGGGAGATTCTTCTCGCACCACCGCATTGTGTCGGAGAACAGCAATGCATCGATTTTCTTGTTGTTGTGTTGCTTTCCAGCTCCCAGCAGCAGAAACAACCTCCAGAGGCCCCACACATTCACAGGCACTTTTGGCAGGTCAGAACTCCCAGCAAGGAAGTTCAGGGGAGCTGGGGGTGAAGTCTTTGCGTTCCTGAGACTTCAAAACAGGAGGCAAGCTCTACTCAAGCCCTTGGAGTCTTTCCTCAAGCAAGGAACCCAGCACACAGCAAAGTAATTTTCCTTTCTTTGGCAGAAACAGCAACTGTAAGCCAACCCCAGACACACAGCGAGGGCAGTACTTCTCCTCAGTTTCTCCAGCTCTTCTCCTTAACAAAGCTTCCTCTTGATTCCAGATGTAGTCTAAAGTTCAGGGGTTTTAGGTCTAATACTTATACCCCAAAATGTCTTTGTTCTCTTTGTGCAAGGTTCTCTGAGCCCAGCCCAAACCAGTTCTGTCCTCTCCTGTGCAGCTGCCCGCAGTAGGTGGGGACAGCATTGTGTAAGGCAGACAGGCCCTATTCAGGTGAAAGGGAAATCTTCTCCTACCACTCTACATGCAGAATGGGCCTATTCAGGTGCTAGTGAGAACTCCTCCCCTTACTCTGAATGCAGCCCAGGTCCATTCATCCAAGCACTGATTCATTCAGGAAAGTCAGGACAAACATCACCCTCCCCCCCCCAGTGGCTGTCTGAGAGAATGCACCTCCCCAGCCCCTGTCACTCCAAAACCAGACAGTCAATACACAAACAGGCAGAGGCACACAGAATGGTTAAACAAGAAAATACCTACTTTCTAAAAGTGGTATTTTCAAACATAGAATGTAAAAATCACCCTCACTAAAAGATGCATTTTAACATTCTGAGTTTGGGCATACTAAACTTAATTTCCTACCTTGTTCCCAGGGGCAGTTCTGTTTACATGATGTTATAAACAGGTAGCATTGCAATAGTGAATTGGCAGTTATTCACCATCAGGACATGCAACACACATCAGGGCATGTCCTACCTTTCACATTCACTGCACCCTGCCCACAGGGGTGCCTTGGTCCTAACATAGAGGTAACTAAAATGTAAGAAAAAAGAAGGTTAGGGCCTGGCAAGTGGGTGCCCTTGCTAAGTCGATTTGGCAGTTAACATCTGCATACAGACACTACAGTGGCAGGTCTGAGTTACATTTTCAGAGCTACTCATGTGGGTGGCACAATCAGTGCTGCCGGCCCACTAGTAGCATTTGATTTACCAGACCTGGCACACCTAGTGCACTTTACTAGGGACTGATCAGTAAGTCAAATATGCCAATCATGGCTAACCAATCATGTTCACAATTTACACAGTGAGCATATGCACTTTTAGCACTGATTAGCAGTGGTAAAGTGCCCAGAGTCCTAAAACCAACAACAACAGATCAGAAAAAAAATGGAGGCAGAGCAAAATGTTAGGGGATAACCCTGCAAAAAGGGCCAAGTCCATCAAGTACCCTCCCATACTAGAAGAAGAACACAGGGACAGATATACAAGCCCCCTGCGCAACCAGTAAGTCACTTTTTGTGAAGTACTGGAGGCGCATTTCACATCTCCATATTTACAAAGAAAGGAAAAGCCACTTTTCGTGACTTTTCCTCTCCTTGTAAATATGGCCCCTTCACACGCAGCACTTTGCGTTGAAGGGGCGTTCCAAGGATGTTGCTGTGGGTGTTCCCATGCAACACCCATGGAACGAGACACATTTCTAGAGGAGGCGTTTTTTCCTATTTCAAAACATGCTGCATTCTACTGCATGCATTGAAAGAGGAAAATGCTTCTAGTGATTGCCCCTTCCTGCACAAAAACAATCTTCCCATGAATCAGGCATTATTGCACCATGGTGCAAGGGTGGTTGCGCCGGCGCATGGCTGCAGTTTGTGCACCAGCACAGGGGAGATCATAGGAATGCGACATATTATTGTAAATATGTTGCATTCCTGTTCTTCGGAAGTGCTGCAGCGTGGCGCAGCAAAAGGGCTTGCGTTGCCGTGCTGCGGCACTTCCTTGTGGATCTGCCACACAGTATTGGACCATCCGGTTTAACTTTGGGAAACATGGCACTTGATGTTTTGGGAAACTCCTAACGAACAAATGACCAAATGAGTACTCCAGTACTTTGTGCATTTGCCTCCCGGTTGCCGATTCAAACAGACCAGCCTTGTTCTCAATCTAAAGACCACCCCATCTAGTTTCCTATTTCTCATTGTTCATGAGGAGGGATTTTGGGAGTTTGTGTACCCATTCTGTAGTCAATACAAATTAAATAATTGATATTTTATGCTGGAATATAGCAGGAATCAAATTCACCCTGTCTGCACCAGATTGGATGGACTACATTGAAGCGTTCGATGTTTGTGTTTTCCTAAAAATATGGGCTATTCAGCCAGTCTATAAAGTGGGCTATACTTCATATTTTGTATATGCTGAATCATCTTCTCATGGTCGGGCGTTAGGGGGTCGGTTGGTTTGAACAAAAATTCACCTAAAGTGCAGAATTGATGTCTTAGATATTGCATCACCTGCCATTCTGGGTCTAATAATCCATTACTCAGTTGGGCTTGCTTGAATATTTATAATGTCTATTGCAGGCAAAGGAATAGGGCACAGAAACACCTACACTGGGTATTTTACAGCAATCTGTCTCTTTAATTGATCCTAAGCACCGGATTGTTATAAGAGGAGATCGCAACATAAATTTTGAACCCATGTATTGGTATGACATGTTTCTCGACGAAGAAGATGAGAGTTGGGCTATACCTGCCCTTAATGCTAAGCAATTTGCTCTGTGTACTGTGGCAGCAAAACAAGTAATCCAACTCACTGTAAGAAATGGGCTGAGAGCATGTAATGGAAGGTCTAATTCTGATAAACAAGGAGCCCCCACTTTAAGGAAAGGTCTATTTTTACCCAAAGTAGAGAATATGTTAATTAAAGTTTAAATGCAAATGGCCAGCAGGTATAGCAAACCAAGGCACTCTTGTTAAAGTTTATAAAGCCTTTCTTGAGGGTCTCTCTAGGCTGGTGATCTCCTTACCAAATAATTGGACCACACCCCCCTAACAAAAATCTGGTTAGGTTTCATAGTGACAAAAGCAATTTGTTTTGAACAAAAGGATGCTGTGATGCAAAAAAGGCATTGTTACCCTCATTAAAAAATAAAAACTTACAGGAGGTTTGAGCATTAAGAGGGACATACAAGAAAACAACCAGAATGGGGAATAGAGCTAGGGAAGATATATGCTGGGTTGATTTATTGATGGCTGCTAAAATGGGGGCAATGCATTATTTTGGAAAATAATTGCTAATGGGATTGCTAATGGATTCAAGCTAGCCTGGCTGATCAAGGTAGTTACACAGAAACCGGTCCCAGAATGATTGTTTCCGGTTCAGGGAAGACCTGGCTTTGCAGTTCAGGCTGGACTGTTCCCAGAAGGCACAGGGTCAAGACTTATTTGCATATAGCTGGGTGTGAACTCTGGTGGTGAAGTGAGCTAAAGAATGATGATGGATTCCACCCAGATCTGTTACTGGGGGTGAGTGTCTGAAATGTTTCAGCTCTTTGTACATCATCTTCTTGATGATAGATTCAACCCAGATCTGTGACTGGGGGTACATGTCTAAAAAAAAGTTTCAGCGCTCCGTCCATCATCTCCTTGTGTTTGCTTTGCTCACCCTAAGTTGGCAGGGTATGCCCAGACGTGGGTCCCTTGCTCACTTTGTCACTGGATTCAAGCTAGCCTGGCTGATGAAGGGTGTTATACAGAAACTGGTCCCAGGATGCTTGTTTCTGGTTCAGAGAAGAACTTGCTTGGCAGTTCGGGCTGGACTGTTCCCATCAGGCACAGAGTCAAGACTGATTTGCATATAGCTGGGTCTGAACTGAGGTGGAGAAGTGAGCTAAAGAATGATGATGGATTCAACTCGGTGGTTAGTCTAAATATCGAGTTTTAAATTTCGACCTACAAGTATATCGAGTTGTTAATATCGTAGGTAAAGAATATCGAAGTCAAGAATATCGATGGACAGAATATCAACCCCAAGGTAAGTATTATCAAAGTTAATAATATCGAAGTCATTAATATAGATGTAAGTAATATCGTAATCAAATTTTGATGTCAATAATATCGATATTTTATTAGTGTAATGTATTTTAATATGTATTTTATTTTTATGTTAAAGATTATTGTAATGTATTTTAATACATTTAAAATAAATGTTTAGAGATTAATAATTATTTAAAATATAATTTAGCGTTTTAGTATCAGAGCGGGTTGTGGGTTTATAGGGGAATAGGGTGGGAAGTAATTTAATTATAATTAATTAATATGTATTGTTTAATTGGTATTTATGATTAATTAATTAATTGTTAATTAATTACTAATTGTAAATTAAATATATTAATTGATTAATTAATTAGTAAATAATTATTAATTGTAAATTAATATTTATTTATTGGTATTGTTAATTAATTAATTGTTAATTACTAATTAATTGGTGATTTAATTATATTAAGTGATTAATTGATGATTAAATTAATTATGTGAATTTTTATGTGTAGTGGGTTTTGGGTTTATAGGGGAATAGGGTGGGATGTAATTCAATTCAAATAATTACTGATAATTTTTATTTATTTGTAATTAATAATAATTAATTGTTAATTAATTATTAATTGGTAATTTATTGTTATAAGTACGTTAAATATAGTAAATATAAATAATTTATTATTTCATGTTATTTGTTGTTATTGCTAATTAATGTATTGTTAATTAATAATTAATTTGTGAATAATTGTAATTTGGTAGTTAATATGTATAAATTAGTAAATAATACGTATATTAATTATAAAGAATGTATTATTAATTGTAAATAATAGATAAACTGATATTTACATGTATTGTGTATTTTGTATGTGTAGTGTGTTGTGTGTTAAAGGGGGAATAGTGTGGGATGTAATTTAAAGTTATTTATATAAATATTTATTTTAAATAATTGGTATTTAATAATAAATATTTTGTAAATTAATTATTAATATGCTATTTTTTTATAACTAATTATTTAATTGGTTATTATGTTTATAGAATCCCTATGCTATCCAGTGCTTTCCCAACTGTTTTACTATCTGGAGTTGGAATAGTAATTTTTAACCCTACGCTATCCAGCGCTTTCCCTACTGTTTCACTTACTGGAGTGGGAATAGTAATTTGTACCCCTACGCTATCCAGCGTTTTCACTACTGTTGCACTCTCTGGTGTGGTAATAGTAATTTTTACTCCTACGCTATCCAACGCTTTCCCTTCTGTTGGACTCATTGGAGTGGGAATAGTAATTTTCACCCTTACGCTATCCAACGCTTTCCCTACTATTGCACTCTCTGGAGTTGGAATAGTAATTTTTACCCCTACGCTATCCAACACTTTCCCTACTGTTGCACTCTTTGGAGTTGGAATAGTAATTTTTACCCCTACGCTATCCAGCGCTTTTCCTACTGTTGCACTCTCTGGAGTTGGAATAGTAATTTTTAACCCTACGCTATCCAGCGCTTTCCCTACTGTTTCACTTACTGGAGTGGGAATAGTAATTTGTACCCCTACGCTATCCAGCGTTTTCACTACTGTTGCACTCTCTGGAGTGGGAATAGTAATTTTTACCCCTACGCTATCCAACGCTTTCCCTACTGTTGGACTCACTGGAGTGGGAATAGTAAATTTTACTCCTATGCTAACCAGTGGTTTCCCTACTGTTGCATTCTCAGTAGTTGGAATAGTAATTTGTTTTCCCTACGCTATCCAACACTTTCCCTACTGTTGCACTCTCTGGAGTGGGAATAGTAATTTTTACCCTTACGCTATCCAACGCTTTCCCTACTATTGCACTCTCTGGAGTTGGAATAGTAATTTTTACCCCTACGCTATCCAACGCTTTCCCTACTGTTGCACTCTTTGGAGTTGGAATAGTAATTTTTACCCCTACGCTATCCAGCGCTTTCCCTACTGTTGCACTCATTGGAGTGGGAATAGTAATTTGTACCCCTACGCTATCCAGCGTTTTCACTACTGTTGCACTCTCTGGAGTTGGAATAGTAATTTTTACCCCTACGCTATCCAACGCTTTCCCTACTGTTGCACTCTTTGGAGTTGGAATAGTAATTTTTACCCCTACGCTATCCAACGTTTTCCCTAATGTTGCACTCTCTGGTGTGGGAATAGTAATTTTTACCCCTACGCTATCCAACGCTTTCCCTACTGTTGGACTCACTGGAGTGGGAATAGTAATTTTTACCCCTACGCTATCCAACGCTTTCCCTACTGTTGGACTCACTGGAGTGGGAATAGTAATTTTTACCACTATGCTATCCAGTGGTTTCCCTACTGTTGCATTCTCTGTAGTTGGAATAGTAATTTTTTTCCCTATGCTATCCAACACTTTCCCTACTGTTGCACTCTCTGGAATGGGAATAGTTATTTTTACCCTTACGCTATCCAACGCTTTCCCTACTTTTGCACTCTCTGGAGTTGGAATAGTAATTTTTACCCCTACGCTATCCAACGCTTTCCCTACTGTTGCACTCTTTGGAGTTGGAATAGTAATTTTTACCCCTACGCTATCCAACTTTTTCCCTACTGTTGCACTCTCTGGAGTGGGAATAGTAATTTTTACCTTTACGCTATCCAACACTTTCCCTACTATTGCACTCTCTGGAGTTGGAATAGTAATTTTTACCCCTACGCTATCCAACGCTTTCCCTACTGTTGCACTCTTTGGAGTTGGAATAGTAATTTTTACCCCTACGCTATCCAACATTTTCTTTACTGTTGTTTTTGTTGGAGTTGGACTAGTAGTTTTATTGTGTCTGATATTTAATATGTTTTGTATTATTTTAGCTATTGTAATATATCAGTAATAATAAAAATTATTCACATTAAAAATATTGATTATTATTTGCTATATGTAATTATTAAATATTTATTAATGTTATTGTTTTATGTGTATAGATGTATTGGTAATTTTTAAAAACATTTAATAATGTATACGTTACAGAAATTATTATTAAAATTAATTATTTAGTAAGTATATATATTATATATTATATGTATATGTTTAATTATAGTTGTATTAAATTATATATATTATACATTTTAAATATTATACAATATATTTAATTATGTTTATTTAATTTCTAAGTATAATTTGGTTTATTTTACATATATTTTTAAAGTAAAAGAAAAACGATATTTTTAATAACGATATTTTTGACATCGATATTTAATTTTCGATATTTTTGTACTTACCATGTTGTAGATAGGATGTCAATATTCTTGACATCGATATTTTTGTTGCGATATATTTGTAGGTCGATTTTCTGTCTGTCGAAATTATGTCAAACAACCATTCAACTCAGCTCTGTGACTGGGGGTGAGTGTCTGAAAAGTTTCAGCACTCCGTCAATCATCTCCTTGTGTTTTCTTTGTTCGCCCTAAGTTGGCAGTGTAGTGTAGTTCCTGTATTCCTGTATTGTTCCAATGCTCAGCACATTGGAACAATATACACTATAGTTTTGACATAGGACTGAGGTCTATATGTCACTTTTGAGTACATTAAACTTAATTACTTGGGTGTGCCACCTAACTCAGAGGTCACTAGAAACTTCTCGAATAAACAAGAAGGAATTTGTTTCTGACAACCGCATAAACATGACAACTTTGTTTCCATTAGAATCAGAACAATCTCAGAATCGTGGAAACAATAGATAACAGTTTCACTCGGTCAATCGTGCATGCTTCGTTTCTACAGAGTTACACAGAAATAGATAGACTGGCGTTTCAATAAAAAGGGTTTATTGAACAATCTTATTTCTTGTGCAAGAGATATTACCTGCTACAATCGTAAGACAGAATGCAAAGTATAATACGTACAGCGTTAGCAGTAAGATAAAATAATACTGCAACAGCATGGTTTGTAGCTATGATGGAAGTGAGGGCTGCCCTTTACCTACATACATTGCTAAGTTAACATAACCGCGTTAGATGTTAGAAAGCCATATTGCCACTTTTGCTGCTTTTGCACACGACACTGCAGTTACATGTTATTATTTGAAAACTGCTTGCTCGCCTTTTTCTTCACATGGGAACAGTCTGTTGTTCACATCCCTAGCCGTGAGCTGCGACCTTGGTCTGAACATTGTCTAAAGAAACAGTCTGGGTTGCCAGACAATGCATGTTTTTGAGTTCAGGTTGATCGGCCCACTATTTAGCCATAACACGCACGCAGCTGCAAATGCCTGAAGGTTGATTCCCTTTAATATTGCAGTCTGCATGCCTTACACACACATTCAGAAGAAGAGCTTTCCCAGGAGCAGAGAACACCTGATCCTGTGATGTGATCCACTAAGCTGATCTTTACGGTATGGGGTTCCCCACTTATGCCTAGAGACCTTCTACTAGTCTAATAATGCTAGTTTACTAGTGAAAGGAAGGTGGCTGTATCCCACTGTCATTTATACAATGATTTCATTTTCTATTGTATTGTAACAATGCTGATGGTTTTGGTTTTAATCATTTGTCTGCTTATGTTAGCCAAAGTACTGTATCTTAGGACACGTAGTTAATAAAATAAACCTTTTAAACTTTACCGTGTCTCTGATTACTCTTGTTGTAGACTGATATGAGAATAATAACGAACAGGTATTTCTGATTGCCACCATTCCTGAGAGTACACTAAGTCACTTGCTCTGGGCTGTCTATACATTGGGACCGCCGTCTAAATAACGGATAACGAATGGGACACTAATGCTAGCCGGATTGGGGTTCTGGGTTCTGAGGTAAGTTTCTGGTACATCACAAGTCACTGAGGTCCTGGTTTCCTGCGCATAGTTCTGTGCATGAACAGAATCCCCGCAACATGACAGATATTCATAAAAATACATACATAAATAACACAGGCTAAAATGTTAATACTCATCTGATGCTTCTAGCTAGTTCTACCCCAGTGTACCTAACCTAAGTGTAGTACGAGGTAAGAAGTAGGTGCTGTCTGTCTATAGTCTAGTTTAGCTATAGTTGCCAAGATTTGTCAAAAGTCCCTCTAGGTTCTAGTCCGCTCGATACCTTCGAATGAGTGAGGGTGGAATCTCTTTCCGAGTCTCGATCTCTAACATCCCGCAAGGGGAGTCAGAAAAACTGGAGCTGGATTCTCTGCGAGGAGGATGACAGCGTGTGGTCAGTGCGTCAGGCGGGGAATTGACTTCCTTTTGAACTTGCCATGGTGAGCCGCGTCGTGCAAGTAGGCAGCCTAACCGTGGTTTCCCATGGTAAGTGACGGTATATGTATACCTTGAAGGTGTTTAGGAATGCCAGTATTGACGTAAAAGTCGGGCAGAAGAACATCATGAATGAACCCCTAAGGAATAGACGTTCATGCATAATAAATGAGTTCTTGGAGAAATCAATATCCAAGCAAGGGAAAGTCCTAAAGGCTTCAGAGTCTGGTTTTCCAAGAACTCGTTGTGACGTGGATGAACGGATGTAGGTGGCCATGCCTGTATTTGGTTAGCATGGACAATGCCTAAATAAGGGTAGGATTTCTATGCCTAAATATGGGCAATGAGAATTATGCCTATATAAGGACATAAATCGGGACACCTATATACGGTATCTAAATCGACACACAACATCCACTCCACTTTCGTATGAACGGCATTACTAAATTCTAAACATGCTAAACATATCTAAAATATAGCTACATATGGATGGCTAAAAAAAACATGTCTAAAAACACATTGTGAAATGCATAAAAACTGTTGCCATGCATGTTTCATTCCAAGCATATATTTATATTGAATGCTAAACAAATTAACATACATATATAAAAAAAAACAGTATGAAATGGCTCGTAAATACAGAAGAAAAAAGGCCGAAACAATTTCATGTCAAGGTACAGAAATCAATTGTTCTTGACAAGATGACGTATTGTCTCCGAAAGTATATCAAAGAAATCTGTTCTCTATGAATAGTTCTACTATTAGCAGATTACTGTGCCATAAAAGGAACAATTCAAATTTGGAGAACATAAAAATTAATCAGAAGAAAAAGTTCCAAGTTTAGTCTTTGTTTTGAAAAAATGAGGGCCAAATTCAGAGTCTTCCTGGTACACTGTGTGCTGAATCAAAAGTCAGTGTATGAGGATGGAGAAAACATAAAATCTTCTAACCCTGTAGACAAAAAGTCGTCTACCGTTGTAGGTGAAAGTTGGATTACCTCGTTTAGAAGATTAACCGCACATAGATGAGAAGCATCGCCTTCAGCATTGGACGCATCAGCAATGTTCGTATCGGATGTTACCTGCGTGCCTGTTGTTTCCTCTCGTACCTCAGCAATAGCAATTTGCGTCTGTGAGATCTCAATGAATGCCGTCATCAGAATTGGTAGCCGCTGGGGACAACACACAGCATGGGCAATTACTGGGTCCAGCAGAGTATCGATATCCGTAGGCATGACTGATGAGAGTGTTAGACAGATGTCCAGGACGCATTCTTCACCGCAAAGCAGGCAGCGTAGAACAGGTAAGATGCAACCTTGCCAGATTGGTCTGAATGACAGAAACCATGTGATATTCAATTCTCGTAGACCAGGTAAACCTAAAATTTGGACGATGCGCTCACGACACTTAATTTCCAATAGAGCTCTCTCTATGGTGCTGGGAGTGATGCTGGTGATTTGGCTTGCCATATCGTAGCAGTAGGAGCAAAAATAGGATCCCTGCAATGAGTGCTGAAAGGAGCAGCAGTCCGCCAAACACAGAGTGCACGAAGTTGGGAGCTATTCCGAGGACTGCTTGAAAAGGTGCTAACAGTCCTGAACACACGTTCTTAAATACACGTACAATACCGCTCGTATCAGACATGTTTAAGATACGGTCTAACATTTCTGAGAAATGTATAGGGCAGTTTGTATTCAAAAGGGCATGGATCTTGGCAGAAGTCCTTGCAACTTGTAGATCATAGGTTTCTTTGGCCGAGATCAGTGCACAGTTTGTTGTAAAAGAATGGCTTTCATGGAGTGGTGTGGCTCACTGGTTAGAGGCAGCAGACCCGGAAGCAGAGGACGGCCCGGGACCAGGGTTCAATTCCTGACGCGGCAGGGTTGTGGACCAGGGCCAGCGAACTCGATAATTCTCGCCTCGGTGCCTACTCTAACCAGGGATCACACTTGGCAACTCTGGGCATTAGCTTGCCTCATCTCCACAACGGCCCCCCACATTCGCTGGGGATGCCTGGTTTCACCTTGGAGATACCCAGGAGGGACCATCTCACAGGGATAGCCAGGACGGGTTCCCCAGCGGTCTACAGCACCACGATGCCTCAGGGCAGCAGTGCGCTTTACAAGACACATACATTTACATTTTACATTTACATTCTGCTTAGCGTTTCAATTCGTATAGAAGAGATGTTCAGTGAAGGCCATAAAGGTGACTCCCTGACTGTCTGTATTTGTGGAAACAAGACTTGCATACAGAAAGTGACCCTGGATGTAACCGTTACTAGATATGGAATACCTGGCACCATGCCACAGCAGCTGTGATCATTCAACATGAGGTAACTTCCATTCAAAAGTAGCCCAAAAATTGGATTAATCACTGCAGCTGGTGAACCTTGCAGGCGACAGTATAAGTTTGCAGTGGAACCATCGCAGGTCCCGTGTAAATTAATACCCTGACAGAGGAGAGAATCGCTTAGTGTGTTTTGTACCGCTAAGAAACACTTCACGCCCCCCACTCCAACATCTATGTGTGTAAGGTAAATCCCAAGATGCCTTGATGTATTCTTTATCCAACCTTTCATATTTGCCTGCTGGTATATTTTTTAGGCAATATTGAAAATGGAAAGTTGTAACAGGCAGATTAATTTTACCATGAATGATCCACTCAGTAGCTGGTTTTTCTGCCACCGTGAATGGTAATTTTTCCAGTTTTTCAATGCTCAGCACCGTGTAGTCTGCTCCCCTTTGTGCCAGTTTGATCTGTTTATCAGTGAGATTGAATTCTGAAAACAGTGACGTAGAGTTGATTAAACGTCAAGGCACATAGCCTGCACGCAAGTTTTGTAGTGTCCAGCCTAATTTCATTATAGAGCACAGTTGAGACTGACCATGTTGCAACATGACCAAGTCTTTTTCCATGATGTCTATGGCAGAAGACACAATGCTGTCCAATGAATATATTGTGGACGACAGAGTCGTTAACCCATTGTCTACTACGGAGAGAGATTTCTCTAAATTAATACGATCAATTTCTCGTATTCGTTCTGCAGTTTCTGCTTGGGTAATCTTCCATATTTCATTAAAAGCAGCGTAGATACCATCATATATGAAACGTTTTTGATGCGGTTTTCTTGGTCCTAGCAAGAATTCCCTAAGGTGTGCGCCTTCTTTAAGTAAAGATGAGTGTTGTTTTACATCCTGCAGTGTAGCTTTCTGTAGCCAATCAAGGCAGAGTTTCCCTACACTGTATGTTGTTACTACCCCTGGATGCTGTCTTTGAACTTAGCGTGGGTCTGGCCTATTGATAGTCAAACCCTGTGTTTTGTTCAGGAATCGATCTTGACAGTTGTTCGTGTCTGTGGGCCAGAGCAACCATTTCTTCCATTCTGGATCTGATATGTTGTGATGCAAAATATTATGTACGTCGACCTCCCCCTGTGTAGTGCTATTAATTGCAGGTATAGGTATGGTTGGTGTGTTCATGTCTTTGATCTTGGCTAACCCAAGGCAAGACGTTTGCTGGACAGTGTCATTCAAAAACATAATTGGCTCAGGGATGATACAGGGTCTAATCAAAGCTTCTACCCCTGCACCTGCCAATCTTTTGTACCCCAGACAGATTTTGTCTGAAATGTTGTCTTTCGAAAAGTTGAAACCCTGTCTAGACAGTTGGGCAATAAAGGCTGCAGAATAAATCTGTTTCTTATTGGTCAACATCTTTTTTGTTCCTGTCTTGTTCATATTCTTAAAATAAAACAATTCTGGATTGATAGTTTGAACCCTGAAAAATATGGAAATTTCATTGCAAACGTTTTTGTGCTACCCTTTGGAGGTGTAGGGCAATGTTCCCATTGGTTATACATAAATACATTTCTAGGTGATGCAGTTTGACATAGTCTGATGAACCCTCTAAATATTCATGCTTTGTGAATACTGCAGACATTTCTAGATCAGCCATCATGTTATTGACAGTCTCAAAGTCACAATCATCAGAAAAGGTACTAGAGGTAATAAAGTCACTTAATGAAATTTTAAATATATGTGGAATCTTCAAATGTTCCGACGGGCCAAAAATGACATATTCAGTTCTGTCCCAAACCATACCATCTGGTATAGGAATGGCTGTGAGGATCACTGCTGACAAGTCTCTTGCCTCACGATGGGATGATTTGTGTGGCTGGAGAAGTAAGTTCACTCTTTTACTTGCTGTGTCCATTTAAATAGCTGCCATTTATCAGCATACCCAGAGTTATTACCAGAGCTAACCAAAGTAAAACGAAGAATATTCCCAAAACAATTCATATATTGTCTGAGCCCATTCTCCGTTCTTGAGGTGTGTTCTCAGAATCCTCGGCATGTCTGATCGTCAGACCTGCTACTTTCATCTTGGAGAATCGAGGTTTTGATTTGTGTTTCTGAAAGTGTTGATCGTCTTTGGACTTCACGCTTTCTTCTTTTTGATCTGACCGTCCTCTTCTTTCGGATGACTGTGACGATATCTGAAAGGTAGAAGATGAACGTGTATCGGTATCTTGATACCTGTCAGGTTTTCTCAAATTATCCATAATCCTGACGTTATACCTCCTTTCAGAGGGCTCCTTTTGAGGAGACCTACCTTGGGATTGACAATCTTTCTCTTTTGAAAGTTGTTTGTTATTTTCCCACTTCTTTTTAGAAGAGGTAGGATTGTTTTTAGTAAAGGCCTTTTCAGGACTTTCAGACAGTTGTGGTTTAACTGTGTAATTCTATTAAATTTTGTATCTCATTAAGTAATTCTTCGTCAGACATTGCTTCAATGTCAGGATGAGGTGCGTAGGCGGCTAAAATCTGCCATGTTGCTCCTGTTCTACCTAGTGGACCAAAGCCTGGTAATGTGATTGTAATGTTTTAGGGCGCCTTTAAACCAGAGATCATGCTCCTGGTATGTGAGTGGAATTTCGACATCCTCAAAAGGAATCTATTCCTCAGGTGGTTCATCTTCTTTGTAGAAGTGAAACGTTTTAGTTACTGGATTTGATTCTGGGAATACTATCCATGAATAGAATACCTCTGTCTGGTGAGATTCATGTGCTTCTATCACAAAAACTGCTCTACCACCTCTTGGTGTTAGGCCATGTTTTTATATGTTTTAGAGTGATGGCTCTCCATAAATTTGGAGCGAAGATTTTTGCATTTTCATCAGTTTCATTAAAACCTGTATAATCCAAAGCTGCTGCGATTTCGTCGGGTACAGCTCCATCGGTTCCAGTGTTATTATCCTTCTTTTGGGACATTGTTTAATGAAAATTGCAGAGCAAGTTTCAAGGGAACAAAGATAAGGTGCACAATTTTTTGGACACTGTATCCTTCAACGTTAAAAAAAACCAAACAGCTAATACATAGGACTTTCGTCCTACTCAGCTGTGGCGGATATTATCCCTACCCACTCCAGATGTCTTATGGAGTATTATGAGTAGGGGTCTCTGAGAAAAGCACGACTGAGTTACTTCAGTATCTAGCGTTAAATTAGTGCCTTACCAAACCGTTGGGTGCCATATAGTGTAGTTCCTATATTTCTGATAGGCTCTGCGTATTGGAATAACATACACTATAGTTTTGACTTAGGACTGAGGTTAGTATGTCACTATCGAGTACATTAAACGTAATTACTTGTGTGTGCCAGCTAACTCAGAGGTCACTAGAAACTTCTTGAATAAACAAGAAGGAATTCTTTTCTGACAACTGCATAAACATGACAACTTTGTTTCCCTTAGAATCGGAACAATCTCAGAATCGTGGAAACAATAGATAATAGTTTCACTCAGTCAATCGCGCATGCTTCGTTTCTACGGAGTTACACAGAAATAGATATACGGGCATTTCAATAAAAAGGGTTTATTGAACAGTCTTATTCCTCATGCAAGAGACATGAACTGTGTTGGACTTGGCCCTTCTGGCAGGTTCACCCCCGAGACTTTTTGCTTTTTATGGGTGACTTGGTGTAATGATTTTTGGTTTAGGCGCACTTTACCGCTGCGTCCCAGGGTAAAGTGCGTGCGTGTGTTGAGGTTGGCCTGCCCTCCCATAGGAATGCATGGGGGAATGTATGTGTCCTGGTAGTTCCTGATGCGTGGGGTGTGCAGGCCCGAGTTTGGTATGTGCGGACTCGTGGGAGTGAATGCTGCGCGATGATGTGTGCGGCGTGCATGTACCTAGTGTGGAAGTGCCACTTCTAGAAGTGGGCACTTCAGTGTGCAGTATGAAATGTGTGGCTTGTCTGGCGATTGGCTGGTGGAGGTCATGTGACGGACTAGGGAAATCCCCAGGGACAGGAGGAGTCACCCAGTGGTGAATGGGAGTTTAGCATACTGATGGCTGGGGAGGAGTATACCTGGGTCCTGAATAGGACAGGGCTTTCCCCACACACTGCTGGCTCCGGCCCCTGTGGTGCGTCGGATGACCCTAGCCCTGCCAGTAAATAGGGAGAGGGGCTGAGCAACACAAAGTGCTCAGGAACCTGTTGTAACTGGTTCGCCCCTCCCCTGCACCTTCAGACAAAGACTTTTACTGTATAAAAAGGGGCTGCGTCCCCTTACAATGTGTTCTCTTGCAGGATCATCTGGAGGGGGCCTGCTGCTGCTGGGCGCCAGGAGAGACCGCCACTGGGGACTGCCTCCCTGCTGGAGGGCCCTGTGTGCTGGCTCTGGGCCCAGCCTTTGCCCCCCTGCTCTTGGAAGACTTTGGCTGGACTTTATTTGTGCCCTAAAGCGCTGGGAGCGCCTTATTTGTAGCCCTAAGCGCCTGGAAGTGCTTTTATCCGCCTTTAGCGCTCAGGAGCGCTGCCTTTCTGCAAGCCGGTGCCCACCCGGCGTTTGCCCTGTCCTTGCCGTTGGCGGGTGCCACCCCGCTTATTTGTGGTATATCGCGGCGGGTGCCCACCCCGCCGTTTAGCTCTATGACGAGGGAGCCTACCCCTCTTATTGCTGAAGTTTTATATCACCGCTGCAGCCCGGTCCGGGGAAGCCCGGAAGTCAGGCAGCCTTCGTTGGGATGGGGGCGGGACTTTGAAGCAGGAAGCTACGGGAGCCTACCCCGCGCTCCTGCCCTCGCCGGAAAAGAGAAGGGTCCCTGAGGTACTGGCTGCCCGAGCGGGGCTCTTGTAAGGAAGAGGAGAGCCCCGCCGCCTTTGAGGACGTCAGCGCCGCCTCTGCCAGAATCCCGGTGAGTGGGGGCAGCAGTGTGGGGTGCAGAGCACCGTGCGCTCCATCGAGGGGGGGGGCAGTGCTTCTTGAGCCTGTCGGGCTCCAACGCGGGCCGCGGTGTGGCCACGAGTCCTCTGAGTGGGACTCCAACATAGGGGGCATTTCTTGAGGGACAGAGCGCGAATACGCTCCGACGGTCCAGGGGCATTTCTCCAGCGATCGAGTGGCCCCAGATGGCAGCGGGCCACTCCCCCCTTGCCCACAGTAACATTGAGGGCCCTGAAAGGCTCTTGGGGACATATTGATTTCAGAGCCAGTTGAGGCTCCAACGACGGGGCAAATATTTGTTTAGAGCCACGAAAGCTCTAGGGGACATTCTTTTGTCTAGAGCCCAGAGAGGCTCCCCACAAGAGCGACAGATTTGTGTTTGAAAGGGCACAGTGGTGCCCACGCTCCTTCCTACAGCTGCCCAGCACTTAGTGGGCAGCTGCAACGTTTAGGTGGGGATAATTACGTTTTGCTTTGCGCAGCTGGCGCAGCCTGACTTGAACACAGGGCGTCCTAGCCCCTACAAGGCCAGTTGGCCTAGGGACTGCCACAGGTGGTGGCATATGAGTCTTGCGCAATTGTTCCTTTCCTTGCACCTCTGAATGTGTTTTTATGCATCATGTGCCATTGCTTTACACCTCTGAATGTGATGCATCATGTGTAACTTTCTATTACCCCTACAGGTATTGTGATACTTAGGTGGTTGTTTGCTTTCTCCTAGTACAGGTGGTGCTAGTGAGGTTCTAGTTCCCTGCGTGACAGTTTCCTAAGGTAGTTAGGGTTACGTAGGTAGTACTTAACTGATACCAGTAAGTACTGGTTGTGTGCTATACATATTATTTTTGTGCTACAGTAATTTTATATATTTTATGTGCTAAGTTCTAAAAGTGCTAATTCCTGACAGTGGTCCAGGTGGCCCTGTCTTGTACATATCCCTTGTAAATTCTGCCCGTGCCTGTTGGCACATTGTAAAGTGTGTGTTTTTATCTAATGTGTTTTGTATAATACAAAGGCTATTTTTATAGAATACCTTGTGTGGAGTTTCCTTTGTGGTGGGCCTTGGGTGTTGTTGCTGGGTGCGCGCGCAAACGCTTTACACATCGCCTCAGAGATAAGCCTGACTGCTCGTGCCAAGCTACCAAGGGGGTGAGCAGGGGTTATCTTTGGCGTGTAACTCCCCAGCCCTGACTAGAGTGGTGGTTTCTGCCTGGCTTTGGCGCAAGCCCTAGCCAACCAGAAATCCCCATTTCTAACATTGGTGATCAGCGGTGGGATTTGGATTTGCGTTTGCGCTGTACCGCAGCAGCGACTGGCTACACCACAAAACTCTGCATTAGATAACCACATTTTAGGGATTATTGTTTTTTAGAAGTTCCATTATTTCCTCTCCTAAAGGTGTCCTTTGTGAATTATGTACTCCTGTGTTAGCTCAGACACTCAGGTTCCTTGTGTTAAACTCTTCTCGAGAACGTCCGCCAAAATGGAGCCTGCTTTTAATTTCTGTGGTCTGTTTAGATACAGTAGGTTGGAGTTGGTAAGGTTCTGTGAAGAGAGAGACATGGAGGTGGGTGAGTCAGATACCCAGTCCAAACTGAGGGACAACCTGATCCTATGGCAAAAGGATGAGTGGGAGCGAGAGCGCAGCGAGGAAGATAGGGCCCGGGCTGCACGCCGAGAGTGTGGTGGGTCTGAGGAGAGCCCTGAGGAATCTGAAGAAGAGGAAGGTTACCTGACAGGGACGCCAGTAGAAAGTGAAGACCCCATAGATAGGGAGTCCCTTGCTGGGTCCAGTGGCAGGAGCAGCACCCCATCCCTTTCCCTGTCCCCAGAGGAGTGGGTAGATAGGAGGGAAGAGAGGGAGCATCAGCTGGCCATGGAGAAGCTCAGGTTAGAGCATGCCCGGGGGATGGCGCAGCTGACTATAGAAGAGAAAAAGCTGGAGACCGAGAGGGTCTTAGCGCAGGAGAGGATAGAGGAGGCTGAGAGGGCCTTCACCAGGGAGAAATCAGCGCTGGAGAGTAGACTATCCCCTGCGCGCAGTCTTAGTTTTCTGGGCTCCCCAGGGAGGGTTGAGTCCAGTGGTGGCAGCGAGATAGATTTCAGTATAGGAAGTCCCAGTTCCCCGAGTCTGGTACCTTTTTCCCAAGAGGAGGAGTTAAGGTTGAAGTTTAGGGGCAGTAGGAAGCTGTCTCACCAGTCTTGGGACGAGTTTTTGGGTGAATGTGAGGATGCACTGGACGATTGGGCGAGTCTTAACCCGAAACGCAGTTATTCCACCATGTATGGTCTGGTTGTCAAAGAGCAGATGCTCAGGAGTTGTTGTCCCGAGCTGCGCCAACACCTGTTGGAGTATGGGTTTGCTAGTCCAGGGGACCTTGCAGAGGAAGCAGACCGTTGGGGAAGGGCCCAAGGTTCTCTAGAGTCATTAGGGAGTGACTCCAAAAGTAGTGGTTCAGGGATCTTCCAGCCCAGCATGGTGGAAGAGGCTCCGTGTAGCCCAGCTAGGTCCCAGGATAGCGAGGAGGGTGTAGGGGCTTACTGCCTGGCTCAGTGGAGCAGGAGTAAGTGGGTGACCGAGGGTCCCCGGACGTACGAAACCCTGCCTCAGGACTTGGATGGTTTCATGAGGGAACACCAAGTTGGGGACCTAGGCTGTCCTGTTAGCCCATTTGAGGAGGATCACCTAGTGAGTAGAGGACCGGGAGCGCCTGTAAACAGGGCTCCTGTGGTTCTAGAGTCTGGCAGTACAGCTCCGGTAGGGAGGGTACAGGAGTCCAGCGTGAGGAGTGGTTGGGGGATGAGTTTCCCAGTGGATGCACCAGTGGACCAGGGACTAGCCAGTTGGGCTAGATCTTCTTGGGGGGACCAGGGTGGCGCCACTTCTGTTCTGGGGGATCTTCGCGCACTGTCAGGTGGACAGGGGACGGGAGATCTGCGCCAGACAGACAGTCACACGACACATGGGTCATGTGTCAGCCTCAGGGGGATGGTGTGTAAATTCCCAGAAGTCCTGGAGTGCCAGGCAATTATTCCACCGAAGGTTCTAGACCAGAGGTTGGGAGGCCAGGTTCAGGAGCAGCCTGACCTGAAGGGTAGGACTACTGTAACAAGTGTCCTGACCGGTTCTTCTTCCAGAGGTACCGCCCCAGTTGGTAGGGAGCAGGACTCTGGAAGGGGGTGCAGAGGGTGGGAGAGCCCACCTCTGACTCCAGTGCAACTTGAGGGGTTAAACCCTAGGTTGGGAGACCAGTTCTCAGGGAAGGGTCCTGAGCTGGTTGGTGAGTTATGTTACGGGGTCGCCTCTCAGAGGAAGAGAGGGCGGAACCCTAGGAGAAGAGGTAGGGGGAGGAGAGCCTCACCCGTGACTTTTGGTCAGCCTGAGGGGACGGACCCTAGGCTGGAGGATCAGTGGCAGTTTAGAACTGCCCTGATGAGGGGTAGAGTGGAAAATGGTCACTATGTGCCAGGGGTTACTACCCCCCACTCTGTGGTTAGGCAAGGACCAGTGGCGCCTAGATGGTCTAGGGCCTGGTCCAGGCCACAGACAGCTGAGGAGTACCAGGGGGGTAGCCCAGTTGGTCCGCCGAGTTTTTTCAGAGGAAACCATATGAGTTCAGAGTGGCGTAAAACCGGAGAGTGTCCCTGCCGTTGCGGGCCTGCGTCCGTGTTTTATCGCCCCAAGCAGGGAAGACCATCACGGTGGTGATTGGTCTACCCTGCGTTTTGGCTGGAAGGGGGTCGTGTTGGACTTGGCCCTTCTGGCAGGTTCACCCCCGAACTTTTTGCTTTTTATGGGTGACTTGGTGTAATGATTTTTGGTTTAGGCGCACTTTACCGCTGCGTCCCAGGGTAAAGTGCGTGCGTGTGTTGAGGTTGGCCTGCCCTCCCATAGGAATGCATGGGGGAATGTATGTGTCCTGGTAGTTCCTGATGCGTGGGGTGTGCAGGCCCGAGTTTGGTATGTGCGGACTCGTGGGAGTGAATGCTGCGCGATGATGTGTGCGGCGTGCATGTACCTAGTGTGGAAGTGCCACTTCTAGAAGTGGGCACTTCAGTGTGCAGTATGAAATGTGTGGCTTGTCTGGCGATTGGCTGGTGGAGGTCATGTGACGGACTAGGGAAATCCCCAGGGACAGGAGGAGTCACCCAGTGGTGAATGGGAGTTTAGCATACTGATGGCTGGGGAGGAGTATACCTGGGTCCTGAATAGGACAGGGCTTTCCCCACACACTGCTGGCTCCGGCCCCTGTGGTGCGTCTGATGACCCTAGCCCTGCCAGTAAATAGGGAGAGGGGCTGAGCAACACAAAGTGCTCAGGAACCTGTTGTAACTGGTTCGCCCCTCCCCTGCACCTTCAGACAAAGACTTTTACTGTATAAAAAGGGGCTGTGTCCCCTTACAATGTGTTCTCTTGCAGGATCATCTGGAGGGGGCCTGCTGCTGCTGGGCGCCAGGAGAGACCGCCACTGGGGACTGCCTCCCTGCTGGAGGGCCCTGTGTGCTGGCTCTGGGCCCAGCCTTTGCCCCCCTGCTCTTGGAAGACTTTGGCTGGACTTTATTTGTGCCCTAAAGCGCTGGGAGCGCTTTATTTGTAGCCCTAAGCGCCTGGAAGCGCTTTTATCCGCCTTTAGTGCTCGGGAGCGCTGCCTTGCTGCAAGCCGGTGCCCACCCGGCGTTTGCCCTGTCCTTGCCGTTGGCGGGTGCCACCCCGCTTATTTGTGGTATATCGCGGCGGGTGCCCACCCCGCCGTTTAGCTCTACGACGAGGGAGCCTACCCCTCTTATTGCTGAAGTTTTATATCACCGCTGCAGCCCGGTCCGGGGAAGCCCGGAAGTCAGGCAGCCTTCGTTGGGACGGGGGCGGGACTTTGAAGCAGGAAGCTACGGGAGCCTACCCCGCGCTCCTGCCCTCGCCGGAGAAGAGAAGGGTCCCTGAGGTACTGGCTGCCCGAGCGGGGCTCTTGTAAGGAAGAGGAGAGCCCCGCCGCCTTTGAGGACGTCAGCGCCGCCTCTGCCAGAATCCCGGTGAGTGGGGGCAGCAGTGTGGGGTGCAGAGCGCCGTGCGCTCCTGTGAGGGGGGGCAGTGCTTCTTGAGCCTGTCGGGCTCCAACGCGGGCCGCGGTGTGGCCACGAGTCCCCTGAGTGGGACTCCAACATAGGGGGCATTTCTTGAGGGACAGAGCGCGAATACGCTCCGACGGTCATGGGGCATTTCTCCAGCGATCGAGTGGCCCCAGATGGCAGCGGGCCACTCCCCCCTTGCTCACAGTAACGTTGAGGGCCCTGAAAGGCTCTTGGGGACATATTGATTTCAGAGCCGGTTGAGGCTCCAACGACGGGGCAAATATTTGTTTAGAGCCACGAAGGCTCTAGTGGACATTCTTTTGTCTAGAGCCCAGGGAGGCTCCCCACGAGAGCGACAGATTTGTGTTTGAAAGGGCATAGTGGTGGCCACGCTCCTTCCTACAGCTGCCCAGCACTTAGTGGGCAGCTGCAACGTTTAGGTGGGGATAATTACGTTTTGCTTTGCGCAGCTGGCGCAGCCTGACTTGAACACAGGGCGCCCTAGCCCCTACAAGGCCAGTTGGCCTAGGGACTGCCACAGGTGGTGGCATATGAGTCTTGCGCAATTGTTCCTTTCCTTGCACCTCTGAATGTGTTTTTATGCGTCATGTGCCATTGCTTTACACCTCTGAATGTGATGCATCATGTGTAACGTTCTATTACCCCTACAGGTATTGTGATACTTAGGTGGTTGTTTGCTTTCTCCTAGTACAGGTGGTGCTAGTGAGGTTCTAGTTCCCTGCGTGACAGTTTCCTAAGGTAGTTAGGGTTACGTAGGTAGTACTTACCTGATACCAGTAAGTACTGGTTGTGTGCTATACATATTATTTTTGTGCTACAGTAATTTTATATATTTTATGTGCTAAGTTCTAAAAGTGCTAATTCCTGACAGTGGTCCAGGTGGCCCTGTCTTGTACATATCCCTTGTAAATTCTGCCCGTGCCTGTTGGCACATTGTAAAGTGTGTGTTTTTATCTAATGTGTTTTGTATAATACAAAGGCTATTTTTATAGAATACCTTGTGTGGAGTTTCCTTTGTGGTGGGCCTTGGGTGTTGTTGCTGGGTGCGCGCGCAAACGCTTTACACATCGCCTCAGAGATAAGCCTGACTGCTCGTGCCAAGCTACCAAGGGGGTGAGCAGGGGTTATCTTTGGCGTGTAACTCCCCAGCCCTGACTAGAGTGGTGGTTTCTGCCTGGCTTTGGCGCAAGCCCTAGCCAACCAGAAATCCCCATTTCTAACAAACTGCCACAATCGTAAGACAGAATGCAAAGTATAACACGTACAGCGTTAGAAGTAAGATAAAATAATACTGCAACCGCATGGTTTGCAGCTATGACAGATATCTTAGCGATGCTGATTAATAGCCGACCAAAATGATTCTCATTATAGTTGTTTATTCATGTATCTGCAGATATGTACACAATAGCCGGTGTTATAAAAGGAAGGCCCTCGATCTGGCTGCGGCGCTGTGTTGATGGCTACTCCACCGCTAGTATCAGTCTATATACGTTATAGATGGGGTATTCCAGTATGTTTCCTTTTTCTGGGTTTGTAGAGCGAGATGGTTATATTGTTCTTGCAGCCTGGCCACACTGCCGTTCGGCAGGTGTTTGCTGTCGTTCCTCCCTCCCAGAGGGTGATCTCCTATTTGTTTGTAGCTCTATATAAGGTTTGGGGTAGATATTGGGATGGGGAGGAGTTTGTATTCTCAACCTAATTGGGAGGTTGCTCTGGGAGGGGGTGGGCATGCGTCCGAAACTAGCCATGTACATGTATGGTCATGAAGAAGATTGTTTATTGTGATTGTATCGACACCAAGACCGAGCTCTGTGTTTTTACTCCAGTGTATTCTGACTGTCAGATGTTTGATCCATTTGTGAACTTCAATGCCAAAGAGACCAATGGGTGAGAAATATAGATTGCTAACATGGAAAATTAGAGGGCTAAACTCTCCTCAGAAAATCCGACATGTTTTTGCATATCTGAATCGCCATGTCACCCAGATCGCATTCTTACAAGAAACGCACCTGACCAAGGCCTCAGCAGCGAACATTGCGCTTAAATGGGTGGGGTTCAAACTGGCCTCATCATACTCATCTTACGCCAGAGGGGTCATCATATTGGTCAAGAAGGGCGTCCCATTCACACCACACAAGACTCACATTGATGATGAAGGTAGATGCGCAATGGTTCTGGGTAAATTGGGAAATTCATTATTCACCCTCATACACATGTACGGTCCCATAGCAGATGAGCCACAAGTGTTTCAATGAATGTATGTCATAATAAGACAGTGGTCCGAGACAGCCATAGTGTGGGGGGGACCTTAACACGTATCTAGATTCAGCTCTCGAAAAATCTAACCCACAGAGCACTCAAACGCCTAAAGTGGCCCGGAGTGTTAACCAGGGTAGGTTGGAATTCGGACTCGTGGATGTCTGGAGACTGCGTGATAGCACGGCAAAAGAGAGTACACACGCCATGCCTGCACAGAACAGCTGGTCTAGGTTGGATTAGTGGCTCCTTAGCGAGGGCGCAGTGGAGTGGGTGACAGAGGTCACCAACTATCCACCTACGCTCTCTGATCACAATCCAGTGCAACTGACTCTACAAATCCCTACCTCAACACGTCGCCTGTGTACGTGGCGCTTCCGCTCCGAGGCGTTACTGGAACCTCTATAGAACGACACAATTCACAAAGCAATAGAAAACTACTTCCTGTACAATAAGGGCACTGTGTATAGTGCTACCACACTCTGGGAGGCGTTTAAGGTGACAATAAGGGGAGTCTGAATGGGCACCACAGCCGGTATACTGAAGGATCCCAGAAGACAACTCACCAAAATAATAGAGACAACACTAAAAACCCTAAAAACCCTAGAGACACCTTACACAGATAACCCTACCCCAGACACACTATCACGCATTCAAGCACTGGTTCAGGAATATGACACGGCCGCGGATTCGGAAAATTGCTATGTTTCACGCTAACAGGGGGCCTGGAGGTACCGCGAGGGTGGCAGACCGGGCAGGATACTGGCTGGGAAATTTAAGGCACGTGAGGACCACTATCATATTGATAACATAACTGACTCTCAGGGTAGGGAACACTACGCTCCATTGGATAAAATATTTGGAACAGTTTAGAGAGTATTATGCCAATATGTATGTTTATCGGGGGCAGGCCCAGACTCCACATCTCCTTGTGTTTGCTTTGTTCGCCCTAAGTTGGCAGGGTATGTCCAGACGTTGGTCCCTTACTCATTTTGCCACAGGATTCATGCTAGCCTTGCTGATGAAGGGTGTCACCCAGGAACCGGTCCCAGGATGCATGTTTCTGGTTCAGGGAAGTGCTGGCTTGACAGTTCGAGTTGTACTCTTCCTATGAGGCACACGGTCATGACTGATTTGCATATAGCTGTGTCTGAACTGAGGTGGTGACGTGAGCTAAAGAATGATGATTGATTCAACCCAGATCTGTGACTGGGGGTGAGTGTCTGAAAAGTTTCAGCTCTCCGTCCATCATCTCCTTGTGCTTGCTTTGTTCGCTATTAGAAATGAGGGTCTCTAGTTGGCAGAGGTAGGTACCTTTGTCCAAATAGGGACCCTTGCCTCTAGTCAGGGTAAGGGGGATACACACTTTAGATAATCCCTGCTCACCCCCATGGTAGCTTGGCACGAGCAGACAGACTTATCCCAAGGGCAATGTGTAAAGTATTTGTACCAACACTCACAGTAACACAGTGAAACACCACAAATGGACACCACACCGGTTTTGAAAAATAAAGTATTTTTATCTAAATTGCAGAGGACCAAAATGACAAAAATCCAACATACATAGGAAAAGGTTTTCAGTAAAAATGTCTGTTAAAGGTGTTGCCCAAAAAAAACTTGTAGGTTCTGTATTTCTTTTACAGGTGTTACCAAAATTAAACTTGTAGATTCTGTATGTCTTTGTGCGCAAGAGTACTTGGGTGAGACAGTACTTAAATTGGAGCAAGTTATAAGCCCAAACGGGGTATTACCAACACGGGCCACCCCGGCACCGACGGGCGATGCCCCTGCTGTTTGGAGCCATTCAATACTCTTCCCAAGCTGACTCCATGGCCAGCGATCATGAAAGTGTGCCCCCAAATATGTGGTAACTAAAAGGGAGGCAAAGCACAGGCCCTGGTAGGTCAATCCCCCTATGTTCAAGTGCGAGCCATCGTGGTCACCAGGAGAGGAGGCCTCATTGTTTAACTGGCTGCCTGAGCAGCCCCTTGCAGCCCAGGAGCCTACCCCAGTCAGCGACACACGCAGCAGCTCAGGACTTCGGTCCAAGCGTTACGTTAACTGGGGGTTGCGGCTCCTTCTCTCATGGCTGACGTGCTGGCAGGCAGTCCCGGTGGCAGCAACAGGTTGGTGCAGGGGAATCCCGGTTGCTAGGCAACCCCTTGTCTCCGCTCCATTTACAGCATTGCTCCTTTCATCGTAGCTGCAGACCGGCAGTCGACTCGGGTCGGTGGTGGTGAACTCAGATGAACAGCACTTAAAATAATCAGGACCTTTGGATATCACTGCAGGCTTTGTTGGAAGGTGGAATCTGACTGCATGGTTGCCCCCTCTTTTTTCCTGGTGTTTTGATGGTTTTTGAATGAGTTTGGCTGGGAACCTGCTATTCAGGTCCCCAGCCTATCTGCTTTCCCTTATAAATGTATTCCCTGTACTTTAGGTACACCACAGATTGGATCCTGAGGAGCCCTTGTGAGTCCCTAGTATATTGTATACTGTACATTGTATACTATGTACCCAGGGCATAGGTACCCCAGAGGCCTACCAGGGGCTGAAGCATGTATTATGCCACCCCTGGAAAGCCACCCAAAATGACACCACAGATCTGCTACTGCAGCCTGGGTAAGGTGGTGCATGCACCCCTTACTAAGGTGGAGGTTCACTATACCTCACCTATCACTGCACTTACAAACCTATCAGTCACCCCTATGGCAGGCCTTATCAATCCTGAAGGCAGGGTGCTTGGTTATATGTGAGAGGGTGCCCAGGCATGAGCTGAGTCCCTCTGCAGCCTTTGGAATCTCTTCTCCGGGGTTGTCAGTGGTGCAGCCTGGCCATACACTCTTAAGTGCATTATAACCAAACGGTAAATGCTAACTTTGGACTGGCTGCACGGAAACATGTTGTGTTTGGTGTCAAACACATTGGAACCATACCCCCACACCAGTAACTGGTGTGGGAGTATGATCCCACCCTTCTAGAGGGAGAGACATGGCAGTACTGGGTTTACAGGTAGAAACTTAACAGAGCCCTGGCATCACAAAATGGATGCTGCAGCCACAGACACAGGTCTCCTGCTGCTGACTGAAACTCCATGCAAAAACAACAATTGATGGACAGAATGCAGAACAATGTCATACATTCACCCCAGTACAGAGATCTGGGCCTAAATCCATCGTTTTTTTGCTCACCATGCCGTTCCAGTTTGAACCCAGCCATATGCAAATCAGTCTTGACCCTGTGCCTCATGGGAACAGTCCAGCCCGAACTGCCAAGCCAGGCCCTCCCTGGACTGGAAACAAGCATCCTAGGACCAGTTTCAGGGTTTCACCCCTCTTCAGCCAGGATAGCTTGACTCCAGTGGCATGGAGAGCAAGGGACCCACGTCTGGGCATACCCTTCCCACTCAGGGTGACAAATGCAAAAACAACAATTGATGGACAGAATGCAGAACAATGTCATACATTCACCCCAGTACAGAGATCTGGGCCTAAATCCATCGTTTTTTTGCTCACTATGCCGTTCCAGTTGGAACCCAGCCATATGCAAATCAGTCTTGACCCTGTGCCTCATGGGAGCACTCCAGCCCGAACTGCCAAGCCAGGTCCTCCCTGGACTGGAAACAAGCATCCTAGGACCAGTTTCGGGGTTTCACCCCTCTTCAGCCAGGATAGCTTGATTCCAGTGGCATGGAGAGCAAGGGACCCACATCTGGGCATACCCTTCCCACTCAGGGTGTCAATTTAACCCAGATCTCTTGACTGGGGGAGAATGTCTGCATTGTCAGCATTCCGTCCATCATTTGTTTGATGTAACGCTTTTCGCCCTAAGTGGGATGGGTATTCCCAGACATGGGACCCGTGCTCACTACGCCACTGGAGTCAAGCTATCCTGGCTGATGACGGCTGATAGCCAGAAACCGGTCCTAGGATGCTTGATTCCGGTCCAGGGAAGACATGGCTTGGCAGTTCGGGCTGGACTGTTCCCATGAGGCACAGGGTCAAGACTGATTTGCATATGGCCATGTCTGAACTGGGGTGGCGTAGTGGGCAAAAGAACGATGGATTTAACCCAGATCTCTTGACTGGGGGAGAATGTCTGCATTGTCAGCATTCCGTCCATCATTTGTTTGTTGTAACGCTTTTCGCCCTAAGTGGGATGGGTATTCCCAGACATGGGACCCGTGCTCACTACGCCACTGGAGTCAAGCTATCCTGGCTGATGACGGCTGATAGCCAGAAACCGGTCCTAGGATGCTTGATTCCGGTCCAGGGAAGACATGGCTTGGCAGTTCGGGCTGGACTGTTCCCATGAGGCACAGGGTCAAGACTGATTTGCATATGGCCATGTCTGAACTGGGGTGGCATAGTGGGCAAAAGAACGATGGATTTAACCCAGATCTCTTGACTGGGGGAGAATGTCTGCATTGTCAGCATTCCGTCCATCATTTGTTTGTTGTAACGCTTTTCGCCCTAAGTGGGATGGGTATTCCCAGACGTGGGACCCGTGCTCACTACGCCACTGGAGTCAAGCTATCCTGGCTGATGACGGCTGATAGCCAGAAACCGGTCCTAGGATGCTTGATTCCGGTCCAGGGAAGACATGGCTTGGCAGTTCGGGCTGGACTGTTCCCATGAGGCACAGGGTCAAGACTGATTTGCATATGGCCATGTCTGAACTGGGGTGGCGTAGTGGGCAAAAGAACGATGGATTTAACCCAGATCTCTTGACTGGGGGAGAATGTCTGCATTGTCAGCATTCCGTCCATCATTTGTTTGTTGTAATGCTTTTCGCCCTAAGTGGGATGGGTATTCCCAGACGTGGGACCCGTGCTCACTACGCCACTGGAGTCCAGCTATCCTGGCTGATGACGGCTGATAGCCAGAAACCGGTCCTAGGATGCTTGATTCCGGTCCAGGGAAGACATGGCTTGGCAGTTTGGGCTGGACTGTTCCCATGAGGCACAGGGTCATGACTGATTTGCATATGGCCATGTCTGAACTGGGGTGGCGTAGTGGGCAAAAGAACGATGGATTTAACCCAGATCTCTTGACTGGGAGAGAATGTCTGCATTGTCAGCATTCCGTCCATCATTTGTTTGTTGTAACGCTTTTCGCCCTAAGTGGGATGGGTATTCCCAGACGTGGGACCCGTGCTCACTACGCCACTGGAGTCAAGCTATCTGTTACTCGACATGCCTCCTGTGTACTTGCTGGGATTCAGGGTCAAAAGATAGCAAGGACCTGCACTTTTTAGACGCTCCCTTATAGCAAGGACCTGCACTTTTTAGACGCTCCCTTATAGCAAGGACCTGCACTTTTTAGACGCTCCCTTATAGCGCTTTAGTAGGGGGAGTTTATACCTGTTCCCTTCCTTAAATAGTTCCCATTGACAGGAAACCAGTGCTTGGCTTTCAGAGTCTTCGAGTCCAGAGTCCACGCCCTTCCTGACCGTGTTCCTGGGTTCTTCGTTTATCCCTGAGCTGTGCCCTGCTGAGTTTCCCGGTTCTCGAACCCCTCGCTGCCCTTCTCCTAAGTGCGAACCCAAGTCTAGGAATTAATCTGTTTAAACCTCCTTCTCCCTTTTTAGGCGTTGAATCGCAGTCGCGTGTAAGTTTCATTTAGAACGCGACCGCGTCTGTTGGCAACATTGTTGCTTTGTACCTCCCGCTCTATTTTTCTTTAATTGACTCACGGTCGTGTGTAAGTTTCATTACGAACACGACCGCGTATGGTTGCAACATTGTTGCTGTGTCTATAATTTTTAGGAAGCTCCGGTGGAGCGATCCCAGTCCTAGCGCCGTAGGCGTGAGCAAGAGTGCGGGCGAATACATTGTATTTCATATTCGCGCACGCCGCGCTTAGAGTGCTATTGAAGATATTTTTGTAGATGCGCGGTGCGCGCTGTTGAAATTTCTTTTGAGGATCCTCAATAAAATTTCTTTACACCGTTGGTGTGCGTAGGGGTTATTCTCTACTCTACGATTTTGTTTTACAAGGTAATGCCTAGTTGGGCTTCGTATTCACAATAAGTCTGCCCCTCCTTTTTTTTACTCTCTTGCTTCCCCTTAGCGGTTGAGTATAGGAGCCCTGGTATATCCTTTTGACTAGAATCTCCTGGGTCATTCCAAGTACTACTATTTGAAGCCCTCACCTTTACCCAATCATTTCTAGCTAGTGGTGTTTCATCTCCTATGCTCTTGTTGCCTACGAGTACTTACCTGCTCGGAGAATCCCCCAAAGACCCTGCTGAGTCGCTTCTTAAAGATTATCGAGATGTCCAGTGGGTAAGAGGGAAAGTGGGGGGGCGTACAGAACACTAGCACCAGATTGTATGTTACTTCCCTATAGAAAAGGCTTAACCACTATTATTTTCTTTGTTGTCTTTTGCTCCAGGTTGTTCTCTGCTGTGTCCATTAGAAAACACCCACTGGGGGAATCAAGGGAGCGCTTCCAAACCTTGTCCCCACATCTCTCAGGGCCTGTCTACGGTTAGTGTGTTTATTGGTTCACACCTTCGTGGACAGGCCTCAAGAGTGTGGGGGTATTATCATCGTTCCTGTTGATTGGGGCTACAGAGTCACACAGGTGGGTCTGACCGGCGACACTATCCTGGCTGATGACGGCTGATAGCCAGAAACCGGTCCTAGGATGCTTGATTCCAGTCCAGGGAAGACATGGCTTGGCAGTTCGGGCTGGACTGTTCCCATGAAGAGCAAGCAACAAAAATGGTACAAAAGGAAAAGATAAGAGAATAACTTGGGACAAGAGCACACTAATTGACTCTATATCTAGTTTATTAATCTAGACAGATTTTATCAAAATATTTGGACTTTCCTGCAACAAAAATGACCACGGACCTTAATGGAAGCAACAAAGCAAAAATACAGCAACACAAATATACATAAATTGAACATGTGCAGAACGTCACCAACAAAAACACACGAAAAAGTTAACCCCTAAACCAACATATAATTTTTGTTAGTGTCCTCCTAATAATTTCAGGACGAACCACTGGAAGGAAGTCCACAGAGCGCGCTGCGACTCAACAAATTATTGTCGGACTTTCTCAGCACACTCAACAGTGAATATCCACACTGTACTTATTTTCAAGGACTCCTCCTTCAAAACCGGGTCTACGCAATTGCGTTTCGGCCATATGTATTCCTCGGCCTCCTCAGGACAGGGTTAATACAAAGAATGTACACACACTACAAAAAAGAAGTATATACACATATAAATATACAAATATATTACATAAAACTAATCACAAGCATAGTCCTAGCAGTTCGCCATGCCGTCCAACGGGGAGCCTGTAGTCGGTGACCTTCACCAAGGGGCCGGGGGCTTACATAGGAAATCTATATGTTCATAACGAAAGGTGCTATAGTTATAGAGACCACCAGCGTGTCAATCTCTCAGGCAGGCGGAAGAAAAGTGTGTCACACCACAGACCCAATGCATAGTCCACCGTAGCCATTGGTGCCCACAACCCGACAAACACCTCGAGGAAACCCACTCTCACTTTCTCTCCCCCATGACTCTAACTGCGTGTCTCGCTGGAGTAAACTAACATGTAGTACTTACAGTGGTAGGGTAGTCCAAAGGACGCTCCTACGTGTGGGTCATCCGGGTCCACAGGTACCCGAACGGGTGCCGACCCTATTGTCAAGAAAATATCAGGAGCTCATCACTAGTGGCAGCGCAAATAATGCGAATAGGGCGGATACGATATGTGGAAATGGGCGCTTACCTTCCTTCAGCAGGAAGTCCTCCCCGCTATCGCTGACTGGAAACGACTAATATAATCCAATATGCAGGTCAATTACTACCTGCAAAAGCAAAAAGCCGGGGGCTTTAGTGAATTACACGGGAGCCTACCGACTACGTGAGTCCAATGGGACTAGCGTGGCTTAACTTACTTGAAAAAACGTCCGACTGAAAGTCCGGAACAAACAGCCACTCTACTCGGCAATCCTCACAGCGCTGGTCTGCGTGTGGCTACGGGCAGCCTCAGTCCTATTTTCCGGCATCGGTCGAGGGTAGTGGACATAGAAGAAGGGTTCCACTGAGGAGTGAAAACGTGTCGGCCATCTTGGCACGGGGGCGTCTAAAATCAACCTCTATCTCAAGTGGGAACAGGGGGAGGACTAGGGGGGGGGGGGGGCGGGAGGGAAAGGGAGGGGGGGGGGGGGAAAGGGGGGGGAAAAAACGCGGAAGCATATATCCATTACCGCGGAAAGCATCTAGCCAGGGGGTGCATTACAGCAGGTGCAGTCATCCACCTATGAGATATAAATCGCAGGACAGCATCTAATAAACAAGGGTGAAGGTACAACCCAGGTATAACACGAGCAACACACTGCCCATGGAAAAAGAATTCCCAAAAAGTCCACAGAGTCAATTACCGGGGACCAGACTTGGTGTGTAATATCAAAGGGTCGAATCCCTCATGGCGCAACCACCGCTAACTACACCCCATCGGCAACACAGGCGACCGTTCGGACAACGCTTGATCAGTGCACAATCTATTATGACAACACAAATGAAAGGCATGTTTTAAAAGATGTGTAACGGGAAATGTCATCAGGCATTAGCACTAGTCACGACCTTGTAATACAAGGCCCACAAACCCTCTACTAGGTACAGTATCAAGAGGACGCAAAATATATGGGACAATGGTACCTATATCAACGCCCAGACCTCATCACGGTCATTTAAACCTAATCTGGATGTCTGATAACGTTCGATCATTCGTGCCTCAAGATGATTGAGCTTATTTTGTAGTGCTGTTTTGGTGAATGCTTTCACCACCAATAGCACAGTCCAGTACAGGTCATCTTCACAATGGTTCATATCAACGAAATGTTGTACCATAGGAGCCCCTATGGTACCACATCGTATACGGGATTTATGTTGTGAAATCCTCAACTTTACGACCTGAGTCGTCTGTCCAATGTATGTTTTTTCGCATGGACATGTGACTGCATAAACCACATTTTTGGTATTGCAGTTAGAAAAGCTTAACTGTGAATGCACTATTTTATTGATTTCCACACACTTAGAGTTTTTAGTTTGCATGCATACCCCACAGCCATTGCACCGGAAATGTCCGACGAGGGCTGGAAGGCCCATCAAACCTCTCAGATCAGTGGGTGCCATAGATGGGCGAGAGGCTTTCACTAGATGATTTCTGAGATTCTTTCCTCTGCGGAACGCAAATAATGGCTTAGAAATATTCAAGTGTTCCACCAATTTGAGGTTTCTTAGAATAATCTGCTTGATCTTATTAGCCTTAGGGTTGAATGTGAGTACACAAACCATTTGCTCATTTTCCTGTTTAGTTTTAGGTACAAGGAGTGTTTCCCTCGGAGTGTACCAAGCTCTCTTTAATGCTCCCTTGACCAATTTCTTTGGGTACCCTCGTGCTGTAAAAAACGTCCGACTGAAAGTCCGGAACAAACAGCCACTCTACTCGGCAATCCTCACAGCGCTGGTCTGCGTGTGGCTACGGGCAGCCTCAGTCCTATTTTCCGGCATCGGTCGAGGGTAGTGGACATAGAAGAAGGGTTCCACTGAGGAGTGAAAACGTGTCGGCCATCTTGGCACGGGGGCGTCTAAAATCAACCTTTGACGCCATGTCCCCATTTAAAGACCATATCCTGAAGTGGGTGCGATTCATAGACGATGTGTTTATGATATGGAAGGGAACACAGGATCAGCTGACACAATTCCATTCCTGGCTTAATGCTAGGACACCTGATTTAAAATTCACTATGTCATCAAGTGATAAACGCATCAATTTCCTGGATGTGTGGATTTTTGAAAAAGAAGGTAAACTGGAAGTGGACTTGTTCATCAAGCCCACTGATAGGAACACACTGTTAGATTATACCTCTGGACATCCACGAAATCTCAGAGACAACTTGCCTTATGGCCAATTTTTGAGAGTGCGACGTAATTGCACTAATAAGGATGACTATTTTAGAAATGCCCAAATGCTCCAAAATAAACTTACAGCACGAGGGTACCCAAAGAAATTGGTCAAGGGAGCATTAAAGAGAGCTTGGTACACTCCGAGGGAAACACTCCTTGTACCTAAAACTAAACAGGAAAATGAGCAAATGGTTTGTGTACTCACATTCAACCCTAAGGCTAATAAGATCAAGCAGATTATTCTAAGAAACCTCAAATTGGTGGAACACTTGAATATTTCTAAGCCATTATTTGCGTTCCGCAGAGGAAAGAATCTCAGAAATCATCTAGTGAAAGCCTCTCGCCCATCTATGGCACCCACTGATCTGAGAGGTTTGATGGGCCTTCCAGCCCTCGTCGGACATTTCCGGTGCAATGGCTGTGGGGTATGCATGCAAACTAAAAACTCTAAGTGTGTGGAAATCAATAAAATAGTGCATTCACAGTTAAGCTTTTCTAACTGCAATACCAAAAATGTGGTTTATGCAGTCACATGTCCATGCGAAAAAACATACATTGGACAGACGACTCAGGTCGTAAAGTTGAGGATTTCACAACATAAATCCCGTATACGATGTGGTACCATAGGGGCTCCTATGGTACAACATTTCGTTGATATGAACCATTGTGAAGATGACCTGCACTGGACTGTGCTATTGGTGGTGAAAGCATTCACCAAAACAGCACTACAAAATAAGCTCAATCATCTTGAGGCACGAATGATCGAACGTTATCAGACATCCAGATTAGGTTTAAATGACCGTGATGAGGTCTGGGCGTTGATATAGGTACCATTGTCCCATATATTTTGCGTCCTCTTGATACTGTACCTAGTAGAGGGTTTTTGGGCCTTGTATTACAAGGTCGTGACTAGTGCGAATGCATGATGACATTTCCCGTACACCTCTTTTAAAACATGCCTTTCATTTGTGTTGTCATAATAGATTGTGCACTGATCAAGCGTTGTCCGAACGGTCGCCTGTGTTGCCGATGGGGTGTAGTTAGCGGTGGTTGCGCCATGAGGGATTCGACCCTTTGATATTACACACCAAGTCTGGTCCCCGGTAATTGACTCTGTGGACTTTTTGGGAATTCTTTTTCCATGGGCAGTGTGTTGCTCGTGTTATACCTGGGTTGTACCTTCACCCTTGTTTATTAGATGCTGTCCTGCGATTTATATCTCATAGGTGGATGACTGCACCTGCTGTAATGCACCCCCTGGCTAGATGCTTTCCGCGGTAATGGATATATGCTTCCGCGTTTTTTCCCCCCCCTTTCCCCCCCCCCCCTCCCTTTCCCTCCCGCCCCCCCCCCCTAGTCCTCCCCCTGTTCCCACTTGAGATAGAGGTTGATTTTAGACGCCCCCGTGCCAAGATGGCCGACACGTTTTCACTCCTCAGTGGAACCCTTCTTCTATGTCCACTACCCTCGACCGATGCCGGAAAATAGGACTGAGGCTGCCCGTAGCCACACGCAGACCAGCGCTGTGAGGATTGCCGAGTAGAGTGGCTGTTTGTTCCGGACTTTCAGTCGGACGTTTTTTCAAGTAAGTTAAGCCACGCTAGTCCCATTGGACTCACGTAGTCGGTAGGCTCCCGTGTAATTCACTAAAGCCCCCGGCTTTTTGCTTTTGCAGGTAGTAATTGACCTGCATATTGGATTATATTAGTCGTTTCCAGTCAGCGATAGCGGGGAGGACTTCCTGCTGAAGGAAGGTAAGCGCCCATTTCCACATATCGTATCCGCCCTATTCGCATTATTTGCGCTGCCACTAGTGATGAGCTCCTGATATTTTCTTGACAATAGGGTCGGCACCCGTTCGGGTACCTGTGGACCCGGATGACCCACACGTAGGAGCGTCCTTTGGACTACCCTACCACTGTAAGTACTACATGTTAGTTTACTCCAGCGAGACACGCAGTTAGAGTCATGGGGGAGAGAAAGTGAGAGTGGGTTTCCTCGAGGTGTTTGTCGGGTTGTGGGCACCAATGGCTACGGTGGACTATGCATTGGGTCTGTGGTGTGACACACTTTTCTTCCGCCTGCCTGAGAGATTGACACGCTGGTGGTCTCTATAACTATAGCACCTTTCGTTATGAACATATAGATTTCCTATGTAAGCCCCCGGCCCCTTGGTGAAGGTCACCGACTACAGGCTCCCCGTTGGACGGCATGGCGAACTGCTAGGACTATGCTTGTGATTAGTTTTATGTAATATATTTGTATATTTATATGTGTATATACTTCTTTTTTGTAGTGTGTGTACATTCTTTGTATTAACCCTGTCCTGAGGAGGCCGAGGAATACATATGGCCGAAACGCAATTGCGTAGACCCGGTTTTGAAGGAGGAGTCCTTGAAAATAAGTACAGTGTGGATATTCACTGTTGAGTGTGCTGAGAAAGTCCGACAATAATTTGTTGAGTCGCAGCGCGCTCTGTGGACTTCCTTCCAGTGGTTCGTCCTGAAATTATTAGGAGGACACTAACAAAAATTATATGTTGGTTTAGGGGTTAACTTTTTCGTGTGTTTTTGTTGGTGACGTTCTGCACATGTTCAATTTATGTATATTTGTGTTGCTGTATTTTTGCTTTGTTGCTTCCATTAAGGTCCGTGGTCATTTTTGTTGCAGGAAAGTCCAAATATTTTGATAAAATCTGTCTAGATTAATAAACTAGATATAGAGTCAATTAGTGTGCTCTTGTCCCAAGTTATTCTCTTATCTTTTCCTTTTGTACCATTTTTGTTGCTTGCTCTTTATTTTTCCTTACCCAGGTACTAAAAGGGTCAATTGGGTATTACCCTGTCGGTTGCCAGAGGACTGTTCCCATGAGGCACAGGGTCAAGACTGATTTGCATATGGCCATGTCTGAACTGGGGTGGCGTAGTGGGCAAAAGAACGATGGATTTAACCCAGATCTCTTGACTGGGGGAGAATGTCTGCATCGTCAGCATTCCGTCCATCATTTGTTTGTTGTAATGCAGACTGAAACTCCGGCAAGGGAGGCCTGGACAATAGGCTTCCTGTCACAGGGAGGTGTAACCACCTCCCAGAGAGGCTTATGTGTATTTGGGCTGGGTGGGAACCCTCTCTGAGTGCGTTGAAGTCCTGCACTGGGGGCAAATTTGTTGCCCCTGTGCATTGTCCAGCTCAAACTGGTTCAGGGGATTCCAGCCCCTGCTCTGGCATGAAAATGGACAAAGGAAATGGGTGTAGCCACCCCTCTCTCCAAACCCTCCCATAGGCGGGTCCCCAGAGCTAGTACAACTCCTTCCTTAGATATAAGTAAGGAACCTCTGAAGCCAGAACTTTGGATATCCCTGGATGAAACTCTGAAGCTGAATCCTAGAACTTTGACGCTCTGCTAAAGACCAGAGGACTGAAGAAATCTCCCTTGGGGTCATGGAGGGACTCCCCTGCTTGGCAGGCACCAACAAAGCAATTTGCAAGTCTGCATTTATGGAGCTCCTTCCGGCCTCCGATGTATTTGCAGCCCAGGAAGAGGATTTCCAGACATCACACAGGCCAACCCAAGTCCCCAGCAAAGCTGAAACCCGTAGCTCTCGTGAGTAGCGTGGAACCGGAACTCCTGGTCACTGTGCACTTTTGCAAGTGCATTGACTTCTCGATGTCTCCTGAAGTTGTGCTTGGGCTGACTTGTAGCCCCCACCTCGAGCACTGAATCCTCTAACGATTGTAGTCCTAGTCACCCCGAGCGACCTGTGGGCCACCATTTTGTGTTTCATCTTGAGGTCCCTTCGCAATCCCTGGTCCGTTGACCGGTGGGTCCCTGAGGGGGTAACATTGAATTTCCTTGGGCTTGCCTGGTTGCTCCAGACTTGCCCCACCTCCCTACCAAGTGGTGAGTCCCACAGACCTTGCTGGTCTTCACCAAAGCATCTTTTTTGTTTCTGCATGGGTTGCTGTTGCCAAGGCTTGTTGTGTTCTATCTGGGCACCGATGCTGCAGCACTCAACATCCTTCGTGGAAAATCTCGAATCCTGCTCCTGGTCATCCTCGATGCTGCCTGGTCTTCATGGCTGAAGACTCAAGCTTCTCCTTCTCCTGAAATCTCCCGACATCAGTGGGCATCTGACTAGCGCCTTCCTGGTCACTGGCTAGTGACCCAGACTCTGTCCCCACTGCTTTCAGGTTCCTCTCATCCTTGATCTAGGCTTGGATCTCTTCAGACACTTTGCATCTTCCCTGCAGCAGCACTTCTTCTCCAGCTCCCATTGAAATCGATGACGCAACCCGACACCAAAAGACACCTATGCACCCGGCTTCCCTGGGTGAGGTAACACGAGTACTCTGGTGCTCCCGTGGGTGTTGACCCTAGAACTTCCTAAGTCCCAAAGGGTTTGGTCTTAGTTCATTTCTAAGTGTACCTAATCTTTAAAAATCTAACTGCGACTTTCCCCATAGAAGCTAACGGGAGCTCACGGCTGTGTTCACACACTGCACACAGCCCGCGTGGGTCCCCTGTGTCACTACCTTGGGTAGTTCCTTGGAGTCCCAGCGATTCTACAGGTTCTAAACCTTGTGTCTAGTTAAGGCGTGGTTCTTATACTACTATTTTAGTATATGATTTGGCTCGCCCCTAGGGCCTGACGTGTATTTGTGCTTATTACTGTGATATTTGAAGTTTAACAAATTTGTTTTGACCTCTAGTCTCATAAAGAGTCTAGGAGGGTGTGTTTAGAAATAAATACATATATTTTATATATATACCTGGTGTGGTTATCTTTTATTTAGGCACTCAAGAGATTATAGATTAGTAAAACAAGCTGCATTACATTCCTTCACGACTTAGCCTGATGGCTGCTCTCCATAGCTACCACTAGGATAGCTTTCAATAAAGGTTGTCTTTAACCTATAACCAATAAGGGGTTGTTTGGACTGGTACAGGGTGTCCACTATAACTAGTGGACAGCATATACCAGGCCAACTTCTCACAGGCTTCACAAAGGTTGCACGCTATGCCCGGACATACGCATACAGCGTTGTGAAGATCTTGGAAAATTTGGTGTTCCTGAGTTTCCACAACAGGAGGCTAGCTCTCCTCAGGCCCTTGGAGATCTCCTTTTAAGCAGTGGACACTGCACACAGCAAAGTCCTCTTCCCTCCCGTGGCAGAATCGCAACTGCAGGTCAGCCCCAGAACACACAGCAAGGGCAGTCCTTCTTCTTAGTTTCTTCCGCTCTTCTCCTTGGCAAAGGTTCCTCTTCTTGATTCCAGGATGATGTAAAGTTCAGGGGTTTCATCTCCAATATTTATACCCCAAAATATCTTTGTTCGCTTTGTGTTTTGAACCCAGTCCAAACTAGTTCTGAGTGCACTCTGCCAGTCTTTTGTGGAAGGCAGGCACAGCCCTAGTCAGGTACAGGTGCTACTCCTCCCATCACTCCAAATGCAGATCGGCCTATTCAGCTTAGGTCTTACTGACCCAGACTCCTGGAGCCATGTCACCTCACCAGTCCCTGTAACTTCCAAAGCCAGAAAGTCAATCCACAACCAGGCAGAGGCAAACAGAAAGGTTGAACAAAAAAGAGCCACTTTAGAAAAGTTTTATTTTCAAACACACAATTTAAAAACCATCTCTACTAAAAGATGTGTTATTAAATTCTGAGTTCAGGTATTCTAAACTCCATATCTCCATCTCTTCCCTGTGGGAAGATATGCTGGTAAAATGTTATACAGAATTACCCAGTGGGCAAGACGGCCTTTCAATTGTGAAAAATAAAATTAGCAGTATTTTACTATCAGGCCATGTTACATACACCAGTACATGTCCTACCTTTCACCTACACTGCACCCTGCCCAGGGGGTACCTTTGGCCTGCTATAGGGATGTCCTATGTGCACAGAAAGGGAAGGGTAGAGCCGGGCAAGTGGGTTCACTTGCCTGGGTGACATGGCAGTTAACAAACAGCATGCAGGCATTGCAGTGGCAGACCTGGGACCCCTGTTTAGGGCTACTCATGTGGGTGGCACAATCTGTGCTGCAGGCCCAGTAGTAGCATTTGACTTACCAGCCCTGGCACACATAATGCATAGTAAATCAAATATGCCAATCAGGGAGAACCAATCATATTCATAATTTACACAGGGAGCACTTCCACTTTGATACTGATCAACAGTGGCAAAGTGCCCAAAGCATCTAAGCCAGCAAAAATGAAATACAACATAGCATCAAAACACAGGAGGTAAAGGCAAAATGTCAGGGGAAACCATGCCAAGGATGCCAGGTCTAACATTCATCCTAGGTTGGCAGGGTTTGCCCTGATGTGGGTCCATGGCTCACTTTGCCCCTGGATTTGAGCTAGCCTGGCTGATAAAGGTTGTTACCCAGAAACCGGTCCCAGGATGCTTGTTTCCGGTTCAGGGAAGACCTGGCTTGGCAGTTCGGGCAGGAGTGTTCCCATGAGGCACAGAGTCAAGACTGATTTGAACATAGCTGTGTCTGAACTGAGGTGGTGAAATGAGCTAAAGAATGATGATAGATTCAACCAAGATGTGTGACTCCGGGTGAGTGTCTGAAAAATTTCTGTGCTCCGTCCATCATCTCCTTGTGTTAGCTTTAGAGTAAGGACATTTCTGACATATCCTGAAATGTTTATTTCCCCTTCTAGTTCTTCCTCAACTCCTGCACCCGCATGTAATGCTGGGGCAGCATTGCCTTCTTTAGTCATTGTTGAAAAAGTTACAACTTTCAAGGGAAAGTTTCAAGGACACTGAGATAAGTGTTTATGCACAATAGGAACTGTGTGTCCTTCCAGCTTGATAAACCTACAGCCAATACATAGGATATTCCTACTCAGCTGTGGCGGATTGTTCTCTTCCCACTCCAGACGTCTCTGGGGATATGTGAGTAGGGGTCTCTGAGAACAGCACGACTGAACTACTCGGATTTGACTGTTAAATAAGTGCTAAACCAACATTGGCGGTGTCATGTCGTGTAGTTCATATAAACCTATACAGGATATTCGTGTTTAGACAACATACACTGTAGGATTGTTGTCCAGGCTGATTCTAGACACCCCCACCGGGTATGTTAGCCTGTATACCAGCTAACACACAGTGCCACGAGAAACCCCTCTTACCAAGGAGAGAATAGTTCTTGGCAACTATCGATTATGACAACCCTGATCCCTCAGGATCGTGGAAACAGTGCAATACTTTCCGCTCAGTCACTCATTCTCACTTTGTCTCAGAGAGATACACAGAATAAACGGTGGGGACGTTTCTCAATAAGCATTTCCCGAACTAGTATCATTCTAGTGTAAAATAGGTGTGCGGAAACAACCATTAGGCAGAACAGATATAAATGATTTTAAGCACTAAAAGAGCAAAGGGGAAGTAGATTTCTACCATCGTGCTAAAACAATGAATACAGGCAAGTATATAAAATACATGACAATAACAAATGTGTACTGCTACAATGCGACCCTAACTATATGTACCTATGTGCACCTAGCATGTATATGGGTGTAAAGCCAAGAATCCCTCTAGAATAAAGTCATCCTCATTACCTGAAGTGAGAGACTGTGGGACCCCATCTTGGTCTCGAGATGGACACCCCGCAAGGGATGTCAGACCACTGTGATCTGGAGGCGCCTGAGTGTCTCGCGTCAGTGTGTCGGCATGGAAATCCTTCTCTCCTCTGACTACCTGAGCAAGATATGGTGTTAATATACCCAATGTGATACCCCCAGGGGATATTCCTTGCTGTGTCAGGTCGGACTAGGATGATGGAAGGAGTGACCCTTGTACATAGTTATTATCCAGGAGATGGTGTCCTGCTGTGTCCTGCTGTGATTCCAAGAATCCTCATGCACAATGAATGAGGCTAGTTTTCAGAGAAAACCCCATGTCATTTAGGCATTACTGTAACTAGGTAAAAGGTCAGTCCCAAGAACCGTTATGTACTGCAATGGCAGAGGAAATATAGGTGAAAGTTCAAGTTGCTACTTCAGCCTGTATTGGGCACCTGTGTGAAGCATAACACTTCTAGGGAGATTATTTAGTGCACGTTGAACCCCATACACATAAATCAGCCAACCCCTGCCAGTGCCTAAGACTCTAGCTGTCAAAGATTGCTTTAATTCACGGTGCAAAGGCCGAAGAATCGAGGTATGTTCTGGAAGCCAGCTGAAATGAGGAAAAAGAGGGTTGTATCAAGGTGTAAAGTGGTTTGATACACTGGGCCTAATCAGGAATGTATGTTCTCCCAAAGTTTAAAAAACCCAGCCAGGATTGCAGTTTTTCAGTGAAGATGGCGGTTGCAATTTTGCACATTTTTCCAGAAAGTGGACGCCCAACCCCCTTCCTTCATTATTTAGCTCATAGCCCAAGAAGAGGACCACTGTTGTGGGGATTCTGCACATACACAGAACTATGCGCAGGAAAACAGGACCTCTGTGTATAGGGGTTGTACCTTCCTACCACCTTAGCGCCCAAAATCCCAGAACCGACTAGCTATAGTGTCTCATTCGTTCTCTGACAAAATCACAAAGCTACAAATGATTAGACAACCCAGAACACAAAACTGCCTACTCTCAGGAATCACAGTAGTAAGACGTACCCTTTCGCTCACTCACTCGTACTTGTCCACAATGAAGATTGTCAGACTCACTGTATAGTTAAAAAATATATATTTTAACTATCGTGCTCTATAATGCAGTATCCGAGCCACTACCATCAGCAAAATGCATACACCTAGCATAGTTAGAATTGATACAATACCATAGAATATAAAGGTGGATGTCAATATATATACTCAGTGGAAAAAGGACTATAAGGCCTAACCATCCTCCCCTTGGTAAGTTGAGGTTAATTATATAAAGGAAGATCTCTGGGCTTTGTCAGCAGACCCCATACCTTAGAGCCCTATAGGAACAGCATAGCTCTTCTCCAAGGAAAGGTTTCCCTCAAAGTGTGTGAACAACATGCAACTCGGTAATATCAAAGTAAGAGCCCTCTAGCATTGCAGCTGTGTGTAGCATGTTTTGTCTCGGTAATAGGGGCTGACCAGAACAGAATAACAAGGGGTATGTTTTTTGACCTTGAACATCGTGTTCAGACTAAATTCCAGGAACAGTAGAGAATGCAGAAAGCAGACCATTCTCATGTGAAAGACACAAACAGAGTCTTGCAAAATAAAGTCATGTAGTATTGTGCGCAAAAGCAGCATCATGGCAGCAGAGCTCATGATAACTTAGCAATGTCGAGAATGACCCTAAGGGCCAAATAACATTACCAAATAGGCGATATGTGAATTGACAAAATTGCATTTGAACCCAAGTCAGCAAAAGACAGAATGTTGCGATCCACATGCACAAGATGCAGTATTAATTCGTAATCCGTCAAATAAATGTCATCGACGCATGAGAAAGCATCAGGGTCAATGTTTTGGAAAAGAGACACGACAAGCGCAGCAAAAGCCCTAGGACTGTTTTTATAACCCATAGGCAAATGTGTAAATCGCTTCTGATTTCCGACTGCGGTTAATGCAGTCAAGTCACAGCTATTAGGAGCCAAATTGTGACTATAAAACCCATTGGAAATATACAGTGTTGTTTTGTTTTTGCGAATACTGTTATTCGCGAACGCAGAGCTGTGTGTGTTTTGCTCTGCAAATGTGCAAACGTGACTGTGTAAATGTATGTAATCCAAAACTATACCATACAAGCCATCTGGTTTCGATATCAGAAAAAGAGGATTATTCATGGATGAAACATGGGGTTCAATTACATCCTGATATTCTATTTGGGTCTAAGTATCACTTACAGATGCTTTTGCCTCACGCTTGATCGGATATTGTGCCTGTGGCTGTGGCATAGGAATTTAATGTGCTGGTGAATCTTTATCCCATCCCACCTGATTACAATACGCAGCCGGCGCAAGGGCTAAGCCCCACTCTGACGAGTAAGCTTGTTTAGCTTCAGCAGAGACGTAAGGGGAAAAATTGAGGAGTTTCACGTCCTCCCTTCGGTAAGAAGCCAAACTGAATGGAGGAGGCCAATCTGCCTCCGCCAACAAAATGTCGTGAGAGGAGGTAAGTTTATCCCAAAAGACTACCTTAATTGTCCGTTTTGTAGCACCTTCAATTTGAGGACTATATCATAAAGCCTATCAGGGGGTGCAACTTGTGTATTTGCTCTTTCCACTGTACTGAAAGTATCAGTTGCTCTCGCCACCAGACAAGCACAATAGGGAGGTGGCACCTCCGTTTGGCTTTTGCATCAAACGGGCATGATGGATCACGTTGTAGTTGAGTGGTCTTGCCTTGTCTACGATTCTGTCGCCCTCCCCACCACCGAACTGTGGATCTGATGATTCCTGAAAGGAACGAGAAGATCACGGATCAGGAACCTGAAACCTCTTTGGTGAGCGGTCACACAAATCATATCTACGTTCAGAAGCATCAGGTGTCTGTGAACCCGAATGTGAACCTTGCTTCTGCTGTTGCTGCCTCTGAATTCTATTCCAAGCCTTTTTAGGAAAGCCTGGAATCCCCTTCTTTTCAGGCAGGGGCTTATTCTGTGTTTGAGTAAAAGGTCTAATTCACAGATTATTGCGCCCCAAAGATTTATACACGTTCACTGCTTCACCTGTATGCGTAGCACTTCTCCCTTGACGTTATCAAGAGTCATGTCAGAGACGATAGGGAACATGCCAACCAATCTCATTCCCAACTCCAGGGCAGCCTCCGCCCGTGTTTATCTTGAAACTTCTGAATAACCGTCAGGAACACGGTCATGGAAGGGGTGCCAAAACACAGCCAATAAACCGCTGCAAACACCTTCCCCAAAGTGGTGCAATCAGCCAGATTGGGAACAAGTCCTTTATGTAAGCTCATTGTGAGGATCCTGTGCTTATCCACAGGAGAAGTATGTAGAAAAACAGCTTCGAGTTGCTTAACTTTTCAGCCAACCAAAAGTGAAATTCATCCCTCTTCTGCTGGTGCTTCCCCATCACTGAATTAATCATGATAGGATTTATAACTACGCCACCGTGCCCTGGTTGTTGAGCGGCACCAGCCGAAGCCACCGGTATATTACAAGATAAATATTATATGATACCTCTGTGTATATGAATTAACGATGTGTGTAAACCACGTAGCTTCCCGTGTGAAACACCAAGATAATTTGCATGTGGTGAAAATCCCGCGCAAATGGGCTGTGTGGCCCCGTCTACCGATTACAGGCCTAGAAGGACCACTGAAACAGGGTGAGGAAGGGCGCCATTAAACCATATGGTATGCTCCCAAACTGATAACGGAACTTCAAGTAAACATTATTGACGATAAACTTGTGGAACCACACCACGTTCATATTCATGAAAGAAGTTATCGTTTCCATCAACCCCAGGAATTAAGCAGAAAGCTGCATCTGCCTCTACCACAAATATAAAACTTGCTCCCACGACTTGGACTCCATATCTAGTAAAATGAGCAGTAACCGCGGCGCAGTTTGGCATAGCAATATTAATCGCCATTACTGAAACGATAGCGTAACACTGGGTCAAATAAGAAAAAAATGAACCCCTTTAAAATTCAAGCTTGAAAAACCTATAAAAACTCTAATGTAGGAGGTAAACCCCACTCACCATGGACGTCTCCGAAACTGGTGAGAGGGTATTGTGGACAAGCACAAGTGCTACTCAAAGTTCTCCTGTATATGTACCAGACCAAACGTTGGGCACCATGTTGCAGGGATTCTGCGCATATACAGAACTATGCGCAGGATTATGGGATCTTGAAGTATGGGGGCTAAGCCTTCCTACTACCTTAGTGCCCACGAGCCCAGTACCGACTAGCTAGAGCATCTCACTCGCTCTCCTGCACACTCATGAAGAAGCAAATGATTCGACACCCCAGAACACCACACTCCCAGATCTCTGAGGAATCGCAGTAAAAAGACACACTTTTTCGCTCACACTCTCATACATGTCCACAAAAAGATCTGCATGAGACAAAAATATAGTTTAAAATGTTTTACCGATTGCTTTGTAACATGCAGTATACGAGCCACAGCAAGCAGAAAAATGCATACAACTAATATAGTTAGCATTGCAGCTAGACCATACATCATAAAGGGAGATGTCATTTTACAAAGACAACGGAGAAAGGAATATAGTGCCTAACCTCCCTCCCCTTGATAAGAATAAGTATTTTTGGATAATGGAAGATCTCTGGGCTTTGTCTGCAGACCCCATACCTTAGACTATGGATGGTATTTCTACATCGATTCTCGATCAAGGGGCGGTATACGATCTTGAGATTATAGCTCCTCTGTGCCTCTCTCTCCAGCACCACCACGAAAACCTGGTTGGCTGGGAAGGTGAAGTAGCGGGACACCCTGACGGCGCCAGACACCTTGTCCTCAGCCACCTGCACCCGCTCGATGGTCACGCGGTCGGCGTGCAGCACTATATAGCAGCTGGCTTCTAAGCACTCCACCTGGATATTTACTTCCCCGCAGAAGGAGATTGTTGGTGAGCGATTGAGTGGGTCTGACGCGCTGTGGAGTCAGCAGCTGTTTCCTGAGCAGCGGAGCAAGAGCGGAGTAGGAGAGGCGGCGGTGATGGCGGCCGCGGTGTTGGCAGCGGTGGAGGCTTGTGCTTGTGGTGGCGGAGGTTTGTGCTTGCGGCTCGATAGTAGTGAGCCGAGTGAGCCGAGTAGTGACCCGAGCGCGGGGTCTCCCGCAACCAGTCCGTGAGCATCCAAAAGCCCCTGCAGCATATTTGTGAAACTTTACGGCAACGGCGGCAGTTACTAGGTACGGCTCGTGGTTCAAGGAGTGGAAAACCCGAGCCGTGCGAGGAACCTCCTGTGAATATTCATGAAATTAAGTGAGGGAGGTCTGTAGCTGTTTTTCATTTATCTATATTGACCGTCATTGATATCTATATGACTGCCTGCTAGGGGTGGGTGGAATTTGCGGAAGTGCCTTTCGCAAAATATCGCGAAACGGCACAAAATTTCCGCGATCACGAGCGAGATTTCGCGTGATCGCGGAAATTAGTGCTTCCGGTTGGGGTTTGTGACAAGAGCATCGTGCCAGAATGAATCCTGCCCTGCATATTTACCCAAGAAGATGCCACCGTTTTGTGCAATACCTCTACTCAACTGGAGTACTTTCTCCCGGCTAATCAGTAAGTGCTACCTCGTTGGGTAAATGTATAGTGCTTTTCCTACACTACAGCTGCGTATAGGGCCAGAAGGTTTGTCTACAGTGACCATGTGTGTCTGTAACGTTGCCACGGCGCCGACGGCCCTGGGGTCCCTCGAATCAGCTGTCCATCATAGTGGGGGAAATGGCGGGAAGACGTTGCCCACCGCTGGTGTGTGGGGTGGGGCCAAACGGACGGGGCTTCCATGCAGTTCACATGCCTCTTGTTTATAAAGGGTCAGAGCAGTGTCTCTGAGGCATACAAGGAGAAGGAACCGCCTTGGCAAAGGAACTACTCGAGGATTGCGCTCGAGAAAATGAAGGATGCACGACCACCATCAAGGACTACAGCTATTATTTCAGGGTGAAAATGCTTAACCACGCTCACGAATTCTACACGAGGATTGCGCTCGAGAAAATGAAGGATGCAAGGACCACCATCAAGTATTGCAGCTAACATTTCAAGGTGGAAATGGGGAAAAGGCACATCTGCTTAACCACGCTCACAAATTATACACGAGGATTGCGCTCGAGAAAATGAAGGATGCAAACACCACCGTCAAGTATTACAGCTAACATTTCAAGGTGGAAATGGGGAGAAGGCACATCTGCTAAGCCACCTCCAAGTTCACAAATTTTTGGCTGATTAATGCGTTACTGAATTTGAGCTTCAACTCGGGCCCCTGCTTCATTTAATTTCCGTTCCCTCGTGGATCGCGGAAATGTCGACATTTTCGCGTTCCACGCGGACGCAAAAATGTCGAATTGTCGCAGTTTCCGCGAGCGGAACGGAAATTGTCGCCCACCCCTACTGCCTGCCTGCCTTCCCATTGAAGCCTGTGTGTTAGAACCCTCAGTGTTCTACCAATTGAGTAATTACTGAACCTGCGTGAAAGTATCAAACATGCATTTCCAAGGCATCTCCCCTCTCTAATTTGGTGCAGGAACAGGAACAGAGAGGAGGACTCTGCATATTTTATATTTTTATTTTTTTGAGAGGGGGGTACCGCGGGTGTCAACAGTCCTACAGGTATTTCCAGTTATTTTCAGGAACTTATCTTTCTATCTTGGAAAAAAAAAATAGGAACATCAAGGAGGACTCTATACTTTGTGCCTGTGCCGGCAATTGCAATTGTTCCCGGTGTGCGTGGTATAATATTAGCCGGGGTTCGGGATTCATCACTAAGGTGGATGTGGTGATAAAGTTAATGATATGAAGGCGGAATAGACCGTGTGCAGACGTTGACCCAATATTGTCTTTGCAGGGATATATCTAGCAATGATATTGTGACAGATACACTGATATCAGCATATAATTACAATGTACAAATGTTATAAAACACTAAGGTATAACTGACCACAACACAAAACAAACAAGGTAAATCATCTGGAATGTGCTCAGGAAAGGAAAGATCACTGGGCCCTCCCACTAGACCAGCACGTAAAATGTTAGCACCTAAAGTGTTAAAAAAAGCTAAAGCACAGTTAAAAGGAGCAAGTCAAACTTTAATTTCTCCAATAACACGGATGTTCGAAAAATCTATAAAAATACCACAGAAATTTGATTTTATGAGAGACCCAACAGGAGCACTTATGTCAATGGAATCAAATTCAGAAGTAAAGCAATTACAGACAACGAATAAACCAACTAACACCCTGGAAAGAATACACCAGTAGTTGGTATAGAGTGTGAGTGCGACTATGTTAGCAATACACAAAATAAGGACTTAGAGGGTCAAACAATCGAACAAAAAATGGATTTGGACAACCCAGTATTGCTACCTCAAACGGAAGAGAGGGACTCGGATACAGAAGGGATGAAAATACAGACAAAAGATCTACCACGGGTTGATAAGCCTATGAACCCTATGACTTCAGGGGTCCCATTACCATTAGAAATTAAAGTTAAAATAAGGAAAACAAATGAACCAGCTAACGACTACACATTACACAGTAACCATGAGCTCAAATTTAATAATGATGACGAAGTCATGCAAGAAACACAATCCCCAATTATGGATACTATAAACATGGCATTGGTGACAAATACGCCATTAAGAAAGAGTGGAGAAATAAATGTGTAATTGAGTCATACAAATCAAGAGTGTGACACTCCTAACCAATCAAAAAAAGCAATTAACAAAAATAGGGGAGGCAATGAGCAAGTGGTAGTAAAAACTGAATATATCGATAAATGTAATAACTTGGTTAAAGCAAAAATTAAAACAGAAAACCAAGAACCTTGCGAGGATGGCATAAACACTCCTATTAGAAAAAATGAGGTACCTATTAATCAAAATGTTAAAACTGCAGGTAATCAAGATCTAGGATCTGTATGGGATATATTTTATCATACATCAATACTAACTCTAGAAGCATTGACATATCAGTCGAATAAAATGGACACCCAAATTGAAATATTTGGAGTCATGGCTAATGCAGTCGCCTGAAGTGATCACAAATTAGCTGAGTTAAATAACTTAATAAATAAAGCTCAAAAAGAAGCAGCCTCAAATTACTTCGACTTCACATGTGCACCTATAATAAACAAACTGGCAACTATTCCGGATGTAGTAAACATCATATTGGATGATGTTAAAGACATTGTGTGAAAAAAATATGAAAATAAAAAGAGGAGACATGTTGCATTGGAAAAAATTCATCGGCATCTGTAGTGGAAAACAAAATGAAACAAATAGGTGACATAATAGATTCTAATGTCGTGAACAAACTAAACTCAGAAGCAATGCAGAGGAAACAACAAGAAATAAATAGCCTTGACTTTCCAGTACAGTTGAATGACATAGGAAAGGATAATGAAGACCTAATGGCCTTTGAAATAACAAAGAGACAAAGAAAAAAATTACGTAAAGATAGAAATAAGGCAAAAAAGAAAAATGCATCAAAAACGTATTCCATACCGGAAACACCGGCCGATACGATAAAACAAGGAAAAAAAAAAGAAGTAGGAAAAAAAGATTGTGAGGTATCAGGGAGTCAGTCTGCAAAACTATTGGAAGAAAATGAAAAATATTATGATATATTTACAAAGTCTGGGAAACATCTTGCAGACTTAAAACCACTCCCTACAAATACAAATACAATTATACTAACCGAAAATACTGTTCAAAAAGGCAAAGTAGTGATATTAGAGGGAAGGAAATCCCAGGAAAAAAATGAAATATCTAGATTAAAAGGAAATGGTTGTGTACTAACAAAAGATCTTACGTGTGAAATCGAAAGCGATCCGATCAAAAAAACGAGATCTCTAACTTCCTTTGATCTTAAAACATCATTAATTAGCCAAAATGAAGAACAAAAGCAGGCTGCCCATGACCAAAATAATACACCAAGAGCACGTTGGAATCTGATACAACAACAAGATAGTCTACCTACAAATAAACAACGGATAGCGGAAACTGAGAATAACTCTACTATATCAAAAGAAACTAATGAAGATAAGAGGCATAAACATATAAGGGATGACCTAGTTATCATAAGAAATTGTCAAGGTAAACAAATTATATGTAAGGAAAATCAAGCTTGTGAGGGAAAAAAGAAACGAACGTCGACTCTGAAAAGACCTTCCCAAATTACTCTCACACCATTATTTGACTGACGTGGCAACCATGATACCTTGAATAGAGGAAATATCCTTCGACTTTTTAAATCTATACCATCATTGGAAAAAGTGACAACAGAAGATATTGATTGTGTAAGCTTTTTACAAAATCCTGATGGCAGACAACCAATAACATTGCTAACTGTAAATACTGATTCTATAGTGGACCAAATCTTGCAAGATCAGAAGTTTTTCACAGCTGGGGGATAAAAATCAGCCAACCAGCCCCAAAGGTGTATCCAGCTCCACTTATAATAGAACAAAGTCCTATTAGAAGAAAGTCCTATGAAAAGACCAAACGGGATGAAAGACGAAAGATGAAAACTGTGATGATGAAAAGTCCGTGGATCAAGGAAAAGATAAAAAGATAAAAGAAAATAAAGGAATAAATGAGAAATGGAAAATGACAGCTTTGCATGGTAATATCGAACAATGACAGAACAAATCACAAGATAAAACAGAAGAATTAAATACAATAGAGATATGTTCATGGAACATAAATGGTTTATGTAAAAAAATAAAAAATGCCCAAATAGAGTCACTAACAAATTGTTATCAAATTATATCATTGCAGGAAACCTGGGAAATGTATCCTTTTATGCTACAAGGATATAAAGGATATTTTGTTCCTACAAGAAGACATTACAAATTTGGACGCCCGTGTGGGGGCCTGGCAATATTCTTATTGATTGACCTGAAAGTTGAACATAGGCAGCTAGACACGAATAATTCTAACTTCCAAGCTGTGAAGTTGAACTATTTAATAAGTAAGAAAACAAATCACAAACTCTAATATTAAATAATATATATATACCACCTAAACAGATAGCAAGGAAGGAGACGTGTGCTTCTCTTACTATCTTCTTGTTGGACAAAATAATGGAAGACCCATCTGTAGATTTTATTGTTACAGCAGATTTTAATATAAATCTGTTAATACAATTCATATGGGACGACTTTATACAGTCCCAAAATCACCAATGGTTAATCCCAGAACAAGTACTTGATCCGTCAAAAAAAACTAAACTAAATATAATTGGGAGGAACTTCATGATGGACATGGAAGCATTGGGGCTAAGAATGTTAAACGGTAGATTTCAGTGTCATCAGTATAAATCAAGAATAGACTATACTATGGTATCTATAAATATCTTTGACAAAATTGCTTTTTACCAGCTAAAAAAAGTATTTGATAGCGACCATAGTCAACAAATAGTCCAAGTGAAATTGTTAGGCTCAAAACATCAAAATTACTTAAACATGCATGGACAGATCTGTACTGCTAACTATAGAAAACTTACATGGAAAACAAATAATATGGACAGTACAAAGAAAAAGGCACGAGAACTAATTAAAGAATGCTTGAGCAATGGGAACATTTCACACAGAAAATAGTTGCACCGTATGATACCTTTTTTCGTGTTAAAAAAAATCATATGGTTCAAAGGGAAAAAAAGGATACTACCATCAATTTCCGACACACAATCAAAAAAATCAGACGGACCCACAATAGACTTAGGAAATCGCTAAATAAGCTCCCAAATAATGAAGATATACAAATAAAACTTAAAAATGCCAACAATAAATTGAGGAAACTAATTTGGAACGAAAAAAACTAAGTCAACGAGGAATTGTGGGCAAAAGTCTTCTATGCCAGTAATCAAGCAAACTCAAGGGAGTTTGGGAAAGTGATTAATGGATTAACTAGGCCGAATAAATCTGTGGTTACATTTCTGGGCTATATATTTGACAAAGGTATTTAATGAAATCGTACAAACGGGGCTGGTTCCAAAATCATGGAGAGGGTCTTTAATATCTCCTATTTTTAAAAAAGGAAATTGGCAAATACCAGAGAATTACCGTCTGATTACCCTTCAAGACACTGATGCAAAATTGTTTGCAGGGCTTTTACTATCGAGTTTGACAGACTGGGTAAAGGATAAAAGGATATTGCCCCCAAATCAAACAGGGTTTATAAAAGGCTTAGGAACCTCCACAAATATATAGATTTTATCTGTATTAATGGATAAGGCACTTTTAGCTAAACAGCCTTTGTATTTTTGCTTCGTCGACTTCAAATCGGCCTTTGATTGTGTGAACAGACATCGTCTGTGGAAAAAACTCAAAGATCAAGGCATTCCAAACTTACTATTGAGAATGATATAACTATTGTACACTGATACTTGGATCAGGGTAAGAATTGGTGACGGGCAAACATTAACCAACAAGATACTTACGACGGGAGGTCTAAAACAAGGGTGCGTTCTAGCACCACTGCTATTTAATCTATTTTTAGCAGACCTCTCAACTGCATTGAATGAGGTAAATGCACATCCCCCTAGATTAGCAGATAAACAAATATCTAATCTGCTGTACGCAGATGATGTTATTCCTATAAGTCACACCAAAGTTGGGTTGCAAAGGTTAATAGACCGTATATCAACGTATGCAAAACAAAATGATATGGTGATAAATGAAACAAAGACCAAAGTAATGGTAGTTACGAAAAACTACAAGGCTTAAAAATAAATATAAATGGATGATGGTGGGAATTAGATTAGAACAAGTTGATTCCTACCGGTATCTTGGAGTTATATTTAATGATAGTGGAAATTTTCTTCCTCAAAAAAAAGAAATTACAAGAAAAGCCAATAGTTTGATTGCTGCATTTAGGATTCTTCAGAAATCAATAAGTGATTTGTTTTATTGCCCTTTACTAAAGATCATTTCAGCAAAGCTATTACCTACCCTGACATATGGCTGTGAGGTATTAAATGGGAAAGATGCAGAGATTTTTAACAATGCAATTTCAAAAACGTATAAAATCTAATTTTGCCTGCCGAAAAATGCCACACAAGCACAGGTGAGGCTGGAATTTGGGATAAATAACCAGCTACTAGCAAGAAAAGGACAAGCTCTTAAAGTCTGGAATCGAATACAATACGACCAAGAAAATCAAATGTCCCAGCTATTATGGCAAGAAGTCAAATATAATAGGAAGCTACAGGCTTGGGCTTACCTAAAAAGAGCAAAGGAAGAATTTGGTGTAATATCGATTTGGGAGAATACTACTACCCAAGAAACCTTTAAAAAAACAATTAACAAACTTATTAATCATCTGTCCCTGATAAAAGACAAGGATATACTTGTAAAAAGAAAACATGCATGGCCGATCATAAATTGATTTATCAAAAAAGAAGTCCAAGGATATTTAGAAATACCATGGTCACAGAAAAACAAGAAAGTCTTTTATCAGAGCACGCTTTGGCTTATTGCCGGGTTTATTTCATTTACCCACATGGAAAAAGACAGAAGACAACATTGAATGTAGGCTATGTAAATGTGGGAAAGAGAACATTATACATTTACTATGTCTTTGCCCCAAATTAGAAACGGAAAGGATTTTTTTTTTAAAGAGACTATTTAATGACTGTGGACTAAGGACATGTAGGCAAGCAATGATGGCATGCCTAAATTCTAAAGATATATTTATGATCTCTGCTCTGTTGGAAAAAAACTAGAGGAGAAATGTTTGATATTTTTTTTTTATTATATCCCAAACTATATCGTATATTGTATTTAGAGACATGAAAGCAATTGTGAATATAGTGTTTTAATTATTTTATATTTGATGATATTTTAATCACTATTTGTAAGATTTTAATTAATAAAACAAATAAAAATACACTTAAACTTAAACTTAAACATAAACTTAAACATCGTAGGTGCGTGTTGCTCTTCTCCCTTGAAAGGTCCCTCTCCAAGTGTGTGTCACCTAACCATGTATCCCCATAATATCAAAAGTACGAGTCTCCAGAAGCAGCTGCTTTAGTATGTTTTGTCTAGGTGCCAGAGCCTGTTCAGAGTAGAATAACAAGGGGCTTTGTTTATCGACCTTGCTCACAATGTTCAGACTAAACTCCAGAAACAGGCAGAGAACGAACACAGCAGACAGGTCTCACGTGAAAGGCATAAACAGAGTATTGCAAAAATAAAGCCATGTAGTAATGTGCGCAAAAGCTGCATCATGGCTGCAGGGCTCATGCTAACTTAGTGATGTCGACAATGTCCCTATCGGCCATGTGACACCATAATGACTGGCATGTGACCTCTATATCTTGTAATGCTCTGGCTTATGTACCATTTCTTACAGGTTGATTTCAACCTAGATGTCTGTGTGTCTCTATGTAATGTGTGTGGGTGCCTGTGTTTGTGTGTGTGTGTTGGATGCAAAGTGCTCTGACACCCTACATGGGTATGAGTGGCGCTATTTAACTAATCAAAAACATCTGAAAGAGCATGGTTGTGGAAACTTGAGGGGCGTTGTTAAAAGGTGTTGTTGGTGAGGAAATCTTGGTGTGGCGGCTGCTGTTTTCATAATCATAAGTAGCACAGGTAGTGTTAATGTGTCTGTTGCAGAGAACGTATGCCTTGTAGTTCATAATGTAGGTAAAATGTAGGTAGATCAGAGGGTTACTGATTTTTGGTAGGGAGTCCCTTTTGTTACTTGTACTTCATAGGTTAAAATCCTAATGTAGAACAGGGTTCTAATACCTGCCACAAAGTGGCATTACCCGTGTACAATTATTTGCAAACTGTGAATGTAGACACAGCATTATGTTAAACATGTATGACCGTTTTCTGTGATAAATGTAACAAGTGGCAATGTGTTGTTTACTAGAGTTATTTTTAAAGTAACTCTGGCTGCTCTACCCCACAGGATCTCCCAGAAATAACTGTGAGTGATAACGAAACGATCGCCTTTCAGCAAGGTATAGATACTTAGAGTTCTATAGTTCTTAGACATTTTATTAACCGCGGTGTCTCAGCAAAGCTGTTTTTCTAATTGTATTCTTATGTATGTGTGTTTTTACAGGTTATGACTCTAAAGTACAACTGGCTGTTGATGCTCTGCAGCAAATCCTGGAGGGTCAAGACGCAGCACACAACGTGCAACATAATCCTGCTGTTACAGGTAAACAAAAAGGTCCTTGCCATAAACGGTGTTTAATCATGAGGCCCTGATAGTGCAAACCCCCATTGCTGACTTATAGGAGGGGTCCTCAGAGAGGCGGCTAAGGTATTGCATTATACTGTAAATGTGCCTTTCTTTCTTTACAGTTCCCATAGAGGCGTACAAAGGGCAGTGGACTGGAGCAAGAGTTAGAACCATGAGCAAAAAATGAGATGCTAAAAAAGGAAGTCTTCAGCTTCTAAAGATGGTCCTGCTACAAAGAAAGGAGAATATTGGTGTGTTTTTACAAAATACAGAATCAAAAGAAACGTAATGCTTTTTTTCTCCCAACCAGAATGGGGCTTCATCATATAGTCCTGGGGTATAAAATATGTTGTAGAAGTTAGGCCTCAGTGGGAGAGGGCTTGGGGGGAGCTGTATTCATCTGTACAGGGTCTTTATTTTTTTCTAATGTATATTTTTATGTTTACATCCTAGAAATGCGGCAAAAGGTCTCTAGAGAAAGTCCCAGTGGGGCTAAGAGGACGTCTACACCTGTAAAGGACACCACAAAGACCCTTCAAAATGTCCACACAACTTCCATTGTGAGCAGGCATGTGCGTCCGGACAAACCACGCACTTACCCTGTATATATCAACCCTAGACCTAATACTGTATTTAATGCATGCTCCACTTTAGAAGTCAACCCTAATGCCCCAGAATATGAGTTTCTATACCAGAAAACTGCACTAGGGACACATATCAACGATATTCCGTAGGCTGTCAGAAAGATAAAATGGCAGCTGAACTCAAAGACCTTAGAACTGGAGATGGAGTGAAGCGAGAACAGGCCAATGACGAATGCCTAGAGAGAGATAATGCAAAGGCCGGAAAGGTGTTTACAAGCTTGTCAATCAGCAGCGACAGACATAGAGGTTATGCCCATATGACTAGGCCTACAGCCTACAGTTTATCATTTATTAATAAAACTGGACTCAGGTGAAATATGTGAATGACTATAGCCCTTCAATTCTTTCGTGCCTCAAGAACAAAAAGCACCTAGAGCTCCTGAAACACAGTCTATACGATCCACCCCCTTGACAGAAAAATATAAATCAGACCCTAATAGACAGCAAAACATAATTGTAGGAGAGAACCTCCCGAGATCCAGACATGTGATGCCCTCAAGGGGTAAAAGCTGAGAGACTCCAACATCCTGAGCACACAGAAGGGTCAGATGTAGGGACTGTAACAGGAACAGCTGCAAGTATGGTGTGGTACTTTAGAATTTGGGACCGCGTAGGAGGCAGGGCCCTACCCCTGTCTATCCGTGTATTAGCGAACCGCGAATGGTCAATGCGGTATGTACAAGTGCTTTATATAGCGTTTCATTGATAAATGCACTATGTATACGTTATTATACATTGACTCCGTGGGTTCCATCTTAGAGCAGTGGCCATCTTATGGTTGCCCTCACATAGGCTACATATCATGAAGCAAATACGGGCCTTTAGAGCACATGTGCCTTCCTTTGACTTCTCTGTGACCTGGGCAGCTTGGCTCCGCTGCCCCAGGTCAGTCCGGTCTCACGAGCTCACCATCCTTCGGCCACCTGTGATTAGCATCAGGGTTTGACACACCATAAAGCCTCTTTCACACCTGACTGTTCCTGCTTTATGGCTTGTTTCCCAAACAGGAGATGCTCGTATTTATTGGGGCCTGTTGATATCTGATGTGGGATCTGAGCCTTGCTGGGTAAATAATTGTGGGCTGGCTGAACTGGAATGTGGGATGGTCATCATGACTCTGCCTTTTCGTTTGTAATGTACACATTGATATGGCCATATCATAAAACAAGGAATGTATGCCTGAAGCAGGATATTTTGTATTTAAGGAGAAGCCCGTTTCTGTAGTTTTTAGCAGTCTCCTGAGAACATACACGCTGTTGTACTTCTAGGATGCCTGTAATTGGTCTGCAGCCAATAAACTGATCTTTGACTTCACCCAGAAGACTCTGTGCTTCTGTAGGTCTGAAACAGGAAGAACCCGAAGTCATAGGGTGTGTTCCCCTGCACCGCTGAGCTTAAAATTCCCAGTACTTCAATGGAGCTCACAAACACAGCCCGTACCTTTCAAATAGGCTGTGGGAGGCTGCCTAAAAATGGATGGGCCAGTAGGAAACAAAAGTAGAATAATAGTGCTGAACAGCACAGGCTTTTAATAAGTAAATTTAAAAATGCACTACACAGCAGCTTGAAAATACATCTGTGCATAGCCTAAGCCCAACCCCCTAAAGTGATTCCCCCGAGAGCTCACCAAAAAGCACGATTTCTCAAGCATGTTTTAGAAGCAATACAAGTTACAGACATACTGTAGAGAGATTAAACGCTACAGAGCCTTACAAAGAATTTAGGTTTGTTTGACCTAGAGTGCATACGGTCCTCTGATCTTGGGGTTTAAGCCATCCATCATGACGTGCAAATGCTTATTGAAAGGTTGTTACACGATGTGGGGCCTAATGATTTCTTCCAACTACGCTTCCAGGGTAAGTGCATTGACAGCCCTTTGTTCACCAGACAAACGCCTTGCAACATGTGTGATGCTGTGGAATTTCTAGAAAACCTCTCTAGTCTTTTATAAAGTAAGGTTGAAATGCCATCTATGGCACCTTCATAGTCATTGCCCTCATTGTAGAAGGTCATGAGGGTGGTGTTTCTAGGCCTTTCAAGAGTGTACTTACAGTAAATCCCTTGACAAGAAACAATTGTCTTGCAGCCAGCATCATAGGGCTACTGCTGGATTGCAGCGCCCCAGATGCTGTCATTTGTCTAGAGCGGATAAAGCTCCTGCAGGCTTGAAATACTGCCCGACTTCCTCGTTGGCTTTGGGGACCTAGGTCTTTTTGAGAACTATTTTGTCAACACAGTGAAATTTCATTATCATAACCGTTCTTGGAAGTACTTTACAACTGGGGAGTGTGTGAAAAAACAGACCGAATATGTTCTCCACCATGAAAATCACTTTTGTGGTATCTTGTAAATTAAGGGATTTCTGGGAGCCAAGTGTAGGAGAGTAGGATCTGCTTCACATGGGTACCCCCTCTTTTTGCTGGTGTTTCATTGTTTTTCGACCTCAGTCTGGCTGTGGCCCAGCTAATCAGGACCACAGCCTAGCTGCTTCCTCTCTAAAATGGTTTGCATGTACATGAGGTACCTATCTAATTGGATTCTGGAGTGCCTTATAAGCACCTAGTATATGGTATACTATGTACCTAGGGCATAGGTACCTCAGAGGCCTACCAGGGGCTGCAGCATATATTATGCCACCCCTGGGAAGCACTCCAAAATGGCAACACAGGTCTGCTACTGCAGCCTGGGTAAGGGTGTGATTGAACCCCTTACCCTGGTATAGGCTACCTATATCCACATCCACATATATATACAGACACATATAAACCTATAAGCCACTCCTATGCTGGCCTTGACAATCCTGAAGGCAGAGTGCTTGGTTTTGTGTGAGAGGGTGCCCAAGCATAAGCTGAGCCCCTCTGCAGCTTTCGGAAATACTTCCTTATGGCTGTTCTGTGATACAGCCATACCATATACACTTAAGTGCATTATAACCTCACAGTAAATACTAACTTTGGAATGGGTGCATCAAAACATGTTGTGTTTGGTGTCAAATGCTTTGGAATACAACCCCCCCCCCACCAGTTCTGGGGGCGGGGGTAGCATTCCACCCTTCTAGAGGGAGAGACATGTTCACACTGGTCAAACCCGGTAGGACTTTCCTGAGCCCTGGCATCACAAAATGGATGCCTCTGCCACAGACACGGGTCTGGCCTCCTGCTGCTGACTGAAACTCTGGCAGGGGAGGCCTGGACAGTAGGTTTCCTTTCGAAGGGAGGTGTAACCACCTCCCCAGACAGGCAGATGTGTATTGGGGCTGGGCGGGAGCACTCTCTGGTGCTTTGAAGTCCTGCACTGGGGTCACATTTGGTGTCCTTGTGCATAGTCCAGTTCAAACCGGTTGCAGGGGCTACCAGCCCCTGCTCTGGCGTGAAACTGGACAAAGGAAATGAGTGTAACCACCCCTCTTTCCAAACCCACCCATAGGTGGGGCCTTAGATTTAGTCCATCCCCTAAACTTGGTATAAGTATAGGAATCCAGTCCCTGGGACTTTAGATTACCCTGGACGAAACTCTGCAACATATATCCTGGACCTTCGACTTTCTATCATGACTAGAAGATGGAAGAAATCTCCCTTGGGGTCAAGGAGTGACTCCCCTGCTTGGCAGGCACCAAAGAAACAACTGACCGGCCTGCATCGCTGAATCTCCCGCCGTACGCCAAAGTCTTTGCATCACCAGAGGTGGATTTCTAGACTTCCTCGAGGCTACCCTGAGTCCACAGCAAAGCTGAGGCCCGTGGCTATCGTGGGTGACGTGAAACCATGACCCCTGGACACCGTGAACTTTTGCAGCAACACTATCTTTCTGGTACTCCTTGAAGTTGTGCTTTGGTTTCCGAGTAGCCCCTTCCTTGAGCACCTCCTGCACTGAAGATTGTTGGCCTCCACTACACGAGTGACCCGTGGGACAGCTTCAAGTGAGACGGCTTGAGGCTCCTTCGCGATCACTAGCCTGTTGGCTAGCAGGTCCCCACGAAGGCAACTCCTCTTCTACTTGGGCTTTCCTGGTTGCGCCAGACATGCCCTGACTTACCCTTGCTGGGTGAGTCCCTCAGCCCTTGCTGTTCTGCACCGCAGTCCTTTCTCTTCATTCCAATGACTTGCCGTTGCCAAGGCTTGTTGGGTCAATTCTGGCCGCCAACACTGCAGCACTCGACAGACTTTGTGGGAAAGCTTGAATACAGCTCATGGACTTTGTCGACATCTCCTGGACCTCGTGGCTGAAGAGTCAAGACACCCATCAACTCACCTGAAGCACCCCGACATCTGTGGGCATTGGTCCTTCCTGCCCTTGGTCACCGGCTAGTAACACAGACTCTGTCCCCTCTGCTTTCAGGTTCCTTCCTTCCTATATCCTGGCTTGGATCTCTTCGGACACTTCTCTTCACGGCAGCAGCAGTTCTTCGCAGGCTTCCATTGAAATCGACAACGCGACCCGACACCAAAAGACAACTATGCACCCAGCTTCCCTGGGTTAGGTAACTCGAGTACTCTGGTGCTCCTGTCGGTGCTAGCCCTAGAACTTCTTAAGTTCAAAAGGGTTTGGTCCTGACTCGATTCTAAGTGTCCCTAATGTTTAAATTTCCAACCGCGACATTGCCCATAGAAGCTAACGGGAACCTGCGGTTGTGTTTACACACTGCATACAGTCCCTGTGGGTCCCCTGTGTCACTACCTTGGGTGGTTCCTTTGGGTCCCAGCGATTCTACAGGCTCTAGGCCTTGTGTCTATCCCAGTTGTGGTTCTAATACCACTTTTATGGTATATGGTTTGGTACGCCCCTAGGGCCCAAACGTGTATTTGTGCTATTACTGATAATTGCTAACTTGTAAACAAAGTACTTCTATCTCCAGTCTCATTAAAGAGACTAGAGGGGTGTGTTTTATCCTAAATACATATATTTTGAATACATAACTGGTGTAGTTGTCCTTTAATTTGATCATTCAAGAGATTATAGACTGGTAAAACTAGCTGTTTTACATTCCTTCAAGACTTAGCCTGAAGGCTGCTCTCCATAGCTACCACTAGGAGAGCTTTCAATAAAGGTTGTCTTTAACCATTCACCATAAGGGGTTGTTTGGACTGATACAAGGTGCCCACTAGAACTAGTGGACAGCATATATCAGGCCACCTTCTCACACCATGTATGTGTGCGCCCATTGCGATCACATCTACAACACTCAGGCAAATCACCAGTGTGAAATGCACTGTAAGATGTTTCAAAGGGACGGCTGTGCCATAGACGCTGTCCAGAAGGTGAAATGTTGCACTTTTAAACTAATTTGTCGCTCGCAAAACCTGCTTGAGCATACACAACAGGGATGTTATGTGCATCCTTAAAAGAGATTATGTAGGGTGCAGGCATTTCATGGAACAAGATCAAAAATGCAAAGGCATACAATGCCCCAGGTGTCAGGCATCTTTTCAAGCTGGAAGACAACACCAGTGTTACATGGTTAAAGGACAACCAAAAGACCAAAACAGAAGACTGCATAGTGTTCGACATAAAGTGTACAAAAGAGACAGGTGTACACAAATCTAAATATATTTGCGCTCACCATCTAACTTCCAATGACAACTGAGTATACCATGATGGCACATAACTCAAAAGCGTATGACACTTTCTTCATTTTGCAAAATGTGATTTGTGAAAAGATGGCCGTAGAACTTATTACCCCATACTCCAAACTGATGTTATGAACGGCCGGACCATTACAAATAATGTTCATAGATACCTTGAATTTTCTGCCCATGATTTTGAGCAAGCTGCCAAAAGCCTGTGGTTTACACCAGTGTAAAGGTTATTTCTCATACTTGTTTAACACCAGGGGAAATTAGAATTATATGGGCCCCATGCTGCTGCCCCACAGCTATGTTGTTAAGTATATGATGCCAGTGATGAAAGAGCAAAACACACAAGATGATGGACGGAATGTTGCACATTGGCAAAACATTCACCCCCAGTCACAGATTTGGGTTTAATCCATTGTTATTTTGCTCACCACACCACCCCAGTTCAGACACGGCCATATGCAAATCAGTCTTGACCCTGTGCCTCATGGGAACAGTCCGGCCCGAACTGCCAAGTCATGTCTTCCCTGGACCGGAATCAAGCATCCTAGGATCGGTTACGGGGTTTCACCCCTCTTCAGCCAGGATAGCTTGTCTCCAGTGGCATAGTGAGCACGGGACCCAAGTATGGGCATACCCTTCCAACATTGGGCGAACAGCAAAACACACAAGATGATGGACGGATTGTTGCACATTGGCAAAACATTCACCCCCAGTCACAGATCTGACTTTAATCCATCGTTATTTTGCTCACCACGCTGCCCCAGTTCAGACACGGCCATGTACAAATCAGTCTTGTCCCTATGCCTCATGGAAACAGTCCGGCCCGAACTGCCAAGCCATGTCTTCCCTGGAACAGAATCAAGCATCCTAGGACTGGTTTCAAGGTTTCACCCCTCTTCACCCAGGATAGCTTGTCTCCAGTGGCATAGTGAGCACGGGACCGACGTCTGGGCATACCCTTCCCACATAGGGCAAACAGCAAAACACACAAGATGATGGACGGAATGTTGCACATTGGCAAAACATTCACCCCCCAATAACAGATCTGGGTTTAATCCATCGTTATTTTGCTCACCGAGCCACCCCAGTTCAGACACGGCCAAATGCAAATCAGTCTTGACCCTGTGCCTCATGGGAACAGTCCGGCCCGAACTGCCGAGCCATGTCTTCCCTGGACCGGAATCCAGCATCCTAGGACCGGTTTCAGGGTTTCTCCCCTCTTCAGCCAGGATAGCTTGTCTCCAGTGGCGTAGTGAGCACGGGACCCACGTCTGGGCATACCCTTCCCACATAGGGCGAACAGAAAAACACACAAGATGATGGACAGAATGTTGGACATTGGCAAAACATTCACCCCCCAGTCACTGATCTCGGTTTAGTCCATTGTTATTTTGCTCACCACGCCACCCCAGTTCAGACATGGCCATATGCAAATCAGTTTTGACCCTGTGTCTCATGGTAACAGTCCAGCCCGAACTGCCAAGCCATGTCTTCCCTGGAACAGAATCAAGCATCCTAGGACTGGTTTCAAGGTTTCACCCCTCTTCACCCAGGATAGCTTGTCTCCAGTGGCATAGTGAGCACGGGACCGATGTCTGGGCATACCCTTCCCACATAGGGCAAACAGCAAAACACACAAGATGATGGACGGAATGTTGCACATTGGCAAAACATTCACCCCCCAATGACAGATCTGGGTTTAATCCATCGTTATTTTGCTCACCGAGCCACCCCAGTTCAGACACGGCCAAATGCAAATCAGTCTTGACCCTGTGCCTCATGGGAACAGTCCGGCCCGAACTGCCGAGCCATGTCTTCCCTGGACCGGAATCCAGCATCCTAGGACCGGTTTCAGGGTTTCTCCCCTCTTCAGCCAGGATAGCTTGTCTCCAGTGGCGTAGTGAGCACGGGACCCACGTCTGGGCATACCCTTCCCACATAGGGCGAACAGCAGAACACATAAGATGATGGATGGAATGTTGCACATTTTCAAAAACGATGGATTTAGGCCCTGATCTCTGTACTGGGATGAATGTATGACATTGTTCTGCATTGTTTCCATCAATAGTTCTTTTTGCATATGTCACCCCGAGTGGGAAGGGTATGCTGAGACATGAGTCCCGTGCTCTCCATGCCACTGGAATCAAGCTATCCTGGCTGAAGAGGGGTGAAACCCCGAATCTGGTCCTAGGATGTTTGTTTCCAGTCCAGGGAGGACCTGGCCTGGCAGTTCGGGCTGGACTGTTCCCCTAGGGCACAGGGTCAAGACTGATTTGCATATGGCTGGGTCCAAACTGGAATGGCATGGTGAGCAAAAAAACGATAGATTTAGGCCCAGATCCCTGTACTGGGATAAATGTATGACATTGTTCTGCATTCTGTCCATCAATAGTTCTTTTTGCAATTCTCACCGCGGGTGATGAAAGAGAGCTTTCTACAATGGTATGATGAAAACCGCAAAAATAACGTTCACTTTCAAACAGAGTTGAAAGCTTATTGCCAGGATGTTGTAATAATCCTGCAAAAAGCCTTAAATCTCTTCAGAGATGTTGTGATGGAGATGACTAAACAGGAAAAGAGTTTGAAACCCAGCACCCCCAAATGACAAAATCCATAGAATACATAGACCATTTTCAAAACATTGTGCTTGCTTCCATGTGTATGTCTATCTACAAACACATGTTTTTAACCTGTGTAACCGTAACCAGAAACATTATTGAACCCATCTATCCAATGGGTCATGTACGTGTCTGCCAAGGAAGCATGCACATTCAACACGCCTTACAGGGTGGTGCATATCGCATGGGTCCTTATTACCTAGATGGGTAAGCTGTAATTAAGGGTGTGCCAACTGCCTTTGAATACAACAAATGTTTTTACCACGGTTGTCCTTGTTGTTACAAACCCGACAAGTTTAACAGACCGTTGGATACCAAGTTGAACACCTACACAAACTTACTCTGATGAAGACCCAATATGTTGAAAACTGTGGCTTTGTTACAAAATTCCTCTGGGAGCATTAGCGGTTACATATGCTAACATCCAACTTCACTCTATCATTAACAGTCGAGAGTTGCCAGAACCTTTTAGAGCCCCTCAAACCTTATTGGGGGGTTGTACGAATGCTATACAGCTGCACAGGGTAATAGGAGAGGGTGAGAAAATACATTTCTATGATTTCATCGGTATGTATCCATTTGTGAACAGATGAACCTATAACCCTTAGGCCACTCGTCATCATATATAAGGACTTTACACTCATACTTACAAGGTATTCTCTACAGCTCAACGACGCTCGCGCTGCTGCTAGCGACTGAATTTTTAACCATCCCTGTTGTGTATTTGTTTTGTTGCTTTATTCTTTTCCCCTGATTTTAATGGTGTTCAGGTTGCGATTAGGCTGGTAACTTTCCCCCCCTCTTACCGCATGTAAATTTGTCTTCATCACCGCCGCTTTGGTGGGTCCGGGTCACGGGGATTCCCCGGGGTGGATGTCATTTTGGCTTGGGCAGTGGATTTTCTGGCGGGCGCCATTTTGAGCGCTACAGCGCTCGGGTTAGCCTCGCGGGACGCCTATTTAAAGCCGCTTCCTCCCGCGCAGCGGTACCGCGCAGTGGGATGCCGTCGCTTAGCCGGAGTCGTGCCTGAGTCCTGCCCGTCCGCGCTAGGGACGTGCGGGGCATGCGGGGCGTTGCAGGTGGGTGTGCCTGTATTTGTAGCTAGGGTGGAAAGATGATCACGTATTCTAATGAGACGCTACGGTCCATTGGTTTGACCATCACTAAATGTAATCAGGTTATCCACCCTTTAAGCGGCCCGTATTGCTGCGCCTGTAAAGGTTGGGCTCTGACCTCTCCTGCTCCTATTCGCCAGAAGCCTGCTGCTGTAAATGTAAATGTAAATGTAAATTGATACTTGTATAGCGCACTACTCACCCGCAAGGGTCTCAAGGCGCTTGTACGAATACCGCTGTGGAACCCATCCTGGCTTTCCCTGTGAGGCGTCCACTCCTGGGCACCCCCAAGGTGGAGGCCAGGCATCCTTAGCGTTGTGGGGGCCGTTGTGGAGATTAAGCAAGCTATTGCCCAGAGTTGCAGAGTGGGACTCCATGATTGGAATGGCACCGAGGCGAGAATTATCAGGTCCGTGGAATTTTGAGCCCAAGACCCGCCGAGGCGAGGAATTGAACCCTGGTCCCGGGCAAGACCTCTGCATCAGGGTCTGCCGCTCTAATCATTGAGCCACACTTCTCCACTTCTCGCTGTTACTTCTCCGAGTTCGAGTCCGAGTTCGCTGAACGCCCTGCGGATATTCGGCCTGAATTTTAGGTCATTGGTATCGCATCATCAAGATATCCTTGACCTTATGCATGACGAGTTCCCTGATATTCTCGCCATTACCGAAACTTGGTTGCAGGAGGATGATGCAGCGATAATCAATCTTGCCTTTCCATCGGAATATTCTATTTTCACCCTTAATCGCCCTACTAGAGGGGGGGGGTATTGCACTTGTGGTGAAATCCAATTTCTCCTGCATTTGGAATGCTTTGCATATTGCTGGGTGTGAGAGTGCCTCTTTTAAGATCGGGATTAGCTCCCAGTATTCAATCTCGGGGATGGTGGTCTATCGCCCCCCAGGTAATGACGTTGCGTTTAGAGAGGCTTTCCCTGACGCTGACAGCACTCTGGCAATTGGTTGTGCCAACTTCTCTATATTGGGAGATTTGAATTTCCATTTTGATAACCAGAGTGCCCCGGCTGTATGTAACTTTCTTGCGGATCTTGAGGCCCTTCAATTGTTCCAAAGAGTCTCTCAACCAACTCACACAGGAGGGCATATATTGGACCCTTTTTTTCACAAATCTAACGGAAGCCTCAATTCTTTCCGTGTCACCCCTCGGATGGACGGATCATTTTCTAGTGGATATTCGGGTTTTATCACCTGAAATTATTCCAATTCCCTTAGCCCGATCTATCCCTAGAAGACACTGGAGTAAGCTTAGGTTAGAGGATTTTCATCTTGCTCTAACTGCTGATCCGCTTGAACTTTCGGATGATGTTGAATTGGGCTACGACCAGTTCTGTAATTGGATTACCAGGGCGCTTGACTCTTTGATTCCCATACTGACTAGTAAAATCAGTCCTAGAAAGTCTAACCCCTGGTATGACAGTGCGCTACGTGCACTGAAAGGGAACTGCAGGCGTGCCGAGAGAGAATGGCGGAGATCTTACGATACGGTGAAGAAAGCGCTGTATCTGGCCTCTATTAATATCTATCACCGTGCCATTTGCAGAGCTCGTGCGACGTTCTACTCTCCGGAATTCCGTAATAGCCCCAATCCATCTAAGACTATTTTCAAAGCTCTCAAGGATCTGCTGTCTAAGCGCTCTACTTCTCCAGTTATGGCCTCTACCTCGCACTGTGAAGCCCTAGCATCTTTCTTTTTGGAAAAAGTGCAGGGCATCTATCGTGCTTTTCCTGGTATGGGGCCCTCCCAGAAGGCCGCGGTGGTTGTCCCTGCCTTTCCCATGCTGGACTCTCTTCCGTAGCTTCTACCTGAGGCTTTTGACATTCTGGCTCAGAAGGTCAAATCTGGTTCGCCTTTGGATCCGGTCTGTCCTGATCTGTTTAGGAACCAGTCTTTTGTGGGTCGTTCTACAGTTTGTTCCTTGATTAACATTTCATTGGCTACGGGCACGGTCCCAACCAAATGGAAGCGTGCAGTGGTGTCTCCTATTTTGAAGAAGCCAAGCTTGGACGCTTTAAGACCGGAGAACTATCGGCCCATCTCTTTGCTCCCTTGGCCGGCCAAGCTGATGGAAGCTCATGTTAATCAGGCTCTTACCGACCATCTCACCCGAGCTAACATTCTGGACGACACTCAGAATGGGTTCCGAGCTGGGCACAGCACGGAGACTGCCCTTCTCGCCATGGTTGAACATCTCCGGTCGGTGCTGGATCAGGGACAGACGGCGGCGCTAGTGTTGTTAGATCTGAGCGCCGCCTTTGATACGGTCTCGCACCGTATCCTTCTGCACCGCCTGGAAGAGATTGGCGTTATGGGGTCGGCCCTTCAGTGGTTCCGTTCCTTTCTTGACGACCGGTCTTTTTGCGTTGCTACACCTCCCTATCAGTCCAAATTCCATCCTCTGGACTTGGGAGTGCCGCAGGGTTCCTCACTGAGTCCCACCTTATTTAATCTTTACGTGAGACCGCTGGCTGATGTCGTCAAGCAATGGGGCATGTATATGGTCTCATATGCTGACGACACTCAGCTGGCGGTTACCATCAGTGGGGAGGCCGATGTGGACGCCCCCAAGTTCCAGAACGGGCTGAGGGAGGTGGCTAGCTGGATGACTGCCAACTGTCTCCAGCTTAACGCTAAGAAGACCGAGGTTATGAACGTCGGAAAGGGTAGGGATCTCTGGGGTGACAGATGGTGGCCGCCGGAACTTGGTGTGGCTCCAACTCCGGTTATGGAGTTGAGAAATCTGGGAGTGTGGCTGGACTCTACTCTCAGCTTTGTGGGGCACACCAAGAAAACCGCGGCGTGTTGTTTTGGAGTCCTTCGGGGCTTAAGGCCTGTCCTTAAGTTTTTTGACCCCTCTACTAGGCAGATGGTGGTCCAGGCAACAGTTTTATCTCGCCTGGACTATGCCAGTTCGCTTCTGATAGGGAGTAATCAGGGAGAAATTGTTCGTCTTCAACGCGTTCAAAATGCCGCTGCCAGAGCCATTGTCGGCTTGCCTAGGTCCTGCTCGGCCTCCAGCACCCTTCGAGCATTACATTGGCTGCCGATCAAGTCGAGAATTCATTTTAAAGTTTTATGTTTGGCTTTTAAAATTTTGAAAGGATCCGCCCCCCAGATACTTTCGAATCTTATGTCCGGTTATGTACCGACCCGTTCGTTAAGATCCTCGGGTCAAGCGCTTGCAGTAGTCCCGAGGTTCAGGCTTTGCCGAGTTGGTGGGCGCTCTTTTCGGATAAAGGCTGCAGCGCTCTGGAATTCGCTCCCGCTTCAGCTCCGTGCAATTGATGATCTTCTGTCGTTCCGGAAATCCTTAAAAACTTTTTTGTTTTAACCGCTCCCTCTGTTCTCGGTTTTGTGTTGGTTGTGTTATATCTTGTCGCGCGCCAGGACGCCCCTTAGCTGGGGCAGCTGTGCGTGTTATAAATGCTATTAACATAACATAACATATCTGAATACTTTGGGTAGTTAAATGCCAAATCTACCCTCCAAGGTGGCTTCACTTTCCAGTACTCCCATACCAAGTAGATGGGAAGCTAATGTTCCCCTATGTAGAACATGTCATGAAAGTAAAGAGCCCACCGAGTGTAGGCACACTGAAAAACAAAGGATGCTCACAGGGACCTAGTGTGGCATGGAGGTACAGGCAGCCTTAGTAAAAGGATACCGGCTAGGAAGAGTACACGAAGTTTGGCATTTTGAGAGGACCGCAACCCAGCTCTTTTCTGAGTATATTAACTTGTTTCTCACAGACAAACAGGAGGCATCTGGGTATCCAGAATGGTGCACTAGCCAGGATGCAAGGCAAAAGTACATCGATGACTACTACGCTCACGAGGGTGTATGCTTACGGCCCCACCAGAAGACAGTAAGCCAAACTCTGTTTCGACTCCTTATGGGGAAATTTCACCCAGCATACAAACCTGTTAAACACGACCATAATCAAAGATCCTGATGAATTGTTTAAGTACCTTTTCGCACCATTTTATGAGGTGTCCAGCTACGAGTTTATCGATGATGAGACAGCAGCCTTGTGTTGTAAATTCACAAAAGAGTGCCCCACAACATGTAACAACATAAACATCTTCATAGCATGCTTCACAACCACTCACACATGTTTAGAGCTTTATGAGGTTATGGAAAAACTACAGGGCTGTTGTTTGTATCACACTACTTACTCAGTTATTTTTGTACAAAAATTGGGGATAAAAACCCTTCACCAGGTGATTATCTCCACGATTTGACCAGCAAACTTGATAAGGATGAGTATATCATTGCACTCATCTTATCTAGGCCCAAAACATATTCTTACAAAATGACGAACACCACAGTATGTTTGAAAGTCAAAGGCATAACATTAAATGTTAACAACACCTTGAAAATCAATTTTGACAGTCTAAAGGACATGGTGCATGAATACTCGGCAACGGGAGACCGTGAAAATGATAAACAATAGTATTAATCAGCCTAGATTAGTCAGGTCCAAAAAAAAAGTAGGAAATTACAACATAGCCCTTACATATAACGTTATGCTTAGTGTTTGATAAAAGGGTCCTGACTGAGGACTACAAAACACTGCTGTATGGTTATTAAAAGACATAAATGTGGAGGGCCCCTACTTTATGGACACCAGATCGCAACAATTGGCTCCTGCATTTTAGCAGGTCCCTCAAACTGTGGTAAAAGCTACTTTCTAAAGAAGCCCTTGGAAAATGCTCCCGGGAGTTTATCCCAAACCCTTAACAGTATTGTGTGGCTTTATTCTTGCTGGAAAGATCTTTATACTAAACAATCCCGAAGGTTACAACATATCAGGTTTATAGAAGGTATACCTAATAAACTCAATGACAATGCCTTGTTACCTACGAATCTTGTAAAAAAACGTAATTGTAGACAACCTTATCCGAGAAGGTGGGGATCATCGTGAGAAAGCTTTTTATCCAATATTCACACCACCACAATCTAAGCATTGCTACATTGTGCAGAACTTGTTTTACAATGGTAAGAACAGTCATTTTATAGCCCTCAAAACCTCATACTTTGTTTTATTTAAAAATCCCCATGTCAAACAGCAAATATCAATCATAACTAAACAGATGTACCCGGGAAACACCCAGTTTTTCATGGAAGCATTTAACGACTCTACCAAGTAACCCCATGACCACTTGCTGGTCCACTTAAAGGCCCAGAGACTATAAAAAGATGAGCTAAAGACTTTTCCTAACATTCACAATCTAGAACTTATAATATAAGGTGTTGACCATGTCTGGCTGTCTACGTCATAATTTAGTCCAACTAAAAATGCTGGTTACAGCCAGCCCCAATCAAACAAAGGCCAACCTGTGCGTGGCTTCAGACGATTTCAGAAATAGCCCTAAACACCCTAAACGGTAACGTCCCTAATCAGAGCACCAGTTACGGGTGCTGAAGAAGAGGCAGCACCTTATCAAGAAGCTCAGTAATAAAAGGGTAACCCTCATTCCAAGAGTGTAGGAACTGGGGTCACCAGTCCCCCAGGGGGTAGCTTGGCGCGAGCAGGCAGGCACCCGAAAGCTTAGGTGTAAAGTGACCATACAGCACACTCATCCACAGGAACTGGAAACGCACGCAATGACTGACACCACACCAGTGAATTTGAGTAAAAATCAAATAGCTTTTATCTAGATCAGAATCAGGGTAATCAATAATCACAGTATCTCTTTTTCATCAAAGCATTTCATCAAGGATAACATGTCATTGAATGGAATTAATCAACATTTCATTAGGCATGAATAAACCCTTTCGTCAGGCAGGAATAAACATTTCATTCAACCTGGGTAGCTTTAGCAAACAGTATTCCCTCAAGCAAAAATGACGAGTTCATGAAGCACAGATCAGCATTTCATGGAGCATGAGTCAATATGGCATTGGGCCGGATTATCCACTGTTCCTGGGCAAGTGGGGGCCAACAGGGCCCAACTACAGTCTCCCCCAGGGGAGGGGCGATCTCGGGGCCTCCCTCCGGCCTTCCGCCCTTCTCCCCGGGGGTTACCTTTTCCTTTGGCCTCCTCGGGGCCCTTGCAGCGGATTACAGGCAGGTCTGGATTCAGCCAGGGAGCCCCGCTCTGGCAGGGAGCAGGTTCCGGGCCCTCCGATGGTCCCTGTGGCCCGGCAACCAATCACAGCCAGCCTCGAGGAAGGCTCGCCCGCAGCCGCCAATGGCAGCGCATTCTGCGGGGCGTGGCCGCGAGGGCCAATGGGTTTGTGGCGGGGCGGAGACCGGGAGGACGCCCCATCACGTGAGGCGAGATGGCGGCCTCCGGGCCTAGCGCGCCCCACTCTGGATTCCGGCGGCCCTCTCCTGACTGAGGGCCGCCGCGAGGGTCGATCAGCGGGCGTGCCCCCAGCAGAGGAAGCGCCCAGGTTGCGCCGGCGATGGCGGGTCCCCGAACCCCTCAGCGGGCCCCGGGGCTGTCAGCGGCACTCCGCCCACGGGGTGCTGGGCCGTGACGGTGAGTGCTCCAGCAGCGCCTCAGTAGGGGGGGAGGCTGCGAGACCAGGTCAGCAGTTCTGGCGATGCCGCCGGTAACCCAGCGCTTCTCCAGGCCCAGCGGGGGAGCGCTGAGAAGCAGCGCAGTGAGGTTCAGTTCTAGGCAGGACAGGCCACACGACAGTGGCAGTTCAGCAACGGGGACCCAGGTGGAGTCAGGGCACGCAGGGGTGTCACAGCGCCAATACCTGGTTGATCCCCCAGAAGTCCTGTGGGACGTTATAGGGTCTTCTCGGCGCTTGATGGTTCCTGGGCCCTTAGTAGATGATTTCTTAAGGGGGGGGGGGGAGTCAAGTTGGTGGCTGAAGACAGGTTAGTCAGTCACTGCACATCGTCCCTGGGTTCCCCTCCGGCCGGGCCAGATCAGTGGGCTAGTCCAGTGTTCTTCACACAGCTTGGAAGGCAGCACCTAAGCCCTGTCACTCCCAGTGGTATAGGTCCCTGACTAGGCCCTACCACCTAAGTCTCCTGCGTAGGTTCCCCCAGGTCAGTGATGCCCCAACTGACTAAAACGTTTCCCTCCTTCCCTTATAAATGCCCAGGTCAGATGACCACTCTCTAAGGCTGCAAAAAGCAGACCCATCCCCTGTTCTAGAAGGTTCCAGGAGCTTCCCTATTCTAACTAAGGGAGAAAAAGGCGGGCTGGTGTGGCAACAATGTTTAGTGTCCCAGCCAGCTCCTGGCAACTAGGGTGCTACTAAAAAGACCACTCCGCAGTAGCAGGGGCCTGTGGCAGCCATGTTGGAAGAAGAGAGCACCTGCACCTTAGCATTGATTAGCAATGAGAAGGCGCTCGGAGACCTAAGGCCAACGAAAAAGAGGGTGAAAAAAATGAGGCAAGGGCAAAAACACAGGGAAAGACCGCCCTAGGGCTGACAGGTCTAACAAAGAGGAAACTGGTAAAGCAGCCAGGTGGTGTTAAAGGTTCTTTGTTGGGCATAGCTGTGCCAGCAATTACAAGTATCCTATCCAGGCAGGGATGGAGCATGTCACGAAGATGTATCTAGTGACTAGACAACAGTTGGACAGCTGGTACCATCTACGGATGACACCTGGGATACAAGGAAAAATTAGACACTCCATCTGGATGCTGAGATGAAAGAAATTTTGAACAAGTGTGATCTAAATCCGTACGAGAAAGTGGGTCTTTACTCCAGCTCACTAAACAACTTTTTAAACTATTACAAGCAGTGAAATACCAAACAAAATAGACTAACTCTATATGGCCCTGACTCTGAACAGCAGCCATCAAACCCTGTAACGCCTCAACATCTGGCAACACCCACACCTCAATCAATCAATCAATCAGTACATTTGTAGAGTGCACTACTCACCCGTGAGGGTCTCAAGGCGCTGGGGGGGAGGGGTGCTACCAACGCTCGAATAGCCAGGTCTTGAGAAGCCTTCTGAAGGTTAGTAGGTCCTGGGTCTGCCGTAGGAGTATGGGGAGGGTGTTCAAGGTCTTGGCGGCGAGGTGAGAGAATAATCTGCCATCGGTGGTCGCTGTTCAGATACGGGGGACAGTGGAGAGGGTGAGGTCGGCTGAGCAGAGCTGTCGGTTCGGGGTGTGGAAGGTGAGTCGTCTGTTGAGGTACGCTGGTCCTGTGTTGTGGATTGCCTTGTGTGTGTGGGTGAGGAGCTAGAAGGTAATCCTCTTGTTCACGGGAATCCAGTGCATGTCTCGCAGATATCTTTATTGACAATATGTTAAAAAATATAAGTCAGAGATACCGGGGGGCAGCACACATGCTGTGCAGTACATTTGCAGCTTCTAAAGGATTGTTGGGTCCCGTAGGTACCACCTAGTCAAAGGTCTCACGTACCCCCAATTCAATATCTCTCCAGAATGCAACGGATAACATGTGTGACTTATTCTTCCTATATTCCTATAGTAGATGATACTTGGACTGCAGAACTGGTTGCAATTAACACCTCTAACTATTCAACCTGGTTCTGTCATCTTTTAAAGCATTTTAATTACGGTGATGGTGCCAGAATAAAAATCAAAGTCTGAAGTCATGTTTTAAATTCCATAATTTTAGACAGTTGCCATTACACATATATACATTACATGGTGTTACAATTTTGACAAACTGTGTATTCCATGTTAACAAAGGCATTCAAATACACATTTATTATATTTCTAAATGTCATAACCTATGACATTTTACTAATAAAATATATACAGTGTTCCCCGCATGTGATGACTACCCTCATCTTGTTATATTCCCCCCGGCAGCAGCTTTTTTTACATACCTAAATATAGGTTTTGTATAGATGCTATGTTCGGGAAACTCTGCTGAACTGTCAAACACTGTGACCTTGTCAATATCCATAAACAGGGCTACCCAGTGTGTTCCATCCTCTGTGTTCTGTGATCTGTGTTTAGGACAAGCATGTGGGATCTTTTTACCCCTATTTCCCCAGGTAACCTATCGCTTTGAAAAACCCCGAAAAAATATTTCCTAGCGTATATATGACAGCGTAAGAACTTCTGTATCTAAATCATGTCCATATCACCATTTTTGAAAGATAGTCAAATAAAATCAGCTGGGCGTGGTTGACCTGAATGACACCTTCAAATACAGAGATTGCAACCATGTTCGCATTCACAGGCAATGGTTGACTAAGCTGTTTTTCAGCTTTTAGAGTTCGGTTTTTGACAAAGTGATATGGTCCCCGTCTTTCATGTCAGGAGTCAGATCGAATACGAACAGTGTGTATCTGGACCCATATCCTTCTCGTGACATGACGACCCCACATTCCCGAAGTATTTCTCAGTTATCAAAACCAGACAAAGATACTCCCTGATAAAATTGTTGGTTCCAAAACTGGGTGTGTAGAGTTTAGCAGGAATCACAGATTCCACATTTGCCAGAGCCGTGTAGTTAATGTCATGAAATTGAAAGGGTTTGAGGCAAAGAGACCGCTAAAAGGGGTTTTGTCCACAAAACCGATGATAATAAGTTTGGGTAATTGCCCCAGAAATAAAGTTTGCTTCTAGGTTAATCTGGTAACAGTGCGGATGCTGAATACCTTCAGAGCTACACTTTCAATGGGGCACTTGGTGTTCAATATTTGAAAAGCGTTGGCATGAGCTAGTCTGACACTTGGTGACACTTTAACTCTCTTTACAGACAGGCTTGCGGAGAGTGTATCCAGTTGATACTGGACCGCATCCACACCGAAGAGACGAGTCCTTGTTGTGGTTAAGTTTGATCTTAAGACAAATACCATTGACGAGCAGTTTATCTTGAAAGAAGAAGTCTGAATGTATGTGCCCTCGGAGGACTGTCTGCGGCGAACCTTGCTCTTTTTACAAAACCTTGATAGTCCCTGTCCAGTTCCTTGTCTTCCAACTGCGCACTTGTATCCTTGTAGAAGAGGCCAGCTGAAAGCTGCGTGTCAAGGGTATCACTACTGTACTTTAGATCAAACATGGTTGTGATGGGGTAAGTGATCATCGACATTTTAGGGGCTTTTTACATCACCGTATGTTTTCACAACCACCATGACACCTTCTTAATAGTCACTGTTGCTTCTCTGTCTTATATGAAGCTTAACAACAACTTTCCCATATTTAAAGGACACCAGGTCAGTTTGGTAGCCGAAGATCATGATTGAAATAGTGTCAAAAGCTTTTTTGAAATTGCTACATAGTCAGCCTTGTTAAATTGAATATTTGCCACTGTATTATTTATGCCCTTCACCTGGACCCGTCTTAACAACGGTGAATAACTATCACCGATCCTCTGTGCCTCTACAATATCACTATAAACGTTGAGTATATAGAAACCCCCGTTAATATCGGGGCACGTAGGATCCGGTTCGACCTGGCTTTTTATTTGTTGCACGATACCTAAAACCCTTCTTAATTTACCAGCATAGCTAAACACGGTATTGCGATTTGGAGATTTAAGAAATACCATCCTTATAACGTTATTGAACATCAGATGAGTATTTGTATACATTTCAATGCTGACTATGGATGGGTGATAACCGGGTCGATAGCCGGCGCGTATGCTCAAAGGGTCCTGTTCGGGCTTAATGTTAAACTTGGGCTTGTTCATTGTAAATGTTTTCCATGTTCTTGGGTTCTGGATCTCTGTAGGGCTACCACCCAATCCTATTTCAGGTCCACAGGTTTAGCTATTGCATGGTGCAGCTAGAAATGTGGTTGTCTGGGGACATGTCCTTAGAGGCGTTGGAAGGTAGGGTAATATAAAAGGGAGCAGTCTCCATCTGGACCTGTGCTAAATCTTGAAGACTGATTACGTCCACCTGCCATTGATAATCTATTTACGCATTAACAATTGTAAGTCTCCTCTTATAACGCCTCCTGGTTTGTGGAGTGAATACGCCTCCTCCCCAGATAACCAAACCAGAACTTTTTCACCGGTTCATTTTCAGCTAAGCCGTTCTAAACAAACCTTAGGTACTTCCGAAGCTCCGGACCCCTCATTTATCGTAATAAAGCTTTCTTAACCCGGTTCCTGACATGTTATCAGCTGCCACAGCGTAAGGACATTTTATTGAAAATAAAGAATATTAGCAAGAATATAAGCAGAAAGTACTTTACATTTTCATAGCACAAATCATATTGGCGTTGATATTGTTCAGATATGTGCTCCTTGGCTCTAGAAGTACCTTCCAACGCTGGCCATACATTTTCATCCAAGACATAACACATAGACATCTTGCGTAGTGACATGTTGGTGCGTGTCCTAAAAATCTGTAAGTGTGTAACATTAAATAAGTTAATTATTTTAAAACAGTCTTCATGGGGCTAAAGACCCAATTCTTCTATTTTTATGATAATTATTGCAAATGCGACTTTGTACCAGTCTTTCTATCATCTTTCTATCAAATTACGTACACAACCCCATGCAACAGAGTTTTGAGCATGGTTCGCTGATGACAAGATCTTAATCATATCAGGCTGAACATATTTATTTTCCTCGGATAGCCAATACACCACCCTAAACAGTGTATATAGCTTGTACGGGTCCAACAAACTACATATATGATGGATTGTTCTTGATCTGCATGAGTTGCACAAGCACTTGTGAGCCTCCTGTTGAGGATCTGTAATTTTATGCCTGTAACAAAGGCTGTAATATTCATGTATGACACATGCGAGTACAACAGCAGCCGCAAAACCTTTAACAGGCAATATGGCATCATAGGGGATGCCTGGAGTTTCCATTTCAAAACTGACGTTCTTAGAGGCACAGACACGTTTATAGAGAGACTCATTGTTTTGGCTTGTGGAACTTTCAGTCTGTTTTGAACACCACAAGCAGTAAAAATGTATGTCATTAATTTTTAGATGGCTGCCCCCCTCCGCCCTGATTCTTTCTTGGTGAGGCTTTCTAAGATTCAAAAGAAGATAGAGAGACATTCAATTGGCTACAAAAAAAATAATACTGCAGTACACGCATTAAGTGTCTATAATGTTTTTACTAACCTGGTCATTTTCAAAGCCCTCAGCGACTGTTCTGATAATCTTGAGAGTCACACAGGTCCATTGAAGCATCACCGGCCTCAGAGATTGTGCCTGGTTGTTGCACGGTGATCTCCTTAGGAACAGGCTCCTTCACAAACCCTATATCTTCATAGAGGGGTAAGTTATGATGACCTATAGATTCTTCAACTTCTTCCATGTCAAAGAAATTGTTTACAGTATTTACGATGTTACTCAAGGCCTCATTGCAGCTGGTGTCAACCTTCATCGGGGATACCAGCTGAGACCAATCCTTGAGACTGAGTACTTCCATCCAATGGCAGCGATCCTTGTGAAAGGAGCTTCCTCTTGCACATTCTCGTCCAATACCACAGATGTTAGGCTATGATACTATCTATCAAGAGTGGCCTGGCTGCCAACCGATGTTGTCCTTTTGATGAGGGGGCTGTATCTCTTCATATTGATAAGTGTCTATCTTTCTGTAGACGGGCTCCTGGTTGCTGTTCATGTGGCTTAAGAGTGCCTAATATGCATTCTAATTACTCCAAAAAGAGGCGCACACCTCTGCATCACATTATGGCCACAGGTTCCCCTTGGTTTCTGGTTCGCTGAGGTCTCCTGCATGGCTCTGCCCCTATGTGATCCCACCCCCAGGGACACATGACCCCTACGTCAGTTCCGGGGCGGTACTCCAAGGGGACCAGTCAATGATCATGTCACTTACAGGGTGGGACAACTGTCCCTTTTTGGGTGATGAGTAAAGGTATCCCTTTCTACTACTCCAATCATACTGGTAAGGAAATTAGTGATTGAAGAAACAGTTTTAGCAATCTGAACTTTCTGCCCCATAGGGTTAATTGATCTCCTCATACACATTTCATCCGCTATTCATGATCCCTCCAACAGCGACCACAGAGGTGCAGAATTCCTGAAGCACTGCAAAGAGGGGTGGCCCAGTCCAGCATCCCCCAGGCTCTGATGTGCTCAGGTGGTCCTGCTCTTGGCCCGGTCTTTACCTAGGCCTTGCCTGGGCATATCCCGTATGCGTCCTGCATGTGGTTATCTGCTGCATACTTAATCCCACTCCTCCCAAGGACCTGCCTTCTCTCTGGGGCATGGGGTTATGAATGATGAAGTGAGTCCTAGTGTAACTCCACTCACAATTTGTATGACTGTTCCTCCATCCAGGGGTTATGGGTGGAGGTGATGGCCATGCAGAGCCAGACATTGCCTCTTCCCTCTCTGCTTTCTCTCCAGGCAATGCTACTACATGACTTTCCTTGCACCCCCGATGACATAGCATAAGCACTGGTTCTTAGCCATGACTCTGACCATGGTGAAGCTGTGTTTCCTGCACATTGGTGCTCCCCAAATGCCTCTTCTCAAGCAGAATGGCTCACTGCAATGTTCCGGACAGCGTCCTCTGAGAAGATAATTTAACCTCTTACTGACAAGCTCAATGTATATCAACAGTTTTGTGCCCCATTCATTCAGGTCGGTGCTTGATGAGGCTGTGCCGTGCCCGGCTCGCTCTGTACCTGGAATCATGGACACTCCACCTATGGGCGTATCTTCTCTCTACAGTCACCTTCCTCTCTGCCCCATCCTCAGCCTCCCTCTCTACCCTCCTTTAACCCCACTTCCCCTACTTTCTTCCTTCCCATACCCCCTTCTCTCTTTTTTGTCTCCACCTGTGGTTTGGTGGTGGCCCCTTTTCTATCTTTCACTGCATATGCACTGCTGAGGTCCTACCTTCCCCCCTTTCTTCCATGGCCTTGGCCATTACCTTCCCACTCCCTTCAGTTCTCTATCATTATTTCTATGGTTCTCAATATGAAAATGAAAATAACGATTACAAAAAAAGGAACCTATTGTCCCAGAAGACTAAGCACGAGGCTGAGTAATGAATGAATTCTTTTATTTGTGTGGTTACCTAAAACCATTACAAATTATAACATAAAAAACTTTTGAAGATTGAAAAATAAAATATATGTGCAGGACATTCTTAACATCAGTTTTTCTTTTGTTTGTGTTTTTTGTGTGCTTATTTTATATAAAATCTGCAACATAGGGATGGGATTTTAATGCTAAAAGAGCCCTGGTGTGAGTCAGGTGTTCAGTGATGGCTAGACCTCCGGGACGGTGACCCTGACATGTTAGGGGCTGACAGGCAGTTTGCCGCACTCAGCCTGTGGAGACTTGTCCTTCAATGTTGTGCGGGTATAGTAAACACATTTCCCAAAGTTAGCCATGTGCTTCACAATATATAGAGTGTAAAGCTGTTGGAAAGCCTCCTTTGCTGTGCAGGTGCCCGTTTGGAGAAGAATGGGTCTGAGATAGATTCTATTAACTAGCCGCAGGGCAGGGCAGCAAAGTAAGATGTGTGCCAGGGACTCTCTTTTGTAATTGCAGAGGCGACACTCCGTAATGCCCAGCCGTGCATTCCCTGTTGGATATAACTCTTTTAGGGGAAGCGGATGTAGTCTGGCTGTGAGGATCCGATGTAGAGCTTGTCTCCCCACGGGCTGCATGAGGTGGAGCTTGTGGCTAAGTAGTATGTGAGGGAGACATTGAGTTTCATTAAAATCTCTGGCTGCCAAGGATTCCATGTCTAGACTTTGAGAACGTAAGCGTAGTTGCTTTTTTATTGTTGTTTTGATGATAGCATAGTTAAATATGCTAGGGTCCCATTTCTCTGTCGCAAGTTGCAGAAGATCTTTGGTTGTAGCAAGGCAGGCAGACCAAGGGTTACTTGGTTGTAGGAAAATGAATTTTATGATGGCCTTCATGGTGTTCTCCGGAGCCACAGTTGGTAGATAAAAGTATTTCGTCAGCGCAGCCAGCTCTTCTAATTTGTGTTGGTTAAGATCGAATTTCAGGCAAATTAAGATGTTCGTAGTACAGGCTGGTAAACGAAATATCTTTTTAAATGCTGTGCAATGTATTTTTTCCAAGTCCTGCGTGAACCTCCCTGGATATGCCTGCTGCGTCTAGTTAAGGGACGGTAGTAAGTTAGCCCTCAGTACTCTTTGAATGGCCATAGTGTGGTAAATTGAAACCACGATGTGATTAAGCATTTACTAAAGACATGAATTCTCCTCCCTTAGACATGTCTCTTTCGTTATGTTGACTGAAGTTTGGACTCCATTTTGTATTGTCGTGTCTCCACGTGCTCAACACGAGAAGAGTCCTATCTTCGTGTTAGTTGCTCTTGTAATCTGCCTAGTAACAGTCTATAAATAGTTCCTTTGTCCGCCTGGCGCATGCCCAGGCTTGACCACATCTGTTATCAGTTAGTCCTTGCTTGACCATGTTTTCGCGGGCTCAAGGAGTATGTCAGCTCCGCCCACATATTGATCTTGTATCGAAAATGTCCATAAAAGGTAACATTCCTTGCCTCATGTTGTATCCTCCCACTTATGAGCCCCTCTGTTGTGTATAAAAGGGGACTGTGTACGCAAGTTCTTTGTGCTACTCTATGCAATACTGAAGGGTATTGTATGGATTGTAGGACCACCCTTAAGGGTTAATAAACCTTGTCTTTGTACTTTGCAGTTTCCGTGCCAACTTCCTTATAGATTCCATTGCAGGAGAGCGAACCCTTGTGTCCTGCGGGCCTAGCTGGGGCCTGTATTCATCAATTGGCGCCCGTCACGTGGGGCTCATCGGCGACTCGGATGCTCGAAGGATTGGTCGCTACGAAGGTGAGGAATTTGGCCGGGGATGTGATCACTGCCAGAGGCACTTTAGTCCTGGCATCCCGAGGTTTTTCTTCCTTCCCTTCCGACCTGACCATCTGGGTGGCGCCGGTCCTCGACTGAGACCTCTTCTGTCGGTCCTGCCATGACAGCCGTTTGGGCGAATTTTGGAGCTTGGCAGTGTTTTTTTTTTTTTTTGAAAACCTTTATTTCAAAATTCAGGACACAGCTATTGTGGAAATGTGGATTTTCCTGATCAGTTATGTCCCCTATCTTGGACCCCAACGGTTCTATATGCATGTTACAAGTACATGTATGTTCCCTCCAGTTCCAGTTTCTAAGACGCAAACATATGTGTGTCTACCGTCAACATGTTCTCTGTCAGATCCGCCATCTATGGGCTGGATAGTCGATTCCTAAGTAGGAAAGGCCACCGACTTTATATGGCTCAGTTACTCCATTTTTACAGTTCAGGCAAGTAGGCCCGATTCTGTCCTCGAAGCCTTTCTCTGCTCTCTGTCTCTGACAAGCGTCAGCTTGAGCTTGCATCTGTATCCATGAACTTTGTCCTATTTTCTGTGCAGCTAACGGTGCCTGCCCCGGCCAGTTTAGCCTGTCTGCCAAGAAGCTGTATTTCACCTTCGAATTATCTACTCTGCTCTTCAGCCGATGCATTCCTGTCTAGTGATTTAGGTAAACATTTCCTTTAGCTCTCGTGCAAAGGGCTGTCCTCCTGCAAGTAATTCATAGCCCAGTTGCCATGGAAAGTTTTCTGCCCCTCGCATCTCATATAGACACTTAGACGCTTATACACGCACACACAGTTAGTATAGAATAGATTCTGTCCGAGAGTCCTTCCTTGTGGATAACATAGTTCTTTAAACATAAGATGTTAGATATGATTTAGGATTAGGTTGACTTGACCCCCTAGACTTTTCGTCTCCACACGTAGAGTCAGTGTCAAGTCCCCTTCACCCCCCTAGTTACACGTCAATTACACGTCATGCTGCTGCGCGCGCATCTATGTCAAGTATTATCTTATAGAACCACCTATATTTGATAACGTTAACCAATTATGTTTCTTTTTACTCCTTATTACGCCTAGTTTCGTTTACGCAATCAATATGTCACTTTTCTTATCAAATGTTACGCCTCCTACATTCGTTTTCATTATAATGTAATAACTATAAAAATGTATGTATATCAATAAAGAATTGTACTTCACTTCCTGAACCTTCTTGGTGACGGAACCTGAAGGCCGCTACTCGAGTAGGCCATTTTGGAATAAAGCCCATTCAGAAACCTCTATTACCACGGATTCTGCCTCTCATTATTCTGAGCTATTTGTTTAAAGTCCTAGCATGAAATTCCGATCGATAATGGATAAATATATTTTATTTACCACATAATGGCGCCCGAACAGGGACACTTTCTCATCTCACGCGCCGGCGGTGCGTTGCAGGCCCGGTCTCCTGCCATAGCTGGACGGACCATAACGCGTACCAGCAGGATTTCCTGTAGCTCCCTCCGGTCAAGCGGGGGCGACTGAGGCTGCGATCAACCCAGACGAGGCGGTGAGAAGCGCAAAGTATCCCGACCAGAGCCTAGCTGAGAGAGCAAGATCCGAGGTATACAGAGGCCCACCAGGTTTCCGAAGTCCCGATGTCCAGAGGGTCCGATGTCCGAAATCAAGTCCAGTGTCCGAGGCCTTTCGTTGTGAGCTACTCGGTGAGTACCATCGCCGGGGAGGCATGTTGACGCGCACATAGGTTGTGCCGGTCAAGACGGATTTGGGTACACAAATCCGGTCTGCACTGTTTAGCAGTGTATATGTACTGTTTAGCAGTATATCAAGTATTCCGAAGTATTCAGTTATTGTCAAGAATTCAGCGTGGTGATTAGTTAGGCAGACTGTCATCATTGTCGGCCATTGTTAAAAATGTTTAATGTTTAATGTTTAAAGTATTCAGAAATGTCTTGCATATTGTGGTATGAATGATTGTTCATTGTTCACTGTTTATTATTGTGTTTTTTTCGTGTTAAGTAAGTTCAAGAGTAAGTATCAGATCAGTTGTCAATATGCCGCTCTTCTCGAAGTTAAGACAGATTACTACCAGAAAAGGGGTGCTTGAAGAAGCAGTTCCTATTCCTCCTAGGGACACTCCAGGGCATTTCATGTACCATAAGCATGGCTTAGATGCCATATTGTTTCTTGATCTATGGGTAGATTATACCAAGGGATTACCGGAAAGTCAAAGGTGGCCCGCAGCGGGAACCTGGGATGCAGAGTGCATCATGAAAGTGGAGGAAGAATTATGGAAAAGAAAGGTCAGACAGTCACAGAAAGACGCTGTTGAGTTATGGCGTAAAGAATCTCATAGACGAACAGAAAAAGCACGTAGACAAGAAGAGAGGAGTAAAGAAAGTTCAAATAAAGTTCAAGAAAATCTATTAATTGAGGAAGGTATCCGAGTGAAATCAGAACAAGTAAATAGACAAAGAAATGCTCTTATGAATGGTATGTATCCCCTTCTAGCCGAAGGACTACCTAAGGCTGCTCCAGAGATGCCAAAAGACTTGCCACCCCCATTATTTCCAATTAAGGTACATCCAAAAGGGCATCCCAGAACCGCAGAAGATGTTTTTCTTTCCTCATATCTAGACGACGCAGCTCCCGAGTATGCTAACGCCACACCACATAGACCGTCTGGCGGAGGGGTTCAGCGTCAGGATCAGGTATCTGTCCCCGTGCAACAGCAAGTCCCGATATGCAATGCTTATTCTTACAAGATGGAGTCAGAATATATCAGAAGGGAGACACGATAAACAGAATTGTATAATAGCCATGTGCCGAAAAATACGTAAAGGAATAGAACGTATTCATGAAGAAAGATTGGGAACAGACGAGTTTGAGCAAGATGAAGTGTCCGAATCAGGGAATTCCGCAAGACAGTCAGAGACCATAGCCTATGTAGGCAGAGGAAGATCCTGTGAAAATACTAGATGTTTTTCTGATCCAATACACTCTGTATGCCCAAATAATAGCAGAACGTATCCGACGCCTATAACAAATCTGAAGTCTCCTGAACATTTGTTTCAAGCCGCAGATAAAATACTACGAGAACGAAGAGGTTACCACCTCCTCGATTCCATGGATGAGCAAGAATTAGCCAGATCAGCCGTTCACTGGATTGACAGTCCTGAAAAATACGGTGATGAGACCGTAGCACACACATTTTTTAATCTCAGTACAGATGAACAACGTTTAGCTGGAATCTATATGATCCAGCAACTTCTTATACAATATAAGAGCCAACATGCTGATCCTGGTCCCTTACCTGATATGTTAACGGAACTACTCACGAACAGATGGAGAGGTTCTAGTAACAAGCTAATTAAAGAGATATTAGTGTCACGTAAGCAGTATGTCCTTTTTGTAAGTCCGGATTCTCTCTCGCTGCCCCGCAGAGAAAGAGCACCGTACTATATGGATAGACAAAATCCCTTACGAGAAGTGCACCCAATAAAAGGCGAAGACAATGAGTTTCACCGCGTATTTGTTTATACACCCATATCGAAAATGGAATTATTAGAAATGAAGAAAGTAGTGCCCAGTCACGACAAGGACCCAGCAGGTTTCCACCGAGAAATCAAAGACATGTTACTGATGGGAGAGTACACCTTTCCTGATATTATGACGATATTAAAGGTGCTTTTGCCTGCTGGCATTTATGAAAAACTGAAAGAAAAAGAGTGGGAAGTGGGAGACCAAAAGATAGACTGGACAGCATTAGCAGAGGAAGAAAGGGGCCGAACTGCAGGTTCAGGGCTCGGGGATAAAGTTAAACTGTTACCAGGTTTACTAGTACAGGTATTGCCACGTTTATTAACTACAAAAAAGGAAGATTGGGGTGCAATCTCAGCCTGTAAACAAAAGCAAGATGAAGACACAAGTGATTATTATGCTCGATTTGAAAAATGTTTTGGTATAAATAGTGGTATAAAAGCAAGTAGTGACTCATATCCACATTTGTTTGTGACTAAATTGGTGGAAAATGCGTTACCTCCAGTGAAGAATAGAATATTGAAATTCGAGAGTACCTGGCAAAGTAATACTCCGTCACAAATGCTACAAATGTTACAGTATCATCACAATAGAATTAGGGATGAACAAGAACACGAGCATAGACGCATGAAGGACACTAAAATGAAAATGCTAGTTTCTCAGACAGTACCAACAGACGGTCACAAAAAGGGTGTGACACGTTCTGGTGATTCTGCAGCTCCTGTAAAGGGAACCTGCAATTACTGTAAACAACTAGGCCATTATGTACACGATTGTCCAGTCCTGAGACGTAATATAGCTACAGGTATTGCAAAGGAGAGACCACGATTAGTTAGACAAGATCAAAATGAACAAGGAGCTATGCAGCATGTACAGTCCATGCCAGTTCAGCAACAGTCTATGCCAGCCGCACAACAGCACATACAGTTCGTGCCAGCTGCACCACCGTTGCCTGCTGCTGCCACACAAGTAACTTCACGACAAATGTATCAGACCGCACAGTACGAATACCCTGAGTATCAACGCTACGCATGAAGCAGCCTAGAGAGGGAAGTTGACTTACCCCTTATCGAGATTCCAGTGGATCAAGAAGGACCTTATGTCCATAGTGAATTATTAGGTCATGACAGAAAATTTTTACTCGATACAGGGGCAAGTCGAACGACCATAAAAAGTAGTGAAGTTCCAGGGGCACCCCTCTCAGGCTCTCAAAATGTTTCCCTTGGTTTTTCAGGAAAGCCTATTGTTAATGAAGTAACACAGCCACTTCCGCTTACGATTGGTCCCTTGACACGAACTACTGATTTATTGCTTACCAAATCATGTCCAGAAAACTTGTTAGGTATAAAGACATTGAAAGCCCTAGGGGCTATTATTTGTTGCTCTCCGGAAGGAGTAAGATTGTTTTTACGTGATTTTAAAGGTCATTATGTATCCAGAGACATGGATTCCCGATTACAGAACTTACCAGCGCATCTATGGGCACAAGGCCCTACTGATGTTGGTTGCATGAACATTACACCATATCGAGTCACACTGAAGGCAGGAGTAGTACTACCACGAATGCGACAATACAAGTTACCACCGGATGCTGTAGCGGCTTTACTGAAAATAATTGACGAGCTAGTTGCGCAAGGAGTGGTTGTAGAAACCAACTCCAATGTGTGTAATTCACCGATAATTCCGATTCTTAAACGAACTGATCCTATGGCCCCACCAGTATATCGATTAGTTATTGATTTGCGTGAATTAAACAAATGCATTGTGCCACAATTTCCCGTGGTCCCCGATATTTCATCATTATTGACAGCCATTGATTCTCAAGCTACATTTTTTACCGTAATTGATCTCAAGAATGCCTTTTTCAGCGTCCCAATAGATCCGGAAAGTCAATACCTATTCGGATTTAGCTTAAATGGACGAAGCTTTAAATTCACACGCGCTCCCCAAGGATTTACAGAAAGCCCCAGCATCTATAGCCAAGCACTGAAACGAGAACTAGACAGTATACACATGCCCGTTAACACCGCATTGCTTCAATACGTCGATGATCTGCTGATCACCGCACGAAGCGAACCCGAATGTGAAAAAGCATCACTGACAGTTTTACATTTCCTAGCCGACAAGGGGCACAAGGTGTCTCCTTCTAAGCTGCAATTCTGTGTCCAGCGAGTTATTTATCTTGGTCACTCGCTGTCCAAGGAGGGAAGGCAGCTTACACCTGACCGCATTCAGTTAATTGCAAACATGCCAATACCGCAGACACAAAAGGAAGTACGGGCTTTCATAGGCCTCACTTCATATTGTAGGCAGTGGATCCCTCAGTACGCATTTCTAGCAAAACCACTCATTCAGTTAACCACACAGGAGGCAGCCACATCGACTGTTCTCCCTTGGACTCAGGAACATACACAAGCTTTTGAAAGCTTAAAGAAAGCTTTATGTCAAGCACCTGTTTTAGCAACACCATGTTATAGCAAACATTTTACACTCTTTGTTACAGAACGTGAAGGTACTGCCTTGTCAGTACTCACTCAGGATCAAGCAGGATCACGCAAACCATGTGCTTATTTTTCCAGTACATTAGATCCCGTAGCTCAGGCTTTGCCTGCATGTCTGAAATCAGTGGCAGCGACAGCTTTAGCAATCAGACAAAGCGATGCCATAGTGTTAGGACATCCATTGACAGTACAAGTACCACATGCAGTAGAGGTTCTCGTGAACCGAACGCAAACACAACACTTGACCATAGCAAGACTTACTGGTTATGAACTGACATTGTTTCAACCACACATAGAAATCAGACGTTGTAATACACTGAATCCTGCTACACTTTTACCAGTAATTGGAACCGACCCACTAGCTCATGATTGTGTCGAAGTTATTGAAATAAAGACAAAACCCAGACAAGACTTAACAGACGTTCCATTGTTAGATCCAGACCTGACGTTGTATGTAGACGGTTCGTGTATGAGGACAAGTACAGGAAATTTAGTTGCCGCATACGCAGTCACTACAGACACCGAAGTTATTGAAACAAACTGTATAGATACTTTGTCAGCCCAAGCAGCAGAACTTGTTGCTCTAACACAAGCTTGTATTCAAGCCACAGACAAGAAAGTCAACGTATATACTGATTCACGTTATGCATTTGGAGTCGTACATGACTTCGGGGTGCTTTGGAGAGAGAGAGGTTATTTGACTTCTCATGGAACCCATATTCAGCACGGGTCCCTCATTCATGCTTTGTTAGACGCAATTCATTTACCGACTGAAATATCCATTATGAAATGTAAAGCACACACGAAGGTTACTGATACCATTTCTCAAGGCAATGATTTAGCTGACAGAACAGCTAAACAGACTGCTCAGACTCGTACATCCGACATGACAAAGCCGATAGTTCAGACACCAACACAGTGCATGACAATTAAGGATCCCGCACTTGATGTAATTGACATACAGACACATGCCACAGAGGAAGAAATAAAGAAGTGGACTGAACTAGGAGGGATTCAGACAGATCAAGGATGGATGACGAAGGGAAAATCTGTGTGGTTTCTCCCTGATTCCATGGTTCAAGCCATTATAGCTACAGTTCACAGTCCCGCACATTTAGGAGAGAAGGCTATGTTAGACAGCATTCAGCACATTTGGTTTAACAAACATTTGCGAGCAGCTGCTAAGCAGAAAGTCCGTACCTGTATGATATGTTGTCAGTTTAATCCAGGAAAGAGTGTTCCCGTAGAGCAGGGTGGATTTCAGCCTCCTGACCATCCTTTTGAAGTCCTCCAGATGGATTATATTCAGATGGAACGTTGTCGAGGATTCAAATATGTTCTCGTAGTTGTTTGCGCTCTCTCCCGTTGGACAGAGGCGTATCCGGTATCAGATTACACTGCCCCAACTACTGCCAAACAGCTAGTTCGAGAATTCTTCCCACGGTATGGTTTACCACGTGTTGTATATTCAGATAACGGCCAGCCTTTCTCATCCGAATTAATGAAACATGTCTCACTTTTGTTGGGATATCAGTGGAAATTCCACTGTGTCCGACACCCCGAGGCAGCAGGTCTCGTGGAACGACATAATCAACTTTTGAAAATCAGATTGTCAAAAATATGTCAGGAAAAAGGTGTTGATTGGATAGTAGCCTTACCAGTTGCACTATTTTACATGCGAATGGTACCACACTCTCGAACAGGGCTATCCCCGTATGAGGTGATCTTTGGCAGACCACCAAATATGTGGGGGACGCCTATACCACGTAAAATAACTGATGTTGACTGTAATATGCTGACAGATTACCTGGCTTCCTTGATGTCTGCACTACAATCTTCTCGTTCACAGGTGGTCGCAGCTTTTCCTGACAACACTGAGGTGAAACCCCATGACGTGGTCCCCGGGGATTTCGTCCTCATCCGGAATTTCGATAGGAAAAGCCAATTGGACCCCAGGTGGAAGCTCCCCAAACAGGTCCTGTTGACAACAAGAACAGCCGTGAAGATCGAAGGGAGGAAGGGCTGGATCCACTCCAGCCATGTTAAGAAATTTCATGGACTTCCTCCTGATATGAACAATACTTCCCGTGCATCTTCTCCCATTGACTCAAAGCTACCTTTGGCTGAGGCCAGTAGCTCCGAACTCTATAAGCAAAGACTTAGGTCCAGACCTAAAACTGTCGGACGATTTGATTGTTTAAGTCCTCTCCAAGGTGAAGCGGTTGAATCTGTCCCGACATGTATCCCTTAGGTCTGAATCATGTAGAGTCCAGAACCATAATGAAACGACATGCTTATTGTAAATTACTGCGTAGCCACTGTATTGTGACTTTATTAATTTTGTTTTTCTTAAGTTTTATAATCGTTACCACAAGTATATTATTGCATATGTATTATCCTGTTTCCAGACGTGCTATTAATATAACTGATGAACATTCTTTTAGTGACCTACCCCCACATGAGTTTTCCTATAGACTTGCGCTGCGCAATAACACATTCATTAGTATGTTACATCATTCCCATCAGACTAGTAATGCCACCAATTGTTGGGTGTGTGGCCGACTCCCTCCCTATCAGAATAACAAAGGAGTTCTGCCTTTCTTTCCACATCCGTTCACACACAACGGCTCCTGTGGAGCATGGTTTAGTTTATTGAATTCCATAGACCCAGACACAGCAGTTTATCAACAACACTGGATATGGGGAAATCTGAATCTAGTTTTATTCAAAGTCTGTTACCCTAATAAGGAGGGTCACCCCAGTAGAACAGGAACTGATTTAGAAAATGAAGTGTATAAATTAGGTAATTTTACGCCTAATCTCATGATTTTGAATGTCAAATCCGAAGTTGAACTAATTCTGCCCACTATGTCAGTATTTCCAGTTAAGGGTGAATTATGTGTAAGAAAAGTTGGTTCCATACATATGGGCCATAGCCAATGCGTTACTACAGTAGAATATAGTGATCAAGGTAAATCTTCATTTAGAGCTTCTCGCCATTCTTACTTTATATGTGGTCAGACGGCATATATACGTCTGCCTCTAGATTGGGATGGTACCTGTTACATAGCATTCCTTTTGCCACCTGTTTTCCTAGCTCCCCCTGATTATTATCGAAATGTTCATTTAGTACACAAAAGAGAGCGTAGAGATCTCCCAGTTGTCGATTATACTGAGACGGCATGGGACAAGTATGTAGATTTCAATAAAGGTATCTTTCCCTATATAGGTACAATATCAAATAGTAAGCTGATACGCAGACTCACCAAGACTCTTGAAGCTGTAGTAAACGAGACTATAGCCGCCCTAGGCAATCTGACAGAGGAACAATCAGTGATGAGAATTGTTGTTCTCCAGAATCGTCTTGTCCTTGACGTCATCCTGGCCGATAGGGGCGAAGCTTGTAGGGTCATCGGATCCAGCTGCTGCATATTCATACCAGAAAATTCGCCATCTGTATATAAAGCTATAACACGCCTTCATAAGATTGTAAGCCAGATACACGAGAATCCAGGCACTTGGACGTGGTCCGGGTGGTTTTGGAGTGTGATATCAGCCTGGGGATGGAGAGTTCTATCCTTCCTAGGTATTGGCCTTCTTATGCTCTTCAGTTGTTGTTTATGCCTGCAATGTGGACCAGCGATTTGTGGTCTGTGTGCCACATCATGCATTCCATATCACAGTTCTCGTTCAAAATGCCGGAAGAAGAAGGAAGAAGAAATGATGCTCCATGAGCAAATCGATGGAATGATGAAGATTGATATCTCTTGAAGGGCAAGAAGGGGACAAGGAGGGAATGTGGAAATGTGGATTTTCCTGATCAGTTATGTCCCCTATCTTGGACCCCAACGGTTCTATATGCATGTTACAAGTACATGTATGTTCCCTCCAGTTCCAGTTTCTAAGACGCAAACATATGTGTGTCTACCGTCAACATGTTCTCTGTCAGATCCGCCATCTATGGGCTGGATAGTCGATTCCTAAGTAGGAAAGGCCACCGACTTTATATGGCTCAGTTACTCCATTTTTACAGTTCAGGCAAGTAGGCCCGATTCTGTCCTCGAAGCCTTTCTCTGCTCTCTGTCTCTGACAAGCGTCAGCTTGAGCTTGCATCTGTATCCATGAACTTTGTCCTATTTTCTGTGCAGCTAACGGTGCCTGCCCCGGCCAGTTTAGCCTGTCTGCCAAGAAGCTGTATTTCACCTTCGAATTATCTACTCTGCTCTTCAGCCGATGCATTCCTGTCTAGTGATTTAGGTAAACATTTCCTTTAGCTCTCGTGCAAAGGGCTGTCCTCCTGCAAGTAATTCATAGCCCAGTTGCCATGGAAAGTTTTCTGCCCCTCGCATCTCATATAGACACTTAGACGCTTATACACGCACACACAGTTAGTATAGAATAGATTCTGTCCGAGAGTCCTTCCTTGTGGATAACATAGTTCTTTAAACATAAGATGTTAGATATGATTTAGGATTAGGTTGACTTGACCCCCTAGACTTTTCGTCTCCACACGTAGAGTCAGTGTCAAGTCCCCTTCACCCCCCTAGTTACACGTCAATTACACGTCATGCTGCTGCGCGCGCATCTATGTCAAGTATTATCTTATAGAACCACCTATATTTGATAACGTTAACCAATTATGTTTCTTTTTACTCCTTATTACGCCTAGTTTCGTTTACGCAATCAATATGTCACTTTTCTTATCAAATGTTACGCCTCCTACATTCGTTTTCATTATAATGTAATAACTATAAAAATGTATGTATATCAATAAAGAATTGTACTTCACTTCCTGAACCTTCTTGGTGACGGAACCTGAAGGCCGCTACTCGAGTAGGCCATTTTGGAATAAAGCCCATTCAGAAACCTCTATTACCACGGATTCTGCCTCTCATTATTCTGAGCTATTTGTTTAAAGTCCTAGCATGAAATTCCGATCGATAATGGATAAATATATTTTATTTACCACACTATTCAGCCGACAGCCCGAGGGTTCGGCAGCAGTGCAAGTTAGATACAGTAATGTGTCCCAGATACAGTACGATGAGTAATGCAAAGGTCCAATTTTAAATAAACACAGAAAAAACACACAACAAACCCCAGCAAGGCAGAAACATTGAAATCCCATGGCGAAAGCCCCCAGGGGAGGCAGGACCCCACTCATCTACTAAGTATAAGACTGTGTGCGGAGGAAGAAGGGGAACAGCAGAGGCCCAGAACGGTTACCAAAACCAAACTGTGCTGGAAGGTAGGTCAGGGGGAAAGCTGTTCCTCGGGAGGTTCCAGGTCCGGGGCAAGACATATTCCCCCCCTGTATTGGTTCCACCGCCCCCAGATGGCATGCCACTTCCGGGGGCGACCTCTAGAGCAGTAGACCGTCTTCTCCCTAAACATGCTCCAATCCATGTTCTCCTTCCACGCGGTCAGTGTAGGGGTTCCTGAGGAGCCCCATAATCGCGCGATATCCCTTTTAGCTACCATGTTACCCAGAGTCACCCATTGGGTCTGCGCCTCATCGAGATCAGTGGGGCCCCAGACGTTCAGGAGGCAGCACCGCGCCTCCGGCTGTACCACAATGCCCGTCACCTCCCCCATAACTGCATGGACTCTCCTCCAGAACTCCACAATGACACCACATTCCCAGATGATGTGCAGGAAAGTACCCACCATACCACATCCCCTTCTGCACAGGCCGTCCTCCGAGAATCCCATGTGGACCAGCCTTGGCCCCGTAACATACACCCGGTGCAGTATTTTAAGCTGCACCAGCCTCAGACGCGACGGGATCGCAACCTCCTTAGGCGAAGAGACCGCTGACTGCCAGTCCTCATTATCCAACTCGAGGCCATCCCTGGTCCACTGTTCTCTCAGCCCCAATAGCAAGTCTGCCCGGACGTTTATCAACTTCTTATATATGAGCGAAATCGTGCTCTCGGGCATATGACCATCAAGGACTCGGTCCTCAAGGGGAGAGGACTCCGGCACCTTCTCACCCTCCACCAGGACTGATCGGAGGGCGTGACGCAGCTGGATATACCTAAAATACTCTGAAGGCCCTAGCTCAAACTCAGTCTGCAACTCCTCGAAGGACTTTACCCTCCCCTTATGCAGCACATCTCCCACCTTGGATATACCTATCAGGTCCCACTTATCAAAGCCCTTCGTGTGCCAGAGTCTTCCCAACCGTTCCGATTCAAACAATGGGGTAGCGAGGGTGAGCCTATCCTTCCAGCCCAGCGAGTCGGTCGCCATCTTCCATACGCGCACCGCCACACCTGTGGGCCCCGTGAGGGACGAGTCTAGGGACCGCGAATACAACGCCCTGTAGTAGTTGCCTCCGCGCAGCAGCCACCTATCCATGGCATACCCAGGGCTAAGGGCAGGGCCGTAAAACCCATGGTTGATCGCGCTCAGCTGCGTGGCCCAATAGTACCGTCGGATGTCTGGGAGCGCAATGCCCCCATCGTACCATGGGAGCGTCAACTTTGAAATAGCTATTCGCGGCCGCCCATCCCACAGCAACGTCCTTTGGAGGCCTTCGACCTCCCGAAAGTATTTGGCCGGTACCCAGTCCAAGGTGTTCTGAAGGGCGTAGAGGAAGCGGGGAAGGGACATCATTTTGAACAGGGCCGCACGCCCAACAAGGGAGAGCGGCAGCCTCCGCCAACCTTCAACATCTCGCCTCAAGCGTGCCAAGGGGGGGAGCAGGTTCCTCTCATAGCGCACAACAGGATCCATGGATATAAAAATCCCCAAATACACAAAACCTTGCTGGGCAACCTGTATCGAACATGTTCTAGGGATCGGTGGGACCTCGCCACTAAGAACGTACAAATACGATTTGCCCCAATTAATCACAAGCCCCGAGTTCCTACCGAACGATGCGAGTACGTCACAGACCACTATAAGTGACTTCTTCGGTGAGGCAAGATACAACAGGATATCATCGGCATAGAGCGAAATACGGTCCTCGTGATCAGGCGACCACCGAAGGCCCCGTATATCCGGGTGCCAACGTATCCACGCAGCCAACGGTTCAAGGGCGAGGGCGAACAACAGAGGCGACAGGGGGCAGCCCTGCCGAGTACCCCTACCAAGCTGAAACGGAGTAGATGCCCAACCATTCACCACAACATTCGCTAGTGGCCCCTCGTACAGCAACCGGACCCAACTCACAAACCCGCGACCGAAACCAAACTTGGCCAGCACGGCCCATAATTATGCCCACTCCACCGTGTCAAAGGCCATCGTGGCATCAAGAGATGCCACAACAGCCGGTTCACGCAGCGTGCCCGCCCAGGCGATGACGCCATGAAGACGCCTAAGGTTCAATGCTGTGTTTCGGTGCGGGATAAAGCCAGATTGATCCGGGTGGACCAGATCGCCAAGTACCCTAATCAGACGGGTAGCCAGGAGTTTGGCCAGAATTTTCGGCTCAGCGTTGAGGAGTGAAATGGGCCGATAGGAGGCGCATCTATCTCGGGGTTTACCCTCTTTATGTATGACCACGATCGACGCCAACCGCTGATCCAACGGAAGGATCCCATCCCCCCGCGCCTCCAAAAACATGGCGCGCAGGTGAGGGGCGACCCTATCCGGGAACAGTTTGTACAGATCGATCGGCAGTCCGTTCGGTCCAGAGGCCTTACCCGAATTCAACGCGCGAATCGCCCCCGCCACCTCATCAACCGTGATGTCGCCATCCAAATCGTCCCTATCTATGTCAGAGAGGCAGGACAACTCGATATCACGGAGGAGATCAGTCGAGTCCTCGGGCGGCCTGTCCGACACAGAGGAATAAACCCTATGAAAATACTCCGCAAAACACTCCACAATCCCCTCAGGTTCCACAATCGCCTCTCCCCCCTCTCCAATCAACTCTGGCACCACTCTATTGACCCGTTCCTTCCTGTCCAGCCACGCCAGGAGTTTCCCTGCCTTATCTCCAACATCATACAGACGGCCCTGTTGTTCCCTGCTAAGGGTCTTGGCGGCTTCTGTCACCAGGTCCCTATACTCCGCCTGCTTCAAGCAAAGCTCATGCAATGAGGACTCTGTGACCTCCTCCTCCATATCCCCCTCAAGGGCCGCAATCTCCTCCTCCACTTGCCGCACTTCGCAATCCCTCCGATTCTTGGCAGTCACCACCAGGGAGAGGGCCTCCCCCCGAAGCACGGTCTTAAAAGCTTCCCACAGCGAGATCGCCGAGTCCACGGTTCCCAGATTGTCCTTAAAGTAATTATCTACCTTCTTTACCAGGGCGCTGCGCATCTTGGGGTCTCGTAAATACCATGGGTTAATGGGGGCCACCCTCCCTCCTCCCTCCCGACCGAGATCCAGCCGGATCCACACTGGCGAGTGATCAGAGATACCACGTGCCATGTGCCTCGCCTCGGATATCAACGAGGCATGTGCGGCCAGAGTGAGCAGGTAGTCAATCCTGGAGAGGCTACCATGCGCCCCGGAGTGAAACGTGTATTGACTCTGTGTGAGGTGCCGGAGCCTCCAGCAGTCTATCAGGCCAAATGTGTCCAGGAGGTCTGGAAGCCATTTCTGAGCCCCCCCTGTGTCCCTGGGCGGGTATCTATCCAGCAGTCCGGAGCCCACAGCGTTGAAATCCCCTCCCACTACCAGCATGCCCCCCGGGAGAGTCAGCAAAGCCCTGCCCAATTCAGCAAATGTGGCGGCCTGCAGGGCCGGCGGGACATAAACCGAAACCAAAACCAAAGTCCTTCCTTCCCACCGCCCCGCCACCGCCACAAACCTCCCCCTATCGTCAACAATGGTGGAGTCCACCTCAAAGGGCAGCGATGCTCTAACAAGGATGCCCACACCCCTGGACCCAGAAGAAAATCCCGAGTGTGCAATGAATTTATACCCCTTCCTATTCAGGGCATAGCACGTATTGCCTATGAGATGCGTCTCCTGCAGCAGTACAACGTCTGGCATTGAGCGTTTCAGAAATTGCAAAACAATCCCCCTCTTAATGCGATCCCCCAAACCATTAACATTCCAGCTTATAACACTTAGGCCTCTACCCCCCATCCTCAAACGGAAAGAGGCCCTCCCCACACCCGAGGCGCCACCATGGAACAACCCTGAGGATAATCATCATGCCTTGCAGAAATAAACCCCCCAACAACAAATTCAAACTCCCCATAACTCCCCCCACCCTGCACCCCTGCTGCAGCTTAAAAAGCCCCCCCAGCTTGCAGTGTGCCTGTCGCCCTACAAAAACAAAAATCTACAAAAAGTACCCCAAGGGAGGAAAAGAGCACCCCTCGTCCTCCCGCAACCCTCCACAGTTACTGCACTCTGTTCAAATCTTCAAATATGGTCAAATCAAGTCAGGCCGGCTTTGAGATATCAGCCCTGTCCATCCCGGCCACTGTCTCCATTCTCAGCTGTGTCGTCCCCGGTCCGTCGCCGGGGCAAAGCGTCCAGCCATTCGTCGGCCATAACAGGAGAGTCAAAAAAGAATGTCCGATCTTCATGCACCACCCGTAGTCTGGCGGGGAAAAGCATGGCATATTTTAGGTCCCGTTCCCGAAGTCTTCGCTTCACCCCCAGGAAGCTCTGTCTCTGTCTCTGCACCTGCTGGGTGAAGTCCGGATAAAAATTCACCGACGCATTCTGGAAGGGGACTGGGCCCGTCACCCTCGAAGCTTGCAGGATAGCGTCCCGATCTCGGAAATGAAAGAGCCGGGCGACAATCGGCCGCGGCGGGGCACCCGCCTTGGGCCGTCCGCCCGGCACTCTATGGGCCCTTTCCACCGCAAAAAACTTTCCAAGGCCCTTAGGCTTCAGATGATTGAGGACCAAATCTTCCACAAGCAGGTCCACCGAAGCCTCATCTGAGGACTCCGGGACCCCGATGACGCGCACGTTGTTGCGCCTGGACCGGCTCTCGAAGTCCTCCAGCCGGCGGGCGGCGAGGTCACTCTCGGCCCTCAGCTTCCGGACCTCGTTCTGCAGATCCGCAACCTCATCAGTGAGGCCCGTGGTCTTGTGGTCCAGGTCCTTAACGCGTTCGTTTGTCTTGCCCAGGTCCGAGCGGATCAAGTTGACATCCACCAGGATGGCATCCACCTTATGTGCCAGGGCCTCGAATTGCCGCCCCATCGAGGTCTGCATCCCATCAAGCGCGCCCATGACATCCTGCAGGGAGAGCTCCGGTGTCCCAGGCGAGTCCTCCTTCTGGGCATCCGGCGCCTGGCTCGATCCACTCGGCGATGTCTTCAGGAGGGCGTATCGGTCCATACTGTTGACTTGGGAATACGTTCCCCGCCTGGTGGACTTAGTCTTCAGCCGATCTCCTTCTGCCTTGCCCGACATAATGGACTCCAGGCAGTCCAATGCAGTGAAGACCGTCCCCTCTCAGAGAGAGGTATAAAGAGTGAGCAGGTCCGCCTTGTTCTTCCAAAGTAGCCCGCCGAGCGTCCCCGGGGTTATAAAGCCACCCAGAGCACTACAGTGTCCGGGCAGACAAAGGGAACGAAACCGAAAGTGAAAGAGCGAGGGCCTCCGTCCGACAGTTCACACCTCACCAGGCCGTTGTTGATCAACTAGGAGTCGGGCATCCTGCCAACTCGAGCCCCTGGCATCTCCGGGAGTTAGGCCGCAATCTTTCGCCAGTCATAAGTCCGGTTCCCGATGGACGATCCGACCGCAGGCAGCATCAATCGCCTCCCTGGCAACTCAGCGACACGATGCCATGCATACAATCAGGATTAGAGACAGGATAGTCGACGGAGGGCGCGAGGGTCTCGGGAGCTCTAAGCTCACGCGGCCATCTTGGTCAAGCGCTAGGCTCCTCCCCGGAATCTGGACTCTTGATTGGTAAGAACCGTTGTACGGTACTTGCTCCGAGTTTTTGAAGCCTGGTTTGGCTATTTGAGTTTGATTTGTGATGACCGGTCATATCTTGTATTGATTATTGTGAGAATATATGCGTTGCAACACATATAGGCAGGTAATGTGGAGATATTTCTCCGGAACTGTGTAACTTTGGACGGCACAACGTTTAAGTGCCATTTTTTTGATAATACTGCATATTCTGCATTATTTTTGAGCATGCCTGCTTTTAGCGCACTCCGTAAGTGGTGCTGCTGCTTTGGAAACCGGTTAAACCTCGAGGAATCTGCTCCAGCTCCCCCAGAGGGGACTACTAATAGGGATATGTATGTGAAGCATGGTCTTTCTTCCATAATGTACAGCACAGTATGGAGGAAATATACCAGAAAGGATCCTGAGTTACGGTGGCCGTTGTATGGGTCGTTTGATATGCGTAAGATTGAGTATGTGGAACAGTGTATGTGTAAGCGGCGTGCTCGTCAAGACATGTTTGAATGTGTGCGATTATGGGTGAAGGAAGTGCGTGAGCGAGAGAAGCGTGAGAAAGCGCTGTTTGATAAAGAGCAACGGAAGAATGATCATGTGAGAGCACAGGAAGCAAAACGTCGGGAGGAAAGAGAACAGACGGAGAGGCAAGAGAAAGAGCGTAGGTTACAAGTCTCGGGTCAATATGCTGTTCGTCAGTCACTTTATCCTGTCCTTGATAATCATGACGATGATTTTTATTTATTAGATCGTTCTCCGCCTCCTTATGTCGGCGCGTCTGCCCCGAGGCCACAAGATTCTGGATCGGGTTCGGGTAAGGTGGACACGCGGTCCATGTTATCGGCTGACCGAATGGGTGAGCTTCGGCAAGTTTCCTATCGTGCACTCAAGGGCAAGTTATCCCTTGCTGAGTTGTTGAATTCTTGGGAGTTGTGGCAGGATAGAGAAAGGTTGTATTTTTTGGGCCACTTTTCTGAGGAAGTGATTGCTGCTTTCCGGAAATATTCCAGTGTCTTTGAACCTGACGATGTGGTATTAGATGCTAAAGCATTGCGTAATGGTGTTTTCTCTCCCTCTAAGGCGCCTGATGCGGTTCGGCGACTGTTTGCGCTGCGGGATGCGGCGAGGGACCTTAAAGAGAAAGCACGCCAACAAGTTAAGGAGGAGAAGCGGTCGGATTCGCGTACCGGAGATGGCCATTCATCCACCTCTCAGTCAGATAAGAGCGACCTAGTGCATGCTAAACCAATGCGAGAGGCGGCGCCTTTGTATGTTCCTCCTAAAGGAGCGGGGACTAGCTCGGATACTACCTCCGCCGATGCTAAGGGATATTTTGTGTATAATTGGGTTTATACTCCCTGGCACAGGGCTGACGTCATGGCGTTAAAGAATGCGTTGCCTGATCCCCGCAAGAATCCAGCGGCCTTTTACGAAGAAGTCGAGGGGGCCTTGAATTCTTGTACTATGACCTTAGCAGATATAGATTTGTTCTTTGGGCTTATTTTACTACCAGATATGTGGCGATCTGTGCGGAAGGTGGATGATGCTGCCGCTTTTAAGGCTCGATGGTCTGAGCTTGAGGATGAGGATAGGGAGAGGAAGCCCGCGCAGAAACCACCTCAGATTATCTTAGATCTCCCTGCTGCTATTCTGGCTAAGTTGAAGACAATCATTCCCCCTGAAAAGATTGACTGGAATATGCTAGCCTCGTGCAAGCAGAAAGTCGATGAATCAGTTGCAGATTTCTTTACGCGCTTTGAGGAGACGTTTCATGATTTTAGTGGTCAGTCACTTACGGACGATACGGGTCGACACCTCTTTGCTGATAAATATGTGGCGAATTTATTACCGGCGATCGCAGCCCGCCTAAAAGCGAGTGAAAGTTCTAGGTCCACTGCGACCCCGACAGCCCTCCTGACTATAGCTCAGTACTATGAGCGCCAGGAGCAAGAAGCGAAGGGGCAGGAGGAGAAGAAATCGAGGGATTTGAAAACGAAGGTGATGTTAGCACAAGTATATGGCCCGCCCCGACGGGGTGTAAATAGAGGTAGGGGAGGATTTTATGGTCCTCCCTCGGGCCGATCTGATTTGAACAGGAATCAATGTGCGTATTGTAAGCAATCGGGACACTGGGCCAGAGATTGCCCGGCGTTGCATGCTTCGCGTCAGGGACACAATCAGGGTGGCCCGAGAGGTAGAGGGGGTTTCTCGAATTTTAGAGGGAATTCTAACGATCACGCTCGTTTTGACCCTGCCGGGCAGCAACGAGATAGGCCTAATGTTTTCGATCGACAAAACCAGTATCAAGTGTCGGGGATTGACCGTTCTGGGTACCATGATTCTCAGCATGCATAGGAATGCGTTGGATGGGGGTTGGAATCAGTTGAGGTGCCGGTTGATCAGAAGGGTCCTTACGTATCAGCTGAGGTTTTGGGTTCTACTGATCAGTTCCAAGTGGATACAGGAGCGACTCGTAGTGCGCTGTCTAAACAATTGGTTCCGAGGGCTCCCCCATCTGGCTTAATGGTTACATCGGTAGGGTTTGATGGTACACTCTCCCGAAGCCCTCTTTCACGGCCCCTCACATTTCAGGTTGATTCCTTTTCTGCACCCTGTCCGTTTTTGCTTGCCCCGAACACGCCGGACAATATTATGGGCCTTGATATGCTGAAGCACTTCAGAGCTACGATCCGCTGTTCCCCTGCTGGAGTGCGGGTGATATTGAATGACAATTACCCCCTGTCTGAACGGATGTGTGTGGTTGCAGAAGATGCTGTGTTAGCTACCCTCCCTTGTGCTCTGTGGGCCACCTCGGATACTGATGTGGGACAGATGGTGATTCCGCCTGTTCACATTAGTGTCCAGGAGGGGGCGGTGTTACCACGCCTTCCACAGTATCGTATTTCGCAGGAGGGGGAAGAGGCTCTTATACAGATAGTGCAGGATTTGATTAAGGTGGGAGTAGTGGAAGAAGTTCCCTATAACGTCTGTAATAGCCCGATTTTACCCATTCTGAAAAAGGATACGGATGCCAAAGTCTATCGGTTTATAATTGACTTGAGAGAAGTGAACAAGATCGTGATACCTCAGTACCCAGTGGTTTCTGATATCACGACGTTGCTTACTTTGGTCCCGCCTACGGCGACCAAATTTTCAGTTATTGATTTGAAAAAAGCCTTCTTTTCAATTCCTATTCATCCCGATAGTCGATACCTCTTTGGTTTCACTCTAAATAATAGGTCTTACCGATTTTGTAGAATCCCTCAGGGTTACACGGAAAGCCCTAGCATTTACAGTCAAGTTTTGAAAAGACAATTGGACTCCTTTGTTCTGCCCGAGGGCGTCGCCCTCATTCAATATGTCGATGACATCTTGCTGGCGGCCGACACTCCGGAGTTGTGTGAAACGAGTACGTTGTCTTTGCTTTCCTTTTTGGCATCCCACAATCACAAAGTATCTCGGAAAAAGTTGCAATTCTGTAGACCAAAGGTGACTTATCTGGGTCACCTTTTGTCTAAGGAGGGGCGTGCACTCACACCAGATCGTGTCCAAGTAATTCTGGACACGCCGACGCCGTCCACGCAGAAGGACGTGCGTGCATTTTTGGGTCTCGTTTCGTTTTGTAGGCAATGGATACTAGGGTTTTCACACATAGCTAAGCCATTGTTAGCCCTTTTGACAAAAGACACACCTATTCCGCTTCCTTGGACGAATGAGTGTGACACTGCCTTTCAGAAATTGCGACAGGCTCTCTGTTCAGCACCAGTGTTAGGGACTCCTGATTATACCAAACCTTTTTCGCTGTATGTGCATGAGAAAGATGGATGTGCATTATCAGTTTTAGTGCAGATGCACGGCGACAAGCAGCGCCCTTGTGCATATTTTTCGGCTGTACTTGATCCTGTTGCCCGAGCATTGCCTGGTTGTTTTCGCTCGGTTGCGGCGACAGCTGTGTCAATACGCCAAAGCGAGGGAATTGTGTTATCTCATAAGCTGTTGGTATTAGTCCCCCATGCTGTTGATGCCCTGCTTAATCAGACAAAGACGCAGCATTTGACCAGTGCCCGTTTAACGGGATATGAGCTGACGCTTTTGGCTCCTCATATTACGTTAAAGAGGTGCGTGACGTTAAATCCGGCCACATTGTTGCCATACCTCGAGACTCAGTCTGAAGCACGGAAAGCACATGATTGTATTCTTGTGACTGAGGAACAAACAAAGAGTCGTATTGATCTCCAGGATACGCCCTTTCCAGATGTAGATGGAGAACTGTGGGTGGACGGGTCCTGCCTGAAGCTACCGGATGGTACGACTTCAGCAGCGTATGCAATTACCACATTGCAAACAATAGTGGAGGCAGCACGCATACCACAGAAATCAGCTCAAGCAGCGGAACTGATAGCATTAACACGAGCATGTGAGCTCAGTACAGGATTGTGTGTGAATGTTTATACAGATAGCCGGTATGCCTTCGGAGTAGCGCACGATTTCGGCCTGCTCTGGAAGGAGAGAGGGTTTTTAACGTCACATGGAGTACAAATAATGCATGGGGAGTTAGTTCATAATCTTTTAACTGCATTGACATATCCGAAGAAAATTGCCATCATTAAATGTAGCGCCCATAGGAAAGTAGTCGATAAAGTTGGAGAAGGGAATGCGTTAGCAGACCGGGTGGCACGGGAGACTGCGATGCAGCCTGGTGCTACTGCCATGTATGTAGTGAAGTCGCAAGTAGAAAGATGGCATGATGCGAAGGAAGAAGTGCGAGAAATACAGAGGACCGCTTCTGATAAAGAACGGGAGCAATGGTCCAGTGAGGGAGAATTGGATGATGAGGGTTGCTGGAGAAATAAGCAGATGGATAGATGGAAATTACCCACGGCTTTTGTACAACCTATGGTTCAGATGGCACATGGGCTAGCACATGTTGGAGCTTCCGCAATTGTAAAATTGCTTACCCAAGTCTGGGAGCATCCAGAGATTGCTAGCACGGCAAAGAGGGTGGTGCAGACCTGTATGATCTGCCTAAGGTACAACCCAGGAAAGGGTACTCGAACCCCAGCAGGAGGATTTGTAACACCTACTGCACCCTTTGAGGTTCTGCAGATGGATTACATCCAGCTTGAGCGCTGTAACAATTTGAAGTATGTTCTAGTAGTGGTCTGTGCCTTTAGCAAATGGGTTGAGGCATACCCTACGAAAGACAAAACTGCAATGACTACCGCCAAGATGCTGTTGAAGGAGTTCTTCCCTCGATATGGCGTTTGTAGACTTCTGTGGAGTGATAACGGACCACACTTTATAGCGGATGTTATAAAGTATGTTTTGAAGGGTCTGGGCATCACCCAGAAGTTCCACGCAGTGTTTCACCCTCAATCTGCAGGACTAGTCGAGAAGTATAATGGTACACTGAAGCTCAAGATCGCTAAAATCCAAGCTTCGACATCTTTGACTTGGCCAGATGCTTTACCGCTGGCGTTATTGTCAATCAGATCGGTACCGCACTCTCGAACCGGTCTTACACCGTACGAGATTGTCTTTGGACGCCCAATGAATATTTGGGGTCCACCAAAACCTAAGACTGTGTATGATGTACCTTGTGTAATGATGAATGATTATCTGGCACAGTTAACGGATAACTTGGTTTCTATTCATCAACAGGTCCGGGAGGCGCTCCCTGATCGGTCCACCGGTGAAGGACATAGTCTCCGGCCTGGCGACCATGTCATGATAAAAATCTTTGACAGGACGAACAGCCTGGAGCCGAGATGGGTTGGTCCTGAGCAAGTCTTACTTGCAACGAGGACGGCTGTGCGAGTTTCCAACAGAAAGAATTGGATCCATTCCCTGCACTGCCGCAAAGTACCGCCCGGATTGGTGGAGCCTGCTGTATTGACCGATCAACGAGAGATTCTGACCACAGAGAAAGGCCGTGCTGTGGAATCGAACGACGCTGAGGAGCTCTTTCTGGACCACGCGACTCCTGGAGGAAAGCGATATCATCTGAGGCCAAGAAAGTGAATCCTTCAGTATCGGGACATGTTGTCAGAACGGCCCTTGGGTTAGTGAAACGGAGAGCCAATGAGGCAAGGGGGGGGGATCAGCCCTGCATTAGATAGCGACACCCGTCTTGGCCCGTTGGTGAAGAAATCGACCGCTGCCTAAGGGGAAGAGTTCTGACAAACCTTTTTAGTTTCAGGAAGATATTGATTCTTTATCTTGACATGGAGAAAAAGAAGATCCTTTGTGCAACAGGTTTTATGCTCACAGTAGCTATTGTTGGGATAACCACATGGTTTGTGGAGGATGTGACTCCTGCTCGAGAGTTACTTGTGTTGACCACTCCAGTGCCTGAGGAGCACTACTTCTATACCCTTCCGTATCAAGAATTGAAGCATCGTCAGTCTTATTTCAATAACACTTTCATTCAGATGTTGCATCATACCCACGTTGCCACGAATGCTACGAACTGTTGGATATGTGGTATGATGCCAGCTCATCAGAAGAAAGGAGGAACGCCATTCATACCTCTTCCTTTCTCTCATAATGGCTCTTGTAGAGCATGGTACACTTTGCTTTTTGCCACCCGGAAACCCACAGTGGGACGATTACTCTTCAGACTCAATAAAGAATGTCATCAGGATAAAGATGGATATCCGCAAGCGAATGGGACAATTTGGGAATGGGAAGAGTATCGACCAGACAATGAATCGATTCCTTATATTTTCACGAACACCAGAGACACTGTGGGAAAAGACAAATTTGTGATTCAAGTGGCACAAGCTCAAGCGGACCTGTGTGTCCAGAGTGTGGGTTATATTCCTGTTGGTGTTAGTGATTGTATTACCATATTAAACATCGACGGGTTGAATAACAGTACCTTCTTAGCATCCCATAATACATACTTCGTATGCGGAAATAAAGGTTATTACCGTTTGCCAGCCGGTTGGTCCGGAGTATGTTATGTAGCATTTCTATTGCCTCCTGTATTTTTGGCACCTGCATCCTATCATAAGGATTTGAAGTTGTTAAATAATGTGACTGTAAATAGGTATAAACGTACTCTATCAATTGATGACGTGGATCAGACTGACACCAGTCTGCAGCAGTACATTGATTTTAATTTAGGATTGTTTTTCTTCGTTGGAGCTGCCCTAAATAGTAGGAAAGTTCGAAGATTAACAAGAGTGGTAGAGGCTGTGACAAACCAAACCGCTGCTGCTCTTGGGAATCTTACGGAAGAATTGCAGATTACTAGAATTGTTGCATTGCAGAATCGTATGGTGTTAGATGTTATGTTAGCTGATCGAGGTGGAGCTTGTAAAATTATCGGGAGTAGTTGCTGTGTGTTTATCCCTGACCACACACCATCAGTCTATAATGCAATCAACAGGTTGCATAAAATTGCAGCTGAAATCCATACAGAAAACGGCACTTGGTCCTTTTCTGGATGGTTTTGGGCATTGATCACTACTTGGGGTTGGAAGGTTTTAACTGGTCTCTGTATAATTATAGCAGTTCTGTTTTCTTGCTGCATCTGTGTCCAATGTGGTCCTTTGCTCTGTTCCTTATGTGTATCATTCTGTATTCCCGATAAGAAAGCTATTGCCAATGTCACTTATCAGAAACGTTTAGCTAAGGAAGTAGAAGGAATGATGACAATTGACATATACGATGATTATCCTAACAAACCGGATGTCTTCAGTAAATGCTGAAAGGGTCGTCTGTTGTAAATTGAAACCACGATGTGATTAAGCATTTACTAAAGACATGAATTCTCCTCCCTTAGACATGTCTCTTTCGTTATGTTGACTGAAGTTTGGACTCCATTTTGTATTGTCGTGTCTCCACGTGCTCAACACGAGAAGAGTCCTATCTTCGTGTTAGTTGCTCTTGTAATCTGCCTAGTAACAGTCTATAAATAGTTCCTTTGTCCGCCTGGCGCATGCCCAGGCTTGACCACATCTGTTATCAGTTAGTCCTTGCTTGACCATGTTTTCGCGGGCTCAAGGAGTATGTCAGCTCCGCCCACATATTGATCTTGTATCGAAAATGTCCATAAAAGGTAACATTCCTTGCCTCATGTTGTATCCTCCCACTTATGAGCCCCTCTGTTGTGTATAAAAGGGGACTGTGTACGCAAGTTCTTTGTGCTACTCTATGCAATACTGAAGGGTATTGTATGGATTGTAGGACCACCCTTAAGGGTTAATAAACCTTGTCTTTGTACTTTGCAGTTTCCGTGCCAACTTCCTTATAGATTCCATTGCAGGAGAGCGAACCCTTGTGTCCTGCGGGCCTAGCTGGGGCCTGTATTCATCAATAGTTGTTGGACTATCTAAGATGACGTATAATTTGCAGAGGGCATATGTGACCATCTTTCCTTATTAAGCAGATTGTGGAGGTGGGACTATGGCAGGCCCGTTTCTCTGAACCAGGCCCCAAGGTGGTTATAGGTTTGTACCCAGTCCAAAACCAGGGGACCCGACCTCCACTTTGCCTGTTTTTTCTTTGGGTAGTGGTCAAAAATAACTATTCTGGACTTGCTTAGGTTAGTGATCAGCTTGTTTTCGGCGTTATATTCAGAGAGGACGGTAAGTGTTTTTTGAGGACCTATTTTGGTTTGGTTCAAAAGAACAAGGTTGTCAGCATATTGTATCAGCTGGATCTTTGTGTGGCCGATCTTAGGGGTAGCTAAAGTAAAAAATGTAAATGTAAATCCAGTATTTATAAAGCGCACAGCTACCCGTAGGCATCCCGGCGCTGGGGGCCTTCTGGAAGATTAAGCAAGCTATTGCCCAGAGTCACATGGTGCTGGACTGACCTGCCGCCGGTGCCAGGGATCGAACTGTGATCCCCAGCGTCCAACGCCAGTCGCCCTGACCGCTGTGCCACACCTCTTCCCTTAGCTCTGTACAATGCTTTGCCCATATCTGCGGTGTACAAATGAAAAAGCATTAGTGCCAGGATGCATCCCTGCTTTAGCCTCCGATCTGCAGCAATTTTCTCCGAGCAGACTCCCTGGAAAGTTTGACCCTTACCCAGGTTCAAAAATACAGCGATCTAATTGCTAGTAATAATGATGGGCTGATGTTCCAGCGTGCCAATTTCTGCCAGAGGATGTTGCGGTCAACCCCATCGAAGGCTGCTGAGTAGTCAATGAAGCAGGCAAAGAGTGGAGGTGAGCAGTGGGGCACCACTTGTTGGGCTAAGTATGACAGGGCACTATTTCTGGTAGAATCCCCTGGTCTGAATCCAGTCTGGTAAAAGGGAAAAAAAACTTTGGTACAAGCCCAGTCAACTAATTCCTGCAATAGTGTACTTGCGTAGGCCTTGCCCTCAATGTCCAACTGGGCAATCATCCAGTAGTTCCTAGGGTCGGTGTTTGGCCCTCTTTTGTATATTGGTTTCAGCAGTGAGCCCTTCCAAGCAGTGATGTCCTCCCGAAGCCTACATTATCCGTATAGCTGTGCAAGGTTATAGGACCAAAAGTCCATGTCCTCCCTGAAGAGGGAGCTGGCAGTCAATTGGGACAGGGTGCTCCATTATGCCGAATCATTTTTAGGGCGGCTTAGACTACTACCTTGCCTGGAACAGTTAGATCAACCGGGGATTTGGTGGGCTCTGCTGTGATGTTATCCATTCCCCCCATGCTACTGTGGAACAGTTTGGAGAAGGTACTTTCAAGTCGACAGTGTACAGAGATTTCACATGAGCTACCAAAGTGTCCGTATTAAGTGGGTTCTCTCTGCTGGAAGTCCCATGGATTAGATTATTTAGATATTACCAGAATTCTTGGGACTTGCACAGAGCCAAAAGCGCAAAGATTTTCTGCCATTTTGCCTCCGTGGATTCACGTTTTGCCTTCCAAACCTGTTCAGAGTGGGACGTTGCTGATAATTTTGGTTGCTTTTTTGGCAGACTCCGACCCAGTTTTTTTATACTCCCTTCATTTGGTGTTTAGTTGTTTGGCACATTGCTTGATCGCTGGAACTTGACCCACGCAATGTGTTAAATTAATTGTGATTCTGTAGGTGGTGCTTCCTCGGAACAACAAAGCTAGTTTGTATGCAAATTATTTGGGCTGGTCTGCCAGCCAGTTCATGTCGATTTCTATGAGTCACATTTGTTCGCTCCATGGAAGCACTGCATGAATTAGCCTATCTTTTCATAGCTTCTCACTTAATAAAATATATTCTATGGAAGTCTGTTGTAGTTAGGTGAATGGATTACCCCTGGCTTGGATGCTATGGCTTGGATGCTGTAGATAAAGAATGAGTTGTTGCTAAATGATATGTTCGAAAAAGGGCACTAAATCTCCCAGTACCCCTAGAAGGGTTGCCATCAGATGACTGCACCCCTATATTGTGCGTATTGAAGTCCACAAAACTGATGGGTTCCATGGATGCAAATTGTGTGAGCAGGGTTTCAATCTGTGTTCTCAGCCGAGTGAGCTTATCCTTGGAGCTCTGCCCGTGGGGATTATAGTATAGATTGATTACAAGTATTGGTAATTGGATGTCTACTGTGTTGAGGCCTTTCAGAGTACCAGCTAGGAACATGTCACAGGGGTTCTTTATCTCTGTGAATTGTAGTTACAGGGCATGCTTAATGTATATGGAGATACCCCCGGAGGGTCTCCCAAATACATTTCCTTGGTTTCAGGTTTGAAGTATTCTGCATTGCCTGCTAATGGGATGGATGTGATTGCCCATGTTTCTTGGACCCAGGTTAAATCGGCCTCTTCAAGGAATGTGATCAATGATGGGCTTTGCAGAACCTTGATCATCCCAGCAACATTCCAAGTCATGATGCTTAATGGTTGGGGGCGAGCTGATGTGCATCTATGCTGCACAGACCCATTACTTGGAGAGGACCTGAATTTTGATGGCCAAGGTGCCTTACTTGATGGGGGCCAGAAGTTGGTCGGCCAAGTTGGAGGCGACCCAGCCTCAATAGGCCAAATTTGGGGAGGGTGGAGCGCTAAAGGGGGAGATGGCTTGGAGAATGGAAGTGACCTGTCTCCCCCCGCTCAATGTGTATGTTGGAGGAGTAGCAAAAACGTCCTCCTACAAGGAAAAGACGGACTCACGTCAGCACTCTGTGTTGGCGCATTGGCGCTTTAAAGAGTCACAAACAAAAAAATACCAGTGTGTATGCATTTCACCATGTTATAGATAACAACTGAATTCAAGACATTCATTTAAACCCTTGGGGTGCACAGAATCAAGTAAATTAATCCAGAATAATTCTCGTTGGAGTAAGAGCCATCTTTTTGGAGAAGCTTTACCTTTTGTTTGTTCCCGCTAATCATGTCTTTTATTGACCCCACGATATTCTTAGACTTTACTTACTTCCTGATTACGCGAATTGGAAAGAAATAACCTTCTGAATGCTTAGAGCATTCGCGAACATTATAGTATTCGGATTGGGTCTTTATTATTTCAATTCTATTACACTTCTAACACAGCACCTAAATCCTTTTCAGTTACAAGTTTATTAGTATGCAATGCCACGTTCACCATGTGCAGAAGTGAGAAACGTTCTACCATTACTGAATTTGTATTAGTTTACGGATATATCAATCACAACACCGTAATTATTTTAAAAAAAAATTATTTTTGTCATCAAGTGTTTTTTCATAGGAAATTACCCCTGACGAAGGGTTAGACCTGAAATGCATCGGGGAGCTCAATGTTACTGGAAGTTACATATGTTACTTTAAAGTTTGTTTGCTCAACATGAGATGTACAATGTGAAGGAGCAACAGTTTTTTTAAGAACTTTATTAAAATTGCTAACATGCTACATATTTCACAAACCTCGTTTGATCACGAGGTGGTTCTCACTAGCACCTTAACTGTTAACATTGGATAACATTTGAACATTGAATCACCACGGAGTGCGGTCAGTCTTTATTGATTTGCATTTATATGTTGGAGGAGTGCCAGAATATTTGTTCTATTAAGAGTATCAAGGTTCCCCTTTGAAATGTACAATGTGGTAATGCTCATTTTTGCTGAGTAACCTCCACCTAGGGCCAGCGTATTTCACCTGAAGATGCAGTCATTATGGAAGGGCCTTTGTGTTGTTGGAATTTTGTCCGCATGGTTCAGCATAGACTGGAGAAACTGGTTTGTGCTGCTCGTTACTGCCAGGACTGCCTGGATTCTTACCCCAGCCTTTTGATCTTCCATCGCGCCTCGTGGCCCCCGCTGCGCGGGCGCCGCTCGAGGGATCGGGACTTCGCTGTTCACTGCCTGGGTCATTGTGGATGCCCTGTTGATGCCCTGACTCTACGCTCCACGCTGTTGGCCCCCCTGTGCTGTGCTCTGCTCTGCTGTGGTGAGGGGACGCTGCTGGATGCTTGTTTTACGGTGAGCGACCGGCGTAACCGGGACTGCGAGGACCAGGGTGCTGTGCGGGAAGCTGATCATCCGCACCTGGTCCTCTTCCCGACTCCTCCCCCAACACCTTCATCAGGCGGTGCAGCCCTTGCATTACGGGCTCCGCTGGAGAAACTGGTTTGTGCTGCTCGTTACTGCCAGGACTGCCTGGATTCTTACCCCAGCCTTTTGATCTTCCATCGCGCCTCGCGGCCCCCGCTGCGCGGGCGCCGCTCGAGGGATCGGGACTTCGCTGTTCACTGCCTGGGTCATTGTGGATGCCCTGTTGATGCCCTGACTCTACGCTCCACGCTGTTGGCCCCCCTGTGCTGTGCTCTGCTCTGCTGTGGTGAGGGGACGCTGCTGGATGCTTGTTTTACGGTGAGCGACCGGCGTAACCGGGACTGCGAGGACCAGGGTGCTGTGCGGGAAGCTGATCATCCGCACCTGGTCCTCTTCCCGACTCCTCCCCCAACACCTTCATCAGGCGGTGCAGCCCTTGCATTACGGGCTCCGCTGGAGAAACTGGTTTGTGCTGCTCGTTACTGCCAGGACTGCCTGGATTCTTACCCCAGCCTTTTGATCTTCCATCGCGCCTCGCGGCCCCCGCTGCGCGGGCGCCGCTCGAGGGATCGGGACTTCGCTGTTCACTGCCTGGGTCATTGTGGATGCCCTGTTGATGCCCTGACTCTACGCTCCACGCTGTTGGCCCCCCTGTGCTGTGCTGTGCTCTGCTGTGGTGAGGGGACGCTGCTGGATGCTTGTTTTACGGTGAGCGACCGGCGTAACCGGGACTGCGAGGACCAGGGTGCTGTGCGGGAAGCTGATCATCCGCACCTGGTCCTCTTCCCAACTCCTCCTCCAACACCTTCATCAGGCGGTGCAGCCCTTGCATTACGGGCTCCGCTGGAGAAACTGGTTTGTGCTGCTCGTTACTGCCAGGACTGCCTGGATTCTTACCCCAGCCTTTTGATCTTCCATCGCGCCTTGCGGCCCCCGCTGCGCGGGCGCCGCTCGAGGGATCGGGACTTCGCTGTTCACTGCCTGGGTCATTGTGGATGCCCTGTTGATGCCCTGACTCTACGCTCCACGCTGTTGGCCCCCCTGTGCTGTGCTGTGCTCTGCTGTGGTGAGGGGACGCTGCTGGATGCTTGTTTTACGGTGAGCGACCGGCGTAATCGGGACTGCGAGGACCAGGGTGCTGTGCGGGAAGCTGATCATCCGCACCTGGTCCTCTTCCCGACTCCTCCCCCAACACCGTTTCCTTTCCCTTTATAAACATAATTTTGCCCTCACGCGCTAGCGGGAAGCGCGCGGGTCTTAGCACGGGGCTAAGACCGGGCAAAGAGCGGGCCGTTTGAGGCCGTTCGAGACTGGAGACACTGGGCTGGGCCACCCCCCCTGCAACTCGGCCTTCTTAGTGAGAGAGATATATATATCAGAACTTGCAGAAAGAATGCCTAGGGCTAAGGGTACCGCTACCAATACTACTCTGGCTGGAACTCTGGACAATTTCATTGTTAGGGCAGCCAACATTTTAGAACGTGAAATTGACTTAACAGAGCGTCGTCTCTCGTTGGACTCGCTTACTGCCAAACGTTCTTCTCTAGGGACTATTGCCACAGTTGTTTCACCTGCGCCTTATAATACTATTTCTGGCACAAATAATGGTACGATTAGCGAGGGGGGTAGTATTGACTTAACTATGGACTCTAGCTTGGAAAGGATAAGGGCTAATACTGCTAGAAATACCAACAGATCTGACATCTTGTCTGATGCTGTGAATGTTCAATCTGACGGTGTTTCGACTCGAGCTCAATCACATGCCATCTCCGATGTCACCTCCCCCCTTCCTGCTTCAACCCTAGGGGCCAAACCAAAACAAAAGGCTGCCCCGCGTGGTAAAAAGGGGAATAAATCTATACCGAACAAATCCAAAAACGATAAACTCCCGTCTAATCTTTCTCTGGGGACTAACGAACAAACTCTGTCTGAAGTAACCCCAAACAAATCCACGCAAATAGATGAGGGTTTCCTCTCAAAAATAAGGGAAATTTTTGATAACTCTACCCGACCGTTTTTAGATAGGCTCATCAAGATAGAAGAGCGCCTTAAAAAAATAGAACATACTGCTCTAACAAATCTTGAAATTAATCAACTAATGAAGATAGATTTACATAGAGAGCATAATAAATCCCCCGCACCAGCTAATATTGCAAGTAACTCTACAGAGAAAACCTCTCCTCTCCTGACTATTCCTCACTTGGCTCTGCCATTAGATAAATCCCGGAGAACCGGTGAGGTTATTGCTTGCACTGAAAAATCTACCAGCATTAGTGCCACTAAAGATCAACTTATAGCAGAAATACCTCAGCAGAAATCCCCAGATGCTAATATAATAGTTACTAACGACACGGTACAGAATAATAATGCGAAAGTTAGTAGAAGGGTTTTGCCCAATGAAAACGTACATAACCCACTGTTAGACCTGTCAGCCCTTTGGCAGTTCCCTCCTCATTTTATTATTTTTGTCCCTTTCCCCTTCTCATATTTTCTGTCTACCTAACTTTTTTTGGTGCTAATGTAGAGGTTCTGGGCGCTTTTCTCTCACTACCTGAGGGAAAGGCGCAAGGTGCTCCTCTGAGGAAAACTAGGGAAGGGAGGTGAGATTCTAAAATGGTGGCACCAACTGTCACCTCAACACCTGGACCATGACTGCCATGGGGGTTTCCGGAACTTTCTGGGCCCTTCTGGCAGGTCGGGCCCAAGGTGATAAATAGAGGTGACAGGTGAGCGGCCATTTTAGAAGAGGTCTGGGTGGCATCAGGAGTAAGGCACCTGAGTGGGGAGGGGGTTGCGCTAGTCAGGGAGTGACAGGTCTCTAGGCCTGCGGTGTTTCCCTTGCCAGTGATGCCCCCCCCTATCTGTTGACCGGTCCCTGAAAGCTGCCAGGGGGTTCCATCATCCCATTGTAAGGAGGACTTGAGGCGGAGCGCATCCTTAATCCCTTCTTTCCGAAGATAAGGGCTATTGCAGGGGAGGGCTAGTGCCGGACAGCTCCACTGGCGCCTGGGATTGTCCCGTTAACGAGGCTGTGGACAGCGTCTATGCCCTTGGCCTAAGGGTCCTAATCAGCCCTAGCTTGGTGCGTGAGAGGAACGGCACCGTGTCCTGCCAACCCCCCTCCTTCCCGAGTGCTGCCCTCTGCCTCTGACTAACTCCCCGATTACCAGATTCCTGTCAGCGGGTTATCAGGAAGGTTGCAGATTGCCCCTAACTCACCGCCGCTGCCCGGAAGAGCTGCAATTGTCTGGGGGAACTGACCGCGCCGGTCGCGGCCCTCACATCAGCTGTGGAGAATCCTCTCCGTGAGGGCACCGGCGATTGAAGCCAGATCTAGGGAAGTTCTTCCCATCACGTGACGGGGGTGCCGGCCGTGTCATAGGCCTCGCCCCCGCCCTCGTCCTGCCTCCTCCGCCCTCGGCCCGCCTCCTCTGACTCTCATCCTACCACCCCGCGAGCTGTGCCGCTCTAGTGGGAGTGAAGCGGCTTCAGGACCTTCTGGATCTCAGTGTGTTCTGCGCAAGGGCCCCGGAAGGCCGAAGAAGTCAGGTAAAGGTCCCGGGGAGGGGGGCGGAGAGTCATCAGCGCGGGAGGGCTACCGAGAAGTCTCCCCTTCCTCCGGAGGCAGCCCCCGCATCCGCCCCTCCCCGGGAAAGACTGAGACGGGGCCGCGAGTGCCTAAGGCGACACTGGGAGGAGTGGGACATAGAGGGCCTTGACGCCACCGAGCATATGAGAGGAGGGGGAAATCATAAGGCCATCAATTCAACCCCCACAAGGAACCCCCCCCTGACTGTGAGAGCTGGAAGTTATCCATCAGGCTGCTCTCCTCACAAAGGGGATAAAGCCCGTGGCTGTGTCTCTATCAAGGCGGGAAAATGTCCTGCTCGCTTTAGGAAGACTTCAGGCCAAGTTAAATTAACTGAGAGGCTCGTGCTATATCGGGTTTACGCCAAGAAGTCCCTAATGACATGTTCTTGCTGTACTGAATTCATTCTGAAATACTCCTAATGTTAGGCGTTTACAATGAGGAATTTATGATAGGATATTCCTAATGTCATGCCTGTAATAGGAGGGATTTATGTCCAGTGATAGGGAATGAACTGTTCTTGCTAATATGAATTGGCGTTAAATGATTTCCCGGGACATGTTCATACTTTGAGGAATTCGTGCCAAGTCAGACCTAATACTGATCTGCAAGGGCCAGTTGTGTTTTAAGAATAAGGGGAAGGCCCTGGGGAAATGTACTGAATTGGTTTAACTTGAAAGGTTGCGAAATGCTTTATTTGAAACATATGAACTGTTAATCTTTGAACTGTGGTGAGATGTTATGTCATGTTTTATTCCTAAAGGAAGGGAGCTGTTCAACCTGTAATGTAATTATCCGCTACACTCCAAAGTGAGAAACCAGAAAACTAAGTTTGTTAGGAAAAGATAAAGACTTGGAGTATTCCATAAATTAAATCGGTGTAGTGTTCTTTTTGGGTGATGTGACGCAGGATTGCGAGCTGAGTGGGATGCAGGCCTGAAAAGCCAAAAGGAGTGTTCAGCCAAGTGACTTGAGCCAAGCTACCCCCTTAGACGTAGGTCTAACAAATTGGTGCTCAGCGGTGGGATTACTTATTCAGTGCTTGCATCCGCTTAGTGGCAATTTTGCGCGCATCACCACCTACACTGGATTGTTTTGACTGGAGTTTTCTCCAGATTGGTTTCTAATTGGAGGATTTTTTTGAAATTGTCCTGTGTATGTTCCCTTCTTGAGTAAAGTTCCTGTGTTGGGGTCCCATTTGGTAGGATGGAATTCGAATTGGGTAGGCTGGAGGAGTACACAGCGGCCCAATTGAGGGAGTTCTGCCAGGAACGGGGGGTATTCTTTAAGCAGGGGGTGAAGAAGACAGAGCTCCAGGCAAGCTTAAGAGCCTGGGTTATGGCCCACCCTAGCGGGAAACGGGAAGAAGAACCAGAACTAGATCTCCTAGAAGAACCGGAAGTCTTTCTACCCCCTGGGAGCGGTAATATGGACGTTGGGTCCAGGGCCCCATCAAGAGTGGGAAGTAGCGCCTCAGGGGGGAGCCTGTCCTCTGCTGACCTAGTGGATCGGAGGGAAGAGAGACAGCTTAGAATGGATCTGGCCCGGTTGGAAAAGGAGAGGGAGGAGAGGAGGTTCCTCCACGAGCTTCAATTAAAAGAGTTAGAGCTCAAAGTCCTTCAACTTGGAACCCCCAGCAGTCCTAATGGTGGCAGCATACCGAGAGAAGTCTCGAGAGAGTCCAGGCACTACCTGCCCAAAGACGTGGTTGCTAGCTATGGCATAGGGGATGATATTGTAAAATGGCTGGCTGCCTATGAGGTTTCTCTAAGAGCCCATGGGGTCCCTGAAGCCCAGTGGGGGGGTGGCCTGTATAGGTATATGCCTCCGGTGGGGAGGGATGCCTTGTTAGCGCTAGAACAGCCAGACCAGACCAGGTACCCCGTCATGAAGGTAGCCCTAGTAAGGAAATTCGGACTGACCCCTGAAAAATTCAGGCAGAGGTTCCGGGGTAGTCAGAAGTTGTCCACTCAGAATTGGGTGGACTTCTTGGACTATGCCCGGAAAGCCTTAGAGGGCTGGGTGCAAGGTAGTGAAGTCAAGGACTATGAGGGACTGTACAATTTAATCTTAAAGGAGCATCTCCTCGAGAAAAGTTTTCCAGAGCTGCGTCAGCACCTAGTAGACAGCAAGCTCACTAATCCCAGGAAGCTTGCAGAGGAGGCGGATATCTGGGCGAGTACCCGGGTATCCTCAAAAGGGACTGGAGGGAATTTCCAAGGGGCTGGACAGGGCGCCCCCCAGAAGAAAGGGGGGGAAGACAAAAAGAGGGAGTTCTCTAAAGGCCCCCAAAAGAGTTCACCAGGGAAGGGAGTAGGATTCCCTCCTAAGGTTGTTCCCCACAAACCCCCTTATCCTGACCGTGGTCAGCAGCCTAGGGTTGTCCGATGTTACGAGTGTGGTGAGGTTGGGCACTATAAGGGGGATGCCAAGTGTCCCAAGAGACCACACCCTCCCATTGGAGGAAAGACCCCTGGGGTGCTTATTTCTATCCTCCCCAAGCTAATAACAACTGGTGGGTTCAGGTTGGGCGAGGTAAAGCTAACGGCAACTTTGAAAGAGGCGGGATGGCTATAACCGACCAGGACTGGTTGGAGTCTTTTTCATGCGCAAATAGGTACAGTTGCCTAGATGCGGTTGATTGACTGCCCCCTAATGACCCCCCAGCCTCAGAACTTGTAGGGAAGGCTGTAAATAAGGATGAGTTAAAATCATTTGATCCACAGACAGCACAATTGATAGTCCCCCCTCGGGTTAATCCTGATACTACTTTTAGCAACTTTATGACGGTAGAGACTCCGAATTATCCCTTAAGTCCAAACAGTGGTCCGGTTGTCAATGTTGTTTCTTGTGAAATTTCTATTCCTCCTTCCTTGCAAGAGGCTGACACATGCTCTGACCTCACCCTTTTGTCTTGGAATATTGCAGGTCTGTCCTCCAGACTAGGAGACACAAATTGTATCACTTTTTTGAAAACGTTTTCGTTCATTTGCCTCCAGGAATGTTGGACGGTTGATCCCATTCATAGGATGGGCTATCGAACTTATCACACTCCTGCAATACCCACCACTAGAGGGAGAAACAAAGGGGGTCTATGCACCTATGTTTCCAACTGTGTAAAAGACATAAAAATCTCCTTTGCACCAGCCTCTGCTTTTTACCAAATTCTGCACATCACGCTTGGGGGAAAGTTACATATAGATCTGACAACATACCGAAAGATCTGTGGGCCTCAACACTTAAGGAACTAACTGAATCCTTAAAAAACTTGGACGACAAGGATTCCTCTGATACCTGTGTTATTTGGACTGGCGATTTTAATCACACGTTATGTCCACTCAGTGATCAAAACATATGTGACCTGGGGGAAAGGGAGGGCGTTCCTTCTGCACATTTTTCCCACACCCCTTTAGGAAAAAATCTAAACGACATACTCTTCTCCTTGGATTTGGGTTTTGCTAACGAACTTTGTTCTCCATCAGTCCCATTCAGCCCCACTTTTATAGGCAGAGGATGTAACTCCACCATTGACTTCCTGCTTATATCCAAACGCTATTCTGACTATATTTGCTCGTTTGAATTACGCGAGGTAGCAATGAGTGATCATCTACCCCTCAGTTTGTCCCTGGCCGTTCCGAAGGCTAAAAGCAACACCGATTCTACGGTTCAGAATCTATACAACCATAGATTGCGGCTTGCCAGGAGGAATGGTTATACCTTAAAATGGGACAAAGTAGAACCAGCGGCCTTTCTTGGTACTTTAATCCGCTCCAGGGCAGAGGATTTCAATACTTGTCTAATTGAGAGCGCCGATCCTTCAAAAGTGACCGATGCTTTCCTTAGTATCTCTGCGGAAATTGGGAATCTACTTACAAAACCTCTTCATCATGGGGCTAACAAAACCAAGAGGTGGTTTGATAGAGAGTGTAGTAGGACTCACGCCTACTTATTGACCCAACTAAAGAGAGACCCCAGAGTAATGGTGGATGTCAGATCGGCCAGATCCGCTTATCAAAAGGCAGTTAAAAAAAGGAAGAAACAAATTAAACAGGATGCGTGGTTTACCCTCCGAGAAGCCTGTCAATCTAAAAACAATACTGCCTTTTGGAAAACAGTGAACGCTCCTTTTTTTACTAATAACGAAACAGACTCTATTGAAATAGCAATCACTGAAGAGACTTGGGTGACTTACTTTCGGGAACTCTATCAAGAGGACCCCACGGTAGTTACAGAAGGGGGGAAAAACTTAAGATTACAGGATAGATTGCACTTTCCAATTAACGTTGCCTTCTCTATTGACGAAGTTCTGATAGCCATTGATAAGAGCCCAGCGGGAAAGGCTCCGGGCCCGGACGGAATACCCGTGGATATATACAAAGCAAATAATAAGTTATGGGCTCCTCTTTTAACCAATGTTCTTAACAGCTTTACTAAAGTGGGCTTCCCACGGACTTGGCAGGAAGCCACCGTGGTCCCCATTTTTAAGAAAGGAGATCGTAACACACCGAAGTGTTATAGACCGATCTCCTTACTTGATTCTCTCATGAAGATCGCGGGGAGAGTTATACTTAACAAACTGCAAACATGGGCCGACGAAAAAGGTATTCTCTCCCAGTTCCAATATGGTTTTAGGGAAGGTTTGGGAACTATTGAGCAAGGATTGAATCTAGCTCTGCTAGTAGCCAAATATGTTGAGGCAAAAAACGAAAATATATTCCTCACATTTGTGGACTTAAGCTCGGCTTTTGACTGGCTAACCATGCAGGACATGGGTGTGGACCCAAACCTTCTAATTTTTATCAGAGAATTATATCGAGATGCGGGTGCTAGGGTTCGTTTCGGAGAGAAGGGGGAGTGCTCTTCCAAATTCCTTATAGGAAAGGGCGTGAGACAAGGCTGCATTTTAGCTCCTTTTTTGTTTAACCTATATATTAACTCAGTCGCATCTCACCTCCTGGAAGATAAGCAGGACTATCCAAAAATCGGCAACTCCCACATCCCCATTCTTTTATATGCAGACGATGCTGTAATTATGGCCCGGACTCAAATCGGCCTACAAAGATCGATTAGCAAATTCTCAGAGTACATGGGCAATAGGGGCTTAAAGATCAATATCAGCAAAACTTTTACTATGTGCTGCACAAAAAAGAAGAACCTTCGCTGCAATTCTTTTTTATCCGATACAAAACTTGCGATTGTCAACACTTTCTCCTATCTGGGTATTAATTTTGATAAAAAGGGCACTTGGCTAGCAGCAAGGGAATCAAGAAAATTAGCCTTCTCACGAGCTATAGGAGCCGTCAAACATTTCTCTAATAAGGTAGGGGGTCGTCCTGTATCAGTGCTGTTGGACATTTATAGAGCCAAATGTGTATCCACCGCACTGTATGGTGCAGGAATTTGGGGTATAGGTAACGCCTCGACCATCCAGATCTGTCAAAATGTTTTTCTTCGTTTTTTACTGGCAGTACCTGGGTCCACTTGCTCTTACGTTTGTCATCAAGAGCTGGGCGTACCTTATATCTCTGACCTCATTAACCTAGAGCCCATTCTGTTGTGGCACAAAGTTTGGTCGGGCACCGAGACGGGCTTGAACAGGGATATAATCAAGGACTGTCTTGGCTTAGATGGGTCTCCAAAAATCTCCTGGTTCAAATATCTAAAAAATTTCTTTGTTGAGATGGGCCATCCGGAATTCTTTGATTCCCCAGACACCATGGCAGAACTGTCAAGAAAAAAACTTAAGAAATTATGCCTGGTCTTTCTGTCAGAGAAACGCTGGTTGCTGGAGAAATGTAAGAGCTCCGTTATGGCTAACCATTTACTTATTCAGAAGCAAGGCATACAGCCATACTTGAATCTTGTCCCTAGCTGCTATTCTCGAATGCTTTTAACCCGATTTAGGATTGATGCCTTTTTTAGATTAGTGACTTTTCCTGTGATGAATTGTTGGTCTAAGGAACCTACTCCCTGTCCCTGTGACGAGGTTTCCGTTCAATCGTCTCTGCATTGTATCCTTTTTTGCAAATATTACTCAGAACCTAGGAAAAGGTTGCTCCGACCCGTTTTAAAAAAACTAGGGCTGAGGCAATGTAGAGTGGCTTTGGTTAAACTGCAATTGCTGGATGATGAATTCCTCATTTTCTCTGTTTCAACATTTCTTAAAACCATTATAAGATTTAGGATCTCCATGAATTAGGATATGTTTTTAACTGTTATTAATTTGTACTGCTTCTTGTAAAAAATGAACTATTTTATATGTATGCTTTTATGGTTTTTCTTTTAAAAATCGAATAAAGCTGTTTTGACTAGTGACTAGTGACTAGACTGAGAAACTTTTGGGAGGCCTTGGAAGCCGCATTCAGTCCTTCAGTGCAATCTTGTAGGTTCTGTTCTCATGGAGGTGGCTTGGGCCTGTTGAGGCTGTGGTGTTGGCTTTCCATTGACGTTACACAGGATGTTTAGTAGATTTTTCTGTGCCGGTATCACTGTGGGTACTGATGGGACTTGGAGCCTGGGTTGAGGGCCAGGTGGTAACGATAATCCCGATCAAAGGGGCTCCCCCTAAGTCAGCCCCACCACACTGGCTTCCCTATCGTTGTTTGCAGTTAGGCTGGTGGGCGCGGGTGGGCAGTGCTGAGACAGAGTTGGATCAAGACCTGCTGTTGCAATGTTCCCAGGCATGCTACACCCTGTCTGTCTGGAAGTGCCCCTGTGGCAGAGACTCCACCTTTGATGGCAGATTGATTGTATGCGTAGTCGATGAGGCTGGTACTGATGGATGTTTAACATGGGGATTCTTGCAAAATATGGGGAAAAGAGATTGATTGTTTTCAAGTTTGATTGTCAATGCCTGGATTGCTGATTTTTTTTTTTGTTACAAGGCTGTTCAATTTCACTGGGGGATTCACAAAAGTAGTCTCTTAGCTTTCTTTTTTTTGCTTTTTAAGATGTTTCTTCTCCCTCCGCGTTGTTGGCGTGGCAGACTGAGATACTTCCAGCGAGATTTTGATGCCTATGTTGTTGGGGGCAAGGTCCGCTGTGTGGTTGCTCCCTCCCGTCATTCCCTCTGGTTAGGAGCGGGGTAACGGCTGGGTTTCTGTTTTTAGTAATTGGTGGGGTTGGATTGATTCTATGTCTGCATCCCTGGCCACTACAGTATGGTCCTTTATGCTCTTCTCCAGGCTCGCAGGGTCTGAGTGTGTTTTGATGCTGAGTTTTAATTCCTCCACCAGCGAGGAAAGTACCGTCAAGAGCGATGACAGTTTGTCAATTAGAACAGGGCACAGATATTCAGGAGAGGGAGTTAGCAGGGTTGGATTGCTAATGGTTGCAGCCAACTTATCGATTTTCTTGGCCATCTCGGCCATTTTTGTTGCCATGACTTGGAGGGTGTCCATTTGTAGTTCGAGCTTCTCCGATTGCCATGTTAGCAGTCTAATGGGAAGTGCTGACTGACCTTAGCAGGTTGTCCTGCGCGCATGAAAGTTCAAACGACAGGAGCGATGGAGATCTGTGTAGGAAGTCAATTGACTCAGGCTCAAAGGATGAGCCTATGGGAATACATGATCCATCCTTACTCTTATGAATTATTGCGCCTTGTAACAATGCAGCGGTGTCCATTTCTTTTTTTGGGGTATGGAAGTTGTCTTTCCAGATTTGCATCATAGTTTAGTGTGTGAGCGTCAAGTAGAGCTGGGGAGGCTCCAAGTTATGGCAAGACTGGGACCTTCTCTTCCTCCTCATAGGTGATGTAGATATGATGGACCGGTGGGGTGGCTCCATTCCCATTGATAGGGGGATTGGTCCTATTTCATCCTCGCCTGTCTGGATGATAGCCTTTGGGCGTGCCTCTTTTATGGTTGTGGAGGTTGTTGTGACTATGAAAGGTTCAGAGCCCTTGGGAGCCTCATTGTCCTTATGTATAAGTGTAGAGGTTCAGAACCCTTGGAAATCTTGTCGTCCACGTTTTCGGCGTCCACGTTTGTCCACACTGGGCTGCTCTCTAAAGAGGCAGGATTTTGGGCCCTTACCCAACTGCATATATCGTACGATTTGCCAACATTGGGCTGGTCCTTCAGCTGATCGGATACCCCCCATAGCAGCCTTGTTTGTAAGCTATGGACTTAGGGTTTTGTTTTGATGTTGGCAATCGGGCACTTTCTTTAGACATTACGGTGCCTGTAGCCGACCTCAGGAAGAGGGAAGGAGAAGGGGTGACAGTGGGACTGTGAGTTGGGATGTTATGTGGAGGGTTTCTCAAGGGGCTTGAAGGGACAGACCAGAAGCCATTAGGGGGGAGGATTGTTAGAACAATTCCAAGATGAGTCATGCCGGTAGGAGGGTAGCAATGTAAGACAGATGTACTGAGCAGCCCCTTCTGACCCCATGGCACATCCCTTGCCCATACCCTTGCTGCTCCACACCCTGCCCACTCAGCACCTCAAGGTAGGTGCTAACGCTCACTGGCCACCAGGAGGAGGAAGGGTTCCTGGTTCCTGATCAAAGTCCTGGTCAAAGACCAGGCCCCAGGAGCAAGGGGGAACCAGCCTGCAAGTGTTGCATTAGATTCCAGGGTCAACGGGGGCAACAGGTCTTATGTCCCCCAGTCCATCCTTGTGTCCTTTCTCGTAATTGCCTATTTTACAAGTGGCAGATGATGGTGGAAGGGGCCTGATAAAAGCCTTGTGGAAGGCGCAGAAACTAGGAGATGGCATTTCTGTGGTGGAAAGTTCTGGAATCTGTGTGAAACCACAAAATTCCACCCACCCCGCATTCCCCAAAGTCTTCCAAGAAAAATGGTACTTCACTTGTGTGGGTAGTCCTAGTGCCCGCGACAGGAAACAACCGAAAACGCAACATGGACACACCACATTTTTACAGTGAAAACGGACCCCTTTTCTTGCAAAGTGCCTAGCTGTAGATTTTGAACCCTAGCTTTGCCGGCACCTAGGGAAACCTAGCAAACCTATACATTTTTTAAAGCTAGACACCCAGGGGAATTCAGGATAGGGGGAGTTGTCTGGCTCTCACCAGGTTCTGTTACCCAGAATACCTTTCAAACCTTACATTTTGTCAAAATAACACGTTTTCCTCAAATTTCTGTGGGGGAAAGTTATGGAATCTGCGTGAACCCACAAAATTCCACAGACCCCACATTTCCCAAAGCCTTCTGAGAAAAATGGTACCTCACTTGTGCGGGTCGGCCTAGTGCCCGCGACAGGAAACAGCCCAAAACGCAACGTGGACACACCTCATTTTCACAGTGTAAACTGACCCTTTTTTTGCAAAGTGTCTAGCTGTAGATTTTGAACCCTAGCTCTGCCGGCACCTAGGAAAACCTAGCAAACCTATACATATTTGAAAACTAGATAACCAGGGTAATTCATCATGGGGTGACTTGTCTGGCTCTCACCAGGTTCTGTTACCCAGAATACTTTGCAAACCTCAAAATGTGTCCAAAAAAACACATTTTCCTCACATTTCTGTGGTAGAAAGCTCTGGAATCTGCGTGGATCCACAAAATTCCACCCACCTCGCATTCCCCAAAGACTTTTGAGAAAAATGGTAGTTCACTTGTGTGGGTGGGCCTAGTGCCCGCGACAGGTAACGGCACAAAACGTAATATGGAGACACCACATTTTCACAGTGAAAACTGACCCTTTTTTTGCAAAGTGCCTAGCTTTAGATTTTGAACCCTAACTCTGCCGACACCTAGGGAAACCTAGCAAACCTATATACTTTTTTTAAACTAGACACTCAGGGGAATCCAGGATGGCTCTCAGCAGGTTTGTTACCCAGAATCCCTTGCAAACCTCAAACTTTGTAAAAAACAAACAAACACATTTTCCTCATATTTCTGTGGTGGAAAGTTTTGGTATCTATGTAAATCCACACATTTCCTACCACCCAGCGTTCCCCCAGGTCTCCAGATAAAAATGGTACCTCACTCATGCGGGTGCCCCAAGTACCCGTGATGGGCAAGGGCCCAAAGCGTATTGAGGAGACATCTAAATGGTCTATTACAAAACAACCTTGTTTTTTAAGGGGAGTCACCTGGGTTTTTGGTCCCAGGCTCGGCGGCCATCTTGGAAAATCTACCAAACCCACACATTTCAGAAAACTAGACACCTGAGGGTGTCCAGCAAGGTATGGCTTGTTTGGGTCCCCCAAACTTTTCCTACCCAGAACCCCCTGCAGACCTCAAATTTAGCTGAAAGAATCACTTTTTTTCTCAGATTTCTGTTTGGGAAAGTTCTGAAATCTGCATGGATCCACAAATTTCCTACCACCCAGCATTCCCTCAGGTCTCCCAATATAAATGGTACCTCACTGCCATGGGTGGGTCAAGTACCCGCGACAGGCAAGTGGCAAAAACCTAATGAGGCAACATCAAAATTACCTATCACAAAACAACCTGGTTTTGCAAGGGGGGTCCCATGTGTTTTTGGCCCCTGGCACAGTGGCCATCTAGGGAAACCTACCATACCCACACATTTCCGAAATCTAGACAACTGGAGGAGTCTAGCAAGGTATCACTTGCTTGGGTACCCCAACATTTCCCTACCCAGAATCCCCTGCAAACCTCACATTTTGTTGAAAAAAACTATTTTTTCTCACATTTCTGTGTGGGAAAGTTGTCGGACCACAGGGCTGACACAAGTTTCCTACCACCCAGGATTTCGCCAGGTCTCCCAATAAAAATTGTACCTCACTTGTGTGGGTAGGCATAGTGGTTGCAACAGGAAATGGCCCAAATCATACTGTGTAGACTTCAAAATTACCTATAACTAAACTACCTGGTTTTGGGGGAAACCTGATTTTTTGGCCCCAGGCTCACCACCATCTAGGGAAACCTACCAAACCCACTCATTTCTGAAAAATAGACACCCTGGGGAGTTCAATGAGGTATGGCTTGCATGGATTCCTCAACGTTTCCCTACCCAGATTCCACTGCAAACCTCAAATTTAGCTGAAAAAATCAAATTTTTCACACATTTCTGAGTGGGAAAGCTCTGGAATCTGTGTGGATCCACAAACTTCCTACCACCCAGTGTTCCCCCAGGTCTCCCGATAAAAATGGTACCTCACTCGCGTTGGTGGGTCAAGTACCCGTGACAGGCAAGGGCCCAAAACCTATTGAGGCAGCATCAAAATTACCTATCTCAAAACAACCTGGTTTTGCAAGGGGATCCCCTGGGTTTTTGGCCCCGGGCTCGGCCGCCATTTAGGGAAACTTACCAAACCCACACATTTCTGAAAACTAGGCACCTGGGGGAGTCCAACAAAGTATGGCTTGCGTGGATCCCTCAAAGTTTCTCTTTCAAGTGCCAATCCACGCAAACTGCCAGCCAAGGAACAGTCTATGCATACCGCCAGCCAAGCGCCAGTGCATGCACACTGCCAGCCAAGTGCCAGCCCACGCACACCGCCAGCCAAGGACCAGTCCACGCACACCACCAGCTAAGCACCAGTCCATGCATACTGCCTGCCAAGCGCAAGTCCACACACACTGTATTAAAAAATGTTTAACACTAGGCCTACCCACACAAGTGAGGTACCATTTTTCTCAGAAGACTTAGGGGGATGCGGGGTGGGTGGAATTTTGAGGAATCACGCTGATCTCAGAACTTTCCAACACAGAAATGTTTTTTTTTAACTAAGTTTGAGGTTTGCAAAGGATTCTGGGTAACAGAACCTGGTGAGAGACACACAAGTCCCCCCATCCTGGATTCCCCTTGGAGTCTAATTTTCAAAAATGGTTTCCCTATGTGCCGACTGCGCTAGGGCCCAAAATCCACACATAGGCACATTGCTAAAAACAAGTCTGTGCCGAGTGGGCTTTATGCCGCCATGGGGGAGAATCGGAGCGGTTTACCCTGATATGCCCCTAAGGGGGGGCAGAAAGACTGTGGCTATTTTACGAGGGGGTGGGGGCATTGGTATGCACATTCTAGGCAGCCCAAATGCATAAAAAAAGCCAGTAGAATCGCTGGCACCTATTGTGCTTTCTGGGGGCGACCCCCAAGCAGGGGTCCAATGGCGAGGGGGACCATTGGAAAGGGTAAATTCTCCCCTATCCAATGATACGTCTCCCATCTTTCTACATGCTCAGGGGGCTGAGATAGCCCTCTAAGCACATAGAAAGTGAAACTGAAAGGAGCCTAAAGGTGTGTGCGCCTGATCGTCATTTCATAGAAAGCAGGGGGGCCTCAGGAGTTGGGAAAGCTCTTCCCCATCTCCCGAGACTTTGGGGGAGAAAAAGAAATTCCTCTGGTGCCTGCACCAGAGGGATTTCCGGTGCCATGTGCCTGGATGGCCGGGAGTCGTCCTGTGCACCCAAGCACTGTGGCGCAGGACGGCTCCTGTCCACCGTACACACAGAAAGGGTTAAATCAAGCAATAGCCAAACAATAAATATTTCTTACGTTGTGCCACAAACTAAGAGCCTCTAGGCCTGGTACTCTGGATAATCTTAACTGACAAGAGATCAGAACCAGTACAAGTAACTCTTTGCAACTTTGGTTCCTGAACATGTCTTTAGATATATTTACCAGGCAAGGAATCTTCGGAACCAGGAGCTGGCTCAGGTAGTTTTAAAACACTGTTTCCATCAGCGCTCACAAGGTTAGCAAACTAGAGGACAAGAGCACGTTAGCACAGTGAAGGCATGCCTGGATGGTTGTGGTAAATATTCTTTTACCTGGACTGAATTTCATACGGAATCTTAAATAAAATAGCTCAGAATAATAAGAGGCAGAATCCGTGGTATAAGAGGTTTCTGAATGGGCTTTATTCCAAAATGGCCGACTCGAGTCGCGGCCTTCAGGTTCCGTCACCACGGGGGTTCAGGAAGTGAAGTACATACTTTATTGACAAGAAGTAACTTTTATAGTACATACATTATAATGAAGTGAATACAGTAGGCGTAACAATTGATAAGGACATTGACGTTTGGGCTGCGTAACCGAAAATGGGTGTAAGAATGAGTAAAAAGGAACATGATTGGTTATGATGTCATGTATAGGTGGATCTATAGGATAATACTTGGCATAGGTGCGCGCGCAGCAGTATGACGTGTAATTGACGTGTAACTAGGGGGTGACGGGGACTTGACATTTAGCTCTACATGTGGAGACAAAAAGTCTGGGGGGTCAAGTCAACCTAATCCCAAATCATATCTAACATCCTATGTTTAAAGAACTATGTTATCCACAAAAAGAAGGACTCTCGGACAGAATCTATTCTATACTGACTGTGCGTGCGTGTACAAGCGTCTAAGTGTCTACACTGAATGCGAGGGGGTAGGAATATTCCATGGTGACAGGGCTATGAATTACTTGCATGAGGACAGAGAAGATGGGCCTTTTTGCTTGGTAACTGGAAGAATGTTTACTTAAACTACTAGACAGGAATGCATCGGCTGAGGAGCAAAGTAGATAATTTGAAGGTGAAATACAGCTTCTTGGCAGGCAGGCGAAACTGGCCGAGGCAGGCACCGTTAGCTGCACAGGAAGTAGGACAAAGTTCATGGATACAGATGCGGGCTCAAACTGATGCTGTCAGAGGTAGAGAGCAGGGAAAGGCTTTGAGGACAGAATCGGGCCTACTCTGCCTGAACTGCAAAAATGGAGTAACTTAGCCATATAAAGTCGGTGGCCTTTCACACTTAGGGATCGAATATCCAGCCCATTGATGACGGATCTGACAGAGGACATGTTGATGGTGGACGCACATGTGTTTGCGTCTTCGAAACTGGAACTGGAGGGAACATACATGTGCTTCATACAGGCACATAGAACCGTTGGGGTCCAAGATAGGGGACATAACTGATCAGGAAAATCCACATTTCCACATTCCCTCCTTGTCCCCTACTTGCCCTTCAAGAGATATCGATCTTCATTAATCCATCGATTTGCTCATGGAGCATCATTTCTTCTTCTTTCTTCTTCCGGGATTTTGAACGAAAACCTTGATGTGGAATACACGATGTGGCACACAGACCACAAATCGCTGGTCCACATTGCAGGCATAAGCAGCAACTGAATAGTATAAGAAGGCCAATACCTAGGAAGGACAGAACTCTCCATCCCCAGGCTGATATCACACTCCAAAACCACCCGGACCACGTCCAAGTGCCTGGATCCTCGTGTATCTGGCTCACAATCTTATGAAGGCGTGTTATAGCTTTATATACAGATGGCGAATTTTTTGGTATGAATATACAGCAGCTGGATCCGATGACCCTACAAGCTCCGCCCCTATCGGCCAGGATGACGTCAAGGACAAGACGATTCTGAAGAACAACAATTCTCATCACCGATTGCTCCTCTGTCAGATTGCCTAGGGCGGCTATAGTCTCATTCACTACAGCTTCAAGAGTCTTGGTTAGCCTACGTATCAGCTTACTATTTGAAATTGTACCTATATAGGGAAAGATACCTTTATTGAAGTCTACATACTTGTCCCATGCCGTCTCAGTATAATCGACAACTGGGAGATCTCTTCGCTCTCTATTGTGTACTAAATGAACATTTCGATAATAATCAGGAGGAGCTAGGAAAACAGGTGGCAAAAGGAATGCTATGTAACAGGTACCATCCCAATCTAGAGGCAGACGCATATATGCGGTCTGACCACATATAAAGTAGGAATGGCGAGAAGCTCGAAATGAAGATTTACCTTGATCACTATATTCTACTGTAGTAACGCATTTGCTATGGCCCATATGTATGGAACCAACTTTTCTTACACATAATTCACCCTTAACTGGAAATACTGACATAGTGGGCAGAATTAGTTCAACTTCGGATTCGACATTCAGAATCATAAGATTAGGTGTAAAATTACCTAATCCATACACTTCATTTTCTAGATCAGTTCCTGTTCTACTGGGGTGACCCTCCTTATCAGGGTAACAGACTTTAAATAAAACTAGATTCAGATTTCCCCATATCCAATGGTGTTGATAAACTGCTGTGTCTGAGTCTATGGAATTTAGTAAACTAAACCATGCTCCACAGGAGCCATTATGTGTGAACGGATGGGGGAGGAAAGGCAGAACTCCTTTGTTATTCTGATAGGGAGGAAGTCGGCCACACACCCAACAATTAGTGGCATTACTAGTCTGATGGGAATGATGTAACATACTAATGAAAGTGTTATTACGCAGCGCAAGTCTATAAGATAATTCATGTGGGGGTAGGTCACTAAAAGAATGTTCATCAGTTATATTGAAAATATGTTTAGAAACAGGATAATACATATGCAACAATATACTTGCAGTAATTATTATAAAACTCAAGGAAAACAAAATTAATAATGTCATTATACAGTGGCTACGCAGTGCTTTACAGTATGCATGTCGTTTCAACATTGTTCTTGATTGTTCATGATTCAGACCTAAGGGATACATGTCGGGACAAATTCAACCGCTTCACCTAGGAGAGGACTTAAACAATCAAATCGTCCGACAGCCTGGGTCTAAGTTTCAGTTTGTAAAGGTCTGTGCTACTGGCCTCAGCCAAAGGTAGCTTTGAGTCAATGGGTGAAGATACACGAGGAAGACTGTTTATATCTGAAGGAAGTCCATGAAATTTCTTGATGTGGCTTGAATGGATCCAACCTTTTCTTCCTTCGATCTTCACGGCTGTCCTTGTGGTCAACAGGACTAGCTTGGGTGCCTTCCACCTCGGCTCCAGTTGGGTCTTTCTGTCAAAGTTCCTCACGAGGACATAATCGCCCGGGATTACGTCATGGGGTTTCACCTCAGTGTTGTCAGGAAAGGCTGCAGCCACCTGTGAACGACAAGATTGTAGTGCAGACATCAAGGAAGCCAGGTAATCTGTCAGCATATTACAATCAACATCAGTTATTTTACGGGGTATAGGCGTCCCCCACATATTCGGTGGTCTGCCGAAGATCACCTCATACGGGGATAGCCCTGTTCGAGAGTGTGCTACCATTCGTATGTAAAATAGTGCAACTGGTAAGGCTACTATCCAGTCAACACCTTTCTCCTGACATATTTTAGACAATCTGATTTTCAAAATTTGATTATGTCGTTCCACGAGACCTGCTGCCTCGGGGTGTCGGACACAATGAAACTTCCACTGATATCCCAGCAAAAGTGAAACATGTTTCATTAATTCAGATGAGAAAGGCTGGCCGTTATCTGAATATACAACACGTGGTAAACCGTACCGTGGGAAGAATTCTCGAACCAACTGTTTGGCAGTAGTCGGGGCAGTGTAATCTGATACTGGGTACGCTTCAGTCCAACGGGACAGAGCGCAAACAACTACGAGAACATATTTGAATCCTCGACATCGTTCCATCTGGATATAATCCATCTGGAGAGCTTCGAAAGGATGATCAGGAGTATGAAATCCACCCTGTTCTACGGGAACACTTTTTCCTGGGTTGAACTGACAACATATCATACAGGTACGGATTTTTTGTTTAGCTGCTGCTCGTAAATGTTTATTGAACCAAATGTGTTGAATGCTATCTAGCATAGCTTTCTCTCCTAAGTGCGCCGGACTGTGAATTGTAGCTATAATGGCTTGGACCATAGAGTCAGGAAGAAACCATACAGATTTCTCCTTTGTCACCCATCCCTGATCTGTCTGGATCCCTCCTAGTTCAGTCCATTTCTTTATTTCTTCTGTTGTGGCATGTGACTGTATGTCAATTATATCAAGTGCGGGATCCTTAATTGTCATACACTGTGTTGGTGTCGGGACTATTGGCTTTGTTATGTCGGATACGTGAGTCTGAGCAGTCTGTTTAGCTGTTCTGTCAGCTAAATCATTGCCTTGAGAAATGATATCAGTAACCTTCGTGTGTGCTTTACATTTCATAATCGATATAGCTGTGGGCAGATGGATTGCGTCTAACAAAGCATGAATGAGAGACCCATGCTGAATATGGGTCCCATGAGAAGTTAAATAACCCCTCTCTCGCCAAAGCACCCCGAAGTCATGTACAACTCCGAATGCATAACGTGAATCAGTGTATATGTTAACTTTCTTATTTGTGGCTTGAATACAGGCTTGTGTTAGAGCAATAAGTTCCGCTGCTTGGGCTGACAAAGTATCTATACAGTTTGTTTCAATAACTTCAGTGTCTGTTGTGACTGCATACGCGGCCACTAAATCTCCTGTACTTGTTCTCATGCACGATCCATCTACATACAACGTCAGGTCTGGATCTAACAATGGAACGTCTGTTAAGTCTTGTCTGGGTTTCGTCTTTATTTCAATAACTTCAACACAATCATGAGCTAGTGGGTCTGTTCCAATTACAGGTAAAAGTGTAGCAGGATTCAATGTATTACAACGTCGGATCTCTATGTGTGGCTGAAACAATGTCAGTTCATAACCGGTAAGTCTTGCTATGGTCAAGTGTTGTGTTTGCGTTCGGTTCACAAGGACTTCCACTGCATGTGGTACTTGTACTGTCAATGGATGTCCTAACACTATGGCATCGCTTTGTCTAATTGCTAAAGCTGTTGCTGCCACTGATTTCAGGCACGCAGGCAAAGCCTGAGCTACGGGATCTAATGTACTGGAAAAATACGCACATGGCTTGCGTGATCCTGCTTGTTCCTGAGTGAGTACTGACAAGGCAGTACCTTCGCGTTCTGTAACAAAGAGTGTAAAATGTTTGCTGTAACATGGTGTCGCTAAAACAGGTGCTTGACATAGAGCTTTCTTTAAGCTTTCAAAAGCTTGTGTGTGTTCCTGGGTCCAAGGGAGGACAGTTGATGTGGCTGCCTCCTGTGTTGTCAACTGAATGAGTGGTTTTGCTAGAAATGCATACTGAGGGATCCACTGCCTACAATATGAAGTGAGGCCTATGAAAGCCCGTACTTCCTTTTGTGTCTTGGGTATTGGCATGTTAGCTATTAACTGAATGCGGTCGGGTGTAAGCTGCCTTCCCTCCTTGGACAGCGAGTGTCCAAGATAAATAACTCGCTGGACACAGAATTGCAGCTTAGAAGGGGACACCTTGTGCCCCTTGTCTGCTAGAAAATGTAAAACTGTCAGAGAAGCCTTTTCACATTCAGGTTCGCTTCTAGCGGTGATCAGCAGATCATCGACATATTGAAGCAAGGCAGTGTTAACTGGCATGTGGATACTGTCAAGTTCTCGTTTCAGTGCTTGGCTATAGATGCTGGGGCTTTCTGTGAATCTTTGAGGTGCGCGTGAGAATTTAAAGCTACGCCCATTTAAACTGAATCCGAACAAATATTGGCTTTCCGGATCTATGGGGACGCTGAAAAAAGCATTCTTGAGATCAATTACAGTAAAGAATGTTGCTTCGGAATCAATGGCTGTCAATAATGATGAGATATCGGGGACCACAGGAAATTGTGGTACAATGCATTTGTTTAATTCGCGTAAATCAATAACCAATCGATACACTGGCGGGGCTGTAGGATCTGTTCGTTTAAGAATCGGAATTATCGGTGAATTACATACATTGGAGTCTGTTTCTACAACTACTCCTTGGGCAATTAGCTCGTCAATGATTTTCAGCAAAGCCACTACAGCATCTGGTGGTAACTTGTATTGTCGCATTCGTGGTAGCACCACTCCTGCCTTTAATGTGACTCGGTATGGTGTAATGTTCATGCAACCAACATCAGTAGGGCCTTGTGCCCATAGATGTGCTGGTAAAGTCTGTAATCGGCGATCTATGTCTCTGGATACATAACGACCTTTAAAATCACGTAAAAACAATCGTACTCCTTCCGGAGAACAACAGATAATAGCCCCTAGGGCTTTCAATGTCTTTATACCTAACAGGTTTTCTGGACAAGATTTGGTAAGCAATAAATCAGTAGTTCGTGTCAAAGGACCAATCGTAAGTGGAAGTGGCTGTGATACCTCATTAACAATAGGCTTTCCTGAAAAACCAAGGGAAACATTTTGAGAGCCTGAGAGGGGTGCCCCTGGAACTTCACTACGTTTTATAGTTGTTCGACTTGCCCCTGTATCGAGTAAGAATTTTCTATCTTGACCTAATAATTCACTATGTACATAAGGTCCTTCTTGATCTACAGGAATCTCAATAAGGGGTAAGTCAACTTCCCTCTCTAGGCTAGTTCATGCGTAACGCTGATACTCAGGATATTCATACTGTGCAGTCTGATACATTTGTCGTGTTGTGGTTTGTGTGGCAGCAGCAGGCATCGATGGTGCAGCTGGCACAAACTGTATGGATTGTTGTGAGGCTGGCATAGACTGTTGCTGAGCTGGCATGGACTGTCCATGCTGCGTAGCTCCTTGTTCATTCTGATCCTGTCTGAGTGGTCGTGGTCTTTCTTTTGCAATACCTATAGCTATATTACGCTTCAGGACTTGACAATCGTGTACATAATGGCCTAGTTGTTTACAGTAATTGCATGTTCCCTTTACAGGAACTGCTGAATCTCCGGAATGTGTCACACCCTTTTTGTGACCATCCGCTGGTACTGTCTGGGAAACTAGCATTTTCATTTTTGTATCCTTCATACGTCTTTGTTCGTGTTCTTGTTCATCTCTAATTCTATTGTGATGATACTGTAACATTTGTAGCATTTGTGACGGAGTGTTACTTTGCCATGTACTCTCGAATTTCAATATTCTATTCTTTACTGGAGGCAATGCATTTTCCACTAATTTTGTCACAAATAAATGTGGATACGACTCACTACTTGCTTTTATACCACTATTTACACCAAAACATTTTTCAAATCGGGCATAATAATCACTTGTGTCTTCATCATGCTTTTGTTTACAGGCTGAGATTGCACCCCAATCTTCCTTTTTCGTAGTTAATAAACGTGGCAGTACTTGTACTAGTAAACCTGTTAATGCTTTAACTTTATCCCCGAGCCCTGAACCTGCAGTTCGGGCCCTTTCCTCTGCTTCTAATGCTGTCCAATCTATTTTTTGGTCTCCCACTTCCCACTCTTTTTCTTTCAGTTTTTCATAAATGCCAGCAGGCATTAGCACCTTTAATATTGTCATAATATCAGGATAGGTATACTCTCCCATCAGTAACATGTCTTTAATTTCTCGGTGAAAACCCGCTGGGTCTTTGTCATGACTCGGTACTACTTTCTTCATTTCTAACAATTCAATTTTTGTTATGGGTGTGTATACAAATACACGGTGAAACTGATTGTCTTCGCCTTTTATTGGGTGCACTTCTCGTAAGGGATTTTGTCTATCCATGTAATACGGCATTCTTTCCTTGCTGGGCAGCGAGAAAGGATCTGGGCTTACAAAAAGGACGTACTGTTTACGTGACACTAAGATTTCTTTAATTAACTTGTTACTAGAACCTCTCCATCTATTCGTGAGTAGTTCCGTTAATATATCAGGTAAAGGACCAGGATCAGCATGTTGGCTCTTATATAATATAAGGAGTTGCTGAATCATATAGATTCCAGCTAAACGTTGTTCATCTGGACTGAGGTTAAAAAACGTGTGTGCTACGGTCTCATCACCGTATTTTCCAGGACTGTCAATCCAGTGGACGGCTGATCTGGCTAATTCTTGCTCATCCATGGAATCGAGGAGGTGGTAACCCCTTCGTTCTCGGAGTATTTTATCTGCGGCTTGAAACAAATGTTCAGGAGACTTCAGATTTATTATTGGCGTCGGATACGTTCTGCTATTATTTGGACATACAGAGTGTATTGGATCAGAAAAACATCTAGTATTATTACAGGATCTTCCTCTACCTACATAGGCTATGGTCTCTGACTGTCTTACGGAATCCCCTGATTCGGACACTTCATCTTGCTCGAACTCGTCTGTTTCCAATCTTTCTTCATGAATACGTTCTATTTCTTTACGGATCTTTCGGCACATGGCTATTATACAATTTTGCTTATCGTGTCTCCCTTCTGATATATTCTGGCTCCATCTTGTAAGAATAAGCATGGCATTCGGGTCTACCCCCGGTCGGTCTTGATTTCTGATCACACAGTTTATGAGGAAACGTAACAGTTCCCCCTGTATCTCTACTTTCTGGAATTCCATAGCTCTATTAATACATTCTGGATCTCGTCCTGTTTGAACAAAATGATATATTTTATCTAGATGCGCAGTCATTCCTGGTAACTTCGCTAAATACCCTGCGGCTCGTCTGATGCGTAATGATGCCAGGACCATTTCGTCCTCTTTACCGACCACCGGATCATATCTACAATCTATAAGAAGTTCCTTAAGCGCACGTTCACTTACGAATTTGGGTGTACGTGAATGCGCTGACTCTTGAAAAACAAGTTTATTTATTCTAGGTGGCGTAGAAGTATTGCTAACACCTCCCGTGGCCCCATCTGGGGCGTCGGGTGTGAATGGATTCGTCGAACGTGACACGGCAACTATAGGTGTGGACACCACTGTAGAATCGGTTGCGGAGACAGATGCGGAAACAGATGTGCTTGCCGAAGCTTGTGTCGGGACTTGCTGTTGCACAGGGACAGATACCTGATCCTGACGTTGAACCCCCCCGGCAGACGGTCTATGTGGTGCGGGGTTAGCATATTCGGGAGCTGCGTCATCTAGATATGAGGAAAGAAAAACATCTTCTGCGGTTCTGGGATGTCCTTTAGGATGTACCTTAATTGGAAATAATGGGGGTGGCAAGTCTTTCGGTATCTCTGGAGCAGCTTTAGGTAATCCTTCGGCTAGAAGGGGATACATACCATTCATAAGGGCATTTCTTTGTCTATCTATTTGTTCTGATTTCACTCGGATACCTTCCTCAATTAATAGATTTTCTTGAACTTTATTTGAACTTTCTTTACTCTTCTCTTCTTGTCTACGTGCTTTTTCTGTACGTCTATGAGATTCTTTACGCCATAACTCAACAGCGTCTTTCTGTGACTGTCTGACCTTTCTTTTCCATAATTCTTCCTCGACTTTCATGATGCACTCTGCATCCCAGGTTCCCGCTGCGGGCCACCTTTGACTTTCTGGCAATCCTTTGGTGTAATCTACCCATAAATCAAGAAATAATATGGCATCTAAGCCATGCTTGTGATACATAAAGTGCCCTGGAGTGTCCCTAGGAGGAATAGGGACTGCTTCTTCAAGCACCCCTTTTCTAGTAGTAATCTGTCTTAACTTCGAAAAGAGCGGCATATTGACAACTGATCTGATACCTGGTCTTGAACACACTTAATGCGAAAAACACAATAATGAACAATCACTCATACCACAATATGCAAGACGTTTAACACATTAAACATTAAACATTAAAACATTATAAAAAAAATAACCAACAATGATGACAGTCTGCATAACTAATCACCAAGCAGAATTCTCGACAATAACTAAATACTTCGGAATACTTGATATACTGCTAAACAGTACATATACACTGCTAAACAGTGCAGACCGGATTTGTGTACCCAAATCCGTCTTGACCGGCACAACCTATGTGCGCGTCAACACGCCTCCCCGGCGATGGTACTCACCGGGTAGCTCCTTGAAACGGAAGGCCTCGGAGAATGGACTGGACTCGATGACTGTGGACATCGGACCCTCTGGACATCGGGACTTCGAAAACCTGGTGGGCCTCTGTATACCTCGGATCTTGCTCTCTCAGCTAGGCTCTGGTCGGGATACTTCGCACTTCTCACCGCCTCGTCTGGGTTGATCGCAGCCTCAGTCGCCCCCGCTTGACCGGAGGGAGCTACAGGAAATCCTGCTGGTACGCGTTATGGTCCGTCCAGCTGTGGCAGGAGACCGGGCCTGCAACGCACCGCCGGCGCGTGAGATGAGAAAGTGTCCCTGTTCGGGCGCCATTATGTGGTAAATATTCTTTTACCTGGACTGAATTTCATACGGAATCTTAAATAAAATAGCTCAGAATAATAAGAGGCAGAATCCGTGGTATAAGAGGTTTCTGAATGGGCTTTATTCCAAAATGGCCGACTCGAGTCGCGGCCTTCAGGTTCCGTCACCACGGGGGTTCAGGAAGTGAAGTACATACTTTATTGACAAGAAGTAACTTTTATAGTACATACATTATAATGAAGTGAATACAGTAGGCGTAACAATTGATAAGGACATTGACGTTTGGGCTGCGTAACCGAAAATGGGTGTAAGAATGAGTAAAAAGGAACATGATTGGTTATGATGTCATGTATAGGTGGATCTATAGGATAATACTTGGCATAGGTGCGCGCGCAGCAGTATGACGTGTAATTGACGTGTAACTAGGGGGTGACGGGGACTTGACATTTAGCTCTACATGTGGAGACAAAAAGTCTGGGGGGTCAAGTCAACCTAATCCCAAATCATATCTAACATCCTATGTTTAAAGAACTATGTTATCCACAAAAAGAAGGACTCTCGGACAGAATCTATTCTATACTGACTGTGCGTGCGTGTACAAGCGTCTAAGTGTCTACACTGAATGCGAGGGGGTAGGAATATTCCATGGTGACAGGGCTATGAATTACTTGCATGAGGACAGAGAAGATGGGCCTTTTTGCTTGGTAACTGGAAGAATGTTTACTTAAACTACTAGACAGGAATGCATCGGCTGAGGAGCAAAGTAGATAATTTGAAGGTGAAATACAGCTTCTTGGCAGGCAGGCGAAACTGGCCGAGGCAGGCACCGTTAGCTGCACAGGAAGTAGGACAAAGTTCATGGATACAGATGCGGGCTCAAACTGATGCTGTCAGAGGTAGAGAGCAGGGAAAGGCTTTGAGGACAGAATCGGGCCTACTCTGCCTGAACTGCAAAAATGGAGTAACTTAGCCATATAAAGTCGGTGGCCTTTCACACTTAGGGATCGAATATCCAGCCCATTGATGACGGATCTGACAGAGGACATGTTGATGGTGGACGCACATGTGTTTGCGTCTTCGAAACTGGAACTGGAGGGAACATACATGTGCTTCATACAGGCACATAGAACCGTTGGGGTCCAAGATAGGGGACATAACTGATCAGGAAAATCCACATTTCCACATGGTGATAAACAGATACAATGCAAAGGTTCTTCAGGTATTTCCGAGAACAAGTTATTCAAATATGTTAAATTGAAGTTCATGCACCATCAATTTGGGTTTTTTCCAACCTTGGACATTTTTCCCAAGTGGCTCAGTTTGTCCTAGACTCCACCTGCAGGCTCTCCAATACCCGAAAAGAACCCTTATGCATGTAGATTTTTTTGTGCACAGCACTTTACAGAGAGTGCAGAGAGCTCTTGCACAGAACCTTTTATATTGTTAGTGTGCAGACTTGCAGACAGGCCATTCTGGTGTCATGAACATGAGGCTGTTAAAGTTTTTATCCAAGTTCAGTGAAAAGCTCACATATAATGATCAATTGCATTAAATCATTTCAATGGTCAAAATATATTTATACTTTAATTTGAATGATATTTATTTAAATCGCACTTCATAATATGCACTACACGGCGAACTGTGATCTACCAAACATATTGTTGAAAACTTATCTGAGCTTAACAATATCTGATTAATTATAAACAAGCTCTTAAAGGAATTGCTACTAAAAAAAGTTATTATTTTTTTTGCTATTCATGAACTTCCATTTATTAGGAAGTTTAGGACTGCGGAAAATCTTCAGTCAGGGAGGAGGGGGGACATAAAGCGTAGGACAGGCCTATATGTGTACGTGCAGAGTTCTCCACCCTGACTGCAGAGTCTCCACATTTGTAAACTTACTGTTTAATTGAAGTATGTGAATAGCAAGAAGATGGTAACCTTACACAAAAGTACACCGAAGTGTAAATGTATCTTTGTGAATCAGACCCCAGCTACCTCTAATATTAAACTGACTTGAGAAATTGTTTAAGGTGTCTGGGTTCAAAATTAATTACCAAACATCTCACAGCATAGGAATACCTGACCCTTCTCTTACTACTCACATCCACTTTTAAAAACTTCGCCCCCTACTTGGGGGTCATTATCCCAGAACAAAGTTGAATTCTAATACAAGAACAATGGGGGATATTAACAACGAATCGCGGCAAACATCGCAAATCCCGCTTAGCGCGATTTGGAATATCGCTGCCTATCGCTGGTTTGCATCGCCGTGTTAGCGGCATATTTACAATGCCTTGCTCACAGCCGATGTACAAACCTGAGATAGACGGCGATATTCATCATTAGCGTGTTAAATCAAGCGATGATTTCACACGCTAATGAAAAGCTTGATAATAGGGGAGTGTGGACGCAACCAAAGAATCCACCTCCCATTCAAAACATGCCTAAGTCAAGTTTTGACCAGGCGGCAGGCTCCGGCGTAAACCGCTGTTAGCGCGGGTTTCATCATCGCTTTGTGGTTCCGGGGCCACGTTGTAAATAACGTGATGTCCTGTTTGCGACCTTTTGTCGTGGTGTTACAGGAAGGTACGCCTACTGTGCATCTCATTAGCGATGTATATCGCTAAGATGCGTGGCGTTACTAAAACGGCAGCTAACATGCGCTAATGTATGTTAGCGCCGCCTTGTTAATAGGGCGATGGAATTATCACCGCTTTAGCGGCAAAAAGTGCTGCTAAAGCGGCGATAATGCCCTTGTAAATATTCCCCAATGTTCCCCAGTAACTGGACATTCTCTTCAAGGCCCTGGCATCCCCACCAGCACTCTGCCCCTTGCATCTAAATTCTTCTACTCCTGCCCGGGATAGCAAGATACTACACAGCGGACGTCACCACTGTATACTTACAATTACGTCAGACTTTTCATAGGAAGTGAGTTTTTTTGCTAATAACTTTGATGTCACTTTGCAAATATCCATGAAGCTTTCCTGAACAAAGATCCCCCTCCCCCCAGCTCCTTCCTCTGAAGGTTTCGGGGTGATCCATCACGCAGGGACCGAGTAAAAGGGGGGTCCCAAAATGCAATTTTCTCATGCACTTTCCTTAGGAAATATGTAGTAATCTGCTTTTAATGTAGTGCATTTCCCTTGCCCTGCTGTTCTCCCCAGCTATGTGATGTCATGTAGAATGTTGGGAATGTTGGGACGGTTAGAGTGGCAGTTGTGGAAGATGGGCTGAGTAGCCAGGAGGCTGCTCCTGGTGGGGCTTACTTAAAGACTTACTTAAGAACCTGTAAGGACATAACTATGGAATAAACTACAACTACAAGATCCTGTCTACGAGACTTTCCTTTTATTTCTACATTGGCGACGATTTTAAAGGCGAAGAACTTACGCGTGGAGTAAAGAAGAAATTTTATAACTGCAACTGAAGGTACAAATTTTATTGAAGACATTGAACCATTTAAATTATCTGGCACCTGCCCCACCAGTGACCATGACAACGGTCGCCCTAAATTATTCTATGTGCCAGATCCACTTGTGTGTGAGATTTGCATCAAGAGCAGTAATTGTAAAGCCCTGCAACATTTAAGCATTGACCCAATCGTCCTATATCCAAGAGTGTCAGAAATGTTTCACTGTGAAGTATAATAGTCGGGGGCACACATCGAGCCCCAGTGTTTTGGAGATGACTGTTGACTGTGGGCACTGCTGTCAACTCTGAATCAAGACGTCCTGTCAGTTACTAAAGACTGTTGCTGTTTAAATCACTTAAAAAATGGTTAAAAGAATATTGACTCGACATGACAAGTCAGAAAAGAGACCAGCAAGCGTGAAATGTGCATGTTATAATTTTAAACTGAGATATTTTAAAGGAGCGTGTTTCCGAAGCAATTTACTGGCTTAGATCACAAGCTATGAATAATTTATGAGTCAGTTGAGAGAGTGGGAACTGGGCATCGGCAAAATTTGGAGAGAGGTGAAGCGTGTAAAACTCCTTAAAAAAAACGTATCAAACTCCTTGTTACCGTTGCTGTGGTGAGAGATCCTTCCTTTGGTGCTGTCATCCTCCTACTGATGACGCATTGGAATCTCCGTGGGTGTTGGTGAAGAGGCAGTGCATCGTCACGGTAAAATAATGCTTTCTGTGTTGCTAGGGTGGACACGTCATCACGCAGCTTTTCATAACGTGAAGCAGCCATATTGTCATTTGTTCCTATGGTTACTGGAACACATTGTAAAGCCTCGGCTCAAAGATTAATTTACTTTGTGAGGCGCGGACAGTTATGTTCCAGCGGCATTGTAATGGCAGTTCAGAGGATGGTGCGAACTCCCTTAATGCAAATTTCTAAGAAATGAATGGAGGCACTCATACAGCGACAAGGTGAGCTTTTTGCTGTGAAGTTGGCATGTTTTAATTAACATCTTCATGGCAAACTGTTGTTGGAAAGGAACAAAAGAATTTACAAGTGATCGGATGTGGGTTACATTTCTCTCGTTTGTGAATATCTCGCAGTGACAGTGTTAAATATGTGACAACTGCGCCACCTTGTGGACTTTTCAAGTATCTTATCTGTGGCTCATTTTCATAGAATAAAGTAGTGAATGGTCACAATCTGGAAAGCCAAGAATCGGAGCAGTGATTGTTGTGATGGTGATGTTCTAAAGCACAAATAGTAGCGTCACTGAAGTGTTAAAAGGGGTACCTTATGGATTTTATTCACATATTAAAACGGAAAACATGGCAAGCAACTACCTTCAACTTCAGAGAGGGTAATGTGTGTAATTCCACTATTGACAGAGAGACAAAGAACATTTTGTCCACGTTTTGTGCACTAATTCACTTTAAGGAAAGAAAAGAAACACGGCGAAACCAGAGACACACGAATCATTTGAAGAGCTTTGGAAGGAACATGGTGATGCTTTGAAATGTTAGCGTGCTCACTAGAGCAACACTTTGTAATTTGATTATTTTAAATGTTGTAAAATGTGTTTTGGGGTCTGATGCTTATTTAACACTGCGGGGGTGAGTATTTCAGTTCTTTTACGTATAGAAGGGCATATATTGATGTTTTGGGGTATTATGTAAAGTTGTGGGCCGGTGTTATTTTTTGTTGTTCTAGAGTGTGCCCATTATTTAGGACCCAGTGCTATTTGCAGCGTATGGTTATTATTTTCATTTGCGCTGCGTAGTAGTTTAATGTGTTTTATAGGGAGGAGGATTTCCCTTAATTTCGGAGGTAACTGATATGTATAGGGAGAAGGATTTCCCCTTTACATTGTTTTTGGAGGTAACTTGTATGTAGAGGGAGGTGGATTCCCCCTTTATGTCAATTGGTGGTAACTCGAATGTAGACGGAGGTGGATTCCCCTTTTACATTAATTTCGGAAGTGGTTGGGATGTAGAGGGAGGTGGATTCCCCCTTCACGTTAATTTTGGAAGTGGTTGGGATGTAGAGGGAGGTGGATTCCCCCTTTACGTCAATTGGTGGTAACTGGGATGTAGAGGGAGGTGGATTTCCCCTTTTTAGGGTACTAGGCTTTGTTTGGTTTGGTGGGTATTTGTTGTGTTGAAGCTGGTCTTCACACACTCTATTTTAATCTACAGTGAGGGTAGTGCACACCCTTTACACTGATTCTACCCTAGTTGGTTTTTCTTTTGTGCCTAGCATTAGTGTTTCAATCTCGCTACCCTTTTATATTGTTAGTTAGCTGTGTGTTTGATGGGTATCTCTAGTTGTCACATAAGGTTGAAGTGCGCAATGGACAACATTTTTATTTTATTGGTTATGCGCAATGGTATGTTTAGGGAGGAAGATTCCCCCTGTCCAGTAGGTGAAGTGTGTATGCAGTAGAGGGCATGTAAATCTCCCTGGTCCTGCCATTTGTTTAGGGAGGAGGATTTCCCCTTTACATAGAATTCTATATTTCTTGTTATTTGATTATATTTACTTATTATTATATTTACAGTAGATTTCTTGCTAGATGTTTATCTTCCTTTTACTACGGTTATAGAATTGTATGATAATTCATTTTGTGAATTGTATTATTATATTTACAGTGTATTTCTTGCTTAATGTTTATCTTCTTTTACTGTGCTTGTAGAATTCTATGCTAATTCATTTTATTATTATTTAAAGGGGGGAGATATGTAGTAATCTGCTTTTAATGTAGTGCATTTCCCTTGCCCTGCTGTTCTCCCCAGCTATGTGATGTCATGTAGAATGTTGGGAATGAGTGGCCAGGAGGCTGCTCCTGGTGGGGCTTACTTAAAGACTTACTTAAGAACCTGTAAGGACATAACTATGGAATAAACTACAACTACAAGATCCTGTCTACGAGACTTTCCTTTTATTTCTACAAAATGTTATACAGTGCCAAAGCCAAAAAGGCTGATCAGAAGTAAACCATAAAGCGTGCTTTTTGCGATTTGGTGTAAATCAGTTCAATAACATTGGAACAATCAAGGGTAAAAATGAATACATTTATTGAAAGCTGGGCTCAAGTAAAAAAAATCAACCCTCTTTATTGACTGAGGGGTTTTTGGAGTGAACTCTCTGATTGTGCTTTACAAATACATAATATCAAATGTTGCATATTAATTTAATGCACCTAGACAACATTCTGGGCACCCTAGAAAATCATGTACACCATGTGACAGCTGTGTTACCCCCCAAACCAACAGTCTTTATTCTGTAGATTAAATTGTGATGTTCACGTGATATAACCTGCTTGGTTCCAGTCCAGGGAGGACCTGGCCTGGAAGTTCGGGCTGGACTGTTCCCATGAGGCACAGGTCTAAACTGGAACGGCATGGTGAGCAAACAAACAATGGATTTAGGCCCAGATCTCTGTACTGAATGTATGACATTGTTCTGCATTCTGTCCATCAACTGTTGTTTTTGCGTTCATGTGATTTAAAGCAAAATTCCTGTATTTTATAATCACAACAATAATGCCCCGTCTGAAACAATCACAAAGGCCTTTAACAAACAGCATCAGTGTTTGTTGGGTTCATGATGCTTGCATGGATCAGGCTTTTCACTGAAGCTTGAATCTTGCCTTGTAAACCTCTGTCTGCAGAGGGCCTTAGCTGAGAGGTGCTCTCAGAAGGTATTAGAGTATTGTTTACACCAACAAGAAAACCTTGGCATAACGTGTGTAACAAAGAGGCAGTGTAGGTGTGTGTGCTGACAGTGGCACACCTCAGACAGTGATGGGCCTGTAAATGGTTCTTGGCTTCTCTGGGACCACACCTCACAGACCCTCCCTCTCACCAGCCATCTGGGCTCTCATATGCTTATCTGTGCAGGTCCCATTGAATCTGCCCAGTCTCCTGATCTCTGGGAAACTCTAGGCAGCACTGGGCGTCCTTAGCTTTGTGTTCCAGTTTCATAATTCCCACAGCTATGAAGAAAGAGATACTCTGTGCAGAAGTAATCCGTCCTTTAGCAGGAATGCACACGTTCTATATCTCTTTCTTTCTTTATTCCCATAAAATCTATTCCTTTTTCCTACATTCTTCTTCTAACTCTAGAATCTGCTCTCTCTCTCCCACTCTCTCTGTCTCTGTCCCTTTCTTTCTCTCTCTCACTCTACCCTCTGTCTCTCTCACTCACTCTGTCCTCCCCTCTCTCTCTCTCCCCCTCTCTCTCCCCCTCTCTCTCCTCCTCTCTCTCACTTTCCCAGAAATGGCTATCACAGCAGGGAAAGATAAAATATCATACAGAATAATCTTAAAATACAAAAGTAGAAAAGAAACACACTCACGGATAGCAAAACAGGCACAGACCACTTGAAGGTGGAACAAGACCTTCAGCAACATTTTCAAGATTCTGAAAATAGGAAAAGACAATTTAAAATCAGTGTCACTTAGGTTCAAAGGTTATTTTACCTTACTCAGATTACTTGAATATATCTTTACTTGTTACACTAGTATTTTCCTGGTAGATTCTCTGTGGGTTCATTAAAGATCGCTCTTTCTGTTCCTGCTCACCCTGGATCTCTTACCTTGTCTTGGATCCCACTCTGTACCTAATTCTCTTCAGTACAGAATATACAGAGCAGGTGACAATCTAGAACCTGCATGAGGGTGAATGAAGCCCACTAGGGTACCCTGGCCATGTCAGGGCCTCTACCTCCTCAATCTGTAACCAGCATGAGGGTGAATGAGGCCCACTGGGGTACCCTGGCCATGTCAGGGCCTCTACCTCCTCAATCTAGGACCAGCGTGAGGGTGAATGAGGCCCACTTGGGTACCCTGGCCATGTCAGGGCCTCTACCTCCTCAATCTAGGACCATCATGAGGGTGAATAAGGCCCACTGGGGTACCCTGGCCATGTTAGGGCCTCTACCTCCTCAATCTAAGACCAGCATGAGGGTGAATGAGGCCCACTAGGGTACCCTGGCCCTGTCAGGGCCTCTACCTCCTCAATCTAGGACCAGCATGAGGGTGAATGAGGCCCACTAGGGTACCCTGGCCATGTCAGGGCCTCTGTCTCCTCAATCTAGGACCAGCATGAGGGTGAATGAGGCCCACTAGGGTACCCTGGCCATGTCAGGGCCTCTGTCTCCTCAATCTAGAACCAGCATGAGGGTGAATGAGGCCCACTAGGGTATCCTGGCCATGTCAGGGCCTCTACCTCTTCAATCTAGGACCAGCATGAGGGTGAATGAGGCTCGCTAGGGTACCCTGGCCCTGTCAGGGCCTCTACCTCCTCAATCTAGGACCAGCATGAGAGTGAATGATCCCACTGGGGTACCCTGGCCATGTTAGGGCCTCTACCTCCTCAATCAAGGACCAGCATGAGGGTGAATGAGGACCACAGGGTACCCTGGCCATGTCAGGGCCTCTACCTCCTCAATCTTGGACCAGCATGAGGGTGAATGTGGCCCACTAGGGTACCCTGTCCATGTCAGGGCCTCTGTCTCCTCAATCTAGGACCAGCATGAGGGTGAATGAGGCCCACTAGGGTACCCTGGCCATGTCAGGGCCTCTGTCTCCTCAATCTAGGACCAGCATTAGGGTGAATGAGGCCCACTAGGGTACCCTGGCCATGTCAGGGCCTCAACCTCCTCAATCTAGAACCAGCATGAGGGTGAATGAGGCCCACTAGGGTATCCTGGCCATGTCAGGGCCTCTACCTCCTCAATCTAGGACCAGCATGAGGGTGAATGAGGCCCGCTAGGGTACCCTGGCCATGTCAGGGCCTCTACCTCCTCAATCTAGGACCAGCATGAGGGTGAATGAGGCTCGCTAGGGTACCCTGGCCCTGTCAGGGCCTCTACCTCCTCAATCTAGGACCAGCATGAGGGTGAATGAGGCCCACGATGGTACCCTGGCCATGTCAGGAACCTCTACCTCCTCAATCTAGGACCAGCATGAGGGTGAATGAGGCCCACTAGGGTACCCTGGCCCTGTCAGGGCCTCTACCTCCTCAATCTAGGACCAGCATGAGGGTGAATGAGCCCACTGGGGTTACCCTGGCCATGTTAGGGAGTCTACCTCCTCAATCTAGGACCAGAATGAGGGTGAATGAGCCCCACTAGGGTACCCTGGCCATGTCAGGGCCTCTACCTCCTCAATCTAGGACCAGCATGAGGGTGAATGAGGCCCACAAGGGTACCATGGACATGTCAGGGCCTCTACCTCCTCAATCTAGAACCAGCATGAGGGTGAATGAGGCCCACTGGGGTACCCTGGCCCAGTCAGGGCCTGTACCTCCTCAATCTAGGACCAGCATGAGGGTGAATGAGGCCCACTGGGGTACCCAGGCCATGTCAGGGCCTCTGCCTCCTCAATTTAGGTCTAATCTACAACATGCATTACATTGAATGAGTGACATTATAGCATTCTCCCGAATACTAACACATCAGTATGAACAAATGTGTATTTTGAAACTGGTCAAAACATCCGGAAAGGACAGATCAGTATTTGGGATGAGAGACAGGTATTCGTGGATAACAAAACAGCTGTGGTTCAGAAACACTTTCTTTTGCAAAGGCATTGTTTTCATTTCCCTCTAACCTTTGCCCCTGTAGAGAGATTTGCACAACATTTTGTAATTTCCTAGCTCAGTCAGCTAAAGTCTGGGTTGTATTATATGTGCAGATCTGCGCAGGAGGAAAAAGTTGTAATTTCAGCTCTTGTAAGACATTTTGCTCGTGCCTACAACCTCTGAATAGATTTACACCAAACATGGAATGAAAGTAGAACTTTAATTAAAAAGGGATGATTTTGTTGGTTTGGTGTTAATCAGTTCAGTAAGTAAGTATGATTAATGTATAGTTAATAGAAACTATTACAAAAAAAGTTCCATAAATGTAATTAAATCATCCCATCATAATTTGCAAACATTCTGATAAAACATCTGGATTTAAAAAATGAGTCTATTGCTGGTGCCTCGATGGCAGAGAGTGTGCACATGCAAAGAACTAACAGTCCATATTTGTTTAAAGTGCGTTGCCTTTCTGGACTCAGAAACAATGGTGTTTGTCGCTCATTGTTCTTTTCCAGCGTGCTGCATAAAGTGAATGCGCATTGTGCAAATTTATGTTATCTTTTTCCTTTTATAGAACTTTTAGTCTCTACCTGACCGTTGAGCCGGAGTGATACCCGCTGGAGGCCATCACATCCTCATTACATTTCCAATAAAGTGAGAGTGTGTTGTGCACTTGAAAGATCTCTTCTGTCTTAGAACGCCATACAGAGCCATCTTAATCATAGGTTTTTCCAAGCCGATCATTTTCAAGTCTCAAAGATTTTGTTCCCTGGCAAGCTAGGAGTATTGAGGCTTGCCTGAAGGTGCAAAAACAAAGTTACACAAAGATTGGTTTGAGTGGCTTTCTTCTTTGTCCCAAGACAGCTGGGCAAGTGCCTAGGATGAGGGTAAAACTGGTGAAAAGTTTGTGTTCAGATATGCTCGGGGATTCAACCTATGGTATGTGTTAACAACTGTCCAAGCATTTCGTCTTTGGCAAATGTTTGTTATCCTGTAGGAGAGACAAAAACTTTACTGAGCAGTTACTAATTCGAAAGGAAGCTGCTGTGTCTTTGGGACTCCCCCATGCTTCTTTATCCTGAGGTCTTTAATTTCCGATCCTAAGTATCTCCCCAAGACATTTGAACTTTTCTTGTCATCTGCGCTTCAATTTACGACCAGCACAAGCTGTTCAGGGAGCCACTCGCCGAAGCTCAAAATGTCCAACAAAACTTCCCAAAATCATTTTTCTTTGCATTTCCTGAATATTTTGGCTGAATTTCATCTGAATCTGCACTGGTGAAGATGATTGTGGCAGACTAAAGACGGCCTTGTAGGCATTCGTTTGCAGTAAATTCAGCCTGGCCACTTCCTTTCCATGCAGGATGTGCAGGCCATTTGCTCCTGTGGGAGCCCGTTGGGCTGCCATGATTGTTAACAGGTGATCATGCGAAGGGCAGTGAGTGTGCTTTCGCCCTCAGAGAAGTACGACGGTGCTTAAAGGCCCTCTCCTGTTCCGTGTGTATATCCAGGTGCTTATTGAGGAAACCACCTCAACTCGATTTCCTCTAATGTGACTTAAACTTGGAGTCTCCAAGGCAGACTACTTTTGTCCCACTCAAACTTAATTCTAGGTCTTTTCTGCTCGTTATATCCTGCTGATGGATTGATGGACCTTTGGAGCCCTATAGGTGTTTGACTCAAAATGACCATGTCCTCAGCATTTTGCAAGCACACGATTATCTCTGGTGCCGATTTGTGGTGGAAACCTCTCTGCTTCTGATAGGAAGTCGTTCAAGTTGGCCGGGTATGGCTGAAATAATCATGGGCTTAAAAAACACACCCTTGTATCAAGCCATTATTTGTTTGGATTTTTGATTGACCCTGCTAGCATTTCCAACTTCAAAAACTTTCCAAATTTCCATCATCTTTTCTGCTAAGATAGTAAGTGTGGACAAACTTATAGTGGCCCCCATACCTGACCCGAAGCATGTTTGTGTTTAAGGCTCTAAGATTTCTTTTTTGACCCAGGCTTCGAGATCATGCAGAAGCAGGAAGCGTATAGTTTGACTTCTATGTCTATTTATGCTATAATAACCCTGGGCATAGTTCGCGAAGTAGCACTACGTGAAGCTACTCAAAGTGCATTTTGCACTACGCGAGCTACGCGTAGCACTTCGCAAACTGCGTAGTACCCTGTTCGCACTGTGCAAGATGCCATTTTCAATGATTGCACAGTGCGGACAAGCACCCGGCACTGTGCAATCATTGAAAACGGCATCTTGCACAGTGCGAGCTGTAGTTTTCTGCTGCTCGAGTACATTTTTACCCGAGTGGCAGATTTCTCAACGCGGACTGGTAGTTTCTCATCGCATACGCGACCACTCGCAATGAGAAACCTGACCTCCTCGCGTTGAGAATCTCACCGGGATTTTTATTTTCCACGCTCGCGATCAGCAACTTGATGTTGTTGATCGCGAACAAGGAAAAAGTCTCGCCAGGATGTCGTTTTGCTTGCTCGCGGTCGCCAACTTGATGTTGAGGACCGCGAGCAAGCAAAAAATGACTGCTGCACTACGCAATGCTACCCTACGCATGTTTGCACTGTGCTACGTGCAATTCCCGTAGTGCAAAGTAGCGCAAACTACGCGAGCATAGCGTAGTGCTTTGCCCAGGCTCAGCTATAAGCCTGTCATTGAGTGGAGATGACTGGCTGCCATTCTTCCGGATGGGGTGACAGGGATACTTTGTCTCTTCTCACTCATCGGTCGTCCAGTTGAAGTAGAGTACACTTCACAGATGTGCGCTTCCTGTGTCCCTTCAGTTGCCTTCAAAGTGATATTTCTAGCTTTAGGACACTTTGTGTCTTCTCAGTCATTGGTCTACTCATCTGTGTGGATACATTTCACGGATGTGGACATTCCTGTGTCCCGTCTGCTGACTTCTACAGTGATGTTGCCAATGTTAGGCCACATTGGCTCTTCTCATTCGCTGCATCACTTGTTGGTGTTGGCTCCTGTATCCTGTCATCTGCCTTTGGCAGTGATCTTCCTGGCCTTAGGATACTTTGGTTTTTCATCTCATCTGTCTGCTTGTTGATCCGTGCAGGAGCTTTTGAATTATTGGCATTTTAGAAAGCATTCATGTGTGCTGTAAAAAGTTAACAATTTAACTTGTGAGTCATGACTCTCAAATCGTGTCATTAACATTTTGAATTTTTTGAGATATGTGATTGGCTGCTTAGGAGCATTGAACATTTTTCTGGCCATCTTGAAACTGCTTGAAATTACTTGAAACACCGACTCATAAAATTGTCTCTGTGGAATAAAAATATTATACAGCCCTGGGTGGCCACTAATATAGGTGACTAATCCCAGGGCAGTGCTCAGACTTTCCCAAAGATGTAAAAACCACAAGGCACCTGGCAGAAAAATACTGTATGCCTTGGGAGTCAAAACACACTGTTCTGAAAAATTGTGAGTTTTACTTCTGAGTGTCTAAAAAGGTAAAATAAAATAAGTCAGACAAAATATATGTGTGAGATATAGTGATGTGTGCAGCTGGTGATAGCTACCCCAGTGCGGATCAGAGCCTGGCCATAGGTCAGCCTTACTCTGCCCCCGCCTCACCGTGCACAGCCAAAGATAATGCACAGGCCCACCCCATTTAAAATGACCAGTTATGGTGATCAACGTCCACTAAACACGCCATAACATGTGCCAAGCAACATACTCAAGACAGTGTTTTTGTGCGTTCGAGCCTGCTCCCATTTGATGAATCTGCACAAAGCTTTCCCTAAAAACTCAATTTACCTCAGTTCCTTTTGGATATTTTCTGGCTGATTAGCCAAGTGGGACTAAAAGAAAGGGGGGGTCCCAAAACTTTGATGTCCTGTGGTAATTCCCATGGAAACATATGTTGAAAAAAAAAGATCATCCCGTCAGCTTTTTCCATTGAAGGATTCGGGGTGATTCATCGAGCAGGGATCTAGTAAAAGGGGGGTCCTAAAATGCTTTTTTCCCCGTCATAACTGTAGAAAAAGAGGCTGAACAGATTTACCCCAAATTTGGAAAAAAGTTAGAACTTTGCTAAGATTATATATATAATTTATGTATTCATAGAGTCTTTCAGCCATCTATGTTCATCCATTGGTCTGTTATTGTGTCATTCATATTTTTCCTCTGCCCACCAGCATACAGCATTGGAGAATGGGTCAGCCCACTTCAGCTACTGGTTAACGTCTTTGTGAGTGATTGCATTCTGCCTATTACAAAGCGCACAGCTTCACACAAAGTAGGTACCTTCAGGTCCAGGGACTACTATGACAGTGCGTGCTGTATGTAGCCAAAATTGTGTTGGGAGCTCCCTCTATGAGCTCCTGAGTTCAGGGATCACCTTTGGGTGTATATCCCTTGCATCCCCATGCCCGCGCCATCCTCCCAATGTCTGTGCTGGAACTGAACTCAACTGGTCGGAATTGTCCCTCGGGACTGCTTCTTGACTCCTGCTGCCCGCTACTGGGACCGTGCTGTCTGGAGTCAGCTGTCCTGATCCTACCCCTGTTGGCGCTGGATCAGTGCTCTAGATTTTGTTGCCTTTGATCTGCCCTTTCATTCACCCGCGGTCTAGCGGCGACTGCGGTTTGACTCCCGCTGGTGGGATGGTGCGGTCCCGAGTCTGCCATCCGGATCCTAACCTGGATGACACTGTATTTGAATATTCGATTGTGGTGCCCAGGATCTGCCTGCTAATTCCCCCGCTGCCTCGCGGCCCACCCCGGGCTGTGAGTAGCATGCTGACTGTGGTGGCTCGACTCTCTCTGAGCATGCTGACTGTGGTGGCTCGACTCTCTCTGGCTGAGGAGCATGCTGACTGTGGTGGCTCGACTCTCTCTGTCTGAGGAACATGCTGACTGTGGTGGCTGGACTCTCCCTTTCTGCCGCAGATCCCACCGATGCTGGATTGAGGACTGAATGGCTTGGGAGAGGCTGCTGCTGCCTACAGAGGTGTGACCTCTCCGATGCGGAGCTGCATCTCCCTCCGCTTCTTCTGCAGCTGGTGAGGCTAGTTGGAGGGGCCTCGGTGAAGGTGGGGTTGCCCAATTGTTGCTTTCCTGTCAGCCCTACTGATGGCCCAATACAAGACACTCTGGCACTCGCCTCACGCCAGCTCCATTTGTTCTTTGTTGATATTTACTGCCGATGCTGCCGTGGCTCCCCCTGCTGTGAGCTTCACGCTTGCGGCAGGCTGCAGCCAGATGGCCCTGCAGGATCCTCAGGCTCACATCATTTTGCCCTGAAGTTTTGGAAATGTCCAAATGTAAATGTCCAGTATTTGTAAAGCGTGAAAAATTTCCAGAGGGTGTCAAGGCACTGGGGGCCGTCGGGAAGATTAAGAAGGCTATTGCCCAGAGACACATGGTGCTGGGCTGATCTGTGGTCGGCACCGAGGACCGAACCGTGAGCCCCCGGGTTCCAGAGTCATCCACCATGGCCTCTGCACCACACCTCTTGCCTTGTGTGGACTGCTTCGCCATGGCTCCATTTGTGCGCAGGGCCCTTTTTATGTCTCCCGGCGCATGGCATCCATGTTGTGACTTAACTCAGTTAATATAAATAGATGAGGTGTACTCTCTTCCCCTGATCCTTACACTGTTTGAAATGAAAATGAAAGAGGACTGCTCAATCCTCCACATATGGTGGCCATCTTGGACTGGTTAGTTTACCTTAACACTACTTTATTGAACAATTAGGATTCCCTTATGTCTTGTTTGTAATCCCATTTTCGTAATAGGACAATATTCCCTTCGGAAGCACATAAAGTCTGCTGATGAATCCTAGGCTCCTATCTTAATGGCCCGGGATAGATGGCCTCACATTGGATTAGTCAGCATTATTGAATATGATCACTCTAGGTGGTCAATAGGGACAGTTTGGTCACTTGCCTCGCCTTTCCCTCTTCTGTGTCCCTAGTCACCCCCCACAGCCCACTCGGACCCATTTGCTAGCTGTACTGGTCTCTGTCTGACCTCTAAGATTTATTTGTCTGTGAAGACCTCTTCACCAATCTCTATGCAGTTGTTCAGCCCCGGGAGATGCCTCAGTTTCTTCCCTACCCCTTGACCTGGTCGAGGCCGTCACGTCCAGAGTGAAGCCTGTGCCTCAAACCTATACTCGCCACCTTGTCCACACCCTTCATAGGCGCTCCTCTAGCTTTTATATTGTATTCATAAGACTCCTCTCCTATCACTATGTGGTCCCATTACACAAGTTATTCACACTTTCCATGCAAATAGCTGAGTTTAGCTTTGACATGGACACACAGCCCTCAAGCGCCATCTCTCCTAATCTGGAGCCATCTGGCCAGAATGCTTTCACAATTAAATATCCCCCTAACCTATCAAACAAGCATTTGCAATGCAATCGGTCTCGCCTTTGGGTCCTTATAAGTATTTAGCCATGCAGCATATTGTCTGCAGCTGGGGCCAGTAGCAGTTCCACCGGGAGGTGAACATAACACACAAAGCTAGCTGCAGTATGATGGAGTTTTGAGTGAGGGAGGAAGTGCAGAGGTAAGGATCAAGATTGTTTACAGTCAGGCAGAATGTTCGAGGGGAGCAGAGCCTGTGCTCACTGAAGGGGTAGATCTTTGGACTGCACCAGGTCTGATGTTGAGGGGGTGCTGGTCCAAAATCTGGGAGTCTAGCTGGAGCAAGCTGCTCTTTTGGTTTTCCCTCTTCTTTTTGCACTCCACTCTATGCCACCCCCGTTTCTTGTTTGCATTTTCCTGACCACTATACAAAATGGAACAGTACATAATTTCCTGCTTTCTGCTCAAACCCAAGCAGACCTCAAGGTCCCCGAGGTCTCCATATCAAAAGGGCAGAAGCATCGCGCAGTCCGTGGACCGTGGCTACGGAATACAAGACTCGCGTTTTATGAATTTTCCTTTTTATGCAAAACTCCGAGTCCAAGGCTCCTTGACGTTGTTTATTCAGTTTATCATTCCTTTTGAAGTTAACACTTGAGGGTTGTTTCTTAATTTCTGAAGCGGACTTTACACACGGGTGATAGCTCGTTTGCACTACACCTGCTGACCTTATGACAGTGCAGAAATGCAATCACACTTCTCAAACGATGTCAAAGTGTTGAACACAAATTCGAGGATGCAGATACCTGAAATTGTATTGAGGCTTCTGAGTGCCATGCGTGTGTCTGTCTGTCTGAGGTGTTTATAAGTTGTTCTCCTGCTGTGCCTCAAAAAAATTAACAGGGCAGCAGGGAATTTTCTTGATTGAAGGGACAGGCCAGAGAGCAAACCACTGTTTGCACATATGTCCGAATTATAAATTTTTCAGTGAAGTTCAATGGTCGGGTTTTCATCTGACAAATTCAAGCAGGTCAAGCCCTCAGAAATGTAATGGATGAAAAATACCCTATAGAAACTTGGACGTGAAGATTTGAGTGCCTTCAAGCACCAAAATCGAAGTGCGCTACTTTCGGATCAGCATTCTTAATTTTCGTATTATATCCCATCCGATACATAAAGATTCACAGAGTATCTTTATTTATAGAGCCAGTTTAAAAATAAAATGCGATTATATAGTCATTAATCGAGACATAGAATTTTTACTGTGTGCTATTTGATAATATCTGACCCAATCAATGCTTAACATACCAGTGAAACATGTAAAGATATATCAGTACTTCAGTAACTAGTTTAAATAAAAATGACATTGTTTGGACGGCTGCAACGTGAACGACCATGTTAAAATGAAAACTCTGGACATAATTGTACAAGGTGTCATCTCTGCGCTCACTTGAGAGGGTAAAACGTAGCAGTTCCCAAATTGCAAGCATGTCCCAACTCATTACTGCAAACCGAGATTTGAGGCAGCGTTGTGTGTGCTGGGTGACGGTGAGGGCTGCCCCAATCTAGAAATAGAAAAGACAAAAAAAATGCAAACACTAAAGCGGACACCACGTCCACTAAAACAAGCCCGTTCCTTGCGCTCAAAGGAGGCAGCAGGGGGATGGGCGAGAGGAGGTGGCGAGTGACAGCGTTTCACTTGCAAGAGCGAGCAGCGCCACGAGCGATAATTGCTACCATTTGGCGCCACACACTCCCGCAAGTGAATCTCTAGACGTGCACGCGTTGAGATTGAAGGCAATGGAACGTGTGCACGTTTTTGACTAAAAAGCCAAAGCAATCGCAAAAGGTCTTTTTGCCTATGCAGTGCATGCGCGCTGCGTAGGCGAGACCTAAAAACACTGCAAAAAGCTTTAAACATAGACTACTTAAATCCCACCCTGAAACCCTTCTCTCAGATCTCTTCTTCTCCATTAAAAAAGGTGCCATTATAAGTGATCTCATCTTTTATACACAACGGCATGCTCAATGGATGAAGGCCCTACACACACTGCTCCGGATCTCCACTTCCATGAAGACTCCACATGGTCTTAGAGTTACGGTGATTCCGTCTCCGGTCTTTAGAGCAGATACCACCATCTCCCCTTACAAAAATGGGACTATCCTTATCCAAGCCTCCGGTCATGTTTGACAATATTTTCCCCATCATTAAGAACACAGGGCCAGATGCATGATGCCCAAAATAGCACCTCGCAAATTGCGAGTATTTTGCAACTCGCAATTTGCGAGGCGCTATTTTGGATTTACAACAGTGTGTAACAGACTGTTAGCGATTCCAATGGGGTCTCAAATTGAGAGGCTCATGAATATTAATGAGCCTCTCGCAATTTACGACCCCATTGGGAATTTCAGGCGCTCCCAGGTATGGTGACCTGCTGGGCTCAGCAGACCACCATGTCTGGGACTGCTTTTAAACAAAGCAGGTTTCCTTAAAGAAAAACGGGATGCATTAAAAAAAAAAAAAATGAAATGTTTTTGTTTAATTTTTTAAGGGCAGGCAGTGCTCCATGGGACCACTGCCTGCCATTAAAAAATATGTTTCCCTGCATTTGCAAAGGGGAAGGGGTCCCCTGGCACATCTTCCCTTTTGCAACCTCATTACCACCCTTTTTGGCGGTCGCAAAATATTTGTACATGGGATTGCGCTCGCTATTAGAAAGGGAACGCCCCTTCCTAATAGTGACTCGCAATTCCAAAATAGTCAGAAAATAATTGAGACCCGTTTGCGCATGCAAAAACCGTCGTACATCTGGCCCACAATGTCAAGCATTAAATTCTCCCCCTCCCTAGGAGCCGCTAGTTCCTCAGAGATCTCCTAGACTCCTCAAAGTTTACCATCTCTCATCCTTGACACCTCTTGGCTCCCACTTAGGGACCACAATACACAATAGCAATTCTCCTTCTATCCCAGTTGGGAATGAGCCCCTCCAGTGCATCCACCATTCTAGAATGCATGTCCACCACTCCTCTAGAACACCAATCTCTGACTTGACACACTCCATAAATCACACCATCTCCCCAGATATTACCTTGACCTCCAAGCCCAGTACGGTAGTCATTGTGAGTGAAACCAAGACCCTCCATATATCTAAATCGGCAACAACCCCGGTGTCTGATCATCTGAACTGGGCAAACAACTGGACAACAACCAATACCGCCTCCCTGCCAAGGGCTGCATCTCTCATCTTCCAATTTATTCCACAGACCTACCTTGCTTCCGAAGGTGCCCTTGGGTCAATATCTGCCATACCCCTCTTCCCCTAACTCACCTTCCCATCCTAGCCCCAGTACCAAGACCCTGAATCCCGCCCCACCTTGCAGTCACAGGCTCTTCAAGGCGTTTTGATACCATCTTCCTATAGTTTTCCCACTTAGCAGGGTCCCCTGCACCAAGCCTTGAAAACCCTCTACCATACCTCATTGGAAGCTAGACTAGATGTCTCCAACAACTTAATGCAGAGGTTCAAAGTCTATTACATGTCACCACAGAGCTGTCCGTTAATCTGAAGCTAATTGTGTCCACAAACAATAACCGCCTCAACCTTGTGCCCCCATCTAACTTGGGCACCATGCTTCCTGCTCCCCCCTACCAGCTAGGTTGTCATAAAAAATGGCACCCTGTCCCATAGTTGGAAAACCGCTCCCCACCCTAATGACCCCTCGTGTCCCTCTAGATTTAAAGACCCACTGTCTGGCAAAAATATTAATTCCTGCCTACTCTCATATGATCCTTCACAATCCGCCACCTCTACTAACTTGCACCAAATAGAAGCAATCCTTTCGGACCCTTTCAGGGAATCTAGGGTAAACACCGGAGCCTTAAATGAGACCAAACTTACGAGGGTCACCGCTACTCTTTCTAGCACACTGGACACCATTCGAAAACTTAAATGCCTGCTTCTCAACTGCAGATTGGCAGTAAGACACGCTGCTGACATTGATGACCTCATCCGTGCACATCCATACACATGACTTGATATTGTAATGTTGACTGAATCCTGGCTAAACAACTCATCTGCACCCATCCTGGACATACTAGTTCCTCCTAACTACAATACCATTAGGTTAGATTGATCTAGCAGACATGGTGGCGGCATCGCTTGCATACATCGTAGCAGTCTATCAGTCAAACAATCACAATCGGCTCTCCTGCCGTCTTGTGAATACCTGTGCATTGAGGTGGCTTATAGCAATAATCATCCATGAAAATTGCGCACATTTTTCCACCCTCCATGAGACAATCTTCCCTTCATAGAACAGGTCATGAATATCATCACATCTAAAACACATCTGCATGGCACTCTGGATCTTCTTGGGAGAGTTCAACCCCCACTGGAACAACATGAATGGTGTGGCTGTCAATAGCCTTAAATCCTTCCTGGCAGACCTTAACTTAATCCAAATCTGTTACAGCCCTACTCACATTAAAGGAGCTGCCTTAGATCTAGCCATCGGTTAGCTCAACTCCATTCACCTTGAATCTACTATTGAACCGATTGGACTGACCACTACCGCATCACCTTCCTGATCTCAGATTCTGTGAGAGCTAACAGAGTTTTGCCTAAGTACCCCAGGTACTGGAAAAGATGTCTACGAAACATCAACTTGCATGATCTGACTGCTCTCTGTGATAACACGCTGCCTACTCTAGGGGATATTTCCGACGTTCATGACCTTACGGACCACTATAACAGTTCCATGACAAGTGTTCTAGACCCGCTGGCGCCTCTGCAGCTAAAAAGACCGTCCTCCAAAGTCTCCAAGCCTTGGCACAACAAGAGTCTAAATACTGAAAGACAGAATCTGAGACTAGTGGAAGGACTGTGGAGATCCTCTCCCTTCCTTGAACATCTCAATTAGCTGAGATATGTAAGAAATATCTATACCAAACCTATCAGATGCTATAAAGCCACCTTCTTCAGAAAAAAATTAGAGCAAGCAAAAAAAGTCCAAAAAAGCTGTTCGAGCTCATCAAGCAATCAAACAGTCAACCTACATTTTCCTCACTGTGGCTAGGTCTGCAGTCCAACTGTGAAGAATGTACTTCTTCTCTGATAAGAATACTAATATTGAAGCATAACTACGGTCAGCCTTGGAGCACCTTTCAATCGCACCTCCTAACACCCTCTTTCCTACTTGGTCGGATGACATCCTGCCCGGTCGGCTCTGTCCCCCCAAAAATAATGTTCTTGGAGCATTTTAAAAACTTTGGATGAAAGTACTATACACAAACCTCTAGCTACTCTGAAACCATCTTACCACTTCAACGACCCCTTGCCATCGAACTTCTTCATCAGAAGATCAGAGCCTCCTTACAACCACTCTCAACAAAGATTGTCAGTGCTTCACTTCCACAAGGTGCTATCCCGGACGGCCTAAATCTGGGCAGGTTACCCTTATTCTAAAGAAACCATCTGCAGATCCCTCTGACCCAGACAACTTCCGCCCAATTTCTAAAATCCCCACATTGACAAAGCTCCTGGAAAAATTTGTGCATGTCCTCCTTTGTGACCACATTGATCAATTCCAACTCCTGGACCAATTTCAATCCGGTGTCCGCCAGGGTCTTAGCACAGAAACTGCTCTCACTCACATTGTGGATGACGAACTAAGATTGCTAGATCAAAACAAATCTTGCCTCCTGATCCTCCTCGACCTCTCATCAGCTTTTGATACTGTTAAACACGACAACCTAATTGACCTCTTGGAACACAAGATGCGGCTTTCTGGGCTTGTACTAAACTGGTTCTCCTCATTTCTCCACAATAGAACCCAAAGCTTCAAGGTGAACCAGTCCCTGTCTCATCCCTCACCGGTCACCCTGGGGATTCCACATGGATCTACGCTCTCACCCACGCTCTTCAACCTGTTCATGGAGCCTTTGACAGAAATCCTGAAATCATCCTGCACTCACTATCACATGTATGCTGATGATACCCAACTATACCTGAAGATCTCCTCCCCTGAGGATATCAGGTCCCTCAACTCAGTCTTACTGAAAACACAAAGCTGGCTGACACCGAACACCCTGAAGCACAACGCTCTTAAAACTGAATTCCTCCTATTTGCACCACCCAAGCAGAGAGGTGTGGCTCACTGGTTAGAGGCGGCAGACCCGCATGCAGAGAATCGGCCAGGGACCAGGGTTCAATTCCCGACGCGGCAGGGTCGTGGACCAGGGTCAAAACGGACTCGATAATTCTCGCCTCGGTACCTACTCTAACCAGGAACACACTCGGCAACTCTGGGCATTAAGCTTGCCTCATCTCTACAACGGCCCCCCACAGACGCTGGGGATGCCTGGTTTCACCTTGGAGATACCCAGATAGGGACCATCTCACAGGGAAAGCCAGGACGGGTTCCCCAGCGGTCTTCAGCGCCGGGACACTTCCGTTGGAGGTAGCTGCGCGCTTTACAAGCTTCCATAACAAGCAGTCTCAAGTCATCGAATAATGGATGAGTCAACTAACAGCTCTTAACTGCACGCCACACATCATTGATTCCACAAGCTCATTGGGAATAAAGCTAGACAAGAGTCTGAACATGCAGAAGAATATTAGTACACTCACCAAAGGAACAAAGTTCCAACTCAGCCTCTTGAGGAAAACCAAACCTTTCCTCCTTTCACATGACTTGAAGGTTGCGGTGCAAGCCCTAGTGATCACTAAGCTTGAGTATGGAAGCGTAAACCTGTGCGGCCTTCCTTGAGTGAATGCGGCCCTTCTCAGGGCTACCCTCATACTGCTGCGATGCTCGTAACGGGCTCGTAAAGAAACAATCATATCACAGCAGAGCTGATATCCCTAAATTGGCTCCCTTACGAAGCTAGGATACAATAAAAAATTGCATATATGGCACATAAAGCCATTAATTTCAATACCCCAATGTACCGAGCTCAAAATTTGGAGCTCTCGGTTGGAGCTAGATCCTCAAGAAGTGCTGAAACCGCAAAAATTTAACCACAGAAAATCTTATAATCAAGCCTTCTAGGGTATCGCCTGAGGATATGGAACGCCTTACCCCCTGAAGTTAGGTTGAATCCCTCTACTGTCCTTTTCGAAAAAGGATGTTAAATTGATACTGATGAAGAAACTTTTACCATTGTAATGGGTCTTCCAAGTCGCTAGAGGACATCCTTGCTGGTTGGAATATATGAAGACTGTCTTGCGGGTCTGTCGGTCCTCTATTACCTAAGCCTAATTCCACTTGCAACTGATATACTGTAAAGTGCTCTAATGCATCCTGTGACCATGTTTTCAACATAGAATGTATCCCTATGGTTCCTTTCTCAAGGAAGTAAAAACATTATGGATGAAGAAACTTTTGTCTGGACTTTTTGCTTCCAATGCTCCCTAGGGCTCCGTGCTTTATGAAACCGTTAAGATTGTTTTTACTATGTTTGTTTGCTCTGTTTTTTAACCCTTGTATGCTTCCCTGATTTATATACTGGAAAGGGTTCTGGTACCCCCGGTTGCCATGTTCGCGCTATAGAAAACTTTTATAATGAATAAATAAACGTTCAGGTCGAGCATACAGCTCTTGAGCTGCAGGATGATCTGTTGTATGTACTTTGTGGGGTTTGACTCCTCCCATCGGTGCTGGTTGGGTGCTGTCTGTTTCATAAAAAAATGGTAGCCTCCAAAAGTTTTATGATTGGTGCATCTCCCACTGTTTCTGACAAGTCAACTCCCATGGAGTGTTGCTGCGGGAGCAAGCAGCGGCACAGACAGCGGCAGCTGCTGCGACAAGACCCAAGCTTTGCTCCAACAGCTCTTCTCTCTATGCCTAAGTATTTGTCTGGCAGAAACACCAGAGCTCATGTTTTGAGTCCCTGTTGGTTTCAGGCTGTAACATAATTTATAAACATCTCTCGGTCATGCGTCCACACAACGGGTGGTGCTGCAGAGTAATGCATGGCATTAGCTGATTCCAGCACATGCAGTTCATTGAAAGGGTACCACGCAAGGCATCTGCCAGTCACACAAAAAGAAAATTATATCATTATCAGACATCCGCTGGTAAGCCAGAGCGTGATCATTAACCAAATGCTCCAGCCAATCAGAGCCAGGCATCCTCTACATTGGGATAATTTTTCATGAACTGTATATGAAACGTGAATGTGGTACTTCGATGCGCTTTGTGTTAAGGCACAAGCATCTGTTCTGCAACAAATGCTTACACACCCTGTGAACCGTACTTGAGCCCTGCCACTTCCATGTAAGCAGGTGCACCTGGGGCTGCAAGAGACATGCAGTATATGGGCTGTGATTCAAAAGACTGTAAGCTGGCAGGGAATGAACATGGCAAACATTCACTGTACACCAAACATCTCCTCCCTCGAGAGATGCAGCCCACGCAGAGTCAAAACAAACCTGTAAGCAAGATCATGTGACATTCTCGATGTTCTCAGTAGGCTACTTTCCCAAAATCTGGAAAAGTGTATCTATCCTGCCTCTGTTGAAAAAAACACTCTAGACTCTAAAGACCCAAATAATTTAAGGCCAATCTCTAGACTGCCTCTCCCAGCAAAAATAGTAGAAAAACTTATGAACTTACAACTAAGTAGGTTCCTGCTAGACTCACAGGCATTGGATCCCTCTCAATTCGGTTTCAGATCCGGGCATAGCACCGAGTCAGCCCTGATCAAGTCAACGGAAGAGATCAGGTCATCATTAGATCTAGGAGGTAAAGCTGTGATGATCATGTTGGATCTTTCCGTGGCCTTCGACAAGGTCCATCATGTCCTTTTGATGGACCGTCTGCTTGAGATTGGAATTCATGGTACCGCTTGGGACCTCCTTGAATCCTTTCTCTCCAATAGGATCCAAACTGTTGCTTTAGGGGATTTCTCCTCCAAACCGTTCTCCCTACCTTGTGGAGTCCCTCAGGGCTCCTCCTTGAGCCCCACCCTTTTCAATACTTACGTATCATCTTTGGCTCCACTTATTGAATCATACGGCTTTTTGCTTACCTCCTACGCGGATGACACCCAAATCGTGGTGTCTTTAATGCCAGGGTCCTTGGGGCGAACAGCATCACGGCTCCAAGAGTGTATGTCAGCGGTGGGAAGTTGATGGATTAGAACTGCCTCAGACTAAACTCAGGCAAAACGAAGGTGGTGCTTTTCGGCAACAACCCCAGCTTCTGGACCCCGGCATGGTGGCCGGACTCTTTAGGCCTCCTGCCCACCCCCAAGAAAAATGCTAAAAATCTGGGTGTTTGGGTAGATTGCAAACTCAGCTTTAAAGACCAGATTAATGCAGTTGTCTCCTCCACCTCCTTTACGCTCAGAGTGTGCAGAAAAATAATGCCTTACCTCCCCAAAGATAGTATTCAAACAATCATCGCCACCTTAGCCCTGTCCAAATTGGACTACTGTAACGGGCTTTACCTCACGCTACAAGAAGGACTCATGCATAAACTGCAGATCCTCCAGAATGCAGCAGCTTGGCTGATTAATAATATACCTGAACATGCATCTATCTCAGCTGAGTTCACAAAGCTTCATTGGCTGCCCATTAGGAAAAGGACTCAATTTAAGGCTCTATGCCTGGTCCACAAGGCATTACATGGATAAGGCCTGAGTTTCTTAAGCAACAATTCTCCTGGTACCTGCCAAAAAGAGCACTACGCTCGTCAGAGGCTAAGCTGATTTCTGTACCCAGAGTCCACAAGGCTAGCTGGGGAGGAAAACGTTTTGTTGCATGCGCAGCTAAGACCTGGAATGGTATGCCGCTGCACCTTAGATCCACAACCAATCTACTTTCTTTTAGGAAGGCCTTGAAAATCTGGCTTTTCTCTGCCTGATCTTCATATTTGTTTCCTTTTTCATGGCCTCCTCATGACTTCACATAGCGCCAGGACGCCCTTGGGTAACAGCGCGTTCTAGAAATAAAAATAACATAACATAACATAACATTCTGTCCGACCCCTTGTTATTCGCAACGCTGACCACAGGTAACGAGAACACACTTCAAGGCTGAGTTGCAAATCAGAGTCAAGTATCAAAGCAAGCCCACTGCAGCAATGTCATTCATTTTAATAACTTATAATAATAATAAAAGCAAGCCCACCGCAGCAATGTCATTCATTTTAATAACTTATAATAATAATAAAAGCAAGCCCACCGCAGCAATGTCATTCATTCTAATAACTTATGATAATAATAATAAAAGCAAGCCCACCGTGTCAAAAGCCACCCTGCGGCCAACCCAGCATGAGAAGAAGTGGCAACGGGGCCTGGTCTGTTGCCATCGCCTCTGTCCAACCCACCATGAGAAGAAGTGGCAACGGGGCCTGGTCTGTTGCCATCGCCTCTGTCCAACCCACCATGAGAAGAAGTGGCCACAGGGCCTGGTCTGTTGCCATCGCCTCTGTCCAACCCACCATGAGAAGAAGTGGCAACGGGGCCTGGTCTGTTGCCATCTCCTCTGTCCAACGCACCATGAGAGGAAGTGGCTACAGGGCCTGGTCTGTTGCCATCACCTTTGTCCAACACTCCATGTGCAGTCAACCCATTGTTCACATGGCCTTGCAGAGCCGGGGTTATCTGCCAGGCCTGGCCTATGGGCAGACCCTGTCTTCTACCCACCAAGGGCCGACAACCTGCATGGCGCACAGCTGCTCTGTATCCAACCTCCTGCAGGACGCTAATCCCTGCTGTTCATGGCCTTGAACACCAGGGCTTGCACACTCAGAAAGGCCTGTGGCCAGGCCCCCATCTCAACCCACAGAAGGCAGGCAACCCTGTTCCGCAGCCACCCAGTCCCCAACCTGCTGTTTGTGGCCAGCCACCATCGCGGAGGCCTTTAATGGATTTGTCTACAGTGTCTAACCCCTGTGCACAGCCCCGGCATCCAACCAATCACGTGTGCCAATCCCTGCTGCACACACACCTTTGCTGACAAAACAGTGCTTTTTTGCATCTCACGTAATGCCGGCTGTGGAATTACAGTTTTTTCCCATTCATATATTTTTTGGGGAAGTTTTTGTTGATTTTTCCTCGCCTATAGAGACCCCCAGCACTCTCTGGGGGGCCAACGCATGGCTTTGGAAGTTACCTTTCCATGGTGTGAGAATAATTTCAAGATGGAGGAAGGCATTGTTAGAGCCCTTCTACAGACAGGTGCATTTGATAATAAATGTCAGTGGCATTAACAGGATTGGTGATTTTCTGAATTGGGGTTAACAATGGAAAAAATATACAGAATGCTAACCCTTTCAAGCCAGCTTTGCGAGTTTTCCTCAAACTTTCATCTAAAAAACTATTGAATGGATTTACACCAATCCAGTTTAAGCACACTTTCGAGTAAAGCTCAACTTTCATGCCACATTTTTCATAAATCCACTCAGCGGGCGCAAACAACATGTCCTATGGGAGCAAAAATGGGAAGCACATTTTTCAACAAACGTGACTTTTTCCCTGCGCAGATGTTCATAGAAACTGGCATGTCAGACATTAGCTGACTATGCCAAATGATTCGCAGTTTTGGTGCCAATCCGTGAATGGGATCAAAAGTGAGAGGCAAAACAAAACAATGTCTTTTCACTGCCACCGTGAAAGCCATTATTGAACCCCATTTAAAGGTGCCCCTCTTGTCTAAGCCACTTGAAACTTGACATTTCTGCACTGGGTTTAACATGCGAGCAGCCTGCGCATTCTTTAAAGAGCACCAAAGTTATTAGCACATGAAATTGTTGCACAGTACACATTACACAAATATATTCAACGAGAGTCACTATGGATGGAAGTGCGTCACAGCTGCCATCTCTGAGTTCATTTGTAGTATTTGTACAAAGCGATTCAAATAAGGCCTCGGAGGAGGGGCATGAATCTGCAGTAGGTTTCCATGAATGGGGTTTCATATACAGCAGACAAGTTCAGGAGAGATGGACCAGAAGCAACACAGAGCGCAGGAAGGAGGGCAAACTGAACATGGAGAAATCTCATAGGAAGGATAGCAGGAAAACACATGCCCTCTCATGGAGTGCTTATAGCAAAATAAAATAAATGTGATTCACTGAATGCAGCAACATAAGCAGCAGAAAGACTCGTCAACCAATCAGAACACTGTGAGAGCGAAATGCTCCTGGGTGGCACAAAAACAAGAATAAGGAGAAGAGCCAATGAATCAAGAGGAGACAGCTGAGATAGACAAGACTTTCAATCATGAAGAAGGGCACGGCCCTAGGGAGACTCTGTGTACACTGAGCAGAAGAGGTCCACCCAAGATCTAAAGAGCAGAGCACAAAGCCACACATAAGAGATGCTAGTGGGACACCAGCGGCATCAGTGCAAATCACAATAGAAACTCCCTGAAACCAGAAGAGGATGCCAGAGATAAAGACGCCAAGGCATCCTGCTGAGAGTTGTCATAAAATGCACAATATCCATTCTAACACGTGTCGGCCGCACACCACCGTGACAGGCCCTTCAGAATCTTGTGGTGCTTAGAACTAACAGCTGACTGAGCTGATAAGATTAAGAAGTGACAACAACCATAGATGTGATTTGATGACGTTTGTGAGTCAGGGATAGAAACACAGATTCTCTACATCTACCAGCCTATTGGACACCTTGTGAGGAAGGGGGGCCCTTGCAGCAGGGACTGTAGCTATGGTCCTGGAGTGGACTCCAGTATGGAAGTCAGGTAGAACTGGGCAGCATTTGACTGGCTCAGCAGGATTTACTGATGCATTTTGTAGGGGAGGGTTGATTATTGCTTCTTCAGGCTGGAGGGCGAGGGCCTGAGATCAGGGATATGTTACCTCGCATAGTGACAAGGTGATGGAAGTCTGGAATTCACTTAAGACAAAGCCCTGGATGTGCTGCATCAGGTGGACAGTAGATGCCCTGCTTCTGGCTCCTCAGGGTGATTGTGTCACCTAATCACAGACATTTATAAATACCTGTACGCTGTGTAGGCCGTTCTTCGTGGCCCATCGGCTTGCGCTGCCTGCATAACTACCGATTTCCCAAGCCATGCACGGCCTCCAGTTTTTTAAGTGGGACCCCCGCCATGACCAGAAGACATTGCTCCATTATACAATGGGAGGTAGTGTAGACAGCGCGGGGAGCCCTGCAACATGCCGTCAGTGGGAGCCCTCACCTCCATTCACTCACCAAATGAACACTCTCCAAGGAACACTCTCCCTACTGAGGAACGTCCAGCTCTCTGGTCGTGATCTATGTGATGGAAGTGTGGTGTATGCACTTTCATCCCTGATGAAGTGCTGAGGGCCTGCTGTGGTGCTGCAGCATGCCTATTCAGGGGGAACCCTCAGCTCCATCCACTCACAAGGAGAATACTCGCCAAGGAACACTCTCCCTACTGAGCAAAGCCCAGCTCTCTGGCCGTGATCTCTGTGATGGAAGTGTGGTGTTTGCACTTTCATCCCTGCTGAAGTGCTGAGGACCTGCTGTGGTGCTGCAGCATGCCGTCAGGGGAAAGTCTCACCTCCATCCACTCACCAAATGAATACTCACCAAGGAACACTCTCCCTACTGATGAAAGCCCAGCTCTCTGCCGTGATCTCTGTTATGGAAGTGTGGTGTATGCACATTCATCCCTGATGAAGTGCTGAGGGCCTGCTGTGGTGCTGAAGCATGCCTAGTCAGAGGAAACCCCTCACCTCCACCCACTCACAGATGAATACTCACCAAGGAACACTCTCCCTACTGAGGAAAGCCCAGCTCTCTGCCGTGATCTCTGTGATGGAAGTGTGGTGTATGCACTTTCATTCCTGCTGAAGTGCTGAGTGCCAGCCGTGGTACTGCAGCATGCCGTCAGGGGGAACCCTCACCTCCATCCACTCACAGATGAATACTCACCAAGGAACACTCTCCCTACTGATGAAAGCCCAGCTCTCTGCCGTGATCTCTGTTATGGAAGTATGGTGTATGCACATTCATCCCTGATGAAGTGCTGAGGGCCTGCTGTGGTGCTGAAGCATGCCTAGTCAGAGGAAACCCCTCACCTCCACCCACTCACAAATGAATACTCACCAAGGAACACTCTCCCTACTGAGGAAAGCCCAGCTCACTGCCGTGATCTCTGTGATGGAAGTGTGGTGTATGCACTTTCATCCCTGATGAAGTGCTGAGTGCCTGCCTTGGTGCTGCAGCATGCTGTCGGGGGAACCCTCACCTCCATCCACTCACCAGGTGAATACTCACCCAGGAACACTCTCCCTACTGAGGAAAGCCCAACTCTCTGCCATGATCTCTGTGATGGAAGAGTGGTGTATGCACTTTCATCCCTGATGAAGTGCTGAGGGCCTGCTATGGTGCTGTATCATGCTGTCAGGGGGAACCGTCACCTCCTTCCACTCACCAGGTAAATACTCGCCAAGGAACACTCTCCCTACTGAGGAAAGCCCAGCTCCCTGCCGTGATCTGTGTGATGGAAGTGTGGTGTATGCACTTTCATCCCTGATGAAGTGCTGAGGGCCTGCTGTGGTGCTGCAGCATGCTGTCAGGGGGAACCCTCACCTCTATCCACTCACCAGGTGAATACTCGCCAAGGAACACTCTCCCTACTGATGAAAGCCAAGCTCTCTAGCAGTGATCTGTGTGATGGAAGTGTGGTGTATGCTCTTTCATCCCTGCTGAAGTGCTGAGCACCTGCTGTGGTGCTGCAGCATACCTAGTCAGGGAAAGCCCTCACCTCCATCCACTCACAAGGTGAATACTCGCCAAGGAACACTCTCCCTACTGAGGAAAGCCCGACTCTCTGCCGTGATCTCTGTGAAGGAAGTGTGGTGTATGCACTTTTATCCCTGATGAAGTGCTGAGGGCCTCCTGTGGTGCTGCGGCCCACCTTGCATTCACTTTTGTTTTACAGAAACAAACCTCCCAGTGTTTGTAAAAAGAACAGAAGAGAAATATCCATGTCCTTCAGGGAACTACTTCACTTGATTTAGACTTATAGCTTTAACGGATTGTGAAGCAAAGTTTTTTGCTAAATGTCTGCTGGCAGAGCTAACGGCCTGGGTTGATTCCAGTAAGCTACTTCCAAAGAATCAAACAGGGTTTATGAAAGGCATGGGGATGATTATTAACATTCAAATGTTAGTTCTCATAATGGAAATGGCCAAGCGCCGTAGGATGAATCTTCATTTGTGTTTTATTGATTTTAGATCGACTTTCGACACTGTACACAGATATATTCTTTGGAACAAATTGTGGAAAATGGTTTGCTGAGAGCGATACAATTGTTGTATACCAATACTTGGACGAGAGTAAGGTTAGGACAGGGCACAGTACTGTTAAAAGAAATGATGATAAGGGACGGGTTGAAGCAAGGATGTGTTTTGGCCCCTACCCTATTTAACTTGTACTTAGCTGATATTTCATCAGGGCTTAATGATATTAATTCGCACTCCCTGACTGTGGCAGGTTTTAAGGTTTCGCATTTACTGTATGCCGATGATATTGTATTAATAAGTTACACAAAGGTGGGGTTGCAGAGACTAATTAATGAAAGTGCTCATTATGCCCCTTCTCATGGGCTAAAGATTAACTTAAAAAAGACAAAAACAATGCTGGTGCCTAGGGGGTTGGCTACAAGACCAACATTTAGAATGGAAGGCTCTGTCTTAGAATCGGTTTCTGAGTATAGATATCTGGGTGTTGTAATAGATGCTAGGGGTACAGGGAACAATCAGTGCGCTGCACCACAGGGAAGAAATAACTCAGTACCTGCAGCATTTGCCACACTCCAGAATAATTTAAAAGGGCTTTCCCTCAATCCACTATTACAAGTCATGTCAGTGAAACATGTTTCATCTCTCGTATATGGAATAGAGACTTTGAGAGGATGTGCTGATAACATCATAGACAAACTAGTGACGGGGACCTACAGACGCCTGTTTAATCTTCCTCGGCAGACTTCTCCAGCACAAATCCGACTTGAACTCGGACTCAAAAGACAGAGCCGAAACAGCTTAGGAGCATATTAAAAAAAAATCTGCCATCAGCTTAGAAGGGAGAATAACTCCTCGCTTATGACAGTGGTCTGGGAGGCAATTTGTGATAGTAAACATAAGCAGGCTCATGAATATTTTAAACTGGTGATAGACACGTATAAGGCGGACCAATTATGGGCTTTACCCCTCTCACAGGTGGCTTTTCATAAAGTTATAAATGGGTGCAGTAAACAATTGTCCTCACTATGGGATAAGGATGTATTGGCAAAGAGATCCCATGCGTGGACAGTTATTGCTTCGTACCATATGTTAAAAACTCAGAGCTACCTCGGAGACTTAAATAGCCAAAGGGCAAAGTTGAAGTTTATGAATCTCCGATTTGGAAATAGCCAATTTCTTGGAGATGCTCCTGCTTGGAAAATGATGAGCAGTGAGAGGACGTGTCGCCTCCGTAACTACAAGAGCGAAGATATTTGTCGCATCCTTTGTAGCTGTCCTGCTCTAATAGATGAACGTAGGAGGCTGTTGAGGTCGGACTTTAATAGCCAAATGGTACAAACATGTCGACAAGTAGTAATAGCTAGTCTACAAGGAGAAAGTTTGCAGTTCACGGGCAGACTTTTGAAGTATATAGAAATAGTGGAGAAGAAACTAGTTAACTGTGGACAATGAGTATTGTTCGATATATTCTTGGGTTTTCATGAATTGATGAAAAGTACTTTTTAACATGTGGTTTTTCAAATAAGGGTATGGTATTGATATGCATGAAATGTAAGAAGAATTTGTATAAAGGTGTTTTTAATTGTAAGTTTTTACTAACTGAACAATAAAAACATGTCATTTCATTTCATTACTTCCCTCGATGTCCCTCTCCCATCCCTGGCTCCCAAGCAGTGAACGGCAGGAGGCCGCCTCCGAGCTCTAAGCAGGGCTGGGCTTTGCCTCTTTGGCCACGAGGGCCCCTGGAAAACAAGCTTCTGATCAGAGGCCTCTGTAGACAGGGGCACAGGGAGAGCTCAGCAGCAGGAAAGCATCAGCCCCCCCCCCTCCCCCAGACCCTCCATGGGGCAGTGACCGGCAGGAGGCCGCCTCCGAGCTCTAAGCAGGGCTGGGCTTTGCCTCTTTGGCCACGAGGGCCCCTGGAAAACAAGCTTCTGATCAGAGGCCTCTGTAGACAGGGGCACAGGGAGAGCTCAGCAGCAGGAAAGCATCAGCCCCCCCCCCTCCCCCAGACCCTCCATGGGGCAGTGACCGGCAGGAGGCCGCCTCCGAGCTCTAAGCAGGGCTGGGCTTTGCCTCTTTGGCCCGAGGGCCCGTGGAAAACAAGCTTCTGATCAGAGGCCTCTGTAGACAGGGGCACAGGGAGAGCTCAGCAGCAGGAAAGCATCAGCCCCCCCCTCCCCCCAGACCCTCCATGGGGCAGTGACCGGCAGGAGGCCGCCTCCGAGCTCTAAGCAGGGCTGGGCTTTGCATCTGTGGCCCGAGGGCCCGTGGAAGACAAGCTTCTGATCAGAGGCCTCTGTAGACAGGGGCACAGGGAGAGCTCAGCAGCAGGAAAGCATCAGCCCCCCCCCCCCCAGACCCTCCATGGGGCAGTGACCGCAGGAGGCCACCTCCGAGCTCTAAGCAGGGCTGGGCTTTGCCTCTTTGGCCACGAGGGCCTGTGGAAAACAAGCTTCTGATCAGAGGCCTCTGTAGACAGGGGCACAGGGAGAGCTCAGCAGCAGGAAAGCATCAGCCCCCCCCCTCCCCCAGACCCTCCATGGGGCAGTGACCGGCAGGAGGCCGCCTCCGAGCTCTAAGCAGGGCTGGGCTTTGCCTCTTTGGCCACGAGGGCCCGTGGAAAACAAGCTTCTGATCAGAGGCCTCTGTAGACAGGGGCACAGGGAGAGCTCAGCAGCAGGAAAGCATCAGCCCCCCCCCCCCCAGACCCTCCATGGGACAGTGACCGCAGGAGGCTCCCTCCGAGCTCCAAGCAGGGCTGGGCTTTGCCTCTTTGGCCACGAGGGCCCGTGGAAAACAAGCTTCTGATCAGAGGCCTCTGTAGACAGGGGCACAGGGAGAGCTCAGCAGCAGGAAAGCATCAGCCCCCCCCCTCCCCCAGACCCTCCATGGGGCAGTGACCGCAGGAGGCCGCCTCCGAGCTCCAAGCAGGGCTGGGCTTTGCCTCTTTGGCCACGAGGGCCCGTGGAAAACAAGCTTCTGATCAGAGGCCTCTGTAGACAGGGGCACAGGGAGAGCTCAGCAGCAGGAAAGCATCAGCCCCCCCCTCCCCCAGACCCTACATGGGGCTGTGAACTGCAGGTCCGACAGACCGGAAGCTGCTCAGACTCATGACGGAACATCCATTCCACTGTCCTCTGGCTGAGCCCCTTCCTCTGTGATGACCCTGGACTGAAGAGGGTCAGTTTGACCAATCATGCCCTCACGCTGCAGAAGCATAGCTGTTGCACTCACCTGTGCTTGTCGTCTCTGCTGCTCCCTGCTTCAGGCCAGCCCTACATAAGAGCCTCTGACGGCGCCCATTGGCTGCACAGCTTGAGCTGGGGCTCGTGGGGAGTAAACAAGACGCACCGTTGTCAGGCAGGTGATCACGGGTCTCATTTCAGGGTAAACAATAAACCTGCGTCTGTCACAAACGCAAAGCATTTGTAAACCCAGGTGCTTGTCAGGTGAGGACGGCAGGCAGATGCTTCACTCTCCCTTGTGACAGTCCAGGGGTAAACACCAATGGTCCTTTTTACAGACAACCTCTCACTGACTCAGACCTTTACAGACAGCCTCTCACTGACTCAGACCTTTACAGACAGCCTCTCACTGACTCAGACCTTTACAGACAGCCTCTCACTGACTCAGACCTTTACAGACAGCCTCTCACTGACTCAGACCTTTACAGACAGCCTCTCACTGACTCAGACCTTTACAGACAGCCTCTCACTGACTCAGACCTTTACAGACAGCCTCTCACTGACTCAGACCTTTACAGACAGCCTCTCACTGACTCAGACCTTTACAGACAGCCTCTCACTGACTCAGACCTTTGCATTCCATTGAGTTTATGAAGACAACATTTACAGCATTCGAGATTCAGGGCTGAAAACAGCACTCTCCTTTGGAGAATCAACTGTTTAAAACATAAAGCTAAAATATGAAGCGTGACATGTAAGAGCAGGCTCTCTGGTGAATCTCTTCACCCATAAATGGAACATCTCTGTGCACATTTCTGAGTGGGGAACATTTCTGGACTTACTGTAAAATATTCTTGGAAACATTATTTAAAGAAGATGCAGTTTGGAACCAGGCAGGGTTGGACTACTTTTGTATTGTTTACAGAACTGTCTGTGCTAATCTCATTGAATTACAAGAAACATATAGATGAAAAGCAAACATTACACCACCGTAAACAAAAATACTGAGCATTGGCAAAGCCAAAAGGTCTGACATTTGTATTAGGCCTGTGCGGGATTTCGATGACGCCGAAGTAATCGTAGTAATTTCTGTAAATCTGTGCTACTCTTTGAATCAGAATCCCTGATAATTATGCGATTACTCCTCCTCAAGTAATTAAGACAATTTGGGGGGAGGGTGCGACTGCAAGAACACATTCAGTGAGTGCGAGTGGTGGGTTGAGCTTGCTATACATGTTCTGCAGTATTTAGTGCTGTTTCTTAGCAAAAAATGAATCTGGATGCGAGGATACCTTGGGGGATATTCACAAGAACGTGTGATATCCACCGCAAAAGTAGCTTAACGCAACTCTTCACGTCGCAGTCTATCGCGGGAAAATAGCTCCATGTTATCGTGGTATTCACAACATGGCGGTACCATGCGATAAACCCACGATAACGCGTCAAGTGTCGGCGTTAAAATCAACGTGACGCCACAAAAGTACGAAACACCAACGCGAAAAATCATGCGATGACGCCAATTGCGATATTAAAAACTGCGAACACCAGCCATAGGCCTGAAAATCCCACGGATCACGCGGGAAAATGCACTACAAAAGCAACAAAAAACAAAAAGGGAGAAAAAAAGAAACTGCATAGCACCATGGATGCACCCGGACCGACAGCAGAGGCCAACGCGAACCCCACAAGCCCCACAGACCACCAGCAAGGAACCACGGGGTTGGGGCAGGGCAAAAGAAGAGGAAGAGGAAGACGGGGTGCAGTCGGCAGGAAAAGCATATAGGCGTCACAGAGGTGACAGAACACTACCATCAACTGAACGCCAATCTGACAGACGTGAATGCAGTCGGAGTGTAGAGGACAATGGAGGAGGCCAAGATGCGTAGGCATGATGTGAAAACCCAAACCAAGCACAAATCCTCTGCCAACAGGAAGGCAGCAAAGGCGACAGGAGGTGGGAGTCTTGCGCCACAGAAGGAGCTGGAGGAAATTGAGGCCACAGTCATCAGTGTGGAGATGGTGCAAGGAGTCGGGAGTACGGACACAGCACAATAGGACCTGACACAACATCAACAGGGTGAGCAACGACCAGGGACTGGGGGGACGGGGGAGAAGGGCACAATGGCACACATGCACAACGATGTGTAGCACACTGCACACCCACAATGACCCAGGATCATGGCCCTGATCCCTGTGGCACACTGCAGCACACACACATAGCAATCACAGCACATTCCATGACAATGTGGTAGAAAGTGCAACACCAACACTGCAGAACAGAGTACACAACTGGGTCTGCCCATGACCAGAAACAGGCCAATCACATCTAACATAGCAGGAATGTGTGAGATGAGTCATGTAGTCCAAATGTTCACTGTCCCGCCTCAAATTCCAGCACCTCCCAAACAGTCACAATGTACATTGACATACAGTCCGCATGTAAACAATAACAATGCACCAACATACATGTCAACACAATGTCAACATGCATCTTTCCTTCACATTGCAGAGGGACACAACACCTCCAGCACAGCAGACCAGAAAACCCGTCAGTGATGCTGGAGAGGACCACCACACCTCCGACACAGACGCCCCACAACAGCTCATGGACATCCCAGGCAACTCACCCCCAGGAGCAGGGCAGCCAAGCCACACAGAGGAGACCCTAGCCCCTGCACAGACCACACAGCAGGAAGCACCCGCCACCACGGCTGGCTACCGACACTCCACCGAGGCACACATCGCATTCCAATGCCAGGTGTCAGAATGCCAAACGGTGGTGGCCGAACAGGTGCGGGTGGGGTTTAGAGCCCATGGAAGCCAAACTGGACCACATACGTGGGTGTCTAAGTCCTATCAGAGACCACCTACACCCCACAAAGGAGACCCACACTGAGACAGAGACACATGTATTTGCACATGTCCTGTAATAAACCACACCCAGATCCCAGGAATCATCCATCACACACCCATGCCGGACCTCTGTACGAGGGCCCAGTCCACACCTCTTACGTATTGAGTGGGTGACGACAAACCTACATGTCCAAGGTCTTACCCGCTGCCGGCGGGGACATGGTTGCATCCACTGTCCACTGCAGTCAAAGGACCAGCAGTGCATGTGGACATGGATATGTCTGTGGTCTGCATACTGTGGTCTGTCCAGCACATCTCCACCACACTTGGCATTGTTGACATTCACATTTATGTGTCACTTGCCTCCGTCGCACATGCCTGGTTCCTACCTCTCCCCACATTCCGCTATTGTGTGGCTGAGGTGCCATCCCGTTGATGGCTCATGTTCATGGCTAGCCCAGGTTGCCACAGTAAGTTGTGCTTTCATGTCTGGTGTTTTTGCATATTGTTTGGAATGTTGTATGTGATTTTGTGATGTGTGCATTGCCAGAGTTGTGAGTTGCATGATTGTGGAGTTGAGGTGGTGTGTGTTGTGTTCATTTGGTACTTGCTAACGAGCAGTGTATTCCCATAATTGCCATCCTGGAAGTGCTGGTTGATGTTGGACTGTCAGAAGATGTATGAACCATGCACACTGCCTGGGTAGTTGGATACGACATTGGTGGAGAGTCCCCAGTGGTCCACTGTTGCCTGCGGAATTATGTTATGTGTGTGGTTTCTGTTGCGGTAATTGTGTGCAGTGTCGGCAGGGGGTACAAGTAGGACATATGTGCAGTCGATTGCACATGACACGTGCGGAAATCCAGATATGGCGTATAGTCCTTGCATGGTCTCCAGCTGTTCCTGCGCATTGTGGGGGACATATGGGTACTCAGGTACCTGGCTGATGATGGCATCCAGGACAGGTGTGTGGTTCTTGGATGGGTCTGGCTGTGGGACTCCTCCGACTCTGGCGGCTGTTGGTTGGGAGGTCCCAGTGTCCAACAGGTGCAGCACAGCCAGCAGCTTTGACTGTGGAGGGATGTTGGTTGTCCACTGTGTTGGTACGTCAGTCTGTGGGCAATAAAGTTCAGGATGCGGAGGATGGTTGTCCTTTTGAGCCTGTAGTGGGCAATGACATACTCTGGTGTTAAGTCTGTGAGACTGGTGCGTTTCCTGAAGTTCCTCTGTCTTTGTCTGCCCTGCCTCGGTGGTGTTCCGGGGGGGTGTGTGTGGGGGGTGGCGGTCCTGGGGGTGGTGGAGGTGGGTGTTGTAGCCCTGTTGGGGCTCCGAGCTGCATGATGAGTAGCTTTATGGCATCAGTTTTTCTTCTGGTGTGGCTGTGGGTTGGGCTCCCTTTGATGGTGCAGCTTGTCGTCCGATTTTACACCAGGTCAGAGCAGGTGATAATTTCCTGCTGCTAACATGCCTTATCGCATGTTTTGTGATCTTATCACCGATCTGGCTGGTCGTTGAGAATGTTGAGGAGTGGTGTTTTCATGGCTTTTTGCTCGGAACGCCTACTCTGCATCTCATTAGCGATAGTTGCCGAGGTCGTCTGTGGCGATGTTTTTTGCGGATGCTTTCTCAGGAAAACTGGTGGTATTGGCTGTTAGCACCAGCTTGTGAATGGGGAGATAAACTTATCGCTGCTTTGGTTGCGCTAAAGTGCTGATAACTCGGCGATAGTTCCTTCAGAATTTGCGCTAAGAAAATAGCGCTAAATGATGGTAGTAAGTTGGGGGAAAATTATACCCTAAGAGCACATTTAGTGAGCGCGAGTGGCTACTCACAGTCGCTATTAGCATTTGTTTGCATTTAGTGCTGTTTCTTAGCGCACAACGCATCCTTGCATCTATTTTGGACATGAGGGTCCATTTGCACTAAGAAAATAGCGCTAAATGACGGTAGCAAGTTGGGGGAAATCCTACTGCACAAGCACATTTAGCGAGCGTGAGTGGCAGCCCGTGCTCTCTATTCATGCTCTGCTGCATTTAGTGCTTTTTCTTAGCACACAATGCATCCTCGCCTCCATTTTGTATGCAAGTGAGTGTTTTTGCAAAATGGAAATTGCACTAAATACAGAATTACAGATACATAATTCAAGCATAATCCCATTGAATTCTTAGGCAATTGGCATAATGATGCTACACAGAGTTACATGAGTTGCGCCCAACCCGAAAGTGTATGCCATGCTGATTGGGCATGCGCACGCCGTCCAAAGTCAAACCTATTGTACTGTAACCCAGACAACACCATCTGAAAAAGCATAGGAAATGTAAAACAGTGACATCACAGAGTTGGTCTTGTCGCCCTTGATATTATCAGCTTCTCTAATCCTGTCCAATTAAAATACGCGGTGGAATGGAACTGTGATACGGCTGTGTGATATGAAATTAGTATTATACAGCACTTTCCTCGGGTTCTTTGTTGGGGGGCACTGCAGGATATGCATGAGAGGCTCCCTAGTATAGTTGTGACCGTCTTTAGTGTCTGGTATGGCCCATATCATAGATTCAAGGTGCCCTCAAGTTTCCTTCCCTCAGGCACAATATTCTCATAGCAGGCTGTCTGTAAATGCTTTACTGGCTCTGGGACCATGGCTGGGACCTTACTAGCTGCCTGCAGTTTGGGTGCCTTTTCAAGGAGGCTATATTACTTCAATCAAACACACTTGAGTTGTTACAAGAAGTTGTCTGACTGCCTGTTATTTCTGATCAGATGGACAAATTCATGTGAGCGTGATCATTTCTTTGTGCCCCGCAGTCCCCATCTGCAGTCCTAGCCATAGGCACGTACATTACAGCTATGGACAGCATCGCTCCCGATGGGACCTGTTCCTCCACTGGTTCAATGGCGGATCTCTTCTTTTTAACGCTTCTTTTTTTTTTGTAAACAAACATTATTAGGTTTCACAAAGGTTACATGGAGGTATTATACCACAACTCTGCTGCTCAGGAGCATAGTCCTTAGTCAGCATGGCATACCATTAATGCAGCAAGTATCATGCAGAGTAGTGGTCGGCCAGTACACGCAGGTAATTCAGCATTCACTTACAGTACCACTTCATTACAAGTATGCAGTCCCAGTTGTAGAACTCCCTTCCCACAGCTACCCCCCCTTCAACCCTTCCTCCCCCCCAGGCGTGTCACTTACACTCAGGACATTAATGTACCGTACATTAGTTCCCCAGATTAAGGATGCCAGAATGGGGGAGTGTGAGAGATTGGGGCGTTGGAGATTTGCTCCATGCCCTCCTTAAGATCGAGCAGGGGCTGTTATCTGGGGTGGTGGCTGCCAGGTTCTTCTTGTGCGATAGTAAAACATGGGGCATTCTGGATCTACATTTGATTACACCCTTATCCCCCAGTTTTTAAAGGTCACAGTGACCTCGAGTACCAGATCGGCAGCTGCAGAGGATGACCATGTCATCTTGGTGGTCTCATTAGTTCGTCAAGGTGTAAAATATATATCAAATGCATTTAAGTTCCTTTGCAGACCGAATTCAGTTTGCTCAAGAATGACTAGTTCGTCTGCATACAGTAAACAGGACAAATGCTTCCCGGTTACCTTTGGGCTTGCGTCTCTTTCCGTCTTTAAAAGAGACGGCAAATCACCAAGGAAAATTGAAAAATTGTGCCAAAACACAGCCCTGTCTTAGGCCCTTATTGATTGCTATCTCTTGTGTCAAACCACCCATTGTGTCTTTGATGAGCAGTGCCCAGTTCTCACTACGCAACTCTTGGATGACTACTAGGAGTTCTTCAGGAATATTATATCTTTTTAGCGTCTCCCAAAGGCGCTCTCTATCTACTACATCAAATGCAGCCCGAAAGTCGACAAAACAGCATAAGTTACCTTGCTGTTCTACTGGCTTCCGAGCTACTGCCCATAAGGCAAAGCAATGGTCCAAGGTTGATGCCCCTCCTTAAACCCTCCTTGTTCCACAGGGACAATCGCATGTAGCTCGACCCAATCCTTCAATTTTCCTAAAATAATATTAGAAAACACTTTCTTACCAATATCTAATAGATTGATTAATCTATCATTCTTAGGATCCTTTCTGTCCCCTTTTTTATGTAGGGGTCTAATTACCGCTCCCCTCCATGATTTTTGGATAATACCTGAATCTAGAAAGGCGGTAAACATCTTAGATATAAATTGTGCCTACTAATTTGACTCTGTTTTAATTATAACCGCGGGTAAATTATCGGACCCTGCTGCTTGGGTTAAATTTAACTTCCTAATGGTATCCTTCACGTTTTCAATGGAGCATGAAGGTAATAGTTATTTTGCTGCCCGCCACATCCAGATCTCTCACTGCTGTAAGCTGACTCGCTTGGCCCTAGAAGTTGCCACTATGTGGCTGTGGGAAGAACATGTCAACCCAGGCTTTTGGCAGGCTCTGCTACCTGTATACAAACTTTTGATAGCACAAGTGGGCTGAAAGGCAGGGAATAGGCAAAGCCAATCAAGGTTCTCCAATCTATGCTCCTAACAGAGAAATATATAAACATGAAAAAAAGACTGCCTTTTCCAGCCCCTGAATATCCTAGGAGCGCAAATGAAGGTGTTGGCAGAAATAGACAACGTCATGCACTCATTGATTCATCCAGCTCATCGAAGCCACGGGGCCAGCGAAAAGCGCTTAAACACGAATACAAGGGGAGCCACTGAATAGGTTTCAAGCTTCCGGATTAAACCAGGAGCGCCTTGAAGCAGCGATCATTCATAGTGTTTAAAAGCCATCAGTGCGGCTGCTTGGGAAGGTGCCGGCCTCCTGACTCGCACATTAAACATGCAGTTCTGCTGCATTAACAGTTGGCAAAGAATAATGACTGCAGGCGCTGTATGTCTTCAGTGGGGAGGAGGAAACGGAAGAGGCGGCGTCTCACATCAAACACTACATTTAGCGCAAACATGGAAATGTAAGCAAGAAGGAGGCCCCCGGGGGAAGTAAGACCAGCGGTCTAGTCTTCCCCCGGGGAGTTCGCGCAGAAGGAAGGACAGGGGAGGAAGGGGTGGGATAAGGGGTGGGGTCGCAGGTAGGGTTAAAAGGGGCAGGAAGAGGAAGTCCTTCCTCTTCCATTCCCCAGCGCCTCAGGGAGGGTAGTTAGTGGAGCGTTGGTGCGCGGTGCGGGGCCTGCGGAGCTTCGGAGGATAGGCGGGGGCGTGTTTTTTGCGACGGTGAGCGTAGTGTGTCTGTGTAGCGAGCGATATCTGGGCTGCCTCGTTTGGCAACGTGTGGCGGCCTGCGGGTGTCGGGGTGGAGTCGGCGGGGGCGGAGCGGTGGTTGGCGCGGAGCGCGTTGTCATGGAGTCGGGTGGGGGCCAGACGCCGGATGAGGCGGCGGTGCGGGCGGCGCTACAACTGTTGGGGCGTGCGGGGAGGGCGGACCTTCTGCGGCCGGGTGTTTTGGAGCAGGCGTGGGTGGGGATGTCCAGGACCCCGCGTTCGGCGTCCGCGGGGGTTGCAGCGGCCGTTGTTGCCTGTATGGAGGAACCGCCTCCCAAGAAACACGCGGTGGGCGCGCGTGGGGGGGGCAAGAAGGCAGGGCCTGGGGGGAAGCCAGGGGATAGGCGTCTGAGCCTCCCGGCGCTGGGTTCGTCCGCAGAGGTGCCTGTGGGGGGGGGCGGGGGGGCTGTTGAGGGTAAGGGTGGGGCTGTGGAGGCGCGGTTGGTCCGGGTGGGGGCGGGGGCCGGGGGCGGCGGGGGGGCTTCGTTCCTGGTTGACTACAGTGAGGACAGCGACTTGGCGGAGGACGCGGAGGAGCGGGTTGGGGATGATTTCTCCCTGTATCTTTCGGGGAGCGAGTCCGCGGGGGGCGAGGGCGGTGGGTGGGGGGACCAGGGGCCGGTCGAGGGGGGTGGGGGCAAGGGGAAGGGTGGGGGGCGGGGAGGCAAAGGCAAGGGCCCGGCGAAGGCTGTGGGGGGCCGGGGGACGGGGCTGGTGACGCCTGGCCCCTCCGGGGGCGCAGGCCGCGGTCGTGGGGCGCGGGCCGCGGGGGAGGGCCGGTGGGACGACTGTTGGGCCGAGATGTCGTTAGAGGAGCGTATCCGGGAGCAGCGGCGGCTGATTGAAGATACGGAGCGGCGCTGGGAGGAGATGTGCGCGGCTAGGGAGAGGGAGGAGGAGCGCGCGGCGGCCCGGGCGGTGGCGCGCGGGGGAGGGGTGGTGGCCCGCGGGGGAGGGGCAGGGCCGGCTCGGGGGCGCGGGCGCTGGGTGTGGCTGGATGAGGCAGGGACGGACTCGACGTCTCAGAGACCTGGTGGCGCTGGGGCCCCCTCGGACTATGCCGGTCACGAGGGGGGGGCGGGATCCACGCCAGCGCTGATTGCTGGTAGAGGCCGGGGTGGGCCGGCGGGGCGCACTACGGCCTCCAGACGCCGGGATGAAGCAGTAGGGAGGTCCGCGGCGGCCTGCCCTCCATCGAGGGAGCGCGCATCATCGGCGCCGGAGTATGAGTTTGTCCTTGGAGAGAAAGGAAAAGGAATGAAGCGGGTAGTGCGTGAGGTGCGCATGGAGCCTAGTGAGCCTGTGGTGGTCGAAGAGCTGGATTATGAGTCGGAAAGTGAAGAGTTGGAAGAAGGCGAGGTGCGGGAGGTGACGGGGCCGGTGGCAACGAGAAAGTTTGGTGTTTTCCAGGACGGCAAAGCCGGCTGCAGCAAGGCGCCAGCGGCGAGGGTGTCGGCCCCGGGTCCAGGCGGACGGGCGCAGGAGGTGCCACGCATTTTGACAGGTGAGAGCACATGGTGGGGGGCGTGGGATGAGGGGCGTGGGCGGGGGCGTAAGAAGTCTTGTAGGTCTGTGGGGGTGGGGGATGGGTTGGTGAGGGAGGTGGGAGAGGCGGCGCAGCCGCAGGTGCCGGCTAAGGCGGCGGCCCCGGAGGGGGATGTGAAGCGAATGGTGGGAGCTGGTGTTCAGACGGAGAAGGTGACAGATGGGAAGGAGGAAGGGGGTGAGAAGCATAAGAAGAAGCTGCCTTATATGGGGTTGGCGATGCCCCTGGGGTCCCATCTGTCCGAAAAGACAAGGGGCAGGATTTGGAAACACGAATATGTGGATGTCTTTAAATTGTTGCATCGGGAGATTCAGGCGAAAGAGGGGTCGAAAGAGGAGGAGTGGGAGTTGACACGGCGGCCACGGGTGCCGATAACTATGGAGAATTGGACGTCGGCCTTCCTGATTTATGCTAGTATTTATTGCGAGAAGCATACGGATAGGGCGATTGCGTTGTTCAAATACATGGATATCATCAGAAAAGCGCAGATGCACTTTGGGGGTTTTGCCTGGCTAAGTTATGATGAGGAATTTCGGGCGAGGGTCAGCGTCAACCCGGACAAGCCCTGGGGAGAGGTAGATCAGGAGCTGTGGGTGCAGTGGATGGCCTCCACGCAGTCCTCTGCGGCCACACACACTGCGAGTGGCCTTCCGGTGGCGTATCGGTCTTTTCAGTCCCGTCCCGCCTCGGGGGGGGCGGGAGGGGGCGCAAGTGGAGCTGGGGGTGCGGGAGGACAGGCTGCCGCTGCCGGCGCAACCGGGCAGCCTGCGAAGAGTGGGGGAGCCACCACTGGGGCGTGTTGGAATGTCAACAAGGGATTCTGCACCCGCCACCCCTGCAAATTTAAACATGAGTGTTCTAAGTGTGGTGGCAAGCACCCGGTCACGCAGTGTTTCACCTTGGCCACCCCGTCCGAGCAATGGCGGGTCACGAAAGGAAGGGGGCAGGCTGGGCCAAAGGGCTCCTACACCGGTTAGTGTGGAGGCCATGGGTCCGTGGCTCTCCCGCTACCCTGATCAGGTGGCGGCGCTGCGGCTGTTTTGGGGGTTCACGGAAGGTTTTCGAGTAGGGTACCAGGGGCCACGGGAGTGCAGGTGGGCAGAGAATTTGCGGTCAGCCAAAGAGTTGCCGGAAGTCGTGGAGGCTAAATTGCGCAAAGAGGTGTTGGAAGGTCGCGTGGCCGGCCCGTTTGACACGTGGCCGCTGCCCGAACTCATCATATCCCCGTTGGGGGTGGTTCCAAAAAAGGAACCTGGCGAGTTTCGCTTGATCCACCATTTGTCTTGGCCTGAGGGGCGGTCGGTGAATGATTTCATCGCGGAGGAGGATTCCCGGGTGTTGTATGCGTCGGTGGATGATGCGATTGGATTGGTGCGGCTGTGTGGGCGGGGGGCGGAATTGGCCAAGTGTGACATCAAGTCGGCGTTTCGCCTTCTGCCGATTCACCCGGAGGATTTCTCGTTGCTGGGCATGCAGTTCGGTGGGGCCATTTTTGTGGACAAGGTGTTGCCCATGGGGTGCGCGATCTCCTGTGCTCTGTTCGAGACTTTCAGTTCCTTTTTGCAATGGGCCTTCACTGACAGGGCGGGGCACCGGCTGGTGTCCCACTATTTGGATGATTTCTTGTTTGTAGGCCGTGGTCAGACGGGGGAATGTGGGGCGGCTTTGGGCCAGTTTCAGAGGATGGCGGGGGAGTTTGGTGTGCCGTTGGCACCGGAAAAAACGGCCGGGCCCAGTTGTTGTCTGGCGTTTCTGGGGATTGAATTGGATTCTGTGGAGTGGATGGCGCGCCTCCCCCAGCAGAAGGTTTTGGAGATACAGGAGTGTCTGAGCCAAGTGATGGTGCAACGGAAGATTGATCTGAGATCCGTCCAGCGTTTGTTGGGCTTGCTGAACTTTGCGTGCCGAGTGGTGCGGGCGGGCAGGACGTTTTGCAGGCGGCTCGGGTTGGCCATGTCAGGGGCAGTGTTGCCCCATCACAGGGTGCGGATTTCGGTGGGTGTCCGGGCGGATCTGCGAGTGTGGCAGGGGTTCCTGAGTGACTTCAATGGGGTCTCCTTGGACTTTGCAGATGACAACATGGTGTGGCAGGTGCAGATTTTTTCGGATGCGGCTGGGGCGCGCGGCTTTGGTGTGTTCTGGGATGGTCGGTGGTGTGCGGAGCAGTGGCCGGCGCACTGGTTGGCACAGGGCAGGAGCATTGCGTTTCTGGAGTTCTTTCCGTTGTTGGTGGCGTTGCAGGTGTGGGGGCAGGAATTCCGGAACCGGTCGGTGCTTTTTCATGTGGACAACATGACGGTGGTGGAACTGGTGAACCATCAGAGGGCGAGGGACCTGCGGGTGCTGCGCTTGCTGCGAAGTTTTATGCTGCTGTGCTTGCGCTTGAATGTGCTGTTTCGCGCGAAACATGTGCCGGGCGTTAGCAATGACATCGCGGATGCATTGTCTCGTTCGCAGTGGCAGCGTTTCCGAAGGTTGGCGCCCGGAGCGGACTTTGCCAAGACCAAGGTGCCGGAGGGTATCTGGAGCTGGGGGGAGTGAGAGTGGTGAATCTGGTGGAGCAGTCTGTTGCCGAGTCCACGCGGCGGACTTATCGTATGGCATGGGTGGAGTTGGGGGCGTTTTTGGGTTGGTCGCGGGAGGACTGGCGGATGTCTCAGGGTGAGTGTGAAGCGGGTGTCGTGCGCTATGTTTTGCACTGCATGGACAGGGGTTTGTCGTCAGTGACAATTGCAGGCAAATTGGCAGGGATTTCTTTCTATGGGAAGATCTATCTGGGTTTTGATCCGGCCAAGGGTGAGTTGCTGAGCAGGATGCTGAAGGGCTGGACAAGGGAGCGGGGGGGGCGGGTGGGAGCGCCGTTGCGCCAGGCGATCACTTTTGGCCTGTTGGTGGATGTTTTGGGGGAGTTGGGGGTTTTGTGTTACGATCGGTATGAGTTGGCGTTGTTCCGCCTGTGTATGACGTGGATGTTCTTTGGGGCCTTTCGGGTTTCGGAGTTGTTGGGGGGTAGGGGGGGGTGGGGTTGAGGTTCGAGGATGTACGTGTGGATGGGGGGCGCCTGGGGATATGGCTGGGGCGTTCCAAGACGGATCAGGTTGGCAGGGGCACGTGGGTGTGGCTGAATGAGTCGGGGGAGTTGGCAGCTTGCCCGGTGCGGGAGTGGAGCAGTTTTTGCGGGCAGTGTGGCCGTTTGGCGGGGGAAATTTTCTGTCATGCTTCTGGGAAACGGGTCACGGCTTACCAGCTCTTGGCGGTGCTGCGCATGGCGTTGCGGCGCTTAGGTAGAGACCCGGCGGGGTTTGGGACTCACTCCTTCCGGATCGGCGCGGCGACGGCGGCGGCACGGCTGGGTTGGTCCTGGGATAAGATCAGGAGGATTGGTAGATGGCGTTCGCGCTGCTGCGAGCGGTACGTGAGGAAGTAGGACGGAAGGGTGCGCGGCGGCAGTGTGAGCGTTTTGTGTGCCCCTTTCTTGTTTCTAATGCTCCTTTTTTCTTCGTAGGTTGTGTTGGGGGTCCTGGAGCCAAAACGGTTACCTGGATAGTGGGACATTCATTTGTGCATTGGGCTGCCAAGTTTGCTGACAGGCAGGTGTACGGGCGTAGCCTGGGCCTGAGAAGCTGCAGTCATGAGGTTTTCTGGTGGGGTAGGAGTGGGATGCGATGGGGAGAACTTTTGCCTTGGCTCACGAAGAAGGTCTCGCAGCAGGGCTGTCCGGATCTGCTTGTCATTCACCTGGGAGAGAACGATCTGGTGCGACAGTCGGCGGTGTCATTGATCTACTTAATGCAGCGGGACTTGGCAGCGATCAAACGCAATCTGGCTGGCGCCTGTATTGTGTGGACAGAGTTCATTCCCAGGAAGTTTTGGAGGGGGGCGCTGAAGCCCGCTGCGGTGGAACGCGCCCGCAGAAAATTAAATAGGGCAATGAGAGTTTTTTGTGAGGACTGTGGGATCAAGGTGCTGGCGCATCCTGGTCTGCGGCTTGAAGAGCCCTTGCTTTTTAGGGCTGATGGCGTGCACCTTTCGCACATGGGAAACGCCTACTATATGATGGAGATGAGGGATTTTATCAGTGGGCTGTGGAATGAGTCGATCTGGTGTAGGAGGAGGTGAGGGCGAAAGGTGCACTTGTGTGGGGTGGGGCAGGTAACCGCCCTCCGGGGGTTCCCTGGGTGGCGGATTGGGGAGGGGGGAGGAGTCCATGACGGGCATACTCACCCTCCCGGGGAGGGGGATACGGGGGAGAACGTGGGGGTGCGTCAGAGCAGTGGACGACGAATGGAGATGGTGGTGGAGTTTTGGAGGAGAAGTGAGGAAGCGAAAGGAAGTGAGAAGGTTGCGGTGTGAAGTGGGTATGGAGTAGTTGGAGTCTTGGAGAGTATGGGTAGTGAGGAATGTTGTTGTTGGGGATTGTTGGGGATTTGTGTTATGTTTCTGGTTATGGTTGTCCAACCCTGTCCTAATAAAATGGCCTTTTACGCAAAGTACCTTGCGTGGACTGATTATTGCGCGAGGAGGCCCCCGGGGGAAGTAAGACCAGCGGTCTAGTCTTCCCCCGGGGAGTTCGCGCAGAAGGAAGGACAGGGGAGGAAGGGGTGGGATAAGGGGTGGGGTCGCAGGTAGGGTTAAAAGGGGCAGGAAGAGGAAGTCCTTCCTCTTCCATTCCCCAGCGCCTCAGGGAGGGTAGTTAGTGGAGCGTTGGCCACCCACCCACCCGGCAATTACATGACTAGTTGAGGAGGTCATGTTTTTCAGCGTGCCAGTTTAGGACGGGTTGTGTGTGTGTGTGTGGGGCGGATTGGGGAGGGGGGAGGAGTCCATGACGGGCATACTCACCCTCCCGGGGAGGGGGATACGGGGGAGAACGTGGGGGTGCGTCAGAGCAGTGGACGACGAATGGAGATGGTGGTGGAGTTTTGGAGGAGAAGTGAGGAAGCGAAAGGAAGTGAGAAGGTTGCGGTGTGAAGTGGGTATGGAGTAGTTGGAGTCTTGGAGAGTATGGGTAGTGAGGAATGTTGTTGTTGGGGATTGTTGGGGATTTGTGTTATGTTTCTGGTTATGGTTGTCCAACCCTGTCCTAATAAAATGGCCTTTTACGCAAAGTACCTTGCGTGGACTGATTATTGCGCGACTGTGTGGCCCACGAGGCAGGCCTCGCGTCACTGTACATGATGTGCCTCTGGCCGTTCCATATGCGATTAGGGGAGGTGCTCCTGTCCTGCAATGCAGAAACCACTCTGGGTCCATCCACCCTTACAACGAGACTCTTGTGCAATATCTTAGAAGCAAGGAAGCCGCGTGCCTTGGCTGCGCACGCGCACAGGGCTGTTTGGGCTGCACCAAGGATACAAGGTTTTTTTCCTAATCTGCAAACTTGTTCAGTCCAGAGTTAAATTACTTGAAACAGCAAATGAGTCCCCTCACTGGACACCGGTGCTAATGCAATAAGCATTTTTTGCAGTTAGCTATTCAAATATGTTGTGGGACATGTTACATTGATTTTAGATTTTAAGCTACGAAATAAGAATCGCATTGTTGCATTGCTCGTTTTCTCACACTACATATTATAAGGCTACAAGAGTAATTCTGGCATATCATTTTAATAAATAATATGCTTGCGTCAAGTTGCTAGGTCACTACATGTGAGTAGTTGACTCCGAAGGCTCCGGTGCCTTTCAGGTTGTCACTGACTGGTATATTTAACCAGCTTGTACTGGCTGCATGAATTAATGATTAGAAATGCGTGGTGTCTGATGAACCCATAACGACTTTAATTAAATAATGCTCACATTAAATATTAGGAACCAAAACTTCCTGAATCGCAGCTGGGGCTGCTATATGCATCCTTGCAAGCGTTGCAATTGATGTTGGCGATCGCAAACTAGGAAAAAGCTCGCTGGGAGGTGGATTTTCTTCGCACACGCTCGCCAACTTGAAGTTGGTGAATGCGAGCGAGGAAAAAAACTCTGCTCTGCTGCGCAAAGCGGAGTTTTCTGGAACTCCGCGACATCCACGTAACGCGGAGGGCGGGAAACTCTGCAAGCGGAGCGGAGTTCACAACCCAGGGTTAGTATTGGGGTAGGGTGGGGGTGCTTGCCAGCACCACAAAGTCTGCCTGCAGTGCACATTTGGTGCCCTCCATGCATAGTCCAGTTCAAACCAGTTCAAAGAGCTATTGGCTCCTGCTCTGGTGAACAACTGGAAAAAGGACAGGGGAGTATCCTCCCCTTTGTCCAGCCCTTCCTTAAGTAGGGACCCCTGAATCATCCTAACCCTTTCCTTAGGGTATTTAAGTGCTTACCTGTGAGTGGGTCCCAAGATTGATTGGGAGACAAGATTCATTTCAGACTCCACTTCTTCTTCAACCATCTGGGCACTCTGGACTTCGCTCTGGGCATTAAGGCTGCAACCAGGAAGACTCCTGCTGCTACTGATCTTGTCGTCCTGCTCGTCTGCTGCTCTGTTCATACCTGTGAACCATACAGAAACCTACCAAGGTTGTGGGCATCTTAGAGGTGGGGGTTATTTACATCCCTCGAGGCCTGCCCTGTCCTCTCACCAAGTTTGAGGCCAATATCCCTCATCAGAGCTGCAGGAACTGTGTGGTAAATAATTTAATTACCGGGACTTAATTTGATGCGGAAAATCTATAACAATAGCTCAGTAAAATAAGAGGCAGAATCCGTGGTATTAGAGGTTCGGAACGGGCTTTATTCCATAATCAATTTAAATCGATGAGCTCCATATTCCATCACCACGAAGGTTCAGGAAGTGAAGACCGTACTTTATTGATAAGTAATCATTTTTATACAATAGGCATTACAGTGAAGCAAATGCAGGAGGCGTAACAATTGATAGTAAAGATAAAACATACATGCGTAGCAAAAGTGGGTGTAACTGGGCGTAAATAAAGAACGTCATCAGGTATGATGTCATATTAGGGTGGTTCCATGAAAGAATTTTGCAATGTCAGCAGAAATACTTGGCAGAAATGCGCGCGCAGCAGCATGACGTGTGATTGACGTGCAACTAGGGGGTGAAGGGGACTTGACATTTAGCTCTACATGTGGCGACAGAAGTCTGGAGAGTCAAGTCAACCTAATCCCAAATCATATCTAACATCCTATGTTTAGAGAACTATGTTATCCAAAAGAGAGGTCTCTTAGAGTAGAATCTTATTCTATACTGACTATACTGACTGTTAGTGCGTGTACAAGCGTCTAAGTGTCTACACTAGATGCGGGGGCAGAAATCTTCCATAGAACAGGGCTATGAATTACTTGCATAAAGACAGAGAAGCCGGGCCTTTTGCTCGGTAGCTGGAAGAATGTTTACTTAAACTACTAGACAGGAATGCATTGGGTAGGGAGCGGAGCAGATAATTTCGAAGGTGAAATACAGTTTTTGGCAGGCAACAGGCTGATGTCAGGCACCGTTAGCTGCGCAGAGAATGAGGACAAAGTTCATGGATACAGATGCGAGCTCAGACTGAAGCTTACAGAGGCAGAAGGCAAGAAAAGCTTGATGGCAGAATCAGGGCCTACTTGCCTGGACTGTAAAATGTCATAAGTGAACCATATAAAGCCGGTGGCCTTTCGTACTCAGTTCGGTGGGGCCATTTTTGTGGACAAGGTGTTGCCCATGGGGTGCGCGATCTCCTGTGCTCTGTTCGAGACTTTCAGTTCCTTTTTGCAATGGGCCTTCACTGACAGGGCGGGGCACCGGCTGGTGTCCCACTATTTGGATGATTTCTTGTTTGTAGGCCGTGGTCAGACGGGGGAATGTGGGGCGGCTTTGGGCCAGTTTCAGAGGATGGCGGGGGAGTTTGGTGTGCCGTTGGCACCGGAAAAAACGGCCGGGCCCAGTTGTTGTCTGGCGTTTCTGGGGATTGAATTGGATTCTGTGGAGTGGATGGCGCGCCTCCCCCAGCAGAAGGTTTTGGAGATACAGGAGTGTCTGAGCCAAGTGATGGTGCAACGGAAGATTGATCTGAGATCCGTCCAGCGTTTGTTGGGCTTGCTGAACTTTGCGTGCCGAGTGGTGCGGGCGGGCAGGACGTTTTGCAGGCGGCTCGGGTTGGCCATGTCAGGGGCAGTGTTGCCCCATCACAGGGTGCGGATTTCGGTGGGTGTCCGGGCGGATCTGCGAGTGTGGCAGGGGTTCCTGAGTGACTTCAATGGGGTCTCCTTGGACTTTGCAGATGACAACATGGTGTGGCAGGTGCAGATTTTTTCGGATGCGGCTGGGGCGCGCGGCTTTGGTGTGTTCTGGGATGGTCGGTGGTGTGCGGAGCAGTGGCCGGCGCACTGGTTGGCACAGGGCAGGAGCATTGCGTTTCTGGAGTTCTTTCCGTTGTTGGTGGCGTTGCAGGTGTGGGGGCAGGAATTCCGGAACCGGTCGGTGCTTTTTCATGTGGACAACATGACGGTGGTGGAACTGGTGAACCATCAGAGGGCGAGGGACCTGCGGGTGCTGCGCTTGCTGCGAAGTTTTATGCTGCTGTGCTTGCGCTTGAATGTGCTGTTTCGCGCGAAACATGTGCCGGGCGTTAGCAATGACATCGCGGATGCATTGTCTCGTTCGCAGTGGCAGCGTTTCCGAAGGTTGGCGCCCGGAGCGGACTTTGCCAAGACCAAGGTGCCGGAGGGTATCTGGAGCTGGGGGGAGTGAGAGTGGTGAATCTGGTGGAGCAGTCTGTTGCCGAGTCCACGCGGCGGACTTATCGTATGGCATGGGTGGAGTTGGGGGCGTTTTTGGGTTGGTCGCGGGAGGACTGGCGGATGTCTCAGGGTGAGTGTGAAGCGGGTGTCGTGCGCTATGTTTTGCACTGCATGGACAGGGGTTTGTCGTCAGTGACAATTGCAGGCAAATTGGCAGGGATTTCTTTCTATGGGAAGATCTATCTGGGTTTTGATCCGGCCAAGGGTGAGTTGCTGAGCAGGATGCTGAAGGGCTGGACAAGGGAGCGGGGGGGGCGGGTGGGAGCGCCGTTGCGCCAGGCGATCACTTTTGGCCTGTTGGTGGATGTTTTGGGGGAGTTGGGGGTTTTGTGTTACGATCGGTATGAGTTGGCGTTGTTCCGCCTGTGTATGACGTGGATGTTCTTTGGGGCCTTTCGGGTTTCGGAGTTGTTGGGGGGTAGGGGGGGGGTGGGGTTGAGGTTCGAGGATGTACGTGTGGATGGGGGGCGCCTGGGGATATGGCTGGGGCGTTCCAAGACGGATCAGGTTGGCAGGGGCACGTGGGTGTGGCTGAATGAGTCGGGGGAGTTGGCAGCTTGCCCGGTGCGGGAGTGGAGCAGTTTTTGCGGGCAGTGTGGCCGTTTGGCGGGGGAAATTTTCTGTCATGCTTCTGGGAAACGGGTCACGGCTTACCAGCTCTTGGCGGTGCTGCGCATGGCGTTGCGGCGCTTAGGTAGAGACCCGGCGGGGTTTGGGACTCACTCCTTCCGGATCGGCGCGGCGACGGCGGCGGCACGGCTGGGTTGGTCCTGGGATAAGATCAGGAGGATTGGTAGATGGCGTTCGCGCTGCTGCGAGCGGTACGTGAGGAAGTAGGACGGAAGGGTGCGCGGCGGCAGTGTGAGCGTTTTGTGTGCCCCTTTCTTGTTTCTAATGCTCCTTTTTTCTTCGTAGGTTGTGTTGGGGGTCCTGGAGCCAAGACGGTTACCTGGATAGTGGGACATTCATTTGTGCATTGGGCTGCCAAGTTTGCTGACAGGCAGGTGTACGGGCGTAGCCTGGGCCTGAGAAGCTGCAGTCATGAGGTTTTCTGGTGGGGTAGGAGTGGGATGCGATGGGGAGAACTTTTGCCTTGGCTCACGAAGAAGGTCTCGCAGCAGGGCTGTCCGGATCTGCTTGTCATTCACCTGGGAGAGAACGATCTGGTGCGACAGTCGGCGGTGTCATTGATCTACTTAATGCAGCGGGACTTGGCAGCGATCAAACGCAATCTGGCTGGCGCCTGTATTGTGTGGACAGAGTTCATTCCCAGGAAGTTTTGGAGGGGGGCGCTGAAGCCCGCTGCGGTGGAACGCGCCCGCAGAAAATTAAATAGGGCAATGAGAGTTTTTTGTGAGGACTGTGGGATCAAGGTGCTGGCGCATCCTGGTCTGCGGCTTGAAGAGCCCTTGCTTTTTAGGGCTGATGGCGTGCACCTTTCGCACATGGGAAACGCCTACTATATGATGGAGATGAGGGATTTTATCAGTGGGCTGTGGAATGAGTCGATCTGGTGTAGGAGGAGGTGAGGGCGAAAGGTGCACTTGTGTGGGGTGGGGCAGGTAACCGCCCTCCGGGGGTTCCCTGGGTGGCGGATTGGGGAGGGGGGAGGAGTCCATGACGGGCATACTCACCCTCCCGGGGAGGGGGATACGGGGGAGAACGTGGGGGTGCGTCAGAGCAGTGGACGACGAATGGAGATGGTGGTGGAGTTTTGGAGGAGAAGTGAGGAAGCGAAAGGAAGTGAGAAGGTTGCGGTGTGAAGTGGGTATGGAGTAGTTGGAGTCTTGGAGAGTATGGGTAGTGAGGAATGTTGTTGTTGGGGATTGTTGGGGATTTGTGTTATGTTTCTGGTTATGGTTGTCCAACCCTGTCCTAATAAAATGGCCTTTTACGCAAAGTACCTTGCGTGGACTGATTATTGCGCGAGGAGGCCCCCGGGGGAAGTAAGACCAGCGGTCTAGTCTGCCCCCGGGGAGTTCGCGCAGAAGGAAGGACAGGGGAGGAAGGGGTGGGATAAGGGGTGGGGTCGCAGGTAGGGTTAAAAGGGGCAGGAAGAGGAAGTCCTTCCTCTTCCATTCCCCAGCGCCTCAGGGAGGGTAGTTAGTGGAGCGTTGGCCACCCACCCACCCGGCAATTACATGACTAGTTGAGGAGGTCATGTTTTTCAGCGTGCCAGTTTAGGACGGGTTGTGTGTGTGTGTGTGGGGCGGATTGGGGAGGGGGGAGGAGTCCATGACGGGCATACTCACCCTCCCGGGGAGGGGGATACGGGGGAGAACGTGGGGGTGCGTCAGAGCAGTGGACGACGAATGGAGATGGTGGTGGAGTTTTGGAGGAGAAGTGAGGAAGCGAAAGGAAGTGAGAAGGTTGCGGTGTGAAGTGGGTATGGAGTAGTTGGAGTCTTGGAGAGTATGGGTAGTGAGGAATGTTGTTGTTGGGGATTGTTGGGGATTTGTGTTATGTTTCTGGTTATGGTTGTCCAACCCTGTCCTAATAAAATGGCCTTTTACGCAAAGTACCTTGCGTGGACTGATTATTGCGCGACTGTGTGGCCCACGAGGCAGGCCTCGCGTCACTGTACATGATGTGCCTCTGGCCGTTCCATATGCGATTAGGGGAGGTGCTCCTGTCCTGCAATGCAGAAACCACTCTGGGTCCATCCACCCTTACAACGAGACTCTTGTGCAATATCTTAGAAGCAAGGAAGCCGCGTGCCTTGGCTGCGCACGCGCACAGGGCTGTTTGGGCTGCACCAAGGATACAAGGTTTTTTTCCTAATCTGCAAACTTGTTCAGTCCAGAGTTAAATTACTTGAAACAGCAAATGAGTCCCCTCACTGGACACCGGTGCTAATGCAATAAGCATTTTTTGCAGTTAGCTATTCAAATATGTTGTGGGACATGTTACATTGATTTTAGATTTTAAGCTACGAAATAAGAATCGCATTGTTGCATTGCTCGTTTTCTCACACTACATATTATAAGGCTACAAGAGTAATTCTGGCATATCATTTTAATAAATAATATGCTTGCGTCAAGTTGCTAGGTCACTACATGTGAGTAGTTGACTCCGAAGGCTCCGGTGCCTTTCAGGTTGTCACTGACTGGTATATTTAACCAGCTTGTACTGGCTGCATGAATTAATGATTAGAAATGCGTGGTGTCTGATGAACCCATAACGACTTTAATTAAATAATGCTCACATTAAATATTAGGAACCAAAACTTCCTGAATCGCAGCTGGGGCTGCTATATGCATCCTTGCAAGCGTTGCAATTGATGTTGGCGATCGCAAACTAGGAAAAAGCTCGCTGGGAGGTGGATTTTCTTCGCACACGCTCGCCAACTTGAAGTTGGTGAATGCGAGCGAGGAAAAAAACTCTGCTCTGCTGCGCAAAGCGGAGTTTTCTGGAACTCCGCGACATCCACGTAACGCGGAGGGCGGGAAACTCTGCAAGCGGAGCGGAGTTCACAACCCAGGGTTAGTATTGGGGTAGGGTGGGGGTGCTTGCCAGCACCACAAAGTCTGCCTGCAGTGCACATTTGGTGCCCTCCATGCATAGTCCAGTTCAAACCAGTTCAAAGAGCTATTGGCTCCTGCTCTGGTGAACAACTGGAAAAAGGACAGGGGAGTATCCTCCCCTTTGTCCAGCCCTTCCTTAAGTAGGGACCCCTGAATCATCCTAACCCTTTCCTTAGGGTATTTAAGTGCTTACCTGTGAGTGGGTCCCAAGATTGATTGGGAGACAAGATTCATTTCAGACTCCACTTCTTCTTCAACCATCTGGGCACTCTGGACTTCGCTCTGGGCATTAAGGCTGCAACCAGGAAGACTCCTGCTGCTACTGATCTTGTCGTCCTGCTCGTCTGCTGCTCTGTTCATACCTGTGAACCATACAGAAACCTACCAAGGTTGTGGGCATCTTAGAGGTGGGGGTTATTTACATCCCTCGAGGCCTGCCCTGTCCTCTCACCAAGTTTGAGGCCAATATCCCTCATCAGAGCTGCAGGAACTGTGTGGTAAATAATTTAATTACCGGGACTTAATTTGATGCGGAAAATCTATAACAATAGCTCAGTAAAATAAGAGGCAGAATCCGTGGTATTAGAGGTTCGGAACGGGCTTTATTCCATAATCAATTTAAATCGATGAGCTCCATATTCCATCACCACGAAGGTTCAGGAAGTGAAGACCGTACTTTATTGATAAGTAATCATTTTTATACAATAGGCATTACAGTGAAGCAAATGCAGGAGGCGTAACAATTGATAGTAAAGATAAAACATACATGCGTAGCAAAAGTGGGTGTAACTGGGCGTAAATAAAGAACGTCATCAGGTATGATGTCATATTAGGGTGGTTCCATGAAAGAATTTCGCAATGTCAGCAGAAATACTTGGCAGAAATGCGCGCGCAGCAGCATGACGTGTGATTGACGTGCAACTAGGGGGTGAAGGGGACTTGACATTTAGCTCTACATGTGGCGACAGAAGTCTGGAGAGTCAAGTCAACCTAATCCCAAATCATATCTAACATCCTATGTTTAGAGAACTATGTTATCCAAAAGAGAGGTCTCTTAGAGTAGAATCTTATTCTATACTGACTATACTGACTGTTAGTGCGTGTACAAGCGTCTAAGTGTCTACACTAGATGCGGGGGCAGAAATCTTCCATAGAACAGGGCTATGAATTACTTGCATAAAGACAGAGAAGCCGGGCCTTTTGCTCGGTAGCTGGAAGAATGTTTACTTAAACTACTAGACAGGAATGCATTGGGTAGGGAGCGGAGCAGATAATTTCGAAGGTGAAATACAGTTTTTGGCAGGCAACAGGCTGATGTCAGGCACCGTTAGCTGCGCAGAGAATGAGGACAAAGTTCATGGATACAGATGCGAGCTCAGACTGAAGCTTACAGAGGCAGAAGGCAAGAAAAGCTTGATGGCAGAATCAGGGCCTACTTGCCTGGACTGTAAAATGTCATAAGTGAACCATATAAAGCCGGTGGCCTTTCGTACTCAGGAATGGAATATCCGGCCCATTCATGGCGGATCTGAAAGAGGACATGTTGGCGGTGGACGCACATGTGTTTGCGTCTTCATAACTGGAACTGGAGGGAACATACATGTACTTGTGATTTATACATGAAACCGTTGGGGTCCAAGATAGGGGACATAACTGACCAGAAAAATCCATATTTCCACATTCCCTCCTTGTCCCCTACTTGCCCGTCAAGAGATATCAACCTTCATTAATCCATCGATCTGTTCATATAGCATCATTTGTTCTTCTTTCTTCTTCCGTGATGAATGAAATCTTGGTGTTGGAATACACGATGTGGCACACAGACCACAGATCGCTGGTCCACATTGTAGGCATAGACAGCAACTGAATAGTGTGAGAAAGCTAATACCTAGGAAGGATAGGACCTTCCATCCAAAGGTAGATAATACACTCCAAAACCAACCGGACCAAGTCCAGGTGCCTGGATTCTGGTGTATCTGGCTTACAATCTTATGAAGGCGAGTTATGGCTTTATATACAGATGGCGAATTTTCTGGTATGAAAATGCAACAACTTGATCCGATGACCCTACAAGCTCCGCCCCTATCGGCCAGGATGACGTCAAGGACAAGACGATTTTGAAGCACAACAATCCGCATAGCAGACTGCTCTTCTGTTAAATTGCCTAAGGCGGAAATAGTTTCATTCACTACTGCTTCAAGGGTTCTGGTTAATCTACGTATCAGCTTACTATTGGTAACTGTACCTATATAGGGAAAGAGACCTTTATTGAAATCTGTGTATTTTTCCCATGCGGTCTCAGTATAATCGACTATTGGGAGATCTCTCCTTTCTCTATTATGTACTAAATGAGTATTTCTGTGATAATCAGGAGGAGCTAGGAAAACAGGTGGCAAAAGGAATCCGATGTAGCAGGTACCATCCCAATCTAGTGGCAAACGTATGTATGCCGTCTGACCACATATGAAGTAGGAATGGCGGGAAGCTCTAAATGTAGACTTGCCTTGATCACTAAATTCTATTACAGTGGTGCATCTACTATGGCCCATATGTATGGAACCATTCTTTCTTACACATAATTCACCTTTTACTGGAAATACTGACATGGCGGGCAAAATTGGAGTAGCTTCGGATTCGACATTCAAGATCATGAGATTGAGCGTAAAATTACCTAATCCATATACTTCATTTTCTAGATCAGTTCCTGTTCTTTTGGGAAGTCCCTCCTTGTTAGGGTGACAGACTTTGAGTAAAACTAAGTTCAGATTTCCCCATACCCAGTTTTTCTGGTAAACTGCAGAATTCGAATCTAGGGAATTTATTAAACTAAACCATGCTCCACAGGAGCCGTTGTGTGTGAACGGGTATGGAAAGAGAGGTAGAATTCCTTTATAGTTCTGATAGGGAGGGAGTCGACCACATATCCAACAATTTGTAGCATTGCTAACCTGATGGGAATGATGTAACATACTAATAAAAGTGTTATTGCGCAGCGCAAATCTATAAGACAATTCATGCGGAGGTAATTCACTAAAAGAATGTTCAGCAGTAATATTGTAAACATGTCTAGAAATAGGATAATATGTGTGCAACAATATACTTGCAGTAATTATTAAAAGACTTAGGAAAAACAAAATTAATAACGTCACTGTGCAATGACTACGCAGTGATTTACAGTACGCATGTCGTTTCAACTTTATCCTTCTGTTTCTTTCTCTATACAGGTCTAAGGGATACATGTCAGAGACAAATTCGACCGATTCACCTTGGAGAGGACTTAAACAATCAAATTGCCTGACTTGTTAGACCTAAGTTTTAGTTTATATAATTCGTGGCTATTCAGTTCAACCAAAGGAAGTTTAGAGTCACTCGGGGAAGACACGCAAGGTGTGTCGTTTACGTCTGACGGTAGTCCATGAAATTTCTTGATATGACTTGAATGTATCCAGCCTTTTCGTCCTTCGATCTTTACGGCTGTCCTCGTCGTTAGCAGTACGAGCTGAGGCGACTTCCACCTAGGATCCAGCTGAGACTTCCGATCAAAGTTCCTCACTAGAACTAAATCCCCTGGAATTACGTCATGGGGTTTCACCTCGGTGTTGTCGGGAAAGGCTGCAGCTACCTGTGAACGACAAGATTGTAGTGCAGACATCAAGGAAGCCAAGTAATCTGTCAGCATATTACAGTCAATATCAGTTATTTTGCGTGGTATAGGCGTCCCCCACATATTTGGTGGTCTACCGAAGATCACTTCATAAGGGGATAGCCCTGTTCGAGAGTGTGCTACCATTCTCATGTAAAAAAGTGCAACGGGTAAGGCTACTACCCAGTCGACACCTTTCTCTCTGCATATTTTGGACAATCTAATTTTCAGGGTCTGGTTATGTCTTTCCACGAGACCTGCTGCCTCGGGGTGTCGGACACAGTGAAATTTCCACTGATAGCCTAACAAAAGTGAAACGTGTTTCATTAATTCGGATGAGAACGGCTGGCCGTTATCTGAGTAGACAGCACGTGGTAAACCGTACCGTGGGAAGAATTCTCGAACTAACTGTTTGGCAGTAGTCGGGGCAGTGTAATCTGAAACCGGGTATGCCTCTGTCCAACGGGAAAGAGCACAGACAACTACGAGAACATATTTGAATCCTCGACATCGTTCCATCTGGATATAATCCATCTGGAGGACTTCAAAAGGGTGATCAGGAGGCTGAAATCCACCCTGTTCTACGGGAATGCTTTTACCTGGGTTAAACTGACAACAGATCATACAGGTACGAACTTTTTGTTTAGCTGCTGCTCGTAAATGTTTGTTGAACCAAATGTGTTGGATGCTGTCTAGCATAGCTTTTTCTCCTAGATGTGCTGGACTATGTACAGTGTTAATAACGACTTGGACCATTGAATCAGGAAGGAACCACACAGATTTTTCCTTCGTCATCCATCCTTGATCCGTTTGGATCCCTCCTAATTCAGTCCATTTCTTTATTTCGTCTGGTGTAGCATGTGTCTGTATGTCGATTACGTCAAGAGCGGGATCCTTAACCATCATGCAATATGTTGGTGTCGGGACTATTGTCTTTGTTATGTCGGATGTTTGAGTTTGAGCAGTCTGTTTAGCTGTTCTGTCAGCTAGATCATTGCCTTGAGAAATGATATCAGTAACTTTCGTATGAGCTTTACATTTCATAATTGATATTGCAGTGGGTAGATGTATTGCATCTAATAAGGCATGAATAAGGGGTCCGTGCTGAATGTGGGCACCGTGAGAAGTTAAATAACCTCTCTCTCGCCACAGCACGCCGAAATCATGTACAACTCCGAATGCATAACGTGAATCAGTGTATATGTTGACTTTTTTATTTGCGGCTTGAATACAGGCTTGTGTCAGAGCGATGAGCTCTGCGGCTTGAGCTGACAAGGTATTTATGCAATTTGTTTCAACGATTTCAGTGTCTGTTGTGACTGCGTAAGCGGCCACTAGCTCTCCTGTACCTGTTCTCATACATGAACCATCTACATACAACGTCAGGTCTGGGTCTGACAATGGGACGTCTGTTAAATCTTGTCTGGGTTTCGTCATGATAGTGATAACTTCAATACAATCATGTGCAAGTGGGTCTGTTCCATTTATAGGTAACAGTGTGGCAGGATTCAATGTACTACAACGTCTGATTTCTATATGTGGCTGAAACAATGTTAATTCGTAACCAGTAAGTCGTGCTATAGTCAAGTGTTGTGTTTGTGTGCGGTTCAAGAGAACCTCTACTGCATGTGGTACTTGTACTGTCAATGGATGTCCTAATACTATGGCATCGCTTTGTCTGATTGCTAAGGCTGTTGCTGCCACTGATTTCAGGCACGCAGGCAAAGCCTGAGCTACGGGATCTAATGTACTAGAAAAATAAGCACATGGTTTATGTGATCCTGCTTGTTCCTGTGTGAGTACTGACAAGGCAGTACCTTCGCGTTCTGTAACGAAGAGTGTAAACTGTTTATTGTAACATGGTGTTGCTAAAACAGGTGCTTGGCATAAGGCTTTCTTTAGGCTTTCAAAAGCTTGTGTATGTTCCTGAGTCCAAGGGAGAACAGTCGATGTGGCTGCCTCCTGTGTTGTCAATTGAATGAGGGGTTTTGCTAGAAATGCATACTGAGGGATCCACTGCCTACAATATGAAGTGAGGCCTATGAAAGCCCGCACCTCCTTTTGTGTCTTGGGTATCGGCATATTTGCAATTAACTGGATGCGATCTGGTGTAAGCTGCCTTCCCTCCTTGGACAGCGAGTGACCAAGGTAAACAACTCGCTGGACACAGAATTGCAGCTTAGAAGGGGACACCTTGTGCCCCTTTTCGGCCAAAAATTGTAATACCGTCAGTGAGGCTTTCTCACATTCAGGTTCGCTTCTAGCGGTGATCAGCAGATCATCGACATATTGAAGCAGGGCAGTGTTGACTGGCATGTGGATACTGTCGAGTTCTCGTTTCAGTGCTTGGCTATAAATGCTGGGGCTCTCTGTAAATCCTTGAGGTGCGCGTGTGAATTTAAAGCTTCGTCCATTTAAACTAAATCCGAACAAGTATTGGCTTTCCGGATCTATTGGGACGCTGAAGAAGGCATTCTTGAGATCAATTACAGTAAAGAATGTTGCTTCGGAATCAATGGCTGTCAGTAATGAAGAAATGTCTGGGACTACGGGGTATTGTGGTACTATGCATTTATTTAATTCGCGCAGATCAATAACCAATCGATATACTGGCGGGGCTGTTGGATCGGTTCGTTTAAGAATCAGAATTATCGGGGAATTACATACATTGGAGTCAGTTTCCACAACCACTCCTTGGGTAATAAGCTCGTCAATGATTTGTAGTAAAGCCACTACAGCATCTGGGGGTAACTTGTATTGTCGCATTCGTGGAAGTACCACTCCTGCCTTTAGTGTGACTCGATATGGTGTAATGTTCATGCAACCAAACTTCTGTAGGGCCTTGTGCCCATAAATGTGTCGGTAAAGTCTGTAGTCGGTGATCCATGTCTCGGGACACGTAGTGCCCTTTGAAATCACGTAAAAATAATCTTACTCCTTCTGGAGAACAACATATAATAGCTCCTAGAGCTTTCAAAGTTTTTATGCCTAACAAGTTTTCTGGACATGATTTGGTAAGTAATAAATCTGTAGTTCGTGTCAAGGGACCAATCGTAAGTGGAAGAGGCTGTGTTACTTCGTTAATGATAGGTTTTCCTGAAAAACCAAGGGAAATATTCTGTGTGCCTGAGAGGGGTGCCCCTGGAACTTCACTACGTTTTATTGTTGTTCGGCTTGCCCCTGTATCAAGTAAGAATTTTCTATCTTGACCTAATAGTTCACTGTGTACATAAGGTCCTTCTTGATCTACAGGGACCTCAATAAGGGGTAAGCCAACTTCCCTCTCTAGGCTGTTTCATGAGTATCGTTGATAATCAGGATAGTCATACTGTGCGGTCTGATACATCTGTCGGGTCGTTGTTTGTGTGGCAGCAATAGGCTGCGGTGGTGGAGCTGGCATAGACTGTTGCGGAGCTGGCATGGACTGTGCATGCTGCGGAGTTCCTTGTTGATTCTGATCCTGTCTAAGTGGTCTTGGTCTTTCTTTTGTGTTACCTATGGCGATATTATGTTTTAAAATGGGACAATCGTGTACATAATGACCTGGCTGTTTACAATAGTTGCACGTCCCTTTAACAGGACCTGTTGAAACACTGGACTGTGTTATACCCTTCTTATGACCGTCAACTGGCACTGTCTGGGAAACTAGCATTTTCATTTTCGTGTCTTTCATGCGTCTATGTTCATGTTCTTGTTCTTCTCTAATTCTATTGTGATGGTACTGTAGCATTTGTAACATTTGTGACGGAGTGTTACCTTGCCAGGTACTCTCGAATTTCAATACTCTATTCTTAACTTGGGGCAAGGAATTTTCAACTAATTTTGTCACAAACAAATGTGGATACGACTCGCTACTTGCTTTTATTCCACTATTTATACCAAAACATTTTTCGAATCGGGCATAGAAATCACTAGTGTCTTCATCTGATTTTTGTTTACAGGCTGAGATTGCACCCCAGTCTTCCTTTTTCGTAGTTAATAAACGTGGCAGTACCTGTACTAGTAGACCTGGTAGTGCTTTGATCTTGTCCCCGAGCCCTGAACCTGGACCTCGAGCTTTTTCTTCGTTTTCTAATGCTGTCCAATCTATCTTCTGGTCTCCCACCTCCCAATCCTTTTCCTTGAGTTTTTCGTAAATGCCCGCAGGCATTAATACCTTCAATATTGTCATAATGTCGGGGTAGGTATATTCTCCCATGAGTAACATATCTTTAATTTCACGATGGAAACCTGCTGGGTCTTTATCATGACTGGGTACCACTTTCTTCATTTCTAATAGTTCTATTTTAGATATGGGTGTGTATACAAACACACGTTTAAACTCATTGTCATCACCCTTTATCGGGTGCACTTCGCGTAAGGGATTCTGTCTATCCATGTAATGCGTCGTTCTTTCCTTGATGGGCAGTGAGACATGCTCAGGACATACAAAAAGGATGTACTGCTTTCTGGATTCTAGTATTTCTCTAATTAACTTAGTACCTGAACCTCTCCATTTATTCGTGAGTAATTCAGTCAATATATCAGGTAAGGGACCAGGATCGGAGTGTTGGCCTTTATATAATATAAGGAGTTGTTGAATCATATAGATACCAGCTAAACACTGTTCATCTGGGGCGAGGTTTAAAAACGTATGTACTAGTGTATCATCACCATATTTTCCAGGACTATCAACCCAGTGAACGGCTGACCTGGCTAATTCTTGTTCGTCCATAGAATCGAGTATATGATAACCCCTTCGTTCTCGGAGTAATTTGTCAGCGGCTTGGAATGAATGTTCGGGGGACCTTATATTTATTATAGGAGTTTGGAATTTTCTGTTATTATCTGGACGTATCGGACATATCGGATCAGTAAAGCATCTAGTATTATTGCAAGATCTTCCTCTACCTACATAGGCCATTGTTTCTAACTGTCCTGTGGGCAGTTCTAATTCTTCCTCATCCTCAGTTTGTTCTGGTTCGTCTACTGCTAATCTTTCCTCGTGTATTCGTTCTATTTCTTTGCGGATTTTTCGGCTCATAGCTACTATACATGATCGTTTATCGTGTCTCCCCTCTGATATATTCTTACCCCATGTGGTAAGAATCTGCATTTCTTCCGGATTTACCCCCGGTTGATCTTGATTTCTGATCACACAGTTTATGAGGAAACGTAACAGTTCCCCCTGTATTTCCACCTTTTGGTACTCCATGGCTCTGTTAATACTCTCAGGGTCTCGCCCTGATTGAACAAAATGATATATATTTTCTAAATGTGCAGTCATTCCTGGTAGCTTCCCTAAATATATTGCAGCTCGTCGGATACGTAATGATGCCAGCATCATTTCGTCCCCTTTTCCGGGCACAGGGTCATATCTACAGTCTATTAGAAGTTCCTTGAGCGTGTTGGGAGTTACTAGTTTGGGCGTACGTTGGTGGGCTAATTCTTGAAAGGAAAGTTTATTTGTTCTGGGTGGCGTAGAAAAAATGCTTGATGTACCTCCGGTAGCACCACCTGGGGTGCTGGATGTGAAAGGATTCGTTGAACGAGATATAGCAACCATAGGTGTGGATGCGGATGTAGAAACATATGTGCTTGCCGGAACTTGTGTCGGGGTTTGCTGTTGTAGAGGTACAGACGGAGGAGGGTCTTGGCGTTGAACCCCCTCGGCAGGCGGTCTATGTGGCGCAGCATTAGCATACTCGGGAGCTGCGTCGTCTAAATAAGAGGAAAGAAAAACATCTTCTGCGGTTCTGGGATGCCCTTTGGGATGTGCTTTTATCGGAAACAATGGGGGTGGCAAGTCTCTTGGTATCTCCGGAGTAGCCTTAGGTAGTCCTTCGGCCAGAAGAGGATACATACCATTCACAAGGGCATTTCTTTGTCTGTCTGTTTGTTCTGACTTTACTCGAGTACCTTCTTCAATTAATACACTTTCTCGAACTTTATTTGAATTCTCCTTACTCTTCTCTTCCTGTCTACGTGCTTTTTCTGTACGTCTATACGATTCTTTACGCCATAATTCAATGGCATCTTTCTGTGACTGTCTAGCTTTCTTTTTCCATAATTCTTCTTCTACTTTCATAATGCAATCTGCATCCCAGGTCCCAGCTGCGGGCCACCTCTGACTTTCTGGTAATTCCTTGGTGTAGTCTACCCATAGATCAAGAAATAATATGGCGTCTAGGCCATGTTTATGATACATGAAGTACCCTGGAGTGTCCCTAGGAGGAATGGGAACAGCTTCTTCGAGTACCCCTTTTCTGGTTTTGATCTGTCTTAATTTCGAAAAGAGCGGCATATTGAGAACTGATCTGATACCTAATTTTGAACACGTTTAATACCATAAAACACAATAATGAACAGTCATTCACACCACAATATACAGAACATATTTAAAACATTTTTTTTAACATTTAACATTTAATGAATAAACAATGATGGTCATTTAGGGAACTAGTCACTAAGCATAATACTCGATACTAACTAGGTAATTCTGAATTATATACTAGACATACTTGATATACTGCTAAACAGTACAGATACACTGCTGAAACAGTGCAGACCGGATTTGTGTACCCAAACCCGTCTTGACCGGCACAACCTATGTGCACGTCAGAACGCCTCCCCGATAATGGTACTCACCGGGTAGCTCGGAACGGAAGGCCTCGGAACTGAACTGAACTTGAACCGGACTGGACTCGACTCGAAACTTCGGAAACTTCGGAAACTGGTGGGCCTCTGTATACCTCGGATCTTGCTCTCTCAGCTAGGCTCTGGTCGGGATACTTCGCACTTCTCACTGCCTCGTCTGGGTGTTGATCGCAGCCTCAGTTACCCCCGCTCGGCAGGAGGGAGATACAGGAAATCCTGTGGGTACGCGTTGTTGTCCGTCCAGCTGTGACAGGAGACCGGGCCTGCAACGCACCGCCGGCGCGTGAGATGAGAAAGTGTCCCTGTTCGGGCGCCATTTATGTGGTAAATAATTTAATTACCGGGACTTAATTTGATGCGGAAAATCTATAACAATAGCTCAGTAAAATAAGAGGCAGAATCCGTGGTATTAGAGGTTCGGAACGGGCTTTATTCCATAATCAATTTAAATCGATGAGCTCCATATTCCATCACCACGAAGGTTCAGGAAGTGAAGACCGTACTTTATTGATAAGTAATCATTTTTATACAATAGGCATTACAGTGAAGCAAATGCAGGAGGCGTAACAATTGATAGTAAAGATAAAACATACATGCGTAGCAAAAGTGGGTGTAACTGGGCGTAAATAAAGAACGTCATCAGGTATGATGTCATAATAGGGTGGTTCCATGAAAGAATTTCGCAATGTCAGCAGAAATACTTGGCAGAAATGCGCGCGCAGCAGCATGACGTGTGATTGACGTGCAACTAGGGGGTGAAGGGGACTTGACATTTAGCTCTACATGTGGCGACAGAAGTCTGGAGAGTCAAGTCAACCTAATCCCAAATCATATCTAACATCCTATGTTTAGAGAACTATGTTATCCAAAAGAGAGGTCTCTTAGAGTAGAATCTTATTCTATACTGACTATACTGACTGTTAGTGCGTGTACAAGCGTCTAAGTGTCTACACTAGATGCGGGGGCAGAAATCTTCCATAGAACAGGGCTATGAATTACTTGCATAAAGACAGAGAAGCCGGGCCTTTTGCTCGGTAGCTGGAAGAATGTTTACTTAAACTACTAGACAGGAATGCATTGGGTAGGGAGCGGAGCAGATAATTTCGAAGGTGAAATACAGTTTTTGGCAGGCAACAGGCTGATGTCAGGCACCGTTAGCTGCGCAGAGAATGAGGACAAAGTTCATGGATACAGATGCGAGCTCAGACTGAAGCTTACAGAGGCAGAAGGCAAGAAAAGCTTGATGGCAGAATCAGGGCCTACTTGCCTGGACTGTAAAATGTCATAAGTGAACCATATAAAGCCGGTGGCCTTTCGTACTCAGGAATGGAATATCCGGCCCATTCATGGCGGATCTGAAAGAGGACATGTTGGCGGTGGACGCACATGTGTTTGCGTCTTCATAACTGGAACTGGAGGGAACATACATGTACTTGTGATTTATACATGAAACCGTTGGGGTCCAAGATAGGGGACATAACTGACCAGAAAAATCCATATTTCCACAACTGAACCCCTGTGCACCATGTTGACTTGCAGTTGCAAAGGCGTGTTTGCTTTCTTCCACCAAGATCTTCAGGTTCCCAGTAGCCCCAACCTCAAGCATCTCCAGTAACCTATATCTTCATCCTCACCACATCACTTACATTGTAGGCTTGCATCCTAGCCAAGCTGTTCTAGGTCCTCTAGCGATCCCAGTGCCTACAACCTGCGTCTCGTCTTGAGGGTCATTTTCATATTCTTTGGGCTCCTCTGATTGCCTGGGGCCTACCCTGATACCCTGCTTGTGGTGAGTCTCCTGGACCTTGCTGGTCCAGGCATTGAACCTTCATCAACTTCCACATTGGTTGTAGCTTTCAATGCTTGTTGGTGCTCCTGCCAGACATGGACCCCTCATCTCTGGACATCCAACATGGGACAGCTTGTGTACAGCTCCTGGTCTTTCACAGTGTCACCTGGTCCACACAGCTGCAGTTCCAAGGGCACAGTCAGCTCTCCTGCAACACTTGACATTGGTGGGCATTCGTCTTCCGTGCCACCTGGTCACTCCTGAGTGACATAAACTATGTCCCCTCTGCTTGCAAGTTCTTCACGTCTCAAACCCACCTTTCGATTCCACCTGAAACTTTCACCTTCTCTAGCAATGGCATCTTCCTGAAGTTCTAATTTGAGTTTGACTGCGGTTTCCAGTGCCATTTCACAGGTATCCTGGTTCCTAAGGTATCCACTGGTGAGGTTGCTCTCCAACCTTCAGTCATCCATTGGGCTTTCTTCAGGGTCCACTGGAAAGGATCCTTCTTCTTTAAAATTGCTACAGCGACCTACCCATTGACTTGCATTGATCCCACTGTTGTGTTCCTATTTAGCACACAGCCTCCGTGGGCTCCCGGTTACTTACCTTGGGTGGTTCCTTGGGTACCCTGCACTTCTATGTCTTCTGAGTATAGTCTTGACTGAAGTCGTGGTTCGCATAACACTATCTTAGTCTATGGTTTGGTCTCCCCCTGGCCACCACTGTGTATTTTGTGCTACTTACATGTTTCTATTGAAAAGTATCATGTGCATTGTGTATGTCTCCGGCTAGGAGATACCTGAATGTGTTAGTGAGAATTCAATAATGAATACATATTTTTATAAATACAGTGTGTGGTTCTATTTCACTTTATCTTTACTATAAGATTGCATTCTGGTAAAACAAGCTGCTTTACACTCCTTCTGGACTAAGCCTCAAGGATGCTCTCCACAGCTACGCCTTGGAGAGCTTTCTAAGGATATCAAAGGCAGCTCCGCACAGGCATTTTCAAAATTATAAATTATAAATTATTAAATTTACCATAAGTTAGGATTTAAAATTAGGATTCCAGAGCCATCAGGCTTGGGGGGACAGGGGTTCTATCTTTTCCCAAATAGAAAATACACTTATGAAATGTAATGAGTTAGTCCCAATGTTATCCTGGAAGAGGGAGGCCTCGCGGTAGTGAAAAATTGCTATGAGAGTTTTTCTCTACCAAGGCATGTAAAACTTGAAAACTCCTTTGCCACATAGTCGCAACCATGCAGTGCCTTTGCAATGCAGTCTCAACAACAAATGCGTCTGTAAAACGCAAGTCTATACAACGACTTGCTTTTGGGAACGCGTTGTTGGACTGGTGTTGGATTTTAAGTCCAACACTTTTCCTTCTGTTGCTCATACTGGAGCTGGAATAGTAACTTATACTGTTCCAAAGTCCAGCTCTACCCTAAGGCAATCCATTGTAAGGGCTTGTGTGGTAAAGCAATGTATTGTGACGACTCATTCATGGTATTGACCGCCTTTACAACATGATCTCAACAACGAATGCATCGTTACCGCACAAGTCTTTACAACGGCTTGCTTTAGGGAACTTGTTGTTGGACTGGTCTTACAATTTAAGTCCAACACTTTCCCTTCTGTTGTGCAGATTGGAGTCAGAATAATAAATTATAGTATCCCAAAGTCCAGTAGATCCCTAAGACAAGTCATTGTAGCGAACTGCATGGTAAAGGAATGCGTGGCAATGACTCATTCATTGTATTGACTGCATTGTAAAGGCATGCTTGATAAAGGCATGAGTGGCTCCATCGTACAACTACTTAAAAGTATATGTCCTACCTTTTAAATACATTAAGTCCTGCTCACTAGGTGATCCAGGCCCTACCAAAGGGGTGCCTTGAACGCATAAAAAGGGAGTGTTTAGGCCTGGCAAGAGATTTATCTTTCCAGGCCGACTTGGCAGTTTAAGCTGCAAACACGGGCGCTGCCATTGCAGGCCTGAGGCATTCTTAGGGGGCTACTTAAGTGGGGGGCACAATGAGTGCTGCAGGCCCACTAGCAGAATTGAATTTACAGGCCCTGGGCACACGGAGCATAATTTACTAGGACTTCTAAGTACATTAAATATGTCGATTGGGGATGAACCAATATTACTATGTTTAGAGGAGAGAGCTCAAGCACTTTAGCAATAGTTAGAGGTGGTAAAGTGCACAGAGTCCTAATACCAGCAAAAACCAGGTCAGGGAAAGGAGGGAGGCAAACAGCTGTCAGGTCTAACGGAAGGGAAGCATTATTATTCCTTTATATACCAAGGGTGATAGGAACGATCCCAAAGGTCATAGAGCGAGCACCCTTTTGGATGCAATCGGTAAAATGTTTGCCAAATGTCTCCTACAAAAACTCTCAGAATGGACACATTCAAAACATCTCCTCCTGATGGAGCAAGGTGATTTTAGGGAGGGCTGTTCTACAATCAGACTCTACACCTTTTAGCAATTTTGCATCGCTGATTAAGGACAACATTGTTAAAGAGCTTCAATGCTCACAATTGTCATTTAATAAACCGGAATAAACATAAAGGGACTCATCTTGAAGCTTCCTTGCTTTCTTTGTTTCTTGAAAATGCTACCTGAATATTGGCTCTGCACACTACAGTTAAAAAGTGCTTGTCGCCACATTAGTTATGGAGCACTTATAAGAAAACAACGTAAAGAAAAAGGAAACTATCACCACAAGGAGACTGTTTACTTTTTTTTGCACTGTAGAGCCCTCTCCGTCACCCTGCTCTGAATATCAGTTAGGCCGGTCCCCTCATAGAGAAGTCCAGGAAGGCCACAAAATAATTATCAAGAGGTATTCATAGCCCCCTCCTCACCCTCCCTTCTGTGGCAATTGCTTTAAAAAAATACAGAAAGCGAGAACCAGGGCTAGATTGGGAACCACTAACAGCCCTGGCAACGAAAGTTCATAATAGCAACCACCCTAACTTGAGCACATTGTTTCTGTTTTTCAAATCCAAGGCCAAAAGGTAGGTTTTACAGGCCATAGCACATTTTCAAGTACATGTGCTTTAAAGGCATCGTGCCTTATTACAAGTTTGGCGGTCTGACCGCCGCAATATGAGATGGTTGGTTTGCTTTTGTAAAGACCGCCTGCGAACCAACCACACCGCCAGCAAACTAGGCCCACGGCAGCCATAGAAAAGGTCAATGAGGCTATGGGAGGCTCGGACTGCCAGTGAAACCGCTGAACCAATTACGAGTTGCTTTACAGCTGGCATGACCATGGGGGTTAAACCACCACATCTGAGACAGCAGAAAGGGAGGTATATAAGGCCCAACCTCTACTCTACTAACCTCTACACTTCTGCTATCATGGAGCCCATCAGACACGTCGTGCCACTACTGTACCTGCTCAATCATGTCCAAAACCCACTCCGTCATGGACACTATCGGCATTAAGATATACAGCTACCAGTTTCCACAGAGTCCTCAGCAACACAATACTCTACCATGGACCAAGCAAGGGAGTTGGGGTCCCTAAGTAATATACACATTTACAGGGACTCTGTCTGGGATTGTTTCATAAAAATAATCAAAAGTACATCTGTAGGAAGCCCTCCCGGGTCAAAACACTGGTACTGCACAGGCACACTGTATACAAATGGACATTTGCTTTCAAATTATATTCAGTGATAGTGAAGTGTGCATTATTTTGTATTCCAGAACAGCACCTCCTCATCAGTATCACACCTATTAATCTCTGTCACGCATCTTTTGCCCTTTCTCGCTGTCTGCCATGTTACTACTGATGATCACTGTTCATGCAGCTTACCATTTATCAAGCATTGGTAAAGTGAGATAGAAGTGACTACAACTACCATGAGGCCCTGTCACTCCAACTCTAACCACGATGCTAGACTCCTTTTGCACCTTCTCACTTATCTGCCATGTTACTACTGATCTTCACTCTTCGTGCAGTCTTCCATTTCTCTAGTGCTCGTAAAGTGAGATTGAAGTGGCTACAACTACTATGAGGCTATGAGGCCCTGTCACTCCAACTCTAACCAAGATGCTATAGTGAAAGAGACACACTCACAGTGTACACATCCCAGGTCCTGTTTTGACAACACACTGTCTCTACTACAATTTCTCCTTATTGGACTCTCACACACTACCCACATCATTGGCAACACCAGTTAATGGGATTTCACAGAATTAGTGTGAAAACCATTCTAAGGGCACAATTGAAACACTATCTGCAGCATAATAATTAGGGGTGGGCGGAATTTGCGAAATCCACTTTCGCAAATTATCGCGAAAATGTTTAAAATTATCGCAAACAAGCGGAAATATCGCGAAGATGCAGAATTTTTTTCCCCGCATGTTCGCGAGATTTTCTGCATGGTTGCGGGTCGCCAACTTACCCATGTGGTTGCTCGCGGGCGCGGCCATCTTGTTTTGAGTTGTCTCGCGGTGCATGATCGCGAGAAGCAAGACGTGATCGCGCGACGCATGACGTCACTGCGGGTGCGAACTGTCGGGAGACAGCGCAAATGGCTAAAAACAATCCAACATCTCCTGGAGAACGCGACCAGATCAAGAAAACTTGTCGGCGAACGCAGGGATTCAGGTAAGGCGATCGCGCGCGCGCAAGAATGTATTATTTTACAGCGTGAGCAAGAAACAAATTATCGCCAAGCTGCGGAAAGCGGAAATGTTGACATTTTCGCGCTCTCCACGGAACGCGAAAATGTCAAATTATCGCAATTTCCGCAAACGGAACGAAATGTTTGCCCAGGCCTAATAATAATGCCTCTATCAGGGGGAACTCTAAAAGGCTGGGGCACATGACATTTTGCACATGTCTAATAAACTCCATGGGCACTGGACCTGGGAACTGAAGTACATGAGGGACAACCAATAGCAGAACCAGGTGCCGTGCATGTGTAGGCAATGGGTAGGTGTAACTTATGAAAGCAAACACAGCACTAACAGCATGTGGCACATATCTAGATGAAGTAGCTATAAGGTACACACTGCAAAATGGACACATGTCCATGCAGAACTTCACAAGGGTATAACAAGTTGACACCCTCCATGTGTGGATACACAAATATCGAGCTTCAAGATATGAAACACAGATCCAACCCACATCATAGGGAGAAGTGCAACCTAAATGACTTTGACAGTGGCCAGGCCAAGCTGTAATACTTACCATGTATTATGTAAATTCTGTTCCGCTCGTGGATTTTGCTTTCCACGTGGAATGCGGAATTGCCCTAAATTCTGCATTCCGCTGCTTCGTGGAATTTTTTGCTTGTTAGCGTTCTCAAAATGTGTGTTCCTGAGATATATCTCCCCGAGCATGCAAACAGCGATCGCGAACAGGAAAAAAGCATCGCTAACAAGCAATTTTGCATGTTCGCAGAATTTTTGCTTGTTCGTGGAGATTTTGGACAAATGAAGGGAGTATTCTGATTTGTTACTTACATTAATTTCTGTGGCAAATGAGAGGGAAAATGCACTACTACTGGTTTTTCCTTGTTGAGAGTGGTGCAGCACATTTATTGTGTGGGAAAGAAAATGATTTAAGAGTTTGTAATATTTTCCTATTCTACAACAGGATTTGCGAGGTAAGTTACAAATGTTTAAAGTGTGTTATGTATGGTGTAGGGGTGCATCAGTGATGGTAATTAAATGTTTCACTTTTAGATGAAATATTTATAAACTTTGAGAAGCGTTAGAGAAACACGAGGTTTAAAACATGTTACCAAATGTAGGAACCCATGTTGTACTCTATATAATTCTACAGAAATAATGATTGCAAAGAGGATGTACAAAATGGTAACTGTTTTTAAAACTATAAGGGTATTCTGTGAAATTTGAATGCTTAACTGGCACATTGTCTTAGGTTTGTTTGTAGTTCTCGGTGTTATTTGACACATGTGATACAGGTATTGATCATAATTTAAAAAATATTCAGTCTATCATACCAATAGACAAATTTTGTCAGAGCTACTCTAGGATTCCATTTCAAAAGCACAGATGTCTTAGGTAAGCAGGGATCAAGAAACTAGTTGAGCACATCCCTTCATACCTGGCTCTCCTCTGTAATGAGTTGAAAGTGATTAATGGAGGGTTTTGAACAGACATTTAGTAAGCTTGCAGTGTGAAACCGAGGTAATGTTTCACCTATAAGCTTCTTTACAAATGTTGTCTAACCTCTAAAAGGCATACACACACTTAGTAAGGTGTTTAGAAATTTGCTGAGACTCACAAGAGCAGTATGTAATAATGGTTGGTTCTCTTGAGCAAGACAGAAATACTTTTAAATGTTTTCTTTTCATTCTGACCATTAGGATAATTAACGGTACATAGTCCACATTGAGTACCATAGAGGCACAAAAACACACTTAGACTGATGCTATAGACTCTAAAAGTGAGCAATGTATTATCAGTCACATATCGTATAGCACACTACATATACAAATATATCAAAGCTCAATACAGTTCAACACCATAGATCAATACATACATAAATTAGTGCCATATAATCAACATAAACCAAACATTTAAAATTCACAATACACATAGAAGATGAAATTCTTTTTTCATTTGGCATCCATACGAACCAATCATATAAATTAACACATATTGCCTTGTTATTGAGCACCGATATGTGAAGTGCTAATACGAGACATCTTATCTGTACGTTGACATTTTGATACCTATTCACAGAGTGTAAATGAAAAACATCTCCACAGGTCTTCTTCAGGACTAAGGATATATTTCAAGGTGACCTCTATGGTAAAAAGGGGGGTATCAATATAGAGTATCAAAATACCAACAAGGTGAAATAGGAGAGATAGTCACACACCTCTCACAGCAGATAGTGAGGTGTGTGCTTGAAAGTGAAAGCGTACTCTGTCAAGTTTGAATGACTGACTGCCAAAATGTTTCATGTATGTGTCTACTTCTACATGTTGTCTGACATGTGTGGTGCAGCCGATGCCCCTAACTTAAAGCTGTGCAGTTTATTATACAGCTGCACAAACCTTGCCAAGACTACTTCAGCATTCTGTCCCAGAACCAAAGATCTGTTAGTTAGCAAGTGTCACAGAAGAACTGACACTCTCAGTTGCATATTAGCTTGTCCTGTATAATGAGTACAAAGTGATCCATGCAGCTTCTACTACAAACATTTAGGGCCCGATTCACAGAACTAACTTAAGATAAAATCCTAAACTTACTACTTTTGGTATTCACAGAAGTTAGGATTTTGTCTTAAGTTTGTCTTAAGACAAACTTAAGACAGACTTAAGACAGACTTAAGAAAGACTTAAGACAAACTTTAGACAGACTTAAGACAGACTAAAGACAAACTTAAGACAGACTTAAGTCAGACTTAAACTGGAGAAGTGTACCTTTCATTCCCAGGAAGTACCCTTTTTAGGTTTTTAGGGTTTGTAGTGTCTCCTTGGGGTCTTGCTATGGACCCCATCAAGACCTCCGCAGTTCTTTCCTGGCCGGCTCCTGTGGCTGTTAAAGGCCTGCAGAGTTTTTTGGGATTTGCCAATTTTTATCGGCGATTTATACGCGGCTTTTCGGAATTGGCCAGTCCCCTCACCACACTCCTGAAAAAAGGAGTTCCGTATGTATGGTCTAAAGAGGCCGACGACTCCTTAAATCACATGAAAGGGCCTTCACGCGGGCCCCTGTCTTGCGTCATCCAGATCCCGCCTTGCCCTTTGTGGTGGAGGTGGACGCCTCTCAAGTGGCAGTGGGAGGTGTCTTGAGTCAAGTGGATCCTAGCACAGGTCTCTGCCACCCGTGGCCTATTACTCACATAAGTTCACACCTGCGGAATACAACTATGTGGTAGGAGACAAGGAGTTACTTGCAGTCAAAAAGGCCTTTGAGGAATGGAGGCAATATCTGTTGGGCGCTCGTTATCCTGCTGTGGTGTACACCGACCATCGTAATCTCCAGTACTTGAAGTCGGCCAAAGCTTTGTCTATGCGTCAACTGCGGTGGTCCCAATTTTTCAGTGAATATGAGTTGACTATACAATACAGGCCTGGACGATGAAATGGCAAGGCTGATGCCTTATCTCGACTGGGTTTCTTACAACCGGACGAGCCATCTGAGTCGCCTAATATAATTGCTAGAAACGTTATCATAGGAGGAGTGCTCTCTGAGACAGGATTCCAGAATCTAATCAGACAGAGTCAGTCCTCGGTAAACATGAAAGAACTAGTGGGCTCGCAAGAAACAACGATCGAAAAAGGATATGTTTGCGTTCAAGGTGGAGTGGTGTTACCAACCCTGGAATTACAAGACCAGGTTTTGAAGTGGTATCATGCACATCCCATGGCAGGCCATCCAGGGATCAAGAAAACTGTCAAGGCGATCCGGGAACGCTTTTGGTGGCCCAAAATGCTGGAAGATATAGAAACATATGTGAAAACCTGTCATGTTTGCGCTCAAACCAAGGTGTCCCGCCAAAATCCAGTGGGTCTGCTTTTACCACTGCCCACTCCTCCTGGTCCCTGGCACACGGTGTCGCTTGATTTTATTGTGGACTTACCAGTCACGGTGAAAAGGAACAATACTTTATTAGTGGTTGTTGATCTTTTTACTAAAACAGCTCACTTTGTCCCGTTGGGGGGGTTACCTACAGCTGCTGAGATGGCTTCAGTGTTTCTACGGCAAGTGGTTCGCCTCCATGGCTTCCCATCTGTCTTGATTTCGGACAGAGGGACCCAATTTGTGTCTCGATTCTGGAGAAATGTATGTGCCTTGCTACAGATAGATGTTCGGTTGTCTTCGAGTCACCATCCTCAGTCAGATGGTCAGACTGAGCGAGTCAATCAATGTTTTGAACAGTACATTCGAACTCAGGTCCTCCAATCCCCTACCGATTGGGATGAGTGGGTATGGGTAGCAGAAATAGCATACAACAACAGTCCACATTCCTCTATCTCTCACACGCCTTTCTTCTGTGCTTCAGGCTTTCACCCCAAGCTATTACCATCCGGAGTTCCCCTTACCAGTCCTACTCCGGCAGCTACAGATCTGGTTCGGCAATTACAGAACATACACAGAGAGGTTGGGGAGAACTTAGAACAGGCTAAAGTGAGGTATAAGGAGGGGGCGGACCTGCACAGACGCTTAGAACCCATTTACACACCGGGGGATAAGGTGTGGCTTTCCACCAAATACATGACGCTGAGTGGTCCTCGCAAGTTTAATCCTAAATACATTGGTCCCTATAAAGTGCTGAAGGTGATCAGTCCGGTGGCTCTCAAATTAGAACTTCCTACCACCTTTAAGATTCACCCCGTGTTTCATGTGTCTTTGGTCAAACCTGTTGTACCGGGTACCCGATTGCCCCACAAACCTGCTCCTATTACCCTTCAGGATTCGGAGGAATACGATGTTGAGGCCATTATGGATTCACGCATTGTAGGGAAATCCCTTGAGTAACTCACTCATTGGAAAGGGTATGGGGTGGAAGAACACACGTGGGAACCAACTTGTAATGTACACGCTCCTCGTCTGGTTCGCCAATTTCACTTGAGACACCCAGAGAAACCCAAATGCTTGGGGGACCGTTGTGGGGGGAGTATACTGTCATGCCCCGGAGCCCTGCTCGGCGATCGCAAGAGTATAAAAGGAGCGTAAACGCTCCCGAACGCGCTTAGCGTTCTAGTTCTGGGCCCCATTTCCATCCGCATCATTGTGCCTGACTTCCGTCTTTAGTTGCTTCCTGTTTCTGCTGTGCTGTCTCTGCGTCAGAGGACGAGCCTGTTTCCTTAGCGTTCGGTAACGCTGGTGTAGTTTGTCTCCGTTGGACTGTTTAGTCCCTTTTGTTGCCGAGTTTCCCTTCAGCTTCCTTCCCTCTCCATCGGGAAGTTCTCTGGTATATCGAAGCCGGAGTTTGTCTCGTACCTCTGCCCACCGGGTGTTTCACCCGGACTCTCGGCGCTACCACCCCGCCGAATAGAGCTCTGACACCACGCTCTGCATCTATAGGAAAAGAGGCATTTGCCTTTTAGCCTCGCACCCATTCCCCTTTTGTTGTTTTTGTTCCTTATCTTACCCTTCCCTCTCTTGTTGATCTGACCCCGACCTCGCTGACTCTTGTGGGGGTTCCTCCTGATTTGTTATAAGTTGGAGATTACTTGGGAAGACTTGCGTGAACCACTTGGTTATATCGAATTTCCACAACTGAACCACGGTAACAGCGCTTTGCGCTGCCTTTTGTTTCTAATATTATAATCATATCTATGTGTGATAGTTACAGAACGTTTGTGAGGGCCTCTTGTGGTTACTACACCTCTGTGAATTACCCCTCAATTAGGTGCACTATCTATACCTGCAGCTGATATAAACCCTATACGACTCCCGGTCCACCGTAAATAGTGGGGGTAAGTGGTGAACGTCACACAGGCATGGGTTTTAGCGGGGACAATTAACGCCAGTCTGAATTTATATCTCTCTGTTGTACAGGATACTCTTCGAAGCTGGCCTATGTCTTTACTGTTCGCCTAGAACTGGCAGTAGAATGCTGTAGTATTCATACGGAATTAGCAGTAGAAGGGTATGTGTGACTAGGAGTTACAATTGAATATTGGAAAAGCCTCATCATTGCAAAGCTGAATTAACCCTTCTTTCCCTACAGTAGTATTCAGCCTCACCTGTACCAGACGTGGAGCCCTTGTCCTTCCTGAAGTATTCCCGCCTTCCCTTGTTTTGTTACCCTGTTTTCCCCGGGGGGGGCATCCGTTACTCTAGAGTCTGATAAAGTCGGAAGGCCGCCGGGGAAGGCTGTGGTATTCTCTCCGGATTCCTGACGCTCCTGCGGATCCTCCTGGTATTCATTACAAATGGTGTGCACTGCATTCTGTTGCATATTGTTGAGGAGGTGGCCCATTGCCAGCTTTTGCACCTAGAGCATTGGTGTCCAATGTTAGGCATGTGTGTAAATTCATATGGAGTGTTGGACCGCCCTTATCAGCTATCTGCACTTGGTTAATGTCACGTTTCGGCGCTCCCAAAGAGCGCCGCTCGCTGGTCATGCCGCGTACTTCCACAACAAGGCAAGTGCGTAAGACCTGAACTACATCTCCCATAACACCTGGGAGAGGACGCGGTAGGCAAACGGGAACGGGAACTACAAAAGCCCCGCCTTCCCATCCTCAGGTGCTTGTCAATTTGGACTAGCACGGACTACGATGGGAACGCCTTTCTGTTTCCCCAATTCGCACCGAGCACTCCTCGCCTCGCTAAAGCCGAGGTGCCGCGGGGGAGAGAAACGCTGGGTGACTTCTGGATCTACAATCGACCGTGACGCATGAAGGGCGGTGCCCCCGCCCCCTGAGACTCCATGCTGAGATGAGGAGCAACGCCACAGGCTTTACCTGGATAGAACTAGCCTAAGAGTGCCCCGACTTCAGGGAATACCTTTTTATGATTTCATCAATTCTGCCTGCAGTAAGGCCGGGACTCCCGGCAGGACACCGTCCAGAGACCCGTCGAGTTCGGCGGTGCGGCCAATGACGCATTAGTTTTCCTGGCTGGGCGTGATTTTTTCTTTTCCCTTAACCTCATGATAGGGGCTTCGTGGGGTTCCAAGGAAGGACCCTTACTGGACCAGCTACATCCGCTTCAGCGAACGCTTGGAGCCGCCTGAAAGGCTCGTGAGCATATCGCGACCGGAGTACCTGCGCGCTTGGAGCCTGTTGAAAGGCTCGGAGAGCGACGCTGGCCAACCCCTAGAGAAGTGATGTCTTGTCTCCGGAACGTCGTCGATGTGATTTAAAACAAGGGCAACCACGACACCTAGGGCCTTCAAAGTAGGGGGGCCATAATCAACGTTCCTGGATCTACATGCTGGCAGGACTTCGCCCTGGGTCATGTGAGTGTTGCTGTTGGTTAGACACTGTGCCTCCCTTTTCGTTTGTGTGCTAGCATCGTGTCCATGACTACCCTTCTCTGCTCTTCTCTTCCAGGGCACTTGAGGGACACGCTGCTAGAGTGAGGCTTCAACTCTAGACGTGCTCATCTGAGGGTCCCGCCTTTACCTGCGTTCTTCTGATCCCTTTTCCCTGTGGTGGTGTTCCCCACTGAGCACCTTCTGGAGGCTCGCGAGTGATTCCATCCAGGGGGAGAGGGTGACCGAGCAACCAGCATCGCTCCCGCTGTATCCGGCTTACGAGGTTAGTGTCTAACCTGTCTGCACCTGACAGATTGACAAGCCCACGGATACGTACAGCCTGAGTGATGGACTCGGTTACCGTTCTCACCACGAGCTTAGAGTCCTTAACCACCTTGCGGGGGGAGGTGGAAGCCTTTAGGGAGGAGAACGTGGCTCTCAATCATGAGATGGGCACCATGCAACGGGAGGTGGCCGGCCGGAACTACAGTCGGCTCCTACATAAAGGGATGGACCCTCCCACCCCCTCCCTCACAGCACACGCTCACAACTGATTGGGGAGCACAGGCTTCTCTTGGGGGGCAAGGCACAGGGTCTTCCCGCATACTTCCTTTTCCACACCTCCTCAGCCTGGTCCTTCTCCTGTACATGTCATACAACCCATGCAGCTGCCTCTCACTCCTCCTGAACGGTTCTTCAGGGATCCGAAGAAGTTCGGCATCTTCATGGGACAATGCAGACTGCACTTCCTGTGAAAACCCACAGTGTTCCCTACGGATCAAGCAAAAACAGCCTTCGTTCTGTCCTACTTAGGTGGTAACGCTGCTAGCTGGTCTTTCCCCCTGATAGAACGAGACGACCCGGTGTTGTATCACTTCCCAAACTTCTGCGTGGAGATGCGCAGGTTGTTCGATCGAAAAGCACATCAGCTGTCTCTGGACAAAGATCTCCTTTCTCTCAAGCAAGGCTCGCAGAACCTGCTCACTTACATAACCACCTTCAACAGGCTAGTGGTGGAGACCGATTGGCCAGTGGAGGAGAGGACATAGCTGTTCTACCAGGGTTTGAGAGGGGAGCTGAAGGACGTCCTAGCTCTGGTAGTACAGTTGCCGGCCACCTGTGATGAGCTTATCGATCTGATAGTCCAGCTCGACCACCGTCTCCTAGAAAGGAAGGGGACAAATAACGATCAGACACTAGATTCCTTCCTTCGCGTCTTCGCCCAGCCCCCGAAGACCGAACGGCTTCGGTCGAGGGGGCCGAGTCCATGCAGATCGGTGGGATCAGAGGGCCCCTCAGTCAAGCAGAATGAGAAAAGCGGAGAAGCCAAAAGCTGTGCTTGTATTGCGGTAAACCTGGTCACTTCATCAAGGAATGCAAAAGCAGAGTGAAGACAGCCAGTCAAGGGGGGTCAGGAAATGTAAATGTGAATGTAAATGTCAAGGTACTTATAGAGCGCACTGACACCAGACGGCCACCTTGCGGTGTCGCCTTTGCGGTTTCCTGGCGCTGATACTCATACCGCTGTGGAACCCCTCCTGGCTTTCCCTGTGAAGTGTCCACTCCTGGGCACCCCCAGGGTGAAGCCAAGCATCCTTAGCGCTGTTGGGGCCGGTGTGGAGGCTAAGCAAGCTATTGCCCAGAGTTGCAGCATGGGGCCCGTGATTAGAATAGGCACCGAGGCGAGAATAGACAGGTCCGAGGAAATTGAGCCAGAGCCCCGCCGAGGTGGGAATTGAACCCTGGTCCCTGGCCAGAACTTTGCTTCAGGGTCTGCCACTCTAACCATTGAGCCACACTCCTCCACCAGGACTCTTTCGGTGGTGGACTACACCTCGGAGCATCAGGGAAACTGACACACTCAAAAAGAAGGTGACCCCTTGTTTGAGGCCCACAGCAACCGAGGTCTCACCAGCAGTAGCCAACACTCTACAGTCTTCCGTCGCTCATATGAACATTTGTGTCATGTTGGACTTACCCTCTGAGGTGAAGGTGGTGGTTCATGCCCTGTTGGATTCTGGGGCAACGGGTAACTTCATTGGCCAACAGTACGCCCGAGAACTCCACATACCCTTTGAACAAAAGGAAACACCCGAAAAGATGAAAGCCGTAGATGGCTCTGCTCTAACTTCCGGCCCAGTGCGTTTTCATACCAAACCGATTACGATGCAGATCGGAGAGAATCACTTCAAGGACATACAGTTCGATTCAATTGACGCTCCGCAGTTTAAGCTCATAATGGGGATGCCTTGGCTAACGCTTCATGATCCCTTGGTGCGATGGGCAGCTCATATCGTGTCAGGCCCGAGCAAGACAAGCCATGTGGTACTCTTAGATCCAGGCTGTTGGGTGAAGCATAATGCAGGAGAAACCGATTTAAACCTCGCAGAGTAATATCTCTGCAAGTGATGACTAGATTATTTCGTAATCTTTTTGATTCAATTCGGCGGAATTCCAAGATGGCCGCAGGTAACGCCAGTTCAGAAGTTACAAGTAGTGGTTCAATTGATATTCCTCTTCAGCTGAGTTCGCGCGCGCTCGCGCTGAGCTCATCACACTTCAACGGTGATTTCTGAGGAAAACAGTCGCGTATTAATTCGCGGCAGTTTTCTCTGTTCCTGAGGAAGACTTTCGGAGTTTCATTTCTGCGAGCTACAAGAGAATGAAACCAAGCTCATTGTTAAAGGAGTCACAGTAGGTACACTGTGACTAAAGGTCAGTCTCTTTGCGGAATTACGCGGAAGGAACATTTGGTATATTTTGGGGCTATGAATGTCAGCTGATCATCTTGAGTCCAGTCAGAGATATTTGTAGAAGGACTAAAGACTTTAGTTTCTGAGTCATTTAGACTACAGGAGAGTCGTCAATTTAGTAGTGCGTTGGCTACAGAATATTTTTGGAGAACATTGAAAAAAAGACATTTGCTAAGTCATTGAAGCAGAAGAAAGTGTAGAAGGCTGTGGTATTCCCAGCCTTTGTGGAGTGTACTAACGAAAGTAAAGAGCAGAGAATAAAACTGGAAGAAGAAACAGCGAGAATCCAGTAGTAGATATGGTTATATATATATTTATAAGTATACTTACCAACTACTCAACGAAGTACTGCTTTTTATTTCCTGCACCATTCCAGAAAAGAATGCTAGTGGGAAGTTTCAGGTAACATTACTGCGTAGTAAAGATAACACACTATTTCTTCATTTCTTGGAGAGAGTTTAATAAGATTTCTTTCCCACAGAATTCTATAAGAAAGACGGTCAAATAAGAATATATAGAATTCCAGCCCACAGTAGAAACACAGGAGAGAGGCAAGCCAATAGAGAAGGACAGGTATTGAAGTTAGTTTCTGGGTTGGAGAGGGAAATGTTGTAAAGGGCAATTGTTACATAACCCGTTTATCTTTTAGGAGACTATAGAAGTCAAGCAAGCATCCAGTCCAACAGAAGCAGAAGCAGTCTCTGGCAGTCTCTCTTGTCATCCCAATTCCCCTTTCCCCCTCTTTGCTAGTTGTGAACTTAGTTCGCGGTAGCGGAGTAGGGGATCGAGGAGCTCTCACCTGTTCCTGCGGAATCTCAAGCTCTTGATCAGGTACTTGACATATCGTTTCTTTGACCTCTCCCTTTTGTCGGGAGCACTGCACCAAGAACAAGGAGAGGAGTCCCCATCCCGAGACAAGTCCTGCAGGGAAGCTCGCAAGTGCGTGCGTTGATCGAGTGGTGTGTTGCTTATCGGCGTTACCTGCGGTGTATGAACAGTCCTCTCCTGCCTCCTCGCCGATCTTTTTTATAACGAAGAAGGAGGGCGGCTTGAGGGCTTGCATAGACTACAGGGCCATTAACAGAGCTACCGTGAAGAACAGGTACCCTCTACCCTTGATCCCTGTTCTCCTGGACCAATTGAAGACGGCCAAGGTCTTTACCAAACTGGACCTCTGGCGCGCATATCACCTGGTAAGAGAGCGGCGGGGAGATAAGTTGAAAACCGTTTTCCGAACGAAGTTCGGGTTGTACGAATACCGGGTGATGCCCTTTGGACTCTGCAATGCCCCTGCCACATTCCAATTTTTAATGGACGAGGTCTTGAGGGGGCTCTTGGACGTGTCTTGCATAGTGTATAAAGACGATATCCTAATATATTCTGCCTCGATGGAGGAACACCTTCGTCATGTCTCTGCGGTGTTGGAGCACCTGCAGTGATTCGCACTCTATGATAAATTGGAAAAGTGCCTATTCCACGTCACAGAGGTGGAGTTCCTGGGTTACGTCATAGGCCCCGGAGGGGTGTGTATGGACAACAAGAAAACGCGAGCTATCATTCAGTGGAAATCCCCCTCCAACGTGAAGGCGTTGCAGAGCTTTCTTGGCTTTGCAAATTTTTACCGGCAATTCATACAAAACTTTTCCCGCATGATACAACCCCTAACGCATCTTCTACAGAAAGGAGCGACCTTCCTCTGGACGGACTCCGCTGAACAGGCGTTCCAGACCGTAAAAAGTTGTTTCACGAAGCCCCCTGTTTTGTGGCATCCTTACGCTTCTCGACCATTTGTATTGGAAACAGATGCCTCTCACTATGCGATAGGGGGCATTCTGTCTCAATGCCAACCTGATACCAGCCAACTACACCCTATCGCCTTTTTCTCCAAAAAGCTGTCAGCCTGTGAGGTCAACTATAGTATTACGGAAAAGGAATTGCTAGCAATTTAGAAGGGGTGTGAGGAGGGGAGGCATCACCTGCTGGGAGCGTGTCATAATGTGGAGATCTTTACGGACCACCGGAACCTGCTTTTTCTGAAGACGGCTAGGGCCCTGACCCCCCGACAGCTCCGATGGTCGTTGTTCTTCTCCGACTATGACTTCGTGATCCGGTATCACCCAGAGCCACAAAACGGAAAGGCTGACGCCTTGTCAAGACTCCACCTACCCCCCGAACTGAACGGGGCGCCCATTGAGGAGAACCCCGTCATTCTGCAGAACGCCTCCTTTCTGGAAGGCCTACTGGCTGCGACAAGTACGAGTGACTTCATAGAAAAACTGAGAAACCAGACAGCGGTAGTGGACCCGCTCGCTTGGGTGGCGGAAAACCCACCATGTCGTTCCTCCTCGCAACATCTCCTGTATCACGAGAGGAGGCTGTTCCTGCCAACCGAGTCTCTACGGCAACGAGCCTTGCATTGGGTCCACGATTCCACAATAGGGGGTCATATGGGTGTGCGCAAGACAACCCAAGCCATGCAGCGCTACTTCTGGTGGACCACCTGGGGACCTGATACTGCAACCTACGTGTCGGGCTGTGCCGTTTGCGCACAGGGAAAGGTGCAACACAAGAAACCCAGCGGGAGGCTCCAGCACATTCCTGTTCCCCCCATCTCACTGGCATACGCTGTCCATGGACTTCATCGTAGACATGCCGCCGAGCATGGGTTATAACACCATCCTGGTCGTAGTGGACCACTTAACCAAAATGGGTCACTTCGTAGCCATGAACAGATTACCCACTGCCGCCGCTCTGGCTCAAACGTTCCTGCAGCAAGTGGTGCGCTTGCATGGGATTCCGGCAGTTCTCATTACCGACAGAGGAACGCAATTCATGTCTCGATTCTGGTAGGCGTTGGGTAGCGTTCTGAAAATTGACGCCTGCCTTTCCTCGAGCTACCACCCGCAGGCAGATGGTAAAACGGAAGAGCTGAACCAAACACTGGAGCAGTACCTCCGCTGTTTCACGCTGTTGCATGAGGAGGAATGGGGTAGGCTTTTGTGGTTAGCGGAGTTCGCGTACAACAACGCCGAGCACTCCTCCCTGGGGTGCTCGCCTTTTTACTGTTTGCTTGGACACCACCCGAACATGTTGCCGTTCGAGTGGCCAGTGCACACCAACCACCCTACCATACAAGAACACCACGTACACCTCAGAACAATACTCCATAGAAAGAGGTCCCTAGAGCCTTCCTATAAAGTAGGGGATAGGGTGTGGCTGAATTCCAAACATCTCAGGCTATAGGGTAATACTCGCCTAAAACCCAAATACGTGGGGCCCTATCCCATAGTGAGCCTGGTTAACCCAGTAGCAATGATATTAGCTCTCCCTTCCTCCTGGCGCGTCCACCCCGTGTTCCACGTGTCCCTGTTGAGGCCCTGTCTCCCTCATACCAGGCTCCTCTCTAGACCCCAGCCTACGGTGGTTGGTGACGGGGAGGAATATGAAGTTAGGAAGATACTCAATGCCAAACGCCTTAGGGGCAGGCTACACTACCTCATCGATTGGAAAGGGTACGGGCCAGAGGACCGATCATGGGAACCAGTTGCCAATCTACACTGCCCTGGCCTCCTCCGGCGTTTTCACGCGGCCAACCCGACCAAACCTGGTGGCCCGTCGAGACGCTGGGCGCAAGGATGGGGTTCTGTCACATTTAGGCGCAACGTTGTTTTCAAGGCGATTCAGACACCCCCTGAGCTCCTCAAAGTTGGCTGCCAGGCTCTCCAAGCCCACCCGCACAAAGTCCTGTGTCTCCCGTTGGACCTCCAGCACCATGGTTTGAAAGGCCACACATGTGCAGGCTGGGTCCTGGGAGGCAGCTGTGGTTGGAGGTTCTTGCTGCTGGGTGGTTTGTGCAGGGGGTGGGCTGGGTGCAATGCTGGTGGGTAGCCCTGCTACTGGAGTTGGTGTTGCAAAGGAATCGAGAATACGCTCAAACTCGTCCATATTTATAGTTGGTGTTTGGGACGAGTCATCGTGTTGGAGTGGGTCGTCCTGCTGTCCAAGAGGTGTTGTCACTCCCTCTCAAATGTTCATGGGAGATACAGTTTAACAGTGGGATCCATGTATGGGCATGCATAATTTGACTTAACAATCAGACTGAGGGAGACTGTACATGATAGATATTTTGTACAATATGCAGGCTACTTACTGGATGGTGATTATTTCAGAGACATCACAGATGTGTGTGTGTACTTGTACATTGTAATATCACTAGTTGCCTAGCTGAGAAATGTGTCTTGACAGTGGCTACACACAAATGCTACCTGTTGTGCCTTGGTTTGTATTATGTGACTGATGCAGTCCGCCACACCTATTAGGCAAAGTTGATGTACTCCGATTAGTATGTGTGTACACTGCATTGTGTGATGATGGCACCTGCTGCCTTTGTTTAGCTGCCCCTTGTCCCTTTCATGAAATGGGCCTTTGACTTCTGTGTATGGACAATGCAGACATGTGTAAATCTGTGTGGATGGTGTATCCTTGTCAGAGTAGTGACACTTGTGCATAGTAGGTCATCAAGGGGCATATTATCAAGCCAGGCGATAAAATTATCGCCGCTTTAGCGCCAGAAAACTGCAGCTAAAACGGCGATGATGTGCTCGATAATATGCTCTATGGAATTCCAATAGAAGTCCATGTTAGATGTCCTTCACATCTAACATGGGCTTCAATTGGAATTCCATAGAGCATATTATCAAGCCCATTATCGCCGTTTTTGCGGCAGTTTCCTGGCGCTAAAGCGGCGATACTTTTATCGCCTGGCTTGATAATATGCCCCCAAGTGTCTTGGTCACATCAGGGGTTGTGTGTACATAAGTTTGTGCCAGGGTGTGACATGCTCCCTTGAGGATGAGTTCTACACTCCGCAACATCAGTGAGGTCTCCTGCACCATGTGAATCTCTTTGTCCTGCAGGCATGCTATCCATCATGCCCTATCACATGCCTTATCAATGTAGCTCAAGGAGTTGCAGCTTTTCAGGGGCTTGCACATGTGCATGTGTTTAGTGTGCTATTGGTGATGTGTGATGAGTGTCCACTATTGGCACATTGGCAATGGGGGCCTACTTGGGGGCATGTTATCATGGACGTCCATGGTGTTATCTGCGCTTTAGCAGCAGGAGACTTCCGCTACAAGCGGCAAAGATGTCCTTGGAAATGTGCCACATATAATTTCAGGAGAAGCACATATTCTGGTGTGAACATGGGCTTTGATTAGAATTCTCTGCTACATGTTATCAGGCACATTATCACCACTTTCGTGTCTGTTTCAGGCCGCTCAAGTGGCGATAATTTTAAGAACTTCCTTGATTATATATGTCGTGTTGTTTCTACAAAGCTGCTCTGTGTGGGACACATGTGCCTCTAAGTTGCTTTGGCTCCTTGAAATTTGTGTTGTGTGCATTGCGTCTGTCATGTTTAATCTTGCTTCCTGCACTTCTTTTGGATTACCCTTTCAGAGTATGGTGCAGCATGTATGGCAAATGTTGTTGCTATCTGAGCAGGCAGTGTCCACACCCATTACCCACAGATTTTGTCCCACATGTGGAGTGTGTGTGGCAGTGGTGGGCTGTATTGTGCATCTTACCAGGTGCAAACATTCTAGACTCTGCATGAGCGGTTTGATTTTCGAAGGGGGGACTACATACTCCATGCAGCGATCGCAGCGGGTATTTGTGCGCATTGTAAAGGGGACCAAGCATGACCTGAGCTTACTTTAGGGTGCCAATACATATTGTCAGCAGCTGTAAAGTTTAAGGCAGTCACATGCCTGTACATGCGCATGGGTCTCGTGGAGCTGCCCCCTTTGGACAAACTGAATTGAAATGGGAGGTAGGTGTAGTTCGAGAGATCCCGGAAAGGGCTTGTGCAGAGATTGTAGAGTAAGCATGGAGGTGCAGCAGGCACACCCGCTTCCAAAGGCTTATTTAAATGTTTTACATTGCCTTACCTCACACTGGCAGAAAGTCAATGCATGTTTCTACACTGACTCATAGGCATGCACAAGGGTTCAGGGAGAGGGGGCAAACTTTCCTCACATGATTTGGGGGTGACCACTTTAGGCAACTTATTGGACCATAGTGATAACAGTATTGAAGGTGTTGACAGACAAGGAGGTTGATCTGTCGTAGGGGTCTTGTGTCCTACATTGATCCCATACACGGCTCAAAGTGTGCTTGCCGCAAGTTTATGGATAGGGTATTATTATTGGCCATGAGGGGATATTACGATGCACTGGAAGGCAAGTGGGGCCACGAGTTTAGATCAATGGGAGTGCCAGTTCACCAAATGGGCAGAGTGTGATGGGATAGTTAGGCTACTACTGGTCAAGGGTACAGTGGGCAAGGGATCACTTGATGCGGCTAGGGCATGGGACCATTTATTTTGACCATTTGTGGACGAAGACAGCGAGTGCAATGTCAACACTGAGCCAGGTGAGCTGGTACCAGGCTAGTGCCTTTATAGCACGTAGATGTGACCATTCTACACCATTGTAGACATGCATGATAGGTGAATCTCAAGCGGCAGCCTGTATATTGTGTTTTTGGTGTTTAGCTTCTGGATAACACAGATTACCACAGATTACGCACTGGTAAGGCTATCAAGGAGTACAGAGCAACATGGGTAGCGACATGCCTTGAGGGATTGTGAAATAGACTTGTGATGTAGGTTTATATGGCCTGTGTTGTTAATTGATTGGTATGCCCCTTTTTACATTGTTCTTAATATTGAAGGTAGTAGAGGAGACATGTCATTGTAACAAGCCAAGGATCCTATGCTCAGAAAAATGAACACCATAGTGAGTGGAGGTGGACTAGGGGGCCACATTATCAGGATCAGCGTTAATATGATTGTGGCTTTAGCGGCAGGTAACTGCCACTATCACGCGGGTGTTGGGCTTGATGGTCGGCCCTTGTGAATTCCCAAAGGAGTCCATGTTCTGGTGTGAACATGGCCTTCTCTGGGAATTCCCAGGGGCATATTATCAAGCCCATTGCCGCCACTTTAGTGCCAGTTTCCTGCCGCTAAGGCAGAAATGATTTTAATGCTGATCTTTGTAATATGTCCCTAGGTTTGCACAATTGTTAGATTACGCAGACTTGAGGATTTTTAAATTTTGCTAGTGAAAATAGTACATGCCATGTGTTGACGTGGGGCGGGAGAGGGTGGTGGGTGTTATGGACAAGGATATGTGTGCATGCAGGTGAGTTGCCTTTGGATGACTGAATGGCTTTCATGGTGCGCCCCACATTGCATTTTGCAATGGAGAGCACACAACTAAGGGCCAAATTATCAGGGACAGCATTAGAGATTATCGGCACTTGAGCAGCAGAGAACTGCCGCTTAAGCGGCGATCATGGCCTTGATAATATGCCCTAGGAAATTCCAATCGAAGTCCATGGTCTGGTGTGACCATGGGCTTGCATTGGAATTCTCCAGGGCATTTTTTCAGGGCCATTATCGCTGCTTTAGTGGCAGTTTTCTGCCGCTCAAGCGGCTATTATTTTAATGCCGTCCTTGGTAATATGCCCCATAATCCATATTTTTGGTGTGACATTGCATGTGTTGTCGGTATGCGGAGTGACTCATTACTTTCTCATCTTGCTGTACGCAGTGCTGCATAGCATGTACAGGCAAGGGGGCACTTTGGTAGTACAGGCATGCGGTTGTCACAATGTCCCCCTTGCCTCATCACCACACTTATCCAAATCTTCTTCAGAAGTCCGCAACTCCCATGTGCCAAAATGAGTATGCAGCGTGAATGTGACTGGTCACGTGCACGAGTAAGCATGCCAGTGACAGGCTCAGCACACCTGCAACATTTCACATGTGTCTGGCTCGTGTGCAAGGTTTTGTGTGGCCCTCCAAGTCACCCTTGTTGGCCACACACATCCTTGCACTCAAGTCAGCCACATGTGCTATTTTACAGGTGTGCTGTTCTTGCTGTTGGCATGCTTACAGGTGCGCGTGATCAGTCACATTCACACTGCATACTCATTTTGGCACATGTGAGTTGCGGCCTTGTGGAGATGATTTGGATATAGGTTGTGATGGTGCAAGGAGTGCATTTTGTGAGCATTGTGCGTCTCTACGTGATGTGGCCTTTTGGTATGTGATGTGGCACTTATTTTGTGGTCTGATGATGTAGCTAGACTGTGTTTTTCTGAGGTTTAAGTGCACATTTCGATGTTATGTTATGTTATGTACATTTATTACGCACGGAGATACTCAAAGAGTGTCCCGGCGCGGATGTCAGTGTGTTCGTCAAAGTGTGTCTAGCAATGTTTATGTGTGTCCATGCCACCATGCACAGGGCTATCTGGGACCTGAACCACAGTAATTGTGGGTATGCAATGCTATTTATTATACATGTGTGCCATTGTGGCCATTCACCCCCGTCCACCCACTCCATAGTTTGTACTCACCCTGTGGTTGTGTCGGTTGACCTGCAGTGGTGTCCCGACCCGGCACTTCATCCACCATCTCTCTGTGATGACTTGCGCCACCAGTTCCTCCTGCTCATCCAGCTCCAGCTGTGGCACGGGGTTACCACCTCAGGTGGCCATGGCTGCCCTCCGGTTGGCGGCCATCTTCTCCTTGGTGTTCTTCTTGCTGTCGTTCCAGCGTTTTTTCACCTCCTCCACGGTCCTCCTCTTCCTCTCTCCCACAGCATTGACCTTAGCTGTGATCTCCTCCCAGATATGTTACTTTCTGGACAATGGCTCTGTCTTCCTTATGAACAGCTCCTGCTGGTGTTCAGCCACCAGGCTATACTGGACCTGATTCTCCTGGTGGCTGAACCTGGGGTTCCTCCTCCTCTCTTCCTTCCCCTGGCTCTCTCCCTGTTCCTCCTGGCTGGCTGTGGGGTTCGCTACGGTCTCTGCGCTTGGCCCTGCTTCCTCCATGTCTCTGGTCTGGTCTCTGGTCACTGGAATCCATTTTTTTTTCCCTGCTTGGGGGCCTTTTATAGTGCATTTTCCCGCTTGCTGCGTGCAAAATGCAGGCCTGTTATCAATTGTCAGGCTGATTTTTTAGATAAATTGCTTATCTCTACTTTTCGTGGATTAGCGTGCGTTTTTTTATCGCCGGCGCTAAGATTTTATCGCCATCGCTAAGCGCCAGAACTGATTGTTAGCGGCGCCTTGTTAATACGTCGCTACGGCAGTGATAAACAAAGGACTTCGTCGGTGGTAAAAATGTTCGCGCTTCCAGCGCTTAGCGATAATTATCGCAATTTCTTGTTGATATGCCCCAGAGAGACATATTAAACAGTGATGAGCTCCTGCCTGTAGTACCTCCAGAAAGAAAATGCACACTACTGGTATATTATATACCAGCCAGGGTCACCCAATGAGAGGTGGGAGGAGATGGCTCTTGTTAAAGATGCTGTGGACAAAGTGGCACCCTCACACACACTTTCTTTGGCACTGTCCCAAAATCAATTCCTTTTGGACAGAAGTGTTAGCAGCTGTGGGCAAAATGCACGATGCTGAACTCCCCAGATTCCCTAGCTACATCCTTCTGGGCCTCCCAAATCCCCTTACATTCCCCTTAAGATCAGCCAAGGGGCACACCATTTCATTAACAATCGGGGCTGCCAAGCATCTTTTACTTTCTCGCTGGGGCTTGGATACATACCCAATGAGACTGGACTGACTGCAAAAACTGTGGGGACTCTTAGAAATTGAAAAATTGACAGCAGTAGTCACCCATACCCTATCACAATTTGGTAAGGTGAGGGGACAATGTACACAATACCTTTCATGTGAATTTAGAGAACTGACTTGCCCAGCGTACCTGCGTGTCCTCCGCTTCACTCACTCAGACCATGTATCCACCTGAAATGGTATCGGCCATACTGCCCTCAGTTCGTCCTACATCCCCTCTTATTTTTTTCTTCCTTTCACGATTGATGTCTCATCTCGCTCACATTGTCGATATAATTCACCCCCTTCTTCTCACCCCTTTCCCCCCCTCAATGACTCCTTCATGTTTCCCTAATTGCCTTCCCAGGTATTACTCTTTTGCTCCCTCCCCACTGGCTGGTGGATGGAGGTGGGATGATTGTTGTACTCCGTTGTTGCAAAAATACTCATAAATATTCAAACCTTAAAAAACAAAGGTTAAAATAACGTAGTAGTTAGGTGAAATGTTCAGTCACAACATAATGTTTTGAACTCTAACAACCATTGCATTCACCAGTTACAGTTATCTCAACTAATCTTAACTCATGACCTAAGTAACTATAACTCGCCTCCCAACGTATACAATTTTCCCATCAATAATTTCACTCTAACATTTGCAGGTATCTTATCGTTGATGTGATAGTAGATGTCCTGAGAGATGTATTATGTGAGGCAATTAGCAGTGCATGGCGACGGCACAAGTCATTATTACCTTAGGGCATGAGTTATAGGTACTTGAGTTAACTATAACGGGAATTTCTGTAGTTTCTAGAGTTTAAACCGTTACATTGTTACTGAATATTTCACCTAACTAAAATGATACTTTAACCTTTTTTTAACCTTTTTTTGCACTGAAATTCTAGGGTTTCTGTTAAAAATAAAGCAATATTTGATTGTAGTACGTAAAACCAACCAGTCCCAGCGGCCAACCCCTCGAAATGCAGCCAACCCCATATAGCACATGCGCTGTGGGTAGTTGACCATGGGGCCTGGCCCTGGGGACCCAATTCCCCAGGGCCCAAAGTGATGTTATTTGGAAAGGGTCATGCAGGCCTTCTCCAAGCAAATTTTAGCCACAGGGACACAGTCGTTCGGGGTATGGTTACAATTTCAGGTGAGGGAGGCATGTGGCTTACCTCCCAGGGTCGATGATGCCCATAAGACCCCATCCCCCTGGGTACAGCATTATTACTTGGGAAAGGGGGCACAAGGCCTACTTCCACTTAGAAAAATGTTGCGAGCCACATGCTGCTTAACCCCAAGGGATAGGGGCCGTGAGGCTGAAAATAGTCGTGGGCGTTAAACTCTGCTCCACCAGGGGAGTTTGCAGAGTTTTTCCCACTCCATGCTCCGATTGGAGCTCGGAGTTCAGCAAAAACTCCGCCCACCACCGGCGAAGCGAGTTTACTGGCGTGCTCACCACAAACATATAGATTTGGGGGTGTCATGAGCCATTTACCTTCTACATGGGAGCTGGCTGGCTTTCAATTTCCAATGAGATATTGTGTGTTCAACAGAGAAAGCCATTGGTTAGCAGCCGCTCATTGGAGTATTCAGGCAGTGAGTGACAGCTCACCTGTAAGCAGCCCACAGTGTGTTACACTGAGTTTTCACAGCTCTCAGAGAATATCACTGCCAGTACACTGAGCCCTCTGTGTGTACAACAGCTGAAAGCGCAGGCAGCCGAAAGTGCATGGTGCAACAGTTCTGAGAGCAAACTTGGTCCTTAGTACAAAACTGCTGGAGCCCATCAACAACACTTCATGTGAGTGCACTGCCCTTTGTGAACACAGTGGGGCATTGTACACAGCCCTCATAGCACACAAGCAAAGTGTGGCACTGCAGAAGATAACAAACACATTAATTGGCCTAAGGATTAGCACCTCACAAGTGCAGCAGCAAAAACTCACACAGGTCTCTGTTTACAACTGTCAGCATTGTATAAAGCATTAACTTTACACACTGTCCCAGTGTACCCAGTCCTGCTTGTACTGCAGAGCTGTCAGTACCAACATCGATACAAAACAGCTGAAAACTTGAGAGTACTCACACATCTTTCTGCATACAAATGAGCCCGGAACTGCACGCAGTCATGCTGTGCAACATGATACATGACTATGCATGCGCATTAAGTGTACAAATATCTACACACAACAAGTGGAGCTCCGATTGAACATTCACACACAGACCTAGCAGCCCCAGGGTACAGCAGAAACCCTAACAATACACATCTCCTTATTAAATGTGCAAACAGCTACACACTGCAATCTCTGTAAACATGCACACACTGTCCATGTATCACTTACAACTCCAAGAAAATACACAACAACATAATTACAAAAAATGAAGCAAAACTGGGTGTACACCAGCAAATACAAAGCACAGTCGCTGGCATTATATGTGCCTGTTTTTGTGATTGAAAAGGGTCCTTATTAAACATTGTGGTGTGTTGGTCAGCTTACACAGTGCAACATGGCTGTGTAATCATATTCTTACTATAGCTCCCAGCATGCTTTGTTTTTGGTCTTCTCTCAATCCAACATGAAGAAACTCCCACTTAAACTACAAGAATCAGAGAACCTGGTGCAACACATCCAATATAGTGCCAGCATGTTGTCATGCATTGGTAGGCCCGAATACTAGTCCCTGATTAAAGAAGATGCTGGGCGACTGTGAGACACCACTCAGGCAGAAGTTGGAGGACAACAACAATGGGCACTGCAGCAACTGTGAAAATGAAGAGGAGCACAGTTACAATATGGCGCCCAAGGCATTGGGAGAGTATTTGGGTGTCTCCCAGAAGGGGCTATTAGTGAGCGGCTACATCTTTTAAATGTTTATTTATGTTGCCTGGTGAATACTTTGTTGTAGCTGAGTATACTATTATAAAACATCTAAGAGAAGAGAAAAAAGTTAACCTTAAACATAGCCCAAAGACCGCAACCTCAAAATGTTACTGTAATGCACAATCGAGACAGTGAGACATGCAGGATTGCGAGTGAATAAAACTATTTTGTGAGAAAAGATTGTCTTCAGAATGTCAGTAGAAAATGGAGGAGGGGGTGGTGCCATCTGGTGGTAACAGCACCTACGTTAGAATGATTCTGTGCTAGCACGGAGGGCACTCCAATGGCTGTGTGTTTCTAATTTCACCCGCTCACGGAACTCCAAGGAATTCCACAGAATTTTCAATAACTCCATGGAATTCAGCAGAGTGAAACTTCATGAGCTCCACCTAATTGACAGCTTGGGAAGGAGGGCTGTGTGCCTTTTTCCCTTTTAAACATACAGCAAGCCTGGGGGAAGGGGACCTAAGAGACCAAAATGGCACTGAGACGGGGCCAAATAAACCCTCTTCCAGGAAATTGCACCTGGCCCCTTGGGATGGCATGGGGAGAGTGACCACATGACTACACATGCTCCCTCCCCCTAAAGATAAGCATCAATTCTCCCTGGGACCTGACACACCACAGGAGGGCTTAAAGAACAAGCGCGGTAAACAACATTTTTGGCCTCAGGCAGGGTCCATCTTAGACCGAATCTTGAGTCCAAATGTGGCTGACACCACTTCCTGGTTGAGGTGGTGGTAATCAATTAGATCTCAATTTGAGATCTGTTGAGATCCGTGGTACCTTCATGTCCCTTGACACACAATTTTTTGACCAATAATTGATCAAAAACTATTGAATGGATTTTCACCAAAGCTCAAAATGCACTGTTTATGGACCTAGATCTGCAAAATTTGATCAAAATCCATTCATTGATTTAGGCTGTAGATTTGTCTAAAATTCCTATGGGAAAAACATGTTTTGGGCTCCCATTTTTTTCTCAGCCCCCGCTTGACAGGTCACGTGAAACAATTCTTTGCACAATGAAGTAAAGAAGAGCACTTTTTCAGATAGTTTCATGGATATTCTTCAAACGGCGCCAAAGTTATTAGCAACACGAAAAAAAAATGTCCTATGGAAAAATGATCCTAACTATAACTACCCAGTGGCGAGTTATAGTTAGGATCATATTTCCATTGGAATTTTTTTTTTGTTTTGCTAATTGCAGTGCTGTTTAATGAATCTTCCCAAAACGTTTAAAAAAAAGTGTTTTTCTTGTCTAATTTGTGCATGGAAAGTTTTTGGGGATCCATCTCGCAGGGGCCAAGAATAGGGGTGGTCCCGAAATGCCTTTTCTGCATTTATTCCTCCAAGGGAAGTTTAGTCACAGCTACAGCACCAACCAACTGAACGGACTTACATCAAATTTGGCAGAAAGCGAGATGTTGAGCCAGAAAGCATGCTTTTTATCACTTGGTTTGAATCTGTACCATGGTTAGTGAGTAATTAATGTTCAAGCACTTTGTATTTGTCACACTGCGGGGGCTCTGCGGACCTGATTATATGGTGGCATCCATTCAAGAATTCAAGTCTCAGTCTTCAGTCCTACCAAAAAGGGAAAGAAATAGGGGGCATATTTACAAGGGCCATATCTCCGCTTGTTTGGCTTTTAAAGCTTAAAAAGCGGAGATAAAAATATCGCCCTATCTACAAGAGGGTGCTAACATGCATTAGCGCATGTTAGCACCCTTTTTTCCGATGCCTCCCTTTGCATCTCTAATGAAATGCAAAGTGGGCGTCACTGGGCAGTACAACCTTGTAAATATCGCTGATGTGCACATCGCAATATTGACAAGGTGGCCCACACATTTTAGCATACGTTAGTTTTGGGTGAAAACCGCTGTTTTCGCCAAAAACTAACGTCTGCTAAAATCATGACTAACCCATACCTAACATGGGAGTGGATTCTTGTGTTATGACCACATGGTCATATCAACAAGCATATCGCCGTTTTGCAGGGAACATCGCTGGAAAACCAGCAATGTTCCCTGCAAGATGGCGATTACCCCGCTATCGCTGGAATTTATATTGCCATTTCGCTATGCGTTATAAATATAGTGCAAGTATGGCGATAAATTTCAGCGAGAGACGGCGATAAATATAAAAGCGCTAAGCGTGCTTTGCAAAATTTATCACCGCCTGTTGTAAATATGCCCCTAGATAAGGAGGCAGGGTAGGTATACCCTGACCCCCTAGGCTTGATGGAAGGGTCCCAGATGGACCCTGCCTGGGACCAAAACATGTATTTTTACATTTTTCAGCAAATTTGCAGAGTTTCCACAAATCTGCAGCAACATTAAAGAAAAGATGAGTGGACTCCTGTACTCCCTAAAGAAACACCCCTGACATGAAAAGAAAGGGCATGTGGGCATAATGCTCCCATCCCTGATCTTCTGCGGTCTTTAGGGACCCAATTTGGCATGAGTTGAAAACCATCCACAAGCCCCTAAAAAAATAACAATAATCTCTAGCACAGCAGCAGTGAGAAAGTAAAAATGCATTAAAGTTCCACACCGGACTAGACAGTAAAACACTACTGTATCATGATACATCTGGGAAAATTCACAAAGACACAAGGAAAAGGAGGACATATATATGTAAATCACAAAGTCTACCATCAAAAAATGTACACTACCCTTACTTTACTTTCTCATGATTCCACATGAGCCTGCTGCCTGCACCCTTCACACTAAAACACCAGCCATCCAATGGCAAACAAATAAAATCAGAAAATAGAAAAACATTGTGGTGCCTTCCCTCCCTCAAACAACAACATGTACTGCTCTGGACTTTATTTTCCCCAAAAATTCCACTTAATTCCAACGGTGATTGATGCATCAGAGGTTGCTGACCAAGGATGAGAATCAAAGTCCTAAGTAACCAAGGGCTAAGTAAAAAACAGGGAGGAGTCTTCTCTACAGAGCGACAAACTTGATACTGTATGTAAAGAATGAAAGATACATTTTGCTCTCCTACTAGTAAGTGTGAAAACTCCACCTCACTTGTGTCACTTCACACGTGCGATACAGATGCCTGGACTTACACATATTTTGTTTCATTTGTATTTTTGTTAGGACAAGCCTCCACTTTCATAGCCCACATCACCGTGTACCACCTTCTCTCGCAACACTGTGATGTGTTGAGTAAGTACACCTCACGTTATGGGCATTCCTATTGTAGAGGATCCCTTCGAGGTGCTCATTTTAAAATTAAATTTACTGTTGGAGCCTCCTTTCCTTAGGCACTCACCACACTACGCGGTCGTTTTACTCTCCTTACTTTAAGTATACTACCTTGTCTGTTGATTCATTCATCATAAGATTCTTGACATTTCTCATCTCTTTTCATGAAATACTTTTTTGCCTGTTGATTCATCTTGAATTTCTCAGTTCTTCCTTTGTGTCATTTTTTGGGTCAAGCATCAGTGTGAGTGCGCTATCTGCAAGACCTGCTGTAATCACTCTACGGAGTGTAATCTGGGCTGCTTCTTGCATTTGTTTAATTCAGGTGTTGTTTTATTGTTTCCTTGCTCCTTATTTGTTAGTGCTCCGATACATCATTTCCGTTTGTTCGCAAGGAGCATTGGCTAATTACAGTTCCCTTACACTTGTACTTGTTATTGTGTTATGTGGGGACTACCTGTTCATTTAATGTAATGCTAGTGTGCAGCACAGCGCATTTTCACTTTACTATAGCTGCCGCCCACTGTTATTTGTTTATAAAAATTCATGTTTTTGTTACGCACGTTGAGGTTAATGATTACAAATAATTTTGGCAGCGATCAATGCTATTATTGTGAACGGTCTGCCAGGAGTAGTCTCTGACCTGGAAGCCAGAATCAGTTAGGTGACACGTAGAAAATATAATTTTTCAGTGTTGCAGTGTTGCGTGAAATCACTCACACGACCATAAATGAAGGGAACACGTCGGTCCTCTGACCTTCTTCAGGGTGAGACAAACTTTCAGGAGTGACGCTTCTATGGACTAGTATGTTTTCAAAACAATAGCAATGGCTAAGAAATGAAGGCTTTTCCTGTCTAAAAGGAAGGCTGTCCATCACAAACTGGTTTGAGGCGGAAGTTCTGAAATAATAGCTAACGTTTTTTTTTTTTCGCAACATCATTTTATTGTTGACAGCCAATATAATAAAAGAGCCTTGTAGGGCACCCAAGGTACATAGAGTACAAGAAAGTCAACTTTTCCAACAATAGTAACAGATGGATTCCACAGTAAATATATTGCCGGGAAAAATATCGAGATTGAAAAAAATAAGAAAAAGAGAAAGGAAACAAAAACAACATTGCCACAATATCTCCAATATCTCCGTACAACAAGTACCATAGTTCTGAGTAGAGGTCGAATGGTGTCATAGCAGTGGTTCCTCAACGTCGGTTGAGGTGGAGGAGGCTCCAGATATAATCCCCTATAGTCAGCCCACCTTTTCCAGATTTTGTAATGTTTACGGGAGCATCCCTTCGCTACAAAGACCTCATCTTTCCAAAGCCTGGCGTCATCACATTTTGTAAGAGTGAGGCCAAGAAATAGAAGGTGTCGCTTCTACCTATTCCCACCTATGTCTTCTGTAATATGCAACATGGCGAGCCTCGATGAGGGTGCAATGACCCACCCCTAAACCTCAGACAAGCACGTGAACACCCCTTCCAGAACTTTGACAGTGTTGTGCCGGACCAGACGGTATGTAGGAAGGTGCCCTCCATAGACTTACAGCGTAGACAATGTGGGGACGCGATAAGCCCTGCACGCCACAACCTGTGCCTGGTATAATATGCTCTATGTAAGTATTTGAATTGAATAAGACGCAGACAGGCCATAATTCCCTACTGCGCAGGGATTCCAGAGCCTCCACACAGTCATCCTCCTCCAACGGTCCTAAGTCTTGTTGCCATGCCTCTCTGGTTTTGTGTAATGCAGTAGGGTTGTTATTGATAAGTATGCAGTATATTTTGGTTATTTTATGGTCTCCCTGGTCGCCCATAAGGACCTTTGCCTCAATAGGGTTAAATTCGGGAATCTCTGTTAGATGTGAGATATATGGGGTAAAGGCGTGTCGGAATTGGAGATAACGATAAACTTGCGTGTGGGACATACCATAGTCCGTCTGAATATCTAGGAAGGACTTGAGAGTGCAACCTCGTACAACTGCACCCACCGTGTCTATGTCAATGGTCTCCCAGCCTCGAAAGCCAGACAAGTGTGTGAGCTGTGGGAGCTGCCCGTTATGCCACAGTGGAGTTTCCCTAGTGAGTTTCCCCCACCAATCCATCCGTCAAAGAGCCGACTTCCAGGTCTTGAAGACCGTAATTGTGGCAGGTGGTAGTTCTCGAAGTAACGCCACTGAGTAGAGAACCAGGTGGAGGGCGTTGTCTCCCAGTAGCCAACGCTCTACAGCATATGCCGGGTCCCCGCGGTCTCCATTCCACCAGTCATTAAGGACAAGTAAATGAGAGGCCAAGTAGTAGGCCTGGACATCCCGAGTGGCCACTCCATCAGTGTAGGTGGATTGGAAACAGGTCGTCAGAACCACACGCGATGCTCCACCTCCCCAGAGAAAACGGGCCAGAATAGCATTTATCTGGCAAAACCATGTCAGTTTTATCAGATAGGGATGATTTTGTAATTAGCAAAGGAGACGAGTCAGGGAAATCATCTTAAAAATAGCAGACCTACCAAAGAGAGATAGGGGGAGATGGGACCACGTCCGCGTCTGATCACTCTCCTGCATCCACAGGGGGGGAGAGGTTTTTATTCCACGCCAGTGCTGGGTACGATGTGAGATATACTCCCATATATTTAAAGCCGTCTGGGGCCACTATCACTTCCCGTGACCAGGCGCCCAGCTGGTCTCTGCCACGCAGAGGCCACAAATAGGATTCCCTGTGGTTCATGAATAAACCGGATGTTTCGCCGAAGATCTACATGATGCAGAGAAGACGTGGACCAGTTCGGTCAAGGTCCATAAGAAAAAAACAAGGCATCATCTGCATAGAAAGCTATGCGGTCGGACAAGCCCGGTGGTCACTCAAAACTGCGCAGCTACGCATCTATGCATATCCAAGCGGCATGCAGCTCCAAAGCAAGAGAAAAAAGATAGGGGAGAGTGGGCAACCCTGGTGCATTCCTCGCCCGACAGGAAAACTTCAGGAAACCGAGTCAGCCACTCGGACTGTGACAGTTATGTCAGTCTAGAATAAGCGAATAAGGCACAATAGCTGGGGACCAATATCCAGGTGATTAAGTAGGGCAAAGAGATATGTCCAACACAGGGAATCAAAAGCTTTGTTCATGTCCGCCAGCAAGAGCGCGGCAGGGGCATCAAGTCTATCAACCGCCGCAACAGCATTATGGGCACACCGGATAGTGTGACACGTAGCGCGGTTGGGCATGAAGCCTGCCTGATCCGGGTGAAACAGGTCTGCAAAATAGGGGACTAAGCAGTTTGCAATCACCTTGGTCTGAGTTTAGCCTCCACATTAAGCAAAGAGATCGGGCGATAAGACGAATAGTGCTCCGGTGGACGACCTGGCTTCAGGAACACCACAATCTCAGCATGCCGACAGTCTGGCGGGAGACCACCACTCTCCCAGGCAGTTTCCAGCACAGCTAAGTATGGTTTTAACAGTTGCGGATGATATTTCTGGAAAAACTCACAGGGGTAGCCATTCAGGCCCGGCGCCTTTCCGACATGCATAGCTAGCAATGCAGGCAGCAGTTCATCTATTGACAGGGGGGCGTCTAGGGCATCTTGTGCTGTATCTGATAGTACCCGGGGTGGGAAGTCACCAATCAGGGCACTAGGGAGTACCTCGAGGGGGCATATAAGTCTGCAAAATACGAGTCAAAGTGGTCTGCAATGACGGCTGGGTCTGTAGGAGCTGTGCCATCTGGACCCCGTATACTAGGCAGCATCTGAGGGCATAGTGTCCGTAGGCACAGGCGATGCAAAAGAGCAGTGGGTTTGTCTCCCCACTGGTATATCCAACTACAGGTAGAAAGCCAATAGAGTCGGGCTTTGTTCACTGGCATACTTCTGTTGTGCATGTAGCAACTGCCTACGAGCGACCTGCCCCATTGTGTCCCTGCTAGCATGCTCCAGCTCAAGCAATTGGGCCTCGATTTTAATCAGTCTATCACGTCGCTGTCTGCGTCGTGTGGTGGAAAAGGCGATGTCTGTCCCCCTGAGGATGGCTTTCATTGCCTCCCATAGGGTGACAGGAGACTCTAAAGTGTCTGTGTTAAATAATAAGTAGTCCGTCAAAGATTTATGAATATGCGCCCTATAGTCATCACTTCTCAACAACCATGGTGACAAACACCACCGAAATCGAGAACGCCTTGGATCTAGGGACAGGAGAACAGACACTGGTGAATGATCAGAGAGCCCCCTGGGGAGAATCGCAGCCTGAACTAACCTAGGAGTGTGTGCCCCCGAGAGAAAAATGTAGTCTAGGCGAGGAACGGATGAATGGGCTCCAGAAAAATATGTATAACCACGCAGGTCAGGATGTACGGGTCTCCATGTGTCAACTTACCCCAGGCTTTGAGCCAGATGCAGCAATTTGGAGTCTGGATGGTCCACAACTCGGGGAGTGGCGTGCCACCTGTCCTGTGATGGGAGCATAACATCATTCCAGTCCCCTCCAACTAGAGTCAATCCTGATGGAAGGTCAGTCCAGAGCAACGTCAACTTTTCAACTAGGGGCCACAAGAGGGTGGATGGGCATATACACTGCCTAGAACAATAGGTTTGCCATATATAGTCCCATATATCTCAATGTATCTACCTTGTGGGTCCGACCACGTACAGCTGTGGACAAAGGGGATGGTGCGAGGTATAAGAATTCCAACTTCCCTGGATCCTCTAGTAAAGCCAGCGTGATACATGTGAGCAAAACCAAACCGTCCCAAACAAGGTGTCTTAGTTCCCACCAGGTAAGTCTCCTGTAGAAGGAGGACACCTGCTCCCTGCCTTTTGGCTTGGTGCAACACGGCGCCACGTTTAATTTTATCGAGCAGACCATTGGCATTCCAACTAAGGATTCGGAGCTCTCTACTCCCAGCCCCTGCTAAGTTCTGCGACCTAGACGGTAGTGACATGTATAGAATAAACAAACAAGATGGGTGGCAGTCGTAGTCCCAGGTACAAATATGGCGAAAGAGCCAGTGGCAATGGCAAGTAACATCAAACAGTTAAAAAAAAAAAACCTTTCCCCTCCCACCCCTCCCAATACCTCAAACCAATAAAAGTATCTGTTGCAGTGAGTTTCGTACCACCGCCCCAACGGGGACAGGGCACAGCCCAACATCGATGGTCCCCATAACACTATCCCAAAAACACACAGTATAGATCTTAAATACTGAGAAGAGAGGAATGGGGGAAAGGCTTCACTTAGGCCCATACTTTATGACATCAGCATAAGGAATAAACAAGTCTCAGCTCTTAGACCACAATACCAACATCATACAGGTGAAATAGAGAGGAAAATAATGAAAAGGAGGCAGAGTTCACCAGCCGATGGGGGCTGCGTAGGGACTACATCTGTGGCTCTCAGTCTCCATGAGGCGACGGTGATGAATGTCATGGCTCCCCGGCCATCCGGGAGCTGGACGCGCCCTGAGAGTATGAGCGGTGCCACAAACGCGATCTCCGACTTGATTTCCCTTTGGGCTTGGGAAGCTGGCGGGTGTCCTCCCCCGAGGACTACTCCGAATCAAAGATTAGGCCGTGATGGGAGTCATACTGGAGTTTACCCAATAATCTGGCCTGTGTAAGGATCGTATCCCGGTTGTGAAAGTTGAGAAGCCGAGCTATAATGGGTCGAGGTCTGGCCCCTGGTGGAGGTCTTTGCATCAAGGCATGGTGCACGTGTTCAGATACACAGCACTTAGATAGTGACGCCTGAGGGATCCAACCCATGATCCATGTAGTAAGCAATTGGTCCACATCCTTGTCTTCACAACCCCCAGGAAAGCGAACGAAGCAGAGGTTATTCCTCCGGGCTCTACCCTCGGCATCCTCTGCCCTAAGTGCCAGACCCTTGGTGATGGATTCCAGAGCGGATACCTTCTTGTGGAGGTATGCAACCGTATCTTCTGTGGTTGATATCTAGGTCTCGGCTTCCGTAATTCTGTCCACCGCCTTGCAGAGATCTTGGCGGATTAGCATCACATCGGACCCCGCCGCCCCAATTTTGGGTTCCAATGTGTCTTGCGACTGCGTTATCGACGCCATCAGCACAGCGTTGTCTGGACCAGGAAATGCTTGACTTGGTGGATCGGCCAACGGTGTCCCAGAGCAGGAATAGCTATCGAGCGTGCTCTGCTTAGAGTTCTGCGGCTTGTCGCGAGTCATGATTAGCAGGGACAGAGGAGCCCACCCAACGTCAGCTGACTCCAAGGGAGGCCAGCAGGCGGTATGTCAGCACCCAGACCGGCCGTCGTGAAGGCAGAAGCGCCGGAGAGGCAGAGAAGGGGAAGGGCTCTCCACAGCAAGAGGGCAATCCAGATATTTTTCACCGACTGGGCAGGCAGAGAAGCAGGCGTGGAGCCAACCAAAACATTAGCCACACCGGGGCCTAGCCCAGCCGCCTCTGCACGTAGGTGACTCCCCAACCCCCTAATGGGTGCCTTTGCTGGGCCGTGACAAGTTTGTTTGTGGGGGTGCTCCACAGGGACCGCGATGAATGTACAATGTCCCCGACACCCACCAGCAACAGCTCCTCCCTATGCCACACGCGGTGAGCGGGGGGCAGGTCCATCACAGGATCGGCAGTAGGAGGCAATTGCACTCCGAGAACAGCGCAGGCTAGTGGTCCACTCCACCCACACAGCCTCACCTCAGAGTCGCAGGGGAGTCTAGGCTTCAAGGCCGCTGACAGTCCCAACAGTTGTGCACATAGAGGGCCCCAGATTAAAGGTCATATCAAGGGGGGCAGCTCTGTGCTCAGCCCAGCGTGACACCCCAGCCTCAGCCAGGACCGGCTTTAGGGCGATGTGACCGGTGCTACTGCACTGGTTGCTGGATTCGTGGGAGTGCTGTGTTTGAAAGTTTTGAAGCACCTGCTGCAGCGTTTCTTTCCCCCGGTAATTACCAGGCCTCACATAAATGTCAAGATAGCTCGTGTGATTAATTATCTTCCTGGAGAGAGATCAGTGTTTTGTAAAGTTGAGGTTTTGACTTAGGTGAAGTTAGTGCAGAGGGTTAATATGCCTGCTGCAAAGAACTTGTATCAAGTAGATTACAGTGTGCGTACGATGTACACAAATCAGCAGGTTACTGCTTTCAAAGAGACATCCTTTTGTTACTTGCAATTTATAACTTAAAGTCCTAATATAGAATAGTGAGCTATTAACTTTCATTCCAGAACTGCATACACTCTGCAATGTATGCATTATTAGAACATTGATTGATGCTGCAAAGAGGGTTAATTTGGCTAGAAATTGATTCTTATTATTAAATAAAACTCCCAACTTTGCTGTTTCTTAGTCGACTCTGAGTTTGTACTTCTCCACACCAAGCACTCTTAAACTATACTGCCTCCCAGTATGGATGACATGTGACTCCTACACTTTCAGTCCTTTGGCTTATGTAACATTTCCTATACACTGATTTACGCACGTATGATTGGTTGTCTCTGTGTAATGTGTGTGTGATGCAAAGTGCTCTGACATGAGTGGGGCTATATAACTAATTCAATGCATCTGAGAGAGTGTGGTTATGGTGACTTGGTCACTGGTAAAGGGTGCTAGTGAGAGAATCCGTGGTGGAGGTGGTTATTGGGGGGGGCGCCAACAAACATTGCCGCACAGGGCGCCACCAGCGGTAAAGCCGGCCCTGACCTCAGCAACAGGCAGAGCAGTACAAGAGGAGGCCCTCTGACAGACAGCGGGTCCAGACAGGAGCACAGCATGTTCAGGGGATATCCAGGGGAAGCCAAAGTAGAGATGAGGCAAGGGGAGGGACACACACTGACCTCGGAAGGAGTCTCCTATTGACAGAAGCAGTCACGCGGCAAAGCCACTGCCCACGGAGGCCGCCGGGCCCAATGTCGCCGATCACCACACCTCTCTACTGCAGCATCCCGCAGCGGAGGCCCGGCCGCAGCCCCGCACAGATAGCTGCTATCTGCCCCCGGGGCGTTTGCTCACAGCCGAGGGAAGAAGAGGCAGGGCGCATTCAAGGGTGGGCAACAGGGAGCACAAAAGCACAGGTGTCATGGTCCGAGGACAGCGTCAGAGTTCAAGCTGGGCTAGCACAATCCCCATCCGGGTCTTTTCTAGGGAGCCTCCGGATGGTAGGCTACAGACTCCCAGCACATGCAGAGCACCAGGCACCCAGGGAGCCGGGCCACAGCAGTGCATGAGCCGACAGTAAGGGTTGGAGCCCATTCCTGGCATGTGACACGTGTCACTCTGTCATGTGGCATATGCCACAGCTTATGTGACATATGCCACAGTTTTTTGACATGGTCTTTCATGATTATCAGTTGATGATTTCCAAAGGACTATATTTCACTCTGCTAAAATAAATAAAATATTTAAAAAAAGAAAAACAAGATAAAAAAAGAATTTCCCTAGCTCGGGTTTGAACCCTTGTCAAAAAGCATTCATAGCCCCTGTCACCTACCACTGTACCATCTGTTTTGGATAGATTTTCTCTGCCCCAAAGCCTTTGTGTCTTGGAAAAAGAGTGATGTCCTTCTTCTTTTTCCTGACGTTTTTCTTTTTACATGCCACAAATCTACACTTGATTTTCGTTATTTATAAACAAAGAGCCCTTCCTTCCTCTCACCCTGGAACTCAGCCCATGCAATTAGTTTTCTTACACAACCATTCCCAAAGTCTCATTTAAAAAATTAAGGGATTTCTTTCATAGCAATCCTTGCCCCCCCTTCCACGTGCCACAGCATGTCACAAATGTCTGACATGCACTGGCTTGACTAAAAAGGCCACAATTCTCCCAGACACTGCTAGGGGTGATTTACAAAAGGGCATCTTTCATTTCGGTAAAATAGAAAAAAAAATAGAAAAGAATATAAAAATCGATTTTCCCCAGCTGGGGTTTGAACCCTTGTCAAAAAGCATTCACAGCCCCTGTCACCTACCACTGTACCATATGTTGTGGATAGATTTTCTCTGCCCCAAAGCCTTTGTGTCTTGGAAAAAGGGTGATGTCCTTCTTCTGTTTCCATGACGTTTTTCTTTTTAAATGCCACAAATCTACACTTGATTTTCGTTATTTATAAGCAAAGAGCCCTTCCTTCCTCTAACCCTGGAACTCAGCCCATGCAATTAGTTTTCTTACACAGCCATTCCCAAAGTCTCATTTCAAAAATTAAGGGATTTCTTTCATAGCAAACCTTGCCCCCCTTCCACGTGCCACAGCATGTCACAAATGTCTGACATGCACTGGCTTGACTAAAAAGGACACACATCTCCCAGACACTGCTAGGGGTGATTTACAAAAGAGCATCTTTCATTTCGGTAAAATAGAAAAATTAAGGTAAATATTATAAAAACAAATTTCTCCTGGTGGGGTTTGAACCATTGTAAAAACATATGCTTTTTCCTCAGTAATGACCAGTGCACCATCTATACCATGATGAAGTATACTACACACAATTGTATTTACACCACACTTTTTCTTCTTCCCATGTGCCACAGCATGTCACACATTTTTTACAGGGATTGGCATGACTTAGGGGGCTCTTGAGAGCCATCGAACAAGATGGGCGTACTGCAGTGAGGCTCTGTTAGCCCAGGACTATAAACCGCCAGAATACTCCTTCCTAAGGTGGCGAAAACTGCCTTTAAACACGTTATGCTCAACGTGACTCACCAGGGAGCTGATGAGACGAGTGTGGACTCGCTGACACCGTCTAAGTGATCACATGCAGCGCATCCCTGTTTTGCGGCCTACGACTGTTCAAGATGGCGGCAAAGATTTGAGCAAACCGGGTCTGCATTGCCTGGCCCTGCTGTACGGAATTGCTGCAGCGAGACCCCGGCTGCACCACTGCCAGGAACCAGGAGCTGCGCAACGCGGAGCTACACTACGGGGAGAGGGCCGCCCGCTGAGTGAGATCGGGACCGGCTGAGGTAGGCTTGCGCCAACGCTAAGGCTGAGCCGGGCTGAGCCCATGCTGCTTCCCCTGAGAGACCTTGGGCCTCAGCTGAGGTGATGGGCCGCTCTGATGTGAGTTGCGAGATTGCTGATGCGGTTGGCTCCCTGATCCCCATTCGCACACTCACCTGGGGCCTGAAGGGGTCGAGAGGAGAACACTGTTGAGACGCGCTGCTAGAAGGGCGCTGATAGACCTGTGCGACCTGTACAGCGCCGGGAGGCGGCGCATGGAATGGTGATGCCTTGATCCTGGGGCGCAGAGCAGCCTTGCTGCCTTGTAATACTCGGTAAGACAGGCTGAAGTGGACATTACCTGCAAAATCCCAAGCAAGACACGCTGCTTTTTGTGGGCCCGGGCCCTCTTCAGCAACACAAGAATCAGGGCCGAGGGTGAAGAGTTGGGCCGTGGCAGAGCCAGGGCTCGCCTAAATAACCGCACAAAGGCACAAACTGGCCTGTATAACCGCCCAAAGGCAAAAACTGGCGCCTGTTGACCTGAGTGGGATCTGCGCACCCTGAGGGACAAGAGGAGCTAGCTGCTGCATCCTGATCTTCCTGAGAGGCATACTGTGCCCGCCCATACCACGGAGAGGGGAAAATCATGGGTCCAACGGATGGCAAACAGGCCAAACTCCAATTCCCGGCCAGGAAAAGCACTACCAATACCAATGAAGACACAGACTCATGCAGGGAAGAGGAAAGCACAGCATCAACTACCCCACAAGACACAGATATAAAAGAACTCACTTGCATCGAGTCCAAAATGGACGCCATGAATATGAAAATGGACTACATCACACAAAGGTTGGAGAAGCATGATGGCCGCATTACCTCTGAGTGCCGTGAACAACTCCAAGAGATGGATAAACTGTTAAAAATTATTGCTGCCAAGACTGAAGACTTGGAGGCGCGTTCACGCAGGAACAACGTGCTTATAGTGGGGAACCCGGAGTCTACCGCAACTGGTTGCATGGAGGTCTGTAGAATGACTGCTGCTTGGGATCTTTGGCGCGGAGGCAATCTCCAGAGTTCTAGTGGTGGATAGAACCCATCGCTCACTTGCAGCCAAACCGCCATGGGGCATAACTCTGCGGCCCATACCGGCGCGGTTACTCAATTACAAGGACCACAACACGGTGCTGAGACTAGCAAGGGAAAAGCAAGAACTGGTTTACGAAGGGAACAAACACTCGATCTACCCAGACTTCAGCACGGCAGTACAAGAAGCACGCAGGAAGTTCCTACCGGTCAAGCGGAAACTCCAGCAAACCAACATACAGTACTTGATGCTCTAGCCCGTCACACTGCGAATCCCCTACCATGGGATGACACACATCTTTAACACCCTGCAACAAGTTTAAGATTTCTTAAAAACTGTTAAGAGACGGTCACCCATAACTCGGGATGGTGATCCCGGCTCCCGACGGACGCCACCTGCTCCTGAAGAAGACTAAGGCCAGGTCATTGTATGGAATTGGTCACCGGCATCACTGGTAAGACTATGCATTCCCTATTTCATTGCTAATCGGTTTGAAAATATGAGCCGGCCCTGGGGGGAATGGCCACACACGGACCCTGATGGAGCCAGCATGGGTGGTGCTGCCGGTACTAATGAAATCGCCAAGCAATAATGACTTCCCGCGCATCCTCGCTCCTGCGAGGTGCGCTGACAGCCTCTCTGGTGCATTCCCCCAGTGGGAATTCCCTGAATGATGTAGTGTGTTGAAGTTATGTTACTAATTGACTCACATGTTAGTATACTGTTTTTACCAGTCTTAGTTTTGTATAAGACACACCTCTTGCACGCTACTAAATTGTCATTAATGAGTCTTTTCTCCTGGAGGTGCCAACATCCATCCTTGCACAATACAGCAGGCAGAACACATAATGGGGGGTTTGGGAGGGATACTATTTACCTACGGGTTTGGGCTACCGGTATGGGAGGGGGACTGTCTTTCTTTTGATACACAGTGCGGTGCTGCACAGATTAATACTGAGCACATACAATTACAAAAGCATAGAGAACGATCCATACAAACTCACCATGGCAGAACACATTGACCCCTCCAGTCCCAGAGAGGACAAGACAGATATAGCGGAGTACACATGGGTCCATGGATATGCATTTACAATTGTGGTGAATAGCGACGCTCTTCCTCCCAATATCACTTCTGAGAAGGGAATAACTCATACCAGTATATCTTGTGTCCTGAAATGCATTCTATTGTCTGTGTCTGGATCTGTGGCAGAATCTGGGGTGGCCACCTCTGGGTTGAGTGGGATAGAATGTGAGATCTGGTTGGTGTCCATACCAACCACCTTTGCCGTAGGCATAGTAGCTTTGTTGAGAGCTTTGATGGGTTCCACAGCCTGGCGCACCCTCCATGGCACCCTGCCCTGACAAAAAGGCCTCTCCAGAATACTCTTTTTAGCGACATTTGGACCTTGTATATAGTCAAGTAGGTGGCACAAAATCTAGACAGTTCCTTAAAAGAGGAGCCCCCGAATAATAGGCTGTCGGCCATTGGGCTGGCTTACGAATTGGATAGATCATTCAGTTTAGGATCTATTCTCATCAGGATAGATCTCTGGCGCTCCGTAGACATGGTGCAGTTGGTGTTTCCTAACATGCAGACTGCTCACTGAGCCCAGCCAATCAGATCGTCAGTACTTACTGGGGAGTTGGACTCTTTGACTTAGTATGCTAAGTCTAAGATCTTAGTCAAGATTCCTGTCAGGTCAAGTAGTTTATCTTGGCACATCCGACATGAGCGATCCAGGCCCTTTTTCAGATCCCTTGCGTATTTTTTCATAAAAGTGACCATGATAGGATCTACCTCTGGTGTGTCTGCAACCTTACCCGCCAGGTCTGGGCGGGGGCACTCCATGTGGAGGCATGCACGTACCTCTTTATCAAAGCTCTGCCATAGATGGGTATGAAGGTATTCCGCAACCCCTGGAGGAGGAACCCACCCTACCGGAGGCAGCCCACCCTCATGCGACAAACTGGCTGCTTTGTTTACTGAGAAATCGAGGCTTAAAAACATTGAACTCACCTCCAAGAAGGAGCTTCTGCCATCTGGGTCTGTCCCACCCCTTGACCTTTTAGAAAACCGCAAACCTATCAGTCTGATCACCAAGAACAATGCATCATGGGGCACCTTTACCCCTTTCGGTGAAAAAGACATCAACAAGATTCTTCAGAATATCAACCCTTCTAACCATTTCAGCGGCCCCTGGCCCTCTTCAAAGAAATCAAGAAAGTTCTCATCCCTACCTGGACAAGGATTGTAAATGCTTCACTGTCACAAAGCATGATCCCAGATTTTCTAAAAGCAGCTCAGGTATCAACGATACAACAGAAAAAACTAACGCAGATAAAGCTGACCTCAATAACTTCCGCCCTATCTCCAACATCCCCACCCTAGCCAAACTCCCAAGAAAAATGCGTACAATCCCAACTTTGTGCTCACATTGAGAATTTCAAACTCCTGAACCAGCATCAATCTGGCTTTTAGAAGGGGCACAGCACTGAATCGGCTCTCACTCACGTTATGGATGACATTTTAAAAATGCTTGACCAAAAGGAATCCTGCCTCCTAATCCTCCTCGACCTTTCCTCCGCATTCGACACGGTCAATCACGACAACTTCCTATCCATTCTGAAGAACAGGATGGGCTTCTCTGATAGGGCATTACAATGGTTCTCGTCGTTCCTCCACCATAGATCACAAAGAGTTAAGGCAAACCACTCTCTCTCCCAGACCTCCCCAGTTCTCATGGGTGTACCCCAAGGGTCCTCCCTATCTCTTATACTCTTCAACCTTTTCCTGGAACCATTAGCAAACTCACTAAATTTCATGAAAATGTTCTTATATATGTATGCGGACGATACACAACTCTATGTGAAAATCTCCCCCCCGGATAACATCATCACACTCGACTCTACCCTATCGTCTACTCAAAATTGGTTAACTGAGAACCATCTCCTACTCAACATCTCAAAAACTGAATTCCTTTGCAACTCTCCTCCGAACCACATCCCCAAAGTCGACCTTTGGATGAATCACCTCACGGCTTTCAACTGCACCCCCCTCATTATAGACTCAGCCAAATCTCTCAGAATCACCCTGGACAAGCACTTGAACATGAATAATCATATCAGCAACATGCGTAGAGGAACAAATCACTTGATGAGGACACTTAGAAATATCAAACTATTCCTTCCACAAACGGATTTCAAGCAGGTGGTTCAAACGCTCGTCTTACCGAAATCAGACTATGGCAGCGCTACGCTCTGTGGCCTTCCCAAATACACCATGGCTCCACTAAGCACATCACTGAATGTTGCGGCCAGACAGGTTACTGGTACCAAACGAAATGTGCACATATCCCCAGTCCTAAAATCTCTGAAGTGGTTGCCCTACGAAGCTCGAATCCAGTTCAAGATTGTCGCTCTGGCGCACCAAGCACTACACTTCAAAACTCCCAGGTACCTAGCGCAAAAACTTGAATTATCCTGTGGGGGAGAGCCTCAAGAAGCACTAACACTTTCCTCTTGAAACCTCGAATCTTTAGGAAAAAGAGAACTTGCCTGCAAGCCTTCTCCGGTGCCGCCCCAAAGATATGGAACTCTCTGCCACCGGAAATACGCAGAATCTCCCTAACGGTTGCTTTCAAACAGGAAGTCAAAAGATTCTTAATGAGCACATTCCTACCTTAATTGGGTTAGGGTCACCTGCACTAGGTCATTGATCCTACAACCATTGGACCATCTTTGGATGATGCTCTTCTTGATCTCATAGTGTGCCCCCCGTTTAGTCCGCTATGTACCTGCTTACTGTATTATGCTACTTTGACCTATTCTTCTTGTAATTATGTGATTTTTTTTGCTTTTATTCCCACTTGAGGTCAATATTGTATGTCTTAACCTCCTTCCATCCTTCTTGTAAAGCGCTCAGATGTCCTTCAGGATACTGTTCGCGCCATATAAAACTTCATAAATAAATAAAAATAAATAAATTGCCTCCCTGAGGTGAATTACTTCGGTGGGCTCGAATTGGAGCACCCGAGGGGTATGGACTGGAGACCATTTCCTCTTTCTGGGTCTTGTCTTCTCACCCTCATCACTGTCCTCAGTGTGGGAAGAGCAGTCTGAGTCTCGGGCCTCTGCAGACTGTGAGCTGTGAGACTGAGAGGACTCTCCCTGTGGGTTGGCGCTATAATAGTGTTCAGTCTCTCTCTTGCTCCTTAGCTGCAGTCTGAGTCCAGGGCCTCTGCAGACTGTGAGCTGTGAGACTGAGAGGACTCTCCCTGTGGGTTGGCGCTATAATCGTGTTCAGTCTGTCTCTTGCTCCTTAGCTGCAGTCTGAGTCTCGGGCCTCTGCAGACTGCGAGCTGTGAGACTGAGAGGACTCTCCCTGTGGGTTGGCGCTATAATAGTGTTCAGTCTGTCTCTTGCTCCTTAGCTGCAGTCTGAGTCTAGGGCCTCTGCAGACTGTGAGCTGTGAGACTGAGAGGACTCTCCCTGTGGGTTGGCGCTATAATAGTGTTCAGTCTGTCTCTTGCTCCTTAGCTGCAGTCTGAGTCTCGGGCCTCTGCAGACTGTGAGCTGTGAGACTGAGAGGACTCTCCCTGTGGGTTGGCGCTATAATAGTGTTCAGTCTGTCTCTTGCTCCTTAGCTGCAGTCTGAGTCCAGGGCCTCTGCAGACTGCGAGCTGTGAGACTGAGAGGACTCTCCCTGTTGGTTGGCGCTATAATAGTGTTCAGTCTGTCTCCTGCTCCTCAGCTGCAGTCTGAGTCTAGGGCCTCTGCAGTCTGTGAGCTGTGAGACTGAGAGGACTCTCCCTGTGGGTTGGCGTTATAATAGTGTTCAGTCTGTCTCTTGCGCCTTAGCTGCAGTCTGAGTCTAGGGCCTCTGCAGACTGTGAGCTGTGAGACTGAGAGGAATCTTCCTGTGGGTTGGCGCTATAATAGTGTTCAGTCTGTCTCTTGCGCCTTATCTGCAGTCTGAGTCTCGGGCCTCTGCAGACTGTGAGCTGTGAGACTGAGAGGACTCTCCCTGTGGGTTGGCGCTATAATAGTGTTCAGTCTGTCTCTTGCGCCTTAGCTGCAGTCTGAGTCTCGGGCCTCTGCATGCTGTGAGCTGCGAGACTGAGAGGACTCTCCCTGTGGGTTGGCGCTATAATAGTGTTCAGTCTGTCTCTTGCGCCTCAGCTGCAGTCTGAGTCTCGGGCCTCTGCAGACTGTGAGCTGTGAGACTGAGAGGACTCTCCCTGTGGGTTGGCGCTATAATAGTGTTCAGTCTGTCTCTTGCGCCTTAGCTGCAGTCTGAGTCTAGGGCCTCTGCAGACTGTGAGCTGTGAGACTGAGAGGACTCTCCCTGTGGGTTGGCGCTATAATAGTGTTCAGTCTGTCTCTTGCTCCTTAGCTGCAGTCTGAGTCTAGGGCCTCTGCAGACTGTGAGCTGTGAGACTGAGAGGACTCTCCCTGTGGGTTGGCGCTATATTAGTGTTCAGTCTCTCTCTTGCGCCTTAGCTGCAGTCTGAGTCTCGGGCCTCTGCAGACTGTGAGCTGTGAGACTGAGAGGACTCTCCCTGTGGGTTGGCGCTATAATAGTGTTCAGTCTGTCTCTTGCTCCTGAGCTGCAGTCTGAGTCTAGGGCCTCTGCATGCTGCGAGCTGTGAGACTGAGAGGACTCTCCCTGTGGGTTGGCGCTATAATAGTGTTCAGTCTGTCTCTTGCTCCTCAGCTGCAGTCTGAGTCTAGGGCCTCTGCACGCTGCGAGCTGTGAGACTGAGAGGACTCTCCCTGTGGGTTGGCGCTATAATAGTGTTCAGTCTGTCTCTTGCTCCTTAGCTGCAGTCTGAGTCTCGGGCCTCTGCAGACTGTGAGCTGTGAGACTGAGAGGACTCTCCCTGTGGGTTGGCGCTATAATCGTGTTCAGTCTGTCTCTTGCTCCTTAGCTGCAGTCTGAGTCTAGGGCCTCTGCACGCTGTGAGCTGTGAGACTGAGAGGACTCTCCCTGTGGGTTGGCGCTATAATAGTGTTCAGTCTGTCTCCTGCTCCTCAGCTGCAGTCTGAGTCTAGGGCCTCTGCAGGCTGTGAGCTGTGAGACTGAGAGGACTCTCCCTGTGGGTTGGCGCTATAATAGTGTTCAGTCTGTCTCTTGCTCCTTAGCTGCAGTCTGAGTCTAGGGCCTCTGCATGCTGCGAGCTGTGAGACTGAGAGGACTCTCCCTGTGGGTTGGCGCTATAATAGTGTTCAGTCTGTCTCTTGCGCCTTAGCTGCAGTCTGAGTCTAGGGCCTCTGCAGACTGTGAGCTGTGAGACTGAGAGGACTCTCCCTGTGGGTTGGCGCTATAATCGTGTTCAGTCTGTCTCTTGCGCCTCAGCTGCAGTCTGAGTCTCGGGCCTCTGCAGACTGTGAGCTGTGAGACTGAGAGGACTCTCCCTGTGGGTTGGCGCTATAATAGTGTTCAGTCTGTCTCTTGCTCCTTAGCTGCAGTGTGAGTCTCGGGCCTCTGCACGCTGTGAGCTGTGAGACTGAGAGGACTCTCCCTGTGGGTTGGCGCTATAATAGTGTTCAGTCTGACTCTTGCGCCTTAGCTGCAGTCTGAGTCTAGGGCCTCTGCACACTGCGAGCTGTGAGACTGAGAGGACTCTCCCTTTGGGTTGGCGCTATAATAGTGTTCAGTCTGTCTCTTGCGCCTTAGCTGCAGTCTGAGTCTCGGGCCTCTGCACGCTGTGAGCTGTGAGACTGAGAGGACTCTCCCTGTGGGTTGGCGCTATAATCGTGTTCAGTCTATCTCTTGCGCCTTAGCTGCAGTCTGAGTCTAGGGCCTCTGCAGACTGTGAGCTGTGAGACTGAGAGGACTCTCCCTGTGGGTTGGCGCTATAATCGTGTTCAGTCTGTCTCTTGCACCTTAGCTGCAGTCTGAGTCCAGGGCCTCTGCAGACTGTGAGCTGTGAGACTGAGAGGACTCTCCCTGTGGGTTGGCGCTATAATCGTGTTTAGTCTGTCTCTTGCTCCTTAGCTGCAGTCTGAGTCTAGGGCCTCTGCATGCTGTGAGCTGTGAGACTGAGAGGACTCTCCCTGTGGGTTGGCGCTATAATAGTGTTCAGTCTGTCTCTTGCTCCTTAGCTGCAGTCTGAGTCTAGGGCCTCTGCAGACTGTGAGCTGTGAGACTGAGAGGACTCTCCCTGTGGGTTGGCGCTATAATAGTGTTCAGTCTGTCTCTTGCGCCTCAGCTGCAGTCTGAGTCTAGGGCCTCTGCACGCTGTGAGCTGTGAGACTGAGAGGACTCTCCCTGTGGGTTGGCGCTATAATCGTGTTCAGTCTGCCTCTTGCTCCTTAACTGCAGTCTGAGTCCAGGGCCTCTGCAGACTGTGAGCTGTGAGACTGAGAGGACTCTCCCTGTGGGTTGGCGCTATAATCGTGTTCAGTCTGCCTCTTGCGCCTTAGCTGCAGTCTGAGTCTAGGGCCTCTGCAGACTGTGAGCTGTGAGACTGAGAGGACTCTCCCTGTGGGTTGGCGTTATAATAGTGTTCAGTCTGTCTCTTGCGCCTCAGCTGCAGTCTGAGTCTAGGGCCTCTGCAGACCGTGAGCTGCAAGACTGAGAGGACTCTCCCTGTGGGTTGGCGCTATAATCGTGTTCAGTCTGTCTCTTGCTCCTTAGCTGCAGTCTGAATCTAGGGCCTCTGCAGACTGTGAGCTGTGAGACTGAGAGGACTCTCCCTGTGGGTTGGCGCTATAATAGTGTTCAGTCTGTCTCTTGCTCCTTAGCTGCAGTCTGAGTCTAGGGCCTCTGCACGCTGTGAGCTGTGAGACTGAGAGGACTCTCCCTGTGGGTTGGCGCTATAATAGTGTTCAGTCTGTCTCTTGCTCCTTAGCTTTAGTCTGAGTCTCGGGCCTCTGCACACTGTGAGCTGTGAGACTGAGAGGACTCTCCCTGTGGGTTGGCGCTATAATAGTGTTCAGTCTGCCTCTTGCGCCTTAGCTGCAGTCTGAGTCTCGGGCCTCTGCATGCTGTGGGCTGTGAGACTGAGAGGACTCTCCCTGTGGGTTGGCGCTATAATAGTGTTCAGTCTGTCTCTTGCTCCTTAGCTGCAGTCTGAGTCTCGGGCCTCTGCAGACTGTGAGCTGTGAGACTGAGAGGACTCTCCCTGTGGGTTGGCGCTATAATCGTGTTCAGTCTGTCTCTTGCGCCTCAGCTTTTCAAAAGCCTCTCCGTGTACCTCTGGCTGTGATTTACTCTTGACTTTGTTCTTTGTTGATGGGCCCACCTCATTGTTGGCCGGAGGAAGTTGGGGTTGCCAGCCTTGTTAGCATGCAAACTCACACAGCTGCCCCGTGAAGGGACCTAGTGCCCGTACCAGGGGCTTAATCACAGATCGCTGTACACTGCATTCCAGTGCATGCACAATATCCAGCTCTAGCTGGTCATCACCTTCTTCATGGTAGTTGATTGCCGCCACCATATAGGGCTCCCATTGTGCAATTCTCTCTGCATGCACACACAATTTACTGGGAGTTGAGAGAGTAAGGGGGGAGTGGAAAAAACCCTGCCAGGCCAAGGATTGTGCCTTAATTTAAATGTGGAGGGAGCTGCCTGCTCCAAAAAACCCACTCTATTCAGAGCCTATGCAAATGTATATAGCCCTGCACACACTTGCGAGAAAGGGCTCAGGGGGAGCATTCACCCTGCCACCACATACAGAGCCATGTCACGTTATATGTAGAAAAAGCCAGCAAACGCTCTGATCAATATCCCTGAGCATCGCATTCGATTTTTGCACATGCGTGTTGTGTGGTCCTTGTTTACAAGTAAAAGATGCTGCGCACATCAGCGAGACGTGCGCTGTCCTCTCCCCGCTCCACTGAGGCAGCAAGCAGCGTCGGAGTCCGACCGCCGTAAGTGTTCAAAAAATGAAGGCAGAGTCCCAGAGCTGTAGCGCACGCAGTGGGTGATTGGTACCCTTACCACTCCTGCCCTCATAGTACCGCAACACGTAGAAAGCATGACATTCACAGCAAATAGATGTATGAAATACCTATAATTACGGCATAACCAGCATATAGAAAAGAAACATTCTACGCAATAGAGATATGAGATATCTATTATTATGGCAGTACAAGCATAAATAATTAAACTGCACTTATCTGGCTGTGAAGCAGCAAAGAAAGAGGACACACAATGGTGACGTGTACAGTTATATGGGTAGCTCATATATAATTGGAGCATGTGACATGGGAGGTGCAGGGAAACATGGGTTATGTAGTTTGTGTTTTACTTTATTGTGAATGGCTGCTGAAATTAGTAGTAAAGAAATGAGAAGCATAATCAGAGCTTCCGGTCATGACATAGAATTTGTGGCAGAGAAATACAAGAGGGACGGCAACACTCCTTCCATGACAAAATGGCTTTGGGCCAAAACATTCTTTTAGGACAATAGATGGTACAGTGGTACCTTTTAGTGAGTATGAGAGCTTTTCAACAAATGTTCAAACCCCAGCTGTGAAAATTCGATTTTTATATACTTTTCTATGTTTTTCTATTTTACCCAAATGAAAAATGTCACTATGTAAATCACCCCTATCAGTGTCTGGGAGATTTGTGTCCTTTTTAGTCAAGCCAGTGCATGTCAGACATTTGTGACATGCTGTGGCACGTGGAAGGGGGGCAAGGTTTGCTATGAAAAAAATCCCTTAATTTTTGAAATGAGACTTTGGGAATGGTTGTGTAAGAAAACTAATTGCATGGGCTGAGTTCCAGGGTGAGAGGAAGGAAGGGCTCTTTGTTTATAAATAACGAAAATCAAGTGTAGATTTGTGGCATGTAAAAAGAAAATTGTCATGGAAACAGAAGAAGGACATCACCCTGTTTCCAAGACACAAAGGCTTTGGGACAGAGAAAATCTACCCAGAACAGATGGTACAGTGGTAGATGACAGGGGCTGTGAATGCTATTTGACAAGGGTTCAAGCCCCATAGCTTATGTATTTGAAATTTGCTATTATGTTTTTGTTAATTTAACCCAGATGGAAGATATATCTTTAAACTATTCCACTAGCACTTCTGGAGGGTTTATAACACAATTATACCTCAAACAACATACCCACAAAATGTGGCATGCTGTGGCATATGCCATGGCATATGCCACATGTCAGACTTGGGCTCCAACCCCTTCTCTCTGAGCCGAGGCAGCAGGCTCCAACCAGGGTGAGGGCTCTGCCAATGGGCCGCAGCAGCGTCAATTCGGGCTCCGATTGCTGCTCCGAGATGGTGGCACAATCGGGCACAGCGTAGGGAGATCCAGGGGAAAAAAGGGAGCTGATGGAATAAGATGATAGTCGGATATGAAGATGTGCCTTCGGAGCTCGTCTAAAGCGCGTCCGCCATGTCGGACCGCTTGGCCACACCCCATAGCTAACGCATTTGATTTAAATTTGACAGTTTTGTACTTTTGCTTCAGATACCTTTTGTGGTTGTATAGGCACTGCTAATATGTTTGTGATAGGTTAGACGGAATCTTGAATCCGTGCCAATGTTCTGTGATTTCATTTTGTGTTCGGATTCTTTGGTCCTTTGACTTTAATTGTTGCAGTGACATTGCTGCTTGGAAAAAAAATCAGTTATTTTGCTTGTGTTGTGAAGTAAGGGAAAACAGTTATTGCAAATTTGATAACTCCGATGTCTATGCTGTAAATGCTCTGTACAGTGGCTATGTCACACATGTTGGATAGCTTTACCCTTTGTAGTTCTCTTTTATGTTTGTCATTGTGCTTAGAACAGAGCAATATGCAGCGCATTATTTAATGAATTCCATTTCAAAAGACTTGTTAGTGTAGCCGAGAATGGGATTTGGTACCCATCAAATGCTAGGTTTGTAGTGGCTCAAACACGAAAGCAAGTGCCAGATCGTGAGAAAATAAAATGAACATATTTCTGGTTGGGGGATATTTAAGTTATATACAATATAATCCTGAGAGGAAATTGAACTTGTGGTGCCATCTGAAAATGCACTGTTCAAAGACTTGACTCAATATTAGCAATGAAAACACTTATCTCGTAAATCTAACTAGAGTACATTGTATCAGCCGAGAGATGCACGTGCATGGGTCTGTGCACATGCACAGTTTTCTCAAGGATTACCCAGACAGCGAGGAAGAGGAGGAGGGCCTCCCGGGGACACCGCAGTACAGTTAAGTGGTTTTTAATTACATTTTTATTAATGTGGAAGTCATTGTAAATAGGGGGGGAGGCGGGTGGTGGAGCGGAGTTCCACGGAGTTTGTTCGCAACTCCGTGGACCTCCGCTTCACCCATTACGCCCAGGGTTACAAATATGTGCTTTTCATGCCAAGCCAACTGCCCAAGTGAAGTATCACCCTATTTTAGTTTGTGTTGTCCCCTTTCTCAAATTTGCTTTGCCCTGACATGTAGCCGCTAGCCCACAAATTTGTCAGAGGTGTTAATCATGGTGAGTTCCACTAGATGATGAGGTACGTGTAGCATCCATTGATGCAGACAACATGCTGCTCTATATTCAGTCTATCGGCAGGGACGTTCCAGAAATTCCTGTGACACAATCAGATTTGTAGTCTGGGTCGAGTTTGCTTGTTAACTGGGCCAATGTGTTGTGTTTTTGCCCTCTGTGTGGATTATCCTCCACAAGAGGTGATGATGGATAAGTCGAGTGTGATGCGTGGCTGCCTTCATGTTTTTTTTTCATTTCATGGATCTGTAACTGAATGATGCCAACTGTCTCACTGTGTGAATGTTACCAGGACCATATCCTCATAACGTCCACAGATAGTTTCTATGAGCAATCCTCCAGTTACAGGGCACAGCTGTATTTCACTTCCTGAGGAGATACCGCTCCCCTGCATCTTGTGTTTTTGCCATCATCATACAGCGGCTGTGCCTGATGCCACCTCCAGGGAGTTGGGCACCATGCTGCGAGGGTTGATATGCAATAGTGGCATTATAAGGGTTGCTCAGTGTAGGCTGCCTCTGCCAGAGCGAGGGCCATCATGGCTGTGCATTTTAAAAGGAATGTTCTGTGGCAGGACCCCTGCAAGGGTCAGTGTTGTTTGTTTGGTAGGCAGTTGTACAAAGTGAGGAGATTCTCAAAATGTAGGGCCCATGAAACTGCGGGATCAATGTTGCTCCATGAAGCACAGCTCCCCTGTGCGGCCGACAGCCTGATGAAAGTGTTTTTTGGAGTATTGGGTCTGTGGCTACTGAGGGACAAGATCCCATACTCTCTGTCTTTTATTCTGCATGTCCTGACTTATTTCCATTGAAGCATTGTTGTGAAGGACTGACAGCATGGAGAAACACTGGATGGAGTTCAGTCGGGGACCTATTTAGGGTCTGGGAGCACATTATCTTTGTCCAGTTGCTGGAGGATCCTAAATTGCAGGGGTCCATTTCTTGGCGCATGGCACACTGATGGCTGAGATGGGACACATGTGGAGAGTGACAGACAATGATTTGGCGCAACAGACCCTAAATCACAGCCTGCGCGTCATGGGTGGAGTTCAGTGACTGGTGATCCTATTTATTGATGTGTTTGGACGGCTGTGTGTTGGACCCACAAATGTGTTTAGCACGCATGCAGGTTCCAAGCAGTCCATGCAACGCAAGTCTTAATCACAACGATTTGTGTGTTGTCAAACCATGTATGGTAAACACATTTCCGTGGTTAAGAGATTCACACCGAACCCCTCCCACCACCCCTGAAAACTACCCCAAACACCCCCCACCCCTTATAACTACCCCAACCTCCCACCACCCCTTAAAACTACCCTGCACATCCATCACCCATTAAAACTAACACAAACACCCACCACCCCTTAAAACTACCCAGAACACTCACCACCTCTGACAACTACCCCGAACCCTATCACCCCTAAAATCTTCTCTGAATCCCCACCATCCCTAAAAACTACCACAAACCCCCACCACCCCTAAAAACTAACACAAACCTCCACCACCCCTGAAAACTATCCCAAACCCCCATTGTACCCCTGAAAACTACCCCAAACTCCCACCACCACTAAAAACTACCCCAAACACCCCCACTCCATAAAACTACCCCAAACCCCCAATAATTACCCTGAACCCTCCCTCGAATACTACCCCATACCCCGACCATACCTGAAAACTATCCAGAATCCCCACCACCCCCTAAGATTACCCCAACCCGCTTACCCCTAAAAACTACCCTGAACCACCACCATCCCATAAAACTACCCAATCCACCCATACCAGGCCCCATCCTCACTTACCTGTCTGAGTCTGCTTCCTGATGCTTCTCTTTCAAGTCCCCGCACATTCTGAACACTAGAGCGCATGTGCCTGAACTACACATATGTGTGACTAAGGCCAATTCGGTGTTCAGGCAAACGTGATAATGCTTGCGGGGTTTCTGGAACTTAAGGCTCTGGCTGTGTAGTTCCCGATGTTTCCCGTTTGGACCCATGAAGACCAACCCACGGTCACCTGGTTCAAAAATATTTTCACCTCACCTGAAGGCCTTGAACTGGATTCCTCTTGAAGACAGAATCCAGCTCAAGCTGGCCTGCATCACTCACAAAGCCTTGTACACGAACTCCCCAGCATATCTCGCCCAGAAAATTGTGATATTTGGGAGATCTACAAACTCCCGGTCTGCCAGAGAACGTGTGCTCAAAGCACCCTGCTTCCGCAAAAAAAAAACATATAAACCGAGCGTTCTCTGGGGCTGCACCAAGAATCTGGAACTCACTACCCACCTCCATCAGAAGAAAACCTTCTCTGTCACTCTTCAAAAAGGAAGCAAAAACCTTCCTAATGAGCGAATTCATCCAATAACTCTCCTTCTTTGAGCATACCGCCTTTTTCATGGCTTTGTTTCTGTGCATAATCTCCCTCACTGCTTGTCCCTCTCCGTGTACCCATTCTCACTCCTCTGAATGTTCTTCCGGTTCTCTTTGCCTTTCACTATCACTTGTATACATTTGCTGGTTTCCTCTTTTTATCGATGACATGTCGCTCGCTGATTTTGGTACTGTAATGTTTATTGTACATAACTCTGGCTTTGTCCTACTGTAGTCAATTCTCTAACCCCCTTCCTTGTATTTTGCCTTTGCTTTTCATGTACGTAATGTGTTTATCCCTGTAAAGCGCTCTCATACCCTAACAGGTCAAGTTCATGCTAACTAAAACCTCAAATAAATAAATAAAAACCTGCTCACTAGCTATTGGACACTGATATATTAAAAGTCCTCCACAGGCGAGGAGTGCGAATAGACTAGGCACTACAGCTGTACAGTATGTTATGATGCTAAACTCCATTCCAATCAATTTAACATCCGGCACAGGGCATGTCGCACCTCAGCTATCCCACCCAGAATGGTTGTGTCATGCCCTCTGTGCACATGACATAATGCACCTATTTTGTAATTGCTACATATGTTCTGGATATGGCTGTATGCTGCAAACCTGTGTTGCAGATATACTTGGCACAGTGAGGGGACGGTTCAAACTCCTTCCATTGGAGTGGATGGAGAGAGGGATATTCCTGCAGATGATGTTTTTGAAGTTATCCAATGAAAGGATGGATTTATAAATGCTCATCACACACCTGGCCATTTTCATGTATTGTTAGGCTACTGCAGCCCCAACACTGCCACAATATGTGCAGCAACTCACTAATTGTGGAGGGCGGAGGCTACTGCGCAGCACAGGGAGTGAGTTGTGTGCCTTCAGAAGATTGGAATAGGTAAGCTTTTGGACAATGTGTTACCTGAAGAGAAACAGTTTGGGTGTAGGAATTTGTAGGGTAAAGGTCAGAGACATGTGGTCATGGACCTATAAGAGGTGTTCCGGACATGGCTAGATGAGGCAGCTGCTCTGTCATGTGAGGCAGACTGTCTGCATGACATTTCCTCCTTTGTCCATGTGTAGACGTGTCTTTTTGAGTTCACATATGCTACAATGTCAACTGTTGACAATGGCTATTGTCTTAGAGGCCTCAGTCTCAACCCCCATGTGTGGACTGTGATGTATGTGGGTTGCTGACCTTCTAAATGCACATGGTCCCTCTGTGCTGTTCTATCTTGTCATGTTTATCGTGTTGTTCAATTTTGTACCATACGCTCCTGTTGTAGTATGCTTGGCTCATTGATGAATTTTTGTTCCGCCTATCTGACTAGATCTGGATTTACTGATTAATAAAGATGATTTACTATCCATCCCAAATTGTGTCCAGGGCATGGTAATGAGCTGATAGTGAGGTTTTTGTTTTGATATGGAAATGTCTTTTGACTTGTGTGCAGGGACGTTCATTGTACCATATGCCAGCAAATGTATTTCCCTCTGTCTGTCTTTTGTATGTGATACATTTTCTTAGTTTGGAAATGTGTGTCTTTCTTCATCCATTGTTTTGGATGATGAACCATCCTTTGTGTACTTGAAGATTTGATGCCTGCTCCGTGTGGACTGTATCATGTTGTCCCTTTTTGGAGTGCTGTGACTCCAAGTGGGATATTCTGATTCTCTGTCCTGACTGTTCAGGTAGGTATCCTATCCCATGCCCTGCTAGCTGACCTGAGTGAACCGTGGTGGGTGAATGGCACGGGTCCACCAGGGGCATGTAAACCTGGCCTGGCAAAGCATAGGGGGCCGCAAGATAGTTGTGTCCCAATGTATTCGAGTGTGGTGTGCGTGCTATCAGACCTGTGCGCATGGTAAGGATTGGTTGTAAGAGATTCATCTGTCTGAGTCTGGATCTGTGCTGGATCCTTCCCATGTTGTTATTCCTGACACATCCAACATCTCATTCTGGCTGTGTCTCCCTATGATGAACTGGGTACATGCCCTGCGGTGTGGTGGATGTAGGCTTTGGTGGATACCTGCTCAGACACGGCTATACTCCTCAGGACACATGATGTGGGACTGTGTAATTGGGCTGATGGGGGAGTGGCAGTCCAGGTTGGACTGTACTAGTCAATTTGTTGTTTCTAGACTTGTATTGATCTGTCAACAATTGGTGCATCAGGTAAAGTTAGGTGTGAGAGACAAAATTCAAGCTGGGTCTAGGTTTTCCATCTGATTGGGTGGATGTATTGTCTTGCTACTTGGTAGATCAGCTATAGGATTGGACTTCACTTTCCTGTGTGATTTATACATGTTGCTGTTTTGTTTGAAGCTCTCCAGAGTAGATAATGTGCTCTGCTATGTTTTGAAAATGGCAAGGTAATTATGACAAATGGTGTCACTTCCCGCAATGTTATTTCCTATGACATCAGGGGCCAGATGTACGATCATAGCATTTTGCGTCAAATTGCGAGTTACAATTTGCGACTTGCAAAATGCTATGTATAACAGTGTCTGAGACACTGTTTGCGATTCACAATAGGGTCGCAAATTGCATGCCTCATGAATATTAATGAGGCAGTCGCAATTTGCGACCCCATTGGGAATGGCTAGCACTCCCAGGGATGGTGGTCTGTTGGGGTCATCAGACCACCATGTCTTGGACTGCTTTTAAATATAGCAGTTTTTCAAATAATATGCAGCCCGTTTTCCTTAAAGGAAAATGTGATGCATTTAAAAAATAAAAGAGAAACTTTTAAGTTTAATTGCGCATCTTCTGAAAAGGGTGGTAAACTGCTAATGTTTTGCAACCACAATTACGGTCACAAAACATTCATACAATGGTTTTGGAGTCGCTATCAGGAAGGGTCACCCTTGGAATGCCCCTTCCTAATAGCGAGTCGCTAACCCTATTTTGTGAGTCGCTAATTTATTGGTTGGTACATGGGCCACACGTTTTTTGTGGTCGCAAACAGGTCTAAAACCCTTTTGCAAATGCAAGAAATGGTCGTACATCTGGCCCGAGATGTTCTTGTATTTGTATGTGCTTCAGACATTAGGATTTTGCCTGTGAAACTGATACATCTAGGTGCGGGCATGGTGCCAGTGAATATGTCTCTATGAACATACCTTTGTGAGTACATTGAAGTTCTGTTGCTCTGTAATGTTTCATTGTGTGTTGTGGTGTACTCATGTATTCACTTTGTGATACATGCATATGTGGCTATGGCCATTCCTGTGTCAACGTACACTGTGTGTTTCTCCCAGTATTTGTGGTCTGAATGTACCTACCTGATACGGACATTCCCTCATTTGACATACACAACATGCTACGGAACCAGGGTGGTATTGGGATCACAATTAGGCTTGGGCACTCCAAAACAAAGTGGCCCACATTCCGTGATCATCCCTTTCATTATAGCCTCAGGGCATTTACTTGGCAAGGGAGGTGTCAAAAAGCACACTGCTGCAGATCAAGGGGGTGGGGGGCTGAATGAGAATGGCCAAATAAAACTTGTCTCCCTGCGAGGCCCCTGCATACAACCCACCCTCCCTGCACCTGCCATGATCTAATAGGGATGGCTCGGCAGGAGCGATAACACTGCTTCTGGCAGGGCATACGAGGCAAGGCGCCAAGATGGGAATGACTTAAAGGCTGGCCCCAGCCTCAATTTACAACACGACTGGGGAGCGAACAAGATACTGGCACCACATTGAAGTGCCCTGGTGGGGACTGGGTAAGTAAGTCAATATCTTGGGGTACTTTACAGAAGCCCCACAAAAATGGCCCACAGATGACCATGGGGCACCAGCCCAATGATCAATGTCCGATTGCCCGCATTCCCAATCTGAGCCTATACGGAACACTTTCTAGTAGAACGCAACACCCATGGGGCTCAAAGGGCTCCAGCCTCCCTCGCTGTGTGTGTCAGCCTGGGCTGAGGCAGCTTCCAAACACACATACAGACAGCTCTTCAGCTGCTGTGGGTGCTGGGTGTGGCGTCTTATCGCAGTAGCACCCGAGTATTTCACAGGTCTTTAAAAGACCATTTACTTGAAGACAAGGCTTTGTTGTTTCTTCACCCATTCCTAGAGCCCCTGCATCTCCGCTCGGCCTATTCCTTAAAGCTGCAAATTACTTTTGATGCCACAGTGTGAGAATGCATTTCCTGAAAATTAACATTAGGCTTTTTTTTTGCATTTTTATACAGCTCGAACTCAACCTAAACTTATTGAGGTACTTTACATGAGCACCAGTTAGATTATTAAAGGACACATTGCTGGAAGTATTAGGCCCCCCCCAACAAAATTTAGATCTCGTTTCGCCCCTGCTTTTTACTGTATTGTCTTTCATCGGGTAGTTTTGGTATCCTGTAGGTATAGGTGTCTAATTTACTTTCAGCGATGACTGCGACAGTGGGGGTTGTAATATTCATCGTATTTGTACAGTAAAGGGGTGACATGGGCAATGGAATGCATAGCTGCACAGTCTCAGTTTTAGGGATCATGTTGTGATGAAATTCGGAGTTGAAATAGTCCTCTTACGACTACTCAGAGGAGGTGGTTGGTCCGACAGATTCAGCGCATCTTAAGTCCGTATCGTAATAGGGCGGACAGATTCGGACTCGGAAGTGGCTCCGAACAGCTCCATTCGGCGTTTCCCAAGACTTCTCGTCAGAATATCTAGTCGGCTTCAGAGTACTGAGTCGGTCGGTAAGCAATGGGTTTTGGGCATCATAATGCGTCGGTCTTGAAAACCGCACCCGAAAACAAGTAGGCCGGACGATCCGACTCCGATGGATTCTTGGATGCTTATCTGACCAACATCGTAATCAGCCACTAAGTACAAAAACTTTAGTATAAGGGTGTTGTTTTGTTTGATAGAGGGCATGCACCAGTATTTATTTATAATTTTATCTGATTTATCAATGTTATTGTGGTAGGTGGCCTGCAGTTTGTCAGTAGGAGCCTGGTTATATTTGTACATTTAATTTTCTTCTTTTGTAAAAGAACAATATTGCACAGTTGAGTACATTTAATCCATGTTTGTTTAAATTAGCTTTCTTTATTTACTATGTGGCCTAGTCTGCCAAGGGGCAATCCAGTAGACCCAGGCCAGTGCCAGTCTTGGGTGCCTGAAAAAACAGTTTCTGTGGTATATATTGTTTTAAAACATTATTTAGGGCTGGGATGATATTGGTTTGAATTAAACATGTGTTTTTATTTTTTGTATTTTCATTTTTTGTGGGAAATATGTATTGCCTTGGGAGAATGTGTGTTGCTGTAAAAATTTTAAAGCTCAGTTAATTTTCATTTTTGGCATTGCTGAATTAATAGTAGTATTTGCTTCAGTGTTAGCATGCCTCCTTTGTCGGTCCAGTGTGTTTGTGTGTGTTTGCCATAAGCCATCATTAATTTGTCTTTGTTCTCCATTACTTTTGGCCGGGGGCCATTTTGTGGAGTGTTTGTCCATAGGCCTGAATGCGCTCTCTTTGTTCCTCATGCCTCCTTGCTCAGTGTTGTAGTTTGACCATGTGGCGCTGGCTGACAGCCATTTTGTGCATCCAGCCAGTGTGCCTTTGCCATCAGCTTGCATGTGTTCTTTGTTCCCCATGCCTCCTTGCTTAGTGTTGTTGTTTGACCATGTGGCACTGGCTCTGCATCCAGCCAGTGTGCCTTTGCCATCAGCTTGCATGGATGGATGTGAGATATCAGTTTAATATTATGCTTGAGGATCTTTGTAGCGTATGTATATTAAGAATATGATGAACAGTGCTTATATATTGCATGCATACTTTGCATTCTTTTTGCACCTCCAATAGGTTTCTTTTTATCCTCCAATATAAATATTGCCAACTATTCCATGTTTTTAATATTAATTTATATTTTGTTGGTTTTTATTGTTTTATTTTCATTTTGCTATTCTTTATTTTTTTTTATTTCATGTGTATTTTATAATGTTATTCTTTTTTTTATGTTTTTTAATGTTGTTACTTTATTTTGTCTCAGACGATCGATTCATCCATCCATCAAAGGCCACAGCAGAACAACAGCTTTTTTATATATAATTCCATTTCCTCCTGGATATCCTGGCTGCGGAGCACTTTAGACAACATCAGCATCATTCATTTGTGTGATGATGGTTATTCCATTTCCCCCTGACTACATTGCCTGTCATTGACGCACACTAACCTCCATTTACCCATGCACTTCCCTGAGTGCCACAGGTGTATCCTTTAGAATATAGGGACATAAAAGAAAGAGCTCTATCTGTGGCTTGAATTTAAATGGGTTATTACCTAAGTAACCAGCCATACTAATATTCAATTTGTCTGTACTGATTCAAACTACAACTATGCCACGTTTTACTAAATGTTTATCTGTGCTTGTTTGCTTTCAGGTGCCCAAGAGAAGAGACATCACCCACAGTATTGACAAACAGAAGGCCTGCACAGTGATTTAACACTGCAATCCTCGTACCTCTTCCGCTGGTGCAGCTTAGTGCAAATGACAACTGAGATTTTTTTAAATGGCCCCAAAGAAAGATGCTTCCAAGAAAGTGGTCAATGAGAAGGAGCAGCTTCCCACCAGTGGTGTGCTGCCCAAAACATTTTTTTAACCAAGTTGTGTGCCTATCATACCAGCCTGAGGGGAGCAAACTGAGAGAAGCACTCCTGCATCAACAGCAGCACCCCAACCTAAGCCCAAGACCATGACTATCCCTGAGGCGGCCACTGCAATCATGGCCACCCAGTCAGGCTGTGACACTAGAATTGATTTGTCCCTTTCACAAAGTAATACCCAATTGTTTAAGGAAACAGAACAAAGTGGACAGCAGCCGCAGCCAGCAATAGTACATTTTCCTGATGTTGGAGCAGAACAGGAGGTTGAGCTTGCTTGCGAGGCAGAACCTCCTCTTTTAGAATCACTGGCTCCCAGATCTTCAGCAAGTAAAAAAAGGGTACAATTCCACCATCTTCTCCAAGCACCACTTCTGATGATGATGAAAGGGACCAGGCCTGGGCGGAGTTCGCTGAGTTGTGCTACGTGGAATTCCACAGAGTGACTAAAAATCTCCATCATGCTACTTGGAGCTCCATGGGTGGACAGAGCTTCCCGGCGCGCCCGTTTTTTGTGCAAAACACAACGAGGATTACATTTTTGTTTTCCAAATTGTGCATAAATGACACCATGAGGATCACAAGGGGTCGGCCATCTTGTTTTTCTGTTCTGTTAATGGTGCTGGGCCTTATTTTCAATCTCTTTGTTGTCTTTGTAATCCTCCCCCCTCTTAATTTATCAACTTCTTATTTCTATTTATTGTATGCTTTTCTGTCTTTGTCATTAATGTTTTTTGTAAAAAATGGACTTTTTGTATTTGTTTTTATTTTTCCTCTTCCTTATTTCTTCTTTCCTTTCTTTTCTAGTCTTTACCCCACCCAGTGCCAATGCAGAGCATGGTAGGCCTCCTCCCAGGTGTGCAGCCCCGGTTGATCTTCAGCGAGGAGGAGGTGACGCACTAGTCTTTTTTTGCAGCACCACCTCCCGGCCATGCTAGCAGGCCAGAAAGTGGATACCCCCTGCCGGAGTTTTGGTTGCACAGATGATAGGGAAAGTGATGCACTGCACTACAGGGAAAGGAACGGGCTATATAGATTGTATCTGGCACAATCAAAGTGTTTAGCATATGCCAAACTTGACATCAAATCATGCACTTGCATGTGTGTGGGAGTCTTCATTCATTTACCTGTGTTTACACTCATTTTTTAATTGTGCATTCAAGGATTTTAAGAGCACCAGTAAGTTAAACTTTTAATCATATTTCTTGAATACATAACATTTTTTCTCTCTATGCTACATCAAATTGGCGAGTGTCTTGTTGTCACACTTTAGTGACTATGGCTACTAATGGTTTATTAAATCTTACTCCTCCTCAACCCTTTTTACCCTCTTCTGCAGACAATGCAGTGAAGTGGCAAGAGTGGAAAGAGTAATTTCTTAATTACATTTCCACCTTGTATGAAGACGATGATTTGACACCTTTTAAACAAAAGAAAATATTGCTTCATTCTTTAGGTCCTGTGGAGTTAAAGGTGTACAACCGCATTACTAAAAACACTTTTTGGTTGAAATGTCTTCTTATAAGCCTTGGTCGATTTGGGTGCATGTTATGCCCCTATTGTGTGTGTAGGTATTGACCATTATAAATTCTTGCACAGGAAGCAGTCCAAGGATGAGACAGTGGAGGAGTATGTGTCCGATTTAAAGATTGTTGCTTTGACGTGCCGTTTTGGCACCTTGCATGACAAACTTATTAGAGATCAAATTGTTATGCATGCTGCTAATGGTTTTAGGTGATGATTTTTCCACATCTCGATATTTCTCGAAAAGGTTTCACCAGGGAACCAATTGCTTTGTAAGGGTTTCAAGAAATTGAATTTCCAAATTAAGAACAATTTGGCATTATGCAAGTTATACGTTTCCAAAGCTGGTCCTTCTGATTCAGGATGATGGGACCAAGGAAAACTTTGTATTATTTTGGATACCAGTGGTATAGAACCACTTCTTGGAGTTTGTTTCGATTCGAGTCATGACACCAATGTTTATAAATATTTTCCCAATGTGTTTTCGGATCAAGTGGATGCACTTAAAGGTTTCCAGCATAAAATTATTTTGAAGGAAGGTGCCACACCATGTATACACAAAGTCAGGAATATTCCCTAAGGGATCAGAGATAAAGTCTCAAAGAGCTGGATAAACTTCAGGTTGAAGGCATTATAGAAAGCTTAGAGTCGTCTGATTGGATCGCACCATTAGTGATAGTACGACAGGCCAATGGAAAAATTAGACTGTGTGTAGACCTTAGAGATGATAGATAAGAACATTCTGGTTGACCAATTTCTGCTCCCTAAGATAAGTGTGATGTCTATCAGCAAGAGAGCGAAATGCGTATCATCAGGTCCTTTTCACCATGATAGTTGCAGGTTAACTGCATTCATTACACCATTTGGGTGTTTTCAATTTGTTGTGTACCCTTTGGTCTGGCGACCATGGCTGCCATGTTCCACCAGTTAAAGTTCAAATTGTTTAAACATGTTAAGAAAGTAGTTTTCTTCCAGGATGACATCTTAGTCATGGGAAAACCGAGGAATACAACATGAAACTCAGGGAGGTTTTAGAAATCCTTAGTGAAAAGAGATTTACGGCGCAATATTCCAAGTGCAATTATCACTTAATTAGGCCATGAAATATTTGACAGAGGGGTGCAACCGAAGGCATCTTTAGTTGAGGCAATTAAAGAAGCTCCCACACCTACCAGTAAGGATGAAATCAGAACTTTTTAAGGCATTGCAGAATTGTATTCTAAATTTGTCCTGACTTTTTCTAGTAAAACTTTTCTGATCAGACCTCTTTTGAAAGATAAATGCGCTTTCCATAGGTCTGAAGAATGTCAACAGGCATTTCAGATTGTGAAAAATGACATTAATGCTGCCCCAGCGTTACAGGGTTTTAATCCTGTTCTGAGGAGTATTGTCACAACGGACGCCGACTGTAAAGGGTTAGACGCTGTTCTCACACATATTGATACAAGTGGAAACAAAAGTGTTATCGCTTTTGCTTACCGCTCCATTAGCCCTACAAAAGTGAAGTATTCAGTTATTGAAAAGGAGGCACTTGCATGTGTGTGGGGTTTGAAACATTTCAGGTCTTACATCTGGGTTTGCATTTCACCCTTAGGAGCGATTACAAGTCCCTAACTAAAGTTCTTAGCACAAAGGGTTTGATCACTATTTCTCCTAGATTGGCTTGCATGTCCATCACACTTTGGACTATAATTATGATGCTTGTTATGTACCTGGAGAAAAGAACAAAACGGCAGATTATTTGAGCAGGCTACCTTTGAAAGTGACTAACCAACCCTTAGAGGAGTTTGGGAATTTTTGTGTAGCTAAAGTCAACGAAGGCATTATAGAAAATGAGTGGGTGGAAGCCACTGTAAAGGATTATGGGCTGCAAAAGATTTGTAAATGGACTGGGGACGGTTGCCCATCCAAATGTGAGTTGAGTAGTGAATACAGACTTTTTGGGGAATTGAAACATCAATTGTCACTTGAGGAAGGAAAAGTCCTACATGCTGGAAGAGTGATTCCTCCTGATTCCTTCAAAAATAAAATATGCAAATTATGTCAGTCATGAGGGACATTTGGGAACTGCATAGTACATAAAACTACCTCTTTTTATCATCCAGCATGAAACGAGGCAGTGGTACGCTTTAACAGAGTGGTAAAGAATACTGTTCAGGTGGCGAATGAAGCCATCTCTCATGGTTTTAGGAAGTGTGGTGCACTGTGTGTACCTTGCAATTCTACTGGACTTAGCCCATTTGTACTCATGAGAGGCAGGCTGCCAGGCACCAAAGACAGTGTGAGGTGGATGCATTGCTGTAGGAGAAATGAATGGACCCCTGCCACAGTCAAAGAAGGTGTGACAAAACCACAGCCCTGTTTCTTGCTTTCTGTCCCTGGATGGATGGTGAGGAGGGGGTCATAAACACTTCTCTTGGTGATTATTTTGTGGCCTTCCTGGACTTCTCTGTTAGAGGACCGGCTTAATCGATTTGCAGAGCAGGGTGATGGAGAATGCTCTGCACTGCAAAAAAAGTAAACTGTCTCCCGTAGTGACCATTTTCAGTTTCTTTACTTTGTTTTCTTAAAAGTGCACCATGACTAAAGTGACAGGATGCACAAGCACTTTCTAATTGTGCCATGCAGAGCCAAGAAACAAAGAAATCAAGGAAAATTCAAGATGAGTCCCTTTATGTTTATTGCAGCCTATTAGATGAAAATGTTTAGCATTGCGGCCCTTTAACAATTTGGTACTCAATTTGTGTTTTGCAAAATCGCTAAAAGATGGAGGGTCCGATTGTGGAACAGCCCTCCCTAAATTCACATCGCTCCATCAGGAGGAGATGTTTTTAATGTGTCTATTCTGAGTCTTTGTAGGCGACATTTGGCAAGGATTTATCTATTATGTCCAGAAGGGTGATCGGTCCATACCTTTTGGGATGATTCCTATCACCCTCACCCTTGTTATATAAAGGAATAATAATGCTTCTCTTCCGTTAGACCTGACAGCTGTTTGCCTCCCTCTTTTTCCTGACCTGGTTTTTGCTGGTATTAGGACTCTGTGCACTTTACCACCTCTAACTATTGCTAAAGTGCTTGAGCTCCCTCCTCTAAACATAGTAATATTGGTTCATCCCCTATCGATATATTTAATGTACTTAGAAGTCCCTAGTAAATTATGCTCCGTGTGCCCAGGGCCTGTAAATTAAATTCTGCTAGTGGGCCTGCAGCACTCATTGTGCCCCCCACTTAAGTAGCCCCCTAAGAATGCCTCAGGCCTGCAATGGCAGCGCCCGTGTTTGCAGCTTAAACTGCCAAGTCGGCCTGGAAAGATAAATATCTTGCCAGGCACTCCCTTTTTATGCGTTCAAGGCACCCCTTTGGTAGGGCCTGGATCACCTAGTGAGCAGGACTTAATATATTTAAAAGGCAGGACATGTACTTTTAAGTAGTTGTACGATGGGGCCACTCATGCCTTTACCAAGCATGCCATTACAATGCAGTCAATACAATGAATGAGTCATTGCCACGCATTCCTGTACCATGCAGGGCGCTACAATGACTTGTCTTAGGGATGTACTGGACTTTGGAATACTATAATTTATTATTCTGACTCCAATCTGCACAACAGAATGGAAAGTGTTGGACTTAAATTGTAACACCAGTCCAACAACAAGTTCCCTAAAGCAAGCCGTTGTAAAGACTTGTGTAGTAAAGTTGCATTCGTTGTTGAGATCATGTTGTAAAGGCACTGCATGGTTCCAACTGTGTGACAAAGGTTATTTTCCCTTTTAAGTTTTACATGTCCTGGTAGTGAAAAAAATCGCTAAGTGTTTTTTCACTACAGTAAGGTCTACCTCTCCCATGCGATAGCAATGGGATTACCTAATTACATTTTATAGGTGTAATTCCTAATTGGGAACAGATAGAACCCCTCCAAGCCTGGTGTCCTAACTTATGGTAAAGTTGGATTTTAAAGTGCAATTCTGAAAATGTCACTTTTATACAGTTGAGATGTTCTTACATTATCCTTTTGATGCCTGCTGCTTGTTTCTGGTCGTAAGTCTGGGGTGGGTGACAGCTAAGCTTTCTGTATTCCCCTAGACAGCCACGCAGAATGAGAGCTTAGGTGTGACTTGGTGGTCCACCCTTGGGGGATGCAAGGGAGGAGCTGGACGCGCCCTCACTTCAAATTGAATGGCTGTGTCCTGTGAGTTTAGAGCCTGGGCAGGAAGGGCAGGACTGCTGTGTACTTCAAAGGCAAGTCTTTGAAGTCTCCACCACTTCAAAGGCTAAACTGGGTATAAGAACTGGACCGCTGATACCACCTTTCAGTACAGTTTTGGGCCTGTAAAGACTTTTCTAGGAAAAAGGACTGCTGTGCTGATAAAGGGACAACAATTCTGTTGGACTTTTGTTTTGATGAACTCCTGCCCTTCTGTGCTGACCTGCTGCCTGTTGCCCTGCATCACTTGAACCCAGAGTGACTCAAAGGACTAGCTGGCTGGCCTCCTGAACTGAAGTCTCAAAGACATAAAAAAAAACTTCAATCCATGAGTCTGCCCTGTCAAGTGGTGCCACCCCAGTCCGGAACCCTTAGAGGTGGGCTTAAGGCATTTTGCCCCAGAAACCGATGCATCCTCTGCTGAGCGATGTATCCCCAAACAGGACTGACACATCTCCACTGCTGTTGTGTGGATAGGACCGGTCACAAAAGACTTGCATCTCTGCTGCATCCCGCTTATGGAAGTGATGTGTCACTCTCAGGACACATTGTACACTATACTTTTCCCATCACAAGCTCCTCACATTCCTTGTTGATGGCCACATCAGCAACAACAGCTAACCCCCACATCTCAACTTCACCGCTCATCGGAACCAACACATCCTCTCAGCTGCGCCTCTAATCCTCCACACCAGCCTTCACATCAAAGCCCACTTCGACAGGATCCTCAACGTCGATGCATCAGGACCTCATATGGCAGCATGATCGTATCTCAGAACCGCTGATTCACCTCAGTGATGTGATGCAGCTTCAATCTGGATTCACGCATCTCTCCACAACTCGTATTAAGGTACTTTTGTTCAGCGGGCCTAACAGGGTCCCTGTAACTGGCCTGCACCCCATCACAGTCGGCCTGAACTTTTGACTTTCTGTCCGATCAGATACCCTTTAGTAGAGCTTTTTACTTTTTTGTGCTATTTTCAACATAAAATTTACAATCAATATCTCAAGTTCAACCTATTGGATTTTTTTTTTTTGTCTTGTTATATTTTTAAATTAAGTTCTAATTTTCTAATCTGGTGTGTAGTCTTTTTGTGTGGTGTTTCCTTTGTTTAACTGTTTGATGTGTTGCATACATTTTTTATACTTTATTTACAAATTAAGCCTGACTGCCCTGTGCCAAGATACCAGAGGGTGAGCACAGGATAAGTTACGATATTGCTTGTGCCTTCTCATAAGTGTGTGGTTAGTGCTTGACTGGGGCATATACCCCAGTCAGCCTGGAACCTAGAGCCCATGAGTTTAGATTAGATCCAGAGATTCTGAGAAGTTGGCCTGGTATATGATGGTCACTAGTTAAAGTGGCCACCTTGCACCAGTACAATTCGACTCTTATGGTAGATAGGTTTAAGACAACCTTTTTAAGAAAGCTATCCTAGTGGTAGCTGTGGAGAGCAGCCTTCAGGCAAAGTCTTTAGAGGAATGTAAAGCAGCTTGTTTTACCTTATAATCTCTTGAATTACTAAATGAAAGGACACCACACAGGTATATATATAAAATATATATGTATTTATTACTAGACACACTCTATTAATCTCTTTATGAGATTAGAAGTCAGAAACGTATGCACAAATCAACATTTCACAACAAGTTAAGCACAAATATGGCTGGGTCCTAGGGGTGTACCAGACCATATACTAAAAAAGAGACTTAGAGATAACGACTTGAGAAGGGACAAGGCCTAGGACCTTTAGAAGCGCTGGGGCCTCACTAATCCACCCAAGGCAGGTAAGTAAAGGACCCACGGGAGACGCATGCAGTGTTAGAACACAGCCGTGGATCCCAATTGACTTCAATGGAGCAAGTCGCGATTGGAAATTTAGAGTATTAGGATACTTCGGGAGAGTCTACAAGCAAGTCACTTACAGGGTAAGTAGTTCTAGAACCAACACCCACAGGAGCACCGTAGTGCTAGAGTTACCTCACCCAGGGAAGCCGGGTGCATTGGTGTCTTTTGTTGTCGGGTCGCGGCGTCGTTTTCAATGGGAGCCAAAGAAGACTTGCTGCTTGTGAAGACAGGAGAAGTGTCCCGTGGTATCAAAGCCTGGATTCAGGAGAAAGAAGACCTGAAAGCAGAGGGGACAGTGTTCAAAGTCACTTGGCAGTGACCCGGGGCGAGGAAGCTGGATGCCCACAGTTGTCGGGTGATTTCAGGTGATCACGGGTGTCTTGACTCTTCAACCACGAGGTCCAGGAGGCATCGACAACAACCAGGAGCTGGATTTGGCGTGTCCCACAAAGTCTGCAGCTTACTGCGGTTTTGGCGACCAGATTGGAGCCAACAAGCCTAGGTAACAGCAAGTCTTGTGGAAAGTGTAAAAAGTCAGGGGTGCAGACCAGCAAGGTCTGAGGGACTCACCCAGCAACGGTAAGTCAGGGCAGGCCTGGAGCAACCAGGGGAGCCCTTTGGTTTTATAGAAAAGTCTTCTTGGGACCCACAAGCCAGCCGGAAAGAGATTGCAAAGATGCCTCGGGAGGATTCACTCACCAGGAGTCCAGGGTCAATCGGGATGAGGTAGGCCTCTGATCTTCAGATAAAATCCTGCTGGAGGCTTGGACCACATGTGGTCCAATGCACAAGTTCGTAGAATGTCGTGAAGGGGTTGCACTTGAAAATAGTGCCCGGTACCCAGGTATTGTGGTACCTCGTCACTCGTGGGGTCCACTTGCCTCAGCGTCACTGAGGACTCACATTGACCTTGGACAAGTCCGGAACTCTACTTCCTGGGCTGCAGGGACTTCGGACTCCGGCGGGAGCGGGAAAGTTTGTGAATGTTGATTCAAAGTTTTCGTGCCTGCCAAGCAGTGGAGTCACTCCTTGACTCCAAGGGAGATTCTTCAGCCTTCCTGAGGTAGTGGAACGTCGAAGATCCAGGATTCTTCTTCAGAGCATCGTCCAGGGATATCTAGTTTGCAATGGCAAGGGTTCCCTAACTTATACTAGAAGGAAGGGAGGGGCTAGCTCTATGACCCCTCCTATGGGAGGGTCAGGGGAGTGGGTGGCTACACCCACTTCCTTTTGTCCAGTTTTGTGCCAGAGCAGTGGCAGGTAGCCCCTGAACCGGTTTGAGCTGGTATATGCACAGAGTAGCCTACTACTCCCCCAGTGCAGGACCTCAAAGCACTCTAGGAGTGCACCCACCCAGCCCCAATACACTAAACCCTGTCTGGGAGGTGACCACACCTCCCTGTGACAGAATGCCTATTGTTGGGTCTCCTCCACTGGGAGTTTCGGTCAGCAGCAGGAGGCAGCCCAGTGTCTGTGACTGGTGGCATCCATTTTGTGATGCCAGGGCTCTTCAGGATTCTACCGTGTTTCCACAGTGGGTACATGTCTATCCCTCTAGAAGGGTGGGATCATACTCCCACACCAGTTACTGGTGTGGGGTATGATTCCAAAGCGTTTGACACCAAACACGACATGTTTTGATGCAGCCATCCCTGAGTTAGTATTTACCGCGAGGGTATAATGCACTTAAGAGTATATGGTTTAACCGCATCCACAAACAGCCACAGAGAATAGACTCTGAGAGCTGCAGAGGGGCCCTGCTCAGGCAGAGGCACCCGCTCACATGGAAACCAAGCACCCTGCCCTCAGTACTGATAGGGCCTGCCTTAGGGGTTTATATATGTGTGTAGGTAGAGATATAGTGATCTATATCTCAGTGAGGAGTGCTAGCACTACCTCACCCAGGCTGCAGTAGCAGGCCTGTGGTGTCAGATTTAGTCTGCGTCCCAGGGGTGGCATAATACATGCTTCAGCCCCTGGTAGGTCTGTGAAGTACCTATACCCTTGGTACCTAGGGTACCATATACTAGGGGCTCATAAGGTACCACAGTATCCAATCACTAGTGCATCTAATATGCACTCCAAGTTGTTTAGAGAGAACAGAGAGACTGGGGCCCTGATTAGCAGGGTCCCATCCAGACTATAGCCAGAAACCAGTGTAAACATCAGAAAAAAAGTGGGGGCAACATAATGTGCAGATCCTACTCTCCTACAGAGATCAAAGGTTTGTTTTAAATATATTGCCTGAGAATTGGGGAAAGATTCTAATATGCCAACAGAGATTTTGTCCTGACCCACTACCCGACAATTTTTCAACTCTTTGATTGCAGATCCACATATATACAGACACATATAAACCTATAAGGCACTCCTATGGCAGGCCTTGACAACCCTGAAGGCAGAGTGCTTGGTTTTGTGTGAGAGGGTGCCCAAGCATGAGCTGAGCCCCTCTGCAGCTTTCAGAAATAATTCCTTATGGCTGTTCTGTGATACACAAACGTCTGGTGGACTGTCACAAGTGTACTGGATGCTCAGGAAAGTATAACGTATTAATGTTTCAACTATCTGCAAAACTGAAGAAAAACTGAAACAGTTTCAATTCACAATATTTATCTGTAAATGATTGATCTCATATCCAGCAGATTGTTATTAGTCATACATTAAAAGCACTGTTCAAGTTTTGCGTGCATGTTACAATAAAAGAAACACTGACATTTGGATGTTGAAATACATCAATAAATCAAAACAATACAATTAAGCTAACAGAAAACATAATACGCAAGGTATCAAAGTTCTGCCCAATGCATTTCGGGATTGAAATGAATCCCTTCTTCAGGGGCCTCTGAAAAGACAAATGAAAAAACATTTTGAAAGATGTCATCAATGATAAACTAAATTGAATTGTGGACGAACAGTAACAATGCTAAAGGTGCAGGGTCTGTGGCCGCGGCCAGAGTGAAATAGTTCCTGTACGCTTTCAGCCCATAGCAATGATCATCACAAAATGAAAAAATTGGAGAAAGCAAAGCGAAACTGGTGCACAAATTGAAATGGACGGGACGTGGGAATGAAAAGCATGCTTGACAAATACAACCAAGTGACTGCATGCCAAATATCGTGGCTAGTATAGAACGTTCTAGTGTTAAAAATCTGCGATGACTGCTTTAAGGGTACTTGCTGATGGAAAAGAGTTCAAATAGTTCCTGTTGGCTCTAGACTGTCTATGTGAGAGGAAACATGTACGTTGGCTGGGTCTCTATCATCAAAAATAAAGAAGTTGGATGAACTGGGTGCAAGAAGTGAAAAAACGTACGAAGAAAGCTGTGACTAGTGTGGAAAAAAACGTACTGCTGGTGAGAAAACTGCGGTAAAAAAACTCGGGAGCAATGAGGCGTGAAACAATTGAGGAAGACGCTGCTGGAGAAGAAAGGGAATATCAGTAGTGCCCAAAAGCTACCAAGAACTGCTGTGTAAACCGTATTACTAATGCAAGGTACCTGAAGCGTGTGAGCACGCTCGTTAACTCTCCAATGCGAATGAGACTTCCAACAAGCATGGACAAAAAATTGAGGAAATGGCCAGGTGCTTGTGCGAAACTGACGTTCTGTGAAAAAAAGAGAAGAAAAAGGTGAAATGGTGTGCGGTAACAATCACCGTTCACCAAAACTCTGATGTGACCTAAAACAGCGCAATAAAGCTTACCGGGGGTCTAATAAGGATAGTCCGTTCACTGTGCCTGAGCGCAGATCAGTGCATTGCTGAAGGAATGAGAAGAGCGTCGGCAATGATTGCCGGTAAATAGAGACACAGTCACGGTGCTTCGGCGTGTGACGTGAGACTAGTAAAACATAAAAGAGGGACTGATCAATATCAAACATAAGCGCCATCTTGAAATGGGGATGGAAAAAGTAAAATGAACTGTGAATCTGAATGTGAAAAAACGTGCGTTAATGAAAGTCACCCATGAGCAAGTATGCAAAGAAGAGAAAGGAGGAAAATAAAAATGGACAAAATAGTGGAAACAGGAAAAAATTGCGATTAGTGTTTGTTGCAAAATAAACAACTGTGACAACAGCGAAGGGGTGATAGTAAGATTATAAAATGCATGATAGAACGAACTGAAAAATATATGGGGATAACTGCAAAATGGACAGGGTGAGTACACGAGGAGATAAAAAATTGCTTCTAGTGTTGGTAAAAAGTGAAGACATGCTATAGCATTAAGGAAATGATAAGACGTGGTGTGAAAAAGATAAGGAATAAAGAGAACTGAGATGATTGCTAGGGACAAAGCCTACTTACAATCTGAGACAATTGCATTTCAAGTTTGTCATTCAGTCCGCCTGGCAGTAACGTCTGTAGATACTTGGTCCACCACACTTCTCTTTGAGCTAATAACCTGTCAGTATTGATTTCAGAATTAATCGAAATCATTTCGAGAATGGTGAATCTCAACTGGGTGATAGTGTGTTGATAATCTAACCCATGTGCTACTAAATGTGACTTCAGGGTTTTGGTGCGAATAGAGCTCTTATGTTCTGTAATTCTCAATTTTCCGAGACGTTTTGCCAACGTACAATAAGCCACACGGGCATTTAATGGTGTAGATGACATTATTGCTTTTACAGTCACCATTATATCCTAATGATATTGATTTCCCTGAATGCGGATGATTGATGATATTACCTGTTATAACATTAGGCAATTGACACAATTGTGACACTTGCGCATGCCCTTAAATTGTTCTTTGTTTGCTGGAATGGTCTGTGACAACATATCTTTAATATTTTTGCTGCGTGTATACGCGAATAAGGGTTCATGAGCAAACAAACCATTAAAGTCAGGTTCATGTTTCAATAATTCCCATCTTGATTTATAATTTTACTGATTTTAGCTGAATTGGTGGAGAATGTGGAAACAAAAACATGCCGGTTTTGGCTTATTTTAGGTTTTGTAAATAACAACTTAGTGCGTTCCTTAGCTCGCGTTTTCATGATAGCGTGTTCTAACACGCTATCAGGATATCCTCTCTTTTTAAATTTGTCATATTGCTCATTCAAGGCTGTTTCTAGCTGGTTGATGTCTGACACTATTCTTTTTATCCTAAGCAACTGCGAATAAGGAAGGTTGCGAATCAATGATGGGGAATGAAAACTCGAGAACAACAGTAGGTTGTTCCTGTCTGTGGGGTTGGAATTCACTGAGGTTGCTCGGAAATTAATGTTTTTAGTGATTAGTACATCCAGAAATGATAAATTGTCTTCATTGATATTGTATGTGAACTTGATGCGAGCGTTTTTCGTATTCAACTCATTAATTTGTATTTCCAGTAACTCCTAAGAGATTTTCCAAATCAGAAAGCTATCATCCATAAATCTGACATAAAATGCCAGATTGGAACTCCAAAGATGATCAGAAAAAATGTGGTTGTGTTCAAACTTTGACATAAATGTATTGGCATGAGATGGGGCGCCAGAAAAACCCATCGAAGTTCCGCTAGGGATACAGCCATACCATATACTCTTAAGTGCATTATAACCTCGTGGTAAATGCTAACTTTGGAATGGCTGCATCAAAACATGTCGTGTTTTGTGTCAAACATCTTGGACTACTACTCCCCCACCTGTTCTGGCGGCCGGGGTAGTATTCCACCCTTCTAGAGGGAGAGACATGTTCACACTGGTCCAACGTGGTAGAACTTTCCTGAGCCCTGGCATCACAAAATGGACGCCTCTGCCACAGACACGGCTCTGGCCTCCTGCTGCTGACCGAAACTCCGGCACGGGTGGCCTGGACAATAGGTTTCCTGTCAAAGGGGGGTGTAACCACCTCCCCAGACAGGCAGATGTGTATTGGGGCTGGGCGGGAGCACTATCTGGTGCTTTGAAGTCCTGCACTGGGGGCACATTTGGTGTCCCTGTGCATAGTCCAGTTCAAAGAGGTTGCAGGGGCTACCTGACCCTGCTCTGGCCCAAAACTGGACAAAGGAAATGGGTGGGGCCTTAGAGTTAGTCCATCCCCTAAACTTATTATAAGTATGGAAACCCAGTCCTTGTGACTTTAGATTAACCTGGACGAAACTCTGCAACATATATCCTGGACCTTTGACTTTCTATCACGACTAGAAGACTGAAGAAATCTCCCTTGGGGTCAAGGAGTGACTCCCCTGCTTGGCAGGATCCAAAGAAGCAACTGACTGGTCTGCATGGCTGAAGCTCCCACCGGACACCGAAGTCTTTGCATCACCAGAGGTGGATTTCCAGACTTCCCCGAGGCTACCCTGCATCCACAGCAAAGCTGAGGCCCGTGGCTATTGTGGGTGACGTGGAACCGTGACACCAGCACACCGTGATCTTTTGCAGCAACAGCATCTTCCTGGGATTCCTCGAAGTTCTTCTTTGGGCTCCGAGTAGCCCCAGCCTTGAACACCTCCTGCACCAAAGATTGCTGGCCTCCACTCCACGAGTGACCCATGGGCCAGTTTCAAGTGTGACCGCTTGAGGCTCCTTCGCGATCACTAGCCCGTTGGCTACCAGGTCCCCACGAAGGCAACTCCTCTTCTACTTGGGCTTTCCTGGTTGCTCCAGACGTGCCCAAACTTACCCTCGCTGGATGAGTCCCTCAGACCTTGCTGGTCGGCAACGCAGTCCTTTCTCTGAATTCCAGTGACTTGCCGTTGCTAAGGCTTGTTGGGTCCAATCTGGTTGCCAACACCGCAGCACTCAACAGACAGATGTTGTTTTTCTGCCACTGTACATCGATGAGTATGAAAAATTGCTGGTATGTACATTTCTTTGACATCCAGCACATAAATGGTGTTCTACTTTCTATTCTTGACATAAGGGTGTGTGTAGGCAAAACAACCAGCCACCATTGCATCATTGTGCACATGTGTTGGAGAGGAGTTGGCCTAACGGCTAGGGCGGTCAACCTCGAATCTGGGCAAATCACTTAGGGCCTCATGTAGGAAGCCAAATACCGGTCGGTAACGGCCGATTTTCGGTAATAATACCGTTACCGACCGGTATTTTGGCCATTGGTATGTAGGGGGACATATTTTGCTTTCGGAATTTACCGAATCGGTAAAAATACCGATTCGGTAATAATACCGAATCGGTAATGTTACCGAATCGGTAACTTTTCCGAATCGGTAATTTTACCGATTCGGTAAATTCCGAAAGCAAAATCGAGATGTAGGGGGAGTGTGTGTGTGTGTTTATGAGTCGGTATTTACCACCAACTTATAGTTGGTGGTAAATAATGAATGTATGTGTAAATGCATTTTTACGCGCGTAGCAGTGTGCAATGTGGCATACATACATGCCCTTAGGGCATGTATGTGTGCCACATGTGCACACATGGCCGAAACAGGGGTGCAACAGGGTGTCAATGTGACACCCTGCCACCCTTGTATGTGTTCCCCCCATTACCGAATCGGTATTCACCGATTCGGTAATGAGGCATACCTTCCCATCAATGGGAAGGTATGCCTCATTACCGAATCGGTAAATACCGATTCGGTAATCACCGACTAGTAACGAATCGGTAAAAATTACCGACTCATTACCTACATACGAGTTACCACTTCTTAAATACCGAGTCGGTACGGCTCGGTATTTAAGAAGTGGTAACTGGTACGCTACCTACATGAGGCCCTTAATCTCCTGTGCCTACCAAAAATGAATGTGTCCTCATGTAACGCAACTGGTGCAATGTAAAGCGCTCTGTTGCCAAATACCGAGTCAAGTTTGCACTATGTGAAACTCTGTAAAATAAATAAATGAATAAATAAAATGTGTCATCTTGTTGTCCAGACATAACGTTATGTTTGATTTGCAGATTCCAAAAGCATTGTCATGGTATCTGTGCTTCCCCCTCTTTCAAAGTGAGTCACAGGATAATTATCAAGATCATTTTGGAAATGAGAATGAGCCCTGTGCTCCTGTGTCCTGTTTTGTGGTTCCGTCGGGTGGCACACCACTGTCACATGGACACTGTAGATTGGATATGTGTTATCGTGTTGTAGTCTACATTATTCTTGGCTAGGAAGGGTTAGCACATTGTCCATGGTATACATTATTTACATTAGAAAAATGTATGATGTACTTTGTAGTGGCCTGCCTTACTTCATACCTTTTAAGTCTTACGTGAGTGTCTTAGAAGAAATTGGATGTTGTTTTTCTGCCACTGTACATCGATGAGTATGGAAAGGTGGTGGTATGTACATTTATACCATATATTTTACATTATACGGAATACTCTTATGTAGACATATTTCCCATTGCAATGTAGACATGACATGGGAATGTGCTCCACCATAACATCAGGACAGATGACAGTCCCTCATCCCATAGCATCATGGCAGATGACAGTCCCTCATCCCATAGTATCATGGCAGATGACAGTCCCTCATCCCATAGCATCACGACAGATGACAGTACCTCATTCCATAGCATCACTGCAGATGACAGTCCCTTATCCCATAGCATCACGACAGATGACAGTCCCTCATCCCATAGCATCATGACAGATGACAGCCCCTCATCCCATAGCATCATGACATAGCATCATGACATAGCATCATGACAGATGACAGTCCCTCATCCCATAGCATCATGGCAGATGACAGTCCCTCATCCCATAGCATCATGAAAGATGACAGTCCCTCATCCCATAGCATCGTGACAGATAACAGTCCCTCATCCCATAGCATCGTGATAGATGAGAGTCCCTCATCCCATAGGATCGTGACAGATGACAGTCCCTTATCCCATAGCATCGTGGCAGATGACAGTCCCTCATCCCATAGCATCATGGCAGATGACAGTCCCTCATCACATAGCATCATGAGAGATGACAGTACCTCATTCCATAGCATCACGGCAGATGACAGTCCCTTATCCCATAGCATCACGACAGATGACAGTCCCTCATCCCATAGCATCACGACAGATGACAGCCCCTCATCCCATAGCATCATGACATAGCATCATGACATAGCATCATGACAGATGACAGTCCCTCATCCCATAGCATCATGGCAGATGACAGTCCCTCATCCCATAGCATCACGACAGATGACAGCCCCTCATCCCATAGCATCATGACATAGCATCATGACATAGCATCATGACAGATGACAGTCCCTCATCCCATAGCATCATGGCAGATGACAGTCCCTCATCCCATAGCATCGTGACAGATGACAGTCCCTCATCCCATAGCATCGTGATAGATGAGAGTCCCTCATCCCATAGCATCGTGACAGATGACAGTCCCTTATCCCATAGCATTGTGACAGATGAGAGTCCCGCATCCCATAGCATCATGACAAATGACAGACCCTCATCCCATAGCATCATGACAGATGACAGTCCCTCATCCCATAGCATCATGACAGATGACAGTCCCTCATCCCATAGCATCATGGCAGATGAGAGTCCCTCATCCCATAGCATCATGACAGATGACAGTCCCTCATCCCATAGCATCGTGGTAGATGACTGTCCCTCAACCCATAGCATCATGGCAGATGAGAGTCCCTCATCCCATAGCATCATGACATATGACCGTCCCTCATCCCATACCATCATGACAGATGAGAGTCCCTCATCCCATAGCATCATGACATATGACAGTCCCTCATCCCATAGTATCATGGCAGATGACAGTCCCTCATCCCATAGCATCACGACAGATGACAGTCCCTCAATCTCAAAGCATCATGACAGATGACAGTCCCTCATCCCATAGCATCATGACAGATGAGAGTCCCTCATCCCATAGCATCATGACAGATGAGAGTCCCTCATCCCATAGCATCATGATAGATGACCGTCCCTCATCCCATAGCATCATGACAGATGACAGTCTCTCATCCCATAGCATTATGACAGATGACAGTTCCTCATCCCATAGCCTCATGGCAGATGACAGTCCCTCATTCCATAGCATCATGAGAGATGACAGTCCCTCATCCCATAGCCTCATGGCAGATGACAGTCCCTCATCCCATATCATCACGAAAGATGACAGTCACTCATTCCATAGCATCATGGCAGATGACAGTCTCTCATCCCATAGCATCATGACAGATGACAGTTCCTCATCCCATAGCCTCATGGCAGATGACAGTCCCTCATTCCATAGCATCATGAGAGATGACAGTCCCTCATCCCATAGCCTCATGGCAGATGACAGTCCCTCATCCCATATCATCACGAAAGATGACAGTCCTTCATTCCATAGCATCATGGCAGATGACAGTCCCTCATCCCATAGCATCATGATAGATGACCGTCCCTCATCCCATAGCATCATGACAGAGGACAGTCCCTCATCCCATAGCATCGTGGTAGATGAAAGTCCCTCAACCCATAGCATCATGGCAGATGAGAGTCCCTCATCCCATAGCATCATGACATATGACCGTCCCTCATCCCATACCATCATGACAGATGAGAGTCCCTCATCCCATAGCATCATGACATATGACAGTCCCTCATCCCATAGCATCATGACAGATGAGAGTCCCTCATCCCATAGCATCATGGCAGATGACAGTCCCTCATCCCATAGCATCACGACAGATGACAGTCCCTCAATCTCAAAGCATCATGACAGATGACAGTCCCTCATCCCAAAGCATCATGACAGATGACAGTCCCTCATCCCATAGCATCATGACAGATGACAGTCCCTCATCCCATAGCATCATGATAGATGACCGTCCCTCATCCCATAGCATCATGACAGATGACAGTCTCTCATCCCATAGCATCATGACAGATGACAGTTCCTCATCCCATAGCCTCATGGCAGATGACAGTCCCTCATTCCATAGCATCATGAGAGATGACAGTCCCTCATCCCATAGCCTCATGGCAGATGACAGTCCCTCATCCCATATCATCACGAAAGATGACAGTCCCTCATTCCATAGCATCATGGCAGATGACAGTCTCTCATCCCATAGCATCATGACAGATGCCAGTTCCTCATCCCATAGCCTCATGGCAGATGACAGTCCCTCATTCCATAGCATCATGAGAGATGACAGTCCCTCATCCCATAGCCTCATGGCAGATGACAGTCCCTCATCCCATATCATCACGAAAGATGACAGTCCCTCATTCCATAGCATCATGGCAGATGACAGTCCCTCATCCCATAGCATCATGACAGATGACAGTCCCTCATCCCATAGCATTGTGGTAGATGACAGTCCCTCATCCCATAGCCTCATGGCAGATGACAGTCCCTCATCCCATATCATCACGAAAGATGACAGTCCCTCATTCCATAGCATCATGGCAGATGACAGTCCATCATCCCATAGCATCATGGCAGATGACAGTCCCTCATCCCATAGAATCATGATAGATGACCGTCCCTCATCCCATAGCATCATGACAGATGACAGTCCCTCATCCCATAGCATCGTGGTAGATGAAAGTCCCTCAACCCATAGCATCATGGCAGATGAGAGTCCCTCATCCCATAGCATCATGACATATGACCGTCCCTCATCCCATACCATCATGACAGATGAGAGTCCCTCATCCCATAGCATCATGACATATGACAGTCCCTCATCCCATAGCATCATGACAGATGAGAGTCCCTCATCCCATAGCATCATGGCAGATGACAGTCCCTCATCCCATAGCATCACGACAGATGACAGTCCCTCAATCTCAAAGCATCATGACAGATGACAGTCCCTCAACCCATAGCATCATGACAGATGACAGTCCCTCATCCCATAGCATCATGGCAGATGACAGTCCCTCATCCCATAGCATCATGATAGATGACCGTCCCTCATCCCATAGCATCATGACAGATGACAGTCTCTCATCCCATAGCATCATGACAGATGACAGTTCCTCATCCCATAGCCTCATGGCAGATGACAGTCCCTCATTCCATAGCATCATGAGAGATGACAGTCCCTCATCCCATAGCCTCATGGCAGATGACAGTCCCTCTTCCCATATCATCACGAAAGATGACAGTCCCTCATTCCATAGCATCATGGCAGATGACAGTCTCTCATCCCATAGCATCATGACAGATGACAGTTCCTCATCCCATAGCCTCATGGCAGATGACAGTCCCTCATTCCATAGCATCATGAGAGATGACAGTCCCTCATCCCATAGCCTCATGGCAGATGACAGTCCCTCATCCCATATCATCACGAAAGATGACAGTCCCTCATTCCATAGCATCATGGCAGATGACAGTCCCTCATCCCATAGCATCATGACAGATGACAGTCCCTCATCCCATAGCATTGTGGTAGATGACAGTCCCTCATCCCATAGCCTCATGGCAGATGACAGTCCCTCATCCCATATCATCACGAAAGATGACAGTCCCTCATTCCATAGCATCATGGCAGATGACAGTCCATCATCCCATAGCATCATGGCAGATGACAGTCCCTCATCCCATAGCATCATGACAGATGACAGTCCCTCATCCCATAGCATCATGGCAGATGACAGTCCCTCATCCCATAGCATCATGACAGATGACAGTCCCTCATTCCATAGCATCATGAGAGATGACAGTCCCTCATCCCATAGCATCATGACAGATGACAGTCTCTCATCCCATAGCATCATGACAGATGACAGTTCCTCATCCCATAGCCTCATGGCAGATGACAGTCCCTCATTCCATAGCATCATGAGAGATGACAGTCCCTCATCCCATAGCCTCATGGCAGATGACAGTCCCTCATCCCATATCATCACGAAAGATGACAGTCCCTCATTCCATAGCATCATGGCAGATGACAGTCCCTCATCCCATAGCATCATGATAGATGACCGTCCCTCATCCCATAGCATCATGACAGATGACAGTCCCTCATCCCATAGCGTCATGACAGATGACCGTCCCTCATCCCATAGCATCATGACAGATGACAGTCCCTCATCCCATAGCGTCATGACAGATGACCGTCCCTCATCCCATAGCATCATGACAGATGTCAGTCCCTCATCCCATAGCGTCATGACAGATGACAGTCCCTCATTCCATAGCATCATGACCGATGACAGTCCCTCATCCCATAGCGTCATGACAGATGACAGTCCCTCATTCCATAGCATCATGGCAGATGACAGTCCCTCATCCCATCATACTTGCTTGTTGATGTGGGTCACACTGTCTTAGTCAGTGTCCACATGTGTGACTTGTTAACTATATGTTGTACTTTTGTTGTTATATATGTGAAAAGTATATGGGGTCACAGCAACAACGTATGCACAGTGGTATTCAACACCAAACCAATTTGACATTGTTGTCCACCATGATTGAGAGCCTTGTGGTCTGTCGTATGTTTGAGACGTACTTAATAACAAGCAGGCCATTCCCATAGGTCCCATTCCGGAAACGCTAACTGATGGCAGATGTATGGAAGATGTAGGAGCTGTGCACACTGCCAGGGTAGTTTGCAATTATGAATAAGCCCAGATAGTCTAAAATTGCCTGCACATTCATTGAATAGGTGTGCTGCCTCTTGCGGTATATGTGTGCAGTTTCTGCAGGAGGCACAAGTTACACATAGGTGCCGTCCATTCCCCCCAACAACTGTGGCAATCCAGCCATGGCATGAAAGCTGTGCCTGGTGTCCTGCCGATGCTGCGCAGTGGTGGAGAAGGAGAGGTACTGTGGCGTGAGGCTTATGACGGTGTCCATGGCATTGTGGAGGCCTCTGGAGAAGGCTGGTATACTCCTGCCGCTCTGGTGGTGCTGGGTTGGAAAGTTCCTGACACCAGCGTGTGCAGGACAGCGAGTAGCTTGGCCTCTGGATGGACGTTGCTGCAGCCTTGGCGCATTCTGGTTCAGGACGTAAACAATGGACCCCCGCTTAAGCCTGTAATGGGCAATATTATCCTCTCGCCTGAGGTCAGCGAGGGTGACCCTCAATGGTGTATCTGCTCCCGTCTGGCGCTGGCTCTGTGGTGGAGGTGATGGTGGTGGTGGTCTCCTTGGCGCAGCAGAAGTTTGGTGGCATAGTTGAACTTGCCAAGGATGGTTTGAGTCTGTTCTACTTTTAAACAAGTGTGTCAGCATCATTCTTAAGACCAAATATTTCCTTGAGGTAAAATACTGTTGCTGCTGAGACCTAGCGGCAGTTTTTCACTTTTAGTGACGTTCAAGAAGATCCTTGTACATATGGGTTTGTGTTTTTGTGGGTGTTTTACCGTCGGAACGCATACCTTGCATATCATATTCAGAAAGTCCCGCGTGCCAAACTGGCGTTGTTTAAAATAGGCGCTGGCTGTGAAAAGTGATGCTAGAGGGGTCTGGCAGCACTTTGTAAATATGGCGATAAAGAAAGCTGCGGAATGAAAATTGACGATACGTAGCATTAAATCCTTGTAAATACGCCCCAGAGTCATTAGGCTCTGAATGTCTTGAATGCTTTCCAAGGCTTGTAAGACCCCTCTTATCTGTGCCTTCCATGTTACTTGAGTAGAAAACAGGAAACCAATGAAACTGATAATGAACACTCAGGGGCGAAGCCTGGTCGGTAAGATTGGGGGGTGAGCTCCAGATGTTCTGAGACTGGCATATAATCTTTGAATACATTCTACAAGAAGCAGCGTGTGTGAGGAGGGGTGGGCGGAATTTGCGAAAGTGACTTTCCCAAATTATCGCGAAAATGTTAAAAATTTCCGCACACAACCGGAAATATCGCGAAAATGCGGAAATTTTTTTCCTGCCTGTTCGGGGTATTTTCTGCGTGGTCGCGGCTCGCCAACTTACCCATGCGGTTGCTTGCGGGCGTGGCCATCTTGTTTTCACTCTTCTCGCAGTGCATGATCGTGAGAAGAAAGACATGATCGCGCGACTAATGACATTTCTGCAGGCGCGAACTGTCGCGAGACAGCGCAAATGGCTACCAACAATCCAACATCTTATGGAGAACGCGACCGGATCGGGAAAACTTGTCGGCGAACGCGGGGATTCAGGTAAGGCGATCGCACGCGAGAATGTATTATTTTACAGCGCGAGCAAGAAACAAATTATCGCTAAACTGCAGAATGCGGAAATTTTGACATTTTCGCGCTCTCCGCAGAATGCGAAAATGCCAAATTATCGCAATTTCCGCGACCGGAACGGAAATTTAGCCCACCCCTAGTGTGAGGGGCCTTGGGCCATGGAGAGGGGGAGGAATGCGGGCTGGCATGCGTACTAAGAGAGAAGTCACTTGTCGTAAAATAACCAATATTTTGAGAACTTTGAAAACCAGGAGGAAGAGAGCACATCCCAGGTGAAATGTGACTGACATCTCACAACACCAAACTGAAAAGCAACTGGACCCAGCTATGTATCTGAAAATACACCCCAAACAACCACCCTGAAGCTACACCCCTGTGAACAATATTTAAAATGTTTGGTATAGAAAGGCCGAAATAATACGTTCTTTGTGTCCTTAGGTGAAGGAATAGAAACAGAAAAGGTGCACTGAGGCAGACTCACTGCACACTTACTATAGGGTTACATTCCTCTAGAAAGGGCCCAGTTTAGAAGTGCAGATACCACCGGGAAGAGAGGGTTTAGGTGGAAATGATTCTTTTGTGGGGTGATTTCAACCTTCGCTTGTGTCCCTTCCATCCCAAAAAACGATGGCCCTGGTAAGCACCGATGAGAGCGATATAAGACACTCCTTACGCACATGTTATGGAGACACATTTAATGAGTAACTTGTTAAATGTGATTTGGAGTTTGCAATGAATTCTGTAATCCAGCTGTGGCGTTTAATAGCACCTTTAAAGCAGGAGGGGGCAGCGCAATAGACTTTATGCTGCTTCACAATCTATTCTCTGCATTCGTCTCAAAATGTGTTACATGTGATATCGCGATAAGTGAAGGAGAGATTTGAACATCAGCCCTTCTAGACACCAGGCTGAGACCGAGAGGTCCCAACTGCTGGGGATTGTCTGCCTCAATGGATCTGCCCTGCGCTGGTCACTGGGAAACCCCAAAACATTTCTAGAGCACTTAACTACCACTCAGAGTGAAGCCTTTGCGATTGGATGATACAGCGGGGACACAAGACGTCACTGACGCCTCCGCGTCCGCTACAAAGGGCATCAAGAAGGGACACGTGCGCACCGGAAGCAAGGGACGCCAGAGCAGAGGGGATGGCTTGACCCAGCATGCACCAGGGCCTGCAAGAAATGAAAGGTCGCCCCAGGGGTACCCACTGTAGACGGGCATTGCCTGAAAGAGCCATGCCATCAGGCATGCCTGAATGAAGATGCCACGGCTGCCTGGCGCGCGATGAGCCCTTCCTGAGAGAGGCCCGAGCCCTCCCTTGAGCTGCCATCAGTGACGCTGAATGGGCTCAATATTCAATCTATATTCAAACCCTGGCGGGTTTTCTTTTACTGCATCTGCGTCTGATTCCTCAATAAATATTTTCCCCATGAAGATTTATCTATCCGACATTTACCCTTGAGGAGGTTACTTTGGCTTTAAGAGTGAGTAAAGGGTAGGCCTGAGCAAAATTTCCGTTCCGTTCGCGGAATTTGCGATAATTTGGCATTTCCGCGTTCCGCGGAGAACGCGGAAATGTCAAAATTTCCGCATTCCGCAGCTTTGTGATAATTTGGTTCTTGCTCGCGCTGTAAAATAATACATTCTCGCGCGCGCGCGATTGCCTTACCTGAATCCCCGCGTTCGCCGACAAGTTTACCCGATCCGGTCGCGTTCTCCATGAGATGTTGTATTGTTTTAGCCATTTGCGCTATCTCGCGACAGTTCGCGTCCGCAGTGACGTCATGCGTCGCGCGATCACGTCTTTTTTCTCGCGATCATGCACCGTGAGACAACTGAAAACAAGATGGCCGCGCCCGCAAGCAACCACATGGGTATGTTGGCGACCCGCAACCATGCAGAAAATCTCGCGAACATGCCGGAAAAAAACTTCCGCATCTTCGCGATATTTCCGCTTGTTTGCGGAGATTTTTAACATTTTCGCGATAATTTGCGAAAGTCGCTTTTGCAAATTCCGCCCACCCCTAGTAAAGGGGCCAAGCACCGGGCCCAGATAGCATTCCTGTCACCTTTTTTAAATATAACATCGGTTTACGGGGCGCTCTTTGACTCTGCTTTTTAGAGCCTGGGGTACTGCTGGGTTTTTATTTACTTGGACAGAATCTCTTATTGCCCCTGTATATGAGAAGAGGGACCGTAATCACCCTACCCAATATAGACCAATCTCCCTCTCAGATTATTTGCTTCAGGCTGCTGGTCATATCCCTCTGAAGAGATCGCCGGATTGGGCTGATTCTAATAACATTACATGAGACTCACTCAATGGCTTCCGTTCAGGAGTAGGGAAGACTGATCAAACTTTACACTTGAATCTTTTAATCGGGAAAACCATCCGCACACAAAACAAGGCCACATGTGTCTTGCATTTGTAGATTTAACATCTGCATTTGATTGTGTTGTGCATGACAAACAGTGGCGGCTCGCAGTGGGCGTGCTGCGGGGCGGTGAGGCGGGGCGTTGGAGGGGCAGTGTTGGGGGTAGCAAGCATGGACATACGATGGAACGCAGTAAAGTAATTATTAAGTTCCCCCATTCCATCTTACGCCCGTGTTTTCTACGCCCTCCACCCTGCCCCGCCTCACTGCCCCACAGCACGCCCTATGTGATCCACCACTGATAACAAACGATGGATTATCATGTACGTGCCTCACCGCCTCGCAGCACGCCCTATGCGATCTGCCACTGATGACAAACGATGGATTATCATGTACGCGCCCCACCACCCTGCGGTTCAGTGACTAAATATCGAGGGACAAAATATCGACTATACAAAAAATCGACACTAAAATATCGAGGGACAGAATATCGACTCCCTATCTACAAACAGGTAAGTACTAAAATATCGATTCCAAAATATAGACTGTCAAAATATAGTTAGCCAAAATATCGAATTTTTTAAATGTATTAAAAATAATATAAAATGAATTAAATATTAAAAACAATTAAATAAAACATACATAATATAATATAAAATAGCTTAAAATGTAAACATAATATAAGTAATTTAAAAAAGTAGAAATGTTGTTGGATACTGAGAGCGTAAAAATTACTATTCCCACTCCAGTGAGTGCAACAGTAGGGAAAGCGTTGGATAGCGTAGGGGTAAAAATTACTATTCCCACTCCAGTGAGTGCAACAGTAGGGAAAGCGTTGGATAGCGTAGAGGTAAAAATTACTATTCCCACTCCAGTGAGTGCAACAGTAGGGAAAACGTTGGATAGCGTAGGGGTAAAAATTACTATTCCCACTCCAGAGAGTGCAACAGTAGGGAAAGCGTTGGATAGCGTAGGGGTAAAAATTACTATTCCCACTCTAGTGTGTGCAACAGTAGGGAAAACGTTGGATAGCGTAGGGGTAAAAATTACTATTCCCACTCCAGAGAGTGCAACAGTAGGGAAAGCGTTGGATAGCATAGGGGTAAAAATTACTATTCTCACTCCAGTGAGTGCAACTGTAGGGAAAGTGTTGGATAGCGTAGGGGTAAAAATTACTATTCCCACTCCAGAGAGTGCAACAGTAGGGAAAGCGTTGGATAGCGTAGAGGTAAAAATTACTATTCCCACTCCAGTGAGTGCAACAGTAGGGAAAACGTTGGATAGCGTAGGGGTACAAATTACTATTCCCACTCCAGTGAGTGCAACAGTAGGGAAAGTGTTGGATAGCGTAGGGGTAAAAATTACTATTCCCACTCCAGAGAGTGCAACAGTAGGGAAAGCGTTGGATAGCGTAGAGGTAAAAATTACTATTCCCACTCCAGAGAGTGCAACAGTAGGGAAAGCGTTGGATAGCGTAGAGGTAAAAATTACTATTCCCACTCCAGTGAGTGCAACAGTAGGAAAACGTTGGATAGCGTAGGGGTAAAAATTACTATTCCAACTCCAAACAGTGCAACAGTAGGGAAAGCGTTGGATAGCGTAGAGGTAAAAATTACTATTCCCACTCCAGAGAGTGCAAAAGTAGGGAAAGTAATGATTTAAATTAAATATAAGATGACATTAATTATCAATACTGATAAAAAGTTAATTAAAAATAATTACCAATTAATAACAATTAATTACCATTTAAAAATATTAATTATCAATTGATAACAATTTAATACCAATTATTAATAATTAATTACCAATTACAAATTAATTATCAATTATCAATACACATGAATAAAAAATTAATTATTTACTTTATTACAATTAATTTACTTCCCACCCAATTCCCCTACAAACCCACAACCCGCTCCTATTAATAACAAATACAATTAACATAATTATCAATTAATCAATTAATATAAATTAATTACCAATTAATAAAAATAAATTACCAATTAATAATTAATTATCAATTAATTAATTATCAAAACATATAAATATAATTAACATTTAATTAACCGTAATTAAATTACTTCCCACCCTATTCCCCTATAAACCCACAACCCGCTACGGAATTAAATTATGCAATAATTAAATTACATAACATTCATTTGTTTAAATAAATTAAACATACTTTACAACAATAATACATCATTTTAACACAAATACTACCATACATAACACAAAAAAAATTCGATATTATGGTAATCTATATTTTAAAATTCGATATTATGGTATTCGATATTTTTAAGGTCTATATTTTGGTAATCTATATTTTTAAGGTCTATATTTTGGTAATCGATATTTTGTACCCCAATTTCGATACCCTGACCTATCTATATTTTGTAGAGTCGATATTCTGTCCACTCTATAATTTAACTTCGATATTCTGGGCAGTCGATATTTTGGAATCGATATTTTGGGTGTTTACCCCACCCTGCAGCACGCACTATGCGATCCGCCACTGATGACAAACGATGGATTATCATGTACGCGCCTCACCGCCCCGCAGCACGCCCTATGCGATCCGTCACTGATGACAAACGATGAATTATCATGTACGCGCCTCAACGCCCCCCAGCACGCCCTATGCGATCCGCCACTGATGACAAACGATGGATTATCATGGACGCGCCTCATTGCCCCGCAGCACGCCCTATGCGATCCGCCACTGATGACAAACGATGGATTATCATGTACGCGCCTCACCGCCCCGCAGCACGCCCTATGCGATCCGCCACTGATGACAAACGATGGATTATCATGGACGCGCCTCACCGCCCCACAGCACGCCCTATGCGATCCACCACTGATGACAAACGATGGATTATCATGTACGCGCCTTACCGCCCCGCAGCACGCCCTATGCGATCCGCCACTGATGACAAACGATGGATTATCATGTACGCGCCTCACTGCCCCGCAGCACGCCCTATGCGATCCTCCACTGATGACAAATGATGGATTATCATGGACGACTTGAGGGTAGACCCATCAATAGTCAATTTCCTGAGAGAGTTGTTTTCGGTAAGCAGGGCTAGAATGCACTACGGGCTAAAAGGGAAATGTACGCAGCCATTCAGCATAGAGAGAGGGGTCTGTTGTCTTGCTCCCTTTCTGTTTAATTTATGTATAAACACACTGGGTGATGTTTTAGGAAGCAGATGTAAGGATCTCCCCCAAGTTGGCCACCGACCTATTCCGGCCCTCCTCTATGCTGGTGATGCCATGCTTGAGGCCCGTATCCGCTGCGCCTACAGCGTCTTCTCAACCAGTTTGTTAGGTTTACGCAGGATTTGGGATTACAACTCAATATAAGTAAAATCATTAAACTTGGGAAAAGAAAAATTCCGTGATATACTGATTGAGAGCGTTAAGATCAATTCTACATCGGATTTTTTTGATTTAAAGTGGACTTGGCCATGTGCTCTCAAGGCCAGAAGGCTCCAGTCCGTGAACCCATTTCAGCCCTCTGCATTTCTCTAGGAAACTGAGGAAAAAGTCCCCATGAGAGATGATGACTATATTTAAGGCACAACAGTACACTGAACTAAGGGCCGCGCCCGCACGACACTGCGCCCGCCATGGTGACGCCATGAGTCAAGATGGGAGAAAAAACTTCAAAATGCAGTTTATCGAGAGCTTACTGTGAATTGGGCTGTTCCGTATACTGACAGTGGAAACGGAAGGTCGTGAGGAGCCGTGAGGAGTCCTGGTGGTCCTGTATTGCAGCGCTCGGCGCGGTGAGCACCGTGGGGCCAGAACTACACTACCCACAATTCCGTGAGGGGCACTTCCACCCACAGCGCGCCCGGAGGCGCAGAAAAGCCGCGAGGATTCCCCGCGTCGCGGGACGCGCGCGGGCGTCGCCGGGCTGAGCCCGGGCAGAGGGCGGGCCGTCTGTGGCCGTCCGGGGCAGACCGAGGCTGGGCTGGGCCACGACCCTTGTGACTTTATCCTGGACACGTGAGTTCGCTGTTAATCCTACACTTGGAGGAATTGGATTGTAGTGGTCTGGCGTGTCTCTTAGCCCTGATATTGGGCCAATAATTTTGACTGGGTGTAGTATATACCTCTTTGGTTTGGGGCTGGCACTGTCATCTGTGTACTGACTATGTCGAGCACCAAAACGGATATATGTACAGTTGCGGCTGGCCCCATGGATAATTACCTAGTGAAAGTGGTCAATAAAATCAATAATGACCGCAGACTATCTCTTGGGAGGGGGGGCACCCTTGTTCACCCTGATACTTCTTGTATACCTGTGGATGTTAACCCTGTTGACGATATGAACAGTGTTCGAGCTAGTCCACTCATAACTGTAGAAAGCCAGGTTGTCCTTGAGAACTTGGTAGATTGTCTCGATCCTCCGGATCTGGCTACCGCTGCAACTGAGGATGTTCTCCCCAGTCCAAGTCCAATGAGAGCGTGTAGAAAACAATTAAACAAAAGGGGGGGGGAGACCCACTAAAAAAAGGATAGAAGCCTTACACAAAGCCCAAAATAGTATTGCCTCTGGGTCGGGTCTACAGGAAACAAGTAGTTTGGGTGGTAATATTCTAGATCCAGCTCAATTTGTTTCACTCATTGCTACTCTTGAGGCTAAATTTGAGACTCTGTTAGCTGAGCACACGCAATCCTTACTGCTCCAATTACAAAACACTAACAAGGAAGTACAAAGGCTTGGTGATCTGGTAGCGAAACTTTTGCCAGGTCGTGGGGTATCTAAGTCATCAGATATTGGCTGTGCTGGGGTCCCTAATGATAATTTAAATAAACCGTCGCCACTACCTTCCCAGGCACCCGCTCCTCTAGTTTCTGCCTGTTCTGATCCTCCACCTCCCATTATTCCAGTTAAGCCACCCTCAGCGGGACAAGGTGGTACTTTTACCCCTAGACATGGTATTTCCTCAGGTTTTACCAATCTCCCTCCTGAGTGTGCTCCTTATGTAGTCGTCTTGACTAATGTGCCTGTTTTAGGAAACTCGCACGCCCATACTAGTGAGGAAACACATGAGTCGCTAAAAAATAAAACTGTAGATTGGCTCAACAGTAGATGTGGCTTTCCAGTGCATCTTGCAGATCAAATTATCTCTACTAGAAGTACTAAGTGGATTGGTCCGTCTCAGAAAAGCTGCGGTGGGGACTGTGTTATAGTTAATTTTAGATCCCCACAACATGTTAATACAGTCCTGATACGTGCAGCTTCCTTGACGACCGGAAATACTAGTGTGTGTGCGCGCCCGTTGGGTTATTTTTATAAATGTTATGGGAGTGTCCTAAATAGACCGGCTTTGAAACCCCTTGTAACCAGGGCTCCCCAGAGATCTATAGAACCACAGTGGGATAATATGGCAACTTTTTGCAGGGAAGATCATAACATCCCCACCCGCAATAGATTTGAGGTACTCTCAGGCCTAGATGCCTGTGATTGACAGGAGGATTCTGTAATCCAGGGGAACGCCAGTGTGGTTACTCCTGACTCCAGAGAAATTGATGAAATTATAATGCACCATGGAACCCCACGATCAAATCCTGTTAATATTGCATCTGATTCTGGTGAAACCATAAAATTTATGAGTTGGAATATTGCGGGTCTACGATCCAAGAAGAATGACCGTCGTTGGTTAGACATTTTGCAACAATATGACATCATTGCCCTACAAGAGACTTGGGATAAGGACTGTGACTTCTGGATGGATGGTTATACCTCCTATTTTGTACCAGCCCTGAGTTCTAATGCGGGAAGAGATAGGGGAGGCCTCATGTTCCTTGTTACTGTAAATATTCTGGGCTGTGTCAAGCAGATTGTAAGCACCTCCTATAATTGCCTTATTCTGGAAATTAGCTTGGCAAATGATGTTAAGTTCTTGTTTATTAACTGCTACAATTCCCAGCAAGAAAAGTCCCCTAACGAGCATATTCTTTGGCTGACTGAATTTTTAAAATCCTATAAGGACAATCATACCACTTTTTGCCATTATATTTTGATGGGTGATTTTAATGTTCATTTATGTAATGCTAACTGCCACTATAGAGATAAGGATGGCCCTGAATTCTCTAACCCCCAACATTTTGAACACAGTCCAAAAGGGGTTGCCATGGAGTCCCTTTTGTCAAATACTGATCTCTATGAGGCAGGTTTTCGGGACAAGTATTCTCGTGTCCCTACCTATGCTGCTAGGGATAGGGAAACTATAATTGATTATATATTTTTATCAGCGGGGCTTTTAAATTACGTGTTTTTTTATAACGCCCTGCGCTCCTGTTTTAGTGACCACAACCCGGTGATATTGATCTTGGCCAATGTTTTCCCAATTTTAGACAAACGCAATTTGACACCTGTGGTGGTTTCAGTGAATGCCAAAGACCAAGGGAGGAGATTACATTGGTCCAAGGTTATTCCTGAAGATTTCCTTGATTTAATTATATCTAAGACTGGCTGCCAATTAAATATATGTACTGACCCATCCTCTCATGAGATAGACATAATAACGGCCTTTGAAACCATTTGCTCTCAAGTAGCTATGGAACTTACCACTAAAGGTGGTCCCGCTAAACCTAAAACTGACCAAGGCTGGTTCAATCATAGCTGTACCTCAGCCTCAAACCAACTTAGGAAAGCCCTCAATGAAAAACCAAGGAATAAAGGATTGGTCACACAGTTAAGAAAAGCTTACTCTCAAGTATTACTGACACGGAAGAGGGAAATAAAACAGGAAGCTTGGGTAGCCTTAATGGATAGTGCTATCCTGAAAAACAGCTCCAAATTCTGGGAAATCATTAATTCCCCTTTTTTATCTGGTTCCCAGAACTCGGCGCTGGAATTGAATATCCCCGAGGAAGATTGGCTTGCCCACTTCGAAAATATTTATGGGAGTAATCTCGAGCAGGAAGTATTTACGATCACTAATTCCAGCTCTCCCCTCCCTCCTATTATTTTTACCATTGAAGAGGTGGAGAAAGCTATTGAGGGCACGGCCGGACGTAAGGCTCCAGGCCCTGATGGGGTGCCTACGGATATGTATAAGGCTAATACCAAGTACTGGGCCAAAGTTCTGTTAAATGTTTTTAATTCTGCTTCTTTAGTAGCCCCACCAAAATCATGGTCCCAGGCTATCATAATCCCTGTGTTCAAGAAGGGTCAAAGGGGTGATCCTAGATGTTATCGACCTATATCCCTGTTAGATTCCTCATTTAAAATTCTGGGAAAAGTTATTCTGACAAGGATAAATAATTGGGCAACTGATAAAGGGGTTATCTCTAATGCCCAGTATGGGTTTAGATCAGGGAGGGGTACAGAGGACCAATGCTTGAATTTACATCTAATCATAGCAAAGTATACCAAAGCTTCTGAGGGCTCGATTTTTGCAGGTTTTATGGACCTATCTACAGCTTTTGACCTGGTTAACAGGTCCAAGCTTTGGTCAATACTTTTAGAGTTAGGCTTAGATAAGCCCCTTGTGTATTTTATGGCAGAACTACACAAAGACCTGAAGGCTTCAATTAGGATGACCAAGGAGGGGAAACGCACTGCTAGCTTTAAATCCGGTAGAGGGGTACGCCAGGGATGTATTCTTGCCCCTTTGCTATTTACTTTATACATAAATTCCCTGGAAGAGAGTCTGCTAGCTGCCTCTCTAGATATCCCTAGAATTGATGGTAATCCTATACCTGTGCTCCTCTATGCGGATGACACCGTTCTTTTGGCGCGGACTCCACTTGGTCTCCAAAGATTATTGAATGCTTTTGGTAATTTCATGTCATCCTTGGACCTGGTGGTTAACAACGGCAAATCCCACGTAATGGCATTGGGGAAGGGAAAAAACCAACCCAAAACGTTTTACTGTAATGGGGCGGCTATCTCAAGAGTAAAAGTTTTCACCTACTTGGGTATCGTTTTTGACGATAAAGGCAACTGGTTACCCCAAGTAATTTCTAAGGCGAAAGCAGTGCGTAGTTCTTCGGCTGCTATATTGAGCTTCGCAAAAAGGTTGGGAGGGAAACCAAGTGAGGCTATTTTGAAAATTTACCAAGCTAAAACTATATCAGTAGCTAGGTATGGGGCCGCTATTTGGGGGTACATTAACCCTGATTCCATTCAAATAGAAGAGAATAAATTTTTTCGTGCCCTTCTTGGCCTCCCCCAATCCACCGCGACCTATTCTGTACATTTAGAATTGGGGATGGGATATATCTCTGACATTTTAAAGTTAGCCCCACTTTTGCTATGGATAAGAACCTGGTTGAACCCGGATCTTACAATGAATCATAATATCCTAAAAGAATGCTCTAAATTGGATAATTGGAAGAATATTCAGTGGTTGTCTCATATTAAATTGACTGCAAAGATGATAGGACGACCTGAACTTTTTTCCAATCCCGAAAGTTTAAGGAAAGCTGACTTAAGGTGGGTTAAGACGTACTTTATTAAGCACTGCGAGGTGGAGCGAGAATCTCAAGAACTCAGTAAAACTTCAGTTAGGGCTCACCTCTTGCTTAACTTATCTACGGTCATGCACCCATATTTATCTATGGTTACGAATAATTACCATAGGTGGCTTTTGATAAAGTTTCGTTTTAACCAAATACATCAGGTTTTAAGTGTTCCGCAGGGCTGGTTCAGATTTGAAGATGGGGTTCCCTGCAGATGTGACAATTTCTCCGCCCAAGATACGATGCATTTCTCATTTTTCTGTCCATTTTACCTAGAGGCCAGGAAAAGGTTTATCCGACCTATATTGAGAAAGGAGGCTTTTGTCCAGGTAAAACCAGCATTATTATTCCTGCAACTAATGGAATCACCAACAACTATGTTCTGTGTGGCTAGTTTTTTGGTTGCCTGTATTAGATCAAGGAAATTGAGATTGACAGCTTTGGAAGAGATCAATTAGTTTCTATATTGTGAATCACCGGGGAAAAATTTATTTATTTTTTAACATGTATATGATGGATTGTCTTCTCTTTTTATCTGTATAAAATGTCCTGTACACTTTTATGATTTTAACTAATCGAATAAAGTGGTTTTGATTGATTGATTGATTGATATATTTAAGGCTAAATGTCGGATACCGTAATGTGTGGAGTGGAGCTGTGGGGTTATGTCAATGTTCAAATACCGTAATGTGTGGGGTGGAGCTGTGGGGTTATGTACATGTTCAAATACTGTAATGTGTGGGATGGAGCTTTGGGGTTATGTCATTGTTCAAATACTGTAATGTGTGGGGTGGAGCTGTGGGGTTATGTTAATGTTCAAATACCGTAATGTGTGGGGTGGAGCTGTGGGGTTATGTAAATGTTCAAATACTGTAATGTGTGGGATGGAGCTTTGGGGTTATGTCATTGTTCAAATACTGTAATGTGTGGGGTGGAGCTGTGGGGTTATGTTAATGTGCAAATACCGTAATGTGTGGGGTGGAGCTGTGGGGTTATGTCAATGTTCAAATACTGTAATGTGTGGGGTGGAGCTGTGGGGTTATGTTAATGTGCAAATACCGTAATGTGTGGGATGGAGCTGTGGGGTTATGTCATTGTTCAAATACCGTAATGTGTGGGGTGGAGCTGTGGGGTTATGTTAATGTGCAAATACCGTAACATGTGGGATGGAGCTGTGGGGTTATGTCATTGTTCAAATACTGTAATGTGTGGGGTGGAGCTGTGGGGTTATGTTAATGTGCAAATACCGTAATGTGTGGGGTGGAGCTGTGGGATTATGTCAATGTTCAAATACCGTAATGTGTGGGGTGGAGCTGCGGGGTTATGTAAATGTTCAAATACCATAATGTGTGGGGTGGCGCTGTGGGGTTATGTAAATGTTCAAATACCGTAATGTGTGGGGTGGAGCTGTGGGGTTATGTCAATGTTCAAATACCGTAATGTGTGGGGTGGAGCTGTGGGGCGATGTAAATGTTCAAATACCGTAATGTGTTGGGTGGAGCTGTGGGGTTATGTGAATGTTCAAATACCGTAATGTGTGGGGTGGAGCTGTGGGATTATGTCAATGTTCAAATACCGTAATGTGTGGGGTGGAGCTGCGGGGTTATGTAAATGTTCAAATACCGTAATGTGTGGGGTGGAGCTGTGGGGTTATGTCAATGTTCAAATACCGTAATGTGTGGGGTGGAGCTGTGGGGTTATGTCAATGTTCAAATACCGTAATGTGTTGGGTGGAGCTGTGGGGTTATGTAAATGTTCAAATACCGTAATGTGTGGGGTGGAGCTGTGGGGTTATGTCAATGTTCAAATACCGTAATGTGTGGGGTGGAGCTGTGGGGTTATGTAAATGTTCAAATACCGTAATGTGTGGGGTGGAGCTGTGGGGTTATGTCAATGTTCAAATACCGTAATGTGTGGGGTGGAGCTGTGGGGTTATGTAAATGTTCAAATACCGTAATGTGTGGGGTGGAGCTGTGGGATTATGTCAATGTTCAAATACCGTAATGTGTGGGGTGGAGCTGTGGGGTTATGTCAATGTTCAAATACCGTAATGTGTGGGGTGGAGCTGTGGGATTATGTAAATGTTCAAATACCGTAATGTGTGGGGTGGAGCTGTGGGATTATGTCAATGTTCAAATACCGTAATGTGTGGGGTGGAGCTGTGGGGTTATGTAAATGTTCAAATACCGTAATGTGTGGGGTGGAGCTGTGGGGTTATGTAAATGTTCAAATACCGTAATGTGCGGGGTGGAGCTGTGGGGTTCTGTAAACGTTCAATCATTGTAATTGGTTGAAAACGCTTTTCTTCCCAAAAGTTGATTCCCTTTCGCCTGTCACTCGGAGTTGGGGGTGCCCTTTCTAATGGACCTAATTAAGATACGGCCTGCCTTGCTCTGGTACAAGCTTTGGACATCTGAGTCTGTGGGTTTAACCGGTGACATTAGAAGGACTGTCTCAAACCTCGGCGCACCCTTAGAGTGCCAGGGCTCAGGAATGTCAAACACCGTTATCAGATCTGGGACACTCGGATCCCTGTGATCATCAAAGTCTTTGAGCAGCATCTCTAGGAGAGAGCTCACATCTCTGCTCGAGGATCTAAGGTCATCCACAGAACCCCTGAAACCTACACTTCTTGGGAATCAACTGATGTTGCCTCCACATGATTTCAACCCCAGCTGATAAAGGTACCTGATGCTTGTCACAGATCTGCATTGCCAGGACTCAGGAGGGACATTTCTCACCGTCTATCTAGTGTTCCTACTAGAAACGAGTGGTCGCAAGACGAGGTGCCATGCCCTCGTGACACTGTACCCGCCCAGAGCACCACGCACATTGCTTTTTTATTCTGTAAATATTATTCAGACCCGAGAAGATGTTTAATCAAGTCTATGTTAAGATGTTTAAAATGTGTGCAGCGTCGACCAGATTTTTACAATCCCTTCGGGGTCTGTATATCTGTGTGGTTATGCCACGTTATTTATTGATTGTTCTCACTCGCAGAACGTTTTTATAGTTAACTTCATTGCCTATGTAAAATAATTTGTCTTTTATTTGTTTTATCTGCATTGCATATGTCTTATCGTAATTTTTTTACAGAACCTTTTTTTAACTCGAGCAATGAACTAATTTTATTTTTTACATACTTTTGTCATTTACAATGTGAAACCGAATAAACCTTATTTTTATTTTGATTCGACAGTTCAAATGCAGGTCAGCACTGTCTTCGAGGCCAACTGAGGCCGGCCCTTCACCGGAGCTATCAGAAGTATTTTATTTCTTTACCAGATGCCGAAAGACCTGCGCTTCCAGCATGATTGTAAACCAGGGAACTGAAAGGTTAAATAAAACAGGCTGAATCGAGCCCAATAACCCTGCCGGGTGAAGCCTGGGTGCAGATCTCATCATCCCAGGGGAAGAAGGCTGAGAGAATCGGCTGAGTCACACAGCACCAGCTAAGTCACACGGCACCAGCTGAGTCACACGCCACCTGGCTGAGTCACACGGCACCAGCTGAGACACACGCCACCTGGCTGAGTCACACGGCACCGGCTGACTTACACAGCACCAGCTGAGTCACACGACACCGGATGAGTCACACGGTAGTAAGTGCATTCTGTGAATACCAAAAGTAGTAAGTTTAGGATTTTGTCTTAAGTTAATTCTGTGACTCGGGCCCCATGTTCCAAAAGTGTTGTAGCATGTGACACAATAGGAGCATGTGTGATAAGTCACCTGTTTAGGAGTTGCAGTTCCAGCATTGTGGGGACTGGACAAATGTAAGCTTAAATAGTCTGGCAGGGATCCACTAGTTCCTATTTATGATCATGAATTTTTTTTGTGAGAGAGTAGGGGGGATTTTGTGTTTGAAAGGCATCAAATGTATTTGTGTCCAGTCTAGTGTAATTGTAGTAAATATCACTTAAGCCTGCGTGACTGCAGTATCCTACCTGTAGTGAATGCCTCGCTGGCATTCTTCACCAGAACTCCATGTTGCCTGGTGATGACTCTCCTCTAAGTGTTCATTATTAGAATGTTTAGGGTTGAATTGAACTTACTGTTGGGAATTTGGTAACTGGTGGAGCTTCTGTCCTATGCTCCACAACCTTGTAGCCAGTAAATAAACCTTAACGACTTACCTTGGGTCCTGAGTTGTTACTACAAACTGTTGGCCATGACCTGGATACACGGAGGGACCCCTGCGTGCTGCAAGTTCTTCATTACTTCCTCTGAAACCTCATCCTGGCTGTCTCCTTCGCTGCGCTGCCTTCTACTCAGGATTCCTGTTGGTGACTGCAGTGTAGTCCTGTCAGACACTGCTTCGTCGCAACCTCCTGTCAGCCAGATTTGTAGAGTTGCCTCACTGTTTGTTTTCCAGAGCTTAATACCCAACGCAGCTCAGTTTGTGAGGATAAAGTGGATCGTCACCCTTATGAAGCAATGAGACTAACCCCTGGTTTTTAAGAAGTTTGTTTTCTGTGCGCTTCCTGCCATTTCAAGGACCTTGCTTACGCTGCCGTCTTTGCGAGTGCATTTTCGAACGGTCATCCATTAAATCTGAAGCCGTGTGTAGAATTTGCTTGTCCTGTTCTTCAAAACAGTTTGCGTGTTTCTTTGGCATCCAACAAAGAGATCTCTAGTACTCCGGAAGGGTAATGACTATGTAAAAACGTATCTTTTTGTGCCTCTATTTTTGTTCCATTCAGCTTCTCTACGTAAGGGCGTGCGTCAGACCACAACCAACATCTGGGCATGCCTGCCAGTAGCCATCTGGAATAATACCTCATCTGAGTGGGAACGTCGAGTGAAGCTTTTATGTTTCCCAGCAACGGAACCGGCATCTGTGAAGCGTTTTCACCTTATCTTTTCACCAATACGAACGGCATATTTTGGTTTAAAGCTGTGTGTATTTACCTAACACACTATTATATAAAGTATCTATCTGTTTCGCCGATGTGCACAGCTTGTTATTTATTTATGGAAATACATTTAATTTCAGCTATTTGTATCCTGCAAATCTTCACCGATGTGCACGCTTTCATCAATTTTTCATCAACATTTTTTTTTAAAGTGCTTTGCCAACGTCTACAGTTTTTTATGAATCTCACAAGTACATTTCATGTTAACTTCTTTTTGGAAAACAGTAGTTTTCTATTTTAAGTTGCCTCATTAATATATTTCCAAAATGTGGTCTCACTTGGTATTTTATTATATGCAATATTTTTCTGCGTAATTAGGCATTTTATTTCAATCTTCAGCTGCAAACTCAAATGTTGGACTTACGCAACTTATTTTCTTTAATTTTATTTTTACAATGCAAGCAGTTACTCCACCTCAATCATTTCTTGACAACCCTGGGGAGCCACCAGTGCGTTGGGAAATATGGTTTGATGCTTTTGAGACTTATGTGGGTGTCATTGGGGTATCCAGGTTTTGCGCTGAAAGAAATAAATGTCTCCTTCTACACTCCCTTGGTTTCAAGGGTAGATCAATATACAAACATCTTCCTGACATTATGAGAACAGATGATGACAACATTGATGAATTTCATATGACAATTATCAAACTCAAAAACAGGTTTGACAAACAACCTAGTCTCATGGTGCTTCGTCACAAATCTTTCAAGAGAAACAAAATGATGGGGAGGATGTTGATGCTTACATATCTGTGTGTTTATTTGAAGGATTCACAGACCAACTAATTTGTGATCAATTTGTATGTCAGTATAAAGACAAACAAATTAGACAAAAGCTGTTATCTATGGGCAAGTGTGTTGATCCTGTTGCTGAAGTCATGGACGGTGGCAAGACTTTGAAATTACTAGTTGATACTGGTGCTAGGATCACTATGATTATGCAGCAACTGTTTGAAGAAACTTGGAGTGACAACATTTTAGAACCTCCTGATCGATGTCCTGTTTCTTACGAAGGATGCCGTATTGACTTACTTGGATTCTTTGAAGGTGAGATGAAATTTAAGAGAAAGAACAAAAGAGGGAAAGTTTATGTAGCGGTCAAGGGACTAAACATACTTTGATGGTTTAACCAAGGTCTTTTCGGTATTATTCTAAGGCCTGGTACCAAGGAACAAATTTTGATTGCCAGTTGTGGTGATAATGGGCAAAAATGGAAGGAACGTTTTCCTTCTGTTTTTGGAGATAAATTGGGTAAGATCCTTGGGTTTAAACATAAAATCATCGTTAAAGAGAATTCCATCCTTATAAAACATAAACTAAGGGGTGTTCCATTCAGTGTCAGAAATTATTTGGACAACGAACTTAAGGGTGTTTGTGAACAAGACATAATTGAACTCACTGAATCTTCTTTATTGTTGTCTTCTTTAGTTGTAGCTCGTAAGGGGTGTGGGCAACTTAGGGTGTGTGTGGATTGAAGGTTGTTAAATAAGGAGATATGGGTAGATTCACATCCCCTACCCAAGATCAATTACATGTTTGCATGTATCAAGGGAGCAAGATTCTTCACCAAATTAGATTTAGCATGCGTTTGCCACCAAATAGAACTACATCCCGAGTTTCGCAGTCTCACTGCTTTCAGTTCATCCCTGAGAACATTTCAATACTGGCGTATGCCATTTGGATTAACATCTGCTGCCTCTGTGTTTCGGAGAGTGATGCAAGAACTTTTGAAGGGTATTGATGGAGTCTTAGTTTTTCAAGACGATGTATTGATTTTTGCTGAAGATGCTTGTTGTCACGATTCCCCATATCCCTACCATTAGCAGAGTAAGCACACACCCCCGCACTCCCTTTAAGGTACGAATGCACCGGAGTGAATGGCAGAAGGGGCCGCGGCACTACAACTCCTAGGATGCCAAGGGACGAGACACCTCCAAGCTGATTGGAGGACACAGATTCAAACACACACATAAGCACCACCTACACAGGGTGAAGGTGCTTGACAATCGTTTTTGCTTCCCTTCGACAGTGCGGGCGCTTTCCTTCCCGCGGAGGAATCTCGAAACACCGTCTTTGCAGCCTCCTCGAGAAAACGCCCTGAACACTGAAGCGGCGTCGTTGAAGCCTCATCAAGACACCATTCCGGATGCCGAGTTCTGAAGGGAGTCTCTGGATGCGGACACGCAAGTACTACCTCCCTGTTGGAATTCCGGCTGAGAACTTTGTTACCCTTGTCTTTGCGACAAGCCTGCGTTTTCCGTTCTTCCCGCAAAGAGGTTGCGAGGAGAAAACTTTCACCCTTAGTTCCGCTCGTCAGAGGGCTGTTTCTACTGCCAGAAACCGCCTTTGATACCTTACCCTTTGCTCCTCACCCTTCACCCCAACCCGAATCCCCGGTACCTGGGGCAGTTCCGCATTTTTCCTATGGACCCCAGCTGTGAAGCTAACAGCGTCTAGGTGCTTCTCACCTCCCCGGAAAGGGTGCACGGGAGCACAGACTTCCCTGAGCATTGCCCGCGAGAAAGAGACTTGCATAAATGTGGAGATTGACCGGCTCTCTCTAAACTGTTGACACAGGTCATGTATTCCAGGGCTGTTACTGTCGGGTTCCTTGTAAGTGCCTAGGGTGCCTATCTTGTTTGGGAGTAAGAGTGAGCGAAGGTGGTGATAGTATTTTTTATGCTTGTGTTCCTTCTTGTCTTCCCCTCTGTAGGGCACTCACGCTAGAAGGATTCGAGAGCAGACCAGACTCAGGCCAGACGCTCCCCAGACAGTGACCTTTATTATTTTGTCCCCTTCCCTTTTCCCCGGGGTGCTGAGTTCCATAGTTGCGTGCTATTGCACTGTGGGGTTTATCATTTCGGAGAGTTGGGAGGATCCTCAGCGTACCATCGTTTCCGCTGGCTGCTGCGAAACGGTTAGTGGTGTCTAACTCTGTCCGTTACCACTAACCTCGTGACACTTGTTCACATGAGGCCATTTTGCACCATGTCCTTAAACGGTTTGAGGAAAAAGGAGTTGTATTGAAGTCAGAAAAGTGCAAGTTCTTGTGTTCTGAGGTTGAAAATTTAGGACATTTATTAACTCAGGATTGAATCAAGCCCAGGCAAGGATTGGTAGAAGCTATTGTCAACGCTTCTGCTCCTATTGACAAGGTTGGTGTCAAGTCCCTCCTTGGCTTATGTGAGTACTGTTCACGTTTTGTTTTAGATTTTGCCACTATAGTTAGACCCATAATGAATCTACTTAAAAAGGGAGTCAAATTCATGTGGTCAGACGAGTGTACTACAGCTTTCAATGTCATTAAGTTCGAGCTTAGAAGCTACTCTCACACAAAAACATCATGGTGGTGAAGACACTGTGGGCTCTACATCAAGGGTTTTAAGAGATGCTGAGATAGACTATTCAGTGATTGAAAAAAGAACGTTTAGCTTGTTTGTGGGCCATTGAGAAATTTCGCCTGTATGTTTGAGGCAGATGCTTCTTCCTACTTTTTATTTTTTAAACTGTTTTTATTGGTTTTTTTAACAAAACAGTAGCATCACCAGAAATTTCGAATAGTTACACAATGCTTTGCAATACATCCATAATGTCTTCAGAAGCATAAATGCCATAACAATATACACTTTCTAAACATGGCAGTAACTCAGTTATGCCTTCGAGGGCCAAGTAGTTTGCACCCTGCACCAATTGACACCAACCTTATCATAACCAGCAATGAGAGCCTCGCAGGTCAGTTTCCTATTAATGTTGTCTCAGTACACCTTCCAGACTGCTATCCCCAGTGGCGTGCGGCCGCCTTCAGAGAACATAGCAACTCCTCATCTTCGAGCTCCAGCATTCTTCCATACCCACACACACAGCCACCAACCTTCTAGTGTGACAACCCTCCTGTCTCCAGTCTCGATGCCACCTGCGGATACTCAAGCAAGTAACAGGTCAGGAGAGCCCATATGTTCCGCGGCCTAGAAGCCCTAGGCAATAACTCAGAGTATGTGTCCAGTTGCTCTCGGCATGTCACAAGATCAGTAATCCAATCCTTGAATTTCGGGGCTCGGCCTCTGCCCCATCGGCAAGCCAGCCTCCTCTTTGCCATCAAAAGTCCCAGTGCCACAAATTTCCTATGTGTTGCCTGTATTGGCTGGACATATCCGAGCAACGCCATCAATGGTGTGGGGTCAACTTGCGTATGCACCATTTGAGTCAGCGCCTCGAAGACCTGCCGCCAATAGGCATTCACCTCTGGGCATTCCCACGCCAGGTGCAGAAAATTCGCCCCAGGGGCCCCACATCGTGCACAGCAATCCGTCTCTCTCAGCCGATATTTACACATTTTAACCGGCGTGTAATATAGTCTATGCAGGTACTTGTAGTGTATCATTCGGAGTTTACTGCTGGCCGACACTCTTTCAGTCTGCAGACAGCAATACTCCCACTGCTCATCCGAAAGCTCCTCAGTAAGCTCCGCTTCCCATCGTGCACGAGAGAGTGGGTCTGCTAATTCCCTTTGCGTGTGTACTGTTCTGTAAACTAATGAAACCAATTGTGTGGCTGTCTTGCACTTCAACATGTCCTGCAGTGGAGCACACGCCACTGGTTCACCCGGGAAGTTTGGGGTAGTAGCTCTAATCCCCTGTCTTAACCTACTATACAGAAAGAGATCAAGCGGGGTGTGGTGCGGACCCCGCAACATCTGCCCTGCAGTGCGAAACCTTCCTTCCTGATATAAGTCTCCCCAGGTCTGAATATACATTCATTCCCTGAACTTATGGAACAGTGTCTCCTGCAGTAATGGCATATTTCGGTGGTGCGTGAGTGGCAACAAAGCCGCATACTGCATGGGCGTCTGCAGCATGCACCCAATTTGACGCCAAGCCTCGATCGTACAAGTGACGGTATTTGGTGTCTTATCCCGAGGTCCAACCGGTTCAAATAGCACTCCATCTAACGGTATCGGATGCGTGAGCCAATGTTCAGCCGCTACCTGTGGCATATACTTGCGCTGTGTCACCCAGTACCAAGCGTAGTGGGCCTGCACACTGAGGTAATACAATTCAAAGTGTGGCACCCCAAAACCTCCTTGCGAGTATGGCCGAGTAAGCACCTCCCATTGCAGCCTCGGCTGCCGACCTCCCCAGACCAGTCGCGTTAGCTCCGACCGGAGCATCGTAAAAAAATGTCTTCCTGGATAAAACGGGATATTGAGAAATAAGTAGAGTAACTGAGGCAGGAGCACCATTTTAATTAGAGAGACCCGCCCCGCCATTGACAAGGGGAGCGCGATCCATCGGGTCACACAGTCGGCAATTCGTGACATTGCAGTTCCATAGTTTAATCTCAAAAGCTCATCTTTGTCCCTCGTCACTCTTTTCCCCAAGTAGCGCAACTCCTCATCACACCATTCCAAGGGGTAATCCAACGGAAATTTACGCGTTGCCTGCGTTAGTGGAAATATACTGGATTTGTTCCAGTTGATATGAATCCCCGACAGTTTCCCAAACACTATAAACTCTCGCAGTATCGGATTCAGATTATCATGAGGATTCCGGATATATAATGTAATATCGTCTGCGTTTAAGGATATAAGGATCTGTCGCAGGTTGCATCGCAATGCCTTATCATTATGATGCTGCCGCAGTTTCGCTGCTAGCGGTTCGACGGTGATGGCAAAGAGAAGTGGAGAGAGGGGACACCCCTGTCGGGTACCACTCGTGATGGTAAGTGGCGGCGACATGTGTCCATTTATAAGTATCTTGGCTACTGGTACATTATACAGTAGTCTAATCCAGGACAAAAATAGGGGGGGAAATCCCATTCGTAGCATGATCCCAAATATATAATCCCACTCTACCGAATCGAACGCTTTAGTGGCGTCAAGGAAAACGGCCGCCAAAGGTAAATCAGGTGAGACATTGTTAAGAATCGCAAACAGTGTCCGTAAATTATGTGATGTCGCCCGCCCCGGCACAAAGCCAGACTGGTCCGGGAGTATCAAATTCTCCAGGAGCAAACTCAGGCGGTTGGCAATTAGTTTGGCTAGTATTTTAGCATCGCAATTGAGGAGGGATAGTGGTCTATAGGAATCACATTGCCGGGGCGATTTCTCCGGCTTCAGCAGCGAGACTATAAGCGCTTCCCTCATAGATGCAGGAAGGGTGCCCACCTCCAATGATTCCTCGTAGACCTCCCTCAGAAAGGGGGCCATAATATCTATATATGTCTCATAAAATTTGATAGGGATGCCATCCGTTCCAGTGGCTTTCCCAGATTGCATACCCATAATAGCCTCCCGAACCTCATCCAGCTCAAACGGTGCACATAAAAATTCTCTTTGCCTATCACTAAGCCACCCCAGTGCCACATCCCCCAGAAAACCCTCCAGATCTAACTCATCCATTCTGGTGGTCATATACAATTGCCTGTAATGTCGCGTGAATGCGCTAAGAATGTTAGCTGTATCCCGGTACACCTCACCATCAAGGTCTTCAATCTCCAGGACATAGTTGGAATAGCGAGGTTTCCTAACTGAGGTTGCCACCATCTTCCCCGGACTTTCACCCTTTCCATAGCAGCGGGCCCTCCAGTATTTCCCTCGAAAGCGTGTCTCCCTTTCTGCCGTGGCCATATAGTCCGTGAGTGTGTCTCTGAAGCTCGCCTGGAGCGTGGGAGATGGCGTACGAGCCATCTCCTCCTCCATCAATTTTAACTCCCTCTCCTGCCTGTTTAATGTGTTAGTGAGATCCTTCAGCACCCCAAACCCCTTGGACATGCAGAACCCACGCATCGTTACCTTAAATGCCTCCCAAATAATTTCTACACTGTCGACTGAACCCTTATTACGGGCAAAGAAGTCTTGTATTTCCTCCAGCAATTCCTCTCGGAAAACCTCATCCAGCAGCATGGTGGGCTGCAACCTCCAGGCACCTCTCAGCACCCTGAGGTCCGTGGAGGACAGTGTGAGGAGCACTGGGGCGTGATCCGAGTTTGTCCTGGCTAGGTGTTGCACCTTCAAGATCGCGGGGCCCAGCCCCCTAGACACCAACCAATAAACAAGTCGCGCCCATGAGGCCGCATGCGCCATGTAATGCCTGCCTTCTCGCAGTCCCGGGTGTACATGCCTCCAAGCTTCTAGCAATGGATATGCCTCAATTGTGTCCCTTAGGACCCCAGCCACCCTGTTGTAATGGTGGGAGGCCGGGTGCGATCTATCCCACCCTGGATTGTACGTGACGTTGAAGTCCCCACCCCAACTAATGTGTTGGGAGCCCGTCTCAACCACCTTGGCCCAAAACGCAGTGAAGAACACCGGGTCATCCACATTTGGCCCAAAACACCAGGCCAATGTAATCTACAGCGAGCCCAATCTCCCCCACGCTATACAATATCTCCCTTGCACATCCCCCACTGAACCCACAAAATGAAAGGGCACCTGCTTCTTTATGAGGATAGCTGTCCCGCGCGCATAAGAAGAATAGGAGTTGAAAATCCTGTGTTCAGCCCACTTGATCGCAAAGCCTCCAGCCCCCTGTAGATATGCAAGCAATTGTCGCCTCTTTCGCGCGTCCCCCAGCCCCCGAACATTCCATGTAACAATATTCAAACTGCCTACCATACAATCAGCCATACTCCTGAGCATCATACAAGCCCCCAAGTATCATTCTAGCATGGCAGGGTACCCACCCTCCTAATATATCACATAGTCTCTTTGACAATCCGCGATGCGCAACTGTAAACTCAGCCGAACGTCTCCCTAAACCATGTCCATTAGCATCCTTCTGGGAGATAAACAATTGGTAACCATCAACTCCCCTATTGATTCCCACCCTCTCTCACTGAAGCAGCCCCAACTTGCCAGTACTATGGTCCCCCCCCTACCCTCCCCAATCCCAACATAACAATCGTATACGCCACAACACCGAACTCGGATGCGTAGCGAACCTCCCCGGGGTAATACCCGCTGGGGGCTTTCACTAGGTAGGCGCACAATCACCTCTCGCCCCCAAAACAACCCGAAGCCCCCCTCCAAGGGAACATCCGGGCGCCAGGGGCCAGAGGGGCGCCCAGCACTCAAAATCTTACGCTCGCTTAGAACAGCAAGTAACAATAGTATTCAGCTTCAGTCTCGACACCTGCCACTTCGATAACAATGTACATCAGGTCTCGAGGGCGCTCCCTCCGGGTCCGTGTGCAGTAGCCTCCAGGGGGTCCTCCGTCTCTCTCTCCGACACTAACTGCTTCGCTGCGGGACCTCCACCCCCAGTACGACTCGATCGCTGCAGGTGCTTGAGAAAGTCTTCCACTTGATTCGGTGCGGTGAAGAAGAGTTGTTTTCCCTGATATGTCACCCTGAGGCGCGCCGGATAGAGCATCGCATAATCAATTTGTGCCTTTCGCAATTTAGCCTTGACCTCCATAAATTTACGTCTCTCCTCCTGTACCATGGGTGTAAAGTCAGGATATATGGAAAAGGAATTCCCATCATACGTAAGAGTCTGCTTGCGTCTGGCAGCGCGCAGCGCCACATCGCGGTCTCTGTAACTTAATAATCTTGCAATGATCGGATGCGGATTCCCCCCCGGCGGCGGCCGCGGGCCAAGAGCTCTATGGGCACGTTCCACAATGAACTGGCTGGAGAATGCTTCCGCGCCAACCAAGGATAAGAGAAGCTTTTCTATATATTCTTCCATCCGTCCAACATTGGTGGATTCCGGAATTCCCAGTACGCGTATATTGTTGCGCCGACTGCATGCCTCCAAATCCTCATTCTTTGCGGCAATTACCTTCAACAAATTATCCATCCGGGCAAGCCGCGTGGTATGGCTGGAGGCCATGTCATCCACATCTGATATGCTCCGTTCCGCTTCTGTAAGCTGCTCCTCATGCCCGTCAAGTTTATGGACTATGGCATCCATTCTGGTCGACATGCGGTCCACCTTCTCAACCACAGTGGCGAAACCCTGGCGGATCTCCTGCAGGATACTTTGGACGTCCGCATCTGGCGCCGCAGCTCCTTCCTGAGCCCCATTCCGTCCCTCGTGGGTTGATCCTGTTTGTGGGGCCTGGGTTCCGCATCGCACCGTCTCAAAATTCAGTTTCGGCTGCCTTTCATCCGTCTTCCCCATACTGTCTCTGTATCGGTGGTATAGGCCTAGCAGCGACCCACACCTACCTCACCAGCACCAGGTCACACTTCTATCCCCCGGCCAGCAGCCTCTCCCTGCTGCTCGCTGCCTCTTCCGGTCTTTGCATCGCTCTTCGTACTCCTCTCACGCCAGTACCTCAGCCCTCCTGCCACTCCACTCCGATATTGCCCCTCGGTGAGATATTCGCGGGTCAGCTCTTTGGGGCAATGGGCTGCGTGGCAATCCCCGCTTCCAATGGCCTCCCCCTCAAATCCGCCGTCACTTCGACGCTAACTCCGCTGTTAAGAATCCGGATCCCGCACCCAGGTGGGCCATACCAGCGAACGCGGGTGCCCGAAGCATATGATGCCCCTACAAGTGCTGCCAAGTCTTTTTCCTTCCGCAGTTAGGGCAGTGACTCCAATGATCCCAGACTTACTGTTGAACTCAGTGCACTACAATCGGGGGGGGGCCCACATGTCCGCAACTCAGTGTCCTCAAATACCCCGTCTCAGAAATCGCTGTCCGTCTCCGGCTCTGCCCTGTTCTGATACTCGACTCTGTAGCAAGGAGGGGGGCTCCTTCTCTGCCCTGCACGACCTTCTATCACCGCCCCGCAGCCGCTTCTCAGCCACGTTCGCGTGTCTGGCCCTCCGCTGCTCTGGTCCTCCCCTCTCCCTGTCCGGATGTGCCAGCAATTCTTCTCTCACCCTCATATATCCGCGAGGTCCACCATCCGGAAGCCAGCTCGCACCAATCCCCTCTTTCTCGAGAACGTCCGGCGCCCAGCACGCTCTCCGAGGCCCGATGCCTCGTGTGCAGCCGCGGCCTCAATTACTCCCAGCAGCCGTCCGCAGACCTCCGTGCATTCGTCCGCAGCGGCTCGGCCTCACCTCCCGGCCGTCTAACTTCAGATCTCGCGCCCCAAACTGCACCAGAATTGCATCGAGGCTGCCCGGAGGGTTCCCGCTGCTGTTGAGAGATTCTAAGCCTGCCGCATCAGCATTCGAGCAGGATAATTTAAGGATATTAGTGCCGGGCTACAGGAGCCTCACTGTAGAGCGGACATTCCATTTGCGCGCCACCTAGCGTCCCCATGCTTCTTCCTACTTACTGATCACAAGCCATTAGTTTCCATTCTTAGTGCTGGTGTCAATAAATATTGCACACCCAGGATTTTAAGGATGATCTCTAGACTTTAACAGTATCAATTTGATGTGTCTCATATTTCTGGAGGTAGGAATCTAAGAGCAGATTTCTGATCTTTTTTTCCTCAAAAGACTGATGAAAGTGAGGAAGTTGTGTACAGTGAATTGTGTGAAGAAGACTGTGATGATTGTTTTGTAGCTGTGTTAGATTTACTTACCTCAACTCTGGGTTCAGAAAAAGAATGGATAGTTGCTCTAAAGAATGATGAGTTACTTCAACAAGTTTGTGAATTTGTACATTGTGGTTGGCCAAGAGAGAAAGTCTTATCTCCTCTTCTTCAGCCTTATTGTAAGGTTGAGGATGAGTTATCTATCGAGGATGGTTTATTGTTAAGATGTAATAAACTTGTTCCACCTCATACTGCGAGACAAGAAATTATCAGAAATGCTCATGAGGGACATTTGTGGGCGACTCTCACTAAGCGTTGCATTCGTGACAGTTATTGGTGGCCAAAGATGGATAGTGAAATTGAGGAATTGGTTGCCAATTGCTGTGTATGCTGCGCTGCTGACAAGGGATTAAAGACTGCATCCCCTCCTTTACAGCCAATTGTTTGTCCCTGTGGTCCTTGGATAAAAGTGGGCATTGATGTCATGGGTCCATTTGATAGGTTGTCAGGTGGGAATAGATTTATTCTTGTACTCATAGACTATCCAGGTGTCCCTAAATCAAACTTGTGAAGGAAGCCAACTCTTCTCCCATTATTTCTTTCCTTAATGAAATATTTTTGAGAGAGGGTTTTCCTGAAACTCTTGTATCCGACAAGAGGACTCAATTTGTATGTGAGCTATTTGAAGATTTTTTTGCCTCCTGTGGGATTAAGCATGCCAAACGTTCTCTGTACCACCCTCAGACTAATGGCCTCATTGAGAGGATGAACCAGGTGGTGGGAGAATGCATCACGTTGGGAAAGCCTGGGAACCATGACATTGTTAAATCATTACACAGTATGCTGTGGTTCTACAGAACTATTCCTCATTGTTCTACTAAGATCACTCCCTTTGAATTACTTAGAGGACTCAAGGCCAACACGAGCTTCAGCCCTTGTTGGATGAATAAGTGGCTTAAGTCTGAGTCTGACTTAAATAAATGCATGGAAATTGTGAAACTAAATATGTCTGAATCTCAGAGTAAACTTAACACATGGTTTGATCAGAAGAAAGGTGCCAGAACTATTCCATTAATTGTTGGAGATTTAGTCTAGATCATGTCTTCTGTTCCTGTGAAAAAAGGTGAGAGCAAATACAGAAAACCCCTTAAAGTTGTGAGAATCTGTTACAATGCTGTTCATGTTTCGGGGGGACATTGGTGGAATCTTTCTAAAATTGTTAAAGAACAAATTGGAAACAATGTTTGTATAAAAAACAATGTGGAGAGTAATGGTTATGGTTCAAATCCTGTTCCTGCTGGGATAAGGAAGAGTTCAAGGGTACGTGTCTTTCCAAAGAGGTTTCGAGAGTGATTGTATCATTAACTATGTTCTTGTGTTGTCTTTTTCTTATTTTTTTCTTGTTTTGTATTTTTTGGGTTGTTTATTTTATATAAGAAGGAGGAGAGTTATGTAGTATCCTACCTGTAGCGAATGCCTCTCTGGCAATCTTAAACAGAATTCAATGTTGCCTGGTGATGACTCTCCTCTGAGTGTTCATTATTAGAATGTTTAGGGCCGACTTGAACTAACTGTTGGGAAGTTTGTAACTGGTGGAGTTTGTGTCCTATGCTCCACAACCGTGTAGCCAGTAAATAAACATTAACAACTTACCTTGGCTCCAGATTCGTTACTATAGTGACACAATGGCAATGCAGTCCTATCTTTTTATGTGCAGAAACTCTGCGCTCAGAATGTAGCAGGGATTCTGCTCATGCACAGAACTATGCGCAGGAAAGCAGGACCTCGGTGTATTGTTGTTTACCAAAACACCCACCTCAGTGCCCAGAACCCCAATCCGACTACCAATATTGTCTCATTTGTTCTCCGTACTACAGCGAAGCTACCAATGATTAGACAACCTAGAACATGCGACTTAATAAACTCTTAGGAATAGTGGGAAACAAGAACACTCTTTCATTCACACTCCTACTTGTCCACAACATGAGTAATCAGAGACACTGCATAGTTCAAAATGTTTATGTTTAACTAACGTGCTCTAAGGTGCAGTACTCTGGCCAACACGAGCAGCATAATGCATGAGAGCAATATAATCAGCATTGTTACAATTCCATAAAGCACAAAAGGGGAAATCATATTATAATGACAGTGGAAACAGGACTATAGCGCCTTCTACCACCCTCACCGTGCTCATGAGCTAGTTTAGAATATTTATAGAAGACCTCTAGGCTTTGTCAGCGAGACCCAATACCTACGAGATCAGATGCAATGAATCACATCCCAGGATCAGCACAGCTCATCTATGTTGGAAAGGTTTTCTCCAAGAGCCTCCTGATGCCTGTAATGCCATATTACAAAGCACCCGAGTTTCAATACAGTGCTCATAAACAATTTTTAAACTTAAAAATGTCCACAGGGGTACTGAATGAGGCAGACAAAAATCATTAATACATAGAAGGGCATATTAAAATGTCAAGTATTTGTAAAGCGCAAACTTGTACCCGAGGGTGTCAAGGCGCTGAAGGCCATTGGGAAGATTAATCAAGCTATTGCCCAAAGTCACATGGTGCTGGGTTGACCTGCCGCTGGGGATCTAACCGTGAGCCCCCTGGTTCAAGAGTCAGCTGCCCCGGCCACTGTTCCATACCTCTTCCACCTCTCATAGGCATAAACTTAAAAAACAACAGTGCATGTTCAGGCCTGGAATAAAGAAAGGCCTACATTGCCATATTGTTTTTAACCAAGTGTAAGGTGACAAAATTAAAAACTTGGCACGCCATATTGTACACAATTTTAACGTGCCATTGACTGTTGCAGTACACCTGTACAAATACAGGTCCTGACACTATAGGTCAAATGGTTCTGCACACATTGATACAAAATATAGAGTGTATCACAATTTAGACTAAATAAATTTGTTTTTATAAAAATGAATTTTGTTTTAGTGTAAAACACATTGTTTGTGTTCATGTAGCTATAGAATAACTCATGTTGTATCTATGGCTAATGGGGGGCTCTGTGTGAACAGAAAGGTTTTGAGCCTTTAGCAAGGCTCTTACAAAAGGCACTTGGAGGGACACTGATGGGATAAAGGAAAAAGGTCCCAGAGCTGAGCACCCAGGGGTGATGAATTGTATCCACCAATCAAAATGAAGAGCTGTGTAACATTGGTGCAGTGAAGTAAAGAGAATCCTCAGGATTTGTACCACAGCAGCCACAGGAATCATCTTAGCCTTAAAAGAGAAGCGGGATCCCTGAGATGCCATGAGGGACCCTGCAGTTTGGGGACCGAAGGGAAAGAGGAGGTACAAGACATTGCTGCAAGGTTTCGAGGAAAGATGGTAGCCAATCAAACATACAGGATCTAACCCCGGAGATTTACAAAAAGAGGCTGAGACATCAACACTAAGCACCTCTCCCTCAAGCATGAAAAGTATCAAAATGATTCCTGAAGTGCACGAGTCTGAAAGACCAAGCCTCATAACCTTCCACACAGGAGATGCTCCTTACACAGTGAATACAACTATTGACTCAGCACAACTGCTTGTATCGCTTATGACAATTAGTAAGTCCGTTAAAAGTATCAACATTAGTATATAACATTATGCTCACACTCTTTCTCATTCGTGGAAATCACTTCTTCATTGATATTCTTTTTAAATCATCTTCTTGTGTCTGGTCGTAGCCAACGCATTTTGTCCAAAAAGTCTTCTTCAAGGCTTTGTAATGGATTCGCACTTCATGTCACATGGAGATCCGGTATCGGGAGGCTGCACAGCCAGAGATGTTACATCTTTGAAAGGACTTACTAATTGTCATAAGTGATACAAGCAGTTGGGCTATCCTGAGAGAAGGCAGTTTACTGATAAGAATGTAATGGCCCAGACTGCCGGTGAAAGCAGAGAAGGAAGGCCCCTTGACTATGTTCCTGGGGGGATCATAGATGCCAGAAAAAGGGACGGTGTCTAGACCGCCTGTGGAGTAAACAATAGATTGTACTGGGTCCAAAGCTTCAAAGACATCTTTAAAGGAGGATATTGTTCCAGGAACCTTGACTGCAGCTGAGGCACAGGACAAATCAGGCTTTTTCAGAAGTGAAATAACAATGGCTGGCTTGAATGTAGAAGAAGCAGTGACATATAAGTGAATCACATGTTCTTGGGGCCGCCACATCCAGGGCCATCTGAAGCCTAGGCTGGAGGACATGGAATTAGGGGGGAACCCAACATGACAGCAACTGACAGAATTATTAATGCCTGGACAATCTGAGTCAATACAGGAGGAGATCTGCAGGGGTTCAAAGTCACTTCTGAGTGACTTTTCGCAATTGAGGTTAACAAACTGATTGAGAGATTGATCTACTGTTTTAAATCAGGGAGGATGGCAGTGATCTAGCAAAGATGATGACCAGTTTCTTTATTAGCACTTGGTAGGTGGCCTGTACAGCGCAGAAGCACTCGCCTCTACCTCACCAGTGAACAATAGTAGGTAATAGGTATGAAAAAGATCACGAGGCTCTGGTGAGCTGGGAGGTTTCTCTCTCTTCAAGGTTGACATTGCTAATTTGATGGTGTCCACTATACTTCACATTGTGTACCAGGGCAGTGAAAATATGCATCCGAAAGACTTTATACTACAGTGCACAACCAACTGCACCATAGACAGTGGACCTGTGGGAAAGAGGCGGAGACCTTTGGTTGCAACTGGCAGAGCCGGTTCCACTGATAGATCCTCCTGCTGTTAATCAGAGGGAACTATCAGTCTGTTGGAGAAGAAGTTCTGCTTATTTACGGCAGATTTTCACCTCTCCGAACTCTACTAAAGAAGAGTCAAGTTCTTTTATGATATTAGACAGTGCTTTTGAGGTACTGGAGAAAGAACAGATGCAATTTTGAGAGTCAGAGCTGTATGCTTGAAAAATGGCTTCTTTATTGGAGACTAGATGACATCCATGTACATCTCCAAGGGTGGTATCACATTTTTTCTGCCAGGAGTGCTCAAGGTTTGTTCCCTTAGTTTTAAGTCCAGAGAGGTGAAGGTTTTAGTTGTGAATCAGGACAATAGACACCACTGGATCTTCGTGATCACAAACAGCTGATCAAACGTGCCACTGAAATTCATCAGGTCTGGAGTTGGATCGAAACCTTTAGAACTGATCACCACATGGGGTGTGGTCATGTTAGAAAAAGCAGTGTTGCACAACTGGCAAACATTTTGATGATGGAAGTATCAGTCTCAGAATGGTGGCTCGCTAGTTCTGGGTGGAAATGCCATCACGTGTAAGAGTATAAAGTACACAGGACTAAAACTATTTGAGAAAGACCAAAATCATAAATAGGAAGAAAATACTCAGACAGGGAGTGAAGGTTAAAGGGAATCACCTTAAGAAAGGAATGAATTTTAGATACAGACGTATCTGTGATTAAATGACCTATAGCTAGAGAGAGATGCTGGTGGGCTCAAGTGAAGCATGGTGGGCCAGGTGTTGCAGGGCCTGGTTAACGGTCCATGGCTGAGGAAAAGGAATCAGCATGCTCTGCTGACATCACAGACACGCGTGCCCATGGTGCACCTGATGTACAGGTCCACTGGGCAACTGCTGGACACCTCTGCAGTGTGAATGGGCTAGTAACGACTCTGCGCAGTAGTACTCAACCAGTGGCCATGTCCATCCCCATCCACGGACACTAATATCTGAAATGGAGAAAGAGGACTTCCTGATTGAAACCTAGACCTCACATCTTGGTTCTACTACAGCAGCATCAGTAACGAAAAAGAAAAATAATACCACATAAAAGCACAATGGAAATATTGTGAAACAAAATTCTGATGTTAACTTTGAAGTTAATGAGAAGTGCATTTCAAGGACACTGCGTGTGCAACTTTGTAGCAACTGAAACCATTGAACCCTATAGAAGAGGTGGTGATGACGGAAAAAATGTTAAGAGAAAGAGAAAGTTTCTGGATTTTGAAACTTCAAGCCTTTACATTAGGTTGCAATAAGGAAAAGGAATTCCATGACTTACTATGACGTCCTTTCCTTCTGTATACTCTATGAAAAATACAATACCATGAATTCTGTATTAGGATAGGAATTGTTAAATAATAAAGCCTGCATTTTAGGCCTCGCCAGCGGTAACATCAGGATGTTATGTCATTAAATGACAGAGTGTTATTGGAATATAACTGTGGCCTCTGTGCAAATACGTATACTTAAGACCTCAAAAATAGAAACTTTCCTTACATTTAGACATATACTTATGAGCAAGAATCCTTGCATTTGTCTGTGACTATAGCTAGTGCTAGTTCCAGAGTCTCTAAAGGCGCTATAATAACACTGAATACCTCTCTATTTGTGGCCATTGGAGGTGGTATGATAATATTTTGTGCATGACACGATTCACTGTAACTGCATCTGACACCGGCATATCGGGTGGACATAGCTGTCAACGCTTCAGGGTGCTATGTGTGACATTTCTACAATGTCAGTGTAATTATGAGTGACATTTCAATGACTATGAGTGACACTTTCACGCGAGCAAAATCAAGCAAGGAAGACGAGGGGAGCAGATAAATATCAGGAATGGAGCAGTTGTCCCGACACACTGTACTTTCCATCGTTGTAATGTCCACTGACATTTGACAGGGGCATCGAGCGCGTGCGACTCGGACAGGCACATCTGGAGGATATTTTGTCCGCATGACTTTGTAGGAGTTCGAGACTGCTTGCAGTGGTTTGTTTTTAAAATTTTAGTATGCAATATCTGAGACATATATTTTTGATGAGAGTGTCTCCTTTTTTGTAGCTTTTTACGATGGTACCCTTTGAGCTCTTTCCACAACTATCTGTTTACCGATGAGATGACTCACTTGCCGGAAAATTTGGATGAATATTCATGGAGATAAGGTATTGAATTTTACTAAGCATTGATTGCCCGTATATATGGCAATCTGCTCCTGGAATAGGTTTTTTAACTCTTGTCAGTTTTGAGCATGTTGGTATTTGTTTTGCACTCTTTTAGAGTAATTTGGAGGAAAAAAGAATGGAAGCCAGTCCCTGATTTATCGTGCGTCGTGTTGACTGTAGGTAAGAGGGAGATAATTCTCTCCTTGTGGTAATTCTGATTTGACACTTATCTGGACGCATCTTGAGAGTATGGCTTCTTAAGGTTGGTTCTTTGGTTTCTTTTTCCTTTCCTCTTTCTTTTCCCTCTTTTTTAGAATTTCGAGACAGAATAGTATTTCTGTCATGCACATATTCTTTTGGCTGCACTTTTTCCTTCTTTTTTTGGAATCAGCACTTTCTTTTCTTGTCACACTGCTTCTCTCGTGCACGTTTTGTTCATTCTTTGGTGGTGGTTTGTTCTTGAAACACAAACAGTTTAGCTCTTATACTTTTTATTGTGAATTGAGCAAATTAGGATTGATTTGCTTAAAGACTGTTCTCTAGTCATTTGGAAATTAACTATTATCAAGTAATGATGTGGATCACATTTTGTAATTTAAATTTATTGTCATATTGACAGTCCTGAGGAAGCCCATGCGGGTGAAACGCGTTGGCTGTGGCTGTTGCTGTTTATATTCCTAATCCTGTTGAAAAAAAAAGAAGAAGTCTCTACACCGAAGACTGTGGAGATCTATTATTAGTATTTTGTGGAATATTATATGCCAGTTGCCTAGTGCCTCTCTGTGCTTTGTTTTATTTGTGTTTATATATTAGGTCTTATGGCACCGGACCTCAGAGGTGGGCACACATTGTGATATAAGATTGTTGTAAGTTACATCAAGTGAATAAAGGGTTAGTGCGGCTTTAATTATCCCAGCGCGTTGTTAACATGGCCTCTGGATTCATAATAGAACATGGCATAGCATAGCATAACATAACATAACATAACATAAAATAGCATACCATAACATAACATACCATAACATGGCATAGCATAACATAACATGACATAGCATAACATAACATAGCATAACATAAAATAGCATACCAAAACATAACATAACATAACATAACATAACATGGCATAGCATAACATAACATAACATAACATAACATGGCATAGCATAACATAACATGACATAGCATAACATAACATAGCACAGCATAAAAGAACATAACATAACATAATACAACATAACATAACAAGACATGATGAGGAGGGGACAGTGAGGTGTTGCAAAGATGGTATAGTGCTCTAAACTAATGCAGTCAGATAGCCAAAGGAGAGGCCACTAAGTCGAGCCCTCCTAGTATGAGAGAAAGGAAGAAGCCTGAACAACAACAAATTGAGTGCAAATGATTATATGACTGAAAACAGAGCTTGCAACCAGGAGGGACCGTATGAATGACCAGCACGATGGCAAAGACTCTTTTTCCGAAGGGAAACCAGTTTAGTTCTCTCAGGTAAGGAGCTCTGAGGCCATTTCCTAAAGCCCAGCAGCAATTGTGCTGCAGCATCTTGAACCAGCTGTAAGTGTCTGTTCTTTTGACCTTGAAGGATCAAATTACAGCAGTTGAGTCTTGCCACAAAGGCTTCTCTATTCTTTCTAGCAATGACATTTTGGGACAGATCTTCCTGTTTTAAATTTTACGTGGTTAATTTTTTTAGCAATGATTTTTCCAACTCAAAGTATCTACTTTTTGCTCATTTGTTTATTTTTTTCTCTAATTTAGCACCGGTCAAGAATAGTAGGTTAATGGAACCGCCGGACATGTTGTGTGGAGATTTCAGTGCTAAACTGGGTGACCCAACTTCAAGAGTTGGGATTGCGATCGTCATTGCTCAGGTAGCAATCTGCAGTGTGATGGGCAGAGAATTGTCTAGCTGTCTAGCATGGCACGATTTAGTCAACCTAGTCAAAGCATTCTTAGAGGGTGAGTTCCGACAGGCCACTAAAAGAGGCCACATAGGCATCCTCTGTCATTGATTATATCTTTGTTTCTAGATGCCTTTACCCTTTGCTTAAGAGTGGGTGGGTCTTCAAATAGCATGGGGTCACAGCAATGCAATTGTTGGTGTAGGATTCCTTCCCATAAATAGGTCCCATCCTACACCAGCAACATTACCGGTTAAGCATTCTAGTGATGAGCATAGGCATTCCCTCTGAAGCCTTAGCATATTTTCTCAACTCGCATCACAGGCTATTTCTTAACTGTTTAGCGGAAACCCATGATGACTCTATGTTTTTAGCCCATAATAATTTAGTATCAGCCGTAAAACAGTTTCTTTTAAAATCCATTCGAGCCAACAAGAAAGTACATCTATGCTTTGATAAGGCATGCTCAGCGGCAAATAGGAGTTTAAAACTGGTCCTTTTCCTTTCTCCCAGAATCAGAGCTGAAGTCCTGGCGGCCCGTTTGGCCTACTAAGTCGCCCTTAAAAATAGGGAGAAAGTTCTACTCAAAAATGATTGGGAACAATTAGAAACAGCTGCAGTGAGCGGTAATAGCAGCACTTTTTGGAACACAGAGCAGGCCTGGGCAGAGCTCGCAGAGCCTCACTACGTGGAATCCTGCAGAATCATTAAAAAACTCAGGGGTATATTCACAAGAACTTGTGCTAAACATCACCAAAAAATGTTAACGCAACTTTACACATCGCAGCCTGTCGTGGGAAAATAACCCTGTGTCAACCTGGAATTCACAACAACGCGGCCCGTGCGATAGTTTGCCGAAACCACGGCCAATGCCCGCGATACAACCACCTAGACGGAGATAAAAACACAAACCCCAACGCGAGAAAACCTGCGATGAGCCAAAGTGTGATGAGGAAATCAGCAATAAGCAGTGCCAGGCCTGCAACACACACCTGGCAGGTGGGAAAAATCACCATAAAAGTAGAAATAACACCCAAACACAAACTGACCAACACCCAAGCACCATGGAGGCAGCTGGAGCAGGCACAGAGGACGAGCACAACCCCACAAGCACCCCGGATGACCAGCCCAGGACCACGGGGACAGGGATGGGCAATGACAAGAAGAAGAGGAAGACAAAGTTCAGTCTGCAGGCGAACAGGGTTATAGTCATGGAGGTGATGGAACACCATAAACAACTGTTCATCACCTCCAACGTGTAATTGGGCACCAAAAATTGAATATGGTGGGACATCGTGGACAAGGTGAATGCCGTCGGAGGGCACAAGAGGACAATGGACGAGGTCAAGAGGTGATGGAATGACATCAAGCGAAAGACCAAGGAGAAACTCGCAGCCAACCAGAAGGCAGCAATGCAGGCTGGAGGTGGGGGCCACCCAGCTCATGCTGGATGACATGGAGGAGCTGGTGATAGTCATCAGTGTGGAATCTGTGGCCGGAGTCGGGGGACCAGCCACTGTTTGACAGGACACAACACAACTGCAACAGTGTGAGTGACCACCAGGTACTGGGGGATGGGTGGAGATGGCCATGATGGCACACATGCACAATCAAGCAGAGCACAGTGCACACCATCAATGACTCTGGGTCATCGCCCAGAGCTATAGACTGTCACAATGTACAACGCCATGCTGTCTGAATGACAACATGTACCATGCGGCTACATACATGTGGACACATTGCAATACACCATCTTCCCTTCACATTGCAGGGGCACCGTCAACACCTTGTGCACGGCAGTCCCAGACACTCTTCACTGATGACGAGGAGGACAACCCCAGCATCGACACACAAGCCCTCCTAGACATCATTGACATCATCCTCGACTCATGTCCAGGATCATGGCTGCCCAGCTGCATCGGGGAGACCCTACCCACCACCCAAACCACCCAGCAGGAGGCACCCACAGCCCCCAGCAGTCTCCCAAGACCCCCAGGAACAACACATGGCCTTCCAAAGCCGTGTGCTGGAGGGCCAGAGGGAGACGACTGAACAGGTGCGGGTGGGGTTTGACCTCATGGCTACCAAAAAGGACGTCATCCATGGGTGTCTAGGCCTGCTCCATGGCCTCCAATGAGCCCTGACTGACATCGCTGGAGTCATGACGCAGAGAGAAGAACACCTGTCCGCTCAGAGGGGCTCCAGCGATACTAGCCGTGAGCTGGCACACCTGCGGAGGCTCATTGAGGACATGAGGCAGATGGAGGTGGAAAGGATGGCAGCTACCGCTGCACACCAGCAAAATGTAGCTCAGATCTACCATGTCCTGCAGATCCTCATCATGGCATTGCTGCCACAATTTGTGGCGATGATGAATGCTGCTGCTCCCACATCATCCACATCTCCTCCCCCTGGTGTACCATTGCCTCACAGTGTGGCAGACGTAGCCACTTCAGTACCTGATGTGTCAGTGGCACACAGTGCCTCAGCCAGTACTGCAACACCCACAGGTGGGGCAGAACACACATCCGGGGATGAGGAAATGGATAGGTTTGTGATCAGGAGGCACTAGCATTCATTTCCACTACCTGGCCTGTTTCTGCTTGGTGCCGCACATGGGCCCATGACCTTCCACTGACCCCCGATACACTCCGATGCACTCACCTTGGACCATGACATGGACTGCCATATCCTGTTTGATGACCAATGACACGGCGACTAGACTGCAGACTGTACCTTTCCTTTTCTGCAGTACTTGTTATCCCCGGATGGACTCTGGCTGGCCCTCCACGGGCCCTTATTGTGTAGTGTGCTTGGCATCGCCCTGTACCACTCCAGCTACAAAACTGCACTGGATGTGCAATAAACATCCAGTAACGCACTCCTGTGTTCTGTCTTTCATCTTTCATGCATGAATGTGTGGATGAATATAGGGACATTGATTTCCCTTGCGTCAATGATGCTCATCCTTTGGGCTGCCAGTCGGAGGTTGTTACATTGCATATTGTGTACCGGGTGCCGTGGACACTACAACAGGGACACACGCATCAGTCACTTCCATGTCCGGACATGAACTGAACCATGGCCAGAGCCCACAAGTCATTGTTGCAAGCCCTGCGCTTGTCTGGCGTACGGCAGGCCAGACCACTGCGCTTGCGCTCTGAGGGGGGCCCTCATTGCTACCTATCGCAGGCATACTCGCTGGTGGTGTGCAGGTCACTGGTCTAGTTGTCAGCATGTCACAGCCACTCCCTGAGGGCAGGTTTGCACACACACCACACCCATCCGGCACAGGCGTCACAGGCCATGTGACTCTGCCAACATAAGGGGCCGACGACGTCACATTCCCCTCTGCCGGTGGTGACTGGATGACGGATGCTCCACGGTTTTCAATCATAAAGGGCCCATGAATTGTTGCGCACAGGGTTAGTGGCACCCGAGGTCTTGCAGCCGTCATGAGCCTACCACCACGTGGTGCAGACTGGGGTTGCACAGGGTTAGTGGCATTCAAAGCTCTGCAACTGGCAGAGGTACCTCGCCACAGGACGGTGACTTTGGGTGCACTGAGGTAGGGGCACCATAAATGCTGAGCGGGTGTGCAGCCTGTGATGATGCCCCATCCCGGCGGTCCAAACAGCTCAGGTTTTGTGTGCTCTGCTGGACCGCAGTGTAGGCCAGAGCCGCGGGCAGCACGAGCCTACCGCCATGTGGCGTCGCTTCCGGGATCACAGAGTTAGTGCCACCTATTGGGCTGAGCGGGTGTGCAGCCTGCTATGAGGCCGGGTGCACTGGTATGTCCTCTGCCATGGAGTAATCAAGACCCAGCACCAAACGTGGGACCTGGTAGCCTGTGAAGCATGGCTGCATAATGTGAAGGGTGCCTTATCTGCAGGTCCTGGGCTTGTGGCTTACAGCGGCACGTGGTGGGACCTTTTGTCTGCACGCCAGTGGCGGAAGGTGAGCAGTGAAGCCTGGGTGTACATGAGCGGGCATGCTCCAATGGGCAGCGGGAGAGGCTGGGGTGCCTCTGCCTGGGTGTGCATGGGTGGGCAGGCAATGTTGTCTTGTGCAATTGTATGTACTGTGCCAATCATGTATCTGGACTTTTTTCAGATGACGGGTCTGTCTCAGATGTGTGACCTGGTGAACTGTAATATATACCGGCAAGTGGTTGGAGACACACCGGTGGCAGCAGGTGAGCCGTGTGGCCTGGGAGCGTAGGCGTGGCACACTCTCCCTCTCTCCCCCTCTCTTCCTCTCTCTCTCCCCTCTCTTCTCTCTCTCTCTCTCTCTCTCTCTCTCCCCCTCACTTTTTCTCTCTCTCTCTCCCCCTCTTGTCTTCTCTCTCTCCCCCTCCTCTTCTTCTCTCTCTCTCTCCCCCTCTCTTCTTCTCTCACTCTCTTCCCCTACCTTCTCTCTCTCTCTCCACCTCTCTTCTTATCTCTCTCTCTCTCCCTCTCTTCCTCTCTCTCTCCTTCACTCTCTCTCTGTCCTTTGATGTGCGCAGGCAACACCTTCTCATCATGATATTTGTCTTGCAGGCTGTGACCAACGGATTGTCCTGAGGGGATCCACCATGTTTCTTCATTTCATTTCAGTGTTCGTTTTAATAAAGTTTCATTTGTTGCTTCGAAAGTGAATGTGTGATGTTCATTTTTGTGACGACACATGCATGTCACCAGTTGTGATTGTGCGACAGCATGCAGAATATTTTGTACATGTTTAGGTGTAGCTGATGTGGCATGTCTTTGGTCGGGGGGGTTGCTGGGGAGGGGGGCCCTGGGGGTGGTTGTGGCGGGTGTTTTTTGGCCTTTCGGCCCTCTGGGCTGCATGTTCAGTTGCCCGTGGGCATCTGTTGTTCTTCATGTGTGGCTCTGGGCTGGGCTCCCTTTTGTGGGGCAGGCTGTGGTCCGACTTTGCACCAGGTCAGAGCAGGTGTTATTTTCCTGCTGCTAACGCGCCTTATCACCTGTTTTGTGTTCTTATCGCAGTTCTGACTGGTCGTTGTGAATGTTGTGGAGTGGTGTTGTTGCGGCTTTTGGCACGGGAATGCCTACTCTGCATCTCATTAGATATATTTGCGGGGGTCATCTGTGGCGATGTTTTTTGCGGCTGCTATCGCGGGTAAACTGATGCTGTGGGATGTTATCACCAGCTTGTGATTGGGGCGATAAGTTTATCGCTACTTTCGCTGCAATAAATTGCCGTTGACTCAGCGATAGATCCTTGTGAATATGCCCCTCAGTGAATTCCAAAGAGCTCCTCCGGTGGGCGTAGTATATTGCTAGACCACCCAGCACCAGGGTACGTCTGATGTGCCTCTCGGGCCCACATTCCACTTCCACCATGTCTGTGCACAGCAACTCTGTCAAATGAACGTAGACTGCAGGTGCTCACATGCAGCATGTGTTGGGTGATTGCAAACCCCTGACTCTCCCTCATGGAGTGCAGTCCGAGCAGCCACGTAGCCCCACTCCTCCTCCACTGTCGCAGGCCACAATCGCCCACAAAGGCCCTGATGCCCCAAGCCCCCACAGGATCCCTCCAGGGAAAAAGAATTCCAGAACAGTTCTGCTGCCGGAAGTGGGTGCCAGCACCAAAGAGGAGCTCAGGCATCAGCTCATGATGTTCTCCTTAGCTCTGGTGCTGTTGTAACTGTGCTGCTTTCTGAGAGCTGCACTCACTTCCCCAGTTCATCACTGCTCTCAGAGCTCACCGACATCTCTGCAGCGCCCTCTGATATGAGCAGCAAGTTCTACACAGCCCAGCAGAGTTTAGCATTGGGGTGAGCTTTGACTGTGTCGCTTCACTGGCGTTAGGCAGAGTTTTGCAGAAATCTGATTTCCAAGGCAAACGTGTAGTAGGCAAAACTCCTGGAACTCCGAGTGGATTTGCTGTCCAACCTTAGCTAAGAGTATAAGATCAAGAAATACATGTGTTAGCACACTGCTCAATTGTAATATTCTGGGGCAGACTGGGTATCTCATTTTACCACCATCTATTATTTAGAAGACAAGGTAGAATTAGACATCTCCCTTCGCACAAAATTGTCACCTAGTGTCCGAGGTGATGCCAGCTATTCGCCAGTGTACAGAGGGAAAGAGCCCGGGCCGGATGGGATCTCAATAGATCTCTTAAAATGCAATGTAGATCACTAACCTTTTTAAAAGCTCATTTAATATAAATATCTCAGAATGATGGTCCTTATCGACCACAGTACCCATCTTTAAAAAGGGATGGCACAGCCCCAACATGCTAGGGTCCAATTTCACTTATTGACAGCAAAATTATTGGCAGATAGATCTATAATAGCCTGATTGAGTGGGCCGAAGACCAAAATATTCTCTCACCCTTTCAGTATGGATTTCGCTGTGGGCTAGATACAGTTGAACAATGCTTGAACTTGAGTTCAATTATAAATAAACAACGTGGCTAAGCATTGCCCCCTGTATCTTGGGTTTATAGACCTGTCCATGGCATTCGACTCAGTAAACAGATCAAAGCTGTGGCTAATGTTGTTGGAACTTGGGATCAAGGCCCTTTTGGTCAATTTCCGGTATTATCTGCATGTCGGACTTAAAGCCAAGGTGCGCATTAGCCCAAACTGCGATATGTCGCCTGAGTTTGTCTTAAAGATGGAGTGCGCCAAGGATGCATATTGGCCCCTTTACTGTTTTTAGGTCTCGCCTACGCAGCGCGCACGCGCTGCGTAGGCAAAAAGACCTTTTGACATTGCTTTGGCTTTTCAGCCAAAAACGTGCACGCGTTCCGTTGCCTTCAATGGCAACACGTGCACGTCTGGAGATTCACTTGCGGGAGCACGCAGCGCCATATGGTAGCAATTATCGCTCCTGGCGCTGCTCCCTCTCGCAAGTGGGGCGCTTTCACTCGCCCCCTCCTCTGCCCCTCCCCCTGCTGCCTCTTTTTAGCGCGAGGGACGCTCTTGTTTAAGACTTGTTTTTTTGGGGTAGAATCCTTGATTAGACTGGGATGGTAAGACCAACGCACATTTGTTTGGCTTTTACGTTCCCCGCCCTGCCCCGTACCATTAGCATTTCCTGTGCGAATCTTTCTGAATGCTTGTAATCGGAGGGCCGAAGCCATGCAGGGTACGGCAGGCCTACAGTCCCCCGCTGGCATTTACAAAGTGCTGAGATTACAGCTCATGTCCCTAGAAAAAGCATGGGTCAAAAATAAACACAGAAAAACACAGCCCATGGCTGTAAGGCGACATCTGGGTGGAGGGCTGCTGTGCGCTCCATTAACTGACCAGTGCTCTCATTCTCAGAGTGGAATGTGGCCCCCACTCGTCTCTTTCGAGCCGCAAAACATTGATGCATGTCCCTGCAATGCACAAGGAACGGACGGGAGCACCGCTTTCAGGCCCCACCGTCCTTGCAAATCACAACGGGTTACAATGCTCAGATTGAGACTCTGTGTCCCTTTGTTACACCAGATTCTACCTTTGCGCTCATCAAACTAGTTCTTTTTGCACACTTTAGGATTTGCAAGCGTAAAAAGCAGCAGCACATTGGACCTTTAATCCCCCCCCCCTTTAGAAATCAGAAAAATGGCGAAAATTAGCCTGAGTCATTTTGCTACTGTGCAAACATAAGATAACAGCGATCTGTTTTCACGTAGCGCTTCCTAGCACGGACCTGGGTTTCTTAACACTGCAATTACCTGTTTTTACTAATCGGCATTTGAGGCTGTCGCTGCACAAATACCTGCAGCAGGTGCGGTGACCCACGAGGCTACCAGTGCAGTGAGAGGGCGGCCTCTGCACTGTGCATTACGGCGGCCAAGGAGGGCAGCTGGCGCCGGCAGGAAGACAAGAAATTTTAAATAGACCTTGTATTCAACTCGCTTTCACCGGAGGCAGGTAGCTTTGGGAGATACTGGGAGGAATATTTTGGACTCTTGGCAGTTCTATGGAAATGAAATATGTCTTCATCATTTCGATAAGTCAGCGCTTCAACTAGACAGCGGCCTAGGGCCCAGCTATCATTCTGAGATGTGTATTCGAAAGTAACTTGTAAGATCGACCAGCAGTAAAGAAGCCCACTCCCCAGAGCAACCTACAGAAAAGTCTATATTTCTACTAAACATTGCAGGGCGCCCCTTCCTATATTGTGCGCTTTAATGTTAATGTTTAAGGCAGAAACGTGGGAGTGTGTTTTGTTTAGGGGTGGGCGGAATTTGCGTAATTGCGTTACGCAAATCTCCGCGAACAAGCAATTCCGCGTGTTCGCGATGCTTTTTTCCTGTTCACAATTGCTGTTTGCGTGCTCGGGGAGAAATATCTCGCGAACACGCATTTTGAGAACGCGAACAAGCAAATATTTCGCGAAATCGCGGAATGCAGACTTTAGAGCAATTTCGCGTTCTCCGCGGAACGCGAAATTCGGCAAATTCCGCAAATTCCGCGAGCGGAACGGAATTTACCGCCCAGGCCTAGTTTTGTTGCTTTGTATCGCTTGTGTGCACTATCTTACAAGAGGTAACTGAATATGGAACAGCATTATTAAAAATCCGACTCAGGCAGCGTCGAAGGGAGATGCGCGTGGTCTGGGAGGAGGGTTCAAAGCCTCGGCGGGCACGGGATGGCGCCGCTGGCGAGCTCGGACACACAGCAGCAGGGTGCCTCACTGGAAGAGTGCCGGGAAGTTCCTCTATTTCATACTGTATGTGACAGCGGTGCTATAAATGTGTAAAAGTACATTAAATGCACCCGAAGACAGCGTAATAACACCCTTATACTCACTGCTCAAGAATGGACTGTATATACTTATGAAGCATCGCCTTTATTTACAAAACAGGAAGATAAATTATTCGAGAATATTATAGATAGTGGTAGCAATAATAATTTCTGGACATAGTAATACATTGTATGTACATACTCGTAGGTAACAGACAGACTGTGCTACCCTCCGCAAATTGCGACTTGCCCAGTCGCAATACACTATAGAAAACAAGCATTTGTAATGCAATAGGTCTCACATTTACGCGAGTTTAAGCTATTGGCGCTGTAAATGACAATGCCTTTTATTTTTGTATTTTTAAACATAAATAAAAGGCATTGTCATTTATAATGCTAATAGCTTAAACTTGCGTAAATGCGAGACCTACTGCATTGCAAATGCTTTATTTCCTTTTTTTAACACAAATTAAACCCTTACAGTCAGGTAGAGATACAACATTGTCCACCACACTGGGGTCTGTAGCCCACAGTATAGGAGGTGAGGACATCTGCAGGAAGATGATGCTCCATGAAAGAACAAGCATTGGCATAGCCAATAGGTCTCGCCTTTGGGACCTTTATGCAGCACAATATCCTTGGTGCAACAACATGTTGCGTGGCTAAACACTTATAAGGTCCAAAACGCAAGACCTATTGGCTATGCCAATGCTTGTTTATTTATATAGCGGTACAAAAGGGGGTGGTGATGGACAGAGCATCAGAACCAATCAAACACTCACACCCAGTCAACAGATCTGGGTTTGATCCATCACCGTTCTTTAGCCCACTCTGCCACCCCAGTTCAGACATGGCCATATGCAAATCAGTCTGACCCTGTGCCTCATGGGAATAGTCCAGCCCGAACTGCCAAGCCATGTCTTCCCTGGACCGGAAACAAGCTTCCTAGGACCAGTTTCTGGCATTTCAGCCATCTTCAGACAGGTTTGCTTGAATCCAGTGGCAACGTGAGCAAGGGACTCAACGTCTGAGCAAACCCTGCCAACTTATGGCGAACAAAGCGGTAAAAAAGGAGGTGGTGATGGACAGAGCATCAGAACCAATCAAACACTCACACCCAGTCAACAGATCTGGGTTTGATCCATCACCGTTCTTTAGCCCACTCTGCCACCCCAGTTCAGACAAGGCCATATGCAAATCAGTCTGACCCTGTGCCTCATGGGAACAGTCCAGCCCGAACTGCCAAGCCATGTCTTCCCTGGACCGGAAACATGTTTCCTAAGACCGGTTTCTGGCATTTCAGCCGTCTTCAGCCAGGCTTGCTTGAATCCAGTGGCAAAGTGAGCAAGGGACTCACGTCTGAGCATACCCTGACAACTTATGGCAAACAAAGCGGTACAAAAGAAGGTGGTGATGGACAGAGCATCAGAACCAATCAAACACTCACACCCAGTCAACAGATCTGGGTTTGATCCATCACCGTTCTTTAGCCCACTCTGCCACCCCAGTTCAGAAAAGGCCATATGCAAATCAGTCTGACCCTGTGCTTCATGGGAACAGTCCAGCCCGAACTGCCAAGCCTTGTCTTCCCTGGACCGGAAACAAGCTTCCTAGGACCAGTTTCTGGCATTTCAGCCGTGTTCAGCCAGGTTTGCTTGAATCCAGTGGCAACGTGAGCAAGGGACTCAACGTCTGAGCATACCCTGCCAACTTATGGCGAACAAAGCGGTACAAAAGGAGGTGGTAATGGAGAGAGCATCAGAACCAATCAAACACTCACACCCAGTCAACAGATCTGGGTTTGATCCATCACCGTTCTTTAGCCCACTCTGCCACCCCAGTTCAGACAAGGCCATATGCAAATCAGTCTGACCCTGTGCCTCATGGGAACAGTCCAGCCCGAACTGCCAAGCCATGTCTTCCCTGGACCGGAAACAAGCTTCCTAGGACCGGTTTCTGGCATTTCATCCGTCTTCATCCAGGCTTGCTTGAATCCAGTGGCAACGTGAGCAAGGGACTCAATGTCTGAGCATACCCTGCCAACTTATGGCGAACAAAGCGGTACAAAAGAAGGTGGTGATGGACAGAGCATCAGAACCAATGAAACACTCACACCCAGTCAACAGATCTGGGTTTGATCCATCACCACTCTTTAGCCCACTCTGCCAAACAAGTTCAGACAAGGCCATATGCAAATCAGTCTGACCCTGTGCCTCATGGGAACAGTCCAGCCCGCACTGCCAAGCCATGTCTTCCCTGGACCGGAAACAAGCTTCCTAGGACCGGTTTCTGGCATTTCAGCCGTCTTCAGCCAGGCTTGCTTGAATCCAGTGGCAAAGTGAGCAAGGGACTCAACGTCTGAGCATACCCTGCCAACTTATGGCGAACAAAGCGGTACAAAAGGGGGTGGTGATGGACGGAGCATCAGAACCAATCAAACACTCACACCCAGTCAACAGATCTGGGTTTGATCCATCACCGTTCTTTAGCCCACTCTGCCACCCCAGTTCAGACAAGGCCATATGCAAATCACTCTGACCCTGTGCCTCATGGGAACAGCCCAGCCCGAACTGCCAAGCCATGTCTTCCCTGGACCGGAAACAAGCTTCCTAGGACCGGTTTCTGGCATTTCAGCCATCTTCAGCCAGGCTTGCCTGAATCCAGTGGCAAAGTGAGCAAGGGACTCACGTCTGAGCATACCCTGCCAACTTATGGCGAACAAAGCGGTACAAAAGGAAGTGGTGATGGACAGAGCATCAGAACCAATCAAACACTCACACCCAGTCAACAGATCTGGGTTTGATCCATCACCGTTCTTTAGCCCACTCTGCCACCCCAGTTCAGACAAGGCCATATGCAAATCAGTCCGACCCTGTGCCTCATGAGAACAGTCTAGCCCGAACTGCCAAGCCATGTCTTCCCTGGACCGGAAACAAGCTTCCTAGGACCGGTTTCTGGCATTTCAGCCGTCTTCAGCTAGGCTTGCTTGAATCCAGTGGCAAAGTGAGCAAGGGACTCAATGTCTGAGCATACCCTGCCAACTTATGGCGAACAAAGCGGTACAAAAGGGGGTGGTGATGGACGGAGCATCAGAACCAATCAAACACTCACACCCAGTCAACAGATCTGGGTTTGATCCATCACCGTTCATTAGCCCACTCTGCCACCCCAGTTCAGACAAGGCCATATGCAAATCAGTCTGACCCTGTGCCTCATGGGAACAGTCCAGCCCGCACTGCCAAGCCATGTCTTCCCTGGACCGGAAACAAGCTTCCTAGGGCCGGTTTCTGGCATTTCAGCCGTCTTCAGCCAGGCTTGCTTGAATCCAGTGGCAGGGCTGGACTGTTCCGATGAGGCACAGGGTCAGACTGATTTGCATATGGCCATGTCTGAACTGGGTATGGCAGAGTGGGCTAAAGAACGGTGATGGATCAAACCCAGATCTGTTGACTGGGTGTGAGTGTTTGATTGGTTCTGATGCTCCGTCCATCACCACCCCCTTTTGTACTGCTTTGTTCTCCATAAGTTGGCAGGGTATGCTCAGACGTTAGTCCCTTGCTCACTTTGCCACTGGATTTAAGCAAGCCTGGCTGAAGACGGCTGGAATGCCAGAAACCGGTCCTAGGAAGCTTTTTTCCGGTCCAGGGAAGGCATGGCTTGGCAGTTCGGGCTGGACTTTTCCCATGAGGCACAGGGTCAGACTGATTTGCATATGGCCTTCTCTGAACTGGGGTGGCAGAGTGGGCTAAAGAACGGTGATGGATCAAACCCAGATCTGTTGACTGGGTGTGAGTGTTTGATTGGTACTGATGCTCCGTCCATCACCACCCCCTTTTGTACCGCTTTGTTCGCCATAAGTTGGCAGGGTATGCTCAGTCGTTGAGTCCCTTGCTCACTTTGCCACTGGATTTAAGCAAGCCTGGCTGAAGACGGCTGAACTGCCAGAAAACGGTCCTAGGAAGCTTTTTTCCGGTCCAGAGAAAGCATGGCTTGGCAGTTCGGGCTGAACTGTTCCCATCAGGCACAGGGTCAGACTGATTTGCATATGGCCATGTCTGAACTGGGGTGGCAGAGTGGGCTAAAGAACGGTGATGGATCAAACCCAGATCTGTTGACTGGGTGTGAGTGTTAGATTGGTTCTGATGCTACGTCCATCACCACCCCCTTTTGTACTGCTTTGTTCGCCTTAAGTTGGCAGGGTATGCTCAGACGTGAGTCCCTTGCATACTTTGCCACTGAATTTAAGCAAGCCTGGCTGAAGACGGCTGAAATGCCAGAAACCGGTTCTAGGAAGCTTTTTTCCGGTCCAGGGAAGGCATGGCTTGGCAGTTCGGGCTGGACTGTTCCCATGAGGCACAGGGTCGGACTGATTTGCATATGGCCATGTCTGAACTGGGGTGGCAGAGTGGGCTAAAGAACGGTGATGGATCAAACCCAGATCTGTTGACTGGTTGTGAGTGTTTGATTGGTTCTGATGCTCTGTCCATCACCACCCCCTTTTGTACCGCTTTGTTTGCCATAAGTTGGCAGGGTATGCTCAGACGTGAGTCCCTTGCTCACTTTGCCACTGGATTTAAGCAAGCCTGGCTGAAGACGGCTGGAATGCCAGAAACCGGTCCTAGGAAGCTTTTTTCCGTTCCAGGGAAGGCATGGCTTGGCAGTTTGGGCTGGACTGTTCCCATGAGGCACAGGGTCAGACTGATTTGCATATGGCCATGTCTGAACTGGGGTGGCAGAGTGGGCTAAAGAGTGGTGATGGATCAAACCCAGATCTGTTCACTGGGTTTGAGTGTTTGATTGGTTCTGATGCTCCGTCCATCACCACCCCCTTTTGTACCGCTTTGTTCGCCATAAGTTGGCAGGGTATGCTCAGACGTGAGTCCCTTGCTCACTTTGCCACTGGATTTAAGCAAGCCTGGCTGAAGACGGCTGAAATGCCAGAAACCGGTCCTAGGAAGCGTTTTTCCGGTCCAGGGAAGGCATGGCTTGGCTTGACAGTTCGGGCTGGCCTGTTCCCATCAGGCACAGGGTCAGACTGATTTGCATATGGCCATGTCTAAACTGGGGTGGCGTAGTGGGCAAAAGAATGATGGATTTAACCCAGATCTCTTGACTGGGAGAGAATGTCTGCATTGTCAGCATTCCGTCCATCATTTGTTTGTTGTAACGCTTTTCGCCCTAAGTGGGATGGGTATTCCCAGACGTGGGACCCGTGCTCACTACGCCACTGGAGTCAAGCTATCCTGGCTGATGACGGCTGATAGCCAGAAACCGGTCCTAGGATGCTTGATTCCGGTCCTGGGAAGACATGGCTTGGCAGTTCGGGCTGGACTGTTCCCATGAGGCACAGGGTCAAGACTGATTTGCATATGGCCATGTCTAAACTGGGGTGGCGTAGTGGGCAAAAGAACGATGGATTTAACCCAGATCTCTTGACTGGGGGAGAATGTCTGCATTGTCAGCATTCCGTCCATCATTTGTTTGTTGTAACGCTTTTCGCCCTAAGTGGGATGGGTATTCCCAGACGTGGGACCCGTGCTCACTACGCCACTGGAGTCAAGCTATCCTGGATTATGACGGCTGATAGCCAGAAACCGGTCCTAGGATTCTTGATTCCGGTCCAGGGAAGACATGGCTTGGCAGTTCGGGCTGGACTGTTCCCATGAGGCACAGGGTCAAGACTGATTTGCATATGGCCATGTCTAAACTGGGGTGGCGTAGTGGGCAAAAGAACAATGGATTTAACCCAGATCTCTTGACTGGGGGAGAATGTCTGCATTGTCAGCATTCCGTCCATCATTTGTTTGTTGTAACGCTTTTCGCCCTAAGTGGGATGGGTATTCCCAGACGTGGGACCCGTGCTCACTACGCCACTGGAGTCAAGCTATCCTGGTTGATGACGGCTGATAGCCAGAAACCGGTCCTAGGATGCTTGATTCCGGTCCAGGGAAGACATGGCTTGGCAGTCCGGGCTGGACTGTTCCCATGAGGCACAGGGTCAAGACTGATTTGCATATGGCCATGTCTAAACTGGGGTGGCGTAGTGGGCAAAAGAACGATGGATTTAACCCAGATCTCTTGACTGGGGGAGAATGTCTGCATTGTCAGCATTCCGTCCATCATTTGTTTGTTGTAACGCTTTTCGCCCTAAGTGGGATGGGTATTCCCAGACGTGGGACCCGTGCTCACTACGCCACTGGAGTCAAGCTATCCTGGCTGATGACGGCTGATAGCCAGAAACCGGTCCTAGGATGCTTGATTCCGGTCCAGGGAAGACATGGCTTGGCAGTTCGGGCTGGACTGTTCCCATGATGCACAGGGTCAAGACTGATTTGCATATGGCCATGTCTAAACTGGGGTGGCGTAGTGGGCAAAAGAACGATGGATTTAACCCAGATCTCTTGACTGGGGAGAATGTCTGCATTGTCAGCATTCCGTCCATCATTTGTTTGTTGTAACGCTTTTCGCCCTAAGTGGGATGGGTATTCCCAGACGTGGGACCCGTGCTCACTACGCCACTGGAGTCAAGCTATCCTGGCTGATGACAGCTGATAGCCAGAAAACGGTCCTAGGATGCTTGAATCCGGTCCAGGGAAGACATGGCATGGCAGTTCGGGCTTTACTGTTCCCATGAGGCACAGGGTCAAGACTGATTTGCATATGGCCATGTCTAAACTGGGGTGGCGTGGTGGGCAAAAGAACGATGGATTTAACCCAGATCTCTTGACTGGGGGAGAATGTCTGAATTGTCAGCATTCCGTCCATCATTTGCTTGTTGTAACGCTTTTCGCCCTAAGTGGGATGGGTATTCCCAGACGTGGGACCCGTGCTCACTACGCCACTGGAGTCAAGCTATCCTGGCTGATGACGGCTGATAGCCAGAAACCGGTCCTAGACTGCTTGATTCCGGTCCAGGGAAGACATAGCTTGGCAGTTCGGGCTGGACTGTTCCCATGAGTCACAGGGTCAAGACTGATTTGCATATGGCCATGTCTAAACTAGGGTGGCGTAGTGGGCAAAAGAACGATGGATTTAACCCAGATCTCTTGACTGGGGAAGAATGTCTGCATTGTCAGCATTCCGTCCATCATTTGCTTGTTGTAACGCTTTTCGCCCTAAGTGGGATGGGTATTCCCAGACGTGGGACCCGTGCTCACTACGCCACTGGAGTCAAGCTATCCTGGCTGATGACGGCTGATAGCCAGAAACCGGTCCTAGGATGCTTGATTCCGGTCCAGGGAAGACTTGGCTTGGCAGTTCGGGCTGGACTGTTCTCATGAGGCACAGGATCAAGACTGATTTGCATATGGCCATGTCTAAACTGGGGTGGCTTAGTGGGCAAAAGAACGATGGATTTAACCCAGATCTCTTGACTGGGGGAGAATGTCTGCATTGTCAGTATTCCGTCCATCATTTGTTTGTTGTAACGCTTTTCACCCTAAGTGGGATGGGTATTCCCAGACGTGGGACCCGTGCTCACTACGCCACTGGGGTCAAGCTATCCTGGCTGATGACGACTGATAGCCAGAAACCGGTCCTAGGATGCTTGATTCCGGTCCAGGGAAGACATGGCTTGGCAGTTCGGGCTGGACTGTTCCCATGAGGCACAGGGTCAAGACTGATTTGCATATGGCCATGTCTAAACTGGGGTGGCGTAGTGGCCAAAAGAACGATGGATTTAACCCAGATCTCTTGACTGGGGGAGAATGTCTGCATTGTCAGCATTCCGTCCATCATTTGTTTGTTGTAACGCTTTTCGCCCTAAGTGGGATGGGTATTCCCAGACGTGGGACCCGTGCTCACTACGCCACTGGAGTCAAGCTATCCTGGTTGATGACGGCTGATAGCCAGAAACCGGTCCTAGGATGCTTGATTCTGGTCCAGGGAAGACATGGCTTGGCAGTTCGGGCTGGACTGTTCCCATGAGGCACAGGGTCAAGACTGATTTGCATATGGCCATGTCTAAACTGGGGTGGCGTAGTGGGCAAAAGAACGATGGATTTAACCCAGATCTATTGACTGGGGGAGAATGTCTGCAGTGTCAGCATTCCGTACATCATTTGTTTGTTGTAACGCTTTTCGCTCTAAGTGGGATGGGTATTCCCAGACGTGGGACCCGTGCTCACTACGCCACTGGAGTCAAGCTATCCTGGTTGATGACGGCTGATAGCCAGAAACCGGTCCTAGGATGCTTGATTCTGGTCCAGGGAAGACATGGCTTGGCAGTTCGGGCTGGACTGTTCCCATGAGGCACAGGGTCAAGACTGATTTGCATATGGCCATGTCTAAACTGGGGTGGCGTAGTGGGCAAAAGAACGATGGATTTAACCCAGATCTCTTGACTGGGGGAGAATGTCTGCAGTGTCAGCATTCCGTACATCATTTGTTTGTTGTAACGCTTTTCGCTCTAAGTGGGATGGGTATTCCCAGACGTGGGACCCGTGCTCACTATGCCACTGGAGTCAAGCTATCCTGGCTGATGACAGCTGATAGCCAGAAACCGGTCCTAGGTTTCGTCGTGGAGTTCCACCGCTCCTTCTGGGCGGGGGGCTCCAGACTCCACCCAAGCTTTCAGTGCCTTCTGCATATCTTCTTTGGTGTTGAGACCAGTGGTAGCGATTTTTAGTTCTTTGCAGAATTGCTTCAGTTCTCTGTGCGTGTATTCTTCCAGTTGTTCCGCCTGGAACACGGTACTGGTGTCGTTTTCTGTGAGACTCATGGCGTTTCCTTCTGCAATCTTTGTCGGTAGTGCGTCAGCCGTTCACGGTACGATCTCTAGATTATGGGCCCGAATCCCGTTGCTTGCCACCAATGTTAGAAGGCGACCTCAGAGGAGCCCGGAGGGGGCCCTGACTATCCTCAGACCGACCCTCGAGGTATCGTAGCCGGGCACTGGCGGGAGACTCCTCAGGGGAGGAATCTCGTATCTAGGATCGTACACTCGGCACCACACGACAAAGAGACGCCACACCGTGAGTTCTTAAGAACAGATCTTTATCAAATCGGAGTCGTAGGATCTTTATGATCAGCAAGGCAAATATATACAAGTAGAGCACGGGCTCGCAGAGTCTCGGGGGGGGGTTGGAGGTAGCGGGACAGTCTTTTGGGGATATGGATCAAAGGCAGGGGCGTACCCAGCGCACAGCTCACAATCCTCGAGCTGGGGCATATGCCTGTCGTCGTCGGGGTCCGGTGGGACCAGGAGAGTCTGTGGGAGCCGCGAGTCACTCAGCAGGGCTCCAGCACAAGTTCAGAGGTCTTACGATCTTTCGGGGAGCCGCGAGTCACTCAGCAGGGCTCAAGCACAAGTTCGGAGGTCTTACGATCTTCAGGGAGCCGCGAGTCTCTCAGCAGGGCTCAAGCACAAGTTCGGAGGTCTTACGATCTTCAGGGAGCCGCGAGTCACTCAGCAGGGCTCAAGCACAAGTTCGGAGGTCTTACGATCTTCAGGGAGCCGCGAGTCACTCAGCAGGGCTCAAGCACAAGTTCGGAGGTCTTACGATCTTCAGGGAGCCGCGAGTCACTCAGCAGGGCTCAAGCACAAGTTCGGAGGTCTTACGATCTTCAGGGAGCCGCGAGTCACTCAGCAGGGCTCAAGCACAAGTTCGGAGGTCTTACGATCTTCAGGGAGCCGCGAGTCACTCAGCAGGGCTCAGGTGTTTCCAAAGGCGAATCTCCCGGACAGTCCCAGAGCACCCCTTGTTATAGGTCGACTCCTCTTTGATGTCCGGAGTCTGTGCAGGCAGGGGTCTTGTCACCTGGGGGTCGCTTGTCGGGGTTTCCTGCCATTGTCTTTTGATCCTTTCAGGGCCGGGTCGGGAGGAGTCCCAGACACCCAGCAGGCGTGGAGCCAGCCCTCGGGGAGACCGGAGGGCCGATCGAAACCCACCTTCCCAGGGGTGCTCAGAGGTGCGATGGAAACTGCTCCTCCCTCTCTCATCCCAATGGGAGCACGATGTCCTCCAGCCGGAGTGACACCTCTAGGCCAGGGTCGCGCTGGGGCCGTGCGGCCATCATGGTGCATGAAGTGGGCACGTGGGCCCGGTGTGGCCGAAAGGAGGAAGGCCACGGACGGGGAAGTCCGGGTTGGGTGTGTGTGTGTTCTGGTGGGAAGGATCGGCTAGGCCGTGTGCTCGGGGTCTGCATGAGGTGCATGGGTCAGGATATGTGGTGCGGGGACAGGGATGGCCATGCCACGAGGCCGGGTCTAACGGTAGGTATACTGGGTGTAAGGTTCTGTTTGTGCCTGCAGCACGGATGTAATCGTGCACAGATTGACACATGGCCTAGTGTTTATCAAAGGTTGAAGGGGGGGTTAAGGCACTGCCAAAACTTGTCTAAATGCACACAGTCCACCTGCTGACGAGCGGACATGGCCACACCACCCACGGGTGATTTGGTCTCCCTCTGTCTCCCTTTCTGCCTCCTTCTGTCAGCCTCCTCCCTCTGTCCGTCTCCCTTTCTCCCTCCATCTGTCAGCCTCCTCCCTCTGTCCGTCTCCCTTTCTCCCTCCCTCTATCAGCCTCCTCCCTCTGTCCGTCTCCCTTTCTCCCTCCCTCTATCAGCCTCCTCCCTCTGTCCGTCTCCCATTCTCCCTCCCTCTGTCAGCCTCCTCCCTCTGTCCGTCTCCCTCTGTCTCCCTTGCTCCCTCCCTCTATCAGCCTCCTCCCTCTGTCCGTCTCCCTCTGTCTCCCCTTCTCCCTCCCTCTGTCAGCCTCCTCCCTCCCTCTGTCTGTCTCCCTGTGTCCACCTCTGTCTCTGTCCCTCTCTCTGCCCCTCTCCCTCCCTCTGTGTGTCACCCTCTGTCCCCTCAGCCCAGCTTCCTGGACACACACAGTTTGCAGGTCTTGCAAAGGCCATTGGCTTGTTCATGTGGGTTTGTTTCTTCTCTGCGGGCACCCATTGGGCGGAGTGTCTGAGTCTGCGCTGCTGCTGTGGCGGTGTGTGCTGACACTCTTTCAGTGTGCTGCGTCTTCATTGGCTGCTGTTATGTGCAAACTGTGCCTTCATACCCATGTCGTCCTGCAACGCGGCCACCATTAGCAGGCAAAACAGTACTCTGTGGGGACACACTGTTGGTATGGCTGTGCCCTAAGCCATATGGGCTGAGGGCATTGTTGTGTGCTTCAGAGTTGCTCTATGTTAGTTTTGAGGCCCACCCTCCCGGCATCAGGGACATCCTGTCTTGTGTTGGTGTTTTGTGTGGCCTGTGACTTGGCATGGCCTTGCTTGGGGCATGGGGCATGGAGGCGCTAGTGGCATGTGTGTGTTTTTGGAGTGTGGTTGTGTCCGGTGCTGGCTTTGGGGGGTTGCGTGCATGATTGGTATTTGGGTTGTAAATGGCGTTCCCCCATGTGAGGTGAGTTGTTTGTATACTCACCAGACTCTCGGACTCCTTCTAGTCCGTCTACTACCAACGGCGGCAGTGTGGCCATCACCTTCTCCTCCCAGAGATGGTAGTGTACCGGTCTGCGGGCCGGCCCTCCTCCAGTGATGTTGGCCTGGTTGTGCTCGTCCGTCATTTTGCGGCGGACCGTCCTCCGCAGATCGTACCACCTGGCTTGGCACTCATGCCTGGTCCTTCTGGTGGCCCCAACAGCATTCACGGAATTGACTATCCTCTCCCACATGGCAGTTTTTTCTCATATGCTGGTCCGTCTGATCAATGTTCCAAAGAGCTGTGGCTCGACTCTGATGATTTCGTCGACAAGGGACTCCAGCTCGACCTCTGTGAACTTTGGATTCTTGTTGGTGGGCATGGTGTGGGGTGTGGGTGTGGATGGTTGTGGGGGTGTGGGTGTGGATGGTTCTGGGGGTGGGGGTGTGGATGGGTGTGGGTGTGGATGGTTGTGGGTGTGCAGGTGTGTGTGTGTGTGTGAATGTGATGAGGGTGTGTTTGTGATGGTGGTTGTGTGAAGGAGTGCAAGTGTAAGGTGTATTGATGGTTGAAGTATGGTGCAGTGCGTTGTCTCTGGGGTCTGGCAGCAGTGGATCTGTTGCAAAGGATCATGGTTTGTGTGTGTTGGGCCTTTTTATTGGTCCATTTGTGGGTGTGGCTGTGTTTGAACTTTGGGTGGGTGTGTTATAAGGAGTGGTAGTGGTTTGGGCCTCTGTTTCTCTGTTTTTCAGTTGCAGGTCAGTGTATAGGATGTATTTGGCCTTGTTGGATATGTTTTGTGGTGTTGTGTGCCTCGGATTGACTGTCCTTATGGTTTTATGGTTAGTTCTGGTTCAGTAGGAGTGTTTTTAGCCTCTGTACGGTGCGTACATGGGCCATGTTGTTGTACAGTGCTGTCCTTTGCTATGGCTTAGTACGACTCGTACATGCCCGATGTTGGGTGAGGGTGCTGGTGTGTGGGCCTGGGGTAGGGTGCGTACGAACACGGGCAGGGTGTTGGTCTGCACCGTCCATCGGTGGTGGTGTTTCGCACGGTACATACAAGGGGGGCTGGGTGTAGGGTCCGTACATACACGGGTGGGGTGGGGGTACGGTCCGTACATACACGGGTGGGGGTATGCTCCATTCATACACGGGTGGGGGTACGGTCTGTACATACACGGGTGGGGTGTTGGTACGCTCCATTCATACACGGGTGGGGGTACGGTCTGTACATACACGGGTGGGGTGGGGGTACGGTCCGTACATACACGGGTGGGGGTTCGGTCAATACATACACGGGTGGGGTGGGGGTACGGTCTGTACATACACGGTGGGGGTACGGTCCATACATACACTGGTGGGGTGGGGGTACGGTCCGTACATACACTGGTGGGGTGGGGGTACGATCCATACATACACGGGTGGGGGTACGCTCCATTCATACACGGGTGGGGGTACGGTCCGTACATACACGGGTGGGGTGTTGGTACGCTCCATTCATACACGGGTGGGGGTACGGTCCGTACATATACGGGTGGGGTGGGGGTACGGTCCGTACATACACGGGTGGGGGTTCGGTCCGTACATACACGGGTGGGGTGGGGGTACGGTCCGTACATACACGGGTGGGGGCACGCTCCATTCATAAACGGGTGGGGGTACGGTCCGTACATACACGAGTGGGGTGGGGGTACGGTCCGTACATACACGGGTGGGGGTTCGGTCCATACATACATGGGTGGGGTGGGGGTACGGTCCGTACATACACGGGTGGGGTGGGGTACGGTCCGTACATACACGGGTGGGGTGTTGGTACGCTCCATTCACGCACGGGTGGGGGTACGCTCCATTCATACACGGGTGGGGTGGGGGTACGGTCCGTACATACACAGGTGGGGTGGGGGTACGGTCTGTACATACACGGGTGGGGTGTTGGTACGCTCCATTCATACACGGATGGGGGTACGGTCCGTACATACACGGGTGGGGTGGGGGTACGGTCCGTACATACACGGGTGGGGGTTTGGCGCGTACATCCGCGCCCTGGGGGCATTTTGCGCGTACATGCGGGGTCTGTGGTGGGGTGTTCGGCGCGTATGCGGGCACGTGTCTCCATGCTTGCTATGGGTGTTCGGGCCGTACGGTGTTTTTTGCATACAGTTGTGAAATCGAAAGGACGGGAGTGATCGTACTTGCGCGGTCGGACTTCATTTTTCCGATTCGTACGGTAAATCGTCCGGGGATTTGTCGGACACAATTTCCGACCCGAGGACATGTGGGGGACTTTTACGGATGTGATTCCTATGGAGTTTTTCTCATGCGAATCGTACTTGCCAGTTTGTACGGTACTTGTGCGACTCGTACGTAAAAAAATACGGATGCGAGTCGTACGGTATTTTTTTTTACCGGATCGGAATCGGCACCATTATCTATTTTTTCTAAGCACTGTGATCCTGAAGACTACTATAGCAGTTCTGGGTGATGAAACTGTGTAAACTATACAGAGACCACTTTTTGGTAGTGTGCTCTATACAAAGTTAAGTGTGCATATACACCACTTCTCAGAAAACACTATACCCCTCACAGAAAGTAAGATGAATACCACAAACAAAACTATTTTTCAATTAATTAGCAATAGGACACACTAAAACAAGGCGTAGCTTAGCGCACCATGAACAGCTCTGCAGGCCTCTTTCTGCTATTTCTTATATTCAAATTAGTTGTTTAATGTACTACAATATTCATCTTCAAATATTTTGTTTAAAGTATACAATCATGATCAGGCATATTTTAAAGGAGAAGATTGTGAAGACCTGCTGGGATGGATATTGTTAATATTTAACATCTGATTGTCATTGTGAGATGTCAAGGAGCAGTTGTGTGTAGCCATTCTGACCAGTAGTGGTGTTCTATATTACATTCCTATATAGGCCCATGACATGTGGCAGAGCTGTTTAGTTATTCCACGCCTGTTCAGAATGTAATGGGTGGTTAATTGTTGCAGACTGGTTTAGTAATGGGGGAGGGACATGACCCCTAGCAGTTTCATTGTATGTGAATGTAAGAGTGTCAAGCAATGAAAGTGAATTTTTATACAGCCTGTATGACCTAAAATTTACTGACTAGACCGATGAGTCTATGGTATTACTATTATTGTGGGTTTATATCTTGTATTGTATTGCAAATGGATTTATATAGTACCTTCTACAGCTGACGAGGCTCTGTGGCTTTTTTGAATAGGCAGGACGCTGCTCGGTCATCTGGGCTAGTGCGGTTAATGATTGGCCCTCTCAGAAAATGTCAAGAATGTGGTTTTATGGTATTTGCTACAGCCAAATCCTCATCCAATTCTACTGTGTGGACTTACTGCACTGTAAAGTAGCTCTTTTAAAATACCCAACGCGAAATAGGCAGAGCAGTATTTAATCATGTCATTCTGCTTCTTCTGAATCATAAAACAGGCCTAATTATCCTTACTAGCTCTTGTCTCTGTTACAAATCAGGGTTCATTGAGCTCTTCAATGCCCTTGTTCAAAACCTTTTAGGACCTATTATTTTTCATAGCCCATCTGTGTATCTATGATTGCAGTTTTCAATAGAATAATTGGTATTTAAGATAGGGGTGTGTATAATAATTTATATCTTATTTTTCCCCTGTGAATCAGGTATATATGTTTATGTAAAGATTTGTCCAATTTGTGCTAGCCCGGTCTGGTATCAAGAATATACAACAGGATTTCACAATTTTAATGACAAGACATTTTTGGCGATTCCTCTGTGTGTTCTTATGACCTCGTCATTTCAGGTACTGTGTGTGTGTGTGTTTGTGTATATGTGTCCTTGTGTGTGCATGTGTGCCTCTGTGTATGTGTGTGTTTTTTCACTAGTTGATAATATTTGAAGGCTTCAACAAATACATGCTCATTTATTTAAATTTTACATTGTGAGGAGTAATACTATTTTTCAAAATTAATGGACGATTTAACTTTAAAACAATTGTAGTGATTGCAATATGTTTACATGTGCACTTAATTCACTGTGGACAGGATTCCCATCCTCTGACTCAACATTGGTACTCTATTGAAATTTCGATTTGGCAAATCTGTACATATGTTTAGTTCATCTGCTTATAGGATTTATGATAATACTGAATATAGTAATTTTAGCCTCTGTAAAATTAGTCATTCAACATGTATAAAAGGATTAGACACAATTTAACTACTTAAAATTTGATTCAGTTTAATGTTCTAAAAATCAATTTCTCTCTTGTTGCAGAATCATTTGTTTGTTATAAACATTCCCATCAATATTATTACAAGCCAAATAGATTTAGAGCACTCTTTTATGAAAACAATTAGGGGAAATTGATTGTGGTACTCAACTTTATTTTCTCTTTAATAAAGCAAAACCATTAAGTTAGAAAGGCGTTTGGCAAATACTTCAAACCATGCTTATCAGGACGCTGATTGTTATGTGTCATCAACCGTTAAAGATCAAAAAGTTCTTATTAGGAGGCAATAGTTTTATCTTTAATTCAAAGGCAAAAAACCTTTGCATTATCCTTCAATATGTTGGTGAGGATGTGCGTGATAATTAATACATTTCATTACTTTTGTTTTATTTAATATTAAAGTGTGATAGTCTGTGGTTACATTTAAAAAAATATGAAAAATACTAACAGATTATGTTAGTAATATTCACAATGCTTTATACTCAATAAAACCACACAGCAATTGGACATTTCTTAACTGGATCACTGACAAAATATCGAAGGTCAAAAAATCGACCTACAAAAATATCAGAGCAAAAATATTGATGTCAAGAATATCGACATCCTATCTACAACATGGTAAGTACAAAAATATCGAAAATAAAATATAGAATGTCAAAAGTAGCGTTATTACAAATATAGGGTATTTTTTTGTTAAAAAAAAAGTAAAATAAACCAAATAATACTTATAAATAAAGTAAACATAATTAAATATATTTCATAATGTATACATTTAATAATTAATATATAATTTAATAAAACATTAATTAAACATATACATATAATATATAATATATACTTACTTAATAATCAGTTTTAATAATTGTTTTAATAACTTATAAATTATTAAAAATTATTATAAATTACAAATATATCATACACATAAAACAATAACATGAATAAAAATTAAATAATTATATATAACACATTTAAAAATTTACATTTAATTTGAATATCGTTAAAATTAATTATATATTACATTAGCTAAAATAATACAAAAAATATTAAATAGCACAGACAATAAAACTACTACTCCAGCTCCAAAAAAAACAACAGTAAGGAAATTGTTGGATAGCGTAGGGGGAAAAATTTCTATTCCAACTCCAGAGAGTGCAACAGTAGAGAAAGTGTTGGATAGCGTAGGGCTAGAAATTTTTATTCCCACTTAAGAGAGTGCAACAGTAGGGAAAGTGTTGTATAGCGTAGGGGTAAAAATTACTATTCCCACTCCAGAGAGTGCAACAGTAGGGAAAGTGTTGGATAGCGTAGGGGTAAAAATTACTATTCCAACTCCAGAGAGTGCAACAGTAGAGAAAGTGTTGGATAGCGTAGGGGTAAAAATTACTTTTCCCACTCAAGAGAGTGCAACACTAAGGAAAGTGTTGGATCGCGTAGGGGTAAAAATTACTATTTCAACTCCAGACAGTGCAACAGTAGGGAAAGTGTTGGATAGCGAAGGGGTAAAAACTACTATTCCCACTCCAGTGAGTGCAACAGTAGGGAAAGTGTTGGATAGCGTTGGGGTAAACATTACTATTCCCACTCCAGTGAGTGCAACAGTAGGGAAAGCGTTGGATAGCGGGAGGGAAAAAATTACTATTCCCACTCCAGAGAGTGCAACAGTAGGGAAAGCGTTGGATAGCATAGGGGTAAACATTACTATTCCCACTCCAGAGAGTGCAACAGTAGGGAAAGCGTTGGATAGCGGAGGGTAAAAATTACCATTCCCACTCCAATGAGTGCAACAATAGGGAAAGTAATGAGTTAATATATTAATAACAATAAGTTAAATATCAATACCAATAATATATTAATTAAAATTAATATCCAATTACATAATATTTTATAATTAATCAATTATAAATGCAAATAAATATTAATGATGACAAATTAATTACCTATTCATAATTAGTTAACAACTAATTAATTTTCAATTATAAAAATTAATTTATAATGAAAACTATACCAATTAATAATTAATTAACAGTAAATTAATTATCAATACAAAAAATAATGTTAATATGTAATTAATTACAATTACATTACTTCCCACCCTATTCCCCTATAAACTCTCAACCCTCTTCAGAAAATAAATTAATACATTTAACATAATTATCAATTAATAAAAATTAATTGCAAATTAATTACCATTTAAAAATGAAATAACAATAAATTAGAAATCAATACCAATAAATAAATAAAAATAATTACATTATTACAATTAAATTACTTCCCAGCCTATTCCCCTATAAACCCACAACCCGCTACAGAACTAAAATGCTAAATTAAATTAAAAATAATTAATAATTCCTAAAAATTAATATTTAATTTACTATAATTACTTCCCACCCTATTCCCCTTTAGACCCACAACCCGCTGCGGAATTAAATTACGCAAATATTAAATAACATAAAATTCATTAATTTAAAATAATTAAACATACATTACAAAAATATTAAACAATTTTAACACATATACTAACATACTAAACACTTTAAAAAATTCGATATTATTAAAAATTCGATATATTTTAATGCCTATATTTTATTACTTCGATATTTTGACAATCGATATTACTTACCTTCAATTCGATATTTTTAACCACTATATCATGTCCATTCGATATTTTGTCCATTCTATATTTTTACTTCGATATTATGTCCATTCGATATTATTTTTTCGATATTATGTCTAGTTACCGTTCATAAGGATCATATCAGTGTAACAACTTGCACCATAGATGTACTACTTATTAACCAACAATTCCAAAAGCAAACAGCAGCCAATACAGTACCACTTCATCAACCATTATCAACGTGTTGCACTGTAGGAGAGTCAGATAACCACAATATGTTAGCCCTTATTCTAAAATATTTACAAGACATACACCAAACCACAATCTAACTCAAAAGAAATGACTTAAGTCTTTCAAAATGGTTTGGCATGGTAGCACAGAGACCCTCAACCTGTCATGAAAGTAAAGACAGGCAGGAATAAACTATTTTAGATAGTTGCTGAAATCCATAACTTATAAACTGTCTAGCCCTACTTATGACTAAAAGGTCACCATCTTGGGGTGTATTGATCACCTCTAAGGAAAATGGGAATATCGGTTAACTTATATTGTTGTCAGTCTTGGTGTAGAAACAGCTGACAATTATAAAACATAAGACGTAGTGCAAATGTTCATGTGTATAAAACCGTAATTCAAGTCCCCAGCACACGTTGAAATCTGACAATGCAATAAATAACAGCAGTAGCTATTGTAAGTCACAATAGCTATATATACAGAAATCAAAGTTGTTTCCTTGATCTTTTATTCTTTCTCATGAATTCTTCAAACTCGGATCTTTAAACCAACTCGTATTTTGTCGCCTCAGTAATATGTACATGCACATTTTTCAAGGCTATGCAGTTTTCAGTTTGAAGTGTCCTTCGGTGTGTGTTAAGCAGAAACGATGCGCTTCTTAAACTCGCTCTTCAATATTGGAGTTAGGTCACGTCTCAGTATTCCTGTAAATGTCCCGAGTCCACATGCCGAGTTCTCGTGTATGAGCTTGAATTACGTTGTATTGTACCTTAGGCCACAGGATTTGGGGAGGCTGGTGGTTCTCTCCACCCTACAGCACTGTACTAATTGAGACTATTCAATCAATATTTACTGGATATACCCGCTCAGGCACCATTTCCCTATTACCCATACCACCATTCCTTCCTGTGTGTACAAAACCGGTTTAAGATTACGGTGTAATGTCTGAAGTCTAATCTTGATCAATGGACCAATGAAACTTATTATTATCAGCATTTGTTAATCACATAGCTACCCAGAGGCATCCCAGTGCTACCAGCAACAGACAGGGCAGAAGCTAGGTGGTTTATGGGATGGCGTTATGGAACAACCAGGTTGTGAGGAGCTTCCAAAAGGGGGGATGGAGGGTCACTGAGCGAAGATGTGGAAGGAGAGTGTTCCGCAATCTATAGGTGTTATACAAAAAAGGAACTGCCTACACAACTTACCTTTTTAATTTTTGTTATTGAGGCTAAGTATAAGTTAGCCGAACAAAGGCATTACCTGGGACGGTAGAAACTTATGAGAGAGCGATTAATTGGGGTCCCTTTCCTCCCAGACGGTCTTATGGGCTATGTAAAGAGATTGAAATGTAATTCTTTTATTAATAGGCAGCCTGTGTAGGGTCTTCAAGGCCGGATTAGCGGAATGGATTTTTTTAAATATTAAGCAGCATCCATGCAGTAAAATTCGGCACAACTTGCAATAGAGGGAGTTTCTGTAGACAGGCAGGAAAGGATCAGAGCTTGGATCATGATTCTCCTTGCCATAACGGAAAGGAGAGGTAAGACTTTCTGAAGCAATCTGTTGCATTGTCAGCTATTTTTTTCCCCTGCTGCTGCCCCTGCAGCCCACCCCCTGACCTAGCCAAAGGCGCTCCTAAGGCAAGCCCGTCTGCGCCCATCGGCGCCGGGACCACGCCCAGCACCAGACCCCCTGGCCCACGCGAGCGCCACAACCAACTCTGTTACGACCCCAACACCCTCCGCGCACTCAACTCCGGCCGATCCTCTACCTGCTTCTAGGCCACCCCGAAGTTCACCCACGGATCGTTCACCTGCCGAAACTGCAGCTACACCTGCCAGACTGTTAGAACTGGCGATTTCTGGTTGGCTAGGGCTTGCGCCAAAGCCAGGCAGAAACCACCACTCTAGTCAGGGCAAGGAAGTTACACGCCAAAGATAACCCCTGCTCACCCCCTTGGTAGCTTGGCACGAGCAGTCAGGCTTATCTCTGAGGCGATGTGTGAAGCGTTTGCGCGCGCACCCAGGCACAACACCCAAGGCCCACCACAAAGGAAACTCCACACAGAGTATTCTATAAAAATAGCCTTTGTATTATACACAACACATTAGATAAAAACACACACTTTACAAGGTGCCAACAGGCATGGGCAGAATTTACAAGGGATTTGTACAAGACAGGGCCACTGTTCTGCTCGATTTTCCCGGCCTTCTTGTGAGGAAAGGTGATTGAATGTGACTTCAGTCTCTTACCATTCAAGTCTAAGGGTTAGAGTAGTGAATGGAGCCTATTTACTAGGCACTTCGACATGATCCTGTGCTCTTCCCCATAGATCAGGGCTTGCACACATAGCCTAGGGGATAGATTCGTTAGTATTAGGGATAACCTGTCCTGTAGTGAGGGTATTTCATGGAGCCGTGCTGAATTCAGGCCTGGTAGGCCTCAAACGGGAGAGACTCCATCTTTCTTTCTGCTCCGGCAGCTTGGGATGCTTCTAGGTCAAATGTAATGTTTTAGTTATGAGGTGTTATTCGCTTGGAGAGAACCGGTTCAGGCCGGCCCTTATCGAAGGATTGTATTTTTCTTCATGCCGAAGACACTACATCAGGCCGGCCGGCTGGGAACGTGTCCTTGGTACGGGGAGGTACAAGAATTTGGTGGCCGGCAGGTTACGGGCCGGAATTTTCCATGAGGAAACGCACCTCTATATTAGTGAAAGTCTGAGGCAGTTACATGTTCAGTCCGTAGGCGGCATCTAGCCGTTAGCAGTAAAGCTACTACTTATTCCAGGGAAGACAGACGCCATCTTGAAGGCGGAGAAAAACCGAGAGACAGATACTCTCCTAGCAGAATAGCCAGAGAGGAGAGAGTAGCCGATAAGGAAGAGGTCCCAGTGACTCGGAGAAGGGTGAAGAGAACAGCGCATAGTGGTGCAGATGTGTATCCGTGACTGCGGAGGTGTGACTTCCAGGCGAGCCGAGGCACAGACGAGAAGGGAACCTAGATGACCACTGAGTGCAGGCTACACACTACTAAGGTGATGTCGACCCTTTCTTATTAGAGTGCACAACTTAATCTTTCACTTTTCTTTGCAGGTTATGTGTTATATTGTAATGTTATGTGATTGCATATGTAATGAGTAATAAAGTACCCAGTTTGTAGTGAACCAACATGTGCTGCGTGTTCTTGTATGAGAGGGTAGCCTATTCTTCTAGTCAGCTGCGGCTACATGAACAGATGTTAACCCTGATCAGGTAAGTGGTAACTGAATAAGGGAAAGAGGAGCCCCTCGAACCGGAGAACAGGCTATGCTCGAACTGGCAGTCCTTGTGTGATCTGATGAATAGTGAGACTGATTCCCTTTTTGTATGTTATGGTGATCATAGGATGAACTGTCGTATGAGACTGCCGTCTGGGTAGAGAGGTCTGGATTCGTATGGTATCGCGAGGCCGCCACTTGTGATACTGTCGTATGGGCAGAGAGGTCTGGATTCGTATGGGATCGCGAGGCCGCCACTTGTGATACTGTCGTATGGGCAGAGAGGTCTGGATTCGTATGGGATCGTGAGGCCGCCACTTGTGCTGAGACTGCCGTCTGGGTAGAGAGGTCTGGATTCGTATGGGATCGCGAGGCCGCCACTTGTGATACTGTCGTATGGGCAGAGAGGTCTGGATTCGTATGGGATCGTGAGGCCGCCACTTGTGCTGAGACTGCCGTCTGGGTAGAGAGGTCTGGATTCGTATGGGATCGCGAGGCCGCCACTTGTGATACTGTCGTATGGGCAGAGAGGTCTGGATTCGTATGGGATCGCGAGGCCGCCGACTGTGCTGAGACTGCCGTCTGGGTAGAGAGGTCTGGATTCGTATGGGATCGCGAGGCCGCCACTTGTGATACTGTCGTATGGGCAGAGAAGTCTGGATCCGTATGGGATCGCGAGGCCGCCGATTATAAGAGGTCTTGGTATGTATAGTAGGAATTCCCTGTCCTTAGGTGGTAGATATATGTGGTTACCTATTGTAAATAGGCCCTAAGGAGGGGGAGGGGGTAACGTTCTGGCTGGGTTAGTGAGGCTCTGATGAGCGGGTTCTATCTGATCCGAAAACCCAAGCAGAACAGCCACCTGGACCACTGTCAGGAATTAGCACTTTTAGAACTTAGCACATAAAATATATAAAATTACTGTAGCACAAAAATAATATGTATAGCACACAACCAGTACTTACTGGTATCAGGTGAGTACTACCTACGTAACCCTAACTACCTTAGGAAACTGTCACGCAGGGAACTAGAACCTCACTAGCACCACCTGTACTAGGAGAAAGCAAACAACCACCTAAGTATCACAATACCTGTAGGGGTAATAGAACGTTACACATGATGCATCACATTCAGAGGTATAGGGAAGGAAAACACATGATGCATCAAAACACATTCAGAGGTGTAAAGCAATGGCACATGACGCATAAAAACACATTCAGAGGTGCAAGGAAAGGAACAATTGCGCACGAACTCATATGCCACCACCTGTGGCAGTCCCTAGGCCAACTGGCCTTGTAGGGGCTAGGACGCCCTGTGTTCAAGTCAGGCTGCGCCAGCTGCGCAAAGCAAAACGTAATTATCCCCACCTAAACGTTGCAGCTGCCCACTAAGTGCTGGGCAGCTGTAGGAAGGAGCGTGGCCACCACTCTGCCCTTTCAAACACAAATCTGTCGCTCTCGTGGGGAGCCTCTCTGGGCTCTAGACAAAAGAATGTCCCCTAGAGCCTTCGTGGCTCTAAACACATTTTTGCCCCGTCGTTGGAGCCTCAACCGGCTCTGAAATCAATATGTCCCCAAGAGCCTTTCAGGGCCCTCAACGTTACTGTGGGCAAGGGGGGAGTGGGCCGCTGCCATCTGGGGCCACTCGATCGCTGGAGAAATGGCCCTGGACCGTTGGAGCCTATTCGCGCTCTGTCCCTCAAGAAATGCCCCCTATGTTGGAGTCCCACTCGGGGGACTCGTGGCCACACCGCGGCCCGCGTTGGAGCCCGACAGGCTCAAGAAGCACTGCCCCCCCCTCGATGGAGCGCATGGCGCTCTGCACCCCACACTGCTGCCCCCACTCACCGGGATTCTGGCAGAGGCGGCGCTGACGTCCTCAAAGGCGGCGGGGCTCTCCTCTTCCTTACAAGAGCCCCGCTCGGGCAGCCAGTACCTCAGGGACCCTTCTCTTTTCCGGCGAGGGCAGGAGCGCGGGGTAGGCTCCCGTAGCTTCCTGCTTCAAAGTCCCGCCCCCGTCCCAACGAAGGCTGCCTGACTTCCGGGCTTCCCCGGACCGGGCTGCAGCGGTGATATAAAACTTCAGCAATAAGAGGGGTAGGCTCCCTCGTCATAGAGCTAAACGGCGGGGTGGGCATCCGCCGCGATATACCACAAATAAGCGGGGTGGCACCCGCCAACGGCAAGGACAGGGCAAACGCCGGGTGGGCACCGGCTTGCAGCAAGGCAGCGCTCCCGAGCGCTAAAGGCGGATAAAAGCGCTTCCAGGCGCTTAGGGCTACAAATAAAGTGCTCCCAGCGCTTTAGGGCACAAATAAAGTCCAGCCAAAGTCTTCCAAGAGCAGGGGGGCAAAGGCTGGGCCCAGAGCCAGCACACAGGGCCCTCCAGCAGGGAGGCAGTCCCCAGTGGCGGTCTCTCCTGGCGCCCAGCAGCAGCAGGCCCCCTCCAGATGATCCTGCAAGAGAACACATTGTAAGGGGACACAGCCCCTTTTTATACAGTAAAAAGTCTTTGTCTAAAGGTGCAGGGAAGGGGTGAACCAGTTCCAACAGGTTCCTGAGCACTTTGTTTTGCTCAGCCCATCTCCCTATTCACTGGCAGGCCAGGGTCATCAGACGCACCACAGGGGCCGGCGCCAGCATTGTGTGGGGAAAGCCCTGTCCTATTCAGGACCCAGTTATACTCCTCCCCAGCCATCAGTATGCTAAACTCCCAGTCACCAATGGGTGACTCCTCCTGTCCCTGGGGATTTCCCTAGTCCGTCACATGACCTCCACCAGCCAATCGCCAGACAAGCCACACATTTCATACTGCACACTGAAGTGCCCACTTCTAGAAGTGGCACTTCCACACTAGGTACATGCACGCCGCACACATCATCGCGCAGCATTCACTCACACGATTCCGCACATACCAAACTCGGGCCTGCACACCACACGCATCAGGAACTACCAGGACACATACATTCCCCCATGCATTCCTATGGGAGGGCAGGCCAACCTCAACACACGCCCGCACTTTACCCTGGGACACAGCGGTAAAGTGCGCCTAAACCAAAAATCATTACACCAAGTTACCAATAGAAAGCAAAAAGTCTCGGGGGTGAACCTGCCAGAAGGGCCAAGTCCAACACGACCCCCTTCCAGCCAAAACGCAGGGTAGACCAATCACCACCGTGATGGTCTTCCCTGCTTGGGGCGATAAAACACGGACGCAGGCCCGCAACGGCAGGGACACTCTCTGGTTTTACGCCACTCTAAACCCATGGAATTCCTTCTAAAAGAACTCGGCGGACCAACTGGGCTACCCCGCTGGTACTCCTCAGTTGTCCGCGGCCAGGACCAGGCCCTAGGCCATCTAGGCGCCACTGGTCCTTGCCTAACCACAGAGTGGGGGGTAGTAACCCCTGGCACATAGTGACCATTTTCCACTCTACCCCTCATCAGGGCAGTTCTAAACTGCCACAGATCCTCCAGCCTAGGGTCCGTACCCTCAGGCTGACCAAAAGTCACGGGTGAGGCTCTCCTCCCCCTACCTCTTCTCCTAGGGTTCCGCCCTCTCTTCCTCTGAGAGGCGACCCCGTAACATAACTCACCAACCAGCTCAGGACATCTCCCTGAGAACTGGTCTCCCAACCTAGGGTTTAACCCCTCAGGTTGCACCGGGGTCAGAGGTGGGCTCTCCCACCCTCTGCACCCCCTTCCAGAGTCCTGCTCCCTACCAACTGGGGCGGTACCTCTGGAAGAAGAACTGGTCAGGACACTTGTTACAGTAGTCCTACTCTTCAGGTCAGGCTGCTCCTGAACCTGGCCTCCCAACCTCTGGTCTAAAACCTTCGGTGGAATAATTGCCTGGCACTTCAGGACTTCTGGGGACTTACACACCATCCCCCTGAGGCTGACACATGACCCATGTGTCGTGTGACTGTCTGTCTGGCGCAGATCTCCCGCCCCCTGTCCACCTGACAGTGCGCGAAGATCCCCCAGAACAGAAGTGGCGCCACCCTGGTCCCCCCAAGAAGATCTAGCCCAACTGGCTAGTCCCTGGTCCACTGGTGCATCCACTGGGAAACTCATCCCCCAACCACTCCTCACGCTGGACTCCTGTACCCTCCCTACCGGAGCGGTACTGCCAGACTCTAGAACCACAGGAGCCCTGCTTACAGGCGCTCCAGGTCCTCTACTCGCTAGGTGGTCCTCCTCAAATGGGCTAACAGGACAGCCTAGGTCCCCAACTTGGTGTTCCCTCATGAAACCATCCAAGTCCTGAGGCAGGGTTTCGTACGTCTGGGGACCCTCGGTCACCCACTTACTCCCGCTCCACTGAGCCAGGCCGTAAGGCCCTACACCCTCCTCTCTATCCTGGGACCTAGCTGGGCTACACGGAGCCTCTTCCACCACGCTGGGCTGGAAGATCCCTGAACCACTACTTTTGGAGTCACTCCCTAATGACTCTAGAGAACCTTGGGCCCTTTCCCAACGGTCTGCTTCCTCTGCAAGGTCCCCTGGACTAGCAAACCCATACTCCAACAGGTGTTGGCGCAGCTCGGGACAACAATTCCTGAGCATCTGCTCTTTGACAACCAGACCATACATGGTGGAATAACTGCGTTTCGGGTTAAGACTCGCCCAATCGTCCAGTGCATCCTCACATTCACCCAAAAACTCGTCCCAAGGCTGGTGAGACAGCTTCCTACTGCCCCTAAACTTCAACCTTAACTCCTCCTCCTGGGAAACAGGTACCAGACTGGGGGAACTGGGACTTCCTATACTGAAATCTATCTCGCTGCCACCACTGGACTCAACCCTCCCTGGGGAGCCCAGAAAACTAAGACTGCGCGCAGGGGATAGTCTACTCTCCAGCGCTGATTTCTCCCTGGTGAAGGCCCTCTCAGCCTCCTCTATCCTCTCCTGCGCTAAGACCCTCTCGGTCTCCAGCTTTTTCTCTTCTATAGTCAGCTGCGCCATCCCCCGGGCATGCTCTAACCTGAGTTTCTCCATGGCCAGCTGATGCTCCCTCTCTTCCCTCCTATCTACCCACTCCTCTGGGGACAGGGAAAGGGATGGGGTGCTGCTCCTGACACTGGACCCAGCAAGGGACTCCCTATCTATGGGGTCTTCTCTCTCTACTGGCGTCCCTGTCAGGTAATCCTCCTCCTCTTCAGATTCCTCAGGGCTCCCCTCAGACCCACCACACTCTCGGCGTGCAGCCCGGGCCCTATCTTCCTCGCTGCGCTCTCGCTCCCACTCATCCTTTTGCCATAGGATCAGGTTGTCCCTCAGTTTGGACTGGGTATCTGACTCACCCACCTCCATGTCCCTCTATTCACAGAACCTTACCAACTCCAACCTACTGTATCTAAACAGACCACAGAAATTAAAAGCAGGCTCCATTTTGGCGGACGTTCCTGAGAAGAGTTTAACACAAGGAACCTGAGTGTCTGAGCTAGCACAGGGGTACATAATTCACAAGGGACACCTTTAGGAGAGGAAATAATGGAACTTCAAAAAAACAATAATCCCTAAAATGTGGTTATCTAATGCAGAGTTTTGTGGTGTAGCCAGTCGCTGCTGCGGTACAGCGCAAACGCAAGTCCAAATCCCACCGCTGATCACCAATGTTAGAACTGGCGATTTCTGGTTGGCTAGGGCTTGCGCCAAAGCCAGGCAGAAACCACCACTCTAGTCAGGGCAAGGAAGTTACACGCCAAAGATAACCCCTGCTCACCCCCTTGGTAGCTTGGCACGAGCAGTCAGGCTTATCTCTGAGGCGATGTGTGAAGCGTTTGCGCGCGCACTCAGCAACAACACCCAAGGCCCACCACAAAGGAAACTCCACACAAAGTATTCTATAAAAATAGCCTTTGTACTATACACAACACATTAGATAAAAACACACACTTTACAAGGTGCCAACAGGCACGGGCAGAATTTACAAGGGATTTGTACAAGACAGGGCCACCTGGACCACTGTCAGGAATTAGCACTTTTAGAACTTAGCACATAAAATATATAAAATTACTGTAGCACAAAAATAATATGTATAGCACACAACCAGTACTTACTGGTATCAGGTAAGTACTACCTACGTAACCCTAACTACCTTAGGAAACTGTCACGCAGGGAACTAGAACCTCACTAGCCCCACCTGTACTAGGAGAAAGCAAACAACCACCTAAGTATCACAATACCTGTAGGGGTAATAGAACGTTACACATGATGTATCACATTCAGAGGTGTAGGGAAGGAAAACACATGATGCATCAAAACACATTCAGAGGTGTAAAGCAATGGCACATGACCCATAAAAACACATTCAGAGGTGCAAGGAAAGAAACAATTGCGCACGAACTCATATGCCACCACCTGTGGCAGTCCCTAGGCCAACTGGCCTTGTAGGGGCTAGGACGCCCTGTGTTCAAGTCAGGCTGCGCCACCTGCGCAAAGCAAAACGTAATTATCCCCACCTAAACGTTGCAGCTGCCCACTAAGTGCTGGGCAGCTGTAGGAAGGAGCGTGGGCACCACTGTGCCCTTTCAAACACAAATCTGTCGCTCTCGTGGGGAGCCTCTCTGGGCTCTAGACAAAAGAATGTCCCCTAGAGCCTTCGTGGCTCTAAACAAATTTTTGCCCCGTCGTTGGAGCCTCAACCGGCTCTGAAATCAATATGTCCCCAAGAGCCTTTCAGGGCCCTCAACGTTACTGTGGGCAAGGGGGGAGTGGCCCGCTGCCATCTGGGGCCACTCGATCGCTGGAGAAATGCCCCTGGACCGTCGGAGCGTATTCGCGCTCTGTCCCTCAAGAAATGCCCCCTATGTTGGAGTCCTACTCGGGGGACTCGTGGCCACACCGCGGCCCGCGTTGGAGCCCGACAGGCTCAAGAAGCACTGCCCCCCCCCCTCGATGGAGCGCACGGCGCTCTGCACCCCACACTGCTGCCCCCACTCACCGGGATTCTGGCAGAGGCGGCGCTGACGTCCTCAAAGGCAGCGGGGCTCTCCTCTTCCTTACAAGAGCCCCGCTCGGGCAGCCAGTACCTCAGGGACCCTTCTCTTTTCCGGCGAGGGCAGGAGCGCGGGGTCGGCTCCCGTAGCTTCCTGCTTCAAAGTCCCGCCCCCGTCCCAACGAAGGCGGCCTGACTTCCGGGCTTCCCCGGACCGGGCTGCAGCGGTGATATAAAACTTCAGCAATAAGAGGGGTAGGCTCCCTCGTCATACCCGCACCCGCCGCGATATACCACAAATAGGCGGGGTGGCACCCGCCAACGGCAAGGACAGGGCAAACGCCGGGTGGGCACCGGCTTGCAGCAAGGCAGCGCTCCCGAGCACTAAAGGCGGATAAAAGCGCTTCCAGGCGCTTAGGGCTACAAATAAAGCGCTCCCAGCGCTTTAGGGCACAAATAAAGTCCAGCCAAAGTCTTCCAAGAGCAGGGGGGCAAAGGCTGGGCCCAGAGCCAGCACACAGGGCCCTCCAGCAGGGAGGCAGTCCCCAGTGGCGGTCTCTCCTGGCGCCCAGCAGCAGCAGGCCCCCTCCAGATGATCCTGCAAGAGAACACATTGTAAGGGGACACAGCCCCTTTTTATACAGAAAAAGATCTTTGTCTAAAGGTGCAGGGAAGGGGCGAACCAGTTCCAACAGGTTCCTGAGCACTTTGTTTTGCTCAGCCCCTCTCCCTATTCACTGGCAGGCCAGGGTCATCAGACGCACCACAGGGGCCGGAGCTAGCAGTGTGTGGGGAAAGCCCTGTCCTATTCAGGACCCAGGTACACTCCTCCCCAGCCATCAGTATGCTAAACTCCCAGTCACCACTGGGTGACTCCTCCTGTCCCTGGGGATTTTCCTAGTCCGTCACACGACCTCCACCAGCCAATCGCCAGACAAGCCACACATTTCATACTGCACACTGAAGTGCCCACTTCTAGAAGTGGCACTTCCACACTAGGTACATGCACGCCGCACACATCATCGCGCAGCATTCACTCACACGAGTCCGCACATACCAAACTCGGGCCTGCACACCCCACGCATCAGGAACTACCAGGACACATACATTCCCCCATGCATTCCTATGGGAGGGCAGGCCAACCTCAACACACGCCCGCACTTTACCCTGGGACACAGCGGTAAAGTGCGCCTAAACCAAAAATCATTACACCAAGTTACCAATAGAAAGCAAAAAGTCTCGGGGGTGAACCTGCCAGAAGGGCCAAGTCCAACACAGACCATTTATACTCTCAATGTTGATCCGGCCCAGCTCTCCCATGCTGCTGCACCACTCTGCTTCCGCCTCATTTCTCTGAGTGCTTTGTCTTGCTTTTCCATAATTTTGACTGCTTTTTCCTTCCTTTCCCCCACTTTTGCCTTCTTTTTATGGCTTTCGCCTTCATCTCACCTATTTTTTGAGTGCTTTCTTCTGCTGTACCCTCATTTTTCACTGTTTTCTCCTTCTATTGTCTCTGTTTTTCTGAGTGCTTTACTTGCTTTCTCCACAAAGCAGCTAGCAACTCCAGAGCCGCGAGACCTTAACAGGTGATTTGCTTGGCTTTATACATCCTTTTCGATTGATTGATTGATTAACTTCATATAAACGTTGACCTGTTGAGCCTCACTAACGATCTGTAATTCTCTATTCATAATAGTTCAGATATGTAAATCACATTTCCATGTTCTTCTTAGATTCCTGCTGGCATTGTCCTTCATCTTTTAGGAATTAATCCAGAAAAGCTCATCATTCCAGTGCATAGACAATCGTGTATATCTTTCATAATTTCTGAAAGTGGCATTATGTTGATAACAAACTTCCAAGCATATTGGAGATACAGTATCCCACAAATGTTTAACTTATGAACAGTTTGAAATAAAGAAGTTAAAGATAACAGTAAATGTCTGGTCACATATGCTATGCAATGTTATTTTATGTCATGTTAAGTGTACTTTTTAACTAACGTCTCTCCCAGGAGGGTCTCCTGGTGCACATGAGCAAGTGGGCTCTGGCTGGTGCCCATGTGAAGAGCTTCATTTGTTGTTTCTTTCTAAATTTAAATACTGAGTTGGCAGCCCTCATGTGAAGTAGATTAGGAGCCGGAACAGAGGAGGTGATGCAAGTGGCTCTGGTTCTTCAGATGTGGGTACCAGTGGTGATCAGGAGGTTGACTCAGCTGAGTTGTCCAGTGGGGGTGTAAAATGTGATGCGGAGGTTGCGGTAGGTGGGTACTAGTCTGTGAAGTGTTTTGTATGTATGGGTGAGTAATTTGAATAATGTGTGCATATTTGTATGGGAAAATGTTTCTCCTTTATGTATGATGGAATGCACTGTGGTCCAGTAATCATGGTGGTGAAATTGTTTTGCCCTGTGCCCATAGAAAGTTTGGTATGTCTCTTTTAAATTTTCGCATCAAGTATCAAGTACAGGGGGAGTTAACCGGTGTAGCATTTCACCATAGGGACTTTTTTTAATCTGCCTCGAGTTCTGCTACAATAGTTTCCATGTTGTGATATGGCTCCTAATGTCTATATGACTCTTGTTTAGGTCTGCAAAGCATTGTTTAGCATTGTTTTCTATTTTCTTTTTGTAGGACATTCACATTGTTTTTTTTCCTAGAGTTGTTGGCGGTAATTCAATGGAAACTGGAAACCATTTTATTCTGTGGGTATGCTAAATTACATTTAAAATGGAAACATTTCAAATCTAAAGAGTTATTGTAAAATCTGACTAAATTTCAAATCTGTACTGATAAACATCATAAGCAGTCACATTGGCACACCCGTTTGTTGAGAAAGTGAATTTGTGGGTCCACAAAGTGACACACATCAAAAAGATATGAGTCACAATCACATTTTTCTTTGCGAAGCCTACGATTAGAAGCTTTGATCATGAGGTCCTGAAGAAAGCCAGGGATAGTCTTCCCGAAGGCTGAAACATGTCGACCAGTACATAGGAGCAGTAAACGTCTTTTAACTGCTTCTTCTTTTTTCTTTTCATACACTGCTTTTAGATAGGAACACGATTGATGGGACACAAGTTAGAATTATATACCCAGTGTTCGTCAATTGCTTATTCTATTTTAAAAACACCTTAAAAAACACAAAAATTTTCCTAAAAAAGTTTTGCATTGCACTCTAAATACTTTTTTCCTCTTTTCTTTGATGAATGCTTGGTAAGAGGATACAACTCATTCGTATCACCTCGACGTCACAAGAGGTTGTTGAGAAGAGTTGTTTGGTACCCCAGATGATGACACTGGGCACTTACAGAGTGTAATGATGGGATGCTGATTATCCTTAGATCAAGTTCATTCTCTTACCTCTTTTTTGTCTTCACTTTTTTGTATCTGTTTATTACATGCTTACTTCTTTAATTTACTGTTGGAGCAATTGCTAAGTGGCAACTTTCTTGAATTTGTATCAAGGGTTGCGATGTAGACCTCGGACTTCTTTTTTGTATTTGAATATTTGCAAAGGGGGATTAGGAATCCTCGAAGGTCTCTAAATATTTTCCCTCAGACCCTATTTGTATTTGTTTGTTCTTGCACAGCCTCCGGCTGCGGGTCTTTCTAATATAAAACAGATTCTTTTGAACTGTTTTTTTGTTAAAATATGGCAGAATTTAGCGGTTTGGCATATGATGATGCAACTCTCCAATCCATTCTGGATTCTACACCTAGTATTATTGATAATGTATCCAATGTAGAGACACCTACTGAGAATGATTGGAACAAAGTCCTTTTTTAAAAAAAATCTCACTCTCGCACTCTCCTACATGGAGCCATAATGGCAGAGTACCTGCGGGGTAATTGTGCCCCGTCGGGACTGATTGTCACGAATGCTCCCCACCTTTTTCTTCAAGACAAAACTTTGTTGAAAGATTGGTCCTTAATTGCATGGCGATGCACACGTGATTGGTTAATTCTCATAATATGCACAGCAAAGCGGATAGCAGACACCATCCTTGTAGAGATCCAATCACTTGAGGCACAAATAAAAACTACGATCACGGCGACCCTTTTTAAGAGGAATCAGGACGAGTCTAATAAAACAAATAAAGAGTTTAAAGATAATATTCTACTCACAAAGATTGATAAATTCAAGAAAGATTTGTTACGCTTTAAACACGAGGTAGTATATCCATATACTAGCGATGATTACTCTCCCCCTGAATTCAATAAGAAAGGGTGACGCTATGGCTCTTCCTATTCAGGATCAAGCTCAGAGGGGAATTCAGATGAAGGAGATCTACCTACGGATAATCGACAACAGTTTCGAGGGAGGGGACGTGGGAGGTATAATAGATCCAACTGGCAAGGAGGACCACAGACATCACACTTTCAACAGTGGTGGCCACCGACCCCTTGGGGTTTTCCACCAGCACACTTTCAACCCCCTGCACCTCATTTTGCAATGTAATTTCCACCTCAGTTTCCACCCAATCAGCAACAATATCCTTATCAGCCTTTTTTAGGATTTGGCCAAAGGAGACCAAGAGGCAAATGAAGGAATGCACCAAGCCAGGTACATTGGGAACAGCCCATAACATCACACATGGGCACCAGGAGCCAAACGAAAAAGAATGCACAACCAGGGACCAGTGCAGACCAAGTTTGATAGTAAATCTCAGCCAAAAACAGCTAACCGAAGACGAAACCCTAGTCCTCAATAGAGGTCTGGGTTTTGTAGAAACAAACTCAGGCGACCCTTTCCAAGTGAATTGTGAACTAGCACAGTTCTTCCGGAAAATCCGCCTTTTCTATTTTTTTCGTGATAAGGATACCTCTTCAGATCAGACTGAGTGTGAGAATAAGAATACTGGCCTGAAGAAACGCTCCTCATTCAATCCCCCTATCACTAGTGTTCCTCACAAAGTACTCACATTTGAAAGAGCAGTACAAGAAGAGGTAATGAGTCTATGTAAAAATCAAAAATCTCAGTTTCATAATCTATCTAAGAAAGAACAAAATGCGCTTCAGACGCTAACGAAAGATCACACGATAACAATTAAGCCCGCCGACAAGGGCGGAGCTATTGTTATCCAAGACAGGACAACATACAGAGATGAGTGCCTGCGTCAATTGTCAGATAGGCGCTCTTATTTACCGCTGAAAGAGGATCCCACTGAACGGATCAAAAAGACTATTGGCAATCTTGTTGAAGAAGGCATTTCGGAATGCTGGATTACTGCACAAGAAGCAGGTTTTTTGCATACGAACCATCCAGTAATGCCGTATTTCTATTGTTTGCCCAAAATACACAAGTCACAACGACCACCACTGGGAAGACCCATAATATCAGGTATTGGGTCACTTTTGGAGCCCCTCTCCACTTTTGTAGATTATTTTCTACGCCCCATAGTTAAGACTATGCCGACATTCCTACAGGACACTAAGGATGTTTTGCGCTTGCTGCCAGAGATTGATTTTGATCGAGACCTAGATTATTTAGTGTCTTTTGACGTAGAATCACTCTACACGTCAATACCGCAAGACGAGACCCTAGACACCGTTTACAACATCTTGACTAATGCCACTCTAGACTCTATAACACCAGTCCCATTCATAATGTCCTTGGCCCAATTGGCTATGAAGGACAATTTTTTTAAATATGAGGACACTATCTACCTACAGACCTCTGGGACCAGTATGGGCAGTATTTTTGCGCCTAGCTTGGCGAATCTTTACGTCCATACTTTTGAGCAAGAACACATCTTGACCACATCTAATCCATTCTTTGAATCGATCCGTTTTTGGAAACGGTACATCGATGATATTTTAATTGTGTGGCACGGTAGCTCTGAGTCTATCATTACATTCAAAGAGTGGCTTAATACTAGAAATGACTTTCGGAGATTTACAGCAGAAGTGGGAAAAGACAGGATAACTTTTCTAGACCTTTCCATTTTCGCCACTCCCACAGGTCTACAAAGCGGACTGTACCGCAAACCAATGGCACGCAATTCGCTGTTTCGCTTTGACAGCCAACATCCCAAATCACTCCGAGAGAACTTGCCCTACGGCCAGTTCCTTCGTATTCGGAGGAATTGCTCTACTCGTGAGAAATTTGAAGCACATTCCAACAATCTTAAACAACAACTTAACGAGAAGGAGTACCCAAAAAAACTGATCAAGAGAGCTTAAAAAAGAGCCTCCAATAACAACCGGGAGGCTCTTTTAGAACCCCCAGTGAGTAAACCTCCACTGGAGTGGTTAACCTGTGTGACTACCTTCTGTACGTTAACGAATGTGATCCAAAAAAGTGTTCGCAAACATTGGCGAATTCTGAACAGCCACACTGACAAAATACCATTACCTTTGTTTTCCTTGAAAAGAAGCACCAATCTAAAAGACATATTGGTCCACACTCGACCATGTGATCAGAAGCATATTGCAGACACTACCCTATGGGGCTTACCTCCGGTCCAGGGCCACTATCCGTGTGGCTCCTGTGCCGTTTGCCCACAAACCCAAGCGTCTAAAACTGTTGACATTGGTACTACCAAACCATGGGTACAAAAGAGTTTCACGAACTGTAATAGTGAAAACTTGGTATATCTCATTACATGCCCATGCCCTTTCCAGTATATTGGCATGACAACGAGGAAAGTTAAATTACGGATGCAGGAACACAAAAGCACATTTAGATGCAAAAAGACCATGACAAAACTTACCAAACACTTTTTTGAAAAAGGCCACAATGCAGGTGATTTTAATTGGACTGTGCTTGAAAAACCTTATATTCCACCACATGTCAGTGATGTGTCCAATTTCTTGTTTCTACGAGAGCAGAGATGGATATTTAAATTGTCCAGTGATGTACGCGGTCTAAATGACGCAATACCATGGATGTCTCTAAGTAAGAAGTAACAGTTGATTCAATTGCATCATAACCCTGACGTAAGCATCTGTTTATGTAGAAATATTTTTCAAATATATTTTTTTTAAACCAAGCACCATTTCCAATACACCATTGAGCACACCATCATACCTTACGAAGTAATCACAAATTGATAGAGGGTTCCTTTGATCTTCTATTTTCTGATTTTTGTGCTTTTTTCTGATAAACCAGTACCAATGCCTATTGTACAATTGTGAACATCCTCAGATCCCACTAAGCAATTGACATAGGGCCCCTTCGTAGCTCTCTCAATGTATTGTCATTTTTTACTATTTGATAAATGAAGTTAAGATCGATCCTGTTCTAGGTATTTGCTGCGATCTGTAACGTTTTTAGCACTTACTTTAGCGCACGTGAGGAATAGATGATATTGACTTTTAAGTCAAAACATGTTTATTTTCTTTTGCACTCAGTCCTGTAATAAATCACAGAGAGGACGCGTGTCGCCATCTGTCATTGTGCTAATACTATTACAAAAAACACTGCCCATGGATATCTTGCCGTAATAAATAAACATTTGCTACTGGGAACTACAATTACCGGCCATCATGATGCCGTTCTGTAGTTCTTACATACGTCATGCTTCAAGCGCCGGAAGTTCTTACGGCGTGTCTTTTGCTAAATGCTGACAGCTGTTGTTTGTTAAACATACGGTATAAAATTTAGCCGTCTGGTCACGTTCGGTACCTCCATCCCAGCGCGAGTCCCTGCCGGAGGTACCGACGGACAGGTATGTTTTTACAGCCCTTTCTTTAAATGACTGGCTCACTGGCTGCGGCTTTTTCTCGCTTGTCAGCTGCAAAGTGTAAGCCGTGCCCGTGTAGATGCTGTTTAATCTGGTTTTTAGAACCATGTCAAACTCTTTTACTATCTGAGTCACTGTTCCATCTTGGCTTTATACCAAAATAGTGCTAACAACGTTGGACTCTAACTAATAATTACGATTTTTTGAGTCGCTGGTTTGTTTTTCACATTTAAAGCCAGATGGATTATGTTACCTTAGGTGCTCTTTCGAGTATGGAGATTTGTTGCATCATTCTCATGCCATACCCCGTCTTTTGATTTTAAGTATGCCAATTGCTGCTCCGCTGACAAGCTCCTGCCTCTAATACTTAAATAGTAAGGGACATGGTCAAGCGGTTTGTTTGTCTTTTCTTATTATTTTACAGTTTTTGAGTTAAAGAGACCGCATTTTCCTGTGCTTGTCTTCTTATTGGCTCACGTTTGTTTTCAGAGCGGGGCCTCTTTCTTGACTTGAGCTGGTGCCAAGTGAAGTGGGGTTTTTTCCCTCAATGTTGATTGGTAAGCATGATTATTATTATTCTTTGTAGATACTCTGAGAAGTGGGGACAACAGATGTAAGCATTAAATACTATGTGATTATCTGTATAAATCCAAATCTTAACGTACATCTTTCTGTTGTTTCTAGATGTCACTAAACATCAATAATCACAGTGAGGATTTGGAAACAGCTATAAGGGTATAGTAATAACCCATTTTTCTGTGCGAAGCCTACGATTAGAAGCTTTGATCATGAGGTCCTGAAGAAAGCCAGGGATAGTCTTCCCGAAGGCTGAAACATGTCGACCAGTACATAGGAGCAGTAAACGTCTTTTAACTGCTTCTTCTTTTTTCTTTTCATACACTGCTTTTAGATAGGAAAACGATTGATGGGACACAAGTTAGAATTATATACCCAGTGTTCGTCAATTGCTTATTCTATTTTAAAAACACCTTAAAAAACACAAAAATGTTCCTAAAATTTTTTTGCATTGCACTCTAAATACTTTTTTCCTCTTTTCTTTGATGAATGCTTGGTAAGAGGATACAACTCATTTGTATCACCTCGACGTCACAAGAGGTTGTTAAGAAGAGTTGTTTGGTACCCCAGATGATGACACTGGGCACTTTCAGAGTGTAATGATGGGATGCTGATTATCCTTAGATCAAGTTCCTTCTCTTACCTCTTTTTTGTCTTCACTTTTTTGTATCTGTTTCTTTACATGCTTACTTCTTTAATTTACTGTTGGAGCAATTGCTAAGTGGCAACTTTCTTGAATTTGTATCAAGGGTTGCGATGTAGACCTCGGACTTCTTTTTTGTATTTGAATATTTGGAAAGGGGGATTAGGAATCCTCGAAGGTCTCTAAATATTTTACCTCAGACCCTATTTGTATTTGTTTGTTCTTGCACAGCCTCCGGCTGCGGGTCTTTCTAATATAAAACAGATTCTTTTGAACTGTTTTTTTGTTAAAATATGGCAGAATTTAGCGGTTTGGCATATGATGATGCAACTCTCCAATCCATTCTGGATTCTACACCTAGTATTCTTGATAATGTATCCAATGTAGAGACACCTACTGAGAATGATTGGAACAAAGTCCTTTTTTAAAAAAAATCTCACTCTCGCACTCTCATACATGGAGCCATAATGGCAGAGTACCTGCGGGGTAATTGTGCCCCGTAGGGACTGATTGTCACGAATGCTCCCCGCCTTTTTCTTCAAGACAAAACTTTTTTGAAAGATTGGTCCTTAATTGCATGGCGATGCACACGTGATTGGTTAATTCTCATAATATGCACAGCAAAGCGGATAGCAGACACCATCCTTGTAGAGATCCAATCACTTGAGGCACAAATAAAAACTACGATCACGGCGACCCTTTTTAAGAGGAATCAGGACGAGTCTAATAAAACAAATAAAGAGTTTAAAGATAATATTCTACTCACAAAGATTGATAAATTCAAGAAAGATTTGTTACGCTTTAAGCACGAGGTAGTATATCCATATACTAGCGATGATTACTCTCCCCCTGAATTCAATAAGAAAGGGCGACGCTATGGCTCTTCCTATTCAGGATCAAGCTCAGAGGGGAATTCAGATGAAGGAGAACTACCTACGGATAATCGACAACAGTTTCGAGGGAGGGGACGTGGGGGGTATAATAGATCCAACTGGCAAGGAGGACCACAGACATCACACTTTCAACAGTGGTGGCCACCGACCCCTTGGGGTTTTCCACCAGCACACTTTCAACCCCCTGCACCTCATTTTGCAATGCAATTTCCACCTCAGTTTCCGCCCAATCAACAACAATATCCTAATCAGCCTTTTTTAGGATTTGGCCAAAGGAGACCAAGAGGCAAACGAAGGAATGCACCAAGCCAGGTACATTGGGAACAGCCCATAACATCACACATGGGCACCAGGAGCCAAACGAAAAAGAATGCACAACCAGGGAAAAGTGCAGACCAAGTTTGATAGTAAATCTCAGCCAAAAACAGCTAACCGAAGACGAAACCCTAGTCCTCAATAGAGGTCTGGGTTTTGTAGAAACAAACTCAGGCGACCCTTTCCAAGTGAATTGTGAACTAGCACAGTTCTTCCGGAAAATCCGCCTTTTCTATTTTTTTCGTGATAAGGATACCTCTTCAGATCAGACTGAGTGTGAGAATAAGAATACTGGCCTGAAGAAACGCTCCTCATTCAATCCCCCTATTACTAGTGTTCCTCACAAAGTACTCACATTTGAAAGAGCAGTACAAGAAGAGGTAATGAGTCTATGTAAAAATTAAAAATCTCAGTTTCATAATCTATCTAAGAAAGAACAAAATGCACTTCAGACGCTAACGAAAGATCACACGATAACAATTAAGCCCGCCGACAAGGGCGGAGCTATTGTTATCCAAGACACGACAACATACAGAGATGAGTGCCTGCGTCAATTGCCAGATAGGCGCTCTTATTTACCGCTGAAAGAGGATCCCACTGAACGGATCAAAAAGACTATTGGCAATCTTGTTGAAGAAGGCATTTCGGAAGGCTGGATTACTGCACAAGAAGCAGTTTTTTTGCATACGAACCATCCAGTAATGCCGTATTTCTATTGTTTGCCCAAAATACACAAGTCACAACGACCACCACTGGGAAGACCCATAATATCAGGTATTGGGTCACTTTTGGAGCCCCTCTCCACTTTTGTAGATTATTTTCTACGCCCCATAGTTAAGACTATGCCGACATTCCTACAGGACACTAAGGATGTTTTGCGCTTGCTGCCAGAGATTGATTTTGATCGAGACCTAGATTATTTAGTGTCTTTTGACGTAGAATCACTCTACACGTCAATACCGCAAGACGAGACCCTAGACACCGTTTACAACATCTTGACTAATGCCACTCTAGACTCTATAACACCAGTCCCATTCATAATGTCCTTGGCCCAATTGGCTATGAAGGAAAAAAAAATTTAATATGAGGACACTATCTACCTACAGACCTCTGGGACCAGTATGGGCAGTATTTTCGCGCCTAGCTTGGCGAATCTTTACGTCCATACTTTTGAACAAGAACACATCTTGACCACATCGAATCCATTCTTTGAATCGATCCGTTTTTGGAAACGGTACATCGATGATATTTTAATTGTGTGGCGCGGTAGCTCTGAGTCTATCATTACATTCAAAGAGTGGCTTAATACTAGAAATGACTTTCTGAGATTTACAGCAGAAGTGGGAAAAGAGAGGATAACTTTTCTAGACCTTTCCATTTTCGCCACTCCCACAGGTCTACAAAGCGAACTGTACCGCAAACCAATGGCACGCAATTCGCTGTTTCGCTTTGACAGCCAACATCCCAAATCACTCCGAGAGAACTTGCCCTACGGCCAGTTCCTTCGTATTCGGAGGAATTGCTCTACTCGTGAGAAATTTGAAGCACATTCCAACAATCTTAAACAACAACTTAACGAGAAGGAGTACCCAAAAAAACTGATCAAGAGAGCTTAAAAAAGAGCCTCCAATAACAACCGGGAGGCTCTTTTAGAACCCCCAGTGAGTAAACCTCCACTGGAGCGGTTAACCTGTGTGACTACCTTCTGTACGTTAACGAATGTGATCCAAAAAAGTGTTCGCAAACATTGGCGAATTCTGAACAGCCACACTGACAAAATACCATTACCTTTGTTTTCCTTGAAAAGAAGCACCAATCTAAAAGACATATTGGTCCACACTCGACCATGTGATCAGAAGCATATTGCAGACACTACCCTATGGGGCTTACCTCCGGTCCAGGGCCACTATCCGTGTGGCTCCTGTGCCGTTTGCCAACAAACCCAAGCGTCTAAAACTGTTGACATTGGTACTACCAAACCATGGGTACAAAAGAGTTTCACGAACTGTAATAGTGAAAACTTGGTATATCTCATTACATGCCCATGCCCTTTCCAGTATATTGGCATGACAACGAGGAAAGTTAAATTACGGATGCAGGAACACAAAAGAACATTTAGATGCAAAAAGACCATGACAAAACTTACCAAACACTTTTTTGAAAAAGGCCACAATGCAGGTGATTTTAATTGGACTGTGCTTGAAAAACCTTATATTCCACCACATGTCAGTGATGTGTCCAATTTCTTGTTTCTACGAGAGCAGAGATGGATATTTAAATTGTCCAGTGATGTACGCGGTCTAAATGACGCAATACCATGGATGTCTCTAAGTAAGAAGTAACAGTTGATTCAATTGCATCATAACCCTGACGTAAGCATCTGTTTATGTAGAAATATTTTTCAAATATATTTTTTCTAAACCAAGCACCATTTCCAATACACCATTGAGCACACCATCATACCTTACGAAGTAATCACGAATTGATAGAGGGTTCCTTTGATCTTCTATTTTCTGATTTTTGTGCTTTTTTCTGATAAACCAGTACCAATGCCTATTGTACAATTGTGAACATCCTCAGATCCCACTAAGCAATTGACATAGGGCCCCTTCGTAGCTCTCTCAATGTATTGTCATTTTTTACTATTTGATAAATGACGTTAAGATCGATCCTGTTCTAGGTATTTGCTGCGATCTGTAACGTTTTTAGCACTTACTTTAGCGCACGTGAGGAATAGATGATATTGACTTTTAAGTCAAAACATGTTTATTTTCTTTTGCACTCAGTCCTGTAATAAATCACAGAGAGGACGCGTGTCGCCATCTGTCATTGTGCTAATACTATTACAACAAACACTGCCCATGGATATCTTGCCGTAATAAATAAACATTTGCTACTGGGAACTACAATTACCGGCCATCATAATGCCGTTCTGTAGTTCTTACATACGTCATGCTTCATGCGCCGGAAGTTCTTACGGCGTGTCTTTTGCTGATTGCTGACAACTGTTGTTTGTTAAACATACGGTATAAAATGTTGCCGTCTGGTCACGTTCGGTACCTCCATCCCAGCGCGAGTCCCTGCCGGAGGTACCGACGGACAGGTATGTTTTTACAGCCCTTTCTTTAAATGACTGGCTCACTGGCTGCGGCTTTTTCTCGCTTGTCAGCTGCAAAGTGTAAGCCGTGCCCGTGTAGATGCTGTTTAATCTGGTTTTTAGAACCATGTTAAACTCTTTTACTATCTGAGTCACTGTTCTATCTTGGCTTTATACCAAAATAGTGCTAACAACGTTGGACTCTAACTAATAATTACGATTTTTTGAGTCGCTGGTTTGTTTTTCACATTTAAAGCCAGATGGATTATGTTACCTTAGGTGCTCTTTCGAGTATGGAGATTTGTTGCATCATTTTCATGCCATACCCCGTCTTTTGATTTTAAGTATGCCAATTGCTGCTCCGCTGACAAGCTCCTGCCTCTAATACTTAAATAGTAAGGGACATGGTCAAGCGGTTTGTTTGTCTTTTCTTAGTATTTTACCGTTTTTGAGTTAAAGAGACCGCATTCCTTTGCTTGTCTTCTTATTGGCTCACGTTTGTTTTCAGAGCGGGGCCTCTTTCTTGACTTGAGCTGGTGCCAAGTGAGGTGGGGTTTTTTCCCTCAATGTTGATTGGTAAGCATGATTATTATTATTCTTTGTAGATACTCTGAGAAGTGGGGACAACAGATGTAAGCATTAAATACTATGTGATTATCTGTATAAATCCAAATCTTAACGTACATCTTTCTGTTGTTTCTAGATGTCACTAAACATCAATAATCACAGTGAGGATTTGGAAACAGCTTAAGGGTATAGTAATAACCCATTTTTCTTTGCGAAGCTTACGATTAGAAGCTTTGATCATGAGGTCCTGAAGAAAGCCAGGGATAGTCTTCCCGAAGGCTGAAACATGTCGACCAGTACATAGGAGCAGTAAACGTCTTTTAACTGCTTCTTCTTTTTTCTTTTCATACACTGCTTTTAGATATGAACACGATTGATGGGACACAAGTTAGAATTATATACCCAGTGTTCGTCAATTGCTTATTTTATTTTAAAAACACTTTAAAAAACACAAAAATGTTCCTAAAAAATTTTTGCATTGCACTCTAAATACTTTTTTCGTCTTTTCTTTGATGAATGCTTGGTAAGAGGATACAACTCATTCGTATCACCTCGACGTCACAAGAGGTTGTTGAGAAGAGTTGTTTGGTACCCCAAATGATGACACTGGGCACTTTCAGAGTGTAATGATGGGATGCTGATTATCCTTAGATCAAGTTCCTTCTCTTACCTCTTTTTTGTCTTCACTTTTTTGTATCTGTTTCTTTACATGCTCACTTCTTTAATTTACTGTTGGAGCAATTGCTAAGTGGCAACTTTCTTGAATTTGTATCAAGGGTTGCGATGTAGACCTCGGACTTCTTTTTTGTATTTGAATATTTGGAAAGGGGAATTAGGAATCCTCGAAGGTCTCTAAATATTTTCCCTCAGACCCTATTTGTATTTGTTTAAGTCAAATCTATGCCTTGTTGAAATAATATCTTATTGCTGTATTGATTACTACATTTTAGATTCTTTGTATTTCAACAACCTTTATTGATAATATGGCTTGGCATAGATATATCAATGTACGAGCATTGGGCAAGCCTTTTATTAATACGTTTTGATGTATAGCAATATTTCATTTGATTTTTTGCAGATTTTTTACGGCAAAACACAGAGGTGCCGATTACGATCCTGTAAAAACCGGGTACGAACCGTCGGTCGGAGCGTTTTTTCCGTCCGACTCATACCCGGTCGTAAAACTTTACAAACAAGGAATTACGATTCGCACGGAAACACCATTTCCGTACGAATCGTAAAAAACACCGACCGACGAAAATATACATACGAATGTGATCCGGGAATGCTGCGACGTGATGTCGGGACGCTTTCAGGCAGCATTTCACGACCCAGGAACCACGATTCGAACCGACAGCAGTCCGGACGGCAATATTTTCACGGCACCCAAAAAGTGCTGGAAAAGCGAAGTACGGCGTGAAACGACCAGAGTAGGTGGCCTGGTACGCGCCGTACCCCCAGCCCCGTATGTACGCGCCGACCCACCCAGCCCCCGTATGTACGCGCCGACCCCCCCCAGCCCCTGTATGTACGCGCCGACCCCCCCAGCCCCCGTATGTACACGCCAACCCCCCCAGCCCCCGTACATATGCGCCGACCCCCCCCAGCCCCCGTATGTACGCGCCGTACCCCCCCTGCCCCCGTACGTTCGAGTCGTACCCCCGTGTATGGACACCCTTGTACGTGTCGTACCCCCCGTGTATGTACACCCTTGTACGTGTCGAACCCCCGTGTATGTACACCCGTGTACGTGTCGAACCCCCCTGTGTATGTACACCCGTGTACGTTCGAGTCATACCCCCGTGTATGTACACCCGTGTACGTTCGAGTCGTACCCCCACCCGTGTATGTACGGTGCGTACCCCCAGCGCGTACGATTCGCATGGTAAAAAGTCCATACGTATCGCATTGGGAATTATTCCCCACACGTCCTACGCGCTGGGGGTACGCACCGTACATACACGGGTGGGGGTACGACTCGAACGTACACGGGTATACATACACGGGGGGTTCGACACGTATAAGGGTGTACATACACGGGGGGTACGACACTTACACGGGTGTACATACACGGGTGGGGGTACGACTCGAACGTACACAGGTGTACATACACGGGGGTTCGACACGTACAAGGGTGTACATACACGGGGGGCACGACACATACACGGGTGTACATACATGGGTGGGGGTACGACTCGAACGTACGGGGGCGGGGGGGGTCAGCGCGTACGTACGGGGGCTGGGGGGGTCGGCGCATACATACGGGGGCTGGGGGGGTCGGCACGTATGCGGGCACATGTCTCCATGGTTGCTATGGGAGTTCGGTGCGGACGGTGTTTTTTCCATACGGTTGTAACATCGGACGCACGGGATGGTTCGTAATTCCGCGGTCGGACTTCACTTTTCACATTTGTACGGTAAATCGTCCGTGGACGTGTCGGACACATTTTCCGACCCGAGGACGTGTGGGGAATAATTCCCAATGCGATTCGTATGGACTTTTTACCATGCGAATCGTACTTGGCAGTTTGTACGGCACTTGTACGATTCGTACGGTAAAAAGACCGGATACGAGTCGTACGGAGATTTTTTTTACCGGATCGTAATCGGCACCATATAATACAAATGTTTGATTCCTTGGGCAAATATAAACGTATTGATGATAATGACATGAATATACTTTGGTAAGTATCATCAGCACACCTGTTAAATTATTTTTATCAATAATTTTAAAATAATAGTAGAACCACTGTGGTATATTTATCATAAGTGTCTTTTTGTTTTTTATAACTCAGAAATGTTTTCAAGCACATATGGGATCTTCAACAGTGGAAAATTGAGTACCCAATACAATGGAAACAGACAGACAGTGAGAGTTGTGGTGTATTTGTCTGCACTGTAAGTTTCAATAGAAATCTTTATTCCTTGTCTAATATTAATTTCCATGGATAACCCACAACTGTTTTATTTTGTTTTTCAATTAATAGGCAGCTGATGTAGTCAGTCGTGGTATCTTAATGTCATCCGAAGAATTATCAGCGACTAATATGCAGCACCTAAGAAGATACCATGCTTCAAAACTCATGCTGATCTTAGAAAACAGGTATCATAATTCTTTAATCAATTAGATAATAAATACTAGTAAACTCTTTACATTTTTTCCTGGTGAAATAAAAAGCAAATTCATAATTAAATGGGTTAACATCATACATCCAATTATGATGTGTGCACACATATTATTTATTTAACTGATTATTGATCAATATTGATGTGCATTTTATGCGGCAGGTGAAAATATGGACTCTCAGTTTGTGGAAAATACATGCAAAGGACATACTTGATGTAAGTTGGATGGTGGATATGAGATCATCAACTGTCCTCAGAAGTTATAAGCATATATGCTATTGCACTGTCACTCCTTACTTAGGAGAAACTGGCTCCATGCATCAGCTTGTCATGACAATAAATCTTCATCCTAGTTACCCTGGCATTATTTGTCCTTCAGTTACAACACAATTGGAAAACGTTATGACTGTAATTTTCTTTTTAAAACATGCATTTGTTCATCCAAATATGATAGTATTCAAATACAGATGAATGTTTAAAGCCTTGATGTGCACATATGTCAAGTCCACCTAAGACAATGTATCAAAGTAAAATGTCAATCTAAATCAACTTTTTATCCAACTGTAGCTCTGTCTGAGTTTGATGTTGTGGATTGTTACATCGACAGCAGATTTAAAACAAAGTATCATACAAAATTAATGAATTCCATTACATTATGTCCAATTATTCCAGTTTTTTAGATGTGTTTAGATTATTTTGTGCCATGATTTATCAATGGTATGTTAGTATTTTATGTAGTTACTTCTAAGTTAAATTAGCAAGCATTAATGTTGTTAATGTCTTACATGAAAAATTTCATTTTCATAAAACCAATGAAGTAAAGTACTGCTATTTTGTAACCCTGGGCGTAGTTCGCGAAGTAGCACTTCGTGAAGCTACGCAAAGTGCACTTCACACTACGTGAGCTACGCGTAGCACTTCGCGAACTGCGTAGTACCTTGTTCGCACTGTTCCAGATGTCATTTTCAATGATTGCACAGTGCGGACAAGCAACCGGCACTGTGCAATCATTGAAAATGGCATCTTGCACAGTGCGAGCTGTAGTTTTCTGCTGCTCGAGTAGATTTTTACTCGAGCGGCAGCTTTCTCAACGCGAACTGGTAGTTTCTCATCGCGAGCGGTCGCGAGCATAAGCGACCACTCGCAATGAGAAACCTGACCTCCTCTCGTTGGGAATCTCGCCGGGAGGTTTATTTTCCATGCGCACGATCGCCAACTTGATGTTGCTGATCGCGAACAAGGAAAAAGTCTCACCGGGATGTCATTTTGCTTGCTTACGGTCGCCAACTTGACGTTGAGGACCGCGAGCAAGCAAAAAATGACCGCAGCGCTACGCAATACTACGCTACGTGTTCGCACTGTGCTACGTGCAATTCGCGTAGTGCGAAGTAGCGCGAACTTCGCAAACTACGCGAGCGTAGCGTAGTGCTTTGCCCAGGCTTACTATTTTTGTTCAAACTCTAATCTTGACAGTCACACTTTCCTGAGACCAGTTCTTGAATTGTGTTGTGAATTCTTACTCAAATGTCAAAACATTTTCACATGCAAACATATAGCACATATGCATTTATGTCCGCATGTTGTGTTGCGCCATACGCAATTGGACTCACTATATTTTTTTACCATTAAGGAGAATACCATTTCCATGACAAACAACTATGAGAAAGTAAAGTGCATGCTTTCCTAAGTTCAACTAGGTGCACAAATACCTTTGGGAAAATGGTCCTTATTCATGGTATTCATGGTGTATATTACAGCTATACAGTAATCTCACTGAACATAAACATTTGCAAGTATATTGTTCTTTTATAGTGCATTGAGAAGGAGAAGGTAGCCTCAGTTTCCAAAGAGAGTGGTCTGAACACTGAACAGTTAATGCAAAAAGAAGGTACTTCAGGAGCAGATCAAAGTGTTGTCCAAAAAAGAGAGACAGGAAAGAGCCTAGTTCGAGGAATCGATGGCACAGAATGCATTGCAGCAAAAGAGATGGTCTGCCTATACCAAGAGAGTGCTGATTTTAAAAAAAAGTAAGTTAAGTCATGTCTGTTTATAATATAACTATATATTATATAAATATTAGTTTGTGTCAGTGAGAAGTACTAGGATGTCCTATAAAATCAAAACCTGCAACTAATATAAGAATTGTTTTTTACAGGGAAAGTTATGCAACTGAATCTATAGTGATCTTGTTTCATGGTATAAATAAATAGCAACTATCCTAAGCCGGAGAAAAATGAGAGCACACTTCAATTTTTTTATTGACATTGTGACTATGTTGTTCTGAGTTTTGAGGATTGGAGATAATGTAAATAAGTACTTTTGCCTGGAAAAGTGATGCAAAAGATGCACTTTGTATTTTAAAATTTTACTTTTCACTGTTGTAAATGTCTTATCACAATATATTTGCATGAGCAGGTCACTGTATCCCAAAGAACAAAAACTGGAATGGATAGAGTGCGAAAAGTGCAAACAGTGGTTACATTCTGATTGTGCAGATGTACCAACACCAGAACAGTTTGTGGACACCCCATTTTATTGCGGATGCCACAAAGAAGTTCCACTTGCATTGGACAGGTAAATATGCAGTTAAAAATTGAATATATGTATTTATTTGACCTGCTTCTTGAAAGGAAAGGTGCAAAACTATAAGCCACAGTAAACTTGGATGATAGATAAGGCAGTTTGTACTGCATATCTCCACATTTATATGTTATGAGTGATTCAAGTGATACCTTTACTGTTCCTATTACCAATTTTGCATGGGGGAATCCATAATAAATGATTAGGTGTAGATATATCTTGCTATATAATTGAACACCACATTGATGGAAATTATGAGCAGTTGAAAATTCGGCAAAGTAAATTGTGATACTTGAAATTCCCATCATTTGAAGGCCAATAGAAAGTCACCAGGTGAGGTTAAAGAAGGAACATTATGATAATTAGTTGAGGTTTAGAGGTCGGATGTTCTACTAAGAGAAAAATATGCCAGAAGTTGATGATAAAACCTTTTAGCAATTACACTTGCTACATTTCCAAAAATGTAAATGGTTACAAATATAAATTATTTGAAATTCCAGCAGCATTCCAGAATTACTGATATTAATCTGTAACTGACATACATTATATTGAATATTCTTAGAATTCTTCATAGCTTTGAGAAAGGTTATTCAAGAATTCACAATAAACTAGTCTTTATGAGATGATATTTCAAGCTTTTATCAGCAATAGAGCATTATGTAATTCACAAGTAAAAAACTATTATGTTTAAATTTAGTCACACAATTAGTGAAATTTTTGATAAAAAATGCACAAGAAGAACTTCAAAATGTCTGATTTTGCTAAATGCATTGTATTTAATGGTTTCTAATTTTTAAATTAGAGTCATAAATGAAAACATTTAAAAGAGTTTTTAAGAGTTAGGCATTACTGTTTCTTATTATTCTGAATAAGTATTCCTTAAAAGAGTTATACATAGACTTTGATTACATTCAATGATTATGTTTTTAGAAAAATAGTTGAAAATGCCAGACAATCAATTAATATGTAAATATTGATTTTTAGGCTAAATAAAAACCTGGAAGACAGAGGCATCGTGAATTTACTTACTGAAGATGAGATAAAGGCTTGTATGAAATAATGAGTATTTCTATGAATTTTCCATTTTGTGTGTTTAAAACATGTATTTCATAACACAAACGTACTGAATGGAACTACCTTCCTCATATTAATGTTCAATATTAATGTGTTCAAGAGCCATGACACATAAAAAGAGGTTGCATGCAGTTTGAAGATTAGTGAAAACATGGAAAAATCTTAACTGTATTATTTTATGTCCTCTTTGAAAACATTTTATTAATAACAACATAATTGTTTAAGTGCTTATGTCCCTGCTAGCCATTTATCGACTTCTTGTAAAATTCTCATTTCCCTAATTACATAGATTTATCATAAGATTTTTTTAACATGTTGACTGTGTTCTCTGAATTAAATATGCTAAAACTCATGGTCCGGGTTCAACATGCGACCTTGGTGCGAATTAGTAGCAGAACATGTGGATAAGGGGTAATATAAACATGTAAATGACTCTTAAAAAAATCTAGGTCTGAGCTACGTGAAGAAACAAATATTTTACTAAATAAGGAAATAATGTGAAGTACTTTGGTGAATGCTTTTGTCAAAAAAGAGCATATTTCTGACTCATGATGTAAGAAACATGACGCACAACAAGACCCAGAGTTACTAAAGTTTGATGCAAACCCATGTTCAGCACTTACAGGTCTATTTAGAAACAGCATTTAGTAATATTACTATAGTACTACTAACAATCTATAAAATGCTATTTACAAACTTACTGTACACCTATCCTATTTTTTCTAGGCCTGGGCGGCAAATTCCGTTCCGCTCGCGGAATTTGCGGAATTTGGGTAATTTCGCGTTCCGCGGAGAACGCGAAATTGCCCAAAATTCTGCTTTCCGCGACTTCGCGAAATTTTTTGCTTGTTCGCGTTCTCAAGATGCGTGTTCGCGAGATATTTCTCCCCGAGCACGCCAACAGCGATTGTGAACAGGAAAAAGCATCGCGAACAAGCAATTCCGCGTGTTCGCGGAATTTCTGCGTGTTCGCGGAGATTTTTAACCGTTTCGCGGAGATTTGCGTAACGCGATTACGCAAATTCCGCCCACCCCTAATTTTTTCTGCTGTGGAGATCTCTGTCCAACTGCGGACCATCTGCATACGTAGGTATAAGTTAAAGTAGTAAATATGGAGGGTTTTGAGGGGAGGGGCTGGAAAATAGGGAACAGTTATGATTAAAGTGAGTGGGTTTGGGGAATAATGAGGGATTTACGGAGGGTCAAGGAGAGTGAGTGATGGGGTTAGGAACCCACAAAAGAGTAAGACTATTTCTCTAAAAAAAATCACTTATGTAGTTACTACAGCCCAGTCTCAGTCAATCTCAGAGATGAAATATGCTCAGAACCACCCATGGTCAACAAATGATAAAACAACACCCTCCTATACAAAATAAAGGTGATAGGAACTTAGATTAAAACACCATAGGAAATTGTTAGACCTGTCAGCCCTTTGGGTGGTCCCTCCTCATCATTATTTATTTTGTCCCACTTCTGCCTCAAACCCTGTTATAATTTTTCCTTTTTGGGAACCACCAGAGTTGTTAATGTTGATGCAGGGTCAGGGAGCCATTTTCCCTACCCCTGGAACTTCTGTTAGAGGGCCTGAGACACAAAATGGTGGCCATCCATTGTCACCTGTGACATAACCAGAACTCACTGGAGGTTTCTAGAACCTCCTGGAACATTCTAGAATCCTGTGATAGTGGGAGGCAGTTTAGAATGTTGGGAGGCCATCTCAGAGTGGCAGTTGGCATCTGACTGGAGAGGAGAGAGGACAGAGATAGAAGGAGGTCGGAGTAAGGCAGCAGAGGTGGAAACCAGTGCTTGGAGTGGGGTCCAGAAACCCACCCTTGATGCTAGTCCCTACTGACCTAGCCCAGCCTAAAGCCCTGTGTGGGACCAAGACCAGAAGAACCATCTTAAGGATCTGAACATTTGGAACAGGCCTTAAAGAGGAAGAACAGCAAGTTCCTGACCTGTTCAGCGGTATCCTCCTGGAGTCCTGACGTCGAGAAGCCTGGAGACCTGGGGCCTGAGGTAGAGAAGCGGCGCTGACAGAAAGCAGACGTCGTACCCGGAGCCGTCAGAGGTCGAGTGAGGGCGCCGACGGAGGTCGTGGAGAGGCACCGGAGGTCGAGTGAGGGCGCCAACGGAGGTCGTGGAGAGGCGCCGGAGGTCGAGTAGGGAGTCACCTGAGGTCGAGGTGAGGCGTCGACGGGGGAGTGAAGTCCGCCCACCGGAGTCGCCGGAAACTGAGGTGAAGCGCGCCGGAGGTCGGGAGTCGAGATCGCACTCCGGAGACACCCGGAAGAGGGGGAAGCGCGCCGGAGGTCGGGAGTGGAGATCGCACTCCGGAGACACCCGGAAGCGGGGGAAGCGCGCCGGAGGTCAGGAGTGGAGATCGCACTCCGGAGACACCCGGAAGCGGAGAGACCGTGTCCCTGCGACGCCGGAAGGCGACATCGAGTCGAGACCGCCCAGCGACATCGAGTCGAGACCGCCCAGCGACATCGAGTCGAGACCGCCCAGCGACATCGAGTCGAGGCCGCCCAGCGACATCGATCCGGAGCCGCCTCACGGCGTCGACACGGCGCCGAGCGGAGCCGATCGTCGTGGAAGGGACAGTAAGTGGTAGAGGGGGCGTCGAAGGCCCCGTGGAGCCCTAAAGACCATCCTAGGGGTTAGAGGGGTGTTAGGACCAGCCTGGGAGTGCCAGGGGTGAACTGAGACTGGTACAGTGACCTCCGTAAAGGGCTGTGTAGTTTGGAGGGCCAGATCTTTAGGTTACCCTTGCTCTGCCTCAGCTTAAGCCCCAGCCTTGACCAATCTAGGTGGGACACCCCCATGCCATCCAAATGACCACAAGCTGTGTATGGGCAAAGTAAGACCAAGTGACCTCATGAAAGTGATCTGATCTGTAATTGTCATTGATTGCTTTACCTTAATTATTGAAGGTGCTTTATTTATTGTCTTCCACTAATTTATTCTTGCACTGTATTTATTGTCTGACTGTATTTATTTGCCGTCTGTATTTATTGCACCTCTATTTATTCTTTGCTTAGTGATGACCTGAACCTATTTGTTGAAATTCCGAAGTAGCATTGTTTATTTGACCTGCTCTTTTGAAGGAAAATCCTATTGTATTGTATTTATGATGTGAAGCCTGCAACTAAGAGAAAATAAGATAAAGACATATATATTTTAATTTTGTCTTCCATAATTTTTACAGTGTAGTGTCGTTTTTGGAACGGATGAACGCATGGTTATTGTGAGGGTGTGACGTACGCTTAACACGGTGCCTGACCCCCAACCGCTCGAGCCAAGCTACCACTGTGCTGGGAACCTGGTGACTGCTAACCCGGTTGCCCGGTTTCCAACATAAAATTGGTGTTCAGTGGTGGGATAGAGCTGTGCTTGCGTCTACTCGACAATAAGGGTGGGCGTAGTGGGCGTAGTGGGGCTACGTGAAGCAGCACGTAGTGTGCCCAAATCTACGCACACTACGCGCTTCGCGTAGCCCCACTACGTGCCACCCACCTCCCGCCCGCCCTTCTTTTAAATAATATAAGCATTGAAAAATAAATTAAAATAAGTCGACTTACCCGTAAGCGCGGCGTCTCCGGGGCTCCCTCTTTCTGTTTCTAATTTCTTCTGGCAAATGCGCATGCGCGGACGCCCGCGCATGCGCATTTCTCGCGAGAAATGCGCATGCGCGGGTGTCCGCGCATGCGCATTTGCCAGAAGAAATTAGAAACAGAAAGAAGGAGCCCCGGAGACGCCGCGCTTACGGGTAAGTCGACTTATTTTAATTTATTTTTCAATGCTTATATTATTTAAAAGAAGGGCGGGCGGGAGGTGGGTGGCGGGTGGCAAGCAGCTACGCTTCGCCCTCGGCGTGTGCGTAGCGCTGCCCTGCTTCGCCTACTTCGGAAAGTGCGAAGCAGGCAGCGCTACGTACACTACGTGGGCGAAGCGTAGTGCTACGCCCGGGGTTACTCGACAATAACTTTGGGTAGTCCATAGGCCTACACCGGGAGTTTTCTCCAAGCGGACTTCCTAATTTTGAGTTTTGTTTTTTCCAAATTTACTTCTGGTGGTGGGAGGAGGTATTACAAAAGGTACCCCCCTGCATAGCTTCTGTAATCAACTGTCTTCTATCCTGAGTGGGCAAAATGGAGTTTGTGTTGGAGGATGTGGAAACTTATACTGTGGCCTAACTCAGAGAGTTTTGTCAGCGAGAGGGGGTGTATTGTCCCCAAGGTGCAAAGAAGGGTGAGCTCCAGACCAGCTTGAGGGCTTGGGGGGAGGCACGACGAGAAAGTAAGGTTGAGAAGGAGGACAGGGATGGAGAGACTGACAGCGAGGGGGCTGGTTTGTACCAACCTGAGGTGGGGAACCTATTAGCGGGGCCCAGAACACTTTCAAGGAATGGCAGCAGTGTCTCTAGCAGCGGCTTATCAGAAGCAGAATTAACTGACCGGAGGGAGAAAAGACAGCTCACATGGGAGTTGGCGAAGCTGGAGAAAGAAAAGGAGGAACGGAGGATGGCTCAGGAGTTGAGGCTCAGGGAGATAGATCTCCAGATCCTACGGGTCGGGCACACACTGTTCCTAATGGTGGCAGCGAAGACAGAGAAATCACCAGGGAACCCAAACCCTATCTGCCAAAATACATAGTAGCCAGCTATAGTGCGGGAGATGACATCGCCAAGTGGCTAGCGGCCTATGAGGTCTCTTTAAGAGCCCATGGGGTTCCAGAGAAATATTGGGGAGGGGGATTGTATAAATACATGCCTCCAGCTGGCAGGGATACATTATTGGCCCTGGAGCAGGATGAGCAGACCCACTACCCCACCATGAAAGTGGCGCTCGTGAGGAAGTTTGGACTAACACCCGAGAAGTACAGACAGAAGTTCCGGGGTAGCCACAAACTGGGCACACAGAATTGGGTGGATTTCCTGGACTATGCAAAGAAGGCATTAGAGGGTCGGATACAGGGCAGCGAGGTGAGGGACTACGAGGGGTTGTTTGATTTGATGTTGAAGGAACACCTGATCGAAAAATGTTTCCCCGAACTGCGTCAACACCTGGTGGATAGCAAGCTGACCAATCCCCGGAAGCTTGCTGAGGAGGCGGACATTTGGGCTAGTACCCGGGTGTCCACAAGGGGGACTGGAGGGGACTCTCAAAAGACCGGACAGGGCGCCCCCCAGAAGAAAGAGGGAGGGGAAAAGAAAACAGAGTTCTCTAATGGCCCCCAAAATAGTTTCCAAGGGAAGGGAACGGGATTCACCCCTAGGGCTAACCCTCCCAGAAACCCTAATCCTGGCCAGAGTCAGCAGCCAAGGGTTGTCCATTGCTTCGAGTGCGGTGGTGTCGGACACTATAAGGGAGATGTGAAGTGCCCGAAAAGACCACCCCCTCCCATCGGAGGAAAGGCCCCTGGAGTAGCTAGTGTAGTGCTCGGGGAGGAGATGCCTTTAGATAAGGGAAGGGAGTGGGCGGGTGTCACTTTAGTGTCCCTGGGAGAACGGGAGATGGTTCCTAAGATCCAGGTGCCCGCAAATACCACAAAGTATGGGCAGTGGGTCACCATCAACGGCCAAAGAGGGGAGGCTCTGAGAGACACAGGAGCCAGTATGACTATGGTACGTAGCCAACTGGTGTCTCCAGAGCAGGTGATTCCCAATGTACTCCACCCTGCCGCGATGGCTGACGGCAGAATGGGCCACTATCCGGTGGCCGAGGTTCCATTTGAATGGGAAAGGGTTGCAGGGTTGCTTCGAGTTGCTGTAAGCCCTGCCGTGCCAGTCGATTGTCTGCTGAAGAATGACATGGAGCATAATGCTTGGAAGGAGGTGGAATACCGGACTCATGCTGAGATGCTGGGTACACCTGACTGGGCCTGTGTCAGCACAGGGTCTGCGACTACCCGGAGGGGTAGTTAGTTTAGGCGGGAGCCTGGAACAAAGGCACAGCCGGCTGCCGACCAAGGGAAGAACCGAGGGCAGGAGGAGCCTGCCTCGGCATCCGCGCCCCGTGTGACGGATAGGCCACCGGAGGTGGTGGACCAGGAGTCCGCGGAGGGGGATGTTACCGAACTGGAGAACCTACCCATCCCGGCCAAGTGGCACGTGGAGGGAGGGCCGACCAGGGAGGAATTCTGCAAGGGCCAGAGGGAGTGTCCTACCCTTGAGGGACTGAGGCGACAGGCCGAAGCCCAGGCAGCAGGGAACGTTGAGGGGAACTACAACATTTACTGGGAGGATGGCATCCTCTACAGTGAACCCAAGGCACCCATGCACCGATCGTCACGGGCCTTGGTTGTCCCTCAACGATATCGAGCCTTTCTCCTGGAATTGGCTCATGAGATCCCCTTGGCAGGACACCTGGGGCAAGACAAGACCTTTGCCCGGCTTGTCCCACACTTTTATTGGCCTCAAATGAAAGTGTCGTCCGACACCTACTGCCGGACGTGTGTGTCTTGTCAAGCCCGTGGGAAAACAGGGGTGAAGCTGAAAGCTCCCCTGGAACCACTTCCTGTCGTTAGCACCCCCTTTGAAAGGGTGGGCATCGACATTGTGGGTCCGTTAGATCCGCCTACTACAGCTGGTCACAGGTTTATCCTGGTTCTGGTGGATCATGCCATACGGTACCCAGAGGCTATACCTCTGAGGACCATTACTGCACCTGTTGTGGCTAGGGCCCTGATGGGAATCTTTACCCGAGTGGGTTTTCCCAAGGAAGTTGTGTCTGACAGGGGGACCAACTTCATGTCAGCATACATGCGGGCCATGTGGAAGGAGTGTGGAGTGACCTACCGGTTCACCACCCCTTACCATCCCCAAACCAATGGTCTGGTGGAGAGGTTCAATAAAACCTTGAAAGGCATGATTAGAAGTCTGCCTGAAAGCCTGCGGAGGAAATGGGACGTCCTCCTACCCTGTCTATTGTTTTCTTACAGGAAAGTGCCACAGAAGGGAGTGGGCTTCAGCCCCTTCGAGCTTTTGTATGGGCACCCTGTGAGTGGACCTCTCGGCCTGGTGAGAGACGGATGGGAAAGAACTCCCAGAAAGCTTCCCCAGGACGTGGTGAGCTACATGCTGGCCTTCCGGAGCCAAATGGCTAAGTTGTGGAAGCAAGCTTCTGACAACTTGGAAGCCAGCCAAGCAGTGATGAAGGCGTGGTATGACCACAATGCTCATCCGGTGGAATTGGAGCCTGGCCAGAAGGTGTGGGTGATCGAACCAGGAGAGCTTAGCGCCCTCCAGGATCGCTGGTCAGGACCCTTTGAGGTGTTGGAGAAGAAGGGTAAGGCTACCTACTTGGTGGATCTGAAGACCCCTCGCCAGCCCCTACGGGTGCTGCATGCCAACCGCCTCAAACCCCACCATGAGAGGCCCGAAGTCATATTGCTGATGGTGACTGACGGAGCAGAGGACGTGGAAAGCGAGCCTCTCCCTGACTTATTTGCGTCTCAAGAGAAGGATGGGTTGGTGGAGGGAGTGATTCTCTCCCCGTCCCTAACTCCTGAACAGCAGGAGGACTGCCGCCAGGTCCTGGGGCAGTACTCTTCGTTGTTCTCCCTTGTTCCGGGTAGGACTCACCTGTGCGTCCATGATGTGGACACAGGAGACAGCACACCTGTGAAGTCAAAGATCTACCGGATGACAGACAAGGTGAAGGCCAGCATTCACAGTGAAGTCACTAAGATGCTGGAGCTAGGAGTGATTGAATCTTCCAGCAGCCCCTGGTCCAGTCCGGTGGTATTAGTACCAAAAGCTGTACCACCGGGTGCCCAACCGGAAATGAGGTTCTGTGTGGACTACCGGGGACTGAACTCAGTAACCAAGACTGATGCTCATCCGATTCCGAGGGCGGATGAACTAATTGACCGGCTGGGAGCTGCCCAATATCTGAGTACCTTTGACCTTACTTCCGGGTCCTGGCAGATCTCTCTGACTGATGGAGCTAAGGAAAGGTCAGCCTTCTCCACGCCCAAGGGCCACTACCAGTTCTGTGTGATGCCCTTTGGGCTCAAGAACGCACCTGCCACGTTTCAGCGTCTGGTGAAAAAGATCCTCACTGGAATGGAGAGTTTCTCTGCTGCTTATCTGGACGACATTGCCGTCTTCAGTAACAGCTGGGAGGATCACTTGCGTCACCTGCAAACTGTTCTCCAGGCCCTGAAGCAAGCTGGTTTAACGATTAAGGCCAGTAAATGCCAGATCGGGCATGGGTCGGTAGTGTACCTTGGACACTTGGTGGGTAGGGGAGCGGTGCAACCCCTCCAGGCGAAAATCGAGCCCATCATGGCCTGGGAACCCCCCAAGACTCAGACTGAGGTCCGAGCTTTTCTGGGCCTCACTGGATATTACCGCCGCTTCGTGAAGGGGTATGGTACCATTGTGGCCCCCCTCACGGAGCTTACGTCCAAGAAGCAACCTCGACGGGTAGTCTGGACGGAGGCTTGTCAGCAGGCCTTTGTGAAACTGAAGCAAGCCATGTGCGAGGCCCCGGTCTTAAGGGCCCCAGACTTTTCCAAGGAGTTCATTGTCCAGACGGATGCATCGGAACATGGCATTGGGGCAGTGTTATCACAACTCAATGAAGAGGGTCTGGATCAACCTGTGGTCTTCCTATCCCGGAGACTACTTCCCAGGGAACAGAAGTGGAGTGCAATAGAGCGTGAAGCCTTTGCAGTGGTATGGGCTCTGAAGAAGTTGCGGCCATACCTGTTTGGCTCGCACTTCCTTGTTCAGACCGATCACAGACCCCTTCGGTGGCTGATGCAGATGAAGGGGGAGAATCCCAAGTTGCTAAGGTGGTCTATCTCCCTACAGGGAATGGACTTTCAGGTGGAACATTGGCCTGGAGTGGAGCACGCCAATGCAGACGGTCTCTCAAGGTATTTCCGCCTTAGTGATGAGAACTCCCAAGGGGTTGGGTAGCTCTCCCCACTTTCAGCTGGGGGGGACGCGTGTTAGACCTGTCAGCCCTTTGGGTGGTCCCTCCTCATCATTATTTATTTTGTCCCACTTCTGCCTCAAACCCTGTTAGAATTTTTCCTTTTTGGGAACCACCAGACTTGTTAGTGTTGATGCAGGCTCAGGGAGCCATTTTCCCTACCCCTGGAACTTCTGTCTGAGGGCCTGAGACACAAAATGGTGGCCATCCATTGTCACCTGTGACATAACCAGAACTCACTGGAGGTTTCTAGAACCTCCTGGAACATTGTAGAATCCTGTGATAGTGGGAGGCAGTTTAGAATGTTGGGAGGCCATCTCAGAGTGGCAGTTGGCATCTGACTGGAGAGGAGAGAGGACAGAGATAGAAGGAGGTCGGAGTAAGGCAGCAGAGGTGGAAACCAGTGCTTGGAGTGGGGTCCAGAAACCCACCCTTGATGCTAGTCCCTACTGACCTAGCCCAGCCTAAAGCCCTGTGTGGAACCAAGACCAGAAGAACCATCTTAAGGATCTGAACATTTGGAACAGGCCTTAAAGAGGAAGAACAGCAAGTTCCTGACCTGTTCGGCGGTATCCTCCTGGAGTCCTGACGTCGAGAAGCCTGGAGACCTGGGGCCTGAGGTAGAGAAGCGGCGCTGACAGAAAGCAGACGTCGTACCCGGAGCCGTCAGAGGTCGAGTGAGGGCGCCGACGGAGGTCGTGGAGAGGCGCCGGAGGTTGAGTGAGGGAACCGACGGAGGTCGTGAAGAGGCGCCGGAGGTCGAGTAGGGAGTCACCTGAGGTCGAGGTGAGGCGTCGACGGGGGAGTGAAGTCCGCCCACCGGAGTCGCCGGAAACTGAGGTGAAGCGCGCCGGAGGTCGGGAGTGGAGATCGCACTCCGGAGACACCCGGAAGCGGGGGAAGCGCGCCGGAGGTCGGGAGTGGAGATCGCACTCCGGAGACACCCGGTAGCGGGGGAAGCGCGCCGGAGGTCGGGAGTGGAGATCGCACTCCGGAGACACCCGGAAGCGGGGAGACCGTGTCCCTGCGACGCCAGAAGGCGACATCGAGTCGAGACCGCCCAGCGACATCGAGTTGAGACCGCCCAGCGACATCGAGTCGAGACCGCCCAGCGACATCGAGTCGAGACCGCCCAGCGACATTGAGTCGAGGCCGCCCAGCGACATCGATCCGGAGCCGCCTCACGGCGTCGACACGGCGCCGAGCGGAGCCGATCATCGTGGAAGGGACAGTAAGTGGTAGAGGGGGCATCTAAGGCCCCGTGGAGCCCTAAAGACCATCCTAGGGGTTAGAGGGGTGTTAGGACCAGCCTGGGAGTGCCAGGGGTGAACTGAGACTGGTACAGTGACCTCCGTAAAGGGCTGTGTAGTTTGGAGGGCCAGATCTTTAGGTTACCCTTGTTCTGCCTCAGCTTAAGCCCCAGCCTTGACCAATCTAGGTGGGACACCCCCATGCCATCCAAATGACCACAAGCTGTGTATGGGCAAAGTAAGACCAAGTGACCTCATGAAAGTGATCTGATCTGTAATTGTCATTGATTGCTTTACCTTAATTATTGAAGGTGCTTTATTTATTGTCTTCCACTAATTTATTCTTGCACTGTATTTATTGTCTGACTGTATTTATTTGCCGTCTGTATTTATTGCACCTCTATTTATTCTTTGCTTAGTGATGACCTGAACCTATTTGTTGAAATTCCGAAGTAGCATTGTTTATTTGACCTGCTCTTTTGAAGGAAAATCCTATTGTATTGTATTTATGATGTGAAGCGTGCAACTAAGAGAAAATAAGATAAAGACATATATATTTTCATTTTGTCTTCCATAATTTTTACGGTGTAGTGTCGTTTTTGGAACGGATGAACGCATGGTTATTGTGAGGGTGTGACGTACGCTTAACACGGTGCCTGACCCCCAACCGCTCGAGCCAAGCTACCACTGTGCTGGGAACCTGGTGACTGCTAACCCGGTTGCCCGGTTTCCAACATAAAATTGGTGTTCAGCGGTGGGATAGAGCTGTGCTTGCGTCTACTCGACAATAACATAAATTAAAAGAAACAGTTACAAATTTAAATAAATGCGTTTTAATTTGAAAGCTGACATGTAAAAATTGTACTTTTGTATATAATTATAGTATATGTTATTATGTATTTTCATGTACAAATTAATGTTACAGTATTTATTATTAAAATCAAATTACATTATTTATGATTCATTCTGTTCCTCCTCTTTAATAACTATTAAAGCACACAAAATCTTTCTTCTACAGTAGGTGGAAATTGATTTTTTTCATTTAAAATTACCCAAAATTATTTAAATTTATTTTTGTTTAGATTATTATTATAGAGTTATACTAATGGTCTAAGATGATGTGAGAATTGAAAATGGCTCTCTAGGAGTAGTTAATTTGGTGTGTGTTAGACATTGGGTTAATGGAAGGCAAAGGTATGTACACTGTAACCACATTCATAGTCAGGGTAAGTCAGAAACACACTGTGGAATTAACCTGTGCTCAAACTCTGGTGGCTTGGGACAGAGCTGTCAGGTTTAACTTAAAAGGCAATATGTGATGTATTTGTGCTCCACATCAAACAGTAATACAGTTAAAACTCCTCAAAAAATCCAAACAGTTAAGAAAAATAAAGACTATGGTCCCAATTCATATCTCGCTAGTAATGCCCTGCATACAACTCGGATCCGTAGGGCTTTATGAGCAATTCGTGCAACTGGAGTCCAAACGAGCGAGTATGATGCATTCTTATGCTTACGGACTCGGTTTGCTCAGACTCCCATTCGATCCGTTAAAGCCAAATCCGATTCCTAGGCCTTCCGAGCGAGATCGGAATCGACCCCCTAAGTCAATGGATCAAACAAGATCAAAACATAAAAAAAACAAATGTGTAGCAGTCAAGGCAATAATTTTTAATGATTAAACGCAAAAATAGTGCTTAGAAGCAGTTATTGCCTAAAGAGATATTTCGTCATACCAGACAGGGACAAAGTTAAGAGTGCAGGCAGACTGCGATGGAGCACGGGTGGGAATCGGGGATCCACCTGGGCCTATTAAACAAAAGTACCTTAGTCCTTGGTTTGCATAGATAAAGAAGTGGGGTGCAGCCGAGCGATATGTCAGTGATCCCCACGCAGTTGTAGTGTTGCAAATCATGCTTCCATGCAATTGCGGTAAACATTAGTTCCATGAATGAGATGCCAGGTCTGAAGTGCAGTGGTTCTGAGTGTGATGCGCTGGGGTTTCTTCACTCTGTAAAGATGATTTGTCGATCTACTCCACACAGTGGCAGAGATGCATTGGTTCTGAAGTGGTGGCTCCGGAGGCGATGGGGAGGTTGCGAGTGCAATGCACTGACCTGGCTTCAACACAGCAGTAATGCATCACCCCAAAGCTCACTACAGGGGATGTGTTTGTTCTGATCAGTGCAACTGCCTCGATGCAAGGGTTTTTGTTGTTGCAGCACTTTATGCTAACTTTTAAGAGCCCTGGACTGGGTTGATACCACTTAGCACAGCAAGACTTGCAGAAAGCACAGTCCAGGTGCTGTTTATTGGTTGAAAAGATGTCTTTGATATCTCTTATACTTCAGAAACTGGATGCAAGCCAACAAGCCCTTGGAGATACTTAGGCTCAGGGATGTTGAGATGCAGATCCAGTCCTTCTCACTCCCAGGCAAAAGGACAGCAGGCAGCAGGCAAAGACATCAAAGTAGTTCAGCAAACTGGCATTCCATCCAGCCGCAGCACAGTCTTCCTTTTTACTGATATCATGTCCTCAGTTCTAGAAGTGCTCTGGGTTGGTGGATTCACCACTTATACTCTGCTGGGCCTTAGAAGTGGGGAGACTTCAAATAGATGCATTTTAAAATGCACAAGTCACTGCCTTTCTTGCCCTGTCCCCAGACTCAATAATTGCAGCCATTTGTGTGGGGTCAGTGCATATCGCTTTCAGGTTAAAGTGTCAGCACCTTGTTTTCATTCTGCCCGGGATAGGCCCTCAGGATGTGGATGACCTTTTAGTCACACCTATGCTCCCTTTGTTTGTAGCTGTCTAGAGGTAATGAAGAAAGCCAGCTGTCACCCACCCCAGACGTGTATGCAAAGACACATAGAAGGCACCAAATTGTTACAGTAAAAAAGTTAAATTTTCAGAATTTCAATTTAAAATCCATCTTCATCATAAGTTGTGTTTTTAAATTGTGATTCCAGAGAGACCTTAATTTGAGGTTCTCATCTCTTCCCATTTTGAAATTATACTTTTGAAATGTAATAAGGCAATCCTAACTTATCCTATGGGAGAGATATGCCTTGCAGTAGTGAAACAAATTTAAGAGTATTACAGAAACTAAAAACTAAATATGTCCTACTTTTGAAATACACTGAACCCTGTCCATGGTCTGTCCAGCGCTTTGGATCAGGCAAGTGGATTAACTTTCTAGGTAAAAATGGCAGTTTAAAACTGCACACACAGACTTTGCAGTGACAAGCATGACACATGTTTAAAGGGCTACTTATGTAGGTGGTACAATCAGTGCTGCAGGCCCACTAGAAACATTTAATTTACACGCCCTAGGCACATGTAGGGCACTTTAGTAGGACATTATAAGTTATTTAAATATGCCAACTTTGGATAAGGCAATGTTGCCATGTTGTCAGTAAAGCACAGCTGTACGTTAGCACTGTTTATCATGGTTAAAGTACCCAGGCTACTAAAGACATCAAAAGCGAAGTCAGCAAAAACATGAACTCTGAAGGGAAAAAGGCAGGGTAAACCATGCCAAGGATGTCAGGTCTAACAGTGTCCATAGTTAAAAAGAAGAGAAAGTAAGCGGACGCGAATGAAAGAAGGTATATTCACCCCAAACTTTTGTGAGTCCCTTGGCAAATAGTAGTTTCATAGCCTTAATTAGGTCTATTGAGCCCATCTCATGGTTCAATCATCGTTTTTGCCTTCCTAACTGGACTCATATTTTGCCTTGGTCTGGTGGTTTTGAGAAAGTACAAGACCAAAACTCCTACATCTCTCTAATATTGTTCCAACAATATAGGCTTGCCAGACAATAACTTAGGCACACACATACAAAGACCCCAGTAGGCTAGCACATACATATAAGCAAGCATAGAAACAAATTAGAATGACACGCTCAATAACATACATGCTGACTTACACTTATTACAGAAAGAGGTATATGTAGAAATGTGTCTCTACCTTAGTTTCATAATCATTTAAGAGTTACCTGCTGGGCAAAAGTGGTAAATACCTCCTTTTTGCATGTTGCAAAGGCAACAGGTAAGTGTAGGGTAAGGCTGTGGCACTTGTCAGCCAGCCATATTGTGGAAATCTTCAAAAGGGGTCAAGAGAGCTGCAGCTCTCTGTCTCCTAAAATCTGCTGGACATGATCATGAACAAAAGAACATTGAGTTAGGTGAAGGTCAGGGAAGGGCCAGAGATGGGCCGATATGAAATTGGAGGAGAATTGCCTTAGACTGGTCTCCTGAAACATCAAAAGACATCTGAACCTGAGATTATAGAGGAAGGATTCTTGCAATGGTGAGTACAGGAATTGACATGCATCAGTAGCATCCTTTAACCTTGTCCCTCGTAGAGTCCACCTGCTCACGTCACTGTTGTGACAATTTAAAGAATGTGTGAATATAGATTGGATAGATCTAGAGGACTCTGCAAAGAAAATGCCTGCCTTAGAGCGAGTTATGGCAAAATAACCCCTATTAGAATCACCAGCCATTCTTCGCCGGTGCCTTGAACCAACACCTAATGAACTTGCAAGATTGGGGTATCACTGAAGACAAACAAATAACAAGTATGTGCCACTGCCATGCTCCAATGCCCTTTAACCTCAAGGAGCTCCACTGGGAGGATATTTGGCTATCGGCACATATTGTCAATCCCTTTCTCACCCCTTCTCAATGACTGAAGGGAACCACCCATAACAGACACATTGACAACATGTGCCAAATGTAAACAGATTTCTTATATAAATACATATTGTTGTATTATTCATGATCACTTTATGGGTGGTTTATGTGCAGACACCTGGCTTACCTCTGCCCAAAGACAAACTTAAAAGCAAAGGAGATGCAATTATCATCTTTTGTCAAGAAAGCCATGACATTATTATTGAAAAACAACAAAAGGTCATGAGTTAACTGTTGTGTTACAAAAATGTGTTTCTAGACTTATAGGAAAGGGAATGTGATTGGTGCAGCCACTCTTTCAGTGGCAAATGTGTAGAACCATTCAAGACATGTTAGAATTAGATATTTGGAGCGAGTGGGACCGAAAACAAGAGTTCAAAATAAATAGTTGGTGGAGCAAGGACCTGTACTAGGGTGCGCTTAGAAAGGAAGAGCAAACAACTAAGCTAGAAGCCCTAACATGGCGAGGGCTAGATAAAGTTGAAAGTCTTTCATCCAAGACGGGAGAGACAGGTATGGCGAGAACAGATACAAGCTAGTTTGTTACCTTGTAAGCATTGCATAGGCAGATTTGGACACCATTGCGGAATCAGGGTCTAAATGTTACGCATTAGGTGAAGTTGTAAACAGAGCAGATAGCAGAGCAGTCATCATCATCATCCAAAATAAGAAGACAAGGGAGAATCTAACCGATCAATGAGGTTGATAAATGACCTAAACATATTTTAGGCACTATGTAGGTAGCATTTGTAAGACAAATAAGAGAATGATCACGAAGACACGGCAGTACTGGTTGCTAATGCCAACTGAGTTTTGAAAAGACTAGTTAAGCCATCAGTATAGTAATAGAATATGAAGGTACGACCCATGAAATAGGGTTAGTCAGAAAATATGAGAATGAAAGGGAATCACTCAGAAATTCAAACTGAGACAAGAGGTTAACAGGATAATGTATGCATACTTTTAGAAATCAATAGCAGGGGAGAAAGCAGTAACTAGTATGAAAATAACTTTAGGTAATAAATTAATTGAACTAAGCAGGTGCACCCAAAAGACATATTATTAGGAAGCCAATCTTAATCCATAAAGGTAATGGTTAGCTAACAGCATTAAATCTTTAGTGTACAATGCTTCTTGAAGAGTTTCATTATTTGCTTATAATCCAATTTTTATATTACATAAATGTGTGGAATTGGTACCGTAACTTTATGATTTTCATCTTTACTATATGGCAAAAGGAAATGAAATGACAAGCTATATAATAAAATACGCATTTTAAAACAAAATTAATACTGTCACAGATTAGACCTTTGTAGTTCCACTGATTTTTATTAAATTCCCATGTGGTACATAATACATTGTAGGGTGCATCAACTGTCATACAGAATAAATTTAAGATAAATTTGAGATATTACAGAATAATTCCATTAAGTTATATAATTGTTAATATAGTAACATACCCAGCAGGATGTCAACAAATAGCAACATTAATAGGGTGGGATTGGTATCTGGGTGTCTGGTGCAATTGTGTTGCTATTCCTTCAGCACAGTTTAGAAAAACAGGTACTCACTTATATTGAGTTACAACAACTTTAAAATGTATACATTAAACGTAAAAGTGACTTAACTGAAAAGATAAAGAAGACAATTGGAATATAGTTGCGACCACCATGGCTCACGAGTGGGTGGGGTCAAATGTAACTGTACGCCGGCCGGGTCCAGCATCTTCTCTGCTCCTGCCTCCGGCAGAAACAGGAACCAAAAGCAGGCAGCCAGGCTCCCGCCAATAAACCAATCACAATACTGCAAGCAGCATTTCGATTGTTTCAGATGCCGCCCAGCTAGCGGCTTATGGGGAGGCGATATTCTCCATGCAAGCTGCCTTGCAGCTTGCATGGAACAGGGCAGAGTGCACATGACTAGTTTGGGTTGCCCCAGGGGGCTGACGAAACAGTCTTTGCAGACTAAGTAGTGCGCAGGCACACCGCTCCTCCCCTTCATTTTGCAGAGCAGTGCTACCAACACACCCGCCCACAACCAAACATAAAATGCTAATAACAGAAAGTTATTACCATTTTATGTTTCTGCTTCTTGCACTGCGAGAAAGCAGTAAGGCAACGCTCCTCCTCCCTAGTGGAGGAGCCGCCTCTGTTAGAATAGGCGTACATTTTCATTAGAACTGATACACAAAACCTTTGCTATGATTATATGTAGACTATTATTGCAACACCCCTGGTTTACTCTTGAGTTAAGGTATAAGTTGTTTTACTCCTAACATACTCCATGTGTGGGGAAGTCAAGAGTACAAGAGTACATTTGATCATGATCTTTCTAGCTTGTGCTCATATTAAATAAAGATGATTCTTTACAAATCTTTTCAATAAGTAAAACGATGTAGAGATGACTGTAGTTAAAATGTATGAGGTTGGTTAGTTAAAGACAGCTGAAAAAAAACATATTGGACATTCTCAGCTACTTGCCATGTGATAATAAGGTCGAAGTTGAGAAACATTGGTTTGCTAATTGGTGATTTGTCTTTTATCGTTAATAGGAACATGCAAACAATATTATCAAGGGCAAAAAGAAATCCAATCGATTGTTCCTTTTCTCATACCCTAGATTTATGCCAAAATTAAAACAAGAATTTAATAGGAGGATGACAATATTCAATGAAAATGATGCGAGTAAAATATATTATTTATCAACCACACTTTGTAATTGATTCAGTAAATTAAACTATGTCGCTAATACCAAAACCGTTATATTATGATTATTTTTTATTGCAGGCAAGAAGTCTAATGGAACAAATTAAAAAAGTTCTACATTTTTCACTAAGTAGCCGAAAAACATCACTCATGATTGATGTATTATTACCAGAGGTGAGAGTTTACGTTAATGAAATAATCACTGCTTTTCTAAATTGTGATTTCTAATAATCAATTAATCAATCAATCAGTCATTTGTGAAGCACACTACATTGGTTGTTCTTCGGATGCCCGGGACGGTGGCGAGTGAGAGGTCAGCGGAGCGTAGCTGGCAGTTGTAGAAGGAGAGCCGTCTGTTGAGGTAGGCTGGGCCGGTCTTGTGGAGTGCTGACGGGGAGCCAGTGCAGGTTTCTTAAGTGCGGGGTGATGTGGCTGTGTCATGGTACGTTGAGGATCAGTCGTGCCGAGGCGTTTTGGATGCGTTGTAGTCGTTTGATGAGCTTGGTCGGGGCTCCCGCATAGAGGGCGTTTCCCTAGTCGAGTCTGCTGCTGACGAGGGCCTGGGTGACTGTCTTTCTTGTATCTGTCAGGATCCATCTGTAGATCTTGCGGAGCATGCGGAGGGTGTTTAAGCAGGAGGAGGAGATGGCGTTGACTTGCTTGGTCATAGAGAGCGTTGAGTCGAGGATGATTCCCAGGTTGCGTGCATGGTCGGAGGGTGTCGGCGCTGCCCCCAGTGCCGTCGGCAACCAGGAGTCGTCCCAGGCTGAAGGGTTGGAGCCGAGGATGAGGACCTCCGTTTTGTCCGAGTTCAGCTTCAGACGGCTGATCTTCATCCAGTCGGTGACGGCCTTCATTCCTTCGTGGAGGTTGGCTTTGGTGGTGATGGGGTCCTTGGTGAGGGAGAGGATCAGTTGAGTGTCGTCGGTGTAGGAGATTATGTTGAGGTCCTGCTGTCGGGCGACGTCTGCGAGCGGGGCCATGTAAATGTTGAACAGTGTCTGGCTGATGGAGGATCCCTGGGGTACGCCGCAGATGATCTTGGATGCTTTGGAACGGAATGGGGGGAGGCGAACGCTCTGGGTTCTGCAGGAGAGGAAGGAGGTGGTCCTTTCCAGAACCTTGTCTCGGATCCCTGCGGCGTGGAGGTGTGCATTTAGTGTGCGGTGGCAGACGGTGTCGAAGGCGGCGGAGAGGTCTAAGAGGATGAGTGCTGCGGTCTCACTGTTGTCCAGCAGGGTCCTCATGTCGTCGGTGGCGATGATGAGGGCAGTCTCGGTGCTGTGGTTGCTGTGGAACCCTGACTGGGAAGGGTCCAGGATATGAGAAATAAATACGTTCAAACTGCTTTTAACACTTTTTTGTGGCTAATTATATAAACTATAAGTAAATACATATAAAATACAAATAATAAGGAGTTACATTATTAGCTCACACAAATGACAAATCAGTAGTGAATGAGTTGATTTTATGATTAGACACGTTAGATTTTATAGCACCATCATAACTAGCAGTCGTGTGAAAAAATTAACACATTAACATGAGGACTGCATTGCACCATCATCAGCATTGCCCAAATTGTGTATATTCTTATTTAGTGACAGAAATGTCATAAAAATTATCTAAGAAAACAATATTAATACAATGGGAAGATATTAACGACTGCAATTCAAATTAAGTACTGCAGATAATTACCATCTTTTCTGTGGTTCTCCCAAATGTGTACCCAATGTCTTTTGCTGGATTTCAACCTATGTGCACATTATCGCAACTTAAAAAACTAAATATCTCATCTTTAATTTTTAACACATGTATATGAGTTTATCCTTAACTTAAATGACTTATTTAACTTCCCTAAAAGGCTCTAGTATAGGGTTAGAAAATGAACCCAGGGCCTGGAAGTAAAATTCCACATGTGGAATACTCTAAAGATTGTGCGATCCACGGATGGTCCTTAAAAATATGATTTAGGCCTTCCATATATTGCCAGACTGTAGCAGCTTAAAATGTTTTCCGTTACACATGTCACTATAACCCTTTTGACAGGAAGAAAACCTAGTTTTTAAATATTGATAATTCACTTCTAAGTACATCTTGCTGCCCATATGGTAGGGTACTGGAATTTAAAAGTAGAATGTGTGCAAAATAATATTGGCATAATCCGCCTGTGAGTGATAGGCATTTGAATCCCACATTGTTTAATTTATACATCTCCCCTTTAAATAGGCTGACATAGAGAGTTGGCCTTTGCATTATGAAATACTCAAACAATTCACAAATTGTAGACACCTTGATAGCTGAATCTACATCTGGGATTACTTTTCATGCATGTATGGTTTATGTGAACCAGGGGTTGTGAAAAAATGCCTTGAAATTTAATAGGGCTAAAACACAACTTCTGGCTTAGAACCTTTGTCAATATCTTAAAGTAGAAACTGGTGCTTTTCCAAATTGCAAGGGGCTCCTACACCGGCACCTTCTGATGGAACACTATGTGTCTTCATTAACATTTAGGTCACTTTCTAAAAGCAAGTAAATGCAAATGTAGTGTCCTGTTTTTTCTTTTTGGGTTGTTAACATAGGTGTTAAACATAATCCTACCATTCTTTCCCGGGTAGACTACTGCAATTCACTATATTTTTGGCTTCCTTCTTTAAAAATTTGGCCCTGCTTGCAACATGTTCAGAAAAGGGCAGTTAAGATTCTGCTTGCTGTGAATTGAAACAACATGGTCACCCAGACATAGTCCACAGTTTACACTCTCTGTCATTAAATAAGATACATTCCAAACCGATCTTTAATATCTGCTGATGCTCTCCTACTTGATGTTTCTCAACTTAAGTATGCGCGTAAGGGGAGGAGATCATTTGCTTTTCTCACCTATAAGGTATATAATACCATTACACCTGCAGGGTGAGCCCAATCACCTACAAATGTTTAAGTTTCTGAAAACTTGTATCTTCAAAGAAGTAGTTGTGTCTATCGTCCCAGGCATTCTTTACTGGGTATATGTTGGCCACAAAACATTTTCTCCACTAACAAGGCACCAGCAGAATCCTAGAAAATGTCAAAGTAAAGATGATATACTTTAATTTGTAACTATTGACAGGTAATTAGTACTAAATTCATGCAAATATGTTCCATGTTTATAAAAAAAAAAAATACATTGATAATACCTAATACTTAGCAAATATTTATTTAAAGTAATCTTTAGAAAGTTACCTGTTCCCTGTCTAAAACTCTGGGATGCTAATTTCCATTTGCTCTACAGCAGATGTCAAGCCACTCCTTGGCCTTCATAAACTGTGAAAACTGCTCTCAGTGCAGTAATAATGGCCTTGCTCTGTGGAGGTGTTTTTCTTCCCCTTACCGGAAGGCTAGTAGGGTTGGACCAAAAATGTACCTAACAAGTAAATGAACGGTGGAGCCTGGAGAAGGCTGCCCTTTGTCAACCAGCCACGTTTGCACAAATACAATGTTGGAGGGAATCTCATCCCTGTAATGGTTTAGAGTGAACACAAAGAAGAGTCATGCTGAGTTCCCTAACTAGCCCCATGTGTAGGTAAATAGGATCTGCACAAAGGAGGATGAATGAGAACAATCTCAAGCTCCATGCAGATAAGACCAAGACCATGCTGTTTGGTAAAGCCTCTTCCATCTGGGCAGCTAATTGTTGGCCTCATCAACTGGGTGCCACTCCTATGCCAAATCAAGCACTAAAGAATCTTGGGATAAAACTAGACCAAACCTTAATTATGAGAGAGCACATTATGGCCACCACTGGCTCCTGTCACCACAACCTACGACTACTGTGCAGAATTTTCCCTTACCTCCCTATTTCCTCCCGGAGTACTTTTGTTCAGTCCATCGTAATAAGCAGACTGGATTATGGCAATGCCCTGCTGTCAAACGTTAGCGAAACGCTGATCTCTAAACTTCAGGCTGTTGAAAATACGGCAGCGAGGCTTGTGATTAACTGCCCTTCTATCACTTCCTTGGAGCCGTTGCTGAAAGAACTATACTGGTTGCCCAGTTGCCTGTGAACAAACGCTGTAATTTTAAAATATTGTGTCTCACATATAATGCCTTAAAGGGCAAAGGCCCACTTTATCTTCAGAAAATAATAAAAGCATATGCTCCCTACTGTATTGCAAGATCTGGCTCGAAAGACCTGTTGTGGGTGCCCCCGCATTCGTTTAACACACAGCACTGGAAAGGCTTTTTCATATCTCACCCCTGTGTAATGGAAAAAGCTTCCTCTTCTTGTTCATTCATGTCCAAATTACTGTAAATTTAGGAAACAACTCAAAGCCCACTTATTTTAATCACCCTCATCGACTCTTGTTTTTGGTTCGTAACAGCGCCGAGATGCCCTAGGGTATCAAGTCAAATTAACATAACATCTTGAATTTTATTGTTAATGGGAGACAGAGAATGGCCACTGCAAAAATGGGACTTAGAAAACATTTGGACTTCCAGACCTCTGAAGGACTGGGACCTACCAACATAGCAAAACTCGTGAAAATGTGACCTTCCTGGCATGGAAAGTGTGTCCGATTCGGCCGGAAACAAGGGTTTCCGGATCTGATTCGGCAAACACAAATCCGATTCAGAGCCCTTGTGAACGACTTCAGAATTGGGCCCCTAGGCCCCATTTCCTGTTGGAGTTCTTGATGTCTCTGCCAAGGACCATAATATTTACCTTGCTCAGGTTGGCCTATAATAATTTATTGTTGTTGTAGATGTAAAGGAAATTCAATGCCCTTTGCAGGCCTATCGGATACAGGATAATTAGATGAACTATATAATGTGATATTTAAATATGTTGATTGTCAAATTTTGTGGTGAATACTCAGCCCTGAAGTAAGGTTATACCAATGTCAGCTTTATAGAGAGAGAATAGACAGCAGCCTTGTATCCAACATCTGTTAGTAGGTCCCTGGTTAGAAATTCAAGTGCCACCACCTACTTCAATTATGACCCAAATGGTGTTGAGTACGGAAAGGATTTCACTGAATAACTGTGTTTGGAATTCCTCAATCTTTCAAATTAACCATAAAATCCTTCTTTCAACAACAATAAATGCGACAGTATATTCAATAAAACATACATATAAAAAAATGCATTGCTTGTCAATACAGTGATAGACATCAGGATAAGAGCTATAATATTATCTTCATTGCAGCAATTTTGCCCAAACCATTTTTGATAGAAAGAGATATTCTGTTTCTCCTCATCCCAGTTTTTAAGATCAGTGAGTGGATTGGATTCAATCCATTGAATCCTAGCCTGGGACTCATTTTAATCCAATATTAAAAGGGGCAATTGGGTGCTAATTACATGGATTGGCTCTGTGTTCCGTTTTAGAAAAAACGTGTAAGATAGAGCCTTCCCATGTGTCAGGGACAGAGCTCAATTGAAAGCAGGCGTTAAGTACTGGGTGTGACCAAAAGACCAAGAATTCTGTATCATATTTACAAACTAAGTTAGATGATGGTGCATCATTGGATGTAATTTTCTGATTGCTTAGATGGGTAGTAAACAGGTAAAAAGATAATTTAAAGAAATGGAGGATGTAAGACAAGTAAAAAAAATTGACCTTCGTTGTTGTGTTATAAAAAAGAGGGCGTCCCTCGACTTGAGTCTGATTGGTATTTGTATGCGGCAGGGAATTCATTGTAATAAAAATCAGTGTTTTTGTTCAGTAATTCATGTTCCATTTTTTCTGTCAGGGCTATTGATATCATCATGTTGATTTCTAAAATGACGGAATTTGTTGAGAGTGTAAATTAAGACCAATGTTTGAGTCAAAAGTACCTCTTTGGAGCCTCTATATTTTTCTAGTAATTTTGTTTATCATTTGTACTAAATTATTTACAAGTGCTTCATACCTGTGGCTTATTTACTATTGTTGTTTATCACTATTAACTGCACTCATTCTTTGTCTCAGTGAATCTGAGAACCAATTATTTCCTACTTGGGGTCTAAGTCATCCTATATGATGGTCTGTGCTAGCTAGATTCTTTTTCAAGGAATTATGGAACTCAGCCATATTTAATACATGTAGATAAATGTATCCTGGCTATCAGGATGGTTCACAATCTAGGGTCAGGGTGGATTCCTACCAATGTTTACATTTATCAGGGACTAAGGAACCTTTTGATCATAGTTAATAATAAAAACATTTGGTATTTCCAATATGTGGCTAATAAGCAACATATGGGATTTCACATGACATTGTGCAAGAATATGGAAGTGGTCAATGTTGTTACTCTGAACCACAGTACATTGAGAACAGAATTAATATAGTGAACATGAACGAAATATATAATCTTGTGTGGGCCAGCTACAGGGGTGAACAATTAAATGAGGGCTGCCATTTAAAGGAAAGGGATTCAAGGTGTGAAAGAGACCTACAATTTCCATGCCCTCTGTCTTATAATTTTTATTGGGGGATCCCCTATTTCATTATAAGTAGTAGCATGAGTGTAATCATTATAACATTTTCCCTTTATTTTTAAATACATTTAAATTAAAATCCACCGCTGTAATCAATGCTGCTCCAAGACATATGGTTTTCAATCTGTCGATATTGCTCAAAACAAATATTTAAATAAAATGTTGTGGATAGTTAGATTGACAATTATACTAATAAAATGTGGAATATTTTTCCTAATATACTACATTTATACAAAAAAACTGCTTTGAAATCAATTCAGAATTATTTTATTGCGTAATAGCGATATGGATAGCTGTAGATATGTAAATTGAAAAACTAGGTGGGGAGGGACCATGTTTACATGTCATTCTATCCAGGAAGAAGGTTTTATGGTAGCCATTTACGGCATGAGATTTTGTGCTACAAGTCTTATGCAAACATAAAATATACCAGTTTATTTAGAAGGAAATTGTAGTGGGTTGTTGAGAAAAGCTCCTTCGATCCGATGCATTGTTGGAGATTAAGGAATATGATAGTTGACTAGGTATATCTAAGAATTGATACACGTTAGTAGGAGTGTTGTTTGAGCTGATCCCCAAAAATGTTTATGAGCCACGGTCAACTTGTTATCAAAGCCTATGGAAATTAATATTGAATGTCTATGGTATGGGAAATGGTTTGAGTCTCCTATTGTTCCAATCGATGCTGCAGGGGCCTACATTAAAGATCTCGGTCTGTGTACAGTATTCCTAAGAATGTATGGATATTTTTTACATTATTTGTGCAGCACATCTATGCCATAAGTATGACCGTTTGTGATTAATGGCAACTTTTTCTTATTATTTTTGCAATGGCATAATGAAGTTAAATACTGCTTAAATCAGGCTTCCGCAAACTATTGGATAATGGCAGCTTTAAATGCCACATTGTTAGTAATCATGGTATATTTGTGTCCATTTGTCACATCATTCTGGCTATTCTTGGAATAATAATGTCTATGACTGACATGTTGTGAAGGTTCCTAGCATTATGGTGTACATCCATTGAACAGTTGTGTCCCTGACAAAACAGTGGGTTTCCTTGCATGAAGTAGTCATCTTTAGCATTATGGTAGGCAAATCTGGAATGTGATAAACGAAACCTGGTCAGGCTGAGCAGACTATTCCAATGAGATTCATTGGCATTAGGAGAATCACAAAGGGGCATATAGGGGCTATGCTTGAAAAAAAAATTTGAAGTAAAAATTGAGTTTCCTTTTGAGACAGATTTTTTTTTATTTGAGTGTGTTTACCCATTATAAGAAGTTCATATATAAAAAAATAAAAAGACATGCATTCTTCTTAAAAGGGCTAAAACTATGGGTTGATGTTTAGCCATCTTCTGTGACCAAGTGGCCAGAGTGAAAACGTGGGCATGTGGTGCAGGAAAATGTGGTTATACACTTGCAGAGTGTATTGGAAAAATTTACATAAAAATAAATAGACACAAATGAGTAAGCCCTTCTCTTTACAACACATACCTTATAATTTGGCATTATTCATAAAACTGCAAATAATTCATTACATATCACCAAAATGAAATTTCAACTAAAACATCTATCGTTGATTAAAAAACTCGAAATTAAAATGTGCTATTTAAAAATGTATGCACATAAACCTGAACGAATGTAGGGTTTAACTTATCAGCGAAAAACTGTAAAACATGAAATAACCAGGCATTTTTCAAGCGCAAACACAAACGGGCAAACGGATATCCTTGTATGTTTAAATTGGGTAAAATCAGACAACTTGTAACATGTTCATAAATGTAGGTAGCAAGGGTAATGATAATTATAAAAATGAGGTAATACAACAAAAGAAGAGCCATATTTACAATCCTAAATAGTTGTACATTTAACTGTGTGTTTTCGTATAACATGAAATAAAAATGTTTCCATGGAAAGAATAAAAGGTAAGCAGCTTATCATATTGTAAAATGATCATTTAAAACATCAATTGCGAATCAAACTTTTGAAAATATAAAATAAGTGTACACACTTCACACCTGACAATAAATCCATCTGATAAACGTAAACTACTGAAAAATCAAATAACAGAGGACTGTAATTCTTTTTTTTTTTTTTGTCCTCATTCTGCCAAAAAAAAAGTCTTGATGGGATTCCTCCAATCAGTCCATGCCATCCTGTTTCCAGCCCTTAGGAGAGGCAGATGGAGAGAAAAAAAGGAGCTTTCCCTCCAAGATAGTACCGTTACCTTCTCCCACAACTGTTCACATCTCATGGGGCACCAGGATGTTACTTAGGAGGCCAGGACCGACGGTACATTGGCTTAATCATGGGACCCACTCTCAATCTCCCTCCAGTCTACTAGAGCTGCCCAAATCTTGCCTTTGCTTTTTTGATCGCAAGCCATATCTGATTCCCTAACATAGATAATACTCTTCAAGCATTCAGCAAAGGTCGGGGGATTTCTGATTTCCATGCCCTGCAGATTTCCCTCCTTGGAAGGATTACCACATAGAACGCAAATTTGGAAGCGGATGCATTCATGAAGTCATCGTTCGGTAGACCGAAAAAGATCATACTAGGACTTACTTCTATCTGTTGATGCAGCACGGCTTCCACAAAATCACATACCTCCATCCAATAATGTTTAATTCTTGAACATTCCATGAACATATGAATATCGTCAGCTGCAGGGTACTTACATCTAGGGCAGCCATATTCATTCCCTGTCACTTTAGATAGCTTTTTTGGGGACCAATAAACTCTGTAGGCGGTATACAGATGCAGCTGGTTTGACTATAGCAGGGGTCTCCAACCTTTTCTGTATTGAGAGCTACTTCATCTCAAGGAAAGTCCTGTTGAGCTCCTCGCAAATTTTATCACTGTAAAATATTAACAGCACATGTAAACTTTACACTATGACCACCCTAAGCAGGATGGTCACAGTGCCACCCAAGTATTCCAGGTGATAGTACCAGAAGAAATGCTAGGGAAACAATTATCAATATTAAATGCCCCCACCTGACTGATAAAGTAATTTTCAAATCTTCACATGCCTTGTGGCACAAAGGACATAACCACGGCAATAAGTCTCCTCCATTCAGCTTGACATATCTTTCAAGTATCAACTTTAAATGTGTTTTGGAATTGAAACCTTCATCAGCATATCATTTCTGAAAATATACAGATTTTTCTATCACCACTTTCCATTTTGGGCAAACAAACTAAATTTTCCTGAAAAAAACCCTTGTTTTTTTTCATTTTTAGGAAATACATAGTCCGCAAACATCAGCTAGTCATTTTAATTGAGCACTCACCTGTACAAATGCCTCATATGGACAGACTGCTTCAAATGCTCAGGTATTACAGTCCTAATCCATGGCACCATAGCACCGAGGACGACTGTATAATGCCAAAAATGCCCACCAGTATAAATTGTGCCAAGTCTGGACACCATAAGGACCAGGATGGCCACCATATTATTAGTCATGGTCCTTATTATGCAAGGGGCAGCCACAATTATATCAGGGACACCTAAATATAGTGCAGTCATGCTCTTAATATGTCATTGATGGCTGCCAGTGTACCATAACTAGGGGTGGGCGAAATCTGCGAAATCCACTTTCGCAAATTATCGCGAAAACGTTCAAAATTATCGCAAACACGCGGAAATATCGCGAAGATGCGGAAGTTTTTTTACCGCATGTTCGCGAGATTTTCTGCATGGTTGCGGCTCGCCAACTTACCCATGTGGTTGCTCGCGGGCGCGGCCATCTTGTTTTCAGTTGTCTCGCGGTGCATGATCGCGAGAAGAAAGGCGTGATCGCGCGACGCAGGACGTCACTGCGGGCGCGAACTGTCGCGAGACAGCGCAAATGGCTAAAAACAATACAACATCTCATGGAGAACGCGACCGGATCAAGAAAACTTGTCGGCGAACGCAGGGATTCAGGTAAGGCGATCGCGCACGCGCGAGAATGTGTTATTTTACAGCGCGAGCAAGAAACAAATTATCGCCAAGCTGCGGAATGCGGAAATTTTGACATTTTCGTGCTCTCCACGGAAAGCGAAAATGTCAAATTATCGCAATTTCCGCGAACGGAACAACATTTTTGCCCAGGCCTAACCATAACTAGACCACGATTACCCAAAATAGTAAAGGATGGCCATAATTATGTCATTGGGACTATTATGCCATGAACTGACACAATTGTGCCACAGACAAAACCCATGTGATGGGGGATAGCGTACCCATTTGGTAGTCCTTGACACCAGGTGTAGCGTACAGGAAGCAACAGTGTTTATAATGGATGCAAACATGGATGAATGCAGATGAGGCTCTTCATTTTCTCTGCTCAGGATCATAGCTTTCCTCAGCTCTTGGCTGCTCATGCACCCAACTGAAACATTTTCACTCTGACTCCTGGCGTCCCACACTTTAGTGGGTCAGCCCTGATTACTGCTCAGGCTACCATTGGCACTCTTCATTTATGGCCCACTGTTCACGCACATGGTGAAATTGATAGACCAGGGGACTACCACATGGCTAATCACCTTGTGACTTAGTCTGAGACTGGATAAAGCTGACCATGTGGCAGACTCAATAGGCCGACACAGTGTGTGTTTGATTGTTAATATTAGCCCCTGCCATAGGCTGGTTGGCTAAAGATCTTCAGATGAGAAGTGCTGCCTTTTTTTAAATGCTTAGAGTCTCTTCATAGACTCTCTGAATGAGATACTGGGATTGACTTCACCTCTGAGAGCTACTTTGAGGGTATTGGCGAGCTACCAATAGCTCCCAAGCTACTTGTTGGAGACCCCTGGACTATAGCCTGCAACATAAGAAAAGAGTCAGACCATGTTTTATACACATCATTTACTCTGTCTCCAAATACTTCGCCCCACAGTCTCATGACTTCAGATTCCCCATCCTCGTCGACTTCCAGGAGGGCCCAGTACCAAAACGAAACTTCCCTTTTCCATATGCCTGTTCTAGAAACCAGATCGAACTTCCAGTTTGCCTCCTCCTTGCACCAGGTCTGCGTCGCCCACCAGGAGGATAACTGATAAAACTTAAACCTTGTCAGTGACCCTCCAGTTAATCTGCTAAGCGCCTCCCAACTTACTAACTTTGAGTCTTCTTGCAGGTCACCCCAGCGTCTTATACCTCCCATTTTTAGCGGCTGACAAAGTAAGCATTCCAGAGTGCCGGGGGAGTCCCAAATTGGAGCCTGAGCTGCATAATATGGAATTTTCATTTTTCTTCTAATATACATCCAATTCTTTAAAGCAGCCCCCAAAATCTTTAGTCTAACTTTTTTATAGAACTTCGGGTCTCCGTACTTATATAGAAATAAATCCTGCCCTTGCACCACATCCCTTGACATTGCCAGGAACAATATACCTAATGATGAAGAATCGGTTTTGTTAGCCAACATCCTAAAAAATGTTAAATGGAAAGCATAACAATAAGTGAGTAGGTCTGGTAGCGCTAACCCACCCACTGTAAGGCCTCTCCTTAGCTTTTTCCAAGCTATCCTGGGATTTTTCGTAGCCCAAATGAAGGTACCAATTTTACCTTGTAACTTAGCTATATCCTCCGCCCTAAATGGCAATGGGATTGAGTTATATAGGAAGGTAATTTTGGGCAAAATTATCATTTTGACAAGGTTAACCCTCCCATAGATGTTTAAAGGGAGGTTTGCCCATCGTGTTAATAAACTGACAACCTCTTTGGAGACCCTCTTCCAATTAACTTTGGGGATATCATCTAGATTCTGGGGCTAACTGAACCCCCAGGTACCTCATTTGACTTTTTACCCCCTGACTAGCAATGACTTGGTTCCATTCCATTATTTCAGTTTTTTCCTTATTTATTTTATACCCTGAAACTTCACCAAATTTTTCTGCCTTCTCAAATAACCTAGGTATTGCCTCTGCTGGATTTGATGTAAACAGAAGCAAGTCATCTGCATAAAGAGCAAGTTTTAGCTCTAACTCTGCGATCTTGAAAGGGTGAATGATAGGGTCTGTCCTAAGCCAACTGACAAACGGCTCAATGTACAGGTTGAATAAAAGTGGTGACAGGGGGCACCCCTGCCTAGCGCCTCTTGAGATATTAACCCAATCTGTCAGGGCCCCATTTACCAAAACCTTTGCTTTCAGGTTTAGATATAGGCACTTCACCGCCTGGACAAAGTTGTTAGATAAAACAAAGCTTTTTAATGTCTCCCATAGATATACCCAGTTGACCTGGTCGAAAGCCTTTGCGGCATCTATTGCTACGATCGTTAGAGGGACCTTCTTTGCTTCTGCTACATATATTGCCCCCATTACCTGAAAGGCAAGCTCATTTAGCTGTCTCCCAGGTCTGAACCCTCTTTGATCTGGATGAACTATAGCCTTAATAACTTTTGCCACACTTGCTGCCAATATTCCTGCAAAAACCTTATGATCTGAGTTTAATAACGATATTGGTCTATTAGACTCAATCTTCTGTGGGTCTTTGTTTGGTTTTAAGATCAGAGTCACTGTTGCTTCTGCCCATGAACCTGGAGTACATTCCCCCTCTATGTTTTTTAACACTGGGACTACCTTATCTGAAATAGCTCAGTATACCTCAATTGGAAGCCCATCTGGGCCTACATCCTTACCCCTGGTCATTTTTTTAAATTGTGCTCTGACCTCTTCCTCCGTAATACTGGCTTGCAAGGATGTCTTATATTCTTCTGTCAACTGAGGGAGAGTTATTAACTTTAACTATTCCTGGACTCCCTCTAGTCCTGATGTGGTGTCTTCCTTATACAGGTCATTCATAAAAATTCTAACCTCCTCCCGGATTTTATCATCCTCATATATCAACACTCCAGACCCTCTTTGGATTATGTTCTTTATCAGGCTCCTTGCTCTATCCATTTTTGCCTTCCAAGCTAATAGAGAGCTACATTTCTCTCCGTATGCAAAATGCTACAGCTTGCTAGCTTTCCACCTATCCATAAGTTTTTTTTATCTAAATTGGCTTGAAATTCTGCCTGTAAGCCCTCCAGCTCTTTTTCCAGATGTGATACTATTCTCTGAGATGCCAATGATGCCTTCTGCAATTCTGTCTCTTTTTCCTTTATCTTAGTCATCTTATCTGTTTCTTCTTTTTTCAAAGCTTTCCTTTTACTTATCATTATCGAACAAAGTAACCCTCTTATATAAGCTTTGAAGGTCTCCCAGACTATCTGATCTTTAACTGTGCCAATGTTGAACTTCAAATACTCATCCGTTTTGTCTCCTAACTCCAATATCGCTAACATGGTCCTATCAAGAGTCCACCTTCTTTGAATCTCTTTTTGCTTAAACCCCCAATGTCATTGCCACTGCTGAATGATCTGATACGATTGCAGGGATATGAGTTATTGACTCAACTTCTGAAAACATTGCCTGATCAACAAGAAAATAAGTTTTCCCATTCTTACATCTAAATATCGAGCAGTTTAAAATCTTTAATCCAACTTTTCATCGCAGCAGACATTTTTGGTGGGCTGTTGTATTTTGCTTTTGAGGTACGATCTATCTCTTTATTTAACACCAGGTTAAAGTCTCACGCAATTATAATTGGTGCGGTCGTGTTCAGCAAACTAGCCTCTAGTTGTAAGAGCGCTCCTGGATTGTCTTCATTGGGCCTGTAATAAGCTACAAAGACTAAAGGGATACCCCAGACTGTTAAGGTGGCTGCTAACCATCTCCCTGACTTATCTGTGTCTTGTTTTACTACTTTTATGCCTACATTACCTCTGATAATTAGAGCGACTCCCCTTGTAATACCTTTTTGGTCTGAGCAAAGCACCTCTTGGATCCATCTAACCTTACTGAAACCCTGTTTGCACTCATGTACTGTTCTTCAGGAATTCAATAAACCGTGACAACTTCCTCCTACTTTTGAATCCATTTACGTTCCAAGTTATTAATTTAACTTTATTTGGCCTGTTCATTTTCATCGCACCCTAAACTCTTCCCTCGCAACTATAAAGCTTTAAGATTTGTATGAGGACTACATTTTTTATTTTTTCCTTCTTGCTCCCAACACCCTGTGCTCCCTCCCTTCATCCCACCCATAAGGAACCCTCCTACAATACCCTTGGCGATGAAAAACCACCTCTTCGGGACCATCCCTTTGCTACTGAGACACCTACTGTAAAAAGAAAGGGCTCACCAGTTGAATTATAGCTAGCTATATCAATTTTTACCAAATTTTACTAAACTTTTTGTTTACTCCTCTTTTTTCCTTTATTTCATTTTTCCCTTTTTTTTTTTCCTCGTCCTCCTTTTTTTTTCCTGACTATAATATATGCCCTTCTTCCTTTTATATTATCTAGTTATCTGACTTGTATTGTGCTGCCTCTGCCCTCAACAACCCTGAAGTCAATCCGGGTAACGGCGGCTTGTATTCTCCGCCACAGCTTGGTTCGGCGTGCTCCGAACCCAACGTACACCGCCGCTTCCTGCCCCATACGATAACACAATGGTGCGGCACGTCAAGGTCGGCAAGAAAGTAAGAAAAATAAGAAAAAAGAGTTTTAAAATCATGGCGTATCTTTAAAAAGAATCATCGTTATTATGTACCTGACGGTATCTTCACTAAACGTCGCTGTGAGTCATTTCATTGCCAACTTCGATTTTCTGCCTCACTGCTCCCGGAGGTCCCATGACCGGTGTCAGCCCGCCGCCATGTTCCTTACCGGGGGAGGAGCCAGTTCTGGCTTCTTGAACAATGGAGGACTGTAATTCTTCTAAGGAATGTTATATGGTATGAACACTTTCCATGTAAGCTTTTAAGCTAAACGTATGTAGATTTAAAAGTTCTTTATTTTCTTATTGCAGATGACAATCAAAATTCTCCAAAAACAGGAAGAGGTAAATAGATATGAAGCAGAACTTGTACTGATGAGAGGATACTTCCTAGACTCCGATGAGGATGAAGTAGATGAAGTGCAAACATTGAAAAAAGTGAAAAGGGACGCACTGAATTAACATTTTTGAAAGATTGTCTTGTTCATTACATTGAAAAATTAAATTGTATGTTTATGTTAAATGGTGTATAGTATTACATGTAACTTTAGCAAAAGATTTGTTATGAAAAATATTTATTGATTAAAATATAATATGTATAAATGTTTACTGTGGTTTAATTAAAAATAAAAGCAAAAAAGGGAGGTATTTTTTAGTAATGAGATAATAATACAACAAAGATATTCTTTGGCATGCCTATCAGAATCATATTGTACATCATTTTTGGTTTGTGGAACATAGAAATCAAAATGACTACCATACAGTGCAATTTTAAAAGTTGAATTCTACATCAACTACAATTTCATGTTATTTCTAATTTAAACTGATATTAATATAGAATGCACTTAATTACTGTGTAGATGTTTGCTAAATGGCAGGAAAATAAACGGCATGTCTGTCAAAATTAAAAAGAACAACACATTTAGTGGACTTTATGGGAAGAAACAGTTCAGGTAAAAGAAAATAAATATCTGTGATTTATCTTCAGGAAAAGAACATCTTTTGCATTACATATACCCAAAGTCTTGCCATATCTGTTACTGCTGGGTGTAGAACTATACGTTACACCTGACCCGCCTTTCAATATGATGAAATTGGTATCTTGGTATATTGTAAATTGGCATATTTAATCTTACTTCTAAGCCCCTAGTCTTGTGCACAAAGTGTACCCAAGGCCTGCAAGTTAAATGTCACTGTTGGACTGTAGCACCGAGTGTACCATCAACTGATGGTGTTAAACAAGGCTTCGGGACTACCTGTAGAAATATTATGGTTGGGGAGCCTTACCTTGTTATATTATATTTATGCCCCAAAGATGGTCCTTGAATTCACAGTAATACTTCATTTTTGTTGGTCCTAGTAAGTAGAGTGGCTAAAAGAAATCAGGCTTTACTAGAGGAATGTTGGACTTGGCCCTTTTTGCAGGGTCATCCCTAAACTTTTTGCCTTCCTCCTGTATTTTTTCTGACCTGTTGTTGGCTGTTTTATGACTCTGGGCACCTTACCACTGCTGACCAGTGCTAAGGTGCATATGCTCTCCCTATGGTAAAATGTATACATTGATTGGTGTCCATGTTTGGCTTATTCGGTTTACTATCAGCCCCTAGTAAAGTGCACCAGGAGTGCCAGGGCTTGTAAATGCGAATGCTGCTGGTGGGCCTGCAACGCTGGTTGCGCCACCCACAGAAGCGGCCTTGTAAAATTTGTCTAGGGTCTGCCACCGCAGACCCTGTGCGCGGTCTGGGACCGTCGCGCTGACTGCGCAAGTGCCCCCACTTGCCAGTCCCTAAACCTTCCCTTACCTACATATTAGCCACCCCTCTGGTAGGCCCACGGGCAGGGTGCATTGTAGGTGTAAGGTAGGACAAGCCCTGAGTGTGTGGCATGTCCTAATAGTGAATTACAGCCATTTTCGTTTTTCACTATTGAAGGCTACCTGCTCTCCATAGGCCAGAATGGGCTGCTGGAGTCACTACAACGCTGTGACCCCAGTGGACTCAGAGAGCATGGTAGAATGTCAAGTTTAGTATGCCTGAACTCAGAATAATAAAATACTTCTTGTAGTCAAGCTTATTTTAATATCCTGGGTTTGTAAATACTACTTTTAGAAAGTTAGTATTTACTGACCTGGCCATTTCAGTCCGCCTCTGCTGTGTGTGTGTGTTCTGCCTAGCAACAGTAAGGAGCAGGGTTGGGGAATCCCCAGAGACAGGTTGGCTGCCAGGTGGTGGGTAGAGAGATGACACCAGGATGGGTGGGAGGAGTACACCTTGACTCTTGAATAAACCTGTGCTCTGCCACCACAAAGCCGGCGCCGCCCCCTGTGGAGCGGCTGACGTCTCTGCCCTGCTGCTGAAAGGAAAGAGCAGAGTCACCATAACAAAGTGCTCCAGAACTGGACTGAGCCAGGCCCAGGCCCCCTGGCGCTAAAGAACAAAAGAATCACGGTATAAAAGTAGGAGCCTGGCTCCTAAGAAATCAGAATCCTGTTTACCACAAAGAACCTCTGCCCAACTAGAAGGAGAAGAAGACGCTGGAGGAGCTGGCCTGCTGCTTGCCTTGCTGAGAAAGGAGAGGAAGAGACTTACTGAAAAGACTTTGCTACTTTGTGCTTGAACATTCTCCAAGGGCTTGATCTGAGCTTGCCCCCTGAACTGAACCCCAGGACCAGTGGGTTCTCTGTGCTTTTGCTCGTCCTCCAATTCGAGCCGTGTGTGCATCCCGCTGGAAAGAGACTGCGCCCCTCATCGCCCCTCCTAGGGCCGTGACACTCAGAAGCTTGCCTGCCTCAAACCCGTGAGAGCCCCGCTCCGTCCAGAGCCGCTCTCTGTCCCCGGGCCAGGTCGCCTGCATCCCTGTCACCGCCTGCTACTGGAGCGCGCTGACCGCGCAACCACCCCTCCCGCCGGAAACCGTCCGACGACTGTGATCTACGCCGGGTCATCCAGCTGCACTGACCGTGCCCTGCGACCCCGCTTCGCTATCCCCGGACATCTCAGGCCGCGCCGCCCCCGCTGTGGAGACCCTCCGGCACCGCCGTGCTAAAGGGTCGCTGGCCGCGCCTGCCTACTTGCCCACACCTGCTGATTGAGGACCCAAGAACACTTCCCAAGCTGAGAGTCGCACCGACCTGTGCCGACTCTCCACATCACGAAAGAAGTTCCAGTATCGGGCTCGGGGCCCGCAACGCCTTATTTCCCCGTTCGCAGGAGCCGATCTCTGTGAGTACTGGAACCACAAGTAACATTTGCAAGAGACTACAAGGTCTCCATTTGAAGCTACGAACCAAGAACATTTGCCTGCTTTACAACCTGGTGGCATAGCGAAAACGTTATTGGTCTTGTGATAAGTCTGCTGAGATATATATACCTATTTTTACATAAAGAAGCATATTTTTATATATATCCAAGTCTGGTGTCCGTTTCTGGGGGGATTGATGTATTTACTGTGTGTATGATTGTAAGTGCTTAACCAACAACGCCCGAGGAATCGCCTTGGCTGCTCACGCCACGCACCTAGAGGGTGAGCAAGGGTCATTCGCGAGGGGTTATCCTGCACCCTGACGTGGAGGAGAGGGTTCCTGCTTGACACAAGGGCAACCTTGCGCCAACCAGAGACTCCCGACTCTAACAAGGAACATGTAAACAACACAACTTGTAAGAAATTCAGCATCAATCTACATAAAGTAAGGGTAATATTATCTTAATGTAGAGACCAAAATTAACACAATAGCATACTTATAATTTGAGTTATAGATTTTTAAAGCAATAGTAAATCAGTGCAGAAAAATACAGAGACAAAATAACATTGAAGTCAATTGCAAAATCCACAAGTGACAATAGGTCACTTGCAGGTCGAGTCAGCGGCGGCTCCTCCGCTGAAGCGGGACAGAGTCCCCCCACTGCTCGTTGAGCAGCTCAAAAAACAAAAAAGAAAATAGTAATAACTCAATGTTATTATCAGTTATTTTTCAGTGCGAACTCAGAGCCAGGTTAGGGTGGGACGGGGCTGGGCTGTCAGAGCCAGTGGGAGGAGAAAATATGTCTAACATTAGTGCACATGTCAGTTTGGCCAGCCAGGTGGAGAACGGTCCTAGTCTTCCAGGCACTGCCTGAGCAGCCAAACAGGAAGCTCAGACTAATCACGACGCTGATGTCTTGTTGGTGACAGCAGAGTTGTGATTGGCTTAGGGGAGTCTGGGAGCCTGTGTGCTTCTGTTCTGTGATGCCAAGAAGACAAGAAGAGAAGAGGATGGAGGAGAGGCAATGGCCGTACACAGTTAAGTATTTTTTCTTCCCCCAACACCCCAGTTCCGCAGCAGCCGCCACTGGGTCGAGTTACTTGGAACATGATAAATTTAAGGTCATGCGGGCCCCAGGACTGGGACCAGGCCACAGCAGTCAGCTACATTTTACATAGCCCCAGGTGCATAGTTGTCCTGGCGCTTCCTTGGTACAGAACTGTACCCACTGTGTTACCCCTGATTTTACCGCTTACACGGAGCAGCAAGAAGCAAAATGCAAAAGCATAACAGGCACACAATGCTGATGTCGGATGTTGGTTGCACACTGTTCTCTGTAGATACAGCGTCATCTGTGGGGGTTGGTTTACAGATTGGTGACTAACATGTCTTGGCTGCAGTAAACACAATGAAAAGCTTCAGGAACATCATTGGGTCAGTAACATAGTGGTGTGAAACTTTAGGGCAGGTGAGACTACATCTCCCACAATGCACTCGACCACCTTGTTTTGGGCAATCCCTCAGAGGGCCCAATAGCAAAGAATTATTCTGAGTCAGTGAGTCTATTTAAATGCAGTTTGTAGGGGAGTAGTTTTTCTAGTCCAGGGTAGACTGAGGGTTCGTCTGGCTTCCACAGGGGCCACCGTTTTGAGGGATGTTGAGTTCTAGCCAAGGACGTGGGTCATTCAATAAGTTCCAATTCTGTTGCCATTTGTTTTTGGCTGGTGGGCAAAGTTCTGTTATTGGGAACACGGGTCTCCTCTTGGGCCCTTTTAGAAGAAATCTTTTCAGATCTAAGTCTCTGGTGTCATGGGGGGTCCCTGAAATCCTAGATTTAGGGAATGTAGGGATGAGTGAGCTAGGAGCCAATGCGTAGCTAGCCTCTGCAGCTAGTCTGCCCTTGTAGTGACCTCATCCGGTGGTGGAGGTCACCTTTTCTACCCAGAAAACACTATTTCTGCCCTCCTAAAGATGAAAGAATTTAATTTTAGGTGTCCATACCAGTTTGCCCAAATGAGAGGTATGGCCAGCCTTCATCTATGTGATTGCCTCCTGCATAGCTAATTTCCAAGCTTTCCCCGTTGCAAGTGCGCCTGGGGCAAGGGGAGTGTTCTTTCCTCCCAGATCCATATCAGAGGAGGTGCAGCCTTTGAAGCTCACTGCTCTGATGTGCCAATTCACTAGGCTACTGGGGATGAGGGAGGTGTCACCTCCTGTCTTGGCTATATCAGGCACGAGAAAGCGCGGGTTGGTCAGCAAAAGCACAGTAGAGCTGGGCGTAAACTCTAAGGTGCCACATGGGTGCTTGCCACATCACCCAGGGCACAAGAATTGTGTCCGCGGTGAGAAGGCACTTTGTTTGATACCAAGCATGACTTATTCAAGGGGCACCAAAAATGGAACAGCCAATCTCGATATGTCCGGTTGACAGCCCATGTTATCCTATTGACCGCTAACATATATACTAATTTATAATGGGGAATGCTACTATAGGGACATATAGGCTTTCCCTTATTTGTTCACACCTTTAATATAATGCAACCTGATGCCTGGGTTAAGGGGTCCTACATTAAGGAGTGTCTTAGATACAGTAAAGGCTGTGTAGGTGACTGTGCCACACATTGTGAGGGCACAGTAGAGTTTGTGTAGTTTGCACTGCTTCTGCAAGGACAGGACTGCTGTCTTTAGTTTACATAGGTCACCCAGGGTGGCAAAAAATGTGCTGAAGCCCTGGTGACTCCTCTACTACCAATGCCCTGGGTACTCCGTGTACCATATGCTTGAAACTTATAAGGTGGTAAAATGTTTGCCAATTTGGGATTACCAAGTGGAAGATAGCAGTTTTAGGAGAGAGGACAGGCACTGGTGTATAGGCAGCAGCCTTTAGAGCAATGAGGGGGGTAACTATACAGAAAGCGGCACTTCCCTGCACTGCCATGATAGCCTCATTGTGGCACTTTAAATATTACAGTTCAACCTATCAAAGTTACCCCTTTTTACCGGTCCGAACTTTCTTTCTAAATATTAACACCTCACGCCTATGAAGGCCATTCTGCCCATAAAAAAAGTGTATTGGCAGATTTTCATAAAAAATGCACACAACATAATGCAGCAAGAGAAGTTGCTGAGCTGTGATACAAGAATGGAAAAGAACAGAACAGTGCCACATTGCAAACATATGGCACATTTCAGCTCCCTACCTACGCTGGTGAACTTGCACCAACTCAGGCAGACTTGCACCAGGATGCAAAGGTATATATTATGGGCAGTTGTTGTTTTTCTATAGGAAGGCATACCTCCCAGCAGAAAAACAATACTTAGAGGCATATTCCTTGCAATATGTGTGCTGCAGAATAAAGCACAAATGCAAAGAGGAAGTAACAAAGCAAAATGAAGCTTTTTCTCCCTGTTACTGCTCTACCTGGCAGGTGCGCGATTGTCACAGTAGATCAGGGTTACTACCTTCAGTATTGCAGGAATGCATTAGAATACAAGTGTGGGTGTGTGGGAATGCTCGTGGTCCACCCATTGTAAGGTCAACCCTTCACAGTGTAGCCAATGAGTCACGCAAGGTGACACAAATTGGCCCTTGAGTGACTTCCAAATCTCAAATTGCATTTTGAAGTCTGAACAAAAACTTCTAAGTGCTGTCCGTGAGGTCATGAGACACTTGGTTGACTTCTGCTGCAATCTCTGAAAAGTTGGAACAGAAAATGGCTTTGAACTTCCAGCCATAGGAGAACTGAGACCAACCATCTGAGCCAATCCCACAAGAGTGCGGCTTCACTGGGCTGAAGAATACGGTTTCTTGTGCAAGGAGCTTCTCTGCAGCAGAAAATCTGTTTCAGATGGTCCTCTATGAGAAGGTATCCAGGCCCCAGGTTTCCAGACTCATCATCAGATAGAACCTTTAGCCTTGTCAGATGGATGATTCTGACCTCTGAGAAAAGAGACTTAGGGATTGATTATGAGTTTGGCAGATTTGTGGACCACCAAACCCACAGTGGCAGTGCAGTAAGCACCACACCAGTGGTCCGACTGCTGTATTATAAGTATAGCATTCAGATCACCATAGGACTGCCACAACCACCAGGAATATGCAATCCCTAGGGGTTGATCAGTAGTCTGAGGGCCGCAATAAGCTGAAAGTACCACTGCAGCACCGCCAATCATGTTACTAGTTTCCTCACATCCAACCTTTTCATGGTGGTGAGTCCCCCACAGAAATGGTGGCAGTGAGAAAACCTAGAGGGTCTTATAGGGCCCTCTGTTCCCACTGGGTCATGGGATGCAGACATGGGGGCACATGGTGTGCCCCCATTTCTGCATGCACCCCCTTTCCTGCAAAGCATGCACTTTACAGTATATGCCGTGAATGAAGGGGCTTTGGCATTGCCATTGCTAGGCCTTTTTTATAGGCACCACCGTGGCAATGGCAAAGGACCACCTGCCAGACTACAAGATAACTCTTAATCTCGCGGGTGGCCGCCGGTAATGTATGGCAGTGTGGGAGGGGCGCTGGTGTGGTGTCTTGCTCTCCCACCACCAAACTCATGATCAGGCACTAAGTACAAACTTATAAATCTTGAACTGCCTAACAAAATTACTTGCACACAAAATTCTAACATTTCCCACCTAGGCCTTTTTTATAGGCACCACCGTGGCAATGGCAAAGGACCACCTGCCAGACTACAAGATAACTCTTAATCTTGCGGGTGGCCGCCGGTAATGTATGGCAGTGTGGGAGGGGGCGCTGGTGTGGTGTCTTGCTCTCCCACCACCAAACTCATGATCAGGCACTAAGTACAAACTTATGCATCTTGAACTGCCTAACAAAATTACTTGCACACAAAATTCTAACATTTCCCACCTAGGCCTTTTCCCTCCAAAACCAACAACTTCAGCAGGAACTCGTCCTAAAACTATCTGGCTTCCAGAAAACTTCCTCAGGTATGGTCTGCAACCTTAGCACAGGCAAGGATCTCCACTTTCATTTCTAAGTCCTAAGGTAAAACCTTCAATCTGACTGGACCCATTTGCTATATCTGACTGCATTTTATCTCAGTTAGCCTCAAATTACACCTAGGTCCAGGTCCCCCATGAACAGTGAATTATTCTTAACACACTTTCTTTTGAAAATATAATATCTCAGGTTCCCCTTATTGGTATTTCATTATTTTGAAGTAAATCTGTTTATTCAATTTTAAATTATTTTTGCAGATTGGAGTTAGATTACTAGTGTGTTGTGTTTTAAACTTTTAAGTGTTTTGAATATTTTAAATGCTTTACACATTTTCTGTAATTTAACAGTGTTTGCTCTGTGCTATATCTAGCAGGGGCTTAGTTTAGGTTTAAATTACTAAAATATAAGCTTGGACCAAAAAGGTTTTTGACTTTCTTACTTTGCTGACCTACCAACCACCCAAAAGTAATAATTGATTTTCTTACTGGTACCCTATGGGGTTCTTTTCTACACTACATTCCCTCATCCTGCTATGCAACTGCTGGCTTCTCAGAGATGCATACAATCTCAGAGTTTGTAAAAGTTTAAAATAGACTGTTCTAAATAATGCCTAAACACACACCAGTGCATTGCAACTTTAAACTCTTCTGTAAAACAACAAAGAAGATAGAAGCTTCAATACTTAAGCAAGAGCACATTACCAGCTCCTCAGAGTTCAGGGCTTACACCTGGAATGAAGTATCAGCATCCAGTCTAAAAAGATTATATTCAACCCATTTGGTGTCAGTGTCTTTCAGTGCAGAACAAATTATAAATAAAATGTTGCATGATGTTAGAACAAAACTAGAGTAAGATCCCTAAACTTTAAGGGCGCAATTTAGAGTTTGATAGGCAGTAGTCTGTCAGTCAGGGTGGTGGAGGAAATTTCATAGGCCACTATGATGTACTACAGCACACCGGATTTAGAGTTACCCTCAAGCCCAGCAATTACTTTTGTACCTTCACGGGAAAAGCTGTAACAATGGGTCCCATGAAGGTACAAAAAGCCTTGTGAACAGCAGACATCATTTTTGACAGCCAGCTACCAAACTCCAAAAACCTTCGGGGCTCATGACGATGTTGGACAGAATCACTTCTGCCCGATACTGACTCAGTCATGGAACCTACCGACGCCCAGTCGTCGACCCTGACCGCCCTATTATGATGCAAACAGACATTGTTCTGTTGCATTCCTATATTTTACTATGGGAGCATACCTTCCGGCCATAAACCGGCCATAGTAAAATGGGAGTTGCAGTTCATCCCTGCAGCCCGTGGTAGGAAAATAAAGGTGTTTTCTCAACCTCAAACGGGAGGCTATGCACCAAAGGGGGCACTGCTGGGGCACCCTAACACGCTTTTCAACATGGTTTCCATCTTGGACAGACCGGCATGGAAACCATGTCGGAAACCATGATCGTAATCTCAAGGGCGGAAAGAGCCACACTTTAGTTTACAGGCCGCATTCCGACTGGCAGACAGGCTCTCCAAGCCAGTCGGAATAAACGGGCAGAGTCCATTCCGACCCCCTCCATCAAAATGAGGTCGTCGGAAAGAAATCCAAACGGCCCATTATGATGTGGCTCGCCTTCCGAGCCATATCGTAATGGGCCCCTTAGTGTCATGGCTATGGTGTTGTCGACCCATCAGACCATATGCTAGTGAATAAAGTGACACAGATTACATTGTGGAACTTGACACAGATTTGTGCACCCAGAACCTTTTAATAGCAGTGTCACCTAACTGGTGATGCATGTGATGGACGGGTGTGGGTGTCAATAAAGCCGCGAAGGAACGGTAGCTAATTTCTGTGTTCAGCAGAACACTACAATAGCTAAGTTACTAATATGTGATTTATCCTGTTTCATAGGATAACATATCTTTCAAAGTCTCCCGTAGCTGTTGGGAACCGTGTGGCAGTGTTTCTGACCCAGAGATAGCCATGACCGGAGAGTTTGCAGTGGCTGCGGTGGTGAGCGGCCTTGGAGGCCAAGTGGGCAAGAATCAGGTGGAGCCTTCTGGGCAGCAGCCGGAGCTGAGAACGACGGGCGCGGCAGCGCCAGAGTGCTCCGAGGGTGGAAGGGCTGTCCGAGGGCAGAATTGAATTCTGGTTGCTGGCCTGGCGTGCGTGTTGTGGCAGCAACAGTGTATATGTGACTGGGAGGTCCCCAGTGGTGACCCGGTAAGTGTTTTTGCTCATCTCCCCTCCACCCACCTTCTACATTGATTCTAGAGGTCGATCGGGCCGCGGGAAGGGGGTGTCCCGCTGACTCACCGGGGGCCCGTAGTCGAGTGAATTGCCTGCTGGGGTCCAGACAGCCCGTGGGGGGCCATTGGGACTGTGCAGGGCCCAATTGGAGGTCCGTGGGCCGGCTCACGTGACCCTGCTTCCCGGCGGCTGTAGCATTGTGGCCTGCAGCATGGGGACTGGCACGGGAGCTGTTGGGCTCCACAAGCCATATATATCCACTCAGTGGAGGGACGCTGTGACCCTTTTTCTGTACAATAGTGTTACGGCTTGAGCCCTGGGATGTATTGCCCCTGACTGCAGGGGAAGAGCGCCATTGGAGGTACTGCGGAGCGGAGCCGAGCGCAGGGCCCTTAGCTGATGGGAGCTAAATAGAGCCCTGTGCAGTAGTGAACAGCCCTGCATGTACATTTGTGGTTCTTCTCACGGTGGCAAATAGTGAACCTGCGGCATGAAGGTCGGCTTGTGCTTGCTGGTCCCCATATATGCTACTGACTTTTACCAATCAAGGAGCCAGGTCTAGGCTTCATGCGCAATGTGGAACCCAGTGCGGGGGTGAGATATACTACCCTGATCGGCTGGACAGGGTGACACCGAGTAGGGGGACACACGACTGTCTGTGGAAGCAGGCGGGTTAGCGCTCGGTGCGGCTTGTGGGCAGGAGGTCTCCACCCAAGTCCCGATATTCAAAGCAGCAACAGATATCGACAGCCAAGACCGCAAGGGGGAAGATCTATGTGCCACAGGCTGTGCAGGTGTGGTTCGTACAGGGGGCCAGTCTGGGTGGTTATAGACCCGCCATCATGAGGTATAAGCAACAAGATTGCACCATGACAAAAGATAAAATGGCAGGCGGAACTGCTGAGCACAGCATGCTGGACCGCTACACCGGAACATGGGCCTCGACAACCCACCAGGGAGGTACACAGGGAGGCATTCCTGACAATGTCGCATTCATGGCGGCCATCACACAGTCCAGGGACACATTGGAAGAGAAGATTGGAGAGGTGGGCTCCGATGTCATGCTCCTAAGACAGGGTCAGCGGAATGCGGTGGAGCGCATTACTGAGACCGAGACCAGGGTCCAGGGTGTGGAGGATTCCATCACTACCTTGCAGAAAAAAGTTGCGTCACTGGAGACGATCACCAGGGGTCTGCCCTCGTGGGTGGAAGACGTGGAGGGCAGGGCCAGGAGAAAAAACCTACGCTTTATGGGATTCCACGAAGAATGTGAATGGGGGGACATGGAACAGTTCCTGACTAAGTGGCTCGCGGGCTGGCTTCCTCCATAGTTGTTGTCCTATTACTTTGTTGTTGAAAGGGCGCACAGGGACATGATGCAGAAGTCGCCCTCAGAAGCAAGACCAAGGCCTGTCATTGCAAAGATTTTGAATTACCACGACAGGGACATGATTTTAAAGCAAGCCACAATCAAAGAACCCCTGATGTTTGAAAACACTCGCATCCTCAAATTTCATGACTACACAAGACTAGTCCAGCAGAAGCGACAGTCATATATGGCAGCCAAGGCCCACCTTAGTGAGCTGAAACTTCCCTATGCATTGCAGTATCAAGCCAGGATGAGGGTGGTGTACCATTCCTGTATGCTATTCTTTGAGTCGCTAGAAGATGTCTTTAACTGGATGGATGAAACAGTGAAGATCCGGCCCACACACCGCTAAGGTTGGAATCAGATTCCTCATCCAGTGAGGTCATCCACAGCCCACCCAATCACAAAATAAAATGAACTAGGAGGGTGAGATCTAGACGCCAATCCTGCAGAGATCCCAACAGATCCACTTCGGTGCCCTGGCAGGGGTCTTCAGCCTCATAGGTACGTCAGGACTCTCACGGGTGGGAGACTGTTGGTGAAACTTGCTCAGACCGACGAAGCATGAGCTAGTACCTTTGTTCGTCTCTCAATAGTTGAGGGGAATGTCCGTTGACAATGGGCAGGTCATTGGGGAACCAATTGCGGGGGCGGGCACGGGGCTCCCATTGGGATCCACAAGCCACCTACGCCGCGACAGATACTTCAGCAGTTTTGAGGTATAGGTGGGGTTTGGAGGAAGTTGGGGTACACATGTTATATGTTTGCACTGCCTCACTGCTACACATGGCAACTATTCGCACACTGGCTTATAGTTGTCCCACACATCAAAGTCACTAGACTTTTAGATGGTAGTCACTATAGATAGGGCGTGACTCCAGGTGGGGGACCTCCGAATAGTGAGTTGGAACGTCAGAGGAGCACTAGATAAAGTCAAAAGAGCGGCTATACTCCAACAGGACAAACGGTACCGAGCAGACATCCTGATGCTTCAGGAGACGCATTTAATGGGTACTACAGCATTGCGTCTCCTCCGCTATGGCTATGTTTAAGTGTACCACTCTGGCTTCACCAGGGGGTCCCGTGGGGTTGCGATTTTAATTCATGGTAGTGTCTCATACCAGCATATCAAGACATGGACAGACATCCAGGGGAGATGCGTATTTATATGGGGGTACCATGTATGAGGAACAAGTGGTATTGGGCTGTATATATGCCCCCCGCCGCTGCAATGGGCGTTAGTCGAGCGTCTAACGACCCTGTGGGCGGATATACCGGAGGGATTAGCAATAGTAGGGGGGGACAGGAATGTTGTAATGGACTTGGCCATAGATAGATGGGGAAATTCCAATGTGCTCTATGGTACCAAAGTGAACTCCCTGGCGACGGGACTGGGATGGATGGATCTATGGAGGCGGCTGTATGTTGAGGAGCAGGGATACACTTATTTTTCGTCAACACATGATTCTTGCTTCCGTCTTGACTATATATTTATATCGATAGGAGCCATGGAGTCCATGAGGCCGAGGCACCACATGCTCTGGTCTGATGCATCCAGTGAAACAGCACATCCTACTGGAGTCCATGAGGCCGAGGCGCCACATGCTCTGGTCTGATGCATCCTGTGAAACAGCACATCCTACTTGAGTCCATGAGGCCAAGGCACCCACATGCTCTGGTCTGATGCATCCTGTGAAACAGCACATCCTACTGGAGTCCATGAGGCCGAGGTGCCACATGCTCTGGTCTGATCCATCCTGTGAAACAGCACATCCTACTGGACTCCTTGAGGCCGAGGCGCCACATGCTGTGGTCTGATCCATCCTGTGAAGCAGCACATCCTACTGGAGTCCATGAGGCCGAGGCGCCACATGCTGTGGTCTGATGCATCCTGTGAAACAGCACATCCTACTGGAGTCCATAAGGCTGAGGTGCCACATGCTCTGGTCTGATGCATACTGTGAAACAGCACATCCTACTGGAGTCCATGAGGCTGAGGCGCCACATGCTCTGGTCTGACGCATCCTGTGAAACAGCACGTCCTACTGGAGTCCATGAGGCAGAGGCACCACATGCTCTGGTCTGATGCATCCTGTGAAACGGCACATCCTACTGGAGTCCATGAGGCCGAGGCGCCACGTGCTCTGGTCTGATGCATCCTGTGAAACAGCACATCCTACTGGAGTGCATGAGGCCGAGGCGCCACATGCTCTGGTCTGACGCATCCTGTGAAACAGCACATCCTACTGGAGTCCATGAGGCCGAGGCGCCACATGCTGTGGTCTGATGCATCCTGTGAAACAGCACATCCTACTGGAGTCCATGAGGCCGAGGTGCCACATGCTCTGGTCTGATGCATCCTGTGAAACAGCACATCCTACTGGAGTGCATGAGGCCGAGGCGCCACATGCTCTGGTCTGACGCATCCTGTGAAACAGCACATCCTACTGGAGTCCATGAGGCCGAGGCGCCACATGCTGTGGTCTGATGCATCCTGTGAAACAGCACATCCTACTGGAGTCCATGAGGCTGAGGCGCCACATGCTGTGGTCTGACGCATCCTGTGAAACAGCACATCCTACTGGAGTCCATGAGGCTGAGGCGCCACATTCTGTGGTCTGATCCATCCTGTGAAACAGCACATCCTACTGGAGTCCATGAGGCTGAGTGAACTGAGCAAGTCAACCACATAATACCAGAGAAAAAAGGCAATTGAGGGAAGAACAAAATATGTCAAACCCGAATGTGTTATGATGCCTTAGGGGGTAACGTCTGTAACTATGTTGCCAGAGCCACGCGTTCGGAAGTCTGCAAGCGTAACCATGCTTGCCCAAACGCACTTGTCTAAACCACGCATATGCAAGGGCTGGGTTTGGGGGCGTATTTAAGGAAAGGGGTGTTTTTAGAGCTCCGGGGGCAGGTAGGGGGTTTGTGATTTAGGGCTTAGGGTGGGGGACACGTAGGGAGGTTGTCATTTAGGGCTTAGGGCAGGGGGAGGGAGGGTCAGAGTAGTGATAAACTCATCAGCACATACACCCTTACCATTCATGTCTTTACCAATTTGAATTTTGAATTTGACTTTATTGTTTGATTATTTAAAACCATTACAATTAGAAAATACTTTGTTTGTATAAAAAGAACTCAAAAAGGCAAGCTGTTTACACAAAAGTTAAAGAACAATAATGTTTTTAAATTTCTCTAATGAGATGCAAAGTGGGCCAGACATGCCAGGAGAAATGTCGCTCAGCGACTTTTCTCCTATCATCAAGCCCCACGCTATGAAGCATAGTGGCAGGAAAAGTAGCGATAACCCCTCTTATCGCTACTTTCCTTACGCCTGCTTCAGGACTGACTTAGCCATGATATTGTATGGAAGGTGGATATCATGGCTAAGTTTGTGAGTCCCTATCAACAAGCTAACGCCACACTACCTGAGATTATCGCTGGGTTTGCAGCGATAATCTCACGTTAGGCAGTTAGCGTGAGGATTTTTATCGGTTTTGAGATGAGTGTTGTTAATAGCACGCTATCTCAGCGATAAAAATCCACGCTAGCCGGCGATAATTATCCTAGCTTTAAGTGCGCTTAGCGATAATTATCACCGGTTGTTGCTGATATGCCCCTTGGTGAGCTGGATGTTAAGCATCGTGTTTTCTGGATTCATAGCTACTATGATGGCTTTTTGGCACGATCTGACCCCGAATTTGTTCTATTCGCCCCGCAACAGAATCCTTCTGTCATTGAGGAAGGCGGGACAGACACATACCACATGCTCAATCGATTCCAAGTGGCGCACGCACCCCTGCAATCGGTGTTGGCACTTGGGTGGTGCCATTCTGGTAGATGTTGTAAAAAAGGCCATTCGCCCATCCTCAGGGCCAAGAACCTTTTTTTCCATATAACAGCATAAGTGCTTGATATATAGCGAGCCTCTGCTCTGGGCTTAAACCTCGAAAGAACCATTCAAGCATGTTCTCCTTTTTCCAGTTGTGCCCTATCAAAGGAAAAGACCCGAGTGGGACTCTTCTTTTAATAGATATTTTTAGTGCCTACTGGGGTTTGATACTTCCCCAGTATTCTTTTACATCAAGCAATTGCAGGGAGTGTTCTAAGTAGCGTCAATGTTTTTGTCCAACTTGGCTGGCCGATATTTCTTGCCACAGCCTAGCCTCCAGACTTCCTTTCTGTGAATTACACAGTCTGTTACACAACGTGATAAAGAGGCCAACCCCACCTCCTTGATGATCTAATAGGCCGAACTCCAGTCGTATCTGGGCTGGGGATGAGGATTTCGGCAAGTGCCATACTCGCTTAAATGAAAGGTAACTTGTAATCTTAGCTTTTATAAATGTTAAAATCAGAGTTACAAGTAGCTGCCTCGCAAGCTTCGTTAATGCTGCCTCGATTGACAGGGCTTTTGCCTCAACCACTTCCTTCTGTTTTGAGAAAGTTCCCTTTGAGTCCATATAGACCCCAAAGTTTTATAGAATGTCACTGTTTCAATGCTTCTGCCATGAAAAAGCTGCCCACCACTCGGCTGCTTTATTCCCTAAAAGAAATTGTCTTTGTTTTCGATAAGTTTAATTGCAGGTGATTACTTGTTGTACAAGGAAGCGGCTGATCGAGAAGCCTCTGTAGACCGACTCTTGTGTGGCTGATTATGATAAGGTCATCTGCACTTTACTTGTGCCGGATCTGCCTAGTGGAGGAGAGTGGGAGTTGACATTGTCCAGTAACTGTGATAAATCTGAAATAAAAAGGTTAAAAAGCAGAGGAGCCAGCACACGTCCTTGTTGAGCGCCGCAGGAGGTTTGTATTGTTCTTGAGGCATAAGATCCCTCTCTCAAGTATTCGAGTGGAGTTGGATTGTTGCCTTTAAGAGGGCAGGAGGAATTCCCTATTTCTGCAGTTTAAGCCAAAGCAGACCCCTGGCCAGCTCTAAACGGGGGTGGCATGGTGAGCAAAAGAATGATTTAACCCAGATCTCTTGACTGGAGGTGAATATTTTGAATTGTTCTGCATTCCGTCCATCAATTGTGTGTCTTCTGCAGACCCCTGGGCACCCGGTCAAAGGCCACTTTAAAGTCGACGAAGCAACAATGGATTGGCATTCCTAGAACTGTTGCTTTCTCCGTCAATACAGATAAAGCAAACAGATTACTGGTCGTTCCTGATTTGGCCACAAATCCGGTCGGATTAAAAGGTGGATGATGTTTTTGATGTGCCCAGGACGACAGCTCTTCAAGCAACAGACGTGCGTAATGTTTGGATTCAACATCCAGGAGAGCGGTCATCCTAAAATGTTGGGGTCGACTCTCCTACCTCCTTTAAAAATTGGGTGGATAATGGCTCCTTTTCAAGACTCTGGCATGTCATGGCCTAGCCAGCAGTAAGAGAATTAAGGGGCGAGGACCACAGCTTTGGATCAGCTTTATACAGGGCCTGGGGGAGACCGCTGGGCCCGGGAGCCCGTCTGACCAGGCGTTGCTGATGATGCGTGCTATTCTTGATATCAGCACTTCGGGAGCCTTTAAAACCTTTAACATGAGATGTTCTTGCTAATTCACAATATCGATAGTGTTAGTAACTTGGGCGCGAGCAGCTGGCGCATTTTACCGGGCTTGCCTCCCAGCACTCGGTGTTCTCAATAGGGGCTGCGACGGCTCAGATGGTTCGAAGATGCTGAATCGGTCCTCTCCATTCTTGGATCCCTTAAAATGGTCTGTTAAAAAGAGTAAACATTCGTCTTTGCGTATGTTTGCTCGGCTTTGCCCTCTGGAGCCCAGAGGCTTCCTGTTCACAAGCGAACAAAATACCTTTGGGTTGGGGTTTTTGAGCGCGTGTACTCATTTCAGCCAAAACGGCAGTTTTTGGTTTATCTTGCTAAATTACTTTCCTACATGCTTTTTGGGCTGGCTTGTAAATTTTAAGTAACTGAGCATCTCCCAGACTCTGCCTAGTGTAACTTAGGGCCACGTTATGTCGAGATTTTATTTTTTTGTCTCTGCTGAGATAAGGAATTGGTTGCTGGGTGGCTGTTTTTCTGAGGTTGACGGAAATGTACTGAGTAGTTGGTTTGAGGGAAGCCCCCATGCTTCCTTCGGGGCAGTGTCTTCTCTCCCTGCTCCTAGGAGAGCTCCGCATGTTCTCATTGTTGCAGGGATTGAGCGATCTGACCTTTTTAGCCTCTTGAGATGCTCTGCGCGAATTCCGAAGGTTGTTTGGCTAGTTGCCGAGTGAAGGGCGACAATGAGGGATAAACTGATTATTTGAGGACGGTGATGCGATTAAACAATGTTCCATCAGGGGAAGCATTTCTTGTGGCTTAGCGTGAAGTCTAAAAATGAATGGGTGCGGCCATTTGTTCTTGTCCAGGATGGTGGAGAATCCATGGGAAAACTTAACCCACACTGTTAAGTTGTAGAACTGTATATCCTACTAATTTGCTCGGCCCGCTACCGGCAGGTTTCGATTGGGCCACTAAATGTAATGGGACTGCTGGATGTAGATCATTATACTTCTCTGTAATGTTGTGAAAGAGATTTGTCTAGAAATCACCTGAAATGAGACAGGGTTTGCTTTATGTTCGCTTTTTAAATTACACACAAACTGGGTCAGACGATCCAATTTAGCCTTTTTCTCTCTGTCCTATGGGGAAATGTATACGTTGAGCTGGAGCAGCTGTCCAGTCGAATTAAGGCTTCCGACTCTGATGCCGATAATCCGGTCTTCATCAAATTCTCGCTGGTTGATGTTTAAGTTTAGTTTACAGGCAGCGTAAATCGAAAGCCCACCCCGAGGTCTGCCTTCCTTGTGCTGTCTTGAGGCAGGAGACCTATATTCCGGGTATCCTTCTATTTGAATGCTTGTCGCCGGCCAAGTTTCCTGGAGAAATATGATGTCATGTTTTTTTATAAATTCCAGCGTATTGACAGGATGAGATTTTGTGATAAAGCCATTGGTGTTCAAAGAGCATATTGTTAGCCCAAGAGGGATTATGTTTCAATCTTTTGAACCCCGGTACAGGGACTCACGTCTGGGCATACCCTTCCAACTTAGGGCCAACAAATCGATACCAAAGGGGATGATGGACAGAGCGCTTGAGCTAATCAAACACTCACCCCCAGTCAACTGATCTGGGTTTAATCCATCATCATTCTTTAGCTCACTCCACCACCCCATTTCAGACATGGCCATATGCAAATCAGTCTGACCCTGTGCCTCATGGCAACAGTCCAGCCAGAACTGCCAAGCCATCTCTTCCCTGGACCGGAATCAAGCATCCTAGGACCGGTTTCTGGCTATCAGCCGTCATCAGCCAGGATAGCTTGACTCCAGTGGCGTAGTGAGCACGGGTCCCACGTCTGGGAATACCCATCCCACTTAGGGCGAAAAGCGTTACAACAAACAAATGATGGACAGAATGCTGACAATGCAGACATTCTCCCCCAGTCAAGAGATCTGGGTTAAATCCATCGTTATTTTGCCCACTACACCACCCCAGTTTAGACATGACCATATGCAAATCAGTCTGACCCTGTGCCTCATGGGAACAGTCCAGCCCGAACTGCCAACCCATGCCTTCCCTGGACCGGAAACAAGCATCCTGGGACCGGTTTCAGGCTAACAGCCGTCATCAGCCAGGATAGCTTGACTCCAGTGGCAAAGTGAGGAAGGGACCCACATCTGTGTCTGAACTGGGGTGTCCATTCCATACCAGTTCCCATTAACATTGGACAAAATCGTTGGCTCTTGGGGAATTGGAAGCCCCATAATATTGTGTATGTGGCTAAATACTTCTTTCAAATGCATTTCAAATACCGGACTTGACCCCCAGATATATACTGTTGAGTCCTCCACTCATTTTACTAGTCGTTTCTCGGTATAAGGTCCGCGGGACCGGACTAATTGAAAACGATAAACCAGCCCCCTTTGCTCTTGTGGCTTCCTTCTTTGCAGAGAAAGATCCTTCCACTGGCCCTTCATCCATTTCACGAAAACCACTGTGGTTAGCATGTTTCCATATCGGTTCCACTTGATTTGTTACATAAAATGAAGATCAGCACATACATTGATATTCACTAGTGACTTGCTCTGCACCTGTCACCCCCTGGAGGGTGAGCTCTAATGTAAAGCTTCGCTCCGATGTGCTGCTTATGGGTTAATATTTACCCACAGAGAATGCTTCACTTCAGACCTTGGTACAGTTGTTGCCTGAGGCTGGTTCCTTGTTTGCACACCTAACAGGCCTCAAGCTTTAGGCGTGTCTCTCTGTTGCCAGTTCTGGAACCTTCCAGTGCTGAGAAGATGTACACTGCCAAACAATGCACAACACAGCCTCCCTGGGGACTCTCTTTCCATCCCGACTTCCTGCTTGTACTTTTCACACATTAAAGGCTCCTGGTGTAGACTGTGGGGCAGCGGACCTTGGTGAAATGCACAGACCAATTTAGATACTTCGAACTCTCTCCCAATAAGATTCACCACAGACCACATGCCTCAGTTCTTTTAACTTTACAACAGTCCTAACACTTGGAAGGGACATATTATTTATGGTGCCTCAAACAGTGTTATGTCACAGATTATGGTCTGTCAGCATACAATGCCCTATAAATACACAGACAGACTGACACACAGAGACATGCAGACACGCACAGACAGCCAGAAATCTCTCCTGCTTACACACACACAGACACATACAGACAAACACACACAGACAGAGACAGACACATAGAACCGCACTCATGTGTATGCTTTGGTGCTACAGCCGTCAGCCAGACCTTTTGTAAGGAACTGAGTAGAAAGCTCTTCGACTAGTCTAGGGCCTGGCTCAGCACATGCTGCTCCTGCTATTTAGCACCAGAAAACCCTCCAGGATGAGTGGTGTGCACTACAGATACACAACACAACATAACATAACATAATAAAACCACACAACATAACAGCCAGGGGAGGGGACAGCAAGGTCACAGGTTTTTGGTGCATCCAGAACTCTAAGGGCCGGATTTATCAAGGTTTTGTGTTTCCCTTATGCCACACCAGGGGGTGCAAGAGCGACACAAAACCTGAGCGAGATTTATCAATGCGTGCAAGGCCGCCTTGCATCCCCCTGCATTGCTTGTTTCATCTAGATTAATGCTGCCTTGCTTCACTCTGCCCCAGGGAAGCATTTCATGAGTGGAGAGAGGGTGTTCCTGATGGAGCAGGGTTTTTTCTTTAAAATTGAATACCTGTTTCATTTTCGCATGTTATAATTAAAAGTACTACTGATTAATCATTAACCACTAAAGAGATGTTAAAGTCATGCCTAACCAACCTTATTAACAAGAGAATTACACGTGGGAACGCTATTGCATGGCTACAATAATAAGTGAACTAAGTTGGTGAGCCAACTGACAGAAATAGATGTTGCTTATGTAATGTTATTGTGTTTGCGCTTATAATTAATATGCATGAATGGCTTCTGATGTCGCAAATGGCTAGATAAATACATACACATAAGGGTATTAGCTGGGGAATAACACTGTATAATCATTTCCGTGCAGTAATTCTGTTTTATGTCTATTTTCACTTAAGTTGACTAATGTGGCCTACCAGAAAATGGCTACCACCCGCAGCCTGCATTCGAGTAGATGGAAATTTTGCAAAGAGGCTTCGTGCTGCCTGTGACCTTGCCTACTCGACAAAACTGAAAAGCCATGATCATGACGACAAATCCAGGATGGATGCCAAGAGCCCCTGAACATGAAATTTGTTGCGAATAAGAATGCTGAACTTATGAACTGATGATCCCACCACTGGGATACAAATTATCTTAAATAGACATCCGTAGAAGTATCGAATTAGTCATGGACATTCAAGTTTTTCTATTCATTATTTGGGACAATCTAAGTGTGAGAAAATCTTGCACTGTATCGCAAATGTACCAAGAGGACATTATTTCCGCCATTCATGCGTTCTGAACAATAAATTGTAACATTACAGAATGTAAATTTTGGTATAAATATTAGTAGACTAGAGAGGTCTAGCGCCACTTCTTCCCGAACTGATGATCCGAGGTCCCTATGCTGACGGAGAGGACGGTGACTCTACAGGACGGCTAGAAACCTTGATGGAATTACTGAGGACCGGTTCTGACTTAGGATCTGACATTTAGACAGAATAGGTAAATACGAGAGAAATTAATTTGCATTTAATTGGCTTTTCCTACAATTTTAGATAAACGAATATTCTGTTTGAATCTCTGTGTCGGGTGGTTATTTTCTTGTCATGTTTATTGAATTTATTTGCATATTATTGGTAAGGTTTTTGTCAGATTTATAAGCAACTAGTAGATGCCATTGACCTCAAAGTACATGCAGATTGGTTAGGTATCAGAAAGTGTTTCCCCTTATACATGGCACGGATAAGAGTGGTAGGATGAATGTTGGTGTAATGGGCCCCACCAGCGTGTGATGTGTGTGTGCGTGTGCGACTGTGAGATCACTCCGTCCGTGGAAGTAGAGGGGATTCGGAAGCTCCGATCTGCACTATTCCCACGCATACACCCATGGATTTTGCCATATTCCCAGATTCGTGGTAGACCTGGGAATGCGTCAAAATGCTACGCCTCCTCAGGGAAGCATAAAGAGGAGAAATATCTTTATTTATACTCGTTTTTTACACTTTCTATATTCTGCACCACACATAGAAAGAGGAAAATGCCTCTCAGGATTGCTTTTGAGCCTGCTCCCAGGCTCCCTTGCACCATGACTCAAAAGGACAGGAGTGCCCCGTATAACGCTAATTACGGCATGTTCCTGCCCTTCCCCTTTTAACGCATTCAGGTGTTTTGCTGCGTCGCACTGCGAGAAATATGGGCTTGAGTGAGGAGTTGTCTTGCAAAGATGGTAGAGTGCTCCAAACTGATGTAGTCAGATAGCCAAAGGAACTGCTGCCGAGTCGAACTCTCCTAATATGATGGAAAGAAAGAAGCCTGTGAGTGTGAAGGCTTATATTCCTGAAACAGAGAGTGCAAGCTGAATCAACAGCTTGATGGCAAAGACTCTTTTTGCAAAGGGAAGTCAGTGTAGTTCTGCAAGGTAAGGAGTTATAGGTCACATTTTGTAATGCCCAGCAGCAATCGTGCGGCAGCATTTTGGAGCAGTTGTAAGTGTCTGCTCTGTTTCTTTGTCCTTGAAGAATTGAATTTTACTATTTGAGTCTTGACACAAAGGGGGATTGAATTACCGTGTTCCTATGCTCCAGATCGATGAATGAAAGGAGTGTCTTTAATACATTGTGAAGGAGAAAGCAAAAAGACCCTGTTTTAGAAATCTGATCTTGAAATGAAATTCAAATGTCAGATATTTTGCCTAAATTCTTTGCAGACTGAGTCGAGCAGGCAGCAGTTCTTCCGGACTCTGGTTAGAGTTTCAGACTGAAGGATTAACAAAAAGTCAAGATTATGGGCTTTGCATTTAGTTTTAGGCAATTACTAGATAACCGATGTGTCCCCATTTATCTTGATGTCAATTGAGTGTCATCTACCTTTGCATAAAAGGAGAAGCCAAAGGAACAAATGAGTAGCCAAGAGAGCCACATACAGAGTGCACAGAGTTACAGAGTAAATAGGGTGGGGGTCTGTGACTATGATGGACGTGGTATGTGGAGATAAGAGGGTCTGTCTAGGAATATGAATGTGTGTGTCCGGTGGATGTGTGTGCATATCATGGTGGGTGAGTGGGCATACGGTTGAGAATGTTTTGCTTTTTGGTGGTGGATGGATGTATGGACACCGGATAGTGCCTTTGTTGATAAGTGATTCTATAACAAGACCGGAGGCTCATTGTTTTTAAGTCAAGCCTGCAAGATCGTGCACTTGGGCATGCAATCTCGCCAGCAAGACTCTTTTATGCAATAATGGGCTTAGATATCACCCACAGCTTACCATTTGTTTGCGCCATTGTCTCTCTTCTTTGCTGCCTTTTCATTGGGCAGTACTTGCCAAGCCTCACTTCCTTTTCTTCGTGTGGTGCACAGACCAAGCACACATTAATTTTCTTTGACTAGTGCCCTCTGCTGGTCATCTGCTGTTTGTGCTGGAAGCCAGGTACTATTTCTCAGCTATGCCGTGGTCAGCACTGGCTGAGTCACATGTCTTTTTTCACTTCTTTTAACTTAAACATAATCCCTCCCTGTTTCTTCTCCCCTCCTTCCCGTCCCTGTTTGTTCTCACATCTCCCACCTGCCCGGTCTCTTTTGCTTAATTTTACTTCTCCCAATTTCTTTTCATCCTGTCCCTTGCTCTTCTCCCCTTCACACCCACTCCTGGCTCCAGGGCCAGCTCTAGGGCGGTGCGACGGGTGCCACCGCACCCGGAGTTCACTTCCAGGGGGCTCGTGTTTGCAAGTTCATTATGGTTTAAAACTATCTGCTGCCAAATTCCTTTCCCCCAGCAAATTCCAGGCAACAAAAAAGATGTCAAGATAACTCCTGTGATTAATGTTCTTCCTGGAGAGAGATCAGAGTTTTGTCTAGGTGAGATTTTCACTCACTATAATGTAGCGCAGGGGGTCAATATGCTTGATGCAAAAACATGTATCATGCAGATTACAAAGTGCAAACAATGTGAATAGGTCAGTGGGTTATTGCTTTTAAAAGAGACAAACTTTTCTTACTTGCAATTTCTAAGTTAAATTCCTAATATAGAGCTGTGAGATATTAGCTTTCATCGTAGAACTGGATGCACACTGCAAGGTATAGATTAGAGCACAGATAAATGTTTTAAAAAGGGTTAGTTTGGGTAGAAATCAATTGTCATTATTAGTTACTTTTTACATTCTGAGTTTGTGCTTCTCTAGACAAAGCACTCTTAAACTACACTACTTACCAGTAGGGATGACTTGTCACTCCTACACCTTGAAAGCCTCAGTCCTATGTAACATTTCCAAAAACACTGATTAACAAACGTATGATTGATTGTCTCTATGTAATGTGTGTGTAATGCAAAGTGCTCTGACACCCTACGCATTCATGAGTGCCATTATAAAACTAATTGATTGCATCTGAGAGAGACTGGTTATGGAGACTTTGGCACTGTTAAAGGGTGGTGGTGAGGGAATCCGAGGTGGAGGTGGTTATTGGAGGGTGCCAACAAACATTGTCTCACCAGACGCCACCAGTGCTAAAGCCGGCCCTGCCCGGCTCTCCAAAGTCAATCTAAAAAGTGCTATGGAGAGTAGGCCATTTATATCACTCTTTAAAATCATCACATTAACCTGTTGAGTGCTCATGACGAGCTCAGCTCGTCATGAGTCAAAGTGGAGCTGTGCTCATGACGAGCTGAGCTCGTCAGAACGGCCGCGGCCCTCCCACGCGCGATTAATTCCCCGCCTGTGCAGGAGAATTAATCAGTGGGTGGGGTCATGACGAGCTCAGCTCGTCATGAGCACAGCTCCACTGTGAGTCATGACGAGCTGAGCTAGTCACAAGCACAGCGGTGCCACGGCCCTCCGCACCACGGGGGAATTTCCCCCGCAGGGAAGGGGTTAAAAATCAACACCATCTGCACTCAGCCCTCAAGTTAGCCAGCCCACCCGATTGGCACAAGCTTTTCAAATCAAATTCTCCACCAAAGTACTGCTTCTCCCAGCATTAATGCATTCTACACAGTGCATTATCATTGGGATATTTGCCCTTTCTACTTCCTTGTGCTGCTTCACCTTGAACCAAAGTGCATTATTAGATGCCCTCTGGACCTTTCAGTAATGAGGTAGTTGTTACACTAAGTTGTGTGCCTCACCTTCTGTATCTCAACAATATAGAGGTGATTGATTGACAGGTGTCAGTGTATACGTAATAGAATCAGAAGATGAACAGTATCTTCGGTCAGGCTTCATTTTGTGGGACAGTTGTTTTGACATATCCTTTGATATCCTGAGTAGACTGCTTACATCACACAAACAGACAGACGTGGTGCCAATTTCCTCCCTCCAGACGAGGCCCCTCAGTGGTCACTACAGAGACTTCAGTTGATATTTACTTTGAACACCTTCAGCACACATGGCACTTTCCTGCCAATTTCTGGGACTTCAGGTTCCAGGTTACAGTTACGTGGCACTTCCACAGCCTCTTTAGAGCTCTTGGGCTGTGCTTGGAAAGGCACTTGCCTCAGAGTGACGTGGAGCTTTCCAGCCACCATTTTGTAAAAACAGTGACAGAGCGAACGCCACCTGCAAATGACTCTGGTCAAGCAGCTTGTTCTCCTTTTATCACAGTAGATCTGTTGAGATAATACCCTTGGCAGTGGCATGTTCTAGATCTTTATTCCACCGACAGCTGACACAGCTTAGACACAGCGTCCTTGCTTCTTCTCCCACCAGCTGCCCACTAGCTCTCTCGACATACCACCAGTTACGATGGTACCCCTGGAGCATCACTGGATGGAACACCAGACCAGGGATATTACAAAAGCAAGACACACACATCTCCCTCCTATGGATTTTAAAGTTCCTCTCCTCACAATAATGTACAAAACTGAGCAAGAAAAATAAAAGTCGAAAACGTAAGGATATAAAAGCAAAAAAGAGGAAACCGGTATACTCTTTAAAACTCACTCTGATTATTCGTGGCTTTATACAGCACAACAAGTACTCAAAGTGTGTCCCGGCGCTAACAGTAAAATGTAGCCCAACAAATAAAACAACTAAAAGGCTGACCCAAAGAGCTAAGTCTTAAGAAGTTTCTTGAAGAGGAAAATGTCCCTGGTGGCACTGAGTTGTACTGGAAGCGCATTCCACTCATTGGCAGCCACATAAAAATAAGAGCTGCCTCCCCATTTTTTACTCCTAAATTGAGAGATGACCCCCAGCAAGGGTTTGGAAGACTGAAGAGACCTGACCGGTTGAAACAGAATACATCTGTTGGACGGGTACTGAGGACCTCTGCGATTAAGTGCTCTATGAGTTAGAACTAGGCCTTTGAACATGACACGTTCTTTCACAGACAGAGCTGGCTGGACGTGAGCTCTCCAGGGGAGATGCAGCAAGAGTCGAGCGGTGGTATTCTTCACTAGTTGCAATCTCCTCAGGAGGTAGGCAGGCAGCCCCCAGTAGAGTGAGTTGGCCTAGTTTAACTTAGAGGTGATCAATGCCTAGATCACTGTTTTTTACTGCATGAGGAGAAGCAGATACAGAATGTTTTCTAGCATTTTTAGCCAAAACAGGTACCTACTATCCCTGCCACCTGAGGGGCAAAAGACTGTGTTATCAGATTTCACCCTCATAATACTCACTACCGTGGCAGGGGGGTAGAGGGGGATTGCCTGAGGCCAAATCCATTGTCCCAAGTGGGGGGAGACCTGAAAAGCAAGATTTATGTCTTGCTGGCATTAAATTAGAGGCTGCTGTCAAGCATCCATTGGAATACGGCAGTGATACATGCCTTTACTCAGACCATTTGGGGTATTATGGTCCAAGTGAGGAGAAGCTGGGGCTCAGTGCAGACCTCTGGGAACTCCACAACTCAATCACTTTGGTAATGAGGTGAAAGAAGTTATCCAAACTGCTTGAGGTCTCTCTTCAAAGAAGGTACGCAGCAACGCCAAGGCTGGACCACTTACACCTACTGCACCAAGACGCTGCAGGAGAGTGGAATGCAGGACCATATCAAAAGCTGCGGATATATCTAGAAGAACCAGCGCCACCTGCTGGCCCTGATACACCACTAACCACTAGACGTTGAATCAACTTGGCTTGTTTCCAACCAAAGGGAGTAGGGACTCAACAAGGGATTTACTATTGGTATAAAAAAAATTGAAAGTTGAGTGCAGAGTTTGAGAGAAGGTTTTGAGTGTTGAAGCACGGAATCTGGATGGATACATTAATTTACAATTTTAAAGACCTCACCAGGTTTGTTATCTGATGAGTATATCACTGGAATCTACCATCTTCATCCGCTCCTCACACTTCAACCAGGATGGATTGAGTTTGGACCCAGCGAGACTTCTCCTCAGACATTTGAAAGTTGAAAGCTTGGTCACTATATTTGGTGCATTTCTATGTGCAGACGGTTTCTCCATGAGCATTGTTCTGAATTGGCCTCTACTTTCCACTGATATCTGAGCAGATGCTTTAACCAGTCTGTTCATGCCCTCAACCAGACCATTAGCCTTCGTTGACAACAACTCTGTGTGAAAGTGTGTAATATCCAACTCCTCCCAAAACTCCTTCATCTCATTTGAGACAAACTGAACTGCATTGTCAATGACAATGGATTTAGGAATCCCTTCCAAAGCAAACACATCCCTTAAAAATTCCAATGCACTTCTGATTATCATGGCCCTCACGCAACAAGCTTATAACCCTTTAGATGTGTAGTCAAACAACACCAAGACAAACCTTTCTCCTTGAGGCAACAGGCCAACAATGTCCAGCCCCAATTTAACACAAGCTTCCTCCAGTACCGCTCCATAACTATCGCCTTGGTGAAATTCCTTCGCAAATGTCTCTCATGTGTGAGATTCATAATTGTGTCTCGCATTCACACCGGAGGAAGTAACCGATTACCATGGAAAAGATTCCCATCCTCAATATATATCTCCTCTTGAACATTCCAAAATGCCCTTGCTTCTGCCGCAAGATAATTGAGATTAAGACATTCTGCCACCACTCATTTTTTTGACCAGATCCCTTACCTCCTCTTTGTGAGGGTCAAAGTCCCTATCAACCGTTCCAATTTCTGATTCCTTAATCCACATAACTGAGTTCATCACAGCTTCCTCCCCAATGAGTTTACTTGAAGGCAACCATGACAAACAATCCGCACAAACGTTCTTAGCCCCATGAAGATACTTGACAAGAAAATTAAACTCCATCAAATTTTCTGCCCATCTTTTTATTCGTGAGGAGCTGTTGTCTACATTCCTGCACCTCAGCAGCTGTTCTAGGGGTCTGAGATCTGTCCTGAGTACAAATGGCAGACCCCACAAGAAAATGTTGAATTGGTGTATTGCCCAGCTGCAGGCTAGTGTCTCTTGCTCAATTACTGAGTATGTTTAATCAGCATCGTTGAGAGACCTGGGGTTGAAAGCAACAACCTTCTGTCCTCCATCCTTCACCTGGGACAATACTGCACCAAGTACCTTCAAAATCGCATCAGTTATTAGGAAAGTTCTCCTTGTACCATCAAAATGACCAAGAGTCAGCATTTTGACAATTTCATTCTTTATGACTATGAAAGCTCTCTCAGCTTCATCAGTCCACTCAACCGGTAGACCTTCCTTAAGTTGGAACCTCCGAGGCTGCACAACACTGGCAACAATCCTGACAAACTTAGAGTAATGCTCTCTAAAAATTACCTGATTTGGTCTTTATTAGAAGGAAATGGCACCTCTATGATTGAATTGGCCAACTCAATTTCAGGACTGTTTCTTTCTCCAGAAATTGTGTGTTCGAGGTATGTAAACAACCCTACCCTAACTTACACTTCTCTTTTTTCAAGGTAAGAACTCTGTCCTTCAGTGCCGCTCAATACCTGCCTCAAGACATCATCATGCTGTTGCTTATCCTTTCTATAAACCAATATATCATCTTGGAAATGCATTACAGATCCTCTATCTTCCAACACGAATATATGATGTTACTTAGCAGACCATTATGCATTTACTTCGCAGTATATTACTAAGTAAACAACTTCCATGCATTTTTGACTCTTTTACCCTTACCCTCATAAACTACATTACCCTACACTGCCCAAACACCACTACACTACCCTAAAACACTACCCTACACTACACAATCAACACAACACTACCCTAAACCCAAATACACTACTCTACACTACACAAACACAACCCTAAAACCTAAAACACTACCCCCTGCACCACAACACTACCCTAAACCCAAATACACTACTCTACACTACAGAAACACAACCCTACAACCTAAAAGACAACCCCCTGCACGACCACTACCCTAAACCCAAATACACTTCTCTACACTACATAAACACAACCCTAAAACCTAAGAGAGTGCCCCCTGCACGACAACTACCCTAAACCCAAATATACTACTCTACACTACATAAACACAACCCTAAAACCTAAAAGACAACCCCCTGTACCACAACACTACCCTAAACCCAAATACACTACTCTACACTACATATACACAACTCTAAAACCTAAACGACAACCCCCTGCATCACAACACTACCCTAAAACCAAATACACTACTCTATACTACATAAACACAACCCTAAAACCTAAAAGACAACCCCCCCACACAACCACTATCCTAAACCCAAATACACTACTCTACAATATATAAACACAACCCTAAAACCTAAAAAACAACCCCCTGCATGACCACTACCCTAAACCCAAATACACTACTCTACACTACATAAACACAACCCTAAAACCTAAACGACAACCCCCTGCATCAAAACACTACCCTAAAACCAAATACACTACTCTATACTACATAAACACAACCCTAAAACCTAAAAGACAACCCCCTGCACAACCACTATCCTAAACCCATATACACTACTCTACAATACATAAACACAACCTTAAAACCTAAAAAACAACCCCCTGCACGACCACTACTCTAAACCCAAATACACTACTCTACACTACATAAACACAACCCTAAAACCTAAAAAACAACCCCCTGCACAACCCCAAAACCTACACTGCCTCACTTACCTCTCTCTCCTCGTGGTCCCTCGCTTCACCATGCTTCCTCTCTTCTCCTGTTTCAGGCGTCGTCAGAGCTGCACGTCGTTGTTTGGAAATGGAAGCGCACCCCTTCTCAAACAATGATGTGAATAGTCATCAAAGTAATTGACTTTGCTAAGTAACGGTATATTGCTAAGTAACGGTATATGCAAAGTAGAAGCATGCAAACTTAAAGCATGCAAAGTAAAACATTCTGCTAAGTAAAAAATGCATAGTAATGGTAAGTCGTAGTAGTGGCCGCAAAGTAAAGGTAGATTACGCTTCCAAAGGCATGGCGAAAGAGGTGAGAAATCTTAATGCAGTAAAACCTGGTGGTAAGCGGCAGACAAATCCATCACACTAAACACTATAGCCTCATTAAGTGTGGTAAGACCCTCTGGGATGTTCAACAGTGTTTGATGATTGATCCAGATGCTTTGATTGAGATCTCTGAGATAGACACACATTCGCAGATTTGCACCGTTGTCTTTCGGGGCAATAACTACTAGGGCCAAACACTCTGAGGGCTCTATCTCCAAATTTAACTCCAATTATATCAACCTGTTCAACTTGTCTTGCAAAGGCTTAATCGTGTGACTGGCCACCTTCCCTGCCTGATGCACCACTGACGTGGTGATTTGTACGGATGATTTTATTTTAAAATCCTTTCAGAAAGCCTAATTGATCCTTGAATACTTCTGGAAATTCATTCACCAAGCCAATGTCTTCCCCAATGGTGGCTACCATCATGCCATGATTGGGAGAATTGGGGTTCAAAACAATTCCTAAATCTCTCTGATGCCTCCACCCCAATAGGATGTCTCCCCACTTAGCCATGTGTATTTTAACCACTATCTCTCTTCCCATGAAATTTATAATCATCACCTTGTAGCCTACAAAGGTGCCGATTACGATCCTGTAAAAACCAGGTACGAACCGTCGGACGGAGCATATTCTCCGTCCGACGCGTACCCGGTCGTAACAATATACAAACATGGAAGTACGATTCGCACGGAAATACTATTTCCGTACGAATCGTACAAAACCCCAACCGACGAAAATAAACATACAAATGTGATCCGGGAAAGCGCCGACGTGACGTCGGGATGCACGCAGCCTGCCATTCACGAACCAGGAAGTATGATTCGCACCGACGTCATCCCGCACGGCGAATATTTTCCGGCAGCCAAAAACTGCCAGGAAATCAGGACGACGCGAACAAGGAGTACCTGCACGCGACCGACAGACATGGACCCGAACATTCGTGTCATCCCGGCCCTCATAGCAGTCGACCTCCTCTACAGGTTACGACGCAGATGCCGCAGAAGGTCAGAACAACAAAGGGAGAGGGGAAAGGGGGGGCAGGAGCAGGGGCAGGCCACAAAACCCCCACCGAAGTCACACAGCACACATGCCCTGGACATACCTGACCCCCAGGCCCTGGTCACTACGAGGGGGTGGGGGCGTGTCCAGCAAAGGCAGCGTCCGCCACAACGGAAGTGGTTGACGACGCGATCCGGCAACACAACAATACAGGTACGTCCCGTACCCACGCCTTAAGAGCGTGGGTATGAGTCGTACCACGCCCACACCTACGTCACCCCAACAATGGCGGGACGGCTGTACCCACGTGGCAAAGGCCTGGGTACGGACCGCACAAGCATTCCACAGCGTGGGTACGGATATGTACGGACCGTACCCCCACCCCCGTATGCATGGAGTGTACCCCCCACCCCAACCGTGTATGTACGACCCGTACCCTCACCCGCGTCTGCATGGAGTGTACCTCCACCCCAACCGTGTATGTACGACCCGTACCCTCACCCGCGTATGCTTGGAGCGTACCACCCATGCCAACAGTGTACGTACGGACCGTACCCCCACCCCGTATCCATGGAGCGTACCCCCACCCCAACCGTGTATGTATGACCCGTACCCTCACCCGCGTATGCATGGAGCGTACCTCCACCCCAACCGTGTATGTACGACCCGTACCCTCACCCGCGTATGCATGGAGCGTACCCCCACCCCAACCGTGTATGTACGACCCGTACCCTCACCCGCATATGCATGGAGCGTACCTCCACCCCAACCGTGTATGTACGACCCGTACCCTCACCCGCGTATGCATGGAGCGTACCACCCATGCCAACAGTGTACGTATGGACCGTACCCCCACCCCATATGCATGGAGCGTACCCCCACCCCAACCGTGTATGTACGACCCGTACCCTCACCCGCGTATGCATGGAGCGTACCTCCACCCCAACCGTGTATGTATGACCCGTACCCTCACCCGCGTATGCATGGAGCGTACCTCCACCCCAACCGTGTATGTACGACCCGCACCCTCCCCCGCGTATGCATGGAGCGTACCACCCATGCCAACAGTGTACGTACAGACCGTACCCCCACCCCGTATGCATGGAGCGTACCCCCACCCCAACTGTGTATGTACGACACGTACCCTCACCCGCGTATGCATGGAGCGTACCACCCATTCCAACAGTGTACGTACGGACCGTACCCCCACCCCGTATGCATGGAGCATACCTCCACCCCAACCGTGTATGTACGACCCGTACCCTCACCCGCGTATGCATGGATCGTACCCCCACCCCAACCGTGTATGTACGACCCGTACCCTCACCCACGTATGCATGGAGCGTACCTCCACCCCAACCGTGTATGTACGACCCGTACCCTCACCCGCGTATACATGGAGCGTACCCCCACCCCAACCGTGTATGTATGACCTGTACCCTCACCCGCGTACTTATGGAGCGTACCCCCACCCCAACAGTGTATGTACGACCCGTACCCTCACCCGCGTATGTATGGAGCGTACCCCCACCCCAACCGTGTATGTACGACCCGTACCCTCACCTGCGTACGTATGGAGCGTACCCCCATGCCAACAGTGTACGTACGGACCGTACCCCCACCCCGTATGCATGGAGCGAACCCACACCTGTGTATGCTCTAAGCGTACATATCCTGAAATAGGAGGGTTGGGTGCAGAGTCCTCCCAGCAGTGCCCAGACACAGGAGGGGTGGGTGCAGAGTCCTCCCAGCAGTGCCCAGACACAGGAGGGGTGGGTGCAGAGTCCTCCCAGCAGTGCTCAGACACAGGAGGGGTGGGTCCCTAACACTCCCAGCAGTGCCCAGACACAGGAGGGGTGGGTGCCTAACACTCCCAGCAGTGCCCAGACACAGGAGGGGTGTGTGCAGAGTCCTCCCAGCAGTGCCCAGACACAGGAGGGGTGGGTGCCTAACACTCACAGCAGTGCCCAGACAAAGGAGGGGTGGGTGCAGAGTCCTCCCAGCAGTGCCCAGACATAGGAGGGGTGGGTGCAGAGTCCTCCCAGCAGTGCCCAGACACAGGAGGGGTGGGTGCCTAACACTCCCAGCAGTGCCCAGACACAGGAGGGGTGTGTGCAGAGTCCTCGCAGCAGTGCCCAGACACAGGAGGGTTGGGTGCCTAACACTCACAGCAGTGCCCAGACACAGGAGGGGTGTGTGCAGAGTCCTCCCAGCAGTGCCCAGACACAGGAGGGGTGGGTGCCTAACATTCGCAGCAGTGCCCCTGCAAAGAAAAGGGTGGAGTACCCACAGATCCAATGCCCACAAATGTCAGTCAGGTGCACAAAGATCCTGCAGTACATGTACCACATGTGTGCGAGGCTGGGAGTATACACATACACGAAAAGAAAACATGTCCACATGAAGTCATGACAACAGTCTACATACACAAGTACAGTGACCACCAAGGACGCCACGAATGATGCAGATGGAGACATCGCTCAGCATGCATGGCCCAAGTCTAACGAGTCAGTCACACACCCAGCCAATGTAGACACAGCTCAGCACCACATATTGGAAAGACCCTGCAGGGAAGATGTCAGGTTACACAGAGGAAGGAACACACCTTGGGACAATGTCACCATACAGTACTGCTTACATGAACAAAGTTATGTAGCCAACAGCTTGTGATGGCACACAAATACCAGGATCCACCCTATGACCAGCACAAGACTACAATTCCCACACACCCAACACATTATCACCACCCAAAATAATGGAGCAGGTCCACCAAAAGCAATACCAGACAGACAGTAGTGTACTAAGGAAAAAGAAATTGCTTTATTCAGCATCCAAAAATCTGTTTGTCCCTTGAAAGTTCAAAATGTACAATGCCCATAGGGCAATCCAAAGTTCAAATCCAGGTGGGGGACACAGTGGGACGCGTGTCCCCTAGCTTGCCTGCACAGTCAGACTCCTTGGTCTTCCAGAGGGGGGGGCATCATGTGGGGGGGAAGGACCAGGCACCGCAGGGACATGAGGGCGAAGGGTAGGCGTCGTGGGTGCAGGGATGGAGGACTCCACCACAGGGGGTGGGGCAGGGCCAAAGGCGGATGCCAGGATGGCGCTGCACACCTAAGCAAGGTCCTCCAGCGACTCCCCTGCACCAGAAGGAACCACAGGCCCCAAGGAGGATGGGGGGTCAGAGGGATGGGTCGCAGCGCCACTGGGGGAGGGTGTGGACAGGGGGGGGGACTCAACCACCCTGACCGGGGACTCCCTTGACAGCTTGCGGGGTGGTGTCACTGTGGGGCTCAGGGACAGAGCGGCCATGAAGGAGTCTTTGCTGGATATGTGGCCAGGAGAGCTGAGGGGAGGGGATTTGGAGGGAGTGGATTTTGTGGAATGCGGACTCCCACTCTGGCTGCGTGTCTTACGTTTGCCCCCCGACCCAGTGGGTGTGCCTACTTCACCCTGTGTGTGCGTGCCAGGAGGTGTGCATTTGACCTTCCCTGCTGGTGTGGTGCCTGTGTCTGTTGTGGTGGGTGCATGCTGACGTCTGGGTGTACGTGGGACAGGCATGGGAGTGGGAAGTGTGGATGGGTCAGGGGTAGGGGTTTGGACGAAGCGCTGCAGGAGACCCACTGCTGCAGTCAGTGTCGATTCAATGGACCTCAGCAAGTTGCGTTGGTCAGCCTGCGATGAGAACATGCCCTCCAAGTATGCCTCCATGTTGTTCAGCACTTGGCTGTGGCCATGGAGGACATTAAGCATCGCAGCCTGACCAACCTGCAACTGCCGCTGGATGTCCACAGACTCGGCATTGGTGGCAGCAGTGGAGACAGGGGCAGGGGGTGCGGTGCCTGGCAGGAAGGAGACATGTGATGACCGGGCACGCTGGGAAGGGACACGAGCAAGTGGGAGGCGGCTGATGGCAATGGAGGGGGCGGGGAGAGACGTTGTGCCACTGTCAGCTGCTGGTGCAGCCTCCGCCCACTCGGAGAGCTCATCCTCGGACCCGTCAGCTTCATATTCTGTGGTGGCACTGGACAGGTCCTCGGCCTCACTCTCCTCCGCCTCAGTTCCACTCGATGTGCCAGCCACGATGTCACCGCTGGCACTGGTGCTCGGTCCCTCCGCTCCATCTGTGCTGATGTCTCCCTCCGTGTCCCCCGACGATGCTGTGGGCAAGGTGAAGAGACAGCAATTAATCATACACCTGTATGTATACATATGTCACATGAGTCCAATCTACATAGGTTACAGTGCATAGCCTGAAAAGAAAGATGAGTAACATCTACAAAACAAGGTACATATGTAGGGCATGCAACACACAGTTGGTTGACCCACCATGCCACTGAAAAACTATGGAGAGCATGACACAATAGCAAATGACATGAAATGGATTTTGACAGAGGAGCCAGGCTCTGGGGACAATCCAGCACTGCATCTGCACCACACAGCGTTGCCGAAAATAGGGATGAGCAGGGACCATATCCATGAACTTTAGGCACATGCTGCATAGGTAATACTGAAAAAATGCCCACCATGACTGGCTCACTGCACCTTGAGTGTATGTCCAGACAAACATCACACACTGGCCACACCTAGCAAGGAGATTTCAGGTTTTGACATGTAGGCTTTGCCCGCACCAAACACCCCCTACATGAGACAATTTGTTGAGACACAGGAAGACCTTACATCTCTTAGTCTGGGTGGAATACACAGGGGCTGCATAAATACAAGATTGGACGCCAAATACCCAAGGTGCGCCTGTCCAAATAATCATGTACAAATGGTCATCATCAGATGATTGTAACAAGACACACAGGCACTGGCCGCCGTGAGTATGAACAAGGAAAATCAGGTCAGGCTGTACAGTGGACACTACATTTTACGTCAATATACATGGTGCCAAGGGACAATGGCACAGAGCACAACCTATGCTGTAGACACTGAGAGTGTCCACATTTTGTGATGACACACATGATACCTAGCAAAATATGCCCCAGGCGACAGTAGTGGCCACACAACTCCATGCTCCTGAATGGGAATGACTGCAACACACGCTACTACAGTCAGTGGGTTTTTGTTGTTTTTTTTCTTCAGCATGATGTCAACTCCAGAACCACATTGCAACAAAGTAGATTCATTCAAACTGACTTCTGCTGTGCACCTGCAGAAAAAAATTCATACTTTAAACTTGGTCTCCATGACAACCAGCATGCATGTAGGCCTTTATACTTGTCCCTCATGTGTCCCCTATGTAATTTTGAGTTTCACACACAGGTACGGTGCGTTCCGGGGCCCTAGGGCACCCCAAATGCATAGCAACGGCCCGTACAGGTGTATGTATGGTCCGTATCACTATGGGTACGCATACGCGAGCACACCCATAGTGATAGTGAGCGTACAGGCGTGTGTACGGTCCGTATCACTATGGGTGTGCTCGCGTATGCGTACCCATAGTGATAGTGAGCGTACAGGCGTGTGTACGGTCCGTATCACTATGGGTGTGCTCGCGGATGCGTACCCATAGTGATAGTGAGCATACAGGCGTGTGTAAGGTCCGTATCACTATGGGTGTGCTCGCGTATGCGTACCCATAGTGATATGGACCGTACACACGCCTGTACGCTTCCCCAGTCATAATTGTGACCTAGCATGTTGTCATCCTTACATGTGTAGAGTACATGCACATGCAAGTGAATGTGCTTTTTGTGGCTGACTTCTTGTGTGTCTCTCATCCCCAGGTACTTGCGCATGCCGTCTGCTGGTTGCATTGTTGTGGCACTGCTATTCCTCATGAACACGTCATCGTGTGCTGACTCAGCATTACACGCACGGACCAGTTTGGAAGTCTCCTTAGGGTAAGGGATGCATCAGGGGTGTATTGGGTGTGGCAGTTGTTTACGATGTGTGCACACTGCCCCTGTCGATGTTTGGTTCCTCTGCAGACATGTCGCATCACCATGGGACACATGACATGTAGCTGGGTACACCTGAATAGATGGTCAGACTTGTTGACAGTCATCTGTGATGGGATAGTGGATTGTGATGATGGCATCAATGTGTGTAACACTGCCCTCGGACACATACGGTTTGCATTGGCATTACATGGTGTGGGACTTCCACATCAGAGGATCAATGGTGTATGGCAGCCTCTCCGTGAGCAGCAGGGGGTGTTTAGCTGTTAGCCGACACTTGTGTGCCAATTCCATGGCTATCACGCATTTGTGCTGCAGAAGGGGGGTTCCAGTGTTGGACCCACATGTTACTCCACATGACCTGTGTATGTGTACTCCGAGTTGCCTCTGCATTCCCGAATACATGAATAATAAAGGTGTCCCTATGCCTCCAAGGTGCCTATTCTCAGTCAATGCTGGTGTGTTGCCACGGTGCATACGGCATGTCTGGCATGGTTTTCCCTGATAGTGGCTATGTGTCTATGTGTCACAAGATGCAAGCTGTTTGTGTGGGATTAGACTGTGTATTGTGCATGATGTCCATGACTGTGTGGGTATTGTTACATGTGCCATCCCCATGCATCCAACGTTGGCCAGGCCACCATTCTCTGCATCCACCTGACTCAAGCTTGCAGGACATGGTTCTGCCACCTGTCCACACATACCTGGGTGCCCCCCAGGACACTCCACATGATCCCTGACCTCTGCGCATGGCTCTCGCTGTACTCAATATGTCTGTCGGCACGGTTGTGCGGCCACCCCCTCAGCTGGTTGGGCCCATCACGGGTGTGTATGGTGCTCCATGTCTGTGTTGCCTAATACATTGACCCATGTGTGTCCTGTGCCAGACTCAGGCCCCAGGGTGTGGATGGTTGAAGTCATATGAGAACTCAGGCATGGTTAGACTTTACAAGACACATGTAAGGTAATAATGCAAAATGTTGTCATCATCTCTTTATCGTGTAACTTTTTATTTTTGTTGGGGTACGTGGGGGGGGGTATGACATGAGGGGCTTTCTGGGTGTGTGGAATCCAAATTTCACTAGGGGAGTTGGTGTCCTTGCCATTGGAAATCCTCAGAGTCCATGCCACAGTCTTTGTCAACATTGGTCAGACAGTGACCAGCAAGTCCATGTGGCAGAGAATGTCTTTTGCTGATGTGCTGCTGTTGGTCCAGTGGGCCAGGTGCCAGGACAGGTGTCCTGGGAGATGGTGCTGTTGCGCCGACCCTCACGGTCTTTTCCATGGACGACCCGCCCTCCTGCGGGAACCCTCAGAAGCAGGCCGTGACGATGTTTGGGATGCTCCGTCGGATGTCTCCCCCTCCTCCTGATCCCTCCCTGTGGGTGGTGATGTTCTACGCCTGGTGGCACAGGGAGGGTTGCCTATCCGACGGAGTGTACGGTGAATTCCCGTGAACACCGTCATGAGCTCAGCCTGTCTGTCCTCCATCCGCCCTTGGTGTCGCAGTAGACAGGCATGTTGCTCCGCATGTTGCTGGGCCTGCTGGGTCTTGATCTCCTCGAGGATGGACACAACCTGGGCCATGCCCGTGGTGTCCTGCCGGTATGTGTCCAGGATGTTTCTGACATGGGAATATACCGGTTCCGCAGCCAACTGGTAAGGCTCGCGCCTCCGCCGTCCTCCACTCCCACCACCCCTGCCCACTTGCACCTGGCCTGCCCTTGTGGGCACATCGGGTCTCCGGGACCCCTGAGGGGTGGCATTGGCGTTGTCGCCTGCCTCCTCCTGGGTGCCCGGTACACCGTGTCCCTCCTGGTCAGCCTGGCTGCATTGTGGTGGTGGGGCAGGGATCCTGGGTGTCTCCTGGGATGTGGCAGGAGTGGGGGTGGTGGTTGGCCCAGTTGTACCTGACGCAGGTGCTGCAGGTGGTTGGACACCAGAGGGGCCAGGTTGGTCGGGGTCGTCCACAGAGTGGTGAGAGTCGTCGCTGCCGGTGGGTCCGTCATCCCGCCGAGCCAGGTCCTGTGAGTCTTCCCCCCCAGTGTTGGGGGGTGATCCACGACGTTGACCTGTGTGTGAGAGAGACAATGTTAATTTTGTTCCATGCAACATCCATGTTTCATTCGTTTCTAAGTTGGCACATTTCCTCTGGGAATTTGGATATGTCTTGCATTCCACTCACAGTGCACTTGTGCATGGGTATGTCCCTTGGCCACAGCTTTTGAGACGTTACCTATGTGTGGCACAGTCTTACGTGCTGCGTCAATTGTGACTGCAGTCAGCAGTGGAGTGAGCAGGTGTGGCGAGCCATGCATTGGCGCCTTCCGTGTTGCACTGTACGTGGGCACATGGAGTTGTTCCACACACTTATATAATGCAGGTAGCTGGCGTTGTGCTCGTGCACAGGTTGAGACATAGCCCAGTGTTTTGCCATGGAGAAGAGAGGGGGATTCAGGCACTGCCCACCCTTCTCTGCATGCACGCAGTACACCTGCTGAGGGGCAGACATTCCCACACCCCCCAAGGCTGAATTGGTCTCCCTGTGTGTCCCTTTCTCACTCCCTCTCTGTCCCCCTCTCCCTCCCTCCCTGTGTCAGCCTCCTCCCTCTGTCCGTCTCCCTGTGTCTCCCTCCCTCTCTCTCCCCCTCTCCCTCCCTCTGTGTGTCACCCTCTGTCACCTCAGCCCAGCTTCCTAGGCACACACTTTTTGCAGATCTTTGAATGGCCCTTGGCTTGTTGATGTGAGTTTGTTTCTGATCTCCAGGCACCCATTGGGTGTAGTGTAGGCCTGGGCAAAAATTTCGTTCCGTTCGCGGAAATTGCGATAATTTGACATTTTTGCGTTCCGCGGAGAGCGCGAAAATGTCAAAAATTCCGGTTTCCGCAGCTTGGCGATAATTTGTTTCTTGCTCGCGCTGTAAAATGATACATTCTCGCGCGCGCGCGATCGCCTTACCTGAATCCCTGCGTTCGCCGACAAGTTTTCTTGATCCGGTCGCGTTCTCCATGAGATGTTGTATTGTTTTTAGCCATTTGCGCTGTCTCGCGACAGTTCGCGCCCGCAGTGACGTCATGCGTCGCGCGATCACGTCTTTCTTCTCGCGATCATGCACCGCGAGAACAACTCAAAACAAGATGGCCGCGCCCGCAAGCAACCACATGGGTAAGTTGGCGACCCGCAACCATGCAGAAAATCTCGCGAACATGCCGGAAAAAAACTTCCGCATCTTCGCGATATTTCTGCTTGTTTGCGATAATTTTAAACATTCTCGCGATAATTTGCGAAGGTTAATTCCGCAAATTCCGCCCACCCCTAGTGTAGTGTCTGTGTCTGCGCTGCTGCTGTGGTGGTGTGTGCTGCCACTCTTTCACAGTGTTGGCTGTTTATTAGCTGCTGTCATGTGCAAAAACGTGCCTTCACCCCCATGTCTTAATGCAAGGCGTCCGCCATTTGCTGGCAAGTCTTTCCTGTGTGGGGACACACTGTTTGTCTGGCTGTGACCTAGGCCATATGGGCAGAGGGCATTGTTGTCTGCTTCTGAGTTGCACTATGTGATTTTTGGGGCCCACACTCCCGCCATCCGGCTTATCGTGTCTTGTGTTGGTGTTTTCTATGGCCTGTGACTTGACATTGACCAGCTGGGTGCATGGGGCATGGTGGCGCTAGTGGCATGTGCGTGTTCATGGAGTGTGGTTGAGTCATGCGATAGCTTGGGGTGCTTGCGTGCCTGATTGTGAGTTTGGTTGTGGATGACTTTCCACCCATGTGAGGTGAGTTGTTTGTGTACTCACTCGGGTCTCGGAGTCCTTCTAATCCGTCCACTGACACCACCGGCAGTATGGCCATCACCCTCTCCTCCCAGGGATGGTATTGTACGGGTCTGCGGGGCGGCCCTCCTCCAGTGATGTTGGCCTGGTTGTGGTCGTCGGTCATTTTGGCTCGGACCCTCCTCCGCAGATCGTACCACCTGGCTTGGCATTCATGCCTGGTCCTTCTGGTGGACGCAACAGCATTCACAGCATCGACAATCCTCTGCCACATGGCTGTTTTTTCAGAAATGCTGGTCTGTCTGACCAATGTTCCAAAGAGGTGAGCTCGACTCTGAGGATTTCGTCGACAAGGACCTCCAACTCTTGGCTAGTGAACTTTGGATTCTTGTTAGTGGGCAGGGTGAGGGGTGTGGGTGTGGATGGTTGTGGGGGGTGTGGGTGTGGATGGTTGTGGGTGTGTGGGTGTGGTTGTGCAGGTGTGTGTGTGAATGTGATGAGGGGGTGTTTGTGAAGGTGGGTGTGTGAAGGTGTGCAAGTGTAAGGTGTAGTAAAGGTTCAAGTATGGTGCTGTAGGTTGTCTGTGGGGTCTGGCAGCAGTGAGTCTGTTGCAAAGGCTCATGGTTTGTGTCTGTGGGCCCTTTTTATTGGTCCATTGGTGGGTGTGGCTGTGTTTGAACTTTGGGTGGGTGTGTTATAAGGAGTGGTTGTGTTTTGGGCCTCTGTTTGGGATTTTGGCTGTTGCAGGTCAGTGAATGTGTTGTATTTGTGCTTGTTGGACATGTTTTGTGGCTTTGTGCCATTCGAATAGTGTATTCTTGTGTTGTTTTGCTTTGTCCTGGTTGTGTACGTGCGTTTTTAGCGTGTGTACGGTGTGTACTTCGGCAATTTTGTTGTACAGTGCTGTCCTTGTGTCTGGCTTGGTATGACTCGTACATGCGCGATGTTGGGTGAAGGTGCTGGTGTTGGGGCCTGGGGTGCGCTCCGTAATTAGAATGTTGGGGTGGGGGTACGCTCCATACGTACGCGGGTGAGGGTACGGGTTGTACATACACGGTTGGGGTGGGGGTACGCTCCATGCATACGCGGGTGAGGGTACGGGTCGTACATACACGGTTGGGGTGGGGGTACGGTCCGTACATACACGGTTGGGGTGGGGGTACGCTCCATACATACGCGTGTGAGGGTACGGGTCGTACATACACGGTTGGGGTGGGGGTACGCTCCATACATACGCGGGTGAGGGTACGGGTCGTACATACAAGGTTGGGGTGGGGGTACGCTCCTTGCATACGCGGGTGAGAGTACGGGTCGTACATACACGGTTGGGGTGGGGGTAAGGTCTGTACATATACGGTTGGGGTGGGGGTACACTCCATACATACGCGGGTGAGGGTACGGGTCGTGCATACACGGTTGGGGTGGGGGTACGCTCCATGCATACGCGGGTGAGGGTACGGGTCCTATATACACGGTTGGGGTGAGGGTACGGGTCGTACATACACTGTTGGGGTGGGGGTATGCTCCATACGTACGCGGGTGAGGGTACGGGTGGTACATACATGGTTGGGGTGGGGGTACGCTCCATGCATACGCGGGTGAGGGTACGGGTCGTACATACAGGGTTGGGGTGGGGGTACGCTCCATGCATACGCGGGTGAGGGTATGGGTCGTACATACACGGTTGGGGTGGGGGTACGCTTCATGCATACGCGGGTGAGGGTACGGGTCGTACATACACTGTTGGGGTGGGGGTACGCTCCATACGTATGCGGGTGAGGGTACGGGTCGTACATACACGGTTGGGGTGGGGGTACGCTCCATGCATACGCGGGTGAGGGTACGGGTCGTACATACACGGTTGGGGTGGGGGTACGGTCCGTACATACACGGTTGGGGTGGGGGTACACTCCATACATTCGCGGGTGAGGGTACGGGTCGTACATACACGGTTGGGGTGGGGGTACGCTCCATACATACGCGGGTGAGGGTACGGGTCGTACATACACGGTTGGGGTGAGGGTACGCTGCTTGCATACGCGGGTGAGGGTACGGGTCGTACATACACGGTTGGGGTGGGGGTACGGTCCATACATACGCGGGTGAGGGTACGGATCGTACATACACGGTTGGGGTGGGGGTACGCTCCATGCATACGGGGGTGAGGGTACGGGTCGTACATACACGGTTGGGGTGAGGGTAGGGGTCGTACATACACTGTTGGGGTGGGGGTATGCTCCATACGTACGCGGGTGAGGGTACGGGTCGTACATACACGGTTGGGGTGGGGGTACTCTCCATGCATACGCGGGTGAGGGTACGGGTTGTACATACACGGTTGGGGTGGGGGTACGCTCCATGCATACGCGGGTGAGGGTACGGGTCGTACATACACGGTTGGGGTGGGGGTACGCTCCATGCATACGCGGGTGAGGGTACGGGTCGTACATACACTGTTGGGGTGGGGCTACGTTCCATACGTACGCGGGTGAGGGTACGGGTCATACATACACAGGGTGGGGGTGGGGGTACGCTCCATGCATACGCGGGTGAGGGTACGGGTCGTACATACACTGTTGGGGTGGGGGTACCCTCCATGCGTACGCGGGTGAGGGTACGAGTCGTACATACACGGTTGGGGTGGGGGTATTCTCCATGCATACGCGGGTGAGGGTACGGGTCATACATACACGGTTGGGGTGGGGGTACGCTCCATACGTACGCGGGTGAGGGTACGGGCCGTACATACACTGTTGGGGTGGGGGTACGCTCCATACATACACGGGTGGGGATTCGACTCGTACATAGGAGGGCTGGGGGGAGTGTTGGGCCCGTATGCGGGCACATGTCTCCATGGTTGCTATGGGAGTTCGGTGTGCGGACGGTGTTTTTTCCATCCGGTTGTAACATCGGACCCACGGGATGGATCGTACTACCGCGGTCGGACTTCACTTTTCACATTTGTACGGTAAATCGTCCGAGGATGTGTCGGACACATTTTCCGACCCGAGGACGTGTGGGGAATAATTCCCAATGCGATTCGTATGGACTTTTTCCCATGCGAATCATACTTGGCAGTTTGGACGGCACTTGTACGATTCGTACGGTAAAAAGACCGGATACGAGTCGTATGGGCAATTTTTTCCAGGATCGTGATCGGCACCATAGTCTTTATTTATCCCCCGTACCCTTCTGGGAAAATCTCAGAAGGTAGCAACACAACACCACTCTTCCCATAGACGTCTTCCCAAATCGTATCCTCCACCAGCCTGAATGGAGACAAGAATCCACCAAAACTGTGAGGCTTTTTACTCCTATTTCAACCTCACATTCAGACATCGTTATATGGTCATTGTCAACTATATCATCTACCTGATTAACATCTGTGGAGGAAAACACCACACAATAAAACCCATTCTGACTCCACTCAGTCACGTCCAGCACCTAATCCTCCATCGTTCTCCTACAAACCTGGGCAAAATGCCCATATTTTCCTCAACTACGACACACAGAATTTTGTGAAATACAATTAGGACTTTCTGAAAGATGGTAAGGACTGTAACATTTAAAACAATTGAGTTTGGATTATTATCCAGTATTGGGACTTACATTGCAAGATTCAGCACCTTCACCACCCATGGTTTTCTGATTGCCACTAGATGCCTTGCCAACATACGCCTGTCAGGAAATGTAGACACGCTGTGCTCCGGATGGGGTGTGTTTCCCTGCATTTCCTTCACACACCCAGAAGCATGCTCCATGCCCCCACTATCTCCATTGCTTCTTTGACTGAGGGATGTGCATCATACCAATTGATCCCGGAAGAGGGAGTCAGTCAATTCACCAAATTTAGAGGTCAGTGCAATATTTTTTAGAAAAGCTGCATTGTTGGCTGCCTGTTCTTATTTAGTCTGGGCCCTCACAAAAAACTTGTGTCTCTCCATCACCACATTTATGTGTGGGCAAAAATGTGCCTCCAGCATGGTGAGAGACATCTCAAAAACATCCTTTGGTTCACCTTGCCCATTGCAAGTTCTTCCAGGCTCTCATAGATATGGCGTCCCTCGATGTCCAGATTGTGAAGAAGTACAGCCTGTTTCCTTGCTGCTTAGAATTCTCCCCCCAATTGCTATCAAATAGGAGTCAATAAGATGCTTCCATCATATCAGGTTTTGGAATGCTGATGGTGCTGCCGACCTTACACAACATAATCTTCTTCAACTCTCTTCTGCTTTAACTGTCGGATGTTGGACAAATCCTGGCTGACATTGCCGGAGCCCCTCTGACCAGGCAGTTGTTGTTGTCTCAGAGTCATGACTCCAGCAATGTCAGCCATGGACCTTTGGAGAGCATCGAGCAGGCTGTGGGTGTCCGTGATCTTCTGTATGTGGTCTCAGATGGGACTTAGACACCCACGTATGGCATCCAGTTTGGCCGCCAGAATCTCAAAATCCACCTGCACCTGATCAGCCATCTCCTGCTGGACCTCTAGCACACGGTGTTGAAAGGCCAGATGTGGGTTCTGGAGGTCCTGGGAGCCAGCTGTGGTGGGAGGTGCTTGCTGCTGGTTGGTTTGTGTAGGGGGTGGGGTTGCTGCGATGCTGCTGGGTTGCCCTGCTCCTGGAGGTAGGGTGCTGAGTGAGTCAAGCAGATTTTGCAGTTCATCCTGGTTAATGGTAGTGTATTCATCCTCGTCATCAGTGAAGGTTGGTCTAGTCTGCTTTCCAGGAGTTGGTGTCTCTCACTCTGCAATGTGATAGGGGAGATACAGTTTACCAGTGTGTTTCATGTATGATCATGCATTGGATGAATTTACGAGCAGACTGCAGGACAGTGTACATTTTGAATGTTTTTGAGGAGATGCCTATTTTTTTGAGAGATAGTGGTTATTTTGAGGACATAACCAATGTGATGTTGTTGTTGTACATTGTCATCTCACAGTTTACAGATATGGCAAAGGATGATTGTCGTATTTGTATACACAAACAGCACATGTTGTGTCCTATGTTCATTTGTGTGAGTAATGCAGTTTGTACCACATAGTAGTCAATGTTGATGAGCTAAGATTTGTATCTATGTGTACTGCATTGTGTGATAGTGGCACCTGCAGCTTTTGGTTTACTGCCCGTTATAGCGTTCAGGCAGTGACCCTTTCACTTCTGTGCATTTAAATTTTACAATGCTGAGATGTCACAAGCTGGGTGGAATACGGGTCTTGGTCAGAGTTGGGAGACTTGTGCATTGTTTGTCATCAAATGTCTTGTTTACGTCAGGGGTTGTATGTACACTAGGATGTCTCAGAGAGTGACCTGCTCCCTTAAGGATGTGGTCCACACTCAGCCACCTCAGTGAGGTACCCTGCACCATGTTAATATATTGTGCCTGCAGGCATTCTATTCATCATGTACTGTCAGTAGCCTTGTCAGTGTGGCTCACGGAAACGCAGCGTTGCAGGGCAATGCAAATGTGCATGTGTTTTGTGCAAGATGAGTTATGTGTGAGGAGGGCCCACTTTAGGCACATTAAGAATGAGAGCCTTCTTGCTGTTTCAGCGTGTGCTGCACTATGTAGTACCCATGTGCATCCAGGTAGCTTTGTCTATTGTGATTGTTCTTGTGTGCATGTTGTCGCTCATGTTTTGTCTTGCATGCATTGCTTACTGCCCTCCTGTTGGCTTACCCATTGTGAGTATTGTGCAGCATGAGCTTCTATTGTTGTTGCTGTCTGAACAGACAGTGTCAACACCTATTACCCTCAAGGTTGACCCCACGTGTGGTGTGTAAGTGGTCTGTAATTTGATGTATGTGCATTTCCTGATGCCTGTTTATGGTGCTCAGGCCTTGTCACCGCCACCCTCACAGAACATGCAAATGGCAGGGTGATGTGTGTTTGTGTATGTGCCATGCAGCTGCTGACATGGGTGATACATGCTGTGCTGATTCTGGTATTCAATGGCTGGCTTAGCTTTTGGGTGATAACTACCTGACTGCAAATGTGTTCACTAACACAGTTGACTTACCAAACTGTTAACTTTAATTGCACATGATGGTGTGATGCACAACTCACATCAGGACTGATGTGAAATGCTATTTTCTGTATGGCAGATGTGTAGACTTGGGGGTGGAGGAGTGCAATTTGACCTAAAGTTTGGGCTTGCCATTTTTTACTTTGTCATTAATTGTTGCAAATTTGCTATCCTTGCTTGTTGTCATACTTTGGTTGTCATAGTACTTTACAGACACATTTTGGTTCTCTGAGTATGTCACACAGACAAGGCATGCAGTACATATTTGTGTGACACATTCCTATTTCTGCATTGTCCACATACTGTGGTGCTGCAGTCAAGTCTGTTGTTTGTGTGCATTTTTGGATGTGCATCTTTTATGCAGCGGCCTACATGGTCATTTTGTTGTGACATTGCGTGTGTGTCTGGTATGCAGACTCACTAGATGCTTCACTACTTGGTGTACAAATGGCTGCATCTCATGAACAGGCAAGTGTGCACATTCCACATCATCACACATATACAAATCGTCTGCACAGGGATGCATCTCTCTCTGACGCACAAATGAGGATGCACTGTGAATGTGACTGATCATGTGCACGAGTAGGAATGCCACCATCAATGTCAGCACACCTGCAACATTGTGTACGTAGTCCATGGAGGCGATTGTTGAAAACTAAAACGGCGATATGATTAAGCATTCACTGAAGACATGAATTCTCTCTAGTTAAAACATGTTTCTTGTCTTATGCTGACTAATGTCTGGACTCCATTTTGTATTGTCATGTCTCCACGTGCTTTGCATGAGAAGAGTCCTATCTTTTCGCTAGTTGCTCTTGTAATCTGCCCAGTAACAGTCTATAAATAGCTCCTTTGTCCGTCTGGCGCATGCCCAGACTTGACCACATCTGTTATCAGTTAGTCCTTGTTTGACCATGTTTTCGCGGGCTTAGGAAATTGTTAACTCCGCCCACATATTGATCCTGTATCGAAAATGTCCATAAATGGTAATGAATTTTGCTCCATGTTGTATCCACCAACTTATGAGCCCCTCTGTTGTGTATAAAAGGGGACCGTGTACGCAAGTTCTTTGTGCTACTCTATGCAATACTGAAGAGTGTTGTGTAGGTTGTAGGACCACCCTTAAGGGTTAATAAACTTTGTCTTTGTATTTGCAGCTTCCGTGCCAACTTCCTTCTAGCTTTTGTTACAGGAGAGCGAACCCTTGTATTCTGTGGGCCTAGCTGGGGCCTGTATTCATCAATTGGCGCCCGTCACGTGGGGCTCATCGGCGACTCGGATGCTCGAAGGACTGGTCGTGACGAAGGTGAGGAATTTGGCCGGGGATGTGATCACTGCCAGCGGCGTTTTTAGTCCTGGCATCCCGAGGTTTCTTCCTTCCCTTCCGAACTGACCTTCTGGGTGGTGCCGGTCCTCGACTGAGACCTCTTCTGTCGGTTTGCCGCGACAGCCGTTTGGGCGAATTTTGGAACTTGGCAGTTGGAATCTGGACACTCTTGCTTGGTAAGAACCGTTGTACGGTACTTGCTCCGAGTTTTGAAGCCTGGGTTGGCTATTTGAGTTTGATTTGTGATGACCGGTCATATCTTGTATTGATTACTGTGAGAATATATGCATTGCAACACATATAGGCAGGTAATGTGGAGATATTTCTCCAGGGTTGTTTAAATCTGAACGGCGCAAAGTTTAAGTGCCATTTTTTTTTTTTTTGATAAATACTGCATTTTGCATTATTTTTGAGCATGCCTGCTTTTAGCGCACTCCGTAAGTGGTGCTGCTGCTTTGGAAACCGGTTAAATCTCGAGGAATCTGCTCCAGCCCCCCCAGAGGGGACTCCTCATAGGGATATGTATGTGAAGCATGGTCTTTCCTCTATAATATACAGCACAGTGTGGAGGAAATACACCAAAAAGGATCCTGAGTTACGATGGCCTTTGTATGGATCGTTTGATATGCGTAAGATCGAGTATGTGGAACAGTGTATGTGTAAACGGCGTGCTCGGCAAGACATGTTTGAATGTGTACGGTTATGGGTGAAGGAAGTGCGTGAGCGAGAGAAACGTGAGAAAGCGCTGTTTGATAAAGAGCAACGGAAAAATGATCATGTGAGAGCACAGGAAGCGAAGCGTCGGAAGGAAAGAGAGCTGGCGGAGAGACAAGAGAAAGAGCGTAGGTTGCAAGTCTCGGGTCAATATGCTGTCCGCCAGCCCCTTTATCCTGTCCTTACTAATCTTGAAGATGATTTTTATTTATTAGATCGCTTTCCGCCCCCTTATGTTGGCGCGTCTGCCCAGAGGTCACAGGATTCTGGATCGGTTTCGGATAAGGTAGACACGCGGTCCATGTTATCAGTTGAGCATATGGGTGAGCTTTGGAAAATTTCTCTGCGTGTGCTTAAAGGCAAGCTATCTCTTGCTGAATTGTTGGGATCTTTGGAAAGTTGGCAGGATAGAGAGAAGCTGTATTTTGCTGCAACTTTTTCTGATGGAGTGATTACTGCCTTTCGGAAATATTCAGATGTTTTTGAGCCTGATGATATAGTATCAGATTCTAAAGCATTACGTAACGGTGTTTTTTCTCCCTCTGAGGTACCCGATGCGGTCCGACGGCTGTTTGCATTGCGAGACGCGGCGAGTGAACTTAAAGAGAAAGCGTGCCTACAGGCAACGGAGAAGGAGCAATCGGATTCACATATCGGCGGCGGCCAACCATCTACTTCCCATTCAGATAAGAGCGAACTAGTGCATGCTAAACCGATGCGAGAGGCGGCACCTTTGTATGTTCCTCCTAAAGGAGCAGGAAATAGTTCAGATATATCTTCCCCCGATGCTAGGGGATATTTTGTGTATAATTGGGTTTATACTCCCTGGCATAGGGCTGATGTTATGGCATTAAAGAATGCATTGCCTGACCCCCGCAAGAATCCGGCGGCCTTTTACGAAGAGGTCGAAGGGGCCTTGAGTTCTTGTACTATGACTTTACCACCGGATATGTGGAGATCTGTGCGGAAGGTGGATGATGTTACCGCTTTTAAGGCTAGGTGGTCTGAGATTGAGGATGAGGATAGGGAGAGAAAACCCGCGCAAAAACCACCACGGATTATTTTAGACCTTCCTGCCGCTATCTTGACTAAATTGAAAACAATTATTCCCCCTAAAAAGATTGACTGGAATATGTTAGCCTCATGTAAACAGAAGGTTGATGAATCAGTTTCAGATTTCTTTACGCGCTTTGAGGAGACATTTCATGATTTCAGTCGTCAGTCACTTACGGATGATACGGTTCGACATCTTTTTGTCGATAAATATGTGGCGAATTTATTACCGGGAATAACAGCTCGATTGAAAGTGAGTGAAAGTTCTTGGTCCACCTCGTCTCCGGCATCCCTCCTGACTATGGCTCAGTATTATGAGCGTCAGGAACAAGAAGCGAAGGGGAATGAGGAGAAGAAATCGAAAGATTTGAAAACTAAGGTGATGCTAGCACAAGTGTATGGTCCGCCTCGTCGGGGTGTCGAAAGAGGTAGAGGAGGATTCTATGGTCCCCCTTCGGGTCGGTCAGATGTTAATAGAAATCAATGTGCGTATTGTAAACAGTCGGGTCATTGAGTCAGAGATTGTCCGGTATTATATGCATCTCGTCAGGGACATGGTCAGAGACCACCGAGAGGTAGAGGGGGCTTTTCGAATTTTAGAGGGAACTCTAATGATCGTGCTCGATTTGAGCCTAACGTACAGCAACGGGATAGACCTAATGTATTTGATCGGCAACATCAGTATCAAATGTCTGGGAATGACCAATCTGGGTACCATGATTCACAGCATGCGTAGGATTGCGTTGGATGGGGGTTGGAATCAGTTGAAGTGCCGGTTGATCAGAAGGGTCCTTATGTTTCAGCAAATGTTTTGGGTTCTACTGATCGGTTCCTAGTTGATACAGGAGCTACTCGTAGTGCGCTGTCCAAACAATTGGTTCCGAGGGCTCCCCCATCTGGCTTAATGGTTACATCGGTAGGGTTTGATGGTACACTCTCTCGAAGCCCTCTATCCCGACCCCTTGCATTTCATGTTGACCACTTTTCTGCACCCTGTCCGTTTTTGCTTGCCCGGAACACGCCTGACAACATTATGGGTCTTGATATGCTTAAACACTTCAGAGCAACGATCCGCTGCTCCCCTACTGGAGTACGTGTGATATTAAATGATAATCACCCTATGACAGAACGGATGTGTGTGGTTGCGGAGGATGCTGCATTAGCTTCCCTCCCTCATTCTTTGTGGGCCACTTCGGATACTGATGTGGGACAGATGGTGATTCCGCCTGTCCACATTAGTGTCCAGGAGGGTGCGGTGTTACCACGCCTCCCTCAGTATCGTATTTCCCAGGAGGGGGAGGAGGCACTCATACAGATTGTGCAGGATTTGATTAAGGTGGGAGTAGTGGAGGAAGTTCCCTACAATGTCTGCAACAGTCCTATTTTACCCATTTTGAAGAAAGATACCGATACCAGGGTTTATCGTTTTATCATTGACTTAAGGGAAGTGAATAAGATAGTGATACCTCAGTATCCAGTGGTTTCTGATATCACGACGTTACTCACTTTGGTCCCGCCAACGGCGACCACGTTTTCAGTTATTGATTTGAAAAATGCTTTCTTTTCGATTCCTATTCATCCTGATAGCCGATACCTTTTCGGCTTTACTTTGAATAATAGGTCTTATAGATTTTGTAGAGTCCCTCAGGGTTATACAGAGAGCCCTAGTATTTACAGTCAAGCATTGAAAAGGCAATTGGATTCCTTTGTTCTGCCTGAGGGTGTCGCCCTTATACAATATGTCGATGACATCTTGTTGGCGGCCGACACTCCTGAGCTGTGTGAGAAGTGTACGTTATCTTTGCTTTCCTTTTTGGCATCTCACAATCACAAAGTGTCGAGGAAGAAATTGCAATTCTGTAGACCAAAGGTGACTTATTTGGGTCACCTTTTGTCTAAGGAGGGGCGTGCACTCACACCAGATCGTATTCAAGCAATTTTGGACACGCCAGTACCTTCCACACAGAAGGATGTGCGTGCATTTTTGGGTCTTGCTTCTTTCTGTAGGCAATGGATATTGGGGTTTTCACACATAGCTAAGCCATTGTTAGCACTTTTGACAAAAGACACACCGATTCCTCTTCCCTGGTCAAATGAGTGTGAAATTGCTTTTCAGCAATTACAACAAGCCCTTTGTTCAGCACCAGTGTTAGGTACCCCTGATTATACGAAGCCCTTTTCACTGTACGTGCATGAGAAAGATGGATGTGCATTACCAGTTTTAGTGCAGATGCACGGCGACAAGCAGCGCCCTTGTGCATATTTTTCGGCTGTACTTGATCCTGATGCCCGAGCATTACCTGGTTGTTTTCGCTCGGTTGTGGCGACAGCTGTGTCAATACGCCAAAGCAAGGGAATTGTGTTATCTCACAAACTGTTGGTATTAGTTCCCCATGCTGTTGATGCCCTGCTTAATCAGACAAAGACGCAGCATTTGACCAGTGCTCGTTTAACGGGATATGAGTTGATGCTTTTGGCTCCTCATATTACGTTAAAGAGGTGTGCAACGTTAAATCCAGCCACATTGTTGCCGTTCCCGGAAACTCAGTCTGAAGCACGGAAAGCACATGATTGTATTCTTGTGACTGAGGAACAGACAAAGGGTCGTATTGATCTCCAGGATACGCCCTTTACAGATGTTGATGGAGAACTTTGGGTGGACGGATCATGCATGAAGCTACCAGATGGTACGACTTCAGCAGCGTATGCAATTACCACATTACAAACAATAGTGGAGACAGCACGCATACCGCAGAAATCAGCTCAGGCAGCGGAACTGATAGCATTAACACAAGCATGTGAGCTCAGTGCAGGATTGTGTGTGAATGTTTATACAGATAGCCGCTATGACTTCGGAGTAGCGCACGATTTTGGCCTACCCTGGAAGGAGAGAGGGTTTCTAACGTCACATGGAGCACAGATAATGTATGGAGAGTTAGTTCACAAACTTTTGACTGCATTAACATATCCAAAGAAGATTGCTATAGTTAAATGTAGTGCCCATAAGAAAGTGGTTGATAAAGTTGGAGAAGGGAATGCTTTAGCAGACCGGGTGGCACGAGAGACTGCGATGCAGCCTGGCGCTACTGCAATGTATGTTGTGAAGTCACAGGCAGAAAGATGGCACGATGCTAGGAGAGAAGTGCTGGACCTACAGAGGACCGCTTCCGATAAGGAACGGGAGCAATGGTCCAATGTTGGAGAATTAGATGATGAAGGGTGTTGGAGAAGTAAGCAGATGGATAAATGGAAGTTACCCACAGCTTTTGTACAACCTATGGTTCAGATGGCACATGGACTAGCGCATGTCGGAGCTTCCGCAATTGTCAAATTACTCACACGAGTTTGGGAGCATCCGGAGATCGCTAGTACGGCAAAGAGGGTAGTGCAGACCTGCATGATTTGCCTGAGGTACAACCCAGGAAAGGGTACACAAACTCCAGCAGGAGGAATTGCAACACCTACTGCACCTTTTGAGGTTTTGCAGATGGATTATATTCAGCTTGAGCGCTGTAACAATCTGAAGTATGTTCTAGTAGTGGTTTGTGCCTTCAGTAAATGGGTTGAGGCATACCCTACGAAAGACAATACTGCAATGACTACAGCCAAGATGCTATTGAAGGAGTTCTTCCCTCGATATGGTGTTTGTAGATTGTTGTGGAGTGATAACGGACCTCATTTTATAGCAGACGTTATCAAGTATGTCCTGAAAGGCCTAGGCATTACTCAGAAGTTCCATGCAGTGTTTCACCCTCAGTCTGCGGGATTGGTTGAGAAATATAACGGTACTTTGAAGCTTAAGATCGCTAAGATCCAAGCTTCGACTTCTTTGACTTGGCCAGATGCTTTACCGTTGGCATTATTGTCAATTAGATCGATACCGCATTCTCGGACCGGTCTCACACCCTACGAGATCGTGTTCGGACGCCCAATGAATATTTGGGGTCCACCAAAACCAAAGTCAGTGTATGATGTACCTTGTGTAATGATGAATGATTACCTGGCACAGTTAACGGATAATTTGGTTTCTATTCATCAACAGGTTCGAGAAGCGCTCCCTGATCTGTCCACAGGTGAAGGTCATAATCTCCGACCTGGGGATCAGGTTATGATTAAGGTGTTCGAAAGGACGAACAGTCTGGAGCTGAGATGGGTTGGTCCTGAGCAAGTCTTGCTCGCAACGAGGACAGCTGTGCGAGTTTCCAATCGGAAGAAGTGGATCTACTCATTGCACTGTCGTAAAGTGCCGCCTGGATTAGTGGAGCCTGCTGTATTGACCGACCATCGAGAAATCCTGACTGCAGAGAAAGGCCGTGCTGTGGAACCGGCCGACACTGAGGAGCTCTTCCCGGACCAAGCGATTCCTGGAGGAGGAAGATATCATCTCAGACCGAGGAAGTGATTTTTTTTTTCTGTATCCAGTGACGTTGTCAGAATGGCCCTTAGGTTAGTGAAACGGAGAGCCAATGAGGCAAGGGGGGGGGATCAGCCCTGCATTAGTGTAGTGACACCCGTCTTGGCCCGCTGGAGAAGAAATCAACGGCTGCCTAAGGGGAAGAGTTCTGACAACCTTTTAGTTTCAGGAAGATATTGATTTTTTACTACGAGATGGAGAAGAAGAAGATTCTTTGTGCGACAAGCTTTATTATCATTGTAGCTATTGTTGGTATAACCACATGGTTTGTTGAGGATGTGACTCCTGCCCGTGAGTTGCTTGTTTTGACCACTCCAGTGCCTGAGGAGCACTACTTTTATACCCTTCCGTATCAAGAATTGAAGCATCGTCAGTCTTATTTGAATAACACTTTCATCCAGATGTTGCATCATACCCATGTCGCTACAAATGCTACGAACTGTTGGATATGTGGTATGATGCCAGCTCATCAGAAGAAAGGAGGAACGCCGTTCATACCTCTTCCTTTCTCTCATAATGGCTCTTGTAGAGCATGGTATACTTTGCTTTTTGCCACTCGGAAACCTACAGTGGGACGACTACTTTTTAGACTTAACAGGGAATGTCATCAAGATAAAGAAGGCTATCCACAAGCGAATGGGACAATATGGGAGTGGGAAGAATATCGACCAGACAATGAATCGATCCCCTACATCTTCACGAACACCAGAGACACTGCTGGGAATGAACAATTTGTGATTCAAGTGGCACAAGCTCAAGCGGACCAGTGTGTTCAGAGTGTGGGTTATATTCCTGTTGGTGTTAGCGACTGTATTATTGTTTTAAACATAGATGGATTAAATAATAGTACTTTCTTAGCCTCCCATAACACATACTTCATATGTGGGAATAAGGGTTATTATCGCTTACCAGCCGGCTGGTCCGGAGTATGTTATGTAGCGTTTTTATTACCTCCTGTATTCTTAGCACCTGCATCCTATCATAAAGATTTGAAGTTGTTGAATAATGTGACTGTAAATAGGTATAAACGTACTCTATCCATTGATGATGTTGATCAAACTGATACTAGCTTACAACAGTATATTGATTTTAACCTAGGATTGTTTTTCTTTGTTGGAGCTGCCCTAAATAGTAGGAAGGTTCGAAGATTAACCAGAGTTGTAGAGGCTGTGACGAATCAAACCGCTGCTGCTCTTGGGAATCTTACGGAAGAATTACAAATTACTAGAATTGTTGCATTACAGAATCGTATGGTATTAGATGTTATGTTAGCTGACAGAGGTGGAGCATCTAAAACTATCGGAAGTAGTTGTTGTGTGTTCATTCCTGACCATACGCCGTCAGTTTACAACGCTATTAATAAATTGCATAAAATCGCAGCTGAGATTCATACAGAAAATGGCACTTGGACCTTTTCTGGATGGTTTTGGGCATTGATCACTACATGGGGATGGAAGGTTTTAACTGGTCTCTGTATTATTGTAGCAATTCTGTTTTCCTGTTGCATCTGTGTTCAGTGTGGCCCTTTACTCTGTTCTATATGTGTGTCATTCTGTATACCTGATAAGAAAGCTATTGCCAATATCACCTATCAGAAACATTTAACCAAAGAGGTGGAAGAGATGATGAAAATCGATATATATGATGATTATCCTAATAAGCCGAATGTCTTCAGTAAATGCTGAAAGGGTCGTCTGTTGTAAACTAAAACGGCGATATGATTAAGCATTCACTGAAGACATGAATTCTCTCTAGTTAAAACATGTTTCTTGTCTTATGTTGACTAATGTCTGGACTCCATTTTGTATTGTCATGTCTCCACGTGCTTTGCACGAGAAGAGTCCTATCTTTTCGCTAGTTGCTTTTGTAATCTGCCCAGTAACAGTCTATAAATAGCTCCTTTGTCCGTCTGGCGCATGCCCAGACTTGACCACATCTGTTATCAGTTAGTCCTTGTTTGACCATGTTTTCGCGGGCTTAGGAAATTGTTAACTCCGCCCACATATTGATCCTGTATCGAAAATGTCCATAAATGGTAATGAATTTTGCTCCATGTTGTATCCACCCACTTATGAGCCCCTCTGTTGTGTATAAAAGGGGACCGTGTACGCAAGTTCTTTGTGCTACTCTATGCAATACTGAAGAGTGTTGTGTAGGTTGTAGGACCACCCTTAAGGGTTAATAAACTTTGTCTTTGTATTTGCAGCTTCCATGCCAACTTCCTTCTAGCTTTTGTTACAGGAGAGCGAACCCTTGTATTCTGCGGGCCTAGCTGGGGCCTGTATTCATCACGATGGCTGTTAGAAATGAGGGGGCTCTGGTTGACGCAGGTGTGAACCCACAACAAGCAGGGACCCTTTACTTCTTGTCAGGGCAAAGGATGACTCCCCAGAATAACCCCTGCTCACCCTCTAGGTGCATGGCGCGAGCAGTCTAGGCTAAGTCTCAGGCGTACACGGTTAAGCAAATGCAATTACACATACAGTAAACCCCTTGCATGCACCACAAACGGACACCAATCAGGAAGTATATAAAAATAAGCTTTTATGTCGATTCAGCAGATTCAATACAAGGCCCAGTAACGTTGAACTGATGGGGCCACAATTCTTAGGAATACGGTAAAGTTCTCTTTGTTACGGAAAGTTCTTTAGGCGGGCACAAGGTAACTGTAGGCCTCAGCGCACTTCGTGCTGAGGCGGCGTCCGGGAAGCACGCGGCAGATGACAGGGAAATCAGAACGTTGCGGACCCTGGATCCGATGCGAGCTCCCGGTCGAGTTCGTAAGTACAGTACCTTGTTTCTTGACGCGAAGGTGGGTGCGGGATTTCAGCGGCTCTTCGACAGAAGGGCGAGGCGGCGTCCGAGGCTCCCACACTTCACGATGGGTGTCTGATCTTCAGGCTCACGACAAGAGCGGGGTGTTGCAGGTGGCGGGTGAACAAAGCGGGGCAGCCGGGCGCGCAGATACGTCCGGGCCGTCCGAGGCTTGGAGATGCTCACAAACGCCGATTCCGGCGGGAGGGTGAAGGTGCACAGCGAGCCTCCAACGAGCGAGGTGACAGGGGCAGCCCAGCACAGCGTAGGGGGAGCGGCTCCGATCGAGCGAGGCTCTTCCCAAGGCAGGGGCGGCTAAGCAGTCCTGGTCACGGCTCAAGGAGGGACTGGGGCACGAGGGTCACAGCTCCGGCGAGGGAAAGGACACCACAGTCCAGCGGCAGGCGAGTGAAGATCAGGTAGAGCCCAATGGTCCTGGGGCTCCGTTCAGGGGGCAAGCTCAGTTCCAAGCCCTTGGAGATCGTTTTGGAAAAGCACAAGTCTTGAAAGTAAAGATAAAGCAAAGTTTTCAGCAACAGTTTCTCTTCTCCCCTTTGGCAGCAAGGTCACCACTGCAGGCCAATCCCCCAGGACAGGGACAGTCTTCCTCCTACAGCTTTCCCGGTGCCTCCTCCTCAGGCAGAGATTCTTCTTGGTCAAAAGCGGATCTAGTTTCTTAGGAGCAGGGCTCCTCCATTTATACAGCAAATCTTTTGTTCTCCCAGGCCAGGGGGTCCTTTGCCTAGTCCAGTCCGGTTTCTGAGCACTTTGTTTACGCGATGCAGGCTTCTTCTTTCAGAGTGCAGGGCAGAGTCCTCAGACGCTCCACAGGGGGCGGAGCCGGCATTGAGGTGGCAGAGCACTGTCCTATTCAGAGCCTAGGAGCACTCCTCCCACCCATCTACCTGTCGATCGTCCTATCCACCACCAGGCTACCTAGCCCTGCCCATCTGGGTTCCCCAGCCCTGTCACTCACACTAGCCAGACATCAGATACACATCAAGCAGAGGCGGGCTGAAATGTTTAGGCAAGCAAAGGCCAGCTTTCTAAAAGCGGCATTTGCAAACCCAGAATATTAAAATAAACCTTGCGAAAAGATGTACCTTATTATTCCGAGTTCAGGCATACTAAACTCGACCTTCTACCATGTTCCCTGGGCCGGTTAGGATCATAGGGTGTAACAATCCAAGCCGCCCATACTGGCCTATGAGAACAGGGTAGCCTTACAGCAGTGAACAACAAAATGGCGGTCATTCACTACCAGGACATGCCACGCATCTAGGCTTGTCCGACCTTACGCTCACAACGCACCCTGCCCGTGGGCCTACCAGAGGGGTGACTAACATGCAGCTAAGGGAAGGTGTTAGGGACCGGCAAGTGTGGGCACTTGCCAGTCAGCATGTCAGTACCAGACTGCACGCAGGTTCTGCGATGGCAGACCTTAGACATATTTTACCGGCCGCTTCTGTGGGTGGCACAACCAGTGCTGCAAGCCCACCAGCGGTGTTTGCCTTTACATGCCCTGGCGCTCCTGGCACACTTTACTGGGGTCTGACAGTAAATCAAACAATCCAATCATGGAATCCAACCAACATATACAATTTACATAGGGAGCACTCGCACCGCGACACTGGTTGGCAGTGGCACAGCGCGCTGAGTGTCCAACACCATGAAAACACATGAGGCACAGCGACAAAAAGAGGAAGGGAGACTCGCGCCAAGGTGCCAGGTCTAACACGTGTCCCCTCCAGCTGAAAGGTGGGGAGAACTACCCTACCCCAGGGAGTTCCTCATCACTAAGGCGGAAAAATCTGGACAGACCGTCAGCATTGGCGTGATCTGTACCAGGGCGATGTTCCACCGTGAAATCCATACCCTGTAGGGAATGGACCACCTCAACAGCTTTGGATTCTCACCCCTCATATGCATCAACCATCTGAGGGGCCTGTGGTCTGTCTGAACCCGGAAGTGAGACCCAAACAAGTAGGGTCTTAACTTCTTCAGCGCCCAGACCACAGCAAATGCCTCACGCTCAATAGCACTCCACCTTTGTTCCCGTGGAAGTAACCTCCTGCTAAGAAAGGCTACGGGTTGATCTAGGCCCTCCTCATTAATCTGTGAAAGAACAGCCCCCACACCATGCTCTGAAGCGTCTGTCTGAACGATAAACTCTTTGGAGAAGTTGGGAGCCAGGAGCACGGGCGCCGTGCACATAGCAGTTTTCAAGGCCTCAAAAGCTTTCTGACAGGTGTCAGTCCAAATCACTTTCCTGGGCTGCTTCTTCGAAGTCAGCGCTGTCAAGGGGGCAACCAGGTTGCCATACCCCTTGACAAACCTCCCGTAGTACCCGGTGAGACCTAGGAAGGCTCTCACCTCCGTCTGGGTTTTGGGCGCCTCCCAATTCAGGATGGTTTCTATCTTGGGCTGAAGGGGTGCCACCTGGCCACTCCCAACTTGGTGTCCCAAGTACACCACGGAACCCTGTCCGATCTGGCGCGTACTCGCCTTGATCGTGAGGCCTGCCTTGCGCAGCGCCATCAACACTTCCCAGAGGCGACGCAAGTGTTCCTCCCAAGTGGAGCTGAACACTGCGATGTCATCCAGGTAGGCTGCACTGAACGAATCCAGCCCAGCCAACACCTGGTTGACCAATCTCTGGAAGGTGGCAGGAGCATTCTTCATCCCAAAGGGCATAACCCGGAACTGGTAGTGCCCATCTGGGGTGGGAAATGCTGACCTCTCTTTGGCCCCCTCGGTCAAGGCGATCTGCCAATACCCAGATGTTAAATCAAACGTGCTGAGGTAGTTGGCAGCCCCTAGCCGATCGATGAGCTCATCAGCTCTGGGGATGGGGTGTGCGTCAGTCCTAGTGACTGAATTGAGTCCTCTGTAGTCCACACAGAACCGGAGTTCGGGTGTGGCTCCCGGCGCTGCAGCCTTTGGGACCAAGACCACGGGGCTGGCCCAAGGACTGCTGGAAGACTCAATTACCCCGAGTGCAAACATCTTGGAGACCTCCTCCTTGATGCATGTCCTCACCCTGTCAGTCACCCTGTAGGCCTTGTGCCGCACAGGTGGACTATCCCCAGTGTCCACATCATGGACGCACCAATCAGTGACACCAGGGACCAGGGAAAACAGGTGAGAAAATTGTCCCAGCAACTGGCGACAATCATTCTGTTGCTCAGGGGTCAGGGTGGAAGAGAGGATGACACCATCCACTGACCCATCTTGCTCCTTGGCTGACAGGAGGTCAGGAAGAGGTTCGGTCTCCTCTTCCATCCCCGCATCTGTTGCCAAGAGCATGCCCACTTGGGACCTCTCCAAGTGGGGCTTGAGGCGGTTGACATGCAGGACCCTTAAGAGGTTCCTAGGAGACTTCAGGTCCACCACGTAGGTAACAGGACTCTTGCGCTCCACCACCTCAAAGGGACCGGTCCACTTATCCTGGAGCGCACACAGCTCCACGGGGGCCAAGACCCATACTTTCTGCCCAGGCTGAAGCTCTACCAAAGTGGCATTCTGGTTGTACCACCGCTTCATCTCCTCCTGGCTGGCTTCCAGATTTGCCTCAGCAAGTTGCCTGAATCGCCTAGTCTGATTCCTGAAGGCCAGCATGTAACTATATACATTCTGGGGAGGTTTCCTGGGAGATTGCTCCCAGCCTTCCTTGACCAGACTTAAAGGTCCTCTGACTGGGTGACCATACAGAAGCTCAAAGGGACTGAACCCCAGAGACTTCTGTGGCCCCTCACGGTAAGCGAAGAGAAGGCATGGTAAGAGGACGTCCCACTTACGCCTCATGGGTCCTTCTAGGCCCATTACCATGCCTTTGAGGGTTCGGTTGAATCTCTCAACCAACCTGTTTCCTTGGGGGTGGTAAGGTGTGGTGAACTTGTAGGTTACACCACACTCTTGCCAAAGAGATTTCATGTACTTGGACATGAAATTGGTACCTCGGTCAGACACCACCTCTAGAGGGAATCCCACTCGGGAGAAAATTCCCATCAGTGCACGTCCCACCACGGGGGCCGTCACTGTCCTCAGAGGAATGGCTTCCGGGTACCGGGTGGCATGGTCCACCAGGACCAGGATGAACCTATTGCCCATCGCTGTCCTGGGGTCCAGTGGCCCTACAATGTCAATCCCCACTCGCTGGAATGGGGTACCGACCACAGGGAATGGCTGGAGTGGAGCCTTCTGCTTCCTTCCACTCTTTCCACTTGCCTGGCAAGTCTGGCATGTCCTGCAGTGAGTATCTGAACTCCTGCGCATTTGAGGCCAATAAAAGTGGGTGACAAGCCTTTCAAAGGTCTTGTCCTGCCCCAAATGCCCTGCCAATGGAACATCGTGAGCCAGCCCCAGTAGGAAGGCTCTGAAGTCCTGGGGTACCACCAGCGCACGGGCTGACCCAGGCTCAGCAACCTTAGGCTCTGTATATAGGAGGTCGTTCTCCCAGTAAACGAAATGTGATCCTGACTGATCACCTGCGGCCTGGTCTGCAGCCTGCTGCAGCATACCCACGAGAGAAGGGCACTCCTTCTGTGCCTTGCAAAAGTCCTCCCTGGTGGGACCCCCTTCCTGCTGCCAATGGGTCAGCTCCGGCAGGTCTCCCAATTCAGCTATCTGTTCCCCTGTAGGCTCCAGGGCATCCCCCTCAAGGTCTGCTTCCTATTGGACCGTGGGAACTTCAGGGGCCGGCTTCCCGCGCCCCTTGCTCCTTCTCTCTGAGGCCGGTTCCTGGGCCTCCCTCTCAGGCTCCAGGACCTCTTGAGTACCTCTACTGGCTGCCATGGACCATGTGGTGACACACGCCCAATCCGGCATACCCAACATCTCCAAGTGAGCACTCCGCTCCACCTTAGCCCAAGGTGAGCTCTCCAAATCGTTCCCTAACAAACAGTCATGGTGGGCTCAAGTTTCAAGTTTATTTTATTATGATAAGGAACTCTTTATGAGGTCCACATAAAACAACATATACATACAAAACAAAAAAATACATAAAATATTATTCCATCACAATTCCACGAAACATCTTAATACAGGTCCAAAAAACATTAAAAAAAGTTGTACAGTTTAAAAGCAAACATTTCATTGGGTGGGTTAATCAAGGCTGCCTTAAATGAAGAAGCAGATAATATGTTGAGATGTAAGCAAATTGGTCTTAACCATCTGCGCCTGCAAGACATCAGTGCAGGACAAACAAACATGACATGATCTAAGTCCTGATCATACAATTGACAAAGATCACAGCATGCCGAATGACCATGCCAGTACTGTACAACTTCTCGATATAATGAACCCACACCTGTTCCTCAATGGCAATAGGCGTAGGACTGGCTCTGGTACCACAACCTTTGCCAATTAAGGACCAGAATGTCTTGGTTTGGCCATTATAAGAAGCTTCCCTCAGTTGAATCCAGAGGGCATCTTCCTTAGAACGTTTTAAACGGGCCTTAAGTCTAACTCTCCTTCTTTTTAAAATAAACAACTTAGACTTAGCTTCTTGGGTAAAGAATAAAAATTGTCCCCTTACCACTTTGTTTATTTCTCTATTTATAGCCCGTAAAGGATGAGGGACTACGAGGGATTGTTTCACACCTGGTTTCTTTTTTGCACTAGCAGTTACAGAATCTAAAAAATTAATAAAACTCAACAGCTCTCTCCCTTCCCAGAAGGGTAAATTCTCAACAGTAAAATACAAAAGAGGCACCACATTTTCAACAGTACAAGGGTTCCAAAAACATTTCCCTGATCTGGAATCAAAATTCACAAAATCTGTATCCAGACTCCACGGATCCACTCTCTGAAGATTAACGGAGACAGAAAGCATCAGTGCATTATGGTCACTAAGAATAGACTCAATGACCTTCATATCCTTTAGTAGGTGAAAACCGGCATAATCTACCATGATAAAATCAATAATAGATTTTCCCTTATTAGATTTACGAGTATAAGCTGCCGGGATGTCAGACGGAAGCCTCCCATTTACTATTAAGCATTCAACTTTAAGTAAACCATCTAAGATAAGTTTACCTCTTTTGTTAGTTTTAATTTTGGAGGGAAACTGGGCAGGAGGTATATTCAAAGACTCTTCCAATTGAATATTTCTAAACAACTCCAACCCACAGTTAGATATATTACAATTTAGTCATGGTGGGCCTCACAGCTACCTGAAGAGTACCAGAGACCCCCCCCCCCACTCAAAGGGAATCTGAGCCACCTTGCAGTGTCTCTCTGTGTTGTCAGCGGCAACAACGGGGTAGAATGCATTGGGGACCACCTGCTCCTGAGACACCAGGTGACACCTGACAGCTGTCACACTGGCTCCTGTATCTCTAAGAGCTTCCACCCTATGGCCATTTATGGTCACCCACTGCCTGTACTTCTTAGTGTTCTCAGGCAGCTGGGTTGGAGGGGCCACTTCACGGTCTCCTAGCGAGACCAGGGACATCTCTGCGGGCCCCCACCCACCTTGGACATCCCTCTCCTCCCCCAAGGCTACACTAGTCACCTGCCGGGGTGGAGCACCAGTGGGTGCTGGTTTACCAAACAATGGACACTTCACATCAGAGGCAAAATGCCCCAAATTGTTACACCTGTAACATCTGACGGGCCCCTTCTGAACAGGAGGACCTGTCGGGGCCCCGGTCGGTTTCTGGGGTGGGGGAGGCTGAGAACCCTTCCCTTGGTTCCCTTGGGGACTATTTTGGGGCCCTTTTTGGAACTGCTTCTGTTTACCCCTGTGCCCCCCACTCTTCTGCTGGGGACCCTGCCCACCTTTGGCGGAATCTCCCACGGTACCCTTATGGACCCTGGTACTGACCCAGCGGTCCGCCTCCTCAGCAAGCTTCCTAGGGTTAGTCAGCCTACTATCTATCAGTTGCTGGCGTAGCTCAGGAAAACAATTACTGGACAAGTGCTCCCATGCCATTAAATCAAGAAGCCCTTGATAATCATTCACCTTACTACCCTTTACCCAACCATCCAGCACTCTGCAAAAGAAAGTCACATACTCCACATACGTACTATTGGGAATCTTAGTGCAACCCCTAAACCTCTGCCTATATAACTCAGGGGTCAACCCATACCTAGCCATCAATGCTTCCTTCATATGGGCATAAGAATTATGAACATCAGCAGGTAAATCTAACAGTGTGTCCCGCCCTTCACTCAGGAACCGTCCCCACAACCCCGCTCCCCAATCTTTCTCAGGGACCCGGTGGGAAGACATGGCTACCTCGTAGGCTCTGAACCACTGCCCGATGTCGTCATTCTTGAAGAACTCCTTCACTACATCCTTGGGAATATAAACTCTTGGTTCCGCCGGTACTGGCGGTGTGCTGCCACCAGAGGGATTAAGCTCCAAACTTTTTGCTTTCAGCTCCAGCTCCCTCAGCTTCATGTCATGCTCTAATTGTAGTTTCTTTTCTTCCATGGCTAATCTTTGTTTTTCCTTATCCATCTGCCCATGAAGTTTTGCCATCTCTACTTCGTGTGCCCGGGTTGCTGCCCTGTCTGCCAACTCTTCTGGCGACAGGCCTCTGCCAAACTCATGGACACTTTCTGGTGGAACCATTTCCACCTGATTCTCTGGTGCCTTTGACTCATACCAGGCCCTCAGCGCCTTCACAAATTGTTCCTTCTTTTTCAATCCAGTTTGGGCAATTCTGAACTCGGAGCAAAAACCTTTCAATTCTTCATTGCTATAATTCCGAAGTGCGCTTTCTTCCCAATCTATGTCCTCAAATCCAGAGATTATAGAAGCTGCCCTTCCGGCGGGAAGTGAACCAGGCATGGTTCTATCAACGGAGATTCTTGGCAAAACAAAAACAATTGCTAGTCTTGTGGCTGTGTTACTGGTCTGCTCTCACTACGTGGTGATCAGTGATTCACTATACGCAAACCACAAATGCAAATCCGTAAATCCTCACCGCTGCCACCAATGTTAGAAATGAGGGGGCTCTGGTTGACGCAGGTGTGAACCCACAACAAGCAGGGACCCTTTACTTCTTGTCAGGGCGAAGGATGACTCCCCAGAATAACCCCTGCTCACCTTCTAGGTGCGTGGCGCGAGCAGTCTAGGCTAAGTCTCAGGCGTACACGGTTAAGCAAATGCAATTACACATACAGTAAACCCCTTGCATGCACCACAAACGGACACCAATCAGGAAGTATATAAAAATAAGCTTTTATGTCGATTCAGCAGATTCAATACAAGGCCCAGTAACGTTGAACTGATGGGGCCACAATTCTTAGGAATACGGTAAAGTTCTCTTTGTTACGGAAAGTTCTTTAGGCGGGCACAAGGTAACTGTAGGCCTCAGCGCACTTCGTGCTGAGGCGGCGTCCGGGAAGCACGCGGCAGATGACAGGGAAATCAGAACGTTGCGGACCCTGGATCCGATGCGAGCTCGCGGTCGAGTTCGTAAGTACAGTACCTTGTTTCTTGACGCGAAGGTGGGTGCGGGATTTCAGCGGCTCTTCGACAGAAGGGCGAGGCGGCGTCCGAGGCTCCCACACTTCACGATGGGTGTCTGATCTTCAGGCTCACGACAAGAGCGGGGTGTTGCAGGTGGCGGGTGAACAAAGCGGGGCAGCCGGGCGCGCAAATACGTCCGGGCCGTCCGAGGCTTGGAGATGCTCACAAACGCCGATTCTGGCGGGAGGGTGAAGGTGCACAGCGAGCCTCCAAAGAGCGAGGTGACAGGGGCAGCCCAGCACAGCGTAGGGGGAGCGGCTCCGATCGAGCGAGGCTCTTCCCAAGGCGGGGGCGGCTAAGCAGTCCTGGTCACGGCTCAAGGAGGGACTGGGGCACGAGGGTCACAGCTCCGGCGAGGGAAAGGCCACCACAGTCCAGCGGCAGGCGAGTGAAGATCAGGTAGAGCCCAATGGTCCTGGGGCTCCGTTCAGGGGGCAAGCTCAGTTCCAAGCCCTTGGAGATCGTTTTGGAAAAGCACAAGTCTTGAAAGTAAAGATAAAGCAAAGTTTTCAGCAACAGTTTCTCTTCTCCCCTTTGGCAGCAAGGTCACCACTGCAGGCCAATCCCCCAGGACAGGGACAGTCTTCCTCCTACAGCTTTCCCGGTGCCTCCTCCTCAGGCAGAGATTCTTCTTGGTCAAAAGCGGATCTAGTTTCTTAGGAGCAGGGCTCCTCCATTTATACAGCAAATCTTTTGTTCTCCCAGGCCAGGGGGTCCTTTGCCTAGTCCAGTCCGGTTTCTGAGCACTTTGTTTACGCGATGCAGGCTTCTTCTTTCAGAGTGCAGGGCAGAGTCCTCAGACGCTCCACAGGGGGCGGAGCCGGCATTGAGGTGGCAGAGCACTGTCCTATTCAGAGCCTAGGAGCACTCCTCCCACCCATCTACCTGTCGATCGTCCTATCCACCACCAGGCTACCTAGCCCTGCCCATCTGGGTTCCCCAGCCCTGTCACTCACACCAACCAGACATCAGATACACATCACGCAGAGGCGGGCTGAAATGTTTAGGCAAGCAAAGGCCAGCTTTCTAAAAGCGGCATTTGCAAACCCAGAATATTAAAATAAACCTTGCGAAAAGATGTACCTTATTATTCCGAGTTCAGGCATACTAAACTCGACCTTCTACCATGTTCCCTGGGCTGGTTAGGATCATAGGGTGTAACAATCCAAGCCGCCCATACTGGCCTATGAGAACAGGGTAGCCTTACAGCAGTGAACAACAAAATGGCGGTCATTCACTACCAGGACATGCCACGCATCTAGGCTTGTCCTACCTTACGCTCACAACGCACCCTGCCCGTGGGCCTACCAGAGGGGTGACTAACATGCAGCTAAGGGAAGGTGTTAGGGACCGGCAAGTGTGGGCACTTGCCAGTCAGCATGTCAGTACCAGACTGCACGCAGGTTCTGCGATGGCAGACCTTAGACATATTTTACCGGCCGCTTCTGTGGGTGGCACAACCAGTGCTGCAAGCCCACCAGCGGTGTTTGCCTTTACATGCCCTGGCGCTCCTGGCGCACTTTACTGGGGTCTGACAGTAAATCAAACAATCCAATCATGGAATCCAACCAACATATACAATTTACATAGGGAGCACTCGCACCGCGACACTGGTTGGCAGTGGCACAGCGCGCTGAGCGGCCAACACCATAAAAACACATGAGGCACAGCGACAAAAAGAGGAAAGGAGACTCACGCCAAGGTGCCAGGTCTAACAATCGCTTAGGGTGCAATGAGGTCGGTGATGGTGCTGGCAAACGAGGCACGAGGTCCGGGGGATCTGTGGGTGAGGGTACTGGGAATTATGGTTTTGGGGCTGGTCTGGACCTGGAAGTGAAGGTGATATATGGGGGACAAAGATCAGAGGGAGATCCGGGTTTGCTATAGCCAGCAGGTGAAGCATCTGAGACTGAGAGATTGGCTCACATCTTTCCAATAGCACTGGAGCAGTATTTTGAGGTTATTCAGTAGTTTGGATTTAATCTAAGGACTTCCTTTCTGTTTCACCATGTTGGCGACTTACACTTCAGGACATAGAAACAACGGGTCCTCTCTGCTGCACTAGAAATCCCAAATGGGTAAGTTGTCCTACAATGCCAGTGGGCCAGGTCAGGCAGCTTGTTCTAATCTTTGAGCAATGCCAGCACCTTGGGAATCTCACGGGTGATCAGCTGCGCTATATAAATGATTGATTGATGCAGAACAGTGATTCATTTAATTGTTCAATTAACTTTAAATGGGATGAAAAAATGGGGGGCTATCAAAAGGGGGTGGCCTGTGCAATTAAGGGAGTTGCTTAAACACCCGGGGGTCTATTACGATGGCAGGCGGACAAAGTCAGCCCACCATCGTTTTGGCAAATGGGACCACCCGTTATATGTGTGGCGGTCCCACAAATCCAATTAGGATGTGCCTGCCACACTGGCGGGCGCATCTCGCATTTTTAACATTGCGGCGGGCGGTGCTTTTAGCAACACCCTCCGCAATCTTAAAAAGGCATTTGTGCATTTGCATGCACAATGTGCACCCCACATGCCCCCGACACCCTGGTGGCCCACAACGGGCCCCCACATGCAAACTCCGCATGCCTTTCCGAAAAGCACTTCACCGCCTGCATCTTGATATGGATAGCGGTGTCTTGCAGACACTGCCACCATTTCATTTCCCTTTCCCGCCCGGTCTCCTGTTAGACCGGCGGAAAACTGGCGGACGGTCTTTCCGTCCGCCGGGGACACCCCTGCCATCCTAATATGGCAGGGGAAATGGGAGGCGAGCAGTAAATAAAGCGGGCAGGCGGATCGCCACCACCATACGGGCGGTGGTGATCCGCCCACCATTATAATAAACCCCGTGGTGTTTTGCTACCAATTTCTGCCATTGCATTGAGATATATATACAACAATTGATATAACATCTAAAAACAAGCCAGTACTATTGGCTCTGTCAATGGTTGTTAGCTGTACAAAATAAATGAGTAACATCATGACTTTGTTGTAAGTAATATTAAAAACATGCTTCCATTCTGAAATGATGGGATTGCAAAGTAACTATGACGCTCCATTAGGAACATTAACTCAAATCCTTTGTAAAATATTTATCTTAATTTATTGTGGGCTTCAAAAATGTCTAGAAGTTGCTAATACTTGGCAGCAGCCCATAAAGCAGCTTTATCGCTGTGGTCCTGTTAGGTTTAGAGTCTGAGCTCTGTCCTTCACCCCATACCCCTCTGAGGATTCGCTATCTGGTGATCATATCTTTCTGGTTGTGGCAGCATGCACAACAAAGGTGTCTCTTTGAAGATTCATCAAAGGGCTATCGTGGGTGGTACTGCCAAGATAAAATATTTTCTTTACACTAAGGGCAAAAATGGAGAGCCCGATAGGAGCCCATCTCAGCACCTGGTTTTTAGAACTGCACCGCTGAGCACTGACAGGACGATGCCCAATTAAAGCCCCACAACATTATCTCACCATTCTGGGTCCCAGGCAGTGCCCATTCCAGGCACCCCTCTGGGCAGGTAAATGTCACTCTCAGCCCTGGGAGTGCTGGAGATCCTGAGCTTTGTCATCAAAAACAGAGGCAAACATAATGCCAGCCACAAAATGATTTTCGTCACCTCAGACTCCTCGATCCGCTGCTCATTTATCCATTCCATTTCCTGGGCCCGCCTCACTTCTGCAGCATCATGACCACCACTTTCTGAAACTCCTCTTCCTCAAAGTGCTGGTTCACGTCCAACCTCTGACAAAGGGAGAAAGACTGGGAGCCGGCACAAAGCCTCCCCCTCAAAGACCAGGAGCAGGCACAAAGTCTCCCTCTCAAAGACCAGGATCAGGCACAAAGTCTCCCCCTCAAAGACAAGGAGAGGACACAGAGTCTCCCCCCTCAAAGTCCAGGAGCGGGCACAAAGTATTCTCCTCAAAGACCAGAAGCGGGCACAAAGTCTTCCCTTCAAAGACAAGGAGTGGGCACAAAGTCTCTCCCTCAAAGACCAGGAGCAGGCAAAAAGTCTCCCCCTCAAAGACCAGGAGCGGGCACAAAGTATCTCCCTCAAAGATCAGGAGCTGTCAAAAAGTCTCTCCCCTTGAACACTTACTGCACCCACCTCTAGCCAGTGGTGTACAAGGGTTCCTTCTTATGGCCACTTAGGTTTTCATGCGCAAGGCAGCTGTCATTTTGGCTACACAGTTCACTGCAGATGCCTAGACCTGAATCAAAGAGCTTAGTGGGTGAAGTAGGGAGCCCTGCCACTGTTCAGGTACAACTTTGCAGTGACACCAAGAAGACAGACTCCTATTCCTCTAACGTCTATTGCACAGGATAATCTATATTAAACACTGGTTGATCCAGAGAGGCACAAGGAAGCGCCCTACACCATCGTGCTCCTAATGTAAGAAAATACATAACAAATTAACCCACATACTTGACATAGTACAAAATAAAGTTAGTTTTGGCAAGTAATGCTTTTAATGTCTGTGATTATCTTACAGCACTCGGCCCGGACAGACAAAGAAATAAAGAGATGAGAAGGTATCATTTTTTAGGTGTTCTTTTAATCTGGTAATTATAGGCAGCTTTAAATTCACCAGCATTTGTTCTCTTCACATATGCCTATTTCCTATCACATAAATGGAATCATTCTCCTAGCTTCATGTCCATTTTCAAAAGTTAAGGGTATCTTCTAGTCTTCATGTGCAACTGCATTGATTTGTTCATTTCAAATTCACATCCTGTTTAAGCCTGTGCAAAGCACTACGCTACGCTCGCGTAGTTTGCGAAATTTGCGCTACTTCGCACTATGCGCATTGCACGTAGCACAGTGCAAACACGCGTAGCGTAGTGCAGCGGTAATTTTTTGCTTGCTCGCGGTCCTCAACTCAAATTGGCGACCATGAGCAAGCAAAATGACATTCCCGCAAGACTTTCTCCTCGTTCGCGATCAGCAACATCAAGTTGCCGATCGCGAGTGTGGAAAATAAACCTACCGGTGAGCTTCTCAACATGGGAGGTCAGGTTTCTCATGGCGAGTAGTCCCGTATGCTCGCGACTGCTCGCGATGAGAAACTACTAGTCCGCGTTGAGAAAGCTGCCGCTCGAGTAGGAATCTACTCGAGCAGCAGAAAACGACCGCTTGCACTGTGCGGACAAGGATCCGGCACTGTGCAATCAGTGCGAACAGCATTTTGCACAGTGCACTAAACAGTTCACGTAGCTACGCGTAGCTCGCGGAGTGCGAACTGCACTTCACGCAGCTACGCATAGCGCTACTTCACAAACTGCACCCAGGGTTAATCCTGTTAGAAATTGGGATTTCGCCAAAATCATCCTCAGAATCCCCTTATCTTCTGGAATTTGACCTTCAAATGGATGCATTGCCAGAGGCCTTCTAATACACATTCCACATGCCTATCTGTTCATCACATGTATGTTCTACCTCAAAGTCTCTTGACTTTCCTCAAGTGCAAGCAATTTTAAAAGAATATTACCCCTCCAAAGGCAATGCCTTATATTCCCTTTCATGTCACTCTAAATATCTGTCGCTCCAGCAGAGTAATAATTTAATGTACGAGTAGATATCTAATTTAAGGTATTTGATTTAGACGATGGTTGTTAAATGGCAATCTTCTCCTATCAGCACATTATTACATTGGAAAACTTCATGCATGGATTGAGCATGGTCACAGTGGTGTTGATACATGAGAACTTTGCTCTTATTTTTCTTAAATTGTGTCGTATATAGGGGTGAGACCTGTGTGATCACCTTATATAAACGCTACATGTAAGCACTTCAAGGATATAGTAATGCACTCAGTTGCGATTCCGGTCTCCTAGCTCTCTCTTCCTGTGTGCTGGAGCATGCAACCTCAGAAAATTTTGTCCTGTGTACATTGTTCTTAAGTATTGTTTGTACAAATGTTGCAGCCTTGAAAAAGTCACTGCTCGACAAAACGTGTCAGCTGCCTTTGATGTGCCATTAAATCACAATCAAATTATAAGAGGACTGGAGATATTTGGATTCTCTGGAGTGGGCTTACCCTTATTCACAGAGGACTCAGGTGTTTAAGACATGGTAGTCCATAGCTTTGCTTGATATCCAGGAGTAGGTCACGTAACCCTATACCTTCTGGCACAGTTTATTGACATGTTTTAAATATGGACTACATTTGAATGTGTGCTTAAGTATTACCATTTTCTCATTTAAAGATCAGGAACTTCTGTCCTTTGATCTTCATGCACCCTAAGGTAGCGGGATGTATATCCCATGTAAGCACCATGACACTCTGAGGATTGGAACCTTGACCCTTGTCTTGATTGTTCTGATATGTGAGGAATGGCACAATGAATCTGAATAGGGATAGAATGTGTGGATTGCTCACTGGCAGGCTTTATTACTCTGATTCCACATTCCTCGTATCTTTACTCACTTCCCTGCTCATCCACCCTGGTTAGGTGGAAGTTGGGTAAGTGCTTAGGGAAAAACAGAAGACACTTGGTAAGGAAGAGTGCATGGTGTGAAGTGAGACCTCAAACCTGTTTATGTAAGTAATGGTCCAAGGAATGTGGAATTGGAGCAATCCAAACTTCACGTGAGGCCCAGGCATTAGAAGGAGATGCACCAGGACTCCGTTCATTTTGGCTCCCAAGCCAGTTTCATGCAGAGGACACCTCAAAAATGCCAGAAGTGTCGGTCCTACCGAGGAGAGGTTTACAACTCATCTCAAATCAGTGTCTGAAGATACACTGGGTGGGGCAGTTGGAATCAGATGGAGCCCATCTAACTGTGATATACAATATTCTATGCCTATAATGGATCCAAGCAGGATAAGCATCAATTCTTCTCTCTCTTCCCTAAAGGTGCCTTCTTTACAAGAGGCCTGCTGTTCATAGGTGGAAATGGCAATAGAGTTCTAAATTTCAACTGTTAGAAATGAGGGTATCTATTTGGCAGAGGTATGCACCTATGTCGAACTAGGGACTCTTGCACTTTAGATAAACCCTGCTCACCCCCTTGGTAGCTTGGCACAAGCAGGCAGGCTTACTCCAAAGGCAATGTGTAAGGCATTTGTACCCCAGGACATAGTAACACAGTAAAAACACCACAACTTAACACCACACCAGTTTAGAATAATAAAGTATCTTTCTCTAAACCAAACAAGACCAATGCGACAAAAATCCAACATACATGTACCAAGATATCTCTTTTAGAAGGATTAATTGAACAAGAGAACTGTAGAAATAAACAGCTCTACATAGGGCTTTTACGACATTGTGACAGGCACAAATCCAAAGTACAGCACAGACCGTGAGGTGCGGGGGCTGGGAATGGCCGAGGAGAAGCCGGTTCCTCGTTTCCACTAGGGAGGCAAGGCATTGAGTCTGTGATGAGGCAAGTCATTGAGTTTAATAGTTAAAGAGGTTGTGGATACTTTTTCAATAGAATAAATTAATAGTAAAGGTGTGAGGTGAGACTTTAATACTGCTTATGAGAATGCTTGCAGCTGTGGGAGGCAGGCTTGTGCCGCCCTTGCCTGTTCTCACCTGCCCCAGCCTTGTACCACATCACACCGCACACCCTGCACAACACATTTTAACGTGCCGCACCCAACTGTACACTTTGATAATAAATGCAACTGTTCATCTTTGTGAGCTTAAGCCTCAAACCCCTGTGCCACCTAATTAAATTGCAAGTCACAAGTACAAAGGCAAGTCAGTTGCAGTGATCTCCCCACATCTGGGAAAAAAGAAAAGAGCCAAAAAGCCTAGGGAAGTAGCTGATTTATATATCCAGTGATTTAGTCAGTGACTTTTGTAGGAATGAGATCTGGTAGAATCAGGTCAAGAACATTACTGGGACCCCAAACACAGAAAGCTACAACACCCACTGGCAGTAGCAACACCAGTGGTGTCTCATTACATGCGAGAATGGGGCGCAAAATAAACCAACCATCACCTAGGATCTTCAAATTATTTAATAAGTGTGCACCTCAGGTAAATACCATTGATAGATCTGAATTCCTTGAGCCCAGCACCAGCTTTGCTAGTTTAAAATATTTTATCGAATTTTATAGATAAATGAACAAGAAACAGACAAAAAATATAAGCAAAAGTGCGGTACACATTTACAAAAATGATATTCATGTGCTATGCAATTGTATAATAATAAATATATAGGAATTAATAATAACCTTGGAAAAGAACTCACAAAGGGGGACATATCCATGCCCCCATCACTGACAAGCATAGCCTGAGTTGGTACTCTGACTAGGCCAGAGTCCATCTCAGAACCCAGGGTCAACCCTACTACATCCATTAATTAAATGCTGCTGTATGTATTTGCCCAAGTTACTGGAACTCACAAAGAGGGACATATCCATGCAATCCCATCACTGACAAGTATAGCCTGAGTTGGTACTCTGACTAGGCCAAAGTCCATCTCAGAACCCAGGGTCAACCCTACTACACCCTTATTCTGTGTATTCCCACCAACAATTGTAACTACACTAGGGGAGCAGGTGCCTTAGGGGCATTGGTGGGGGCTGGAGTATTTTCTTTGGCCTTGGTGCAGTCACTGGTCCAGTGAATTTTCTGTTTACAGATTTTGCACCAAGGTTTCTTTTGGCCTTTACCCTTTCCTGACTGTGAATCCCCACCTGAAGAAGATTGTTGGGCCCTTGAGAAGACTTCTGGTCTTTACCCTTGTCCCCACCCTTGTCAGAGTTTTTGGAATCTTGATTCTTTGGGTCACCACCTTGGTTCTGTACCTTCTGCTTCATCCTGGTTCTGACCCATTTGTCTGCCTTCTTTCCCAATTCTTGGGGAGAGGTCAGATCAGAGTCTACCAGGTACTGGTGCAACAGCTGATTTTGACAGTTATTAAGAATCTGCTTTCCACAAAGAGCTGCTCCTAGTGTGATAACCCAAACGAGTTACAAGAACGTCGTGAGTGTGGGCATCTCACAAAAAGTTACGGACTGGTCTCACACACCACCTGGTGTCATGCTTCATCATTGACCAGTCCTCGCCCTCTAAAACCTTCGTTTGATAGAGGGCGGGCATACACTTGATGACAAGGATGCACTTCTAAATGACTAAGTGGGGGCCCGTGAGATTGTGAGTGAGGTTAAAAATCATTATAGTAATCAGAAGTGTATTTTAATGTGACTGAAAACTATATGATATTAAAATGTATGTGACGGCGATTGGGGTAATTAGTGTCCTCTAACCGTCTTGTGAATGGTCAACATGTTTCTGCCAAAGTGGCCCAGTTGGGTCCATGGCATTCATCAGGACCTAGTAATATATGTGGGCTCCGTTCTTACCAAACGTTGGTAAGGTGTTACCACTGTGTGGGTGTGGCGAGGGCCACACTTCACTTCCTAGAATGCTTCCAATGATGAAGCCTATAAAACAAGAAACATTTGAGAGATGAAGGTTAGTTGAAACTCGTTGGGTCAAATATACCTGTAAAGGAAAAAGAGGGGAAACAATGCATACATCGATTTCTAAGAGTGAAAAAAGTGTACGTGACTTTGTGACACTCTTTTTGTGTACACATGTGTGAGACTTTGAGGCTGGAGGCAGACAGTGCTGCCGCCAATCTTACCCTAATTAAATAGACAACTTGTCCCATGGGGGGAGGGAGCGGAGGGAATCCAATGATTGTCACCGCTGTAAGAGGTTAAGAATCTGCTCCCTTATTATCAGATTGTACAATCCTTTGAAGTCACACACTTAACTGCCCAATAACCAACCTTCCAGAGCCTTAGCAGCACAGTCAACAAAGTCAATCCAGTCCTGATTTTGTGCCTTTTGGGTGCCTCTGAACTTTAACCTGTATTGTTCAGTGGTTAGGCCAAACCCATCTATCAGTGCACTTTTCAAGACTTTGTAATCATCAGCATCCTCTTCTCTTACAGTGAGAAGCTTGTCTCTACCTTTGTCTGTAAAGGAGAGCCATAAGATTACTGCCCACTGACCTCGAGGGACCTTCTGTACTTTACAGGCCCTCTCCAAGGCAGATATCCATTTGTGGATGTCATCCCAACTCTGGTAGGGACAATCTTACTTAGGTTTCTATGGTCATAAGAGCTCTCCCTATCTCTAGGGAAATTGCTGCCACCAAGGGACTCTAGTCCCTCTTTTTTACTATATATTTTTAAAGGACCGATTTGCAAAACCTTTGATTCCACTTTGTTCGTGGCAAGCCACTTTTCTCTATATAGTTCTGTGATCTGTGGACGTTCACAAAACCCAGGACTAGATACTTGGGGGAGATTTCCAAAAGTGAAAACACACTTTCAACCCGCATACAGACATATTCATTAACAAAATTAGGTGTGATATACGTCCTTCAAGGCAACATCATTACACCCTCTTACTTCCCCTAGAGACCATATTCAGTCCCATTCTCAGTGGTATTGACTTCCCTCACATCCCTTACCAAGGGGCATATTTACAAGCTGGAGATAAAATATTATTGCCGCTTTTGCGGCCGTTTTCGGCTGAAAATCGGCGATAATTTTATCACCTAATTAGCAAGGCCACGCTAACACGTGAAATCTTGCTTTAGCGTCAGGATTCCTAACGCCCAGCTTTAATGAGATGCAAAGTGGGCATTCCTGACCTAACATGACAGGAGAAATGTCGCTAAGCGACATTTCTCCTATCATCAAGCCCCACGCTATGAAGCATAGCGTCAGGAAAAGTAGCGAAAACCCCTGTTATCGCTACTTTCCTTACGCCTGCTTCAGGACTGACTTAGCCATGATATCCTATGGAAGGTGGATATCATGGCTAAGTTTGTGAGTCCCTATCAGCAAGCTAACGCCACACTACGTGAGATTATTGCTGGGTTTCCAGCGATAATCTCACGTTAGGCAGTTAGCGTGAGGATTTTTGTCGCTGAAGAGATAAGCGTTGCTAATAGCACGCTATCTCAGCGATAAAAATCCACGTTACCCGGCGATAATTATCCTCACGCTAAGAGCGCTGAGCGATAATTATCGCCGGCTGTTGCTGATATGCCCCCTAATGCCTACCCACGCCCCTGGGACACGCCCAACAACTGCTGAAAAGCCCAGCAGTACGTGTGCTGCACCTCCCTGAAGAATGCTTTTGTGTCTCGCAGGCTCTGCTGCAGGCGAGCACGGTACTTGTAATGAATAAAGCTGCGACTCAGTTCCCTGGCCGGGCCAGACCTCATGCCGCTGCTAGGCTCCAACTCCAGTCACTCCTCTGTGCTGCAACCACCGCGATCAAAATAGGCAGCTGGCACAAATGCGCATGAACTTCCTGAAACAGATCTGCGCACGTACAACCACACACTGTATAACTAATCCTGCCGTGAAATTTAACGCATGCGCACCACCCATAAACAACAATTCTCCCTCTAGTGTCTTAATCTTGCGCCTGTGTTTTTTTCCCAGAGGTTTCTGTAGTGTTTTCACCGAAATAGGAGTTTAAATCTTCACCACTCAATAGGGTACTGCATTCTTTGTATGTTAAAATTCCTCACTCTGTAAATTTGAATACGGCACCTCTGTGGTTGTGTCACAAAAGAGACACAGTATAGTGACTTGTGTATTTATAGTGGTGCGAAGTTCCAGATTGAGACAAATAGAACGCACACTAAACAAGCATTGGCAATGCTATTGCATTGCAAGCAGAGTGCGTGCGTGCGTGCAACAACGCACAAGGGGGGGTGGCGGCTGCGAGAAGGCATTGGTCTGCCGGAGGAGGGGGGCACGGGAGTAAAGTAGTCTTTCCGGTAAAGGGGCTGATAGCCATGGAAGGACACAAATGATGACATGGCCGTCATAAGGAGGGACTTAGAAGCCTACAACCAATAGGAAGGCAGCATTCTGAAACACAAGCCAATGAACAAAGATGGGCAGAGAGTGGGCTGAGCTTCCAGGAAGCTTCCAGCTATACTGTATACTGCATGCCTCACAAAGCGAGCAGCACATGTGTTGCAACGCTAGGCAAGACCTAAAAAGTGGTATAAGAACCACGACTGAACTCGACACAAGGCCTAGAGCCTGTAGAATCGCTGACACCCCAAGGAACCACCCAAGGTAGTTACACAGGGGACCCACGGGGGCTGTATGCAGTGTGAGAACACAACCGCGGGTTCCCGTTATCTTCTATGGGCAATGTCGCGGTTGGAAATTTAAAGATTATGGACACTTCTAATCGAGTCAGGACCAAACCATTTTGGACTTAAGATGTTCTAGGGCTAGCACCCACGGGAGCACTGGAGTTCCCAGGGAAGCCGGGTGCATTGGTGTCGGGTCACGTCGTCGATTGCAATGGAAGCCTATAAAGAACTGCTGCTGCCGTGAAGAGGATAAGTGTCCGAAGAGATCCAAGCCTGGATCTGGGATAGAAGGAACCTGAAAGCTGAGGAGACAGAGTCTGGGTCACTAGCCAGTGACCAAGGGCAGGATGGACCAATGCCCACAGATGTCGGGTGCTTCAGGTGAGTTGATGGGTGTCTTGACTCTTCAGACACGAGGTCCAGGAGGTGTCGACAAAGTCCACAGGTTGGATTCGTGCTGTCCCACTAAGTCTGTCAAGTGCTGCGGTGTTGGCGACCAGATTGGACCCAACAAGCCTTGGCAACGGCAAGTCACAGGAATTCAGAGAAAGGACTGCGGTGCAGACCAGCAAGGTCTGAGGGGCTCACCCAGTGAGGACAAGTAAGGGCACATCTGTAGCAACCAGAAAAGCCCAAGCAGAAAAGGAGTTGCCTTCATTGGGGCCTGCTAGCCAATGGGCTAGTGATCGCGATGGAGCCTCGAGCGGTCGCACTTGAAACTGGCCCACGGGTCACTTGTGGAGTGGAGGTCAGCAATCTTCGGTGAAGGAGGTGCTCAAGGCTGGGGCCACTCTGAGCCCAAAGCACAACTTCGAGGAAGACCAGGAAGATGCTGTTGCTGCAATAGATCACGGTGTCCAGGGGTTACGGTTCCACGTCACCCACGATAGCCACGGGCGTCAGCTTTGCTGTGGACTCAGGGTAGCCTAGCGGAAGTCTGGAAATCTACCTCTTGTGATTCACAGACTTCGGCGTCCGGTGGGAGTTTCAGCAATGCAGACTGGTCAGTTGCTTCTTTGGTGCCTGTCAAGCAGGGGAGTCACTCCTTGACCCCAAGGGAGATTTCTTCTGTCTTCTAGTCGTGATAGAAAGTCAAAGGTCGAGGATATATGTTGCAGAGTTTCGTCCAGGGTAATCTAAAGTCCTAGGGACTGGATTCCTATACTTATACTAAGATTAGTATAAAGCGGCAGCAGGGCCTGTGCCCTCCCACACCTAATTTACAGAGCCCCGGGGAGGTGGTGGTATAATTATACGATGGTCCCCAGGACCTGGCCCACCTGGGGGCTCAGTTAAATGAAGTGGGGGAGCCCCGCTTCATTCATTTTTCAAAAAGTTTTTTGTCCAGATTTGCGCACCCAGCGCATATTTGGACGTTTAAAAAATAAACAATTGAGGGGGTCCTTGTAGGACCCCCCTGAGCAGGCCTAGGGGGTCAGGGTGATTCCAACCTGTCAACACTTCCTGGTTTGGAGTGTTGGCAGCCAATCACAGTGAAGCTCGTGGTATGGAGGGTGCGCGAACCCACCGCGCCCCTAGATATCGAAACTTTTATTTTTTTAATTTCTCAGCAACTACTGAACAGATTTACACCATTAAAGGTCGCTTTCTAAAGCATGCACTACCTTTTTGCCAAATTTGGTATAATTCTATTCAGCAGTTCGGGCTGCCGCCTTGGCTAAAGTTTCCTATGGAAAATTGATTTTGACACTTTTAGTTTTTGAATTTCTCAGCAACTACTGAACGGACTTACACCATTTAAAAAAAGGTGGCTTTCTGAACCAAGAGCTAACCTTTTGCCAAATTTGGTGTAATTCCGTTCAGCAGTTTTGGCTGTAGACTTTTCTAAACTTTCCTTTGGAAATTAACATGGAGAAAACACTTTTTGGGACCACCCTTTTTTCTCAGTCCCCGCTTGACAAATCACCCCCAAACTTTTAGGATAGGAGCTAATAACGCCAAAGTTATTAGCAAATCAAAAAATGCCTTTTCAATGGAACCAACATCCTAACTGTATCTACCTACTGGCGACTGCCAGTAGGTAATATATATTAGCTACTGGTGTTCACCAGTAGGTAGTTATAGTTAGGATGTAGTTTTCATAGAAAGAAAATTTTTTCATTTGCCAATAACTTTGGCGTCGTTTGACGAATCCTTCCGAAATGTTCACAATTAATGGGCCAGCAACTTCAGCTGCCATCTTGAAAATTTCAGGGTGATCCACCAAGCAGGGGCCTGAGGAAAAGAGAGTGTCCCAAAACTCTTTTTCTCCATGTTAATATCCGTAGGAAACTTTAGACAGGTCTACAGCCCAAGCTGCTGAATGGAATTACACCAAATTTGGCACAACGGTAAGCGCTTGGTCCAGAAAGTGACCTTTTTCTTAAATGGTATAAATCCGTTCAGTAGTTACTGAGAAATTCAAAGATTTCTCAGATATATGATTGTGTCCGCAATGGATTGGCCACCCCTCCCAATCTTGTGCCTGCGATCTGATTGGATGCTAACCCTTCAAACAAGTGTTGGTAGCCATCTTGTGACCCGGTTGAACCGAGTCACATTAAAAAACATTAAAAAAAGGAAAAAGGGGGAGGGTAGACAAACCATGAGCCCCTAGGCCCCTTGGGGCCAAAAAAGCATTTTTTTTTTTTAAATTGCGGGAGTCTTGGTAGATCCGTGAATCCCAGGAAAGTTTTTCAAAAACGAAGCACAGGTTTCTGCGCTTTGTTTAATGAAGCCCCCGGTTGGGCCAGGTCCTGGGGCAATTAAAAATAATGATGAAGGGGCCCGCATGAGCCCCCCCCGGCCCCAGGGACCCTCACATCCGCGGGGCTATATTCCTTAATAACGTGTGGTGGAGCTACTGCCCCCCTGCAGTCCCGGAGACTGCCACCTCTCTCGGGATGAAGACAAAGAAAATGTGGGGGGAATAAATCCCCCACAGCCCTGAGGACTAAAACCTCCCCTCGGCTATATTAATTAATAATGATGGGGGGCTCCTGCCTACCCATGCATTGCAGGGGACCGCCAACTCCCCTAGGGGGCCTCGCAGTCACCTCTGCCCCGGAGATCTCCACCTCCCCGGGGCACACACTTTAACAATAAAAAAGCAGGGGATCCCCGGGACCACTTCCTCCGGGGGGCGCAAATTAAATCACAAAGGGGGTTTGTTTCAGACCCCCGCCCAGGGGACCACCACCTCCCTGGGGCAAATGTGATCAAAGAAGGGGGGACAGTGTGACCCCCTCCTAGATAGCTCTGGGGACAGCCACCCCCCAGGGCCAGCTGCAGCAATGTCCCAATGGTCCCACCCCTGGGACATTACAGTTTGCTATGGCTTGGCGGGAGCACTGCTCCTGCCTATTCATAGCAAACGCAGCTCCGCTTTGCTTGCTTCCAGGAAGCAGAGCAGAATTGCAATGCCGGCTCCAGCAGAAGGCGGGGAGCGGGCATGGTTCGCAGGGGCCCTGAGCCTCCCCCACGCTCCCCAACAAGCTGTCCATGGCCCGAGGAATGGAGTCCCTGGGGCAATATTGGCCCAGGAAGGGTGGCCCCCTCCCCATTTAAAAAAAATATGAAGGCCTTGCCCTTGGGGTTGAGTTCCCTGGGACAAAAATTGGCCTAAGGAGGGGGGGGGGGGGGGCTTGCATGGCCCCTCCCTTTAAAAAAAAAAAACATGATGCCTGGCACTGGGAGATGGGGTCCCCGGGGCCAAAATCGGCATGGGGAGGGAGCCGCCTGACCCCCCTCCCCTTCTTAAAAAAATAAAAATACATATATATAAAGGCCAGGCCCCTGTAGATGGGGTACATGTCTCACTCACGCCTCTTTCTCTCTCTCCTATACTTTGCCACTCTCAGTCACCAGGTCCAGTCCTTTGCTCCTGTTCAACTACCGTGATCTCTGCTGTCTCTACTTATGGACTGAGATTAGAGATGAGGGGGCCTGGAGATTGCTTCACATCAATGGCTGATGTTTCTCAGGGAACCGACACAGCACACAGAGCAGTACAAGCTTTACTGAATCACACAAAAGGTAGAGCATCTCTAACAGCATTGACACACAAAGCAGGTGCAGCACAGGAGGAGGGAAAACGTTTCACGATCCGCAGGTAATCCGAAAAGGCAGCAGCCGTGCAAATTCATTTCACAATGAACAGGTTCAGCATGTGCATAAGCTGTTCAGGTTTCCTTCATATGGAACATGTACAGCACAGACAGCAATGGACAGATTCTAGATGGAAAGGTGAAATATAAAATACCTAAAAACAGGACAAGCATGGAGAAGTATGAGAGGATGTGTGTGTGGCAACCACGTGGATCCACGCCATTGTGTCATGTTTAGACAGTTATGGGTTTTTATCCAAAATGATTTTGCTAATGGTATATTTTTAATTAACATACTTATACAGGTAAAGAGAAAACTAGTGTTCCAAAATGTAGAGTCATTTTCATTAAGAAGCAAGGAGAAGCTAAAAGAAATATCCTTTGACAAGAAGTGAGAGGGATAGAGAAAGACAAAAGGTGAGTGTGAATGTGTGTGAGTGTGTGGGTTTGTGTTACTATCCTTGTGGGGACTTGAGTATAACACACTCATGCTGTGGGGATTTGATTACACTGTGGGGACCTGAACCCAAGTCCCCACAAAGTAAAGTCTTGTAAATGATTTTAAATGAGTTCAAAAATATCTGTGCCAAGTTTTACAAATTTTTAAAAAATTGCCTTGTGTGTACCTGTGTTTCACCAATTGTGTTTATTGTTTTGCTCAGCTCTGCCCCTGTAGACCAGAGGTGGTACTGCAGCCTTAAACACACACAGCATATTAAACACACTTCAGTAATTGGATTACATCTAGCAACAAAGAGGATTGTGATTTTGAAGGAGCATACCAACTAGAAAACATAATACATGAATGCAATGGCCTTTTTAAATCTATATAACCTTTTGTTATATTTTTTTTTTAGAAACAAATTGATATACTGATGTTACACTTTTGTTTTTTGGTGGCTATTTTCTTTGAAAAGCATAGACATGCACAATTAATAGAATCCTATTTCTTTTACACTTCAAACACCCACTTTAGCAAATGACTCCTGCATTGACAGTCAATGCAGTTTACCTGGTTGCTGCACTGCATTACGTAAAATGCGTAAATCTGTCCTAATATTACTGTGTAGCACACAATGTGAGCAGACTCCTCTATCCATGCGCACAGAGCATTCCATCTCTCACTGTTCATCATATGATAAATGCAGCCCCCTCCATACATGTGCCTCCTGCTTCACATCAATTACTGTGCAGCACACAATGTGAGTAGCCTCCAGATTCGATGTGCACAGAGCATTTAATCTGTGGAACTGCAGGAATTTATATGTGCAATCTCCTCCATGCGTGTGCCCACTGTTTTCCAACACGCAGTCTATAGGAAAGGATGTCAACAGCCATGTTCAGCTACACACACACTACATTCCATCACTCACTGCACAGCACAGTGTGTGTAGCCTCCGCCATGTACACACTACATTCCACCACGGAGTACCTCACAGTGTGAGTGGCCTCTGCCATCCATGTGCACACTGCCTTCCATCATTTACTGTTCAACACACAATATGTGCAGCCCCATTATCCATGTGAATACTATCTCCCATAATTTACTGTTCAACACACAATATGTGCAGCCCCATTGTCCATGTGCACACTATCTCCCATCATTTACTGTTCAGCACACAATATGTGCAGCCCCATTATCCATGTGTACACTACCTCCCATCATTTACTGTGAAGCACATATGTGCAGCCCCATTATCCATGTGCACACTATCTCCCATCATTTACTGTGAAGCACACAATATGTGCAGCCCCATTATCCATGTGCACAATATCTCCCATCATTTACTGTGAAGCACATATGTGCAGCCCCATTATCCATGTGCACACTATATCCTGTCATTTACTGTGAAGCACACAATATGTGCAGCCCCATTATCCATGTGCACACTGCCCTCGCATCATTTATTGTTCAACACACAATATGTGCATCCCCATTATCCATGTGCACACTATCTCCCGTCATTTACTGTAAAGCACACAATATGTTCAGCCCCATTATCCATGTGCATATTATCTCCCGTCATTTACTGTTTAACACACAATATATGCAGCCCCATTAGCCATGTGCACACTATCTCCTGTCATTTACTGTGAAGCAGAAGATATGTGCAGCCCCATTACCAATGTGCACAATATCTCCCGTCATTTACTGTGAAGCACATATGTGCAGCCCCATTATCCATGTGCACACTACATCCTGTCATTTACTGTGAAGCACAAAATATGTGCAGCCCCATTATCCATGTGCACACTGCCCTCGCATCATTTACTGTTCAACACACAATATGTGCATCCCCATTATCCATGTGCACACTATCTCCCATAATTTACTGTGAAGCACAAGATATGTGCATCCCCATTATCCATGTGCACACTATCTCCCATAATTTACTGTGAAGCACAAGATATGTGCATCCCCATTATCCATGTGCACACTATCTCCCATAATTTACTGTGAAGCAGAAGATATGTGCAGCCCCATTACCCATGTGCACACTATCTCCCGTCATTTACTGTGAAGCAGAAGATATGTGCAGCCCCATTATCAAGGTGCACACTGCCTTCCATCATTTACTGTTCAACACACAATATGTGCAGCCCCATTATCCATGTGCACACTGCCTTCCATCATTTACTGTTCAACACACAATATGTGCAGCCCCATTATCCATGTGCACACTGCCTTCCATCATTTACTGTTCAACACACAATATGTACAGCTCCATTATCCATGTGCACACTATCTCCCATCATTTACTGTTCAGCACACAATATGTGCAGCCCCATTATCCATGTGCACACTGCCTTCCATCATTTACTGTTCAACTCACAATATGTGCAGCCCCATTATCCATGTGCACACTATCTCCCATCATTTACTGTGAAGCAGAAGATATGTGCAGCCCCATTATCCATGTGCACACTATCTCCCGTCATTTACTGTTCAACACACAATATGTGCAGCCCCATTATCCATGTGCACACTATCTCCCATAACTTACTGTGAAGCACACAACATGTGCAGCCCCATTATCCATTTGCACACTATTTCCCATCATTTACTGTTCAACACACAATATGTGCAGCGCCATTATCCATGTGCACACTGCCTTCCATCATTTACTGTTCAACTCACAATATGTGCAGCCCCATTATCCATGTGCACACTATCTCCCATAATTTACTGTTCAACACACAATATGTGCAGCCCCATTATCCATGTGCACACTGCCTCCCATCATTTACTGTTCAACACACAATATGTGCATCCTCCTCTATCCTTGCGCAGACCACTTTCCATTAAACACTCTTCAGCACACAGTATTTGAAGCATCCTTTGTCCATGCGCCCACTGCATTCCTTCACTCACCGCGCTGCGCACAATGTGTGCAGTCTCTGCCATCCAAGTGTCCACTACCCGCCATCAATCACTGTGCAACACACAGTGTGTGCAACCTCCTCCATCTCCTAGGGTTTGAGCCCCTGTTCTTTTCCACCTAACCGACAGGACATCTCTCTGAGAGCCTGACCGGCGGAGAGCAGCTTTTCCTACTCTTGTAGGTGAGAGGCTGTGTATGTAAGGGAAGAGGTGTGGCGCAGTGGCCAGGGTGCCTGACTCTGGACCACAGGGTTTACAGTTCATTCCCCGGCCCTGGCGGCAGGTTCGCCCACCACCATGTGACTCTGATCAACAGCTCGCTTAATCTTCCCGACGGCCCCCAGCGCCGGGACACCTCTCTGGAGGTAGCTGTGCGCTTTACAAATGCTGGTATTTATTTATGCTGCTGCTCTGACGGTTTCTGCACTACCCCCAACCTTCATTGCAGCTGAGCTGTGGAATGCACATAGAATGTGTACAGGCACACCGGGACCAGCGGCTAACTCCTGTGTATGGCACATCTAATAACATAACATGGTGCTTGATGAATGGATGGAATAACTCTCTGCCCAAAGGATGAGATATTAGCAGCATTGATTGCACTTAAATGTGAAAGCGTCCTTATGCTGATGCATAATCTAAAATGTGCATCTGATCAAAGCCAGATGCTGCTACTAAGTAGTGCCTCGCTTTGCCCAATCCTTTGCGGGGTTGGACCTGCAGCGCCCCATTCTAGGCACCTGTAGCAGCCATGTAAAGAGTAGTGACAACAGACCCAACTTACTAGCCCTCAAAAACCACTGAAGACACCTGTTATGCCAGCATCTCGAATTCAAAACTAAATCTGCTCTCACTGTCAGGGTAAAAAAGTATGTGAGATATTACCTTGAAGCGCAATTATCCAAACACTGGCATTTTAGGGTGGGCAATTATGCAATTTTGTGCGCCTCGAGAATTAAAGGTCCACAGGGACAACCATTCACACTGGCTGTGTTAAGATTCAGTTTTAAAGTAAAAGTAACTTCTGCAGGCTACTTATAATACAAGTTTGCAAATGCCAGTGTCCACAGCAATAAGGCCATCAATGTTCACAGATAAAGGAAGGTATGTGATTTTATCGCTTACTTGTAAATATGCCCCTACATTATTTGCAGAGGTGTTTTCACGCAGGCGTCTTAGAGATAGTCACTTTATTTTTTGTTGGTTAAACGGGTAATTCTGTGCGTCTTTTCGAATAACCTGCTGGCCACTGATGTAGGTGCTGCTTCGCTATATGAAATCCCAGGACCTAGGAGTGTACTAAGCTAACTCCTCTTCATTTCCCTTCATGCTCAGGAGGTGCAGGGTTTTCTTAAACAAAACACACAACGCACAGCATTTGCTGGCACAAGTGCATTGCAATAGATTTTCTTTCTTACTAGGAAACATGTTAAATCCTCGGAAAGAAGCTAGGAGGAAAATGTGACACTGCAACGAAAATGGGAAATTAATGAATGTATCTTTTTATTCTGACACCTGTGGAACTGCATTTATTTGGGGAAACAAAAATGCAAGGGTCATGGTGGCAAGCAATGTAAGAGGGAAGGCCAAACAAACCCTCATTTATATTGTGCAAGTTAGAATCTGATAAAATACAGAGACCGAGCAGAATGCAGACACTTCAGAAGATGTTTGACAAACAGAACAAGCAGAGTGCAGACACTTCAGAAGATGTTTGACAAACAGAACAGGCAGAATGCAGACACTTCAGAAGATGTTTGACAAACAGAACAAGCAGAATGCAGACACTTCAGAAGATGTTTGACACACAGAACAAGCAGAATGCAGACACTTCAGAAGATGTTTGACAAACAGAACAAGCAGAATGCAGACACTTCAGAAGATGTTTGACAAACAGAACAAGCAGCATGCCGACACGTCAGAAGATGTTTGACAAACAGAACGAGCAGAATGCAGACAGTTCAGCAGATGATTGACAAACAGAACAAGCAGAATGCAGACACTTCAGAAGATGTTTGACAAACAGAACAAGCAGAATGCAGACACTTCAGAAGATGTTTGACACACAGAACAAGCAGAATGCAGACACTTCAGAAGATGTTTGACAAACAGAACGAGCAGAATGCAGACACTTCAGAAGATGTTTGACAAACAGAACGAGCAGAATGCAGACACTTCAGAAGATGTTTGACACACAGAACGAGCAGAATGCAGACACTTCAGAAGATGTTTGACAAACAGAACAGGCAGAATGCAGACACTTCAGAAGATGTTTGACAAACAGAACAAGCAAAATGCAGACACTTCAGAAGATGTTTGACAAACAGAACAAGCAGAATGCAGACACTTCAGAAGATGTTTGACAAACAGAACAAGCAGAATGCAGACACTTCAGAAGAAGTTTGACACACAGAACGAGCAGAATGCAGACACTTCAGAAGAAGTTTGACAAACAGAACGAGGAGAATGCAGACACTTCAGAAGATGTTTGACACACAGAACAAGCAGAATGCAGACACTTCAGAAGATGTTTGACACACAGAACAAGCAGAGTGCAGACACTTCAGAAGATGTTTGACACACAGAACAAGCAGAATGCAGACACTTCAGAAGATGTTTGACAAACAGAACGAGCAGAATGCAGACACTTCAGAAGATGTTTGACAAACAGAACAGGCAGAATTCAGACACTTCAGAAGATGTTTGACACACAGAACAAGCAGAATGCAGACACTTCAGAAGATGTTTGACAAACAGAACAAGCAGAATGCAGACACTTCAGAAGATGTTTGTCAAACAGAAAAAGCAGAATACAGACACTTCAGATGATGTTTGACAAACAGATCAAGCAGAATGCAGACACTTCAGAAGATGTTTGACAAACAGAAAAAGCAGAATACAGACACTTCAGATGATGTTTGACAAACAGAACAAGCAGAATGCAGACACTTCAGAAGATGTTTGACACACAGAACAAGCAGAATGCAGACACTTCAGAAGATGTTTGACACACAGAACAAGCAGAATGCAGACACTTCGGAAGATGTTTGACAAACAGAACAAGCAGAATGCAGACACTTCAGAAGATGTTTGACAAACAGAACAAGCAGAATGCAGACACTTCAGAAGATGTTTGACAAACAGAACAAGCAGAATGCAGACACTTCAGAAGATGTTTGACACACAGAACAAGCAGAATGCAGACACTTCGGAAGATGTTTGACAAACAGAACAAGCAGAATGCAGACACTTCAGAAGATGTTTGACAAACAGAACAAGCAAAATGCAGACACTTCAGAAGATGTTTGACAAACAGAACAAGCAGAATGCAGACACTTCAGAAGATGTTTGACAAACAGAACAAGCAGAATGCAGACACTTCAGAAGATGTTTGACAAACAGAACAAGCAGAATTCAGACACTTCAGAAGATGTTTGACAAACAGAAAAAGCAGAATACAGACACTTCAGAAGATGTTTGACACACAGAACGAGCAGAATGCAGACACTTCAGAAGATGTTTAACAAGCAGAACAAGCAGAATGCAGACACTTCAGAAGATGTTTGACAAACAGAACAAGCAGAATGCAGACACTTCAGAAGATGTTTGACAAACAGAACAAGCAGAATGCAGACACTTCAGAAGATGTTTGACAAACAGAACAAGCAGAATGCAGACACTTCAGAAGATGTTTGACAAACAGAACAAGCAGAATACAGACACTTCAGAAGATGTTTGACAAACAGAACAGGCAGAATTCAGACACTTCAGAAGATGTTTGACACACAGAACAAGCAGAATGCAGACACTTCAGAAGATGTTTGACAAACAGAACAAGCAGAATACAGACACTTCAGAAGATGTTTGACACACAGAACAAGCAGAATGCAGACACTTCAGAAGATGTTTGACAAACAGAACAGGCAGAATGGACACTTCAGAAGATGTTTGACACACAGAACAAGCAGAATGCAGACACTTCAGAAGATGTTTGACAAACAGAACAAGCAAAACACAGACACTTCAGAAGATGTTTGACAAACAGAACAGGCAGAATGCAGACACTTCAGAAGATGTTTGACAAACAGAACAGGCAGAATGCAGACACTTCAGAAGATGTTTGACAAACAGAACAAGCAGAACACAGACACTTCAGAAGATGTTTGACAAACAGAACAGGCAGAATGGACACTTCAGAAGATGTTTGACACACAGAACAAGCAGAGTGCAGACACTTCAGAAGATGTTTGACAAACAGAACAGGCAGAATACAGACACTTCAGAAGATGTTTGACAAACAGAACAAGCAGAATGCAGACACTTCAGAAGATGTTTGACAAACAGAACAAGCAGAATGCAGACACTTCAGAAGATGTTTGACAAACAGAACAAGCAGAATGCAGACACTTCAGAAGATGTTTAACAAGCAGAATGCAGACACTTCAGAAGATGTTTGACAAACAGAACAAGCAGAATGCAGACACTTCAGAAGATGTTTGACACACAGAACAAGCAGAATGCAGACACTTCAGAAGATGTTTGACACACAGAACGAGCAGAATGCAGACACTTCAGAAGATGTTTAACAAGCAGAACAAGCAGAAGGCAGACACTTCAGAAGATGTTTGACAAACAGAACAAGCAGAATGCAGACACTTCAGAAGATGTTTGACAAAAAGAACAAGCAGAATGCAGACACTTCAGAAGATGTTTGACAAACAGAACAAGCAGAATGCAGACACTTCAGAAGATGTTTGACAAACAGAACAAGCAGAATACAGACACTTCAGAAGATGTTTGACAAACAGAACAGGCAGAGTGCAGACACTTCAGAAGATGTTTGACAAACAGAACAAGCAGAACACAGACACTTCAGAAGATGTTTGACAAACAGAACAGGCAGAATGGACACTTCAGAAGATGTTTGACACACAGAACAAGCAGAGTGCAGACACTTCAGAAGATGTTTGACAAACAGAACAAGCAGAATGCAGACACTTCAGAAGATGTTTGACAAACAGAACAAGCAGAACACAGACACTTCAGAAGATGTTTGACAAACAGAACAGGCAGAATGCAGACACTTCAGACGATGTTTGACAAACAGAACAGGCAGAATGCAGACACTTCAGAAGATGTTTGACAAACAGAACAGGCAGAATGCAGACACTTCAGAAGATGTTTGACAAACAGAACAAGCAGAATGCAGACACTTCAGAAGATGTTTGACAAACAGAACGAGCAGAATGCAGACACTTCAGAAGATGTTTGACAAACAGAACGAGCAGAATGCAGACACTTCAGAAGATGTTTGACACACAGAACGAGCAGAATGTAGACACTTCAGAAGATGTTTGACAAACAGAACAAGCAGAATGCAGACACTTCAGAAGATGTTTGACACACAGAACAAGCAGAGTGCAGACACTTCAGAAGATGTTTGACACACAGAACAAGCAGAATGCAGACACTTCAGAAGATGTTTGACAAACAGAACGAGCAGAATGCAGACACTTCAGAAGATGTTTGACAAACAGAACAGGCAGAATTCAGACACTTCAGAAGATGTTTGACACACAGAACAAGCAGAATGCAGACACTTCAGAAGATGTTTGACAAACAGAACAAGCAGAATGCAGACACTTCAGAAGATGTTTGTCAAACAGAAAAAGCAGAATACAGACACTTCAGATGATGTTTGACAAACAGATCAAGCAGAATGCAGACACTTCAGAAGATGTTTGACAAACAGAAAAAGCAGAATACAGACACTTCAGATGATGTTTGACAAACAGAACAAGCAGAATGCAGACACTTCAGAAGATGTTTGACACACAGAACAAGCAGAATGCAGACACTTCAGAAGATGTTTGACACACAGAACAAGCAGAATGCAGACACTTCGGAAGATGTTTGACAAACAGAACAAGCAGAATGCAGACACTTCAGAAGATGTTTGACAAACAGAACAAGCAGAATGCAGACACTTCAGAAGATGTTTGACAAACAGAACAAGCAGAATGCAGACACTTCAGAAGATGTTTGACACACAGAACAAGCAGAATGCAGACACTTCGGAAGATGTTTGACAAACAGAACAAGCAGAATGCAGACACTTCAGAAGATGTTTGACAAACAGAACAAGCAAAATGCAGACACTTCAGAAGATGTTTGACAAACAGAACAAGCAGAATGCAGACACTTCAGAAGATGTTTGACAAACAGAACAAGCAGAATGCAGACACTTCAGAAGATGTTTGACAAACAGAACAAGCAGAATTCAGACACTTCAGAAGATGTTTGACAAACAGAAAAAGCAGAATACAGACACTTCAGAAGATGTTTGACACACAGAACGAGCAGAATGCAGACACTTCAGAAGATGTTTAACAAGCAGAACAAGCAGAATGCAGACACTTCAGAAGATGTTTGACAAACAGAACAAGCAGAATGCAGACACTTCAGAAGATGTTTGACAAACAGAACAAGCAGAATGCAGACACTTCAGAAGATGTTTGACAAACAGAACAAGCAGAATGCAGACACTTCAGAAGATGTTTGACAAACAGAACAAGCAGAATACAGACACTTCAGAAGATGTTTGACAAACAGAACAGGCAGAATTCAGACACTTCAGAAGATGTTTGACACACAGAACAAGCAGAATGCAGACACTTCAGAAGATGTTTGACAAACAGAACAAGCAAAATACAGACACTTCAGAAGATGTTTGACACACAGAACAAGCAGAATGCAGACACTTCAGAAGATGTTTGACAAACAGAACAGGCAGAATGCAGACACTTCAGAAGATGTTTGACAAACAGAACAAGCAGAACACAGACACTTCAGAAGATGTTTGACAAACAGAACAGGCAGAATGGACACTTCAGAAGATGTTTGACACACAGAACAAGCAGAGTGCAGACACTTCAGAAGATGTTTGACAAACAGAACAGGCAGAATACAGACACTTCAGAAGATGTTTGACAAACAGAACAAGCAGAATGCAGACACTTCAGAAGATGTTTGACAAACAGAACAAGCAGAATGCAGACACTTCAGAAGATGTTTGACAAACAGAACAAGCAGAATGCAGACACTTCAGAAGATGTTTAACAAGCAGAATGCAGACACTTCAGAAGATGTTTGACAAACAGAACAAGCAGAATGCAGACACTTCAGAAGATGTTTGACACACAGAACAAGCAGAATGCAGACACTTCAGAAGATGTTTGACACACAGAACGAGCAGAATGCAGACACTTCAGAAGATGTTTAACAAGCAGAACAAGCAGAAGGCAGACACTTCAGAAGATGTTTGACAAACAGAACAAGCAGAATGCAGACACTTCAGAAGATGTTTGACAAAAAGAACAAGCAGAATGCAGACACTTCAGAAGATGTTTGACAAACAGAACAAGCAGAATGCAGACACTTCAGAAGATGTTTGACAAACAGAACAAGCAGAATACAGACACTTCAGAAGATGTTTGACAAACAGAACAGGCAGAGTGCAGACACTTCAGAAGATGTTTGACAAACAGAACAAGCAGAACACAGACACTTCAGAAGATGTTTGACAAACAGAACAGGCAGAATGGACACTTCAGAAGATGTTTGACACACAGAACAAGCAGAGTGCAGACACTTCAGAAGATGTTTGACAAACAGAACAAGCAGAATGCAGACACTTCAGAAGATGTTTGACAAACAGAACAAGCAGAACACAGACACTTCAGAAGATGTTTGACAAACAGAACAGGCAGAATGCAGACACTTCAGACGATGTTTGACAAACAGAACAGGCAGAATGCAGACACTTCAGAAGATGTTTGACAAACAGAACAGGCAGAATGCAGACACTTCAGAAGATGTTTGACAAACAGAACAAGCAGAATGCAGACACTTCAGAAGATGTTTGACAAACAGAACGAGCAGAATGCAGACACTTCAGAAGATGTTTGACAAACAGAACGAGCAGAATGCAGACACTTCAGAAGATGTTTGACACACAGAACGAGCAGAATGTAGACACTTCAGAAGATGTTTGACAAACAGAACAAGCAGAGTGCAGACACTTCAGAAGATGTTTGACAAACAGAACAGGCAGAATGCAGACACTTCAGAAGATGTTTGACAAACAGAACAAGCAAAATGCAGACACTTCAGAAGATGTTTGACAAACAGAACAAGCAGAATGCAGACACTTCAGAAGATGTTTGACAAACAGAACAAGCAAAATGCAGACACTTCAGAAGATGTTTGACAAACAGAACAAGCAGAATGCAGACACTTCAGAAGATGTTTGACAAACAGAACAAGCAGAATGCAGACACTTCAGAAGATGTTTGACAAACAGAACAAGCAGAATGCAGACACTTCAGCAGATGTTTGACAAACAGAACAGGCAGAATGCAGACACTTCAGAAGATGTTTGAAACACAGAACGAGCAGAATGCAGACACTTCAGAAGATGTTTGACACACAGAACAAGCAGAGTGCAGACACTTCGGAAGATGTTTGACACACAGAACAAGCAGAATGCAGACACTTTACAAGATGTTTGACACACAGAACGAGCAGAATGCAGACACTTCAGAAGATGTTTGACACACAGAACGAGCAGAATGCAGACACTTCAGAAGATGTTTGACAAGCAGAACAGGCAGAATGCAGACACTTCAGAAGATGTTTGACACACAGAACGAGCAGAATGCAGACACTTCAGAAGATGTTTGACAAACAGAACAAGCAGAATGCAGACACTTCAGAAGATGTTTGACACACAGAACAAGCAGAATGCAGACACTTTAGAAGATGTTTGACACACAGAACAAGCAGAGTGCAGACACTTCGGAAGATGTTTGAAACACAGAACGAGCAGAATGCAGACAGTTCAGAAGATGTTTGACAAACAGAACAAGCAGAATGCAGACACTTCAGAAGATGTTTGACAAACAGAACAAGCAGAGTGCAGACACTTCAGAAGATGATTGACAAACAGAACAAGCAGAGTGCAGACACTTCAGAAGATGTTTGACAAACAGAACAAGCAGAATGCAGACACTTCAGAAGATGTTTGACAAACAGAACAGGCAGAATGCAGACACTTCAGAAGATGTTTGACAAACAGAACAAGCAGAATGCAGATACTTCAGAAGATGTTTTACAAACAGAACAAGCAGAATGCAGACACTTCAGAAGATGTTTGACAAACAGAAAAAGCAGAATGCAGACACTTCAGCAGATGTTTGACAAACAGAACAGGCAGAATGCAGACACTTCAGCAGATGTTTGACAAACAGAACAGGCAGAATGCAGACACTTCAGAAGATGTTTGACAAACAGAACAAGCAGAATGCAGACACTTCAGAAGATGTTTGACACACAGAACAAGCAGAATGCAGACACTTTAGAAGATGTTTGACACACAGAACAAGCAGAGTGCAGACACTTCGGAAGATGTTTGACACACAGAACAAGCAGAATGCAGACACTTTACAAGATGTTTGACACACAGAACGAGCAGAATGCAGACACTTCAGAAGATGTTTGACACACAGAACGAGCAGAATGCAGACACTTCAGAAGATGTTTGACAAGCAGAACAGGCAGAATGCAGACACTTCAGAAGATGTTTGACACACAGAACTAGCAGAATGCAGACACTTCAGAAGATGTTTGACAAACAGAACAAGCAGAATGCAGACACTTCAGAAGATGTTTGACACACAGAACAAGCAGAATGCAGACACTTTAGAAGATGTTTGACACACAGAACAAGCAGAGTGCAGACACTTCGGAAGATGTTTGACACACAGAACGAGCAGAATGCAGACACTTCAGAAGATGTTTGAGACACAGAACGAGCAGAATGCAGACACTTCAGAAGATGTTTGACAAACAGAACAAGCAGAGTGCAGACACTTCGGAAGATGTTTGACAAACAGAACAAGCAGAATGCAGACACTTCAGAAGATGTTTGACAAACAGAACAAGCAGAATGCAGACACTTCAGAAGATGTTTGACAAACAGAACAAGCAGAATGCAGACACTTCAGAAGATGTTTGACAAACAGAACAAGCAGAATGCAGACACTTCAGAAGATGTTTGACAAACAGAACAAGCAGAACGCAGACACTTCAGAAGATGTTTGACAAACAGAACAAGCAGAATGCAGACACTTCAGAAGATGTTTGACACACAGAACGAGCAGAATCCAGACACTTCAGAAGATGTTTAACAAGCAGAACAAGCAGAATGCAGACACTTCAGAAGATGTTTGACAAACAGAACAAGCAGAATGCAGACACTTCAGAAGATGTTTGACAAACAGAACAAGCAGAATGCAGACACTTCAGAAGATGTTTGACAAACAGAACAAGCAGAATGCAGACACTTCAGAAGCTGTTTGACAAACAGAACAAGCAGAATACAGACACTTCAGAAGATGTTTGACAAACAGAACAGGCAGAATGCAGACACTTCAGAAGATGTTTGACACACAGAACAAGCCGAATGCAGACACTTCAGAAGATGTTTGACAAACAGAACAAGCAGAATACAGACACTTCAGAAGATGTTTGACACACAGAACAAGCAGAATGCAGACACTTCAGAAGATGTTTGACAAACAGAACAGGCAGAATGGACACTTCAGAAGATGTTTGACACACAGAACAAGCAGAGTGCAGACACTTCAGAAGATGTTTGACAAACAGAACAAGCAGAATGCAGACACTTCAGAAGATGTTTGACAAACAGAACAAGCAGAACACAGACACTTCAGAAGATGTTTGACAAACAGAACAGGCAGAATGCAGACACTTCAGAAGATGTTTGACAAACAGAACAGGCAGAATGCAGACACTTCAGAAGATGTTTGACAAACAGAACAAGCAGAACACAGACACTTCAGAAGATGTTTGACAAACAAAACAGGCAGAATGGACACTTCAGAAGATGTTTGACAAACAGAACAGGCAGAATGCAGACACTTCAGAAGATGTTTGACAAACAGAACAAGCAGAATGCAGACACTTCAGAAGATGTTTGACAAACAGAACAAGCAGAATGCAGACACTTCAGAAGATGTTTGACAAACAGAACAAGCAGAATGCAGACACTTCAGAAGATGTTTAACAAGCAGAATGCAGACACTTCAGAAGATGTTTGACAAACAGAACAAGCAGAATGCAGACACTTCAGAAGATGTTTGACACACAGAACAAGCAGAATGCAGACACTTCAGAAGATGTTTGACACACAGAACGAGCAGAATGCAGACACTTCAGAAGATGTTTAACAAGCAGAACAAGCAGAATGCAGACACTTCAGAAGATGTTTGACAAACAGAACAAGCAGAATGCAGACACTTCAGAAGATGTTTGACAAACAGAACAAGCAGAATGCAGACACTTCAGAAGATGTTTGACAAACAGAACAAGCAGAATGCAGACACTTCAGAAGATGTTTGACAAACAGAGCAAGCAGAATACAGACACTTCAGAAGATGTTTGACAAACAGAACAGGCAGAATGGACACTTCAGAAGATGTTTGACACACAGAACAAGCAGAGTGCAGACACTTCAGAAGATGTTTGACAAACAGAACAAGCAGAACACAGACACTTCAGAAGATGTTTGACAAACAGAACAGGCAGAATGGACACTTCAGAAGATGTTTGACACACAGAACAAGCAGAGTGCAGACACTTCAGAAGATGTTTGACAAACAGAACAAGCAGAATGCAGACACTTCAGAAGATGTTTGACAAACAGAACAAGCAGAACGCAGACACTTCAGAAGATGTTTGACAAACAGAACAGGCAGAATGCAGACACTTCAGAAGATGTTTGACAAACAGAACAGGCAGAATGCAGACACTTCAGAAGATGTTAGACAAACAGAACAGGCAGAATGCAGACACTTCAGAAGATGTTTGACAAACAGAACAAGCAGAATGCAGACACTTCAGAAGATGTTTTACAAACAGAACAGGCAGAATGCAGACACTTCAGAAGATGTTTGACACACAGAACAAGCAGAATGCAGACACTTCAGAAGATGTTTGACAAACAGAACAAGCAGAATGCAGACACTTCAGAAGATGTTTGACAAACAGAACAAGCAGAATGCAGACACTTCAGAAGATGTTTGACAAACAGAACAAGCAGAATGCAGACACTTCAGAAGATGTTTGACAAACAGAACAGGCAGAATGCAGACACTTCAGAAGATGTTTGACAAACAGAACAGGCAGAATGTAGACACTTCAGAAGATGTTTGACACACAGAACAAGCAGAATGCAGACACTTCAGAAGATGTTTGACACACAGAACAAGCAGAATGCAGACACTTCAGAAGATGTTTGACAAACAGAACAAGAGCAGAATGCAGACACTTCAGAAGATGTTTGACACACAGAACGAGCAGAATGCAGACACTTCAGAAGATGTTTGACAAACAGAACAAGCAGAATGCAGACACTTCAGAAGATGTTTGACAAACAGAACAAGCAGAATGCAGATACTTCAGAAGTTGTTTGACACACAGAACAAGCAGAATGCAGACACTTCAGAAGATGTTTGACACACAGAACGAGCAGAATGCAGACACTTCAGAAGATGTTTGACACACAGAACAAGCAGAATGCAGACACTTCAGAATATGTTTTACAAACAGAACAGGCAGAATGCAGACACTGCAGAAGATGTTTGACAAACAGAACAGGCAGAATGCAGACACTTCAGAAGATGTTTGACAAACAGAACAAGCAGAATGCAGACACTTCAGAAGATGTTTGACAAACAGAACAAGCAGAATGCAGACACTTCAGAAGATGTTTGACAAACAGAACAAGCAGAATGCAGACACTTCAGAAGATGTTTGACAAACAGAACAATCAGAATGCAGACACTTCAGAAGATGTTTGACAAACAGAACAGGCAGAATGCAGACACTTCAGAAGATGTTTGACACACAGAACAAGCAGAATGCAGACACTTCAGAAGATGTTTGACACACAGAACGAGCAGAATGCAGACACTTCAGAAGATGTTTGACACACAGAACAAGCAGAATGCAGACACTTCAGAAGATGTTTGACAAACAGAACAAGCAGAATGCAGACACTTCAGAAGATGTTCGACAAACAGAACAGGCAGAATGCAGACACTTCAGAAGATGTTTGACAAACAGAACAGGCAGAATGCAGACACTTCAGAATATGTTTGACAAACAGAACAGGCAGAATGCAGACACTTCAGAAGATGTTTGACAAACAGAACAAGCAGAATGCAGACACTTCAGAAGATGTTTGACAAACAGAACAAGCAGAATGCAGACACTTCAGAAGATGTTTGACAAACAGAACAAGCAGAATGCAGACACTTCAGAAGATGTTTGACAAACAGAACGAGCAGAATGCAGACACTTCAGAAGATGTTTGACACACAGAACAAGCAGAATGCAGACACTTCAGAAGATGTTTGACAAACAGAACGAGCAGAATGCAGACACTTCAGAAGATGTTTGACAAACAGAACAAGCAGAATGCAGACACTTCAGAAGATGTTTGACAAACAGAACAAGCAGAATGCAGACACTTCAGAAGATGTTTGACAAACAGAACAAGCAGAATGCAGACACTTCAGAAGATGTTTGACACACAGAACAAGCAGAGTGCAGACACTTCAGAAGATGTTTGACAAACAGAACAAGCAGAATGCAGACACTTCAGAAGATGTTTGACAAACAGAACAAGCAGAATGCAGACACTTCAGAAGATGTTTGACAAACAGAACAAGCAGAATGCAGACACTTCAGAAGATGTTTGACAAACAGAACAGGCAGAATGCAGACACTTCAGAAGATGTTTGACAAACAGAACAAGCAGAATGCAGACACTTCAGAAGATGTTTGACAAACAGAACAAGCAGAATGCAGACACTTCAGAAGATGTTTGACAAACAGAACAAGCAGAATGCAGACACTTCAGAAGATGGTTGACAAACAGAACAAGCAGAATGCAGACATTTCAGAAGATGTTTGAAAAAACTGAACAAGCAGAATTCAGACACTTCAGAAGATGTTTGACAAACAGAACAGGCAGAATTCAGACACTTCAGAAGATGTTTGACAAACAGAACAAGCAGAATGCAGACACTTCAGAAGATGTTTGACACACTGAACAAGCAGAATGTAGACACTTCAGAAGATGTTTGACACACAGAACAAGCAGAGTGCAGACACTTCAGAAGATGTTTGACACACAGAACAAGCAGAATGCAGACACTTCAGAAGATGTTTGACAAACAGAACAAGAGCAGAATGCAGACACTTCAGAAGATGTTTGACACACAGAACGAGCAGAATGCAGACACTTCAGAAGATGTTTGACAAACAGAACAAGCAGAATGCAGACACTTCAGAAGATGTTTGACAAACAGAACAAGCAGAATGCAGATACTTCAGAAGATGTTTGACACACAGAACAAGCAGAATGCAGACACTTCAGAAGATGTTTGACACACAGAACAAGCAGAATGCAGACACTTCAGAAGATGTTTGACACACAGAACAAGCAGAATGCAGACACTTCAGAAGATGTTTGACAAACAGAACAAGCAGAATGCAGACACTTCAGAAGATGTTTGACACACAGAACAAGCAGAGTGCAGACACTTCAGAAGATGTTTGACAAACAGAACAAGCAGAATGCAGACACTTCAGAAGATGTTTGACACACAGAACAAGCAGAATGCAGACACTTCAGAAGATGTTTGACACACAGAACAAGCAGAATGCAGACACTTCAGAAGATGGTTGACAAACAGAACAATCAGAATGCAGACACTTCAGAAGATGTTTGACAAACAGAACAGGCAGAATGCAGACACTTCAGAAGATGTTTGACACACAGAACAAGCAGAATGCAGACACTTCAGAAGATGTTTGACAAACAGAACGAGCAGAATGCAGACACTTCAGAAGATCATCATCATAATCTTTATTTCGGTCACTTGGACCATAAAAGATGCAAACAAATACAGGTACTTATTTGTACAGCAATGAAATAGACAAAAAGATTACATAGAGATGAATTTAAAAATAAAGCTAAAAGAAACCTAAAAGATTCGATTAAAAACATTCAAGATGTACATGCAGTCATATTAAACTTGATAAAATGATTACGAATAGACCACATTAGTGTAAGAAATCTAGCGACTACAAATACAGTTAGGGCAGATAGATCTGTTTTTAAGATTCTATACGCAGAGGGATAGTTCCTGAAACCAGAATTTTTAAGAAAAGGGATGAGCCAATATTTCCGCGCTGCTTTATAAGCTGGGCAAAAAAATATAATATGTAGGTCATTCTCTTTGGGATAAGCACATGCTGGACAGATAGTTTGTGTTTTTGTCCAGCATTCAGTGTGTGTCCAGCATTCAGTGTGTGTCCTCAAAGCGAGAGTGCTGTATCTCCACTGCATACATAACTTCCTTGTTATTTGAGGGGCCATGTCGTCAAAGGTTTCAGGCCCAACTCCTCCTTAATAGATCTTAGGCCTAAATCAAATCTTAAGGGGAGAAGTGGTGTACTGAGTGGTAGTGCTGTCAGTTGTCTTATAAAACTATTCTCAGTAATCTAGAGTTTCTGATCAGCAGTGTGCCCCCAAATCTCACCCCCATACATTGCTGCCCCTCTGGCCTGCGTTCTATAAATTTGGAGTGGTGGGCCCAGTGGTTTATAAGTCGACCTGGCTAGCATCCTGCATATCCCACCCGTACTCTGCACTAACTTCAAATTTACCTTAATTCTGTGTGTGTCCCAGGTCATGGATTGGTTTAGGGTTACCCCCAGATAATCAAACGTGGTAACCCGCTCCAGTCTGACAGACCCTAGGATTGGGTTTGGGCGGGTTGAGGGATGCGGATTGAAGACCATATATTTGGTTTTGGACACATTGATTTCCAATCCGCGCCCCTTACAGAAATTCGTAAATCCGTCCAACACCCGTTGTATGCCTGTGGGTGATTTGGATAGCAGTAGGGTGTCATCGGCAAACATAATTGCCGGCACCCTACTGCCATTCAACTTGGGGGCATCAATGTTATTTATCCCTATAAGGTGATTGATTACCCCGTCCACGAAGAGACAAAACAGGGTTGGTGCGTGCACACAACCCTGTCTGACCCCAGTTTCTATGGGAAAGCTATCCGAAAGAGTGCCCCCTCTGCCGCACCTTACCTTGGCAAAATTGCCCTGATGTAGTCTCCTTAACATAGATAAAATATCTGGAGGGACACCTAGATCCTTTAAAACATTCCATAATTTGTCCCGTAAAACTAAATCGAATGCCGCTCGTAAGTCGACGAATACCGCATATAGAGTGCCTCCCTCAATTACCACCGTCTTCCAATATAAAAGGTTAAGACGGAAGATCTGGTCCAGAGTTGAGACACCTTCTCTAAAACCAGCTTGATACTTGCTCAATATATCCCGTTCCTCAATCCAATCTTGAAGGCGGTTTAATATCAGTCTTCCAAATAACTTTTGGGGAACATCTATAAGACTGATTGGTCTATAGTTGGCTGGGAGCAGAGGCGATCCCTTTTTAAATATTGGGACGATCTCCGCGCCCAGCCAAGTATTTGGCACCTCCATACCGCCGAGTATAGAATTAAATAATGTGAGTAAATAGGGGGCCCAGACATCAGGTTCTTGTTTGAATAGGTCTCCTGGCAATCCATCTAAGCCAGGTGCCTTGCGTGCTGTGAGTCTTGCTATAGCCTCGCGTACCTCAGTAAGTGTTAATGGGCCCCTATTATTGCATTCTTATCTGGACTAATGGGATTGGATCGGGCTTCATTGGGTAGTGTATATAGAGACTGGAAATGATTTTGCCAAACATTAGCGGCAATGTTGGGTTCGATTGCATTAGGCAGGTCTTCAGTTCCCGTATTCACAAGACGCCAGAAAGAACGGGAGTCTTTGCGTGCCAAGGTTGTTATAAGTTTCTCCCATTTGCCCTGTTCCCATTCCTTTTTAGCATGACTAATTAATGACCTGTAGGTCGATCTTTTTGCCCTGATTACTTCAGTCCCCTTACCCTCCTTGATCGCGATCAGAAGATCGGTTTTAGCCTTGCGGCAAGTAGGGTTGTACCAGGAGGGACTGAAAGCACATCCACTCCCCCCCTTTGATGTAGAAAATAAAATTTTGGACAATACTTGAATAAGGTCCTCATGTAGCAAACCCCTTAATTTATATATATCCAGTGTACTCTCTTTTTCTGATAATGCAAAGACCGTTGAGAGAATAGGGATAATCTGGGAATAGAGTCCGGGTAACTTCTCTGGGTCGGAAACAAGTCTTTCCCACTTCACCCGACGTCTATTGTTTGTGAGGGTTAATCCCCTCACGGGTGGTACCCTCAATGTCCTCCTTGCAACATAATCAGGCAAGTTATAATCCAATTCCAAGGCGTTGTGGTCACTATCTGATCTCGGGAATACCCGGAAGTCATTGATAAGTGGCCACAAAGCCAAAGGAACCAGGATATAATCTAGTTTAGATTCTCGACCCTCTCTATTATATGTATTTTTGGGGGGAATATCAGATTTTATCCTACCATTACAAGCACAGAGTCCATATTTTAAAGCTAAAGATGTAATTTGGACAGCGAGAGGCGTCCAGGTTTTTGGACCCGGTGCCTCCAAGGGTGGTATGGCCCAAGACTCATCCTCTTCTAAAGCTAATCAATCCAATGAGCTAAATATCGGCTCATAGTGGCAATTAAAATTGCCTCCAATTAAGAATGGAATTCCATCGGGGATTTCGCTTAGAACATCAGCAAGGTCCTCGATGGTGCGGGACTCTTTGGTAATATTTGTTGGCCTAGAATAGATGTTTACCAACATAAGGTTGATTGAGTTAGGCCATTCGAGCAGGACTACAAGAATGTCCTCCCTACTAGATGGTAATAGAGTAGCCTCACATCCCAGGTCAATGGCCACCCACGTAGCAAGTCCTCCCGAGGGGCGTCCCTTGCCCCCCCATTTCGCATTTATAGAAAACGTGACATAGCCCTTGTGTGTTAGCTCTTGGCGTGCCCAAGTTTCCTGGAAGAGGCATATGTCTTTGCCCTGGATGTATGAATTCCATTCCGGGCAATGCAATTTATTATAAAGACCCGCCACATTCCAGGAAAGTAACTTAAGTGGATGGGTAAGGTCACCTTTTTTTGATACATTTATAGGCAATCCCCTACTTAGTTGCGGCCTCCACGATGTGTTAGTTCGAGTATTACTGTTATGATGTAGCATGACCATACTTCTACTGGTTGGGGAAGGAGCAATCCCGGTAACTAACTCATCGTTAATATAATTCTCCTCATGATTAATTTCTATGCTGGGACTGGGTAAACAGGGTTTGATAATCTGAGGGCCATAGTGACCACACACCTCCTCATTTATCGCCTTGGTCAGTCAATCGACCATATCAAGACTGCTATATCGATTGGAGATTGGGAGGTAGTCATAATGTTGTCTTCTAATTGAGTAGGGGATCCTAGGTTCTCTATTTCCCCATTTACCCCTTGTTCTCTGGACTAATTCCCAACCTTCCTCAGCACACTCTTGTATTGGAGGTGGATAAAAGAAGGATAATGGTAGGGCTTGAATAGAGGTCCCCTTATCACGGTAAGGCCAATTACATATATGGGAAACAGTCCGGGGATCTCTAAAATTGACCAAAACACAATCCCCAGCAATAGATTTCCTGGTGTCGCCAAGCCATGGAGCTCTTCTTACCATTAAGACTTCACTATTTATTCCATCAGGAAGAGGTCTATTTGTGGAAAGCCAATTGATGACCTTGTTTTTAAGTGCATCCACAGGTTCCCGCGTAGATTGCTTCAATTCGGGAATACCTGCCAAGATAATTGTGTACGGACTTGCCTCTGGTGGTAGGTTCACTGTCCTAATTTTGATATCGTTGCCGTCGTTCTTGGCCTTACTTTCGATCATAGACAGATTCCCCTGTGTGTTTGTGCTAGCTAGATGATCTAAGAGTGGCTGATTGGAGTGTGATGAAGGGAATTGTGATTGTACAAGGTTTAACTCAGGAGCCCTTTCTTTAACTGGGGGTGCCATTTTAATTTTCTCACCACTAGTGGTCAGACCTGTTCCTGGCATCTCAGTATTTTACATAAGGGCGACTGACTGTTGTAGAAATCCCTTTTCAATATTAATTAGGGAAATTTCCATCTTAATTAGTCGCTCCTCCAAGGGTTTAAGCATTGTCCTCAGGAGGGTGCGAATATCAAGGAGAGTAATATCATCCTCCATAGAATCTATATTAATGCTGGGGGATTTTTGCCTAGATGGATTTGGTGATATTGTGCCTTTATATAGTGACGCTTTTTGCCTATAATTTTGTGTGACATTTTTTTTTCCCTCATTCAAGGACGAAATCCTAGTAGTTTTCGTCTTCCTTCGACGAGAATTCTGGACCTTCCTCTTGTTTTTTGGAATGGCTTCCTCCCTCACTCCCTGTCTTTGCAGCGTGAGCTGGTTTGCCTCCATGGTAGATCCTTTTGTGGCTGGCATATTACAGTTAAGAGCGGTGTGAGATGGAGGGGGCTCTGGATGGGGTAAAGATAATATGCTTGAGTCTAACAGTGCCGAAATATCACAGTCAGTATCGAGCGCGGTAGGCCCATTTGAGCCTAAAGTAGGGTGCATGTCATCAGTTCCCTTTCCCCCAACTGACATTGATGTACATTCCAATCGTTACACAGGGGAAATTGCATGTGCAAGGGGGCCCATAGATGATCTCCGTACCCAATCAATTTCCTGTGAAATACGACGTTCTAATGTGGTTATATCCTCAATCAACAGGGAACCAGCCTTTGCAAAGTAAATATCCAAAGTACCTTTGGGCTTCCCCGCAGCCTGCGAGGTCTTGCTTCTTGTCTCTCTCGCAGTCATGGTTCAGATGGGCAGGCGGGGGATTGAGGGCCAAAAGGGGGGGGGCGGCCCGGGCCCTGCCTCGCCCGTCCTCGAACGGCCTCAAACCGCCCACTCTTAGCACGGTCTTCGCTCCGTGCTTCGTTCCGTGCGCGTTCCGCTAGCGCGAATGAAGTGGGCAGTATTTGTAAGGAGAGAGAGACAGGGGAGTGGCTGTGAAGAGGACCCAGCTGCGCCGATGGTGCTCCGGGCGCTGGGGAAGCTGGTCCTCGCAGTCCCACCCTCCGGTGATTAACAGTCTCTATCCGGCGTGCAAGTGCGGGGCAAAATCAGGACACCAACAGTTCGTAGACAGAGCTGGTATTTAAATCCGAGCGGCTCCCGCGAAGCGGGGGCCGAGAGTCGTTGCTTGCTGATCAGGGGAGTGGCTGGGAAGAGGACCCAGCTGCGCCGATGGTGCTCCGGGCGCTGGGGAAGCTGGTCCTCGCAGTCCCACCCTCCGGTGATTAACAGTCTCTATCCGGCGTGCAAGTGCGGGGCAAAATCAGGACACTTCAGAAGATGTTTGACACACAGGAAAACCAAGGGAACGCCATTTCCACAGGACAGATGTAAAGTTTCAGTCTGAAAAAAACGCGATTGCTGTAAAATGAAAAGGAGATCTGGACGTACAAAGGTAAAGAAGGGACAATTAAGACACGTCTAGATAGAGTAGCACATGAGATCAACAACAGAGTAAAGCACATACATTGGGAATTTCATGGAAAAAAGAGAAAACACGGAAGATGCATGATGGACAGCAGGAATTGCCGTTGACACATGGGACATGCATGTAAAGCACAAAGTCCTGTTGTAACAGGAAGTTCCCTTGCATGATTTGCACGCATGCATACCTGCCCTGCTGACCTGTTTTCTGCCTCAGTGCTCACATCATTTAAGTGCATACACTGAGGACCCCTTCTCGTTAGAGGCATTGCAACCCATAGTCGGTTTGGAGGAGCGCACCAAGCATGCCCTCCTTAGTGGGCACCCGGATTGCCCTCCTTAGTAAATGTTATCATTTCAGACTGGCAGTGGTGGCAGTGTGTAACGTGAGTCCCTTGCTCACTTTGCCACTGGATTCAAGCAAGCCTGGCTGAAGACGGCTGAAATGCCAGAAACCCGTCCTAGGAAGCTTGTTTCCGGTCCAGGAAAGACATGGCTTGGCAGTTCGGGCTGGACTGTTCCCATGAGGCACGGGGTCAGACTGATTTGCATATGGCCATGTCTGAACTGGGGTGGCAGAGTGGGCTAAAGAACGGTGATGGATTAAACCTAGATCAGTTGACTGGGGGTGAGTGCTTGCAATGTTCAACACTCCGTCCATCATTTCCTTTGGTTTTTGCTTTGTTCGCCATAAGTTGGCAGGGTATGCTCGGACGTGAGTCCCTTGCTCACTTTGCCACTGGATTCAAGCAAGCCTGGCTGAAGACGGCTGAAATGCCAGAAACCGGTCCTAGGAAGCTTGTTTCCGGTCCAGGAAAGACATGGCTTGGCAGTTCGGGCTGGACTGTTCCCATGAGGCACGGGGTCAGACTGATTTGCATATGGCCATGTCTGAACTGGGGTGGCAGAGTGGGCTAAAGAACGGTGATGGATCAAACCCAGATCTGTTGACTGGGTGTGAGTGTTTGATTGGTTCTGATGCTCCGTCCATCACCACCCCCTTTTGTACCGCTTTGTTTATTTATATAAACAACCTTTGCTCCCATTTGACATATTGTCCTGTTGACACTCCAGGAATTGCCACAGACCAGGTTCCTGCACTTACATTCGTGGATGACGCGATCCTGTTAGACTGTACTCTTAAAGCTCTGCGGGAACTTGAGAACCATTTTGTGCTCTTCGTGAACAATTTAAATATGACAACTAATTACAGTAAATCCCAAATTATAACAATGGGTCCTGGGAAAAGTACTTTAAATAAACTCACTTGCAATGGGCAGTCTTTTTGGTTGTAAAGGAGTTTAGCTACCTGGGACTTATTTGTAACTCGGCTGGCACCTGGCACCCGCATGAGACTTCTTTTCAGTCCATCACATAAAGGTAGCATTTCTTCTTTGCTAAAAGTATACAATGCCCAATGTATCCCTGGTACAGTATACGGGGCAGGGGTCTGGGGTTACCATAAATCCTGTCCACTTTCGACCGAGATAAGTCGCATTTGTCGCAGGGTGGTACAGCTCTCCCTGACAGCTTCCACCTATGTTATCAACACTGAGCTCGACCGACAGTAGATCAATACAATCCACCTGGCTCCTTTGTTGCTCTGGATTGGCATCTGGGAATCCCCAAGCCAATCTAAGCAGGGATATCATTTTGTATTGTCTCGCGTTCGACAAGGGTTCAATCAATCAATCATTTGTAAAGCACACTACATACCCGCGAGGGTCTCAAGGCGCTGGGGGGGCTGCTACTGATCGATCAGCCAGGTCTTGAGTGTTCTCCTGAAGGTCAGCAGGTATTGGGTCTGTTGTAGGCTCAGTGGGAGGGTGTTTCATGTTTTGGCGGCGAGGTGGGAGATGGATCTCCCGCCTGTGGTAGTTCTTCGGATGCACTGGACGGTTGCTAGTGAGAGGTCGGCGGAGCGTAGCTGGCGGTTGGGGATGTAGAAGGAGAGATGTCTGTTGAGGTAGGCAGGGCCGGTCTTGTGGAGTGCCTTGTGTGCATTTTGCAATGTATGCGTCAGCTCCCCCCATGACCTCTCTAGCAGCAAGCTCAGACATTCGAATACCCCCCTCGACATCAGTAAGTAAGACCAGACCAGTACAGAGAATGGTGCTTACAGAGCGTCTCACAGGCACGTTCAATAAAGGAGACGAAGAGCCACCCTTGACAACGCTAACTAAGACACCCATGGGTTTGGAAAGAGGGGTGGTTACACCCATTTCCTTTGTCCAGTTTTGGGCCAGAGCAGGGTCAGGTAGCCCCTGCAACCTGTTTGAACTGGACTATGCACAGGGACACCAAATGTGCCCCCAGTGCAGGACTTCAAAGCACCAGATAGTGCTCCCGCCCAGCCCCAATACACATCTGCCTGTCTGGGGAGGTGGTTACACCCCCCTTTGACAGGAAACCTATTGTCCATGCTTCCCCTGCCGGAGTTTCGGTCAGCAGCAGGAGGCCAGACCCGTGTCTGTGGCAGAGGCGTCCATTTTGTGAAGCCAGGGCTCAGGAAAGTTCTACCGCGTTTGACTAGTGTGAACATGTCTCTCCCTCTAGAAGGGTGGAATACTACCCCGGCCGCCAGAACAGGTGGGAGGGGGGGGGTAGTATTCCAAGATGTTTGACACCAAACACGACATGTTTTGATGCAGCCATTCCAAAGTTAGCATTTACCGCGAGGTTATAATGCGCTTAAGAGTATATGGTATGGCTGTATCACTAGCGGAACTTCGATGGGTTTTTCTGGCGCCCCATCTTATGCCAATACATTTATGTCAAAGTTTGAACACAACCACATTTTTTCTGATCATCTTTGGAGTTCCAATCTGGTATTTTATGTCAGATTTATGGATGATAGCTTTCTGATTTGGAAAATCTCTTAGGAGTTACTGGAAATACAAATTAATGAGTTGAATACGAAAAACGCTTGCATCAAGTTCACATACAATATCAATGGAGACAATTTATCATTTCTGGATGTACTAATCACTAAAAACATTAATTTCCGAGCAACCTCAGTGAATTCCAACCCCACAGACAGGAACAACCTACTGTTGTTCTCGAGTTTTCATTCCCCATCATTGATTCGCAACCTTCCTTATTCGCAGTTGCTTAGGATAAAAAGAATAGTGTCAGACATCAACCAGCTAGAAACAGCCTTGAATGAGCAATGTGACAAATTTAAAAAGAGAGGATATCCTGACAGCGTGCTAGAACACGCTATCACGAAAACGCGAGCTAAGGAACGCACTAAGGTGTTATTTACAAAACCTAAAATAAGCCAAAACCGGCATGTTTTTGTTTCCACATTCTCCACCAATTCAGCTAAAATCAGTAAAATTATAAATCAAGATGGGAATTATTGAAACATGAACCTGACTTTAATGGTTTGTTTGCTCATGAACCCTTATTCGCGTATACACGCAGCAAAGATAATAATGATATGTTGTCACAGACCATTCCAGCAAACAAAGAACAATTTAAGGGCATGCGCAAGTGTCACAATTGCGTCAATTGCCTAATGTTATAACAGGTAATATCATCAATCATCCGCATTCAGGGAAATCAATATCATTAAGATATAATGGTGACTGTAAAATCAATAATGTCATCTACACCATTAAATGCCCGTGTGGCTTATTGTACATTGGCAAAACGTCTCGGAAAATTGAGAATTACAGAACATAAGAGCTCTATTCGCACCAAAAGCCTGAAGTCACATTTAGTAGCACATGGGTTAGAACATCAACACACTATCGCCCAGTTGAGATTCACCATTCTCGAAATGATTTCGATTAATTCTGAAATCAATACTGACAGGTTCTTAGCTCAAAGAGAAGTGTGGTGGACCAAGTATCTACAGACGTTACTGCCAGGCGGACTCAATGACAAACTTGAAATGCAATGTTTTTTGTAATTGTCTCAGATTGTAAGTAGGCTTTGTCCCTAGCAATCATCTCAGTTCTCTTTATTCCTTATCTTTTTCACACCACGTCTTATCATTTCCTTAATGCTATAGCATGTCTTCACATTTTACCAACACTAGCAGCGATTGTTTATCTCCTCGTGTACTCACCCTGTCCATTTTGTAGTTATCCCCATATATTTTTCAGTTCGTTCTATCATGCACTTAATAATCTTACTATCACCCCTTCGCTGTTGTCACAGTTGTTTATTTTGCAACAAACACTAATTGCAATTTTTTTCCTCTTTCCACTATTTTGTCCATTTTTATTTTCCTCCTTTCTCTTCTTTGCATACTTGCTCATGGGTGACTTTCATTAACGCACGTTTTTTCACATTCAGATTCACAGTTCATTTTACATTTTTCCATCCCCATTTCAAGATGGCGCTTATTTTTGATATTGTTCAGTCCCTCTTTTATGTTTTACTAGTCTCACGTCACACGCCGAAGCACCGTGACTGTGTCTCTATTTACCGGCAATCATTGCCGACGCTCTTCTCATTCCTTCAGCAATGCACTGATCTGCGCTCAGGCACAGTGAACGGACTATCCTTATTAGACCCCCGGTAAGCTTTATTGCGCTGTTTTAGGTCACATCAGAGTTTTGGTGAACGGTGATTTTTACCGCACACCATTTCCCCTTTTTCTTTTCTTTTTTTCACAGAACGTCAGTTTCACACAAGCACCTGGCCATTTCCTCAATTTTTTGTCCATGCTTATTGTAAGTCTCAATCGCATTGGAGAATTAACGAGCGTGCTCACACGCTTCAGGTACCTTGCATTAGTAATACGATTTACACAGCAGTTCTTGGTCGCTTTTGGGCACTACTGATATTCCCTTTCTTCTCCAGCAGCGTCTTTCTCAATTGTTTCACGCCTCGTTGCTCCCGAGTTTTTTTACCGCAGTTTTCTCACCAGCAGTACGTTTTTTTCCACACTAGTCACAGCTTTCTTCGTACGTTTTTTCACTTCTTGCACCCAGTTCATCCAACTTCTTTATTTTTGATGATAGAGACCCAGCCAACGTACATGTTTCCTCTCACATAGACAGTCTAGAGCCAACAGGAACTATTTGAACTCTTTTCCATCAGCAAGTACCCTTAAAGCAGTCATCGCAGATTTTTAACACTAGAGCGTTCTATACTAGCCACGATATTTGGCATGCAGTCACTTGGTTTTATTTGTCAAGCATGCTTTTCATTCCCACGTCCCGTCCATTTCAATTTGTGCACCAGTTTCGCTTTGCTTTCTCCAAGTTTTTCATTTTGTGATGATCATTGCTATGGGCTGAAAGCGTACAGGAACTATTTCACTCTGGCCGCGGCCACAGACCCTGCACCTTTAGCATTGTTACTGTTCGTCCACAATTCAATTTAGTTTATCATTGATGACATCTTTCAAAATGTTTTTTCATTTGTCTTTTCAGAGGCCCCTGAAGAAGGGATTCATTTCAATCCCGAAATGCATTGGGCAGAACTTTGATACCTTGCGTATTATGTTTTCTGTTAGCTTAATTGTATTGTTTTGATTTATTGATGTATTTCAACATCCAAATGTCATTGATTCTTTTATTGTAACATGCACGCAAAACTTCAACAGTGCTTTTAATTTATGATTAATAACAATCTGCTGGATATGAGATCAATCATTTACAGATAAATATTGTCAATTGAAACTGTTTCAGTTTTTCTTCAGTTTTGCAGATAGTTGAAACATTAATACGTTATACTTTCCTGAGCATCCAGTACACTTGTGACAGTCCACCAGACGTTTGTGTATCACAGAACAGCCATAAGGAATTATTTCCGAAAGCTGCAGAGGGACTCAGCTCATGCTTGGGCACCCTCTCACACAACACCAAGCACTCTGCCTTCAGGGTTGTCAAGGCCTGCCATAGGAGTGACTTATAGGTTTATATGTGTCTGTATATATGTGGATCTGCAATCAAAGAGTTGAAAAATTGTCGGGTAGTGGGTCAGGACAAAATCTCTGTTGGCATATTAGAATCTTTCCCCAATTCTCAGGCAATATATTTAAAACAAACCTTTGATCTCTGTAGGAGAGTAGGATCTGCACATTATGTTGCCCCCACTTTTTTTCTGATGTTTACACTGGTTTCTGGCTATAGTCTGGATGGGACCCTGCTAATCAGGGCCCCAGTCTCTCTGTTCTCTCTAAACAACTTGGAGTGCATATTAGATGCACTAGTGATTGGATACTGTGGTACCTTATGAGCCCCTAGTATATGGTACCCTAGGTACCAAGGGTATAGGTACTTCACAGACCTACCAGGGGCTGAAGCATGTATTATGCCACCCCTGGGACGCAGACTAAATCTGACACCACAGGCCTGCTACTGCAGCCTGGGTGAGGTAGTGCTAGCACTCCTCACTGAGATATAGATCACTATATCTCTACCTACACACACATATAAACCCCTAAGGCAGGCCCTATCTGTACTGAGGGCAGGGTGCTTGGTTTCCATGTGAGCGGGTGCCTCTGCCTGAGCAGGGCCCCTCTGCAGCTCTCAGAGTCCATTCTCTGTGGCTGTTTGTGGATGCGGTTAAACCATATACTCTTAAGTGTATTATAACCTCGCGGTAAATGCTATCTCTGGGATGGCTGCATCAAAACATGTCGTGTTTGGTGTCAAACGCTTTGGAATCATACCCCCACACCAGTAACTGGTGTGGGAGTATGATCCCACCCTTCTAGAGGGATAGACATGTACCCACTGTGGAAACACGGTAGAATCCTGAAGAGCCCTGGCATCACAAAATGGATGCCACCGGTCACAGACACTGGGCTGCCTCCTGCTGCTGACCGAAACTCCCAGTGGAGGAGACCCAACAATAGGCATCCTGTCACAGGGAGGTGTGGTCACCTCCCAGACAGGGTTTAGTGTATTGGGGCTGGGTGGGTGCACTTCTAGAGTGCTTTGAAGTCCTGCACTGGGGGAGTAGTAGGCTAGGCTAGTAAGAATCCTGGACCTTCGACGTTCCACTACCTCAGGAAGGCTGAAGAATCTCCCTTGGAGTCAAGGAGTGACTCCACTGCTTGGCAGGCACGAAAACTTTGAATCAACGTTCACAAACTTTCCCGCTCCCGCCGGAGTCCGAAGTCCCTGCAGCTCTGGAAGTGGATTTCCTGACTTCTCCAAGGTCAACGTGAGTCCTCAGTGACGCTGAGGCAAGTGGACCCCACGAGTGACGAGGAACCACAATACCTGGGTACCGGGCACTATTTTCAAGTGCAACCCCTTCACGACATTCTACGAACTTGTGCATTGGACCACATGTGGTCCAAGCCTCCAGCAGGATTTTATCTGAAGATTAGAGGCCTACCTCATCCCGATTGACCCTGGACTCCTGGTGAGTGAATCCTCCCAAGGCATCTTTGCAATCTCTTGCCGGCTGGCTTGTGGGTCCCAAGAAGACCTTTCTATAAAACCAAAGGGCTCCCCTGGTTGCTCCAGGCCTGCCCTGACTTACCGTTGCTGGGTGAGTCCCTCAGACCTTGCTGATCTGCACCCCTGACTTTTTACACTTTCCACAAGACTTGCTGTTACCTAGGCTTGTTGGCTCCAATCTGGTCACCAAAACTGCAGTAAGATGCAGACTTTGTGGGACACACCAAATCCAGCTCCTGGTTGTTGTCGATGCCTCCTGGACCTCGTGGCTGAAGAGTCAAGACACCCGTGATCACCTGAAATCACCCAACGACTGTGGGCATCCAGCTTCCTCGCCCCGAGTCACTGCCAAGTGACTTTGAACACTGTCCCCTCTGCTTTCAGGTCTTCTTTCTCCTGAATCCAGGCTTGGATAACACGGGACACTTCTCCTGTCTTCACAAGCAGCAAGTCTTCTTTGGCTCCCATTGAAAACGACGCCGCGACCCGACAACAAAAGACACCAATGCACCCGGCTTCCCTGGGTGAGGTAACTCCAGCACTACAGTGCTCCTGTGGGTGTTGGCTCTAGAACTACTTACCCTGTAAGTGACTTGCTTGTAGACTCTCCCGAAGTATCCTAATACTCTAAATTTCCAATCGCGACTTGTTCCATTGAAGTCAATTGGGATCCACGGCTGTGTTCTAACACTGCATGCGTCTCCCGTGGGTCCTTTACTTACCTGCCTTGGGTGGATTAGTGAGGCCCCAGTGCTTCTGACGGTCCTAGGCCTTGTCCCTTCTCAAGTAGTTATCTCTAAGTCTCTTTTTTAGTATATGGTCTGGTACACCCCTAGGACCCCAGCCATATTTGTGCTTAACTTGTTGTGAAATGTTGATTTGTGCATACGTTTCTGACTTCTAATCTCATAAAGAGATCAGTAGAGTGTGTCTAGTAATAAATACATATATATTTTATATATATACCTGTGTGGTGTCCTTTTATTTAGTAATTCAAGAGATTATAAGGTAAAACAAGCTGCTTTACATTCCTCTAAAGACTTTGCCTGAAGGCTGCTCTCCACAGCTACCACTAGGAGAGCTTTCTTAAAAAGGTTGTCTTAAACCTATCTACCATAAGAGTCGAATTGTACTGGTGCAAGGTGGCCACTTTAACTAGTGACCATTATATACCAGGCAAACTTCTCAGAATCTCTGATTAAACTCTGGATCTAATCTAAACTCATGGGTTCTAGGTTCCAGGCTGACTGGGGTATATGCCCCAGTCAAGCACTAACTACACTCTTATGAGAAGGCACAAGCAATATCGTAACTTATCCTGTGCTCACCCTCTGGTATCTTGGCACAGGGCAGTCAGGCTTAATTTGTAAATAAAGTATAAAAAATGTATGCAACACATCAAACAGTTAAACAAAGGAAACACCACACAAAAAGACTACACACCAGATTAGAAAATTAGAACTTAATTTAAAAATATAACAAGACAAAAAAAAAATCCAATAGGTTGAACTTGAGATATTGATTGTAAATTTTATGTTGAAAATAGCACAAAAAAGTAAAAAGCTCTACTAAAGGGTATCTGATCGGACAGAAAGTCAAAAGTTCAGGCCGACTGTGATGGGGTGCAGGCCAGCTACAGGGACCCTGTTAGGCCCGCTGAACAAAAGTACCTTAATACGAGTTGTGGAGAGATGCGTGAATCCAGACTGAAGCTGCATCACATCACTGAGGTGAATCAGCGGTTCTGAGATACGATCATGCTGCCATATGAGGTCCTGATGCATCGACGTTGAGGATCCTGTCGAAGTGGGCTTTGATGTGAAGGCTGGTGTTGAGGATTAGAGGAGCAGCTGAGATGATGTCTTGGTTCCGATGAGCGGTGAAGTTGAGATGTGGGGGTTAGGTGTTGTTGCTGATGTGGCCATCAACAAGGAATGTGAGGAGCTTGTGATGGGAAAAGTATAGTGTACAGTGTGTCCTGAGAGTGACACATCACTTCCATAAGCGGGATGCAGCAGAGATGCAAGTCTTTTGTGGCAGGTCCTATCCACACAACAGCAGTGGAGATGTGTCAGTCCTGTTTGGGGATACATCGCTCAGCAGAGGATGCGTCGGTTTCTGTGGCAAAATGCCTTAAGCCCACCTCTAAGGGTTCCGGACTGGGGTGGCACCACTTGACAGGGCAGACTCATGGATTGAAGTTTTTTTATGTCTCTGAGACTTCAGTTCAGGAGGCCAGCCAGCTAGTCCTTTGAGTCACTCTGGGTTCAAGTGATGCAGGTCCAGTTCTCTCCACCAGGCAAGAGGGCAACAGGCAGCAGGGCAGCACAGAAGGGCAGGAGTTCATCAAAACAAAAGTCCAACAGAATTGTTGTCCCTTCAGCAGCACAGCAGTCCTTTTTCCTAGAAAAGTCTTTACAGGCCCAAAACTGTACTGAAAAGGTGGTATCAGTGGTCCAGTTCTTATACCCAGTTTAGCCTTTGAAGTGGTGGAGACTTCAAAGAGTTGCCTTTGAAGTACACAGCAGTCCTGCCCTTCCTGCCCAGGCTCTAAACTCACAGGACACGGCCATTCAATTTGAAGTGAGGGTGCGTCCAGCTCCTCCCTCGCATCCCCCAAGGGTGGACCACCAAGTCACACCTAAGCCCTCATTCTGCGTGGCTGTCTAGGGGAATACAGAAAGCTTAGCTGTCACCCACCCCAGACTTGTGACCAGACACAAGCAGCAGGCATCAAAAGGGTAATGTAAGAACATGTCAACTGTATAAAAGTGACATTTTCAGAATTGCAATTTAAAATCCGACTTTACCATAAGTTAGGACACCAGGCTTGGAGGGTTTCTATCTGTTCCCAATTAGGAATTACACCTATAAAATGTAATTAGGTAATCCCAATGCTATCGCATGGGAGAGGTAGACCTTACTGTAGTGAAAAAACACTTAGCGATTTTTTTCACTACCAGGACATGTAAAACTTAAAAGGGAAAATAACCTTTGTCACACAGTTGGAACCATGCAGTGCCTTTACAACATGATCTCAACAACGAATGCATCGTTACTACACAAGTCTTTACAACGGCTTGCTTTAGGGAACTTGTTGTTGGACTGGTGTTACAATTTAAGTCCAACACTTTCCCTTCTGTTGTGCAGATTGGAGTCAGAATAATAAATTATAGTATTCCAAAGTCCAGTACATCCCTAAGACAAGTCATTGTAGCGCCCTGCATGGTAAAGGAATGCGTGGCAATGACTCATTCATTGTATTGACTGCATTGTAAAGGCATGCTTGGTAAAGGCATGAGTGGCTCCATCGTACAACTACTTAAAAGTACATGTCCTGCCTTTTAAATACATTAAGTCCTGCTCACTAGGTGATCCAGGCCCTACCAAAGGGGTGCCTTGAACTCATTAAAAGGGAGTGTTTAGGCCTGGCAAGAGATTTATCTTTCCAGGCCGACTTGGCAGTTTAAGCTGCAAACACGGGCGCTGCCATTGCAGGCCTGAGGCATTCTTAGGGGGCTACTTAAGTGGGGGGCACAATGAGTGCTTCAGGCCCACTAGCAGAATTGAATTTACAGGCCCTGGGCACACGGAGCATAATTTACTAGGACTTCTAAGTACATTAAATATGTCAATTGGGGATGAACCAATATTACTATGTTTAGAGGAGAGAGCTCAAGCACTTTAGCAATAGTTAGAGGTGGTAAAGTGCACAGAGTCCTAATACCAGCAAAAACCAGGTCAGGAGAAGGAGGGAGGCAAACAGCTGTCAGGTCTAACGGAAGAGAAGCATTATTATTCCTTTATATAACAAGGGTGATAGGAATGATCCCAAAAGGTATGGACCGATCACCCTTCTGGACATAATAGATAAATCCTTGCCAAATGTCGCCTACAAAGACTCAGAATAGACACATTTAAAACATCTCCTCCTGATGGAGCGATGTGAATTTAGGGAGGGCTGTTCCACAATCGGACCCTCCATCTTTTAGCGATTTTGCAAAACACAAATTGAGTACCAAATTGTTAAAGGGCCGCAATGCTAAACATTTTCATCTAATAGGCTGCAATAAACATAAAGGGACTCATCTTGAATTTTTCTTGATTTCTTTGTTTCTTGGCTCTGCATGGCACAATTAGAAAGTGCTTGTGCATGCTGTCACTTTAGTCATGGTGCACTTTTAAGAAAAAAAAGTAAAGAAACTGAAAATGGTCACTACGGGAGACAGTTTACTTTTTTTGCAGTGCAGAGCATTCTCCATCACCCTGCTCTGCAAATCGATTAAGCCGGTCCTCTAACAGAGAAGTCCAGGAAGGCCACAAAATAATCACCAAGAGAAGTGTTTATGACCCCCTCCTCACCATCCATCCAGGGACAGAAAGCAAGAAACAGGGCTGTGGTTTTGTCACACCTTCTTTGACTGTGGCAGGGGTCCATTCATTTCTCCTACAGCAATGCATCCACCTCACACTGTCTTTGGTGCCTGGCAGCCTGCCTCTCATGAGTTCAAATGGGCTACGTCCAGTAGAATTGCAAGGTACACACAGTGCACCACACTTCCTAAAACCATGAGAGATGGCTTCATTCGCCACCTGAACAGTATTCTTTACCACTCTGTTAAAGCGTACCACTGCCTCGTTTCATGCTGGATGATAAAAAGAGGTAGTTTTATGTACTATGCAGTTCCCAAATGTCCCTCATGACTGACATAATTTGCATATTTTATTTTTGAAGGAATCAGGAGGAATCACTCTTCCAGCATGTAGGACTTTTCCTTCCTCAAGTGACAATTGATGTTTCAATTCCCCAAAAAGTCTGTATTCACTACTCAACTCACATTTGGATGGGCAACCGTCCCCAGTCCATTTACAAATCTTTTGCAGCCCTTCATCCTTTACAGTGGCTTCCACCCACTCATTTTCTATAATGCCTTCATTGACTTTAGCTACACAAAAATTCTCAAACTCCTCTAAGGGTTGGTTAGTCTCTTGCAAAGGTACCCTGCTCAAATAATCTGCTGTTTTGTTCTTTTCTCCAGGTACATAACAAACATCATAATTATAGTCCAAAAGTGTGATGGACATGCAAGCCAATCTAGGAGAAACAGTGATCAAACCCTTTGTGCTAAGAACTTTAGTTAGGGACTTGTAATCGCTCCTAAGGGTGAAATGCAAACCCAGATGTATGACCTGAAATGTTTCAAACCTCACACACATGCAAGTGCCTCCTTTTCAATAACCAAATACTTCATTTTTGTAGGGCTAATGGAACGGAAAGCAAAAGCGATAACACATTTGTTTCCACTTGTATCAATATGTGTGAGAACAGCGTCTAACCCTTTACAGTCCGCGTCCGTTGTGACAATACTCCTCAGAACAGGATTAAAACCCTGTAACGCTGGGGCAGCATTAATGTCATTTTTCACAATCTGAAATGCCTGTTGACATTCTTCAGACCTATGGAAAGCGCATTTATCTTTCAAAAGAGGTCTGATCAGAAAAGTTTTACTAGAAAAAGTCAGGACAAATTTAGAATACAATTCTGCAATGCCTTAAAAAGTTCTGATTTCATCCTTACTGGTAGGTGCGGGAGCTTCTTTAATTGCCTCAACTAAAGATGCCTTCGGTTGCACCCCTCTGTCAAATATTTCATGGCCTAATTAAGTGATAATTGCACTTGGAATATTGCGCCGTAAATCTCTTTTCACTAAGGATTTCTAAAACCTCCCTGAGTTTCATGTTGTATTCCTCGGTTTTCCCATGACTAAGATGTCATCCTGGAAGAAAACTACTTTCTTAACATGTTTAAACAATTTGAACTTTAACTGGTGGAACATGGCAGCCATGGTCGCCAGACCAAAGGGTACACAACAAATTGAAAACACCCAAATGGTGTAATGAATGCAGTTAACCTGCAACTATCATGGTGAAAAGGACCTGATGATACGCATTTCGCTCTCTTGCTGACATCACACTTATCTTAGGGAGCAGAAATTGGTCAACCAGAATGTTCTTATCTATCATCTCTAAGGTCTACACACAGTCTAATTTTTCCATTGGCCTGTCGTACTATCACTAATGGTGCGATCCAATCAGACGACTCTAAGCTTTCTATAATGCCTTCAACCTGAAGTTTATCCAGCTCTTTGAGACTTTATCTCTGATCCCTTAGGGAATATTCCTGACTTTGTGTATACATGGTGTGGCACCTTCCTTCAAAATAATTTTATGCTGGAAACCTTTAAGTGCATCCACTTGATCCGAAAACACATTGGGAAAATATTTATAAACATTGGTGTCATGACTCGAATCGAAACAAACTCCAAGAAGTGGTTCTATACCACTGGTATCCAAAATAATACAAAGTTTTCCTTGGTCCCACCATCCTGAATCAGAAGGACCAGCTTTGGAAACGTATAACTTGCATAATGCCATATTGTTCTTAATTTGGAAATTCAATTTCTTGAAACCCTTACAAAGGAATTGGTTCCCTGGTGAAACCTTTTCGAGAAATATCGAGATGTGGAAAAATCATCACCTAAAACCATTAGCAGCATGCATAACAATTTGATCTCTAATAAGTTTGTCATGCAAGGTGCCAAAACGGCACGTCAAAGCAACAATCTTTAAATCGGACACATACTCCTCCACTGTCTCATCCTTGGACTGCTTCCTGTGCAAGAATTTATAATGGTCAATACCTACACACAATAGGGGCATAACATGCACCCAAATCGACCAAGGCTTATAAGAAGACATTTCAACCAAAAAGTGTTTTTAGTAATGCGGTTGTACACCTTTAACACCACAGGACCTAAAGAATGAAGCAATATTTTCTTTTGTTTAAAAGGTGTAAAATCATCGTCTTCATACAAGGTGGAAATGTAATTAAGAAATTACTCTTTCCACTCTTGCCACTTCACTGCATTGTCTGCAGAAGAGGGTAAAAAGGGTTGAGGAGGAGTAAGATTTAACAAACCATTAGTAGCCATAGTCACTAAAGTGTGACAACAAGACACTCGCCAATTTGATGTAGCATAGAGAGAAAAAATGTTATGTATTCAAGAAATATGATTAAAAGTTTAACTTACTGGTGCTCTTAAAATCCTTGAATGCACAATTAAAAAATGAGTGTAAACACAGGTAAATGAATGAAGACTCCCACACACATGCAAGTGCATGATTTGATGTCAAGTTTGGCATATGCTATACACTTTGATTGTGCCAGATACAATCTATATAGCCCGTTCCTTTCCCTGTAGTGCAGTGCATCACTTTCTCTATCATCTGTGCAACCAAAACTCCCGCAGGGGGTATCCGCTTTCTGGCCTGCTAGCATGGCCGGGAGGTGGTGCTGCAAAAAAAGACTAGTGCGTCACCTCCTCCTCGCTGAAGATCAACCGGGGCTGCACACCTGGGAGGAGGCCTACCATGCTCTGCATTGGCACTGGGTGGGGTAAAGACTAGAAAAGAAAGGAAAGAAGAAATAAGGAAGAGGAAAAATAAAAACAAATACAAAAAGTCAATTTCTTTACAAAAAACATTAATGACAAAGACAGAAAAGCATACAATAAATAGAAATAAGAAGTTGATAAATTAAGAAGGGGGAGGATTACAAAGACAACAGAGAGATTGAAAATAAGGCCCAGCACCATTAACAAAGCAGAAAAACAAGATGGCCGACCCCTTGTGATCCTCATGGTGTCATTTATGCACAATTTGGAAAACAAAAATGTAATCCTCGTTGTGTTTTGCAAAAAAAACGGGCGCGCCGGGAAGCTCTGTCCACCCATGGAGCTCCAAGTAGCACGATGGAGATTTTTAGTCACTCTGTGGAATTCCACGTAGCACAACTCAGCGAACTCCGCCCAGGCCTGGTCCCTTTCATCATCATCAGAAGTGGTGCTTGGAGAAGAGGGTGGAATTGTACCCTTTTTTTACTTGCTGAAGATCTGGGAGCCAGTGATTCTGAAAGAGGAGGATCTGCCTCGCAAGCAAGCTCAACCTCCTGTTCTGCTCCAACATCAGGAAAATGTACTATTGCTGGCTGCGGCTGCTGTCCACTTTGTTCTGTTTCCTTAAACAATTGGGTATTACTTTGTGAAAGGGACAAATCAATTCTAGTGTCACAGCCTGACTGGGTGGCCATGATTGCAGGGGCCGCCTCAGTGATAGTCATGGTCTTGGGCTTAGGTTGGGGTGCTGCTGTTGATGCAGGAGTGCTGCTCTCAGTTTGCTCCCCTCAGGCTGGTATGATAGGCACACAACTTGGTTAAAAAAAGGTTTTGGGCAGCACACCACTGGTGGGAAGCTGCTCCTTCTCATTGCCCACTTACTTGGAAGCATCTTTCTTTGGGGCCAATTCTCAGTTGGCATTTGAACTAAGCTGCACCAGCGGAAGAGGTACGAGGATTGCAGTGTCAAATCACTGTGCAGGCCTTCTGTTTGTCAATACTGTGGGTGATGTCTCTTCTCTTGGGCACCTGAAAGCAAACAAGCACAGATAAACATTTAGTAAAACGTGGCATAGTTGTAGTTTGAATCAGTACAGACAAATTGAATATTAGTATGGCTGGTTACTTAGGTAATAACCCATTTAAATTCAAGCCACAGATAGAGCTCTTTCTTTTATGTCCCTATATTCTAAAGGATACACCTGTGGCACTCAGGGAAGTGCATGGGTAAATGGAGGTTAGTGTGCGTCAATGACAGGCAATGTAGTCAGGGGGAAATGGAATAACCATCATCACACAAATGAATGATGCTGATGTTGTCTAAAGTGCTCCGCAGCCAGGATGTCCAGGAGGAAATGGAATTATATATAAAAAAGCTGTTGTTCTGCTGTGGCCTTTGATGGATGGATGAATCGATCATCTGAGACAAAAAAAAGTAACAACATTAAAAAACATTGAAAAAAGAATAACATTATAAAATACACATGAAATAAAAAAAAATAAAGAATATCAAAATGAAAATAAAATAATAAAAACCGACAAAATATAAATTAATATTAAAAACATGGAATAGTTGGCAATATTTATATTGGAGGATAAAAAGAAACCTATTGGAGGTGCAAAAAGAATGCAAAGTATGCATGCAATATATAAGCACTGTTCATCATATTCTTAATATACATACGCTACAAAGATCCTCAAGCATAATATTAAACTGATATCTCACATCCATCCATGCAAGCTGATGGCAAAGGCACACTGGCTGGATGCAGAGCCAGTGCCACATGGTCAAACAACAACACTAAGCAAGGAGGCATGGGGAACAAAGAACACATGCAAGCTGATGGCAAAGGCACACTGGCTGGATGCACAAAATGGCTGTCAGCCAGCGCCACATGGTCAAACTACAACACTGAGCAAGGAGGCATGAGGAACAAAGAGAGCGCATTCAGGCCTATGGACAAACACTCCACAAAATGGCCCCCGGCCAAAAGTAATGGAGAACAAAGACAAATTAATGATGGCTTATGGCAAACACACACAAACACACTGGACCGACAAAGGAGGCATGCTAACACTGAAGCAAATACTACTATTAATTCAGCAATGCCAAAAATGAAAATTAACTGAGCATTAAAATTTGTACAGCAACACACATTCTCCCAAGGCAATACATATTTCCCACAAAAAATGAAAATACAAAAAATTAAAACACATGTTTAATTCAAACCAATTTCATCCCAGCCCTAAATAATGTTTTAAAACAATATATACCACAGAAACTGTTTTTTCAGGCACCCAAGACTGGCACTGGCCTGGGTCTACTGAATTGCCCCTTGGCAGACTAGGCCACATAGTAAATAAAGAAAGCTAATTTAAACAAACATGGATTAAATGTACTCAACTGTGCAACATTGTTCATTTACAAAAGAAGAAAAATTAAATGTACAAATATAACCAGGCTCCTACTGACAAACTGCAGGCCACCTACCACAATAACATTGAAAAATCAGATAAAATTATAAATAAATACTGGTGCATGCCCTCTATCAAACAAAACAACACCCTTATACTAAAGTTTTTGTACTTAGTGGCTGATTGCGATGTTGGTCAGATAAGCATCCAAGAATCTATCAGAGTCGGATCGTCCGGCCTACTTGTTTTCGGGTGCGGTTTTCAAGACCGACGCATTATGATGCCCAAAACCCATTGCTTACCGACCGACTCAGAAATCTGAAGCCGACTGGATATTCCGACGAGAAGCGTTGGGAAACGCCCAATGGAGCTGTTCGGAGCCACTTCCGAGTCCGAATCTGTCCGCCCTATTACGATACGGACTTCCGATGCGCTGAAAAAGGCGGTATGCTCACGGAAGGAGAGTTATTGGATGAATTCGCTCATTAGGAAGGTTTTTGCTTCCTTTTTGAAGAGTGACAGAGAAGGTATTCTTCTGATGGAGGTGGGTAGTGAGTTCCAGATTCTTGGTGCAGCCCCAGAGAACGCTCGGTTATATGTTTTTTTTTTGCGGAAGCGGGGTGCTTTGAGCACACGGTCTCTGGCAGACCGGGAGTTTGTAGATCTCCCAAATATCACAATTTTCTGGGCGAGATATGCCGGGGAGTTCGTGTACAAGGCTTTGTGAGTGATGCAGGCCAGCTTGAGCTGGATTCTGTCTTCAAGAGGAATCCAGTTCAAGGCCTTCAGGTGAGGTGAAATGTCGTCAAATATTTTTGAACCAGGTGACCGTGGGTTGGTCTTCATGGGTCCAAACGGGAAACATCGGGAACTACACAGCCAGAGCCTTGAGTTCCAGAACCCCGCAAGCGTTATCAAGTTTGCCTGAACACCGAATTGGCCTTAGTCACACATATGTGTGGTTCAGGCACATGCGCTCTAGTGTTCAGAATGTGCGGGGACTTGAAAGAGGAGCATCAGGAAGCAGACTCAGACAGGTAAGTGAGGCTGGGGCCTGGTATGGGTGCATTGGGTAGTTTTATGGGATGGTGGTGGTTCAGGGTGGTTTTTAGGGGTAAGCGGGTTTGGGGTAATCTTAGGGGGTGGTGGGGATTCTGGATAGTTTTCAGGTATGGTCGGGGTATGAGGTAGTATTCGAGGGAGGGTTCAGGGTAATTATAGGGGGTTTGGGGTAGTTTTATGGTGTAGGGGTGTTTGGGGTAGTTTTTAGTGGTGGTGGGAGTTTGGGGTAGTTTTCAGGGGTACAATGGGGGTTTGGCATAGTTTTCAGGGGTGGTGGAGGTTTGTGTTAGTTTTTAGGGGTGGTGGGGGTTTGTGGTAGTTTTTAGGGATGGTGGGGATTCGGAGAAGATTTTAGGGGTGATAGGGTTCGGGGTAGTTGTCAGAGGTGGTGAGTGTTCTGGGTAGTTTTAAGGGGTGGTGGGTGTTTGTGGTAGTTTTAATGGGTGATGGATGTGCAGGGTAGTTTTAAGGGGTGGTGGGGGCTTGGGGTAGTTATAAGGGGTGGGGGGTGTTTGGAGTAGTTTTCAGGGGTGGTGGGAGGGGTTCGGTGTGAATCTCTTAACCACGGAAATGTGTTTACCATACATGGTTTGACAACACACAAATCGTTGTGATTAAGACTTGCGTTGCACGGACTGCATGGAACCTGCATGCGTGCTAAACACATTTGTGGGTCCAATACACAGCCGTCCAAACACATCAATAAATAGGATCACCAGTCACTGAACTCCACCCATGACGCGCAGGCTGTGATTTAGGGTCTGTTGCGCCAAATCATTGTCTGTCACTCTCCACATGTGTCCCATCTCAGCCATCAGTGTGCCATGTGCCAAGAAATGGACCCCTGCAATTTAGGATCCTCCAGCAACTGGACAAAGATAATGTGCTCCCAGACCCTAAATAGGTCCCCGACTGAACTCCATCCAGTGTTTCTCCATGCTGTCAGTCCTTCACAACAATGCTTCAATGGAAATAAGTCAGGACATGCAGAATAAAATACAGAGAGTATGGGATCTTGTCCGTCAGTAGCCACAGGCCCAATACTCCAAAAAACACTTTCATCAGGCTGTCGGCCGCACAGGGGAGCTGTACTTCATGGAGCAACATTGATCCCGCAGTCTCATGTGCCCTACATTTTGAGAATCTCCTCACTTTGTACAACTGCCTACCAAACAAACAACACTGACCCTTGCAGGGGTCCTGCCACAAAACATTCCTTTTAACATGCACAGCCATGATGGCCCTCGCTCTGGCAGATGCAGCCTACACTGAGCAACCCTTATAATGCCACTATTGCATATCAACCCTCGCAGCATGGTGCCCAACTCCCTGGAGGGGGCATCAGGCACAGCCGCTGTATGATGATGGCAAAAACACAAGATGCAGGGGAGCGGTATCTCCTCAGGAAGTGAAATGCAGCTGTGCCCTGTAACTGGAGGATTGCTCATAGAAACTATCTGTGGACGTTATGAGGATATGGTCCTGGTAACATTCACACAGTGAGACAGTTGGCATCATTCAGTTACAGATCCATGAAATGAAAATAAAACATGAAGGCAGCCACGCATCACACTCGACTTATCCATCTTCACCTCTTGTGGAGGATAATCCACACAGAGGGCAAAAACACAACACATTGGCCCAGTTAACAAGCAAACTCGACCCAGACTACAAATATGATTGTGTCACAGGAATTTCTGGAACGTCCCTGCCGATAGACTGAATATAGAGCAGCATGTTGTCTGCATCAATGGATGCTACACGTACCTCATCATCTAGTGGAACTCACCATGATTAACACCTCTGACAAATTTGTGGGCTAGCGGCTACATGTCAGGGCAAAGCAAATTTGAGAAAGGGGACAACACAAACTAAAGTAGGGTGATACTTCACTTGGGCAGTTGGCTTGGCATGAAAAGCACATATTTGTAACCCTGGGCGTAATGGGTGAAGCGGAGGTCCACAGAGTTGCGAACAAACTCCGTGGAACTCCGCTCCACCACCCGCCTCCCCCCGCCTATTTACAATGACTTGCACATTAATAAAAATTACATTAAAAACCACTTAACTGTACTGCGGTGTCCCCGGGATGCCCTCCTCCTCTTCCTCGATGTCTGGGTAATCCTTGAGAAAACTGCGCATGTGCACAGACCCATGCACGTGCATTTCTCGGCTGATACAATGTACTCTAGTTAGATCTACAAGATAAGTGTTTTCATTGCTGATATTGAGTCAAGTCTTTTAACAGTGCATTTTCAGATGGCACCACAAGTTCAATTTCCTCTCAGGATTATATTGTATATAACTTAAATATCCCCCACCCAGAAATATTTTCATTTTATTTTCTCACGATCTGGTACTTGCTTTCGTGTTTGAGCCACTGCAAACCTAGCATTTGATGGGTACCAAATCCCACTCTCAGCTACACTAACAAGTCTTTTGAAATGGAATTCATTAAATAATGACTTGCATATTGCTCTGTTCTAAGCACAATGACAAACATAAAAGAGAACTACAAAGGGTAAAGCTATCCAACATGTGTGATATAGCCACTGTACAGAGCATTTACAGCATAGACATCGGAGTTATCAAATTTGCAATAACTGTTCCCTTACTTCACAACACAAGCAAAATAACTGAATTTTTATCCAAGCAGCAATGTCACTGCAGCAATTAAAGTCAAAGGACCAAAGAATCCGAACACAAAATGAAATCACAGAACATTGGCACGGATTCAAGATTCCGTCTAACCTATCACAAACATATTAGCAGTGCCTATACAACCACAAAAGGTATCTGAAGCAAAAGTACGAAACTGTCAAATTCCAATCAAATGCGTTAGCTATGGGGTGTGGCCAAGCGGTCCGACATGGCGAACGCGCTTTAGACGAGCTCCGGAGGCACATCTTCATATCCGACTATCATCTTATGCCATCAGCTCCCTTTTTTCCCCTGGATCTCCCTACGCTGTGCCCGATTGTGCCACTGATGGAGCAGGGTTTTTACTTTAAAACCGAATACCTGTTTCATTTTCGCATGTTATAACTAAAAGTACTACTGATTAATTATTAAGTATTAAAAGTTTGTCAAATGTTGTCTAATCAACCTTATTAACAAGAGAATTACACGTGGGAATGCTATTGCATGGCTAAATAACAAGTGAACTAAGTTGGCGAGCAAACTGACAGAAAACGATGTTGCTTATGTGATGTTATGGTGTTTTGCGCTTATAATTAATATGCATTAATGGCTTTTGATGTCGCAAATGGCTAGATAAATACACACACATAAGGGTATTAGCAGGGGAATAACACTGAATAATCATTTCCGTGCAGTAATTTTGTTTATGTTTATTTGCACTTAAGTTGTCCAATGTGGCCTACCCGAAAATGGCTACCATCTACAGCCTGCACTCGAGTAGATGGAAATTTACAAAAAGGCTTCGCTCTGCCTGTGACCTTGCACCTCCGATGAACTGAAAAGCCATAAACATGATGACAAGTCCAGGAACGCAGCCAAGTGCCCCTGGAAGATGGAGATGTTGCACATGAACTTGTAATGAACTCTCTATTGAAACAAATTTACCTAGTAGAGACATCCGTAGATGTATCGAATTAGTCATGGATGTTCAATTCTGCTATTCATTATTTGGGACAATCTAGGTGTGAGAAAATCTCGCAAAATATCGAAAATGTACCAAGATGACATTATTTCCGCCATTCATCCGTTCTGAACAAAGAATTGTAACTTTATAGAATGTAAATTTTAGTATAAATAATAGTAGGCTAGAGAGGTCTAGCGCCACTTCTTCTTCCCGAGCTGATGATCCGAGGTCCCCATGCTGACGGAGAGGACGATGACTCTACATTAGGGGTGGGCGGAATTTGCGGAATTAACCTTCGCAAATTATCGCGAGAATGTTTAAAATTATCGCAAACAAGCAGAAATATCGCAAAGATGCGGAAGTTTTTTTCCGGCATGTTCGCGAGATTTTCTGCATGGTTGCGGGTCGCCAACTTACCCATGTGGTTGCTTGCGGGCGCGGCCATCTTGTTTTGAGTTGTTCTCGCGGTGCATGATCGCGAGAAGAAAGACGTGATCGCGCGACGCATGACGTCACTGCGGGCGCGAACTGTCGCGAGACAGCGCAAATGGCTAAAAACAATACAACATCTCATGGAGAACGCGACCGGATCAAGAAAACTTGTCGGCGAACGCAGGGATTCAGGTAAGGCGATCGCGCGCGCGCGAGAATGTATCATTTTACAGCGCGAGCAAGAAACAAATTATCGCCAAGCTGCGGAAACCGGAATTTTTGACATTTTCGCGCTCTCCGCGGAACGCAAAAATGTCAAATTATCGCAATTTCCGCGAACGGAACGAAATTTTTGCCCAGGCCTACTCTACATGACTGCAGGAAACTCTGTTTCTCCTACTGTGGACCGGTTCTGACTTAGGATCTGACATTTAGACAGAATAGGTAATTATGAGAGAAATGAATTTTGCATTTAATTGGCTTTTTCCTACAATTTTAGATAAATGAACAATCTGTATGAATTTCTGTCTCGGTGGTTATTTCTGGTCATGTTTATTGAATTTATTTGTGAAATCTATGAAATGTTCTCGCTAGATTTACAAGCAACAAGCTGGTCGCATTGACCTCAAAGTACAGGCAGATTGGATAAGGTTCTTGTGAAAGTGTTTTCTCCTTTACGGGGCACGGATAGAGTGATTTAGGATGAATGTTGGTGTAATGGGCCCCACCAGCATGTGATGTGTGTATGCGTGTGTGACTGTGAAGTCATTCCGTCCGTGGAAGTAGAGGGGATTCGGAAGCTCTAATCTGCACCACCACCATCTCGGAGCAGACACGCTTTAGATGAGCTCTGGAGGCACATCTCCATATCCGACTATCATCTTATGCCATCAGCTCCCTTTTTTCCCCTGGATCTCCCTACGCTGTGCCCGATTGTGCCCACCATCTCGTAGCAGCAATCAGAGCCCGAATTGACGCTGCTGCGGCCCATTGGCAGAGCCTCTCCCTGGTTGGAGCCTGCTGCCTCGGCTCATGCACTGCTGCGGCCCGGCCTGGTGCTCTGCATGCGCTGGGAGTCTGTAGCCTACCACCCGGAGGCTCCCTAGAAAAGACCCGGATGGGGATTGTGCTAGCCCAGCTTGAACTCTGACGCTGTCCTAGGACTATGACACCTGCGCTTTTATGCTCCCTGTCGCCCACCCCTGAATGCGACCTGCCTCTCCTTCCCTCGGCTGTGAGGAAACGCCCCTGGGGCAGATACCAGCTTTCTGTGTGGGGCTGCGGCCGGGCCTCCGCTGCGGGATGCTGCAGTGGAGAGGCCTGGTGATCGGCGACATTGGGCCCGGCGGCCTCCGTGGGCAGTGGCTTTGCCGCGTGACTGCTTCTGTCAATCGGAGACTCCTTCCGAGGTCAGTGTGTGGCCCTCCCCTTGCCTCATCTCTACTTTGGCTTCCCCTGGATATCCCCTGAACATGCTGTGCTCCTGTCTGGACCCGCTGTCTGTCAGAGGGCCTCCTCTTGTACTGCTCTGCCTGTTGCTGAGGCCAGGGCCGGCTTTACCGCTGGTGGTGCCCTGTGCGGCAATGTTTGTTGGCGCCCCCCCAATAACCACCTCCACCACAGGTATCTCTCGCTAGCACTCTTTAACAGTGACCAAGTCACCATAACCACACTCTCTCAGATGCATTGAATTAGTTATATAGCCCCACTCATTTTAGAGCACTTTGCATCACACACACATTACACAGAGACAACCGATCATACGTGCGTAAATCAGTGTATAGGAAATGTTACATAAGCCAAAGGACTGAAAGTGTAGGAGTCACATGTCATCCATACTGGGAGGCAGTATAGTTTAAGAGTGCTTGGTGTGGAGAAGCACAAACTCAGAGTCGAAAAAGAAACAGCAAAGTTGGGAGTTTTATTTAATAATAGGAATCGATTTCTAGCCAAATTAACCCTTTTTGCAGCATCAATCAATGTTCTAATAATGCATACGTTGCAGAGTGTATGCAGTTCTGGGATGAAAGTTAATAGCTCACTATTCTATATTAGGACTTTAAGTTATAAATTGCAAGTAACAAAAGGATGTCTCTTTGAAAGCAGTAACCTGCTGATTTGTGTACATCGTACGCACTCTGTAATCTACTTGATACAAGTTCTTTGCAGCAGGCATATTAACCCTCTGCACTAACTTCACCTAAGTCAAAACCTCAACTTTACAAAACACTGATCTCTCTCCAGGAAGATAATTAATCACACGAGCTATCTTGACATTTATGTGAGGCCTGGTAATTACCGGGGGAAAGAAACGCTGCAGCAGGTGCTTCAAAACCTTCAAACACAGCACCCCCACGAAGCCAGCAACCGGTGCAGTGGCACCGGTCGCATCGCCCTAAAGCCGGTCCTGGATGAGGCTGGGGTGTCACGCTGGGCTGAGCACAGAGCTGCCCCCCATGATCTGACCTTTAATCTGGGGCCCTCTATGTGCACAACTGTTGGGACTGTCAGCGACCTTTGAGGTTCTGTAGCAATCCGAACCCGTGTATTCAGTATCGTAGTACTGACACGATTTTGGTACCAATGAACAGCAAATGATCCATTATATACATAACAGTGTTTTCGCTGCGCAACTAACATGAATTCACTGAGAAATAGGGCATTCTGTTGTTAAGTCATGGCATCCATTTTAGATACGGCATCCATTTTGTTTCTTGCCCTCACATAGTCAATGAACGGGCGATGACCCCGGCAGAATCACCTTGTTAAGGACACGTAAGCTCGAGCCCCGAGAAAGGCTGACGCTGCATGACTAGGCAGAATCAAGCCGCCTCCCTTGCCTGAGGCCAGTCCTGCTATACTGGTTCTCGTGACCATTGTCCTGACTGAGAGGCCGAAGACGGTAGCCATGTCCGTTTATGATCCATAAACACCTCTTATCCTACTTTTCAATCCTTTGCACCTGGCTCTACTCCTCTCCTTCTGGGCTTTTACAATGGGGAGGTTACGATTTTTATGATGGGGAGGATCGGGCAAAGAATGGAAAACTGACAAGGGGACCTGATCGAATACCGAAAACCTACGACTAATTATTGTTTGATGTATATTTATTGTCTGTTTGGGATACCGGGTTGGGCATGAGAAATATTCGTGTAATGTTGCCTAAAGACATATTTTGTGTATTTAAGGCGCAACCCACTTAATGCAATTTGAACAGTCTCGTAGATTCTGCCTCTGTGTGGTTCCCATGACTTCTGTGTCCCTGCAGTAAATAAACCTTGGTCTTTGACGCCACCATCGAGAAACCCGCGTCTCTGTTTATTTTGTGCACCGAGACAGGAAGGAACTCAGGGGTCTTCGGTTGTTGTTTCCCTGACACCTCTGGACTCTTAAAAGTCCAGAACCTCAATTTGGCGCCCATGTGGGGCGACGTCATCCGGTACCGGTCCAAAGCCTGAAAAGTTCGAGGAGCTTCGTGTGAAGATTCCGGAGGGAGGTACCCCGCTTCATCGATCCCTGCATGTCGTAAAAGTGTCCCGACGATCTCTTCCACGAGGGTTCCCGTTCCCAGACGGCTACAGAGGACCGCTGCCCTGACTGTCGGCCTGTCTTGGACCCAAGGTGCAGGCCTTAGTACGGCGAGACGTAGACGGGTTCTCCTTGGTGACGTCTTCCACATTTCAGTTAAGTATTAAGTGGGTCGCGCTCAGTTTGGTTGTCTAGATACGTTTGTTTTTGAATTCGTAGATTATCATTGGTTGCTCTTGTTAAGATAATCTTTGTTTTGGTATTGGTTCATTTTGGTAAGTTCTCTGCGCATTTTGGTTGGAATTTGGTTTCGTTTGTCATGACTAACAGTAGTAATTGTATCTTGTCCTGGTTACGTTGCAACGGGGATTCCCGGTTGGAGGATTCATGTACAGTTCCTCCGATTGGAACTCCTACATATGAGCTCTATTGTAAACATGGTGTAGGTCCTATCGCTTATAATGAAGTATGGGTCCGTTATACCAGAAAAGATGGTGTCCTTAGTTGGCCACCGCATGGTAGCTTCGAAAGCGAAATTCTAGACAACCTAGAAATGAAGTTGTTTAAAAGGAAAGCCCGGCCGGCAATGTTTGATTCTTTTCGCGTATGGCGTAAAGAAGCCAAACAGAGAGAAATTAGGAAGACGAAGAAAGAACAGAAAGAGAAAGGGTTGACTTTAATGGAGTCTGCTAGGCAGCTGCATGTCAACGAGACTGAGAAAGCAATGGAGATGGCGAATAGAAAATATAATTTGGCAATTGATAAATGTTACCCTGTATTGCCATCTTGCCCTGCTAAGCCGATAGGGGACCACGAAAAAGATCCTCTGTTGTCTTACCTGTTGAGATCACCTCCACCGTATGCACAGGGTATTATTACAGCACCACAGTTACTACCTGTTGTACAACCAGCTGCTGGTCAGCCTGGAATAGTTGCTCCACTTCCTTTGATTCCAGCTCCTATCTTTCCTGTGGTTAATGTTCCTTCGGCACCCCCTCTTCCTGGGTCGCCTGTTCCGCCTTTACCTGTCGTTTCGCACACTGCTTTACCTGCAACACCCACCCTTACTATTTCATCTGCTCCAGCTGCCCTGTAAATATTCTGACTCCGCTTTCTGTTCGTCGGAAAATAACCGACTCTGTAACTAATATCTTAACTCCTCTCTACAGGTCTTTAATTAGGACCCCCGTTTCTGACTCTATACAGAGACGTAGCCAGCTTCCTGGTCCCCAGGAACGAGAAATGTTAGATTCGACAGCTCTTAGGTGGATGTCGAAAGCTGCGAAGTATGATGCACGAAGAGTGTTAGATACCTTTATGCAATGGAATGAACCAACTCAACGTTATGTTTTTGACGTGATGTGTTCTCTTGTGCGTGAGGAATGGGATGATGATGACTTAGATTCTGTCCCCTCTGATCTGATAAATGTTCAGCAGAAATTTGCCGCAGGAATGGTGATAGGTTCAGAAGTAGGGGAAGCGATAGAACTGATTTTAGCTTATAGGGATGATTCCCCTCTTCGAGCGCCAAGGGACCCTGATGGTTCACCGATTACTAGGAAAAGACGAGGTCAATATCCGATGAGGGAAGTTCCACCGATATGGCGTGATGCAGTTCAAGCTGATGGGGCTAATGGTATTGCAGCTGCTTCGGCACAATTCCAGAGAGTGTGGATACACATCCCTTGGAAGCGGGCCGAAGTATTAGCAGTAAAACAAGCGTTGCCGGACCCGCGTAAAAACCCTGCTGGTTATTATAAAGAGTTAACGCAAACAGTTCAAGCGTGTGTCATGAATTTGGCAGATATTGAAATGCTATTTGGCAATGTAGTGCCACAGCCTATATGGGCCAAGATTCGGCAAGAGAATCACCCAGTCGCCCTAGGAGGTGATTGGCCAGCTATTGTAGCGGCAGATGCGCAACAAGTTGGCGGTGCTAAACCTGAACCTCTGATTGCTGCCTTACCTGGCAGAATAATTAATCTGATGAAAACGCTGATGCCGGCGTTACGGGTAAATTGGGATAAACTATCAGCATGCAAACAAAAGAAGGATGAAAGCGTTTTGACTTCTTCACTAGATTTGAAGAGACCTTCGTAGACCACAGTGGGCAAGATATGAGTACTGAGGGAGGTCAGAGGTTGTTTGTCGACAAGTTCGTGTTTAATTTACTGCCTGAGCTTAGTAACAAGTTAAAAGATTCTAAGAGTGCATGGGCAGTATCAACGACAGCACAGATACTTGCAACTGCTCAGTATTATGAGAATAGAGAGAAAGAAGAGAAAGAAAAGTCAGAAAAGAAGACAAAAGATTTAAAGACTAAAGTACTACTGCAACAGGTATATCCGCCTCGCTCGAATCAGTCAGATTCACAGCAGCGACCCCAGTTTCAGCAACAGCCACAATTACAGCAAGGGACGTCCCAAAGATTTAATTATGGTTTTCCTCGACAACAGTTAGCATGGAATCAGTGTGCCTATTGTAAAAAGGAGGGCCATTATAAGAACGAGTGTCCAGTACTGCACGCACAGACCAGTGGTGTCCCAGCTCAGAGAGGTAATGGCGGGTTTATGCAAGCTCCTAGAGGTAGAGGACGTGGTACTATGACACCACAGGCCGATCGCCCATCAAATTATTTCGATCAGCGAAATATACAACCTGCACAACAGGGTAGATCTTCACAGTATCATGTTGAGGATTACTATGATCATAATGAAGAGATTCAGAGAAGCGAGTACTAGGACAGCCACAGGCAAAGAGAGGGAGTAGTATCAGTTCCAGTTGATCAGAGTGGACCTTATGTCGCAGTAGTCACATCAGGCGTGGTCGAACCGTTTCTGTTGGATACTGGTGCGGCAAAAAGTTCAATTATGCATGCGAAACTCCCTGGCGCACCTTTGTCTGGCTTAACGAACACTTCAGTAGGTTTCTCAGGCGCCCCTGTTCACAATCCTGTTTCTAGTCCTTTGTCAATCTCTGTTGGGCCATGCGAACTAGAAGCACCCCTTATCCTAACAACCGGTTGTAATGAGAATCTGCTTGGTTTAGATCTGTTGAAACGCCTGCATGCGACACTGTACTGTTCTCCTTCGGGAGTGCAGCTCACATTAGGCAAGAGAGTCATTTCTCCAATGTACATGTCGATGGATAAACTCCCACCGGAGCTGCGTTCTCTCCCTGATACTCTCTGGGCGACTGGTCCTAACGATGTAGGCCTTTTGGAAATTCCCCCTTATGTGGTAAGTCTGAAAGCAAATGTTAAATTCCCACGAATCCCACAGTATCTAATTTCAAATGAAGGTGAACATGCACTTTTACTGATCGTGAAAGAGTTAATACAGAAAGATGTGATAGAGGAAACTAGAGGAAATGTCTGCAATAGTCCTGTTCTGCCGATTTTGAAACGCACTGACCCTTCCAAACCTCCAATCTACAGATTTGTGATTGACCTCAGAGAAGTTAACAAAATAGTGATTCCGCAGTTTCCTGTGGTACCAGATATCACTGCATTATTGACGTTGATTCCTGCCTCAGCCTCATGGTTTACAGTGATCGATTTGAAAAATGCATTTTTTAGCATCCCAATAGCCGAGGAAAGTAGAGACATTTTTGGTTTTTCCTTAGGAGGTCGCAGTTTCAGGTTCAAACGCACTCCACAAGGCTATTGTGAGAGCCCTTCAATTTACAGCCAAGCATTGAAAAGTCAATTGGATGCTCTTGTACTTCCTCCTAGTGTTGCTCTTATCCAATATGTAGATGATCTTTTACTGGCCGCTGATGACAAGGAAACTTGCAAAACAGCTACAATTTCTTTATTACGTCATTTGTCAGACTTACATCACAAGGTTTCCCCTTCTAAACTGCAATATTGTTGCCAAGAAGTGACCTACTTAGGTCATCTTTTGTCAAAGGAGGGAAGATGGTTGACCCCAGAGAGAATCAAAGCAATCTCGCAGATGAATGTACCAAGCACACAGAGAGAAGTGCGTGCGTTTTTGGGTATTACGTCATACTGCAGGCAATGGATCCCAAATTTTTCTCTCATGGCAAAACCATTGGTAGCCCTGACTGGAAAAGGTGTTCCGAGCCCTTTGCCATGGTCTGATGAATGTCAACAGAGCTTCTCCAACTTACGTGATGCGCTGTGTTCAGCTCCTGTGTTGGGTACTCCTGACTACAGTAAGCCGTTTACACTATATGTCCATGAAAGAGAAGGTTGTGCATTGAGTGTTTTAACGCAACAATTTGGTGACAAACAGCGACCTTGTGCGTATTTCTCATCTACATTAGACCCGGTAGCCAGAGCGTTGCCAAGTTGTTTAAGAGCTACAGCAGCAGCTGCAGTGTCTATTCGACAGTCTGCTGGACTAGTCATGAACAACATGTTAGTAGTCATGGTTCCACATGCTGTAGATACACTCATGAATCGAACGAAAACTCAGCACCTCACCAGTGCTAGACTATCAGGCTATGAGCTGACGCTTTTGGCAAGTCACATTCAGATCAAGCGATGCAACATATTGAATCCAGCAACGCTGTTGCCGACTACTCTAGAGTCGAGTGATTCAGAGCCCCATGACTGTTGTTTCAGAACTGAAGAAGAGACAAAAGGTCGGATTGATTTAAAAGACACTCCGTTATTAGATCCAGATGGCACTTTATACGTCGATGGGTCATGTTTTAAACTACAGAATGGTGATGTGACGGCCGCGTATGCAGTTACGACTTTGAGTACAATTGTGGAGACCGCAAGAGTGAGTCAGAATTCTGCCCAGGCTGCAGAATTATTTGCACTAACAAGAGCGTGTGTTTTAGCTGAGGGAAAGAGAGTGAATGTGTTTACTGATAGCCAATACGCCTTCGGCGTAGCACATAGTTTTGGACGCCTGTGGAAAGAAAGAGGTTTTCTCACGTCCCATGGGACTAAGATCCAACATGGACAGTTAGTCAGCGATCTATTGGAATCCCTGACCCTACCGAATGAAGTTGCGATTGTGAAGTGCAGTGCACATCGAAAGATTACGGATGATGTTGGCCGTGGGAATGCGTTTGCTGATGAGGTCGCCAAAGAGACGGCCAAGAACATGACGAGCCGAATGTACGTTGCAACGTCTGCAAGATGGATTGCTGAATCAGGGATGTGTGAGAATACGACTGAAAGTGTGAAGGCAATCCAGAATGAAGCAACTGAAAATGAGAAAAATTAATGGAAGGAGAAAACGGGTAAAATGGATTCAAGTGGATGTTGGGTTGATTTGTCTGAACAGCAGCGTTGGATGTTACCTGATGCGTATGTGCTCGCAGTAGTCACGATGGCGCATGGAACGGCGCACATCAGTTCGAAAGGGATCTGTAAAATGTTAGCTCCAGTATGGAAGAATGATGGAATTACTATTGTATTGGGATATGACCCTGACATCTGCCTCTCGTGCTGGCCAAGGCTCTAACTTGACTGGCCGCTTCTTTGATATTAAATTTTTACCATCCTGCGAGGCATATTGGGATATCATAGAGAGGCCCATGGACAGGAAACTGTATTTCCAGTTCAGAATCGGGTCTCTCCCTGTAAAAGCTTTTACCCACAAATGGTCAATCTCCAAGGATGATAAATGTCACCACTGTCTAGACTTGATTGAGGATGCTGGTCATTTGTTGTTTGTGTGTCCGCTATACACTGCCCCCCGCCATAGATGGATAAAGCCAGTATGCCTAAATTTGGGAACACGTAGCTACAAGGAAGCTTTAAGAATTTTAGAATCTGATTGCACCCCCTGTTTGGTAATCGCTGTTGCTAAATTTTTGGGGTGGGCTTGGATATTACGCTTTCGTGCTTTGAAATCCACTGAAGCTGATCAATGAGTGTTTTGCCACCAAGAAATGTCTATTCATTTTATACAATGTTTGATCTTTTAAGATCTTTTAACTATTGATGATGTTTTTATCTGATCTTATCCGCCAGCATAATGATTTAATGTATTTTTAAGCTATTTTACCTTAGTATTTATGGAATTGTTAGGATGTATTTGCTTTTATGATATGCTGTCGAATAAATCTTTTGAAACTTGGAATTACTAAGTGTGCGGAAAGAGTGGTGAAAAACTGCATGATATGCCTGATGCATAATCCTGGCAAGGGAACCCCAACCCCAACTGGTCATTTTGCTCCCCCTTCTTGTCCCTTTGAAGTGATTCAGTTGGATTTTATCCACATGGACAGGTGTAACAATCTTAAGTATGTCCTAGTGGTAGTCTGTGCCTTTTCAAGATGGATTGAGGCATATCCATTAAAGGATAACACTGCTATGTCCACTGCCAAAATCCTCCTCAAAGAGTACTTCCCTAGGTATGGTATGCCACGGATTGTTTGGTCGGACAATGGAAGTGAGTTTGTAGGGAAAGTTATGAAGAGTGTGTGTACGGGTCTGGGTATCACCCAGAAGTTCCACAGTGCGAATCACCCACAGTCGGCAGGTTTGGTTGAAGGGTACAATGGTACCTTGAAGCTGAAACTTGCTAAAATTCAAGCTTCCACTGGTCTATCTTGGCCAGATGCACTGCCTTTAGCTCTACTGTCCACCAGAGCGACTGTACACTCTCGAGTAGGGCTTAGCCCATATGAGATTGTGTTCGGTCGTCCTGCTAATGTTTGGGGAGTCCCTAGGCCAAAGGAATTCAAACAGATCGAATATCCAATGTTGATTGATTATCTTTATGACCTGACTGCTAAACTAAGCCTTATTCGTCAACAGGTATTCGAATCCTTGCCTAAACTGCCAGAGAGTACAGGCCACACGTTGAAACCCGGCGACCAAGTGGTGGTCCGGAATTTCGAACGAACCCGGAACCTCCAGCCAAGATTCGTGGGCCCGTTTCAAGTACTCCTAACAACGAGAACTGCTGTACGCCTAGCTGGAAGAAAGAATTGGGTGCACGCTAGCCATACGAAGTGTGTCCCTCTCCCACTCCCCTACGACAACTGGGTTAGACAGTGATTTGGTGTATCCGAGACAGAACCTGTTCCTAGGCTCATCCCATTCAGTGATGCAGAGTACATAACGGACCCACGGACTGAAACGCAGAACTCTGACACCTCAGCAGGAACCGCTCTTTCGAACCCAGAACAGAGTATTGCACAAAGTGAACATTTGTCACCTGTGGAGTCGAACATTTCTACACCTGTAGACCAGCTATTTCAAGATCAGACAAGACCTGGAAAGTACAGATATAATCTACGTTCTCATGCTATGAACTAATGACATTGCATAATTACCTTTCTATTTGAAAACTGTTTTGATCTTATTGTATTCCATTCAGTCAGGAAGTTCGCTCTATAATTTTTATCCTTTTTGTTTTTACTCACCTTGCCATCTGGGTTACCGTAGGGTCGTAACGTGTGCCTTGTTTTAACTTGCAGGGAACCAGACACAAGGTCGGTTTCTTCTGTTTATTTTGGGAACCCCCAGGGTAGACAGAGGCAATTTTTTAACAGGTATAAACCATCCGTTGCGAACGGTTGTAGAAGATGGAGCTTCCTGAACTGCGACGGGCTTACGTCATAAATGTGCACAAGACAAAACTATATGACATATTGTATAGCAAATGTTTCCTAATGCAATGTGCTCTGACACTTCTGATTGTTTTAATAACTTTGGTAGGCGGAATTATTTTTGGTATTCAATTGATCTTTGCACCTGTTACGTCTACAGTATCTCCCCATGTTTCTGTTTCTCCAACTGTTGTTTCTATTCATTCATTCCATCCTTTTCCTGCACACAAGCAAGCTCGACACTCCGAGTTTATAAATAACACTTTCATTCAGCTCTTGCACCAACATCAACTAGTGGTTAACACAACGAACTGCTGGGTGTATGGCTTGATACCACATACCATGGATAAGGGCATCCCTTATCTGGTTCTGCCTTTTAGTTATAATGGATCATTCTGGGCATTTCAGACCATGTTCGTCTATGCTCTAGAGACCTATCCCCCACGACCTCCGCGTTCCACTAGGTATAACTCCGCTAATAGAGCCTTGGTAAAGGGAATCACTGACATGGTTAGAGACGTCAATAACACTCCGTTTATTCCTAAGGATGAATTGCGAGTTTACATGGGTTGGAACGTTACGGAATATGGCATTACTTTGGGTGAGAACAAACGTAAAAGCTCGACTCCGATCTGGGTCGTACCCCACCAAGGTCAAGTCTGTTTGCAAGGAAATGGGAGGAATCCGAAAGCTCGACTAGGGAAGAGTGACTGTATCGAAACATACGTTTTCCCATCACAGTCTTCCCCTGCATTCTTAGCTGCTAAGGGCACCTATTTTGTTTGTCAAGACAGAGCATACACATGGCTGCCCGCTGACTTCTCAGGCTCATGTTATATCGCTCAACTGTTACCTCCGACATACACTGCTGCACCGGACTATCACAAAACTAGAGTTGTGAGAGGTGTTACACAAAATCTCTGACTCCATTCATGTGGAGGAAGGTGACTGGTCATTAATGGGATGGTTCTGGAGTCTGTTATCTGCGTGGGGATGGAGAGTTCTGATAGTCACTGGTGTTGCGTTGGTATTTTTATTTTCGTGCTGTCTCATTGTTCAGTGTGGTCCTGCCTTATGTAGCGTTTGTGTTTCGTCATGCGTAAGAAGACCACCTGTTTTTAGGGATACGCGACGGGATAGAGTAATGCTTCAGCAACATATCAGTGACCTGATGAACATAGAAATGGACTCTGACATAGAGTAAGTTATTGCCTATGTAAGGGCAAAAGGACGGTCTGAGGTTCTGTAGCAATCCGAACCCGTGTATTCAGTATCGTAGTACTGACACGATTTTGGTACCAATGAACCGCAAATGATCCATTATATACATAACAGTGTTTTCGCTGCGCAACTAACATGAATTCACTGAGAAATAGGGCATTCTGTTGTTAAGTCATGGCATCCATTTTAGATACGGCATCCATTTTGTTTCTTGCCCTCACATAGTCAATGAACGGGCGATGACCCCGGCAGAATCACCTTGTTAAGGACACGTAAGCTCGAGCCCCGAGAAAGGCTGACGCTGCATGACTAGGCAGAATCAAGCCGCCTCCCTTGCCTGAGGGCAGTCCTGCTATACTGGTTCTCGTGACCATTGTCCTGACTGAGAGGCCGAAGACGGTAGCCATGCCCGTTTATGATCCATAAACACCTCTTATCCTACTTTTCAATCCTTTGCACCTGGCTCTACTCCTCTCCTTCTGGGCTTTTACAATGGGAAGGTTACGATTTTTATGATGGGGAGGATCGGGCAAAGAATGGAAAACTGACAAGGGGACCTGATCGAATACCGAAAACCTACGACTAATTATTGTTTGATGTATATTTATTGTCTGTTTGGGATACCGGGTTGGGCATGAGAAATATTCGTGTAATGTTGCCTAAAGACATATTTCGTGTATTTAAGGCGCAACCCACTTAATGCAATTTGAACAGTCTCGTAGATTCTGCCTCTGTGTGGTTCCTATGACTTCTGTGTCCCTGCAGTAAATAAACCTTGGTCTTTGACGCCACCATCGAGAAACCCGCGTCTCTGTTTATTTTGTGCACCGAGACAGGAAGGAACTCAGGGGTCTTCGGGTGTTGTTTCCCTGACACCTCTGGACTCTTAAAAGTCCAGAACCTCACCTTGAAGACTAGACCCCCCTGCGACTCTGAGGTGAGGCTGTGGGGGTGGAGTGGACCACTAGCCTGCGCTGTTCTCGGAGTGCAATTGCCTGCTACTGCCGATCCTGCAATGGACCTGCCCCCCGCTCACCGCGTGTGGCATAGGGAGGAGCTGTTGCTGGTGGGTGTCGGGGACATTGTACATTCATCGCGGTCCCTGTGGAGCACCCCCACTTACAAACTTATCGCGGCCCAGCAAAGGCACCCATTAGGGGGGTGGGGAGTCACCTACGTGCAGAGGCGGCTGGGCTAGGCCCCGGTGTGGCTTATGTGTTGGTTGGCTCCACGCCTGCTTCTCTGCCTGCCCGGTCGGTGAACAATATCTGGATTGCCCGCTCGCTGTGGAGAGCCCTTCCCCTTCTCTGCCTCTCCGGCGCTTCTGCCTTCACAACGGCCAGTCTGGGTGCTGACATACCGCCTGCTGGCCTCCCTTGGAGTCAGCTGACGTTGGGTGGGCTCCTCTGTCCCTGCTAATCATGACTCGCGACAAGCCGCAGAACTCTAAGCAGAGCACGCTCGATAGCTATACCTGCTCTGGGACACCGTTGGCCGATCCACCAAGTCAAGCATTTCCTGGTCCAGACAACGCTGTGCTGATGGCGACGATAACGCAGTCGCAAGACACTCTGGAACCCAAATTTGGGGCGGCGGGGTCCGATGTGATGCTAATCCGCCAAGATCTCTGCAAGGCGGTGGACAGAATTACGGAAGCCGAGACCTAGATTTCAACCACAGAAGATACGGTTGCATACCGCCACAAGAAGGTATCCGCTCCGGAATCCATCACCAAGGGTCTGGCACTTAGGGCAGAGGATGCCGAGGGTAGAGCCCGGAGGAATAACCTCTGCTTCATTCGCTTTCCTGGGGGCTGTGAAGACAAGGATGTGGACCAATTGCTTACTACATGGATCATGGGTTGGATCCCTCAGGCGTCACTATCTAGGTGCTGTGTATTTGAACACGTGCACCATGCCTTGATGCAAAGACCTCCACCAGGGGCCAGACCTCGACCCATTATAGCTCGGCTTCTCAACTTTCACAACCGGGATACGATCCTTACACAGGCCAGATTATTGGGTATACTCCAGTATGACTCCCATCTTGGCCTAATCTTTGATTCGGAGTAGTCCTCGGGGGAGGACGCCCGCCAGCTTCCCAAGCCCAAAGGGAAATCAAGTCGGACATCGCGTTTGTGGCACTGCTCATACTCTCAGGGTGCTTCCAGCTCCCGGATGGCCGGGGAGCCATGACATTCATCACCGTCGCCTTATGGAGACTGAGAGCCACAGATGTAGTCCCTACGCAGCCCCCATCGGCTGGTGAACTCTGCCTCCTTTTCATTATTTTCTTCTCTATTTCACCTGTATGATGTTGGTATTGGGGTCTAAGAGCTGGGACTTGTTTATACCTTATGCTGATGTCATGAAGTATGGGCCTAAGTGAGGCCTTTCCCCCATTCCTCTCTTCTCAGTATTTAAAATCTATACTGTGTGTTTTTGGGAAAGTGTTATGGGGACCATCGATGTTGGGCTGTGCCCTGTCCCCGTTGGGGCGGTGGTACGAAACTCACTGCAACAGATACTTTTATTGGTTTGAGGTATTGGGAGGGGTGGGTGGGGAAAGGTTTTTTTTAACTGTTTGATGTTACTTGCCATTGCCACTGGCTCTTTCGCCATATTTGTACCTGGGACTACCACTGCCACCCATCTTGTTTATTTATTCTATACATGTCACTACCGTCTAGGTCGCAGAACTTAGCAGGGGCTGGGAGTAGAGAGCTCCGAATCCTTAGTTGGAATGCCAATGGTCTGCTCGATAAAATTAAACGTGGCGCCGTGTTGCACCAAGCCAAAAGGCAGGGAGCAGGTGTCCTCCTTTTACAGGAGACTTACCTGGTGGGAACTAAGACACCTTGTTTGGGACGGTTTGGTTTTGCTCACATGTATCACGCTGGCTTTACTAGAGGTTCCAGGGAAGTTGGAATTCTTATACCTCGCACCATCCCCTTTGTCCACAGCCGTACGTGGTCGGACCCACAAGGTAGATACATTGAGATACATGGGACTATATATGGCAAACCTATTGTTCTAGGCAGTGTATATGCCCATCCACCCTCTTGTGGCCCCTAGTTGAAAAGTTGACGTTGCTCTGGACTGACCTTCCATCAGGATTGACTCTAGTTGGAGGGGACTGGAATGATGTTATGCTCCCATCACAGGACAGGTGGCACACCACTCCCCGAGTTGTGGACCATCCAGACTCCAAATTGCTGCATCTGGCTCAAAGCCTGGGGTAAGTTGACACATGGAGACCCGTACATCCTGACCTGCGTGGTTATACATATTTTTCTGGAGCCCATTCATCCATTCCTCGCCTAGACTACATTTTTCTCTCGGGGGCACACACTCCTAGGTTAGTTCAGGCTGCGATTCTCCCCAGGGGGCTCTCTGATCATTCACCAGTGTCTGTTCTCCTGTCCCTAGATCCCAGGCGTTCTCGATTTTGGTGGTGTTTGTCACCATGGTTGTTGAGAGATGATGACTATAGGGCGCATATTCATAAATCTTTGACGGACTACTTATTATTTAACACAGACACTTTAGAGTCTCCTGTCACCCTATAGGAGGCAATGAAAGCCATCCTCAGGGGGACAGACATCGCCTTTTCCACCGCACGACGCAGACAGTGACGTGATAGACTGATTAAAATCGAGGCCCAATTGCTTGAGCTGGAGCATGCTAGCAGGGACACAATGGGGCAGGACGCTCGTAGGCAGTTGCTACATGCACAACAGATGTATGCCAGTGAACAAAGCCCGACTCTATTGGCTTGCTACCTGTAGTTGGATATGCCAGTGGGGAGACAAACCCACTGCTCTTTTGCATCGCCTGTGCCTACGGACACTATGCCCTCAGATGCTGCCTAGTATACGGGGTCCAGATGGCACAGCTCCTACAGACCCAGCCGTCATTGTAGACCACTTTGCCTCGTATTTTGCAGACTTATATGCCCCCTTGAGGTACTCCCTAGTGCCCTGATTGTTGACTTCCCGCCGCGGGCACTATCAGATACAGCACGAGATGCCCTAGACGCCCCCCTGTCAATAGATGAACTGCTGCCTGCATTGCTAGCTATGCATGTCGGAAAGGCGCCGGGCCTGAATGGCTACCCCTGTGAGTTTTTCCAGAAATATCATCCGCAACTGTTAAAACCCTACTTAGCTGTGCTGGAAACTGCCTAGGAGAGTGGTGGTCTCCCGCCAGATTGTCGGCATGCTGAGATTGTGGTGTTCCTGAAGCCAGGTCGTCCACCGGAGCACTATTCGTCTTATCGCCCGATCTCTTTGCTTAATGTGTTGGCTAAACTCAGACCAAGGTGATTGCAAACTGCTTAGTCCCCTATTTTGCAGACCTGTTTCACCCGGATCAGGCAGGCTTCATGCCCAACCGCGCTACGCGTCACACTATCCGGTGTGCCCATAATGCTGTTGCGGCGGTTGATAGACTTGATGACCCTGCCGCGCTCTTGCTGGCGGACATGAACAAAGCTTTTGATTCCCTGTGTTGGACATATCTCTTTGCCCTACTTAATCACCTGGATATTGGTCCCCAGCTATTGTGCCTTATTCGCTTACTCTAGACTGACATAACTGTCACAGTCCGAGTGGCTGACTCGGTTTCCTGAAGCTTTCCTGTCGGGCGGGGAACGCGCCAGGGTTGCCCACTCTCCCCTATCTTTTTTCTCTTGCTTTGGAGCTGCATGCGACTTGGATATGCATAGATGCGCAGCTGCGCAGTTTTGAGTGACCACCGGGCTTGTCTGACCGCATAGCTTTCTATGCAGATGATGCCTTGTTTTTTTCTTATGGACCTTGACCGAATTGGTCCACGTCTTCTCCGCATCATGTAGATCTTCGGCGAAACATCCGGTTTATTCATGAACCGCAGGGAATCCTATTTGTGGCCGCTGCGCGGCAGAGACCGGCTGGACGCCTGGTCACGGGAAGTGATAGTGGCCCCAGACGGCTTTAAATATATGGGAGTATATCTCACATCGTACCCAGCACTGGCGTGGAATAAAAACCTCTCCCCCCTGTGGATGCAGGAGAGTGATCAGACGCGGACGTGGTCCCATCTCCCCCTATCTCTCTTTGGTAGGTCTGCTATTTTTAAGATGATTTCCCTGACTCGTCTCCTTTGCTAACTACAAAATCATCCCTATCTGATAAAACTGACATGGTTTTGCCAGATAAATGCTATTCTGGCCCGTTCTGGGGAGGTGGAGCATCGCGTGTGGTTCTGACGACCTGTTTCCAATCCACCTACACTGATGGAGTGGCCACTCGGGATGTCCAGGCCTACTACTTGGCCTCTCATTTACTTGTCCTTAATGACTGGTGGAATGGAGACCGCGGGGACCCGGCATATGCTGTAGAGCGTTGGCTACTGGGAGACAACGCCCTCCACCTGGTTCTCTACTCAGTGGCGTTACTTCGAGAACTACCACCTGCCACAATTATGGTCTTCAAAATCTGGAAGTCGGCTCTTTGTCGGATGGATTGGGGGGGAAACTCACTAGGGAAACTCCACTGTGGCATAACGGGCAGCTCCCACAGTTCACACACTTGTCTGGCTTTCGAGGCTGGGAGACCATTGACATAGACACGGGGGGTGCAGTTGTACGAGATTGCACTCTCAAGTCCTTCCTAGATATTCAGACGGAATATGGTATGTCCCACACGCAAGTTTATCGTTATCTCCAATTCCGACACGCCTTTACCCCATATATCTCACATCTAACAGAGATTCCCGAATTTAACCCTATTGAGGCAAAGGTCCTTATGGGCGACCAGGGAGACCATAAAATAACCAAAATATACTGCATACTTATCAATAACACCCCTACTGCATTACACAAAACCAGAGAGGCATGGCAACAAGACTTAGGACCGTTGGAGGAGGATGACTGTGTGGAGGCTCTGGAATCCCTGCGCAGTAGGGAATTGTGGCCTGTCTGCGTCTTATTCAATTCAAATACTTTCATAGAGCATATTATACCAGGCACAGGTTGTAGCGTGCAGGGCTTATCGCGTCCCCACATTGTCTACGCTGTAAGTCTATGGAGGGCACCTTCCTACATACCGTCTGGTCCTGCCCAACACTGTCAAAGTTCTGGAAGGGGGTGTTCACGTGCTTGTCTGAGGTTTAGGGGTGGGTCATTGCACCCTCATCGAGGCTCGCCATGTTGCATATTACAGAAGACATAGGTGGGAATAGGTATAAGCGACATCTTCTATTTCTTGGCCTCCCAATTACAAAATGTGATGACGCCAGGCGTTGGAAAGATGAGGCTCCATCATTACTTGGGGTATGGAGGAGGGACCTAGATTTCTATATGGGCATGGAACTCCCGGTCTTTCTAGCGAAGGGATGTTCCCGTAAACATTACAAAATCTGGAAAAGGTGGGCTGACTATAGGGGATTATATCTGGAGCCTCCTCCACCTCAACCGACGCTGAGGAACCACTGCTATGACACCATTCGACCTCTACTCAGAACTATGGTACTTGTTGTACGGAGATATTGGAGATATTGTGGCAATGTTGTTTTTGTTTCCTTTCTCTTTTTCTTATTTTTTTCAATCTCGATATTTTTCCCGGCAATATATTTACTGTGGAATCCATCTGTTACTATTGTTGGAAAAGTTGACTTTCTTGTACTCTATGTACCTTGGGTGCCCTACAAGGCCCTTTTATTATATTGGCTGTCAACAATAAAATGATGTTGCGAAAAAAAAAAAACGTTAGCTATTATTTCAGAACTTCCGCCTCAAACCAGTTTGTGATGGACAGCCTTCCTTTTGGACAGGAAAAACCTTCATTTCTTAGCCATTGCTATTGTTTTGAAAACATACTAGTCCATAGAAGCGTCACTCCTGAAAGTTTGTCTGCCCTGAAGAAGGTCAGAGGACCGACGTGTTCCCTTCATTTATGGTCGTGTGAGTGATTTCACGCAACACTGCAACACTGAAAAATTATATTTTCTACGTGTCACCTAACTGATTCTGGCTTCCAGGTCAGAGACTACTCCTGGCAGACCGTTCACAATAATAGCATGGATCGCTGCCAAAATTATTTGTGATCATTAACCTCAACGTGCGTAACAAAAACATGAATGTTTATAAACAAATAACAGTGGGCGGCAGCTATAGTAAAGTGAAAATGCGCTGTGCTGCACACTAGCATTACATTAAATGAACAAGTAGTCCCCACATAACACAATAACAAGTACAAGTGTAAGGGAACTGTAATTAGCCAATGCTCCTTGCGAACAAACGGAAATGATGTATCGGAGCACTAACAAATAAGGAGCAAGGAAACAATAAAACAACACCTGAATTAAACAAATGCAAGAAGCAGCCCAGATTACACTCCGTAGAGTGATTACCGCAGGTCTTGCAGATAGCGCACTCACACTGATGCTTGACCCAAAAAATGACACAAGGGAAGAACTGAGAAATTCAAGATGAATCAACAGGCAAAAAATTATTTCATGAAAAGAGATGAGAAATGTCAAGAATCTTATGATGAATGAATCAACAGAGAAGGTAGTATACTTAAAGTAAGGAGAGTAAAACGACCGCGTAGTGTGGTGAGTGCCTAAGGAAAGGAGGCTCCAACAGTAAATTTAATTTTAAAATGAGCACCTCGAAGGGATCCTCTACAATAGGAATGCCCATAACGTGAGGTGTACTTACTCAACACATCACAGTGTTGCGAGAAAAGGTGGTACACGGTGATGTGGCCTATGAAAGTGGAAGCTTGTCCTAACAAAAATACAAGTGAAACAAAATCTGTGTAAGTCCAGGCATCTGTATCGCACGTGTGAAGTGACACAAGTGAGGTGGAGTTTTCACACTTACTAGTAGGAGAGCAAAATGTATCTTTCATTCTTTACATACAGTATCAAGTTTGTCGCTCTGTAGAGAAGACTCCTCCCTGTTTTTTACTTAGCCCTTGGTTACTTAGGACTTTGATTCTCATCCTTGGTCAGCAACCTCTGATGCATCAATCACCGTTGGAATTAAGTGGAATTGTTGGGGAAAATAAAGTCCAGAGCAGTACATGTTGTTGTTTGAGGGAGGGAAGGCACCACAATGTTTTTCTATTTTCTGATTTTATTTGTTTGCCATTGGATGGCTGGTGTTTTAGTGTGAAGGGTGCAGGCAGCAGGCTCATGTGGAATCATGAGAAAGTAAAGTAAGGGTAGTGTACATTTTTTGATGGTAGACTTTGTGATTTACATATATATGTCCTCCTTTTCCTTGTGTCTTTGTGAATTTTCCCAGATGTATCATGATACAGTAGTGTTTTACTGTCTAGTCCGGTGTGGAACTTTAATGCATTTTTACTTTCTCACTGCTGCTGTGCTAGAGATTATTGTTATTTTTTTAGGGGCTTGTGGATGGTTTTCAACTCATGCCAAATTTGGGTTCCTAAAGACCGCATAAGATCAGGGATGGGAGCATTATGCCCACATCCCCTTTCTTTTCATGTCAGGGGTGTTTCTTTAGGGAGTACAGGTGTCCACTCGTCTTTTTTTTGATGTTGCTGCAGATTTGTGGAAACTCTGCAAATTTGCTGAAAAATGGAAAAATACATGTTTTGGTCCCAGGCAGGGTCCATCCGGGACCCTTCCATCAAGCCTAGGGGGTCAGGGTATACCTACCCTGACTCCTTAGCTAGGGGCATATTTACAACATGCGGTGATAAATTTCGCAAAGCACGCTTAGCGCTTTTATATTTATCGCCGTCTCTCACTGAAATTTATCGCCATACTTGCACTATATTTATAACGCATAGCGCTATGGCAATATAAATTCCAGCGATAGCGGGGTAATCGCCATCTTGCAGGGAACATTGCTGGTTTTCCAGCGATGTTCCCTGCAAAACGGCGATATGCTTGTTGATATGACCATGTGGTCATAACACAAGAATCCACCCCCATGTTAGGTATGGGTTAGTCATGATTTTAGCAGACGTTAGTTTTTGGCGAAAACAGCGTTTTTCACCCAAAACTAACGTATGCTAAAATGCGTGGGCCACCTTGTTAATATTGCGATGTGCACATCAGCGATATTTACAAGGTTGTACTGCCCAGTGACGCCCACTTTGCATTTCATTAGAGATGCAAAGGGAGGCATCGGAAAAAAGGGTGCTAACATGCGCTAATGCATGTTAGCACCCTCTTGTAGATAGGGCGATATTTTTATCTCCGCTTTTTAAGCTTTAAAAGCCAAACAAGCGGAGATATGGCCCTTGTAAATATGCCCCCTATTTCTTTCCCTTTTTGGTAGGACTGGAGACTGAGACTTGAATTCTTAAATGGATGCCACCATATAATTGTTAATGTGGTTGCAGCGAATCATGACTCAGCATAAGATCTGTCAGGTCCGCAGAGCCCCCGCAGTGTGACAAATACAAAGTGGTTGAACATTAATTACTCACTAACCATGGTACAGATTCAAACCAAGTGATAAAAAGCATGCTTTCTGGCTCAACACCTCGCTTTCTGCCAAATTTGATGTAAGTCCGTTCAGTTGGTTGGTGCTGTAGCTGTGACTAAACTTCCCTTGGAGGAATAAATGCAGAAAAGGCATTTCGGGACCACCCCTATTCTTGGCCCCTGCGAGATGGATCCCCAAAAACTTTCCATGCACAAATTAGACAAGAAAAACACTTTTTTTGAAACGTTTTGGGAAGATTCATCAAACAGCACTGCAAATAGCAAAACAAAAAAAAAATTCCAATGGAAATATGATCCTAACTATAACTCGCCACTGGGTAGTTATAGTTAGGATCATTTTTCCATAGGACATTTTTTTTTCGTGTTGCTAATAACTTTGGCGCCGTTTGAAGAATATCCATGAAACTATCTGAAAAAGTGCTCTTCTTTACTTCATTGTGCAAAGAATTGTTTCACGTGACCTGTCAAGCGGGGGCTGAGAAAAAAATGGGAGCCCAAAACATGTTTTTCCCATAGGAATTTTAGACAAATCTACAGCCTAAATCAATGAATGGATTTTGATCAAATTTTGCAGATCTAGGTCCAGAAACAGTGCATTTTGAGCTTTGGTGAAAATCCATTAAATAGTTTTTGATCAATTATTGGTCAAAAAATTGTGTATCAAGGGACATGAAGGTACCACGGATCTCAACAGATCTCAAATTGAGATCTAATTGATTACCACCACCTCAACCAGGAAGTGGTGTCAGCCACATTTGGACTCAAGATTCGGTCTAAGATGGACCCTACCTGAGGCCAAAAATGTTGTTTACCGCGCTTGTTCTTTAAGCCCTCCTGTGGTGTGTCAGGTCCCAGGGAGAATTGATGCTTATCTTTAGGGGGAGGGAGCATGTGTAGTCATGTGGTCACTCTCCCCATGCCATCCCAAGGGGCCAGGTGCAATTTCCTGGAAGAGGGTTTATTTGGCCCCGTCTCAGGGCCATTTTGGTCTCTTAGGTCCCCTTCCCCCAGGCTTGCTGTATGTTTAAAAGGGAAAAAGGCACACAGCCCTCCTTCCCAAGCTGTCAATTAGGTGGAGCTCATGAAGTTTCACTCTGCTGAATTCCATGGAGTTATTGAAAATTCTGTGGAATTCCTTGGAGTTCCGTGAGCGGGTGAAATTAGAAACACACAGCCATTGGAGTGCCCTCCGTGCTAGCACAGAATCATTCTAACGTAGGTGCTGTTACCACCAGATGGCACCACCCCCTCTTCCATTTTCTACTGACATTCTGAAGACAATCTTTTCTCACAAAATAGTTTTATTCACTCGCAATCCTGCATGTCTCACTGTCTCGATTGTGCATTACAGTAACATTTTGAGGATGCGGTCTTTGGGCTATGTTTAAGGTTAACTTTTTTCTCTTCTCTTAGATGTTTTATAATAGTATACTCAGCTACAACAAAGTATTCACCAGGCAACATAAATAAGCATTTAAAAGATGTAGCCGCTCACTAATAGCCCCTTCTGGGAGACACCCAAATACTCTCCCAATGCCTTGGGCGCCATATTGTAACTGTGCTCCTCTTCATTTTCACAGTTGCTGCAGTGTTCATTGTTGTTGTCCTCCAACTTCTGCCTGAGTGGTGTCTCACAGTCGCCCAGCATCTTCTTTAATCAGGGACTAGTATTCGGGCCTACCAATGCATGACAACATGCTGGCACCATATTGGATGTGTTGCACCAGGTTCTCTGATTCTTGTAGTTTAAGTGGGAGTTTCTTCATGTTGGATTGAGAGAAGACCAAAAACAAAGCATGCTGGGAGCTATAGTAAGAATATGATTACACAGCCATGTTGCACTGTGTAAGCTGACCAACACACCACAATGTTTAATAAGGACCCTTTTCAATCACAAAAACAGGCACATATAATGCCAGCGACTGTGCTTTGTATTTGCTGGTGTACACCCAGTTTTGCTTCATTTTTTGTAATTATGTTGTTGTGTATTTTCTTGGAGTTGTAAGTGATACATGGACAGTGTGTGCATGTTTACAGAGATTGCAGTGTGTAGCTGTTTGCACATTTAATAAGGAGATGTGTATTGTTAGGGTTTCTGCTGTACCCTGGGGCTGCTAGGTCTGTGTGTGAATGTTCAATCGGAGCTCCACTTGTTGTGTGTAGATATTTGTACACTTAATGCGCATGCATAGTCATGTATCATGTTGCACAGCATGACTGCGTGCAGTTCCGGGCTCATTTGTATGCAGAAAGATGTGTGAGTACTCTCAAGTTTTCAGCTGTTTTGTATCGATGTTGGTACTGACAGCTCTGCAGTACAAGCAGGACTGGGTACACTGGGACAGTGTGTAAAGTTAATGCTTTATACAATGCTGACAGTTGTAAACAGAGACCTGTGTGAGTTTTTGCTGCTGCACTTGTGAGGTGCTAATCCTTAGGCCAATTAATGTGTTTGTTATCTTCTGCAGTGCCACACTTTGCTTGTGTGCTATGAGGGCTGTGTACAGTGCCCCACTGTGTTCACAAAGGGCAGTGCACTCACATGAAGTGTTGTTGATGGGCTCCAGCAGTTTTGTACTAAGGACCAAGTTTGCTCTCAGAACTGTTGCACCATGCACTTTCGGCTGCCTGCACTTTCAGCTGTTGTACACACAGAGGGCTCAGTGTACTGGCAGTGATATTCTCTGAGAGCTGTGAAAACTCAGTGTAACACACTGTGGGCTGCTTACAGGTGAGCTGTCACTCACTGCCTGAATACTCCAATGAGCGGCTGCTAACCAATGGCTTTCTCTGTTGTATGTATGAACACACAATATCTCATTGGAAATTGAAAGCCAGCAAGCTCCCATGTAGAAGGTAAATGGCTCATGACACCCCCAAATCTATATGTTTGTGGTGAGCACGCCAGTAAACTCCACTTCGCCGGTGGCGGGCGGAGTTTTTGCTGAACTCCGAGCTCCAATCAGAGCATGGAGTGGGAAAAACTCTGCAAACTCCCCTGGTGGAGCAGAGTTTAACACCCATGACTAATTTCAGCCGCACGGCCCCCATCCCTTGGGGTCAAGCAGCATGTGGCTCACCTCCCGGGCCAATTTTATCGATATTTCTAAGGGGAAGTAGGCCTTGTGCCCCCTTTCCCAAGTAATAATGCTGTACCCAGGGGGATGGGGTCTTATGGGCATCATCGACCCTGGGAGGTAAGCCACATGCCTCCCTCACCTGAAATTGTAACCTAACCCCGAACAATTGTGTACCTGTGGCTGAAATTTGCTTGAAGAAGGCCCGCATGACCCCTCCCCAAATAACATCACTTTGGGCCCTGGGGAATTGGGTCCCCAGGGCCAGGCCCCGTGGTCAACTACCCACAGCGCACAGCCAAGGCCATGTGCTATATGGGGTTGGCTGCATTTCGAGGGGTTGGCCGCATGGACTGGCTGGGGGTTGGTTTTACGTATTGCAATCAAATATTGCTTTATTTTTAACAGAAACCCTAGACTTTCAGTGCAAAAAAAAGGTTAAAGTATCATTTTAGTTAGGTGAAATATTCAGTAACAATGTAATGGTTTAAGCTCTAGAAACTACATGAATTCACCAGTTATAGTTAACTCAAGTACCTATAACTCATGCCCTAAGGTAATAATGACTTGTGCCGTCGCCATGCACTGCTAATAGCCTCACATATTACATCTCTCATGACATCTACTATCACATCAACGATAAGATACCTGCAAATGTTAGAGTGAAATTATAGATGGGAAAACTGTGTACGTTGGGAGGCGAGTTATAGTTACTTAGGTCATGAGTTAAGATTGGTTGAGATAACTGTAACTGGTGAATGCAATGGTTGTTAGAGTTCAAAACACTATGTTGTGACTGAACATTTCACCTAACTACATCGTTATTTTAACCTTTGTTTTTTATGGTTTGAATATTTATTAGTATTTTTGCAACAACGGAGCACAACAATCATCCCACCTCCATCCACCAGCCAGTGGGGAGGGAGCAAAAGAGTAATACCTGGGAAGGCAATTAGGGAAACATGAAGGAGTCATTGAGGGGGGGAAGGGGTGAGAAGAAGGGGGTGAATTATATCGACAATCTGAGAGAGATAAGACATCAATCGTGAAAGGAAGAAAAAAATAAGAGGGGATGTAGGACGAACTGAGGGCAGTATGGCCGATACCATTTCAGGTGGATACATGGTCTGAGTGAGTGAAGCGGAGGACACGCAGGTACGTTGGGCAAGTCAGTTCTCTAAATTCACATGAAAGGTATTGTGTACATGGTCCCCTCACCTTACCAAATTGTGATAGGGTATGGGAGACTACTGCTGTCAATTTTTCAATTTCTAAGAGTCCCCACAGTTTTTGGAGTCAGTCCAGTCTCATTGGGAATGTATCCAAGCCCCAGCGAGAAAGTAAAAGATGCTTGGCAGCCCCGATTGTTAATAAAATGGTGTGCCCCTTGGCTGATCTTAAGGGGAATGTAAGGGGATTTGGGAGGCCCAGAAGGATGTAGCTAGGAAATCTGGGGAGTTCAGCATCGTGCATTTTGCCCACGGCTGCTAACACTTCTGTCCAAAAGGAATTGATTTTGGGACAGTGCCAAAGAAAGTGTGTGTGAGGGTGCCACTCCTCCCACCTTTCATTGGGTGACCCTGGCTGGTAAATAATATACCAGTAGTGTGCATTTTCTTTCTGGAGGTACTACAGGCAGGAGCTCAATCTCTGTTTAATATGTCTCTCTGGGGCATATCAACAAGAAATTGCGATAATTATCGCTAAGCGCTGGAAGCGCTAACATTTTTATCGCCGGCGAAGTCCTTTGTTTATCGCTGCCGTAGCGACGTATTAACAAGGCGCCGCTAGCAATCAGTTCCGGCGATAAAATCTTAGCGCCGGCGATAAAAAAACGCACGCTAATCCACAAAAAGTAGAGATAAGCAATTTATCTAAAAAATCAGCCTGACAATTGATAACAGGCCTGCATTTTGCACGCAGCAAGCGGGAAAATGCACTATAAAAGGCCCCCAAGCAGGGGAAAAAAATGGATTCCAGTGACCAGAGACCAGACCAGAGACATGGAGGAAGCAGGGCCAAGCGCAGAGACTGTAGCGAACCCCACAGCCAGCCAGGAGGAGCAGGGAGAGAGCCAGGGGAAGGAAGAGAGGAGGAGGAACCCCAGGTTCAGCCACCAGGAGAATCAGGTCCTGTATAGCCTGGTGGCTGAACACCAGCAGGAGCTGTTCATTTGGAAGACAGTGCCATTGTCCAGAAAGAAACATATCTGGGAGGAGATCACAGCTAAGGTCAATGCTGTGGGAGAGAGGAAGAGGAGGACCGTGGAGGAGGTGAAAAAACACTGGAACGACAGCAAGAAGAACACCAAGGAGAAGATGGCCGCCATCCGGAGGGCAGCCATGGCCACCTGAGGTGGTAACCCCGTGCCACAGCTGGAGCTGGATGAGCAGGAGGAACTGGTAGCGCAAGTCATCACAGAGAGATGGTGGTTGAAGTGCTGGGTCGGGACACCGCTGCAGGTCAACCGACACAACCACAGGGTGAGTACAAACTATGGAGTGGGTGGACGGGGGTGGATGGCCACAATGGCACACATGTATAATAAATAGCATTGCATACCCACAATTACTGTGGTTCAGGTCCCAGATAGCCCTGTGCATGGTGGCATGGACACACATAAACATTGCTAGACACACTTTGACGAACACACTGACATCCGCGCCGGGACACTCTTTGAGTATCTCCGTGAGTAATAAATGTACATAACATAACATAACATCGAAATGTGCACTGAAACCTCAGAAAAACACAGTCTAGCTACATCATCAGACCACAAAATAAGTGCCACATCACATACCAAAAGGCCACATCACGTAGAGACGCACAATGCTCACAAAATGCACACCTTGCACCATCACAACCTATATCCAAATCATCTCCACAAGGCCGCAACTCACAGGTGCCAAAATGAGTATGCAGTGTGAATGTGACTGATCATGCGCACCTGTAAGCATGCCAACAGCAAGAACAGCACACCTGTAAAATAGCACATGTGGCTGACTTGAGTGCAAGGATGTGTGTGGCCAACAAGGGTGACTTGGAGGGTCACACACAACCTTGCACACGAGCCAGACACATGTGCAATGTTGCAGGTGTGCTGAGCCTGTCGCTGGCATGCTTACTCATGCACGGGACCAGTCACATTCACACTGCATACTCATTTTGGCACATGGGAGTTGCGGACTTCTGAAGAAGATTTGGATAAGTGTGGTGATGAGGCAAGGGGGACATTGTGACAACCGCATGCCTGTACTACCAAAGTGCCCCCTTGCCTGTACATGCTATGCAGCACTGCGTACAGCAAGATGAGAAAGTAATGAGTCACTCCGCATACCGACAACACATGCAATGTCACACCAAAAATATGGATTATGGTGCATATTACCAAGGACGGCATTAAAATAATAGCCGCTTGAGCGGCAGAAAACTGCCACTAAAGCAGCGATAATGGCCCTGAAAAAATGCCCTGGAGAAATCCAATGCAAGCCCATGGTCACGCCAGACCATGGACTTCGATTGGAATTTCCTAGGGCATATTATCAAGGCCATGATCGCCGCTTAAGCGGCAGTTCTCTGCTGCTCAAGTGCCGATAATCTCTAATGCTGTCCCTGATAATTTGGCCCTTAGTTGTGTGCTCTCCATTGCAAAATGCAATGTGGGGCGCACCATGAAAGCCATTCAGTCATCCAAAGGCAACTCACCTGCATGCACACATATCCCTGTCCATAACACCCACCACCCTCTCCCGCCCCACGTCAACACATGGCATGTACTATTTTCACTAGCAAAATTTAAAAATCCTCATGTCTGCGTAATCTAAGAATTGTGCAAACCTAGGGACATATTACAAAGATCAGCATTAAAATCATTGCTGCCTTAGCGGCAGGAAACTGGCACTAAATTGGCGGCAATGGGCATGATAATATGCCCCTGGGAATTCCCAGAGAAGGCCATGTTCACACCAGAACATGGACTCCTTTGGGAATTCACAAGGGCCGACCATCAAGCCCAACACCGGCGTGATAGTGGCAGTTAAATCATATTAACGCTGATCCTGATAATATGGCCCCCTAGTCCCTCTCCACTCACTATGGTGTTCATTTTTCTGAGCATAGGATCCTTGGCTTGTTACAATGACATGTCTCCTTTACTACCTTCAATATTAAGAACCATGTAAAAAGGGGCATACCAATCAATTAACAACACAGGGCATATAAACCAACATCACAAGTCTATTTCACAATCCCTCAAGGCATGTCACTACCCATGTTGCTCTGTACACATTGATAGCCTTACCAGTGCGTAATCTGTGGTAATCTGTGTTATCCAGAAGCTAAACACCAAAAACACAATATACAGGCTGCCGCTTGAGATTCACTCATCATGCATGTCTACAATGGTGTGGAATGGTCACATCTACGCGCTATAAAGGCACTAGCCTGGTACCAGCTCACCTGGCTCGGTGTTGACATTGCACTCGCTGTCTTCGTCCACAAATGGTCAAAATAAATGGTCCCATGCCCTAGCCGCATCAAGTGATCCCTTGCCCACTGTACCCTTGACCAGTAGTAGCCTAACTATCCCATAACACTCTGCCCATTTGGTGAACTGGCACTCCCATTGATCTAAACTCGTGGCCCCCCTTGCCTTCCAGTGCATCGTAATATCCCCTCATGGCCAATAATAATACCCTATCCATAAACTTGCGGCAAGCACACTTTGAGCCGTGTGTGGGAAGCAATGTAGGATGCAAGTCCCCTACGACAGATCAACCTCCTTGTCTGTCAACACCTTCAATACTGTCATCAGTATGGTCCAATAAGTTGCCTAAAGTGGTCACCCCCAAATCATGTGAGGAAAGTTTGCCCCCTCTCCCTGAACCCTTGTGCATGCCTATGAGTCAGTGTAGAAACATGCATTGACTTTCTGCCAGTGTGAGGTAAGGCAATGTAAAACATTTTAAATAAGCCTTTGGAAGCGGGTGTGCCTTCTGCACCTCCATGCTTACTCCACAATCTCTGCACAAGCCCTTTCCGGGATCTCTCGAACTACACCTACCTCCCATTTCAATTCAGTTTGTCCAAAGGGGGCAGCTCCACGAGACCCATGCGCATGTACAGGCATGTGACTGCCTTAAACTTTACAGCTGTTGTCAATATGTATTGGCACCCTAAAGTAAGCTCAGGTCATGCTTGGTCCCCTTTACAATGCGCACAAATATCCGCTGCGATCGCTGCATGGAGCATGTAGTCCCCCTTTGAAAATCAAACCGCTCATGCAGAGTCTAGAATGTTTGCTCCTGGTATGATGCACAATACGGCCCACCACTGCCACACACACTCCACATGTGGGACAAAATCTGTGGGTAATGGGTGTGGACACTGCCTGCTCAGATAGCAACAACATTTGCCATACATGCTGCACCATACTCTGAAAGGGTAAACCAAAAGAAGTGCAGGAAGCAAGATTAAACATGACGCAATGCACACAACACAAATTGCAAGGAGCCAAAGCAACTTAGAGGCACATGTGTCCTACACAGTGCAGCTTTGTAGAAACAACATGGCATATATAATCAAGGAAGTTCTTAAAATTATCGCCACTTCAGCGGCCTGAAACAGACACCAAAGCGGTGATAATGTGCCTGATAACATGCAGCAGAGAATTCTAATCAAAGCCCATGTTCACACCAGAACATGTGCTTCTCCTGGAATTATATGTGGCACATTTCCAAGGACATCTTTGCCGCTTGTAGCGGAAGTCTCCTGCTGCTAAAGCGCAGATAACACCATGGACGTCCATGATAACATGCCCCCAAGTAGGCCCCCATTGCCAATGTGCCAATAGTGGGCACTCATCACACATCACCAATAGCACACTAAACACATGCACATGTGCAAGCACCTGCAAAGCTGCAACTCCTTGAGCCACATTGATAAGGCATGTGATAGGGCATGATGGATAGCATGCCTGCAGGACAAAGAGATTCACATGGTGCAGGACACCTCACTGATGTTGCGGAGTGTAGAACTCATCCTCAAGGGAGCATGTCACACCCTGGCACAAACTTATGTACACACAACCCCTGATGTGACCAAGACACTTGGGGGCATATTATCAAGCCAGGCGATAAAAGTATCGCCGCTTTAGCGCCAGGAAACTGCCGCAAAAACGGCGATAATGGGCTTGATAATATGCTCTATGGAATTCCAATTGAAGCCCATGTTAGATGTGAAGGACATCTAACATGGACTTCTATTCGAATTCCATAGAGCATATTATCGAGCACATCATCGCCGTTTTAGCTGCAGTTTTCTGGCGCTAAAGCGGCGATAATTTTATCGCCTGGCTTGATAATATGCCCCTTGATGACCTACTATGCACAAGTGTCACTACTCTGACAAGGATACACCATCCACACAGATTTACACATGTCTGCATTGTCCATACACAGAAGTCAAAGGCCCATTTCATGAAAGGGACAAGGGGCAGCTAAACAAAGGCAGCAGGTGCCATCATCACACAATGCAGTGTACACACATACTAATCGGAGTACATCAACTTTGCCTAATAGGTGTTGCAGACTGCATCAGTCACATAATACAAACCAAGACACAACAGGTAGCATTTGTGTGTAGCCACTGTCAAGACACATTTCTCACCTAGGCAACTAGTGATAATACAATGTACAAGTACACACACACATCTGTGATGTCTCTGAAATATTCACCATCCAGTAACTAGCATGCATATTGTACAAAATATCTCTCATGTCCAGTCTCCCTCAGTCTGATTGTTAAGTCAAATTATGCATGCCCATACATGGATCCCACTGTTAAACTGTATCTCCCATGAACATTTCAGAGGGAGCGACAACACCTCTTGGACAGCAGGACGACCCACTCCAACACGATGACTCGTCCCAAACACCAACTATCAATATGGACGAGTTTGAGCGTATCCTCGATTCCTTCGCAACACCAACTCCAGTAGCAGGGTTACCCACCAGCATTGCACCCAGCCCACCCCCTGCACAAACCACCCAGCAGCAAGCACCTCCAACCACAGCTGCCTCCCAGGACAAAGCCTGCACATGTGCGGCCTTTCAAACCATGGTGCTGGAGGTCCAACGGGAGACACAGGACTTTGTGCGGGTGGGCTTGGAGAGCCTGGCAGCCAACTTTGAGGAGCTCAGGGGGTGTCTGAATCGCCTTGAAAACAACGTTGCGAGGCTGCCAGACATCCACACCTCCCTCAATCACATCCAACGCTCCCTGGATGACATTGCTAGGGTCCTGATCCGGAGAGTGGACACACTGTCCCGGCAGGATAGCTCCAGCAGTGTCTCTGCTGCATTATCCCGACTGGCAGGGGTAATGGAGTCCAGGGAGCGGAGGGAGCTGCAACAGATGGCTGCCACGGCTCAACACCAGCGCAATCTGGAACAGATATGGCAGGCCATGCTTCTCCACATGACAGCTTTACCTCCCCACGGTCTAGGGACATCTGCTGCTTGCGCATCCACATCCTCAGTTCCGCACCCTGATGTGTCTGTCCCTCACAGTGCTGCTCCCACCATACCACTGCCCACATGTGAGACACACGACACATCATCGGACGAATGTGAGGCTGAAACTGCCACCATGGTGATGCGCAAGTCCAGCTAGCAGTGATGTACAAAGGCCTGTCGGTTTGTACACAACAACATTTCACTGCCCTTCCTCTCCCACTGTCTGCCGAAGTCCATGAACACCCAGCATGGACCCACACATTGACCCACAGCAGATCTCCTCTTGTTCATTGACAATGGCACTGGCACTGCTAAATCCGCCTCCTCCCCTGGCTCTGTCGCTCGCAATGGACTGCCAATCCCATGTTCTATGGTCAAGTTCTGGTCAATGCAAAAGCACTTTTTTTGTAAATAAATGCACTTTAATCACACAGGTGCGTGTGTCCATGAACAATCAAGTATTTAACTTAGGTAATAAGTAAGGGTTGTGAATTCACAAGAAGGTCCAGCAAGGCTAAATCAATCAATGTACATGTGTCACCTGACACAGATAGGCAGTGAGATGGCCGTGTATGTGCAAAAGCAATCTAGATAATTTTCCTATGACAACATCTTTAAAGTGCACCACTAACCCCTGAGTGTCTCAAGGAGCGGGGGTGGGTGGGAGTCTGCCACTGCTTGGAAAACCCATTCTTGAGGAGTCACATTAATGTCAGCATGAACTGTGCCTGCTGCAGGAGGGTGGGGAGAGTGTTCCAGTTATTTGCGTTGAGGTGGTATAATGAACTCCTGCAGGAGTTAGCTGTCCAGATGCGGGGGACTGTGGCAATTGCAATGTCAGCGTACCGGACCTGCTGGAGTGGGGTTCAGAGGCTGAGTCGTCTGTTGAGGTATGCATGTCCGGTGGCATGACCAGCCACATGGTCAAAAAGCAAGCAAGGAGGCATGGGAAATAAAGAGAAGAGATGCAGGCCTATGGCAAAAGCACACTGGCTGGCTACACAAAATGGCTGCCGGCCACATAGTCAGACAACAAAAACATCCAGCAAGGGGGCATGGCCACAAACAAAGAAGAAATGCAGGCCTATGGGGAGAGCACACTGGCTTGCTACAGAAAATGGCCACCAGCCACATGGTCGGACAACAACAACCAGCGAGAGGGGCATGGCCACAATCAAAGAAGAAATGCAGGCCTATAAGGAAAGTACACTGGCTGGCTACCCAAAATGGCCACCAGCTACATGGTCACAACAACTAGAAAGAGGCCTGAAAAAAAAGAACACATGCAGGCCCTGGCCACATGGCAAAATGATTCTTGAAACAACAAAGGCAAATGGTTGCGGGGTGTGTGGCCAGCGAGCCATTAAGGTGGGTGCAACTCTATAGAGCTCCGCGCTTAATCCCTCAATTATCCTAATTGTTCCAAGCAATCTAACCCTTCCAGCCGAGAAAACGACAACATCTGCCTGCAATACAAGCATTGCTGTGTCTACGCCTCTGGGGCAGCCCCGGAACGCAGATCTGACCTGTGGTGGTGGTGACAACGTGTGTGAGGCCCAGGAGACCCCAACTACAATTGCAGAGGTGGAGCGTGGTCAGACACACTATTGCTGCGCCGCCTATGCCTACAAGAGACCTGCTCACTAATATATTTGCCATGCCGCCACCGTGATCCCATCTGAGGTCAACCGTCTGAGATGCTGCTGGAGTGTGAGCCATTCTACGAGGGATCTGGCGAGGCGGCCCCTAAACTATTTTCCGTGAGCAGGAAACCCTTGCACTTCAACTACTTCAACAACTGCTGGGACGGCGCTACGGGGGAGACCTGATGTCACGGACGCCGCTGAGGTCAAACCGCTGCTGCTGCCAATGAGGCCCTCCAGACAGGCCTATATACTGTAACTAGGCCAGGAGACACTGCAGGAAGGAAACTACCGAGACTGCAAACATTATAAGATCCGGGAGTGCTGTGAAGATTGACAGTGTTCACATATGACTGGAGACAGCCTGAGTCCGCTTAGAAACTGCGTCCTGCTCCTCGAGGGATCTGGCCCCTGCATCCACGCCCAGGCGCAGAGAGTGGACTGTGCCTGTAGTGGGATGGGCAGCTAGGCCCTGCACTATTGCTTGGAGGCAACCCGTGGCCAGCTCCGACCTTCGCTCTGCTCTCGGAGAGACCCAGTTCCTGGACCCACACACATCTGCCTGGAGTCTTCATCCCGGTAAGCTGAACACGCTAAACCCTACTTTTCGCACCCGGTGTTCTTCCCGACACCAGCCCTACCTCGCATGAACGTTTTGGCCCAGAGTTCACTCTGCGTTCTGATCCTGCCCTTCCAGGGAATCCAGTAAGTAGAACTGCTATTCCTGGCTGCAGCCCCTCGTGGAAACTGGGGAAAGTCCTGAAAATGCAGTTACTACTGGTCCTGCTTGTGCTGAGGCGCAGCTGAGAAGCAGCCAGTAATCGTCTGGTGGCAGCGTTCTGGAGATGCATTGATCAGTGCCTGGAACCAGGAAAATCCTGCTGCCACGTCTGTGGTCAAACTGACTGCTGAGCTTACAAAAGCAGCGGCAAGAAGAAATGAGTCCTGCACCCTGCACCTGAAATATGGCATAAGGTAAGCCCTGCACCCCATACCAACCTGCGTGAGCCTGTACCTGAACCGGGGAAACTGCTCCATATGTACATAGGCGACAGTGCAGCATAGAATCGGTAATTTTCAGCCGCCATGGTCCTATGGCGCCTGCTGCTGCTCGCTGATACACACCGGGTCACCCACAGCGCCTTCCTCCCACCTGGGACAACCTTGCAAAGTGGTGGAAACAAGAGTGGGGTACTCTGAGTAACATAGTGGAGCAATAGAGCTCCAACAGGCTGTGAACCACCTAACGAATGTCTGAGTAGATCAGTACCAGGAGGGCAAGACCGGAGGGACAAATCTAGACGCTGACTCCTACGTGAATGTACATCGACGTTGTGGTCCGAACTGTACTGACCCTGCATTAATAACCTTCGCCATCCAATACACAGCAGCAGAGAGTACAGAACTTAACTGTCAGGTGCAGACAGGTTAGACACTAACCTCATAAGCCGGATACAGCGGGAGCGATGCTGGTTGCTCGGTCACCCTCTCCCCCTACATGGAATCACTCGTGAGCCTCCAGAAGGCGATCAGCGGGGAACACCACCACAGGGGAAAGGGATCAGAAGAACGCAGGGGAAGGAGGTAAAGGCGGGACCCTCAGATGAGCATGTCTAGAGTTGAAGCCTCACTTTAGTAGCTTGTCCCTCAGGTGCCCTGGAAAAGAAGAGCAGAGAAGGGTAGTCATGTACACGATGCTAGCACACAAACAAAAAGGGAGGCACAGTGTCTAACCAACAGCAACACTCACATGACTCAGGGCAAAGTCCTGCCAGCATGTAGATCCAGGGACGTTGATTATGGCCCCCCTACTTTGAAGGCCCTAGGTGTCGGGGTTGCTCTTTTGGTAAATCACCTCAACGACGTTCTGGAGACAAGACATCACTTCTCTAGGGGTTGGCCAGCGTCGCTCTCCAAGTCTTTCAACCGGCTCCAAGCGTGCAGGTGCTCCGGTCGCGATACGCTCTCTGAGCCGTTCAAGCAGCTCCAAGCGTTCGCTAAAGCGGATGTAGCTGGTCCAGTAAGGGTCCTTCCTTGGAACCCCAGGAACCCCCTATCATGAGTTTAAGGGAAAAGAAAAAGGCACACCCAGCCAGGAAAACGAGTGCGTCATTGGCCACACTGCCGAACTCAACGGGTCTCTGGACGGTGTCCTGCCGGGAGTCCCTGCCTTACTGCAGGCAGAAGTGATGAAATCATAAAAAGGTATTCCCTGAAGTCGGGTGTCGTACTTTAATCTCTGGGACCGCGTAAGGAACAGGGCCCTACCCCTGTCTATCCTGGTATTAGCGAACCGCAAATGGTTAATGCGGTATGTACAAGTGCTTTGTATAACGTTCTAGCTATGAATGCACTGTGTACACGCTGTTTTACATTACTTCGCGGGTTCCATTTTGGAAGCGGTGGCCATCTTGTCATTGCCCTCACATAGGCTACAATGGAGCAAATACGGGCCTCACAGTACATGGGCTTTTCCTTTGACTTCTCTGTGACCTGGGCAGCTGGCTCTGTTGCCCCGGGTCAAACTGGTCTCACGAGCTCCCCTTCCTCCATCCACCTGCGATTAGCATCAGGGCTTGACCCATCATAAAACCCTTCCATTCTACACGAGCCCCCGGCTGATCTCTTTCACACCTGACTGTTCCTGCTTTATGACTTGTTTCCCAAAACAGGAGATGCTCATGTTTATTGGGGGGCCTATTGATATCCGATGTGGGATCTGAACCTTACTGTGTAAATCATTGTGGGCTGGCCGAACTGGAATGTGGGATGGTCATCATGACTCTGCCTTTTCTTTTGAAATGTACACTTGTTTATTACCGTATTATAAAACCTAGGAATGTATGCTTGAGGCAGAAAAAAGCGTATTTAAGGTGAAGTCCGTTTCTATGATTTTCAGCAGTCTCCTGAGAACATACACGCTGTTGTACTTCTAGGATACCTGTAATTGGTCTGCAGCCAATAAATGAATCTTTGACTTCACCCAGAAGACTCTGTGTTTCTGTAGGTCTGGAACAGGGTGAACCCAGAAGTCATAGGGTGTGTGCCCCTGCACCGCTGGGTCTAAAATACCCAGTACTTCAGTTTGGCGCCCAACTCGGGACGATTTCAGCGGTACCAGTCCAAGCCAGAGGTTCGTGAGGAGCTTCGTGTGGAAATTCCGGAGGAAGGCCGCCACTTCATCGACCCCTGCATGTCGACGTGGTCCGAAAGTCTTTTCTGCGAGGTTCTCCGCGTCCCGACGGCTACGAAGGACTGCTGCCCTGATTAATCGACCTGTTTTGGACCCTTGACGAGTTTGAGAGAGCGAAACAATCGAGAGAGTCTTCTGGTGACGCCATCGATCAGCAATATTCAGTTAAGTATAAGTGGAGCGTCTCCCATTTGTTTGGTATCCCTCGGGATCGTTTGATTTGGTAATTTGGAGTTTGCAAACGCCAAAGCCAGAGGACTCGTGTATTCACGAGACTATCGTAATCGATAATCCTTTGACGTTTGGATCTAGACTAGTGAGCAAAGATGCCTGGTTCTAGAATATTTGGTAGATTATTCTGTTTGGGTTGTGGAAAAGATTTCCAGCTGGAGGAATCATGCCCGGTTCCTCCGGTTGGAACTCCAACTTATGAGCTCTGTGTAAAACATGGCGTAGGCCCCATTGCATATAATGAAGTATGGATCCACTACACCAGGAAAGACGGTGTTTTAAAATGGCCCCAAAATGGTAGTTTCGATACCGATATTTTAGATAATTTGGAAATTAAATTGTTTAAAAAGAAAGCCCGGCCGGCGATGTTTGATTCTTTCCGCTTATGGCGAAAGGAAGCCAAACAGAAGGAAATTAAGCTAGCGAAAAAGAATAAAAGGGAGAGAGGTATGACAGTAATGCAAGCAGCTGTACAATTTAAAGACAATGAGGAGGAGCAGATGAATGAGCAATTGCACAGACAGCGTAAGTTAGGGATTGACAAATGTTACCCAGCTTTACCACACTCTAAGCAGAATGAGTTAGAAGAAAAGGAGAAAAATCCCCTGATGTCGCATTTGTTGAGTTCGCCTCCCCCGTATGCTCAAAATGCCACGGCGCCTCCCCAGCTTGTGAATATGCCACCTCCAGTTAATATACTGCAAGCCTTGCCGCTACCGCCAGCTGCTGCGCAGCCGGCTCTTATCCATATAGCGCAGCCCTCTCAAGGGCCGCCAGTTGTGTTCCCGACTGCCCCCGCGCTTCCTGCGACTTTGCCTAATTCAGCAGCTACCTTCCCTGACACTCTTCCTTGCACCACTCCAGCACCTGTTTCTGCATCCTCTTTTCTCCCCTCTGTTTTTCCCCCTGTTTTCGCCTCAGCTTCTCCTTCAGCGCGACAGCGCTTAGCTAATGTGGTTACTACGTTAATGTCGCCTCTCTTTGAGTCATCTGGTGCGACTCCTGGTTTACAGCGTAAGCAATTGCGCAGTCAATTGCCTAACCCTGATGAGAAAAAGGTAATAGACAGCATGGCGCGTAGATGGATTGTTTTCCCTTCATTGTATGATGTGGAATCAGTTGTCAACGTTTTCCATCAGTGGGATGCCCCGAAACAGAGATATGTGTTTGAAAAAATGTGCGAAATTCTCTGTGAAGAATTGGAGGATAGTGGTAAAAACCCGAGCCCGCAGGAGTTGTGTAGAGTGAGGTTTGATTTTGGAACTGGTACAAATGTGGATCGCGAGGTAGATAGAGCAGTTGCGGTTGTATTGTCTTTCAGGAATGATGATTGTCAACAGTCATTGTTTGAACAAGATGTCCTTGTGGGGAAAAAGGTAAAAGCGCGACAATACCCCATGAGAGAAGTTCCCCCGGTAAGGAAGGAAGCAGTTGCAGCTGATGCCGGTGCCAGTATCGCTGCTGTGCCAGCGCATTTCCAGCGTGTTTGGGTACATGTTCCATGGAAGCGTTCTGAGGTGTTAGCGCTTAAGCAGACATTGCCTGATCCCCGTAAAAACCCTGCAGGATATTATAAAGAGTTGTCACAGACGGCAGGGTCATGCGTTATGAATCTGGCCGACATACACATGTTGTTTGGTAATGTTGTTCCACAGCCCCTATGGGGATCAATTCGTAATGCAGATCACGATGCAGAACTAGGTGCTACATGGGCTGACATCATTGCCGCTGACGCTAGACAGACTGGTGGCGCGAAACCTGAGCCTTTAATAGCAGAACTCCCTGGTAGAATCATCACATATATGAAGACAATAATGCCTGCGATGTGCGTAAATTGGGACAAGCTATCTGCATGTAAGCAGAAGAAAGATGAGACAGTGTCAGACTTCTTTACCAGGTTTGAAGAAACGTTTATTGACCATAGTGGGCAAGATATGAGTACTGAGGGTGGCCAACGGTTATTTTTGGATAAGTTTGTGCAGAATCTACTTCCTGACCTGTGTAAAAAGTTAAAAGATTCAGAAAGTTCTTGGGCTGTTTCCTCTTCAGCGCAAATACTGGCTACTGCACAGTATTATGAAAATAGAGATAAAGACGAAAAAGATAGAACAGATAAGAAAACGAAGGAACTAAAGACAAAGGTCCTTTTACAGCAGGCTTACCCACCACGTGGAGGTCAGAATAATTATAGGCAAACCCAAGATGTCTATCACCAACCCCAACAATTTCAGAACAATCAGCAAATGAACGGGTATTATCAACCACGTGTCCCTGTAGGTCCCAACCAATGTTCATACTGCAAAGAGGAAGGTCATTTTAAATATAGTTTCCCTAAATTAATGCAGCGGAACGGTAATGCGTATGGCGCAAGAGGTAGGGGTGGTCAGCAAGCTCCTAGAGGCAGAGGGCGTGGAAGTGTTCCCCAGAAAGCTCGTCTTCTTCCGCCCCAAAGCGCCATTAATAGCTTTGATCAGCAAGCTAACGCGACTAGTAATACAGCCCAGTATTACAATAATGATTATTATGCAGAGGATGGCGATGCAGGAAACAATGGTTACTAGGACAGCCGTAGACAGAGAGAGGGAGTTTTTTCAGTGCCAGTGGATCAGAGCGGACCGTATGTTAAGGTGACTACAGCAAATGTAACGGAGCCCTTTCTGCTAGACACTGGTGCTGCAAAGAGTTCAATCATGCATTCAAAACTCCCTGGCGCACCTTTGTCTGGCGAGATAAATGTTTCAGTAGGTTTTTCTGGCGCCCCAGCTAGGAACCCGATTTCTAGTCCCATGCCACTTTCTATTGGACCTTGCGAGCTGAAAGCACCCCTGATTCTAACAACAGGTTGTGGTGAGAATTTGCTAGGGTTGGATTTGTTGAAAAGATTGCATGCTACATTGTATTGTTCACCGTCAGGGGTACAACTTACATTAGGCAGGAAAGTGATTTCCCCAATGTACTTGTCTAAAAATACAATGCCGCCTGAATTGTCATCCCTTCCGGATGTCCTTTGGGCTACTGGTCCTAATGATGTGGGCCTCTTGGAGATACCGCCATACGTGGTGACTTTAAAGGCTAATGTCAGGCTGCCACGTATTCCCCAGTACAAGATCTCTAATGAAGGCCAGAAAGCATTGTTAGACATTGTCGGCGACTTGATTAATAAGGGTGTAATTGAAGAGACAAGAGGCAACGTTTGCAATAGTCCGATTTTACCTGTCTTAAAACGAACGGACCCTTCACAGCCACCTGTTTACAGATTTGTGATTGATCTTAGAGAGGTTAATAAGATTGTTGTGCCACAGTTTCCAGTTGTCCCTGATATAACTGCCTTGTTAACGATGATTCCAGCCTCTGCTGCATGGTTTTCAGTGATCGATTTAAAGAATGCTTTCTTTAGCATCCCAATTGCAAAGGAGAGCAGAGACATTTTTGGCTTTAGTCTGGGAGGCCGAAGCTTCCGCTTCAAACGCGCTCCCCAGGGCTACTGTGAGAGTCCATCCATATACAGTCAAGCTTTGAAAGCGCAGCTTGATGTACTTGTTTTACCTAGTGGATCTATTCTGATTCAATACGTGGACGATTTACTAATCGCCGCGGATACTGAAAAGATTTGCAAAGAAGCTACATTGTCATTGTTGCGCCATTTATCTGCCTTCCATCACAAAGTGTCTCTCTCAAAGCTGCAATATTGTCGACAAGAAGTGACCTACTTAGGTCATCTTTTATCGAAGGAGGGAAGGAAACTGACCCCAGAAAGAATTCAAGCCATTGCACAGTTGAGTGTGCCAAAAACACAGAGAGAAGTACGTGCTTTCTTGGGCATTACTTCATACTGTAGGCATTGGATTCCTAATTTTTCTTTGTTGGCAAAACCTTTGTTAGCCTTAACATGTAAAGACACACCAAATACTATCCCATGGTCTGAAGAGTGCCAGAAAAGTTTTGTGGAATTGCGTAATGCATTGTGTTCAGCTCCTGTGTTGGGCACTCCTGACTATAGCAAGCCTTTTACATTTTATGTTCACGAGAAAGATGGTTGTGCGTTGTCAGTGTTAACACAGCCTTTTGGCGACAGACCGCGCCCATGTGCATATTTTTCATCAACCTTGGACCCTGTAGCGAGGGCATTGCCGAGCTGTCTGAAAGCGACAGCTGCTGCAGCTATGTCTATCCGACAATCTGCTGGTTTGGTAATGGACAACACATTGATCGTTATGGTTCCACATGCTGTAGACACATTATTAAATAGGACCAAGACACAACACTTGACTAGTGCGCGATTATCAGGCTATGAGCTCACACTGTTAGCAAACCACATACACATAAAGAGATGCAACACACTGAATCCAGCTACGTTGTTGCCAATTCCAGCAGACTCAAATGAGATTGAGCAACATGACTGCCTGTTCAGAACAGAAGAAGAGACGAAAGGGAGAGTAGATCTAAAAGATACTCCCCTGACTGAGTGTGATGGTACTTTATGGGTGGATGGTTTGTGTTTTAAGCTCCCTAATGGTGACACGACTGCTGCATATGCTATCACGACTTTACACACGGTCGTGGAAACTGCACGAGTGCCACATAATTCGGCCCAAGCAGCAGAATTAATCGCCCTCACAAGAGCATGCGTGTTGTCTGAAGGAATGAGAGTGAATATTTACACAGATAGCCAGTACGCCTTTGGCGTGGCTCATAATTTTGGGCGATTGTGGAAAGAGCGTGGGTTCCTGACGTCGCGTGGAGCTAAAATTCAGAATGGCAAGTTGGTGAATGATCTCCTTGAGTCACTGACCCTACCGTTGCAAGTTGCGATCATGAAATGCAGTGCGCAGAGGAAAGTCACAGATGATGTTGGACGTGGGAATGCGTTTGCTGATGAGATCGCGAAATAAACAGCGCAGAATGTGAAGACTAGAATGTATGTTGCAGGCCCCGCAAGATGGGTTGATGATGTTGGAATGTGTGAAAACACAATAGAGAGTGTGAAGTCCCTTCAAGCTGAAGCCACAGAGAAAGAATTAAGCAAGTGGAGAGAAAGTATGGGTAAGTTGGATGAGAATGGTTGTTGGATTGATCTGACAGATCATAGGCGATGGTTGTTGCCTGACGCATATGTGCTTCCAGTGGTTACTATGGCACATGGAATGGCACATATCAGTACGAAAGGAATTTGTAAGTTGTTGGCTCCAGTATGGCAGAATGCTGGAATTCCCAAGTGTGCAGAGAATGTGGTCAAGAATTGCATGGTATGCTTGAAGTACAACCCTGGTAGGGGAGCCCCAACTCCAGCTGGTCATTTTGCACCCCCATCATGTCCATTCGAAGTTTTGCAGCTGGACTTTATTCACATGGAAAGATGCAACAAACTGAAATATGTACTGGTGGTTGTTTGTGCTTTCTCGAAATGGATAGAGGCTTATCCTCTGAAAGATAACACTGCCCTATCCACAGCCAAAGCCCTTGTGAAATAATTCTTCCCTAGGTTTGGGATGCCAAGAATGGTGTGGTGTGATAATGGAAGTGAGTTTGTGGGTAAAGTGATGAAGAATGTATGTGAAGGTTTAGGCATAAAGCAAAAGTTCCACGCTGCAAATCACCCCCAATCAGCTGGATTAGGAGAACGCTACAACGGCGCTCTAAAACTTAAATTGGCCAAGATCCAGGCGAGCACCGGTCTTAAATGGCCTGACGCTCTGCCTCTAGCACTCCTGTCCACCAGAATGACCGTACACTCACGAGTGGGACTTAGTCCTTATGAAGTGGTTTTTGGCCGCCCGGCCAACGTATGGGGTGTACCGAGGCCTACGAAGTTTAGTGAGATCGAGCATCCAGTACTACTCGATTACCTGTATGATTTGACTGTTAAACTGCGTGTTTTGCACCAACAGGTACATGATACTCTTCCCCAAGCTTCTGAAGCTCCTGGACACCCTATCAACCCTGGCTCGTGGGTCCTGGTCCGAAATTTCCAGCGCAAGAGCAACGACGAGCCTCGCTGGATCGGCCCCCACCTTGTGCTTTTATCAACAAGATCAGCGGTGCGAGTAAAAGGGAAGAAACACTGGATCCATGGTACCCACTGCAAAGTAGTCCCCTTGCCTCTGCCATATGACCAGTGGGTCCAGGAGGGTATTGCCGACTCTGAAGCAGACACTGTACCTCGTTTTCTACCATTCAGTGACGCACGCATAAGAGGCACAGTTTCAGACCAAGAGAGTGACAATATTCTGCAAGAAGCTGTGCCACCATCAAATCGACTGGACACCACAGAGCCTGAACTTTTGTTCCAAGACCAAACAGCACCTGACCGTCTCCGTTATAATTTGAGACCAAGGCCCATGGACAAATAAAGATTTCCTTACTATTTCCTTTTTGGCATTTTCAGCTCTCCCATCTGAAGGACTTTCTTGATTTTTGTTTTTCGAACCACCATCCGGGTTCTGCCGCAGGGTCGCGGTGCCAAGACTTTGGGGTACAGGCCGAAGACGTTAGGTCAACGGTTCTAGTTGGTCTAGGGCGTTTCCCTGGACTGACAGGCGTACTCCTTAGCAGAAGAAACTCATCCGCCGCGAGCGGCCCGATTAGAGGATGGAGTTTTTTAAGATGGAGAGACCGATTGAGGAAATGAACTTTAAAGCAAGGATGTGTAGAATTGTAAAAAGTAAATGTTTTGTATTTTTGTGCCTATTTACACTGTGTAGTATAATAATGTTCATCGTAGGATTTGTGTTTTTCTCCGCTCAAAAGCCCATTGCACCCACTGTACAGCCTATACCTCTTTCTACTGCCTCCTCTCACTCTTTTCACCCTTTGCCTGAGCACGAACAGACCAGACGATCAGAGTTCGCAAATAACTCGTTTATCCAGCTCTTGCACCAGCACCAACTAGTAATGAATACGACCAATTGCTGGGTGTGTGGGTTAATGCCACATACCATTAACAAGGGTATTCCCTATCTGGTGCTACCATTTAGTTACAATGGATCGTCATGGGCATTCCAAACTATGTTCCTCTACGCTCTAGATGCTTACTCCCCGCGACAACCGCGTTCCATCAGACCTGGTACAAATAATAAAGCCTTAGTGAGAGGAATTGCCGATATGAGCAGGGATATTGATGCATACTCATCCATTCCCAAAGAAGAGCTGAGACCTTATGTAGGATGGAACGCGACGGGGTATAGTATTAGTCTGGGTGAAAGACAGCGAAAAATCTCATCTCCAATCTGGGTCGTACCCCACATGGGCCGGTTCTGCTTACAGGGTAATGGTCAAAACCCTAGAGCTCAGCTGGGAAGAAGTGACTGTACTGAAACGTACACTTTCCCGTCACAGTTTTCCCCTGCATTTTTGACTGCCAAGGGTACATATTTCATCTGCAATGACCGAGCATATACATGGTTGCCCCCTGATTTCTCGGGCACATGTTATATTGCGAACTTGCTACCGCCAACATTTACTGCTGCCTCTGATTATCACAAGACCAGAGTTGTGAGAGGCGTGATTAGTAAGGAGGATACTGCCGGTCAGGAAGCGGGAGACTTCTTCTTGGGTTTCCTGCCGTTTTGGGGACCTATGGTCAATAGTAGGAACCTGAGACAGCTGACTCGTGTGGTTGAATCCACTGTCAATGTAACGGCTGGTGCCCTTGGTAATCTGACAGCTGAGCTCCAAGCGGATCGCCTTATGACTTTGCAGAACCGCATGGTTCTAGACGTTATTCTTGCAGACTGCGGTGGGGTATGCAAGGTCATCCAATCCAGTTGTTGCATTTTCATACCAGACAACGCTCCAACAGTATATCAGGCCATCTCCAAACTGCATAAGATATCTGAATCCATACACGTGGATAAAGGAGATTGGTCACTGGTGGGGTGGTTCTGGGAACTGATATCTGCCTGGGGTTGGAAAGTTCTAATGGTCATTGGAATGATCTTAGCCATTCTTTTCCTGTGCTGTCTGTGTATACAGTGTGCTCCTGCGATATGTGGCCTCTGTGCTACCTTAGGTGTAAGGAAACCTGTATCGAGGAACGAGCTAAGTAATAGGATGATGCTACAGCAACATCTCCATGACTTTGTGAACATTGACCTAGACTCGGATTAAGATGAGTATAGTGATTGCCTATGTAAGGGCAAAAGGAGGGTCTGTCGTACTTTAATCTCTGGGACCGCGTAAGGAACAGGGCCCTACTCCTGTCTATCCTGGTATTAGCAAACCGCAAATGGTTAATGCGGTATGTACAAGTGCTTTGTATAACGTTCTAGCTATGAATGCACTGTGTACACGCTGTTTTACATTACTTCGCGGGTTCCATTTTGGAAGCGGTGGCCATCTTGTCATTGCCCTCACATAGGCTACAATGGAGCAAATACGGGCCTCACAGTACATGGGCTTTTCCTTTGACTTCTCTGTGACCTGGGCAGCTGGCTCTGTTGCCCCGGGTCAAACTGGTCTCACGAGCTCCCCTTCCTCCATCCACCTGTGATTAGCATCAGGGCTTGACCCATCATAAAACCCTTTCATTCTACACGAGCCCCCGGCTGATCTCTTTCACACCTGACTGTTCCTGCTTTATGACTTGTTTCCCAAAACAGGAGATGCTCATGTTTATTGGGGGGCCTATTGATATCCGATGTGGGATCTGAACCTTACTGTGTAAATCATTGTGGGCTGGCCGAACTGGAATGTGGGATGGTCATCATGACTCTGCCTTTTCTTTTGAAATGTACACTTGTTTATTACCGTATTATAAAACCTAGGAATGTATGCTTGAGGCAGAAAAAAGCGTATTTAAGGTGAAGTCCGTTTCTATGATTTTCAGCAGTCTCCTGAGAACATACACGCTGTTGTACTTCTAGGATACCTGTAATTGGTCTGCAGCCAATAAATGAATCTTTGACTTCACCCAGAAGACTCTGTGTTTCTGTAGGTCTGGAACAGGGTGAACCCAGAAGTCATAGGGTGTGTGCCCCTGCACCGCTGGGTCTAAAATACCCAGTACTTCAGTTTGGCGCCCAACTCGGGACGATTTCAGCGGTACCAGTCCAAGCCAGAGGTTCGTGAGGAGCTTCGTGTGGAAATTCCGGAGGAAGGCCGCCACTTCATCGACCCCTGCATGTCGACGTGGTCCGAAAGTCTTTTCTGCGAGGTTCTCCGCGTCCCGACGGCTACGAAGGACTGCTGCCCTGATTAATCGACCTGTTTTGGACCCTTGACGAGTTTGAGAGAGCGAAACAATCGAGAGAGTCTTCTGGTGACGCCATCGATCAGCAATATTCAGTTAAGTATAAGTGGAGCGTCTCCCATTTGTTTGGTATCCCTCGGGATCGTTTGATTTGGTAATTTGGAGTTTGCAAACGCCAAAGCCAGAGGACTCGTGTATTCACGAGACTATCGTAATCGATAATCCTTTGACGTTTGGATCTAGACTAGTGAGCAAAGATGCCTGGTTCTAGAATATTTGGTAGATTATTCTGTTTGGGTTGTGGAAAAGATTTCCAGCTGGAGGAATCATGCCCGGTTCCTCCGGTTGGAACTCCAACTTATGAGCTCTGTGTAAAACATGGCGTAGGCCCCATTGCATATAATGAAGTATGGATCCACTACACCAGGAAAGACGGTGTTTTAAAATGGCCCCAAAATGGTAGTTTCGATACCGATATTTTAGATAATTTGGAAATTAAATTGTTTAAAAAGAAAGCCCGGCCGGCGATGTTTGATTCTTTCCGCTTATGGCGAAAGGAAGCCAAACAGAAGGAAATTAAGCTAGCGAAAAAGAATAAAAGGGAGAGAGGTATGACAGTAATGCAAGCAGCTGTACAATTTAAAGACAATGAGGAGGAGCAGATGAATGAGCAATTGCACAGACAGCGTAAGTTAGGGATTGACAAATGTTACCCAGCTTTACCACACTCTAAGCAGAATGAGTTAGAAGAAAAGGAGAAAGATCCCCTGATGTCGCATTTGTTGAGTTCGCCTCCCCCGTATGCTCAAAATGCCACGGCGCCTCCCCAGCTTGTGAATATGCCACCTCCAGTTAATATACTGCAAGCCTTGCCGCTACCGCCAGCTGCTGCGCAGCCGGCTCTTATCCATATAGCGCAGCCCTCTCAAGGGCCGCCAGTTGTGTTCCCGACTGCCCCCGCGCTTCCTGCGACTTTGCCTAATTCAGCAGCTACCTCCGCTGACACTCTTCCTTGCACCACTCCAGCACCTGTTTCTGCATCCTCTTTTCTCCCCTCTGTTTTTCCCCCTGTTTTCGCCTCAGCTTCTCCTTCAGCGCGACAGCGCTTAGCTAATGTGGTTACTACGTTAATGTCGCCTCTCTTTGAGTCATCTGGTGCGACTCCTGGTTTACAGCGTAAGCAATTGCGCAGTCAATTGCCTAACCCTGATGAGAAAAAGGTAATAGACAGCATGGCGCGTAGATGGATTGTTTTCCCTTCATTGTATGATGTGGAATCAGTTGTCAACGTTTTCCATCAGTGGGATGCCCCGAAACAGAGATATGTGTTTGAAAAAATGTGCGAAATTCTCTGTGAAGAATGTGTTTCTGTAGGTCTGGAACAGGGTGAACCCAGAAGTCATAGGGTGTGTGCCCCTGCACCGCTGGGTCTAAAATACCCAGTACTTCACGGGGCGCTCTTAGGCTAGTTCTATCCAGGTGAAGCCTGTGGCGTTGCTCCTCGTCTCAGCCCGGAGTCTCAGGGGGCGGGGGCACCGCCCTTCATGCGTCGCGGTCGATTGAAGATCCAGAGGTCACCCAGCGCTTCTCTCCCCCGCGGCACCTCGGCTTGAGCGAGGCGAGGAGTGCTCGGTGCGTATGGGGGGAAACGGAAAGGCGTTCCCCTCGTAGTCCGTACTAGTCCAAATTGACAAGCACCTGAGGACAGGAAGGCGGGGCTTTTGTAGTTCCCGTTCCCGTTTGCCTACCGCGTCCTCTCCCAGGTGTTATGGGAGATGTAGTTCAGGTCTTACGCACTTGCCTTGTTGTGCAAGTACGTGGCATGACCAGAGGGCTGCGCTCTTTGGGAGCGCCTAAACGTGACAGAACCCCATCCTTGCGCCCAGCATCTCGACGGGCCACCAGGTTTGGTCGGGTTGGCCGCGTGAAAACGCCAGAGCAGGCCAGGGCAGTGTAGATTGGCAACTGGTTCCCATGATCGGTCCTCTGGCCCGTACCCTTTCCAATCGATGAGGTAGTGTAGCCTGCCCCTAAGGCGTTTGGCATTGAGTATCTTCTTAACTTCATATTCCTCCCCGTCACCAACCACCGTAGGCTGGGGTCTAGAGAGGAGCCTGGTATTAGGGAGACAGGGCCTCAACAGGGACACGTGGAACACGGGGTGGACGCGCCAGGAGGAAGGGAGAGCTAATATCATTGCTACTGGGTTAACCAGGCTCACTATGGGATAGGGCCCCACGTATTTGGGTTGTAGGCGAGTATTACCCTATAGCCTGAGATGTTTGGAATTCAGCCACACCCTATCCCCTACTTTATAGGAAGGCTCTAGGGACCTCTTTCTATCCGCATAGTGTTTGTCATGTTTTTGTGCTGTAGCTAGTTGTGTTCTCGCTGTTTGGAGTATTGTTCTGAGGTGTACGTGGTGTTCTTGTATGGTAGGGTGGTTGGTGTGCACTGGCCACTCGAACGGCAACATGTTCGGGTGGTGTCCAAGCAAACAGTAAAAAGGCGAGCACCCCAGGGAGGAGTGCTCGGCGTTGTTGTACGCGAACTCCGCTAACCACAAAAGCCTACTCCATTCCTCCTCATGCAACAGCGTGAAACAGCGGAGGTACTGCTCCAGTGTTTGGTTCAGCTCTTCCGTTTTACCATCTGTCTGCGGGTGGTAGCTCGTGGAAAGGCAGGCGTCAATTTTCAGAACGCTACCCAACGCCTACCAGAATCGAGACATGAATTGCGTTCCTCTGTCGGTAATGAGAACTGCCGGAATCCCATGCAAGCGCACCACTTGCTGCAGGAACGTTTGAGCCAGAGCAGCGGCAGTGGGTAATCTGTTCATGGCTACGAAGTGACCCATTTTGGTTAAGTGGTCCACTACGACCAGGATGGTGTTATAACCCATGCTCGGCTGCATGTCTACGATGAAGTCCATGGACAGCGTTTGCCAGTGAGATGGGGGAACAGGAATGTGCTGGAGCCTCCCGCTGGGTTTCTTGTGTTTCACCTTTCCCTGTGCGCAAACGGCACAGCCCGACACGTAGGTTGCAGTATCAGGTCCCCAGGTGGTCCACCAGAAGTAGCGCTGCATGGCTTGGGTTGTCTTGCGCACACCCATATGACCCCCTATTGTGGAATCGTGGACCCAATGCAAGGCTCGTTGCCGTAGAGACTCGGTTGGCAGGAACAGCCTCCTCTCGTGATACAGGAAATGTTGCGAGGAGGAACGACATGGTGGGTTTTCCGCCACCCAAGTGAGCGGGTCCACTACCGCTGTCTGGTTTCTCAGTTTTTCTATGAAGTCACTCGTACTTGTCGCAGCCAGTAGGCCTTCCATAAAGGAGGCGTTCTGCAGAATGACGGGGTTCTCCTCAATGGGCGCCCTGTTCAGTTCGGGGGGTAGCTGGAGTCTTGACAAGGCATCAGCCTTTCCGTTTTGTGGCTCTGGGTGATACCGGATCACGAAGTCATAGTCGGAGAAGAACAACAACCATCGGAGCTGTCGGGGGGTCAGGGCCCTAGCCGTCTTCAGAAAAAGCAGGTTCCGGTGGTCCGTAAAGATCTCCACATTATGACACGCTCCCAGCAGGTGATGCCTCCACTCCTCACACCCCTTCTAAATTGCTAGCAATTCCTTTTCCGTAATACTATAGTTGACCTCACAGGCTGACAGCTTTTTGGAGAAAAAGGCGATAGGGTGTAGTTGGCTGGTATCAGGTTGGCATTGAGACAGACTGCCCCCTATCGCATAGTGAGAGGCATCTGTTTCCAATACAAATGGTCGAGAAGCGTAAGGATGCCACAAAACAGGGGGCTTCGTGAAACAACTTTTTACGGTCTGGAACGCCTGTTCAGCGGAGTCCGTCCAGAGGAAGGTCGCTCCTTTCTGTAGCAGATGCGTTAGGGGTTGTGTCATGCGGGAAAAGTTTTGTATGAATTGCCGGTAAAAATTTGCAAAGCCAAGAAAGCTCTGCAACGCCTTCACGTTGGAGGGGGATTTCCACTGAATGATAGCTCGCGTTTTCTTGTTGTCCATACACACCCCTCCGGGGCCTATGACGTAACCCAGGAACTCCACCTCTGTGACGTGGAATAGGCAATTTTCCAATTTAGCATAGAGTGCGAATCACTGCAGGTGCTCCAACACCGCAGAGACATGACGAAGGTGTTCCTCCATCAAGGCAGAATATATTAGGATATCGTCTGTATACACTATGCAAGACACGTCCAAGAGCCCCCTCAAGACCTCGTCCATTAAAAATTGGAATGCGGCAGGGGCATTGCACAGTCCAAAGGGCATCACCCGGTATTCGTACAACCCGAACTTCGTTCGGAAAACGGTTTTCAACTTATCTCCCCGCCGCTCTCTTACCAGGTGATATACGCGCCAGAGGTCCAGTTTGGTAAAGACCTTGGCCGTCTTCAATTCGTCCAGGAGAACAGGGATCAAGGGTAGAGGGTACCTGTTCTCCACGGTAGCTCTGTTAATGTCCCTGTAGTCTATGTAAGCCCTCAAGCCGCCATCCTTCTTCGTTATAAAAAAGATCGGCGAGGAGGCAGGAGAGGACGAAGGGCCTATAAAACCAGAGGACAGCATGTCTTTTAAGTATTGCTGCAGGTACGTGGTTTCGTCCTCCGTGAGTGTGTATACCCGACTGCAGGGGATGCTGGCACCGGCCTCTAGCTCGATAACACAATCGTAGTCCCTGTGAGGGGGAAGCCTTACTGCTTCTTGTTTATCAAAGACGGCTCTGTACTATTCATACACCACAGGTAACGCCGATAAGCAACACACCACTCGATCAACGCACGCACTTGCGAGCTTCCCTGCAGGACTTGTCTCGGGATGGGGACTCCTCTCCTTGTTCTTGGTGCAGTGCTCCCGACAAAAGGGAGAGGTCAAAGAAACGATATGTCAAGTACCTGATCAAGAACTTGAGATTCCGCAGGAACAGGTGAGAGCTCCTCGATCCCCTACTCCGCTACCGCGAACTAAGTTCACAACTAGCAAAGAGGGGGAAAGGGGAATTGGGATGACAAGAGAGACTGCCAGAGACTGCTTCTGCTTCTGTTGGACTGGAGGGTTGCTTGACTTCTATAGTCTCCTAAAAGATAAACGGGTTATGTAACAATTGCCCTTTACAACATTTCCCTCTCCAACCCAGAAACTAACTTCAATACCTGTCCTTCTCTATTGGCTTGCCTCTCTCCTGTGTTTCTACTGTGGGCTGGAATTCTATATATTCTTATTTGACCGTCTTTCTTATAGAATTCTGTGGGAAAGAAATCTTATTAAACTCTCTCCAAGAAATGAAGAAATAGTGTGTTATCTTTACTACCCAGTAATGTTACCTGAAACTTCCCACTAGCATTCCTTAAATAATAACTCTCTTCTTTTCTGGAATGGTGCAGGAAATAAGATGCAGTACTTCGTTGAGTAGTTGGTAAGTATACTTATATATATATATATATAACCATATCTACTACTGGATTCTCGCTGTTTCTTCTTCCAGTTTTATTCTCTGCTCTTTACTTTCGTTAGTACACTCCACAAAGGCTGGGAATACCACAGCCTTCTACACTTTCTTCTGCTTCAATGACTTAGCAAATGTCTTTTTTTCAATGTTCTCCAAAAATATTCTGTAGCCAACACACTACTAAATTGACGACTCTCCTGTAGTCTAAATGACTCAGAAACTAAAGTCTTCAGTCCTTCTACAAATATCTCTGACTGGACTCAAGATGATCAGCTGACATTCATAGCCCAAAAATATACCAGATGTTCCTTCCCCGTAATTCCGCGAAGAGACTGACCTTTAGTCACAGTGTACCTACTGTGACTCCTTTAACAATGAGCTCGGTTTCATTCTCTTGTAGCTCGCAGAAATGAAACTCCGAAAGTCTTCCTCAGGAACAGAGAAAACTGCTGCGAATTAATACGCAACTGTTTTCCTCAGAAATCACCGTTGAAGTGTGATGAGCTCAGCGCGAGCGCGCGCGAACTCAGCTGAAGAGGAATATCAATTGAACCACTAGAGCGGGGACTTGTAACTTCTGAACTGGCGTTACCAGCGGCCATCTTGGAATTCCGCCGAATTGAATAAAAAAGATTACGAAATAATCTAGTCATCACTTGCAGAGATATTACTCTGTGAGGTTTAAATCGGTCTCTCCTGTATTCCGCTTCACCCAACAGCCTGGATCTAAGAGTACCACATGGCTTGTCTTGCTCGGGCCTGACACGATATGAGCTGCCCATCGCACCAAGGGATCATGAAGCGTTAGCCAAGGCATCCCCAATATAAGCTTAAACTGCGGAGCATCAATTAAATCGAACTGTATGTCCTTGAAGTGATTCCCTCCGATCTGCATCGTAATCGGTTTGGTATGAAAACGCACTGGGCCGGAAGTTAGAGCAGAGCCATCTACGGCTTTCACCTTTTCGGGTGTTTCCTTTTGTTCAAAGGGTATGTGGAGTTCTCGGGCGTACTGTTGGCCAATGAAGTTACCCGTTGCCCCAGAAACCAACAGGGCATGAACCACCACCTTCACCTCAGAGGGTAAGTCCAACATGACACAAATGTTCATATGAGCGACAGAAGACTGTAGAGTGTTGGCTACTGCTGGTGAGACATCGGTTGCTGTGGGCCTCAAACATGGGGTCACCTTCTTTTTTGAGTGTGTCAGTTTCCCTGATGCTCCGAGGTGTAGTCCACCACCGAAAGAGTCCTGGTGGAGGAGTGTGGCTCAATGGTTAGAGTGGCAGACCCTGAAGCAAAGTTCTGGCCAGGGACCAGGGTTCGATTCCCGCCTCGGCGGGGCTCTGGCTCAATTTCCTCGGACCTGTCTATTCTCGCCTCGGTGCCTATTCTAATCACGGGCCCCACGCTGCAACTCTGGGCAATAGCTTGCTTAGCCTCCACACCGGCCCCAACAGCGCTAAGGATGCCTGGCTTCACCCTGGGGGTGCCCAGGAGTGGACACTTCACAGGGAAAGCCAGGAGGGGTTCCACAGCGGTATGAGTATCAGCGCCAGGAAATCGCAAAGGCGACACCGCAAGGTGGCCGTCTGGTGACAGTGCGCTCTATAAGTACCTTGATATTTACATTTACATTTCCTGACCCCCCTTGACTGGCTGTCTTCACTCTGCTTTTGCATTCCTTGATGAAGTGACCAGGTTTACCGCAATACAAGCACAGCTTTTGGCTTCTCCGCTTTTCTCATTCTGCTTGACTGAGGGGCCCTCTGATCCCACCGATCTGCATGGACTCGGCCCCCTCGACCGAAGTCGTTCGGTCTTCAGGGGCTGGGCGAAGACGCGAAGGAAGGAATCTAGTGTCTGATCGTTGTTTGTCCCCTTCCTTTCTAGGAGACGGTGGTCGAGCTGGACTATCAGATCAATAAGCTCATCACAGGTGGCCGGCAACTGTACTACCTGAGCTAGGACGTCCTTCAGCTCCCCTCTCAAACCCTGGTAGAACAGCAATGTCCTCTTCTCCACTGGCCAATCGGTCTCCACCACTAGCCTGTTGAAGGTGGTTATGTAAGTGAGCAGGTTCTGCGAGCCTTGCTTGAGAGAAAGGAGTTCTTTGTCCAGAGACAGCTGATGTGCTTTTCGATCGAACAACCTGCGCATCTCCACGCAGAAGTTTGGGAAGTGATACAACACCGGGTCGTCTCGTTCTATCAGGGGGAAAGACCAGCTAGCAGCGTTACCACCTAAGTAGGACAGAACAAAGGCTGTTTTTGCTTGATCCGTAGGGAACACTGTGGGTTTGCACAGGAAGTGCTGTCTGCATTGTCCCATGAAGATGCCGAACTTCTTCGGATCCCTGAAGAACCGTTCAGGAGGAGCGAGAGGCAGCTGCATGGGTTGTATGACATGTACAGGAGAAGGACCAGGCTGAGGAGGTGTGGAAAAGGAAGTATGCGGGAAGACCCCTGTGCCTTGCCCCCTAGAGAAGCCTGTGCTCTCCAATCAGTTGTGAGCGTGTGCTGTGAGGGAGGGGGTGGGAGGGTCCATCCCTTTATGTAGGAGCCGACTGTAGTTCCGGCCGGCTTTTGACGAGATAGGCCGGCCACCTCCCGTCGCATGGTGCCCATCTCATGATTGAGAGCCACTTTCTCCTCCCTAAAGGCTTCCACCTCCCCCCGCAAGGTGGTTAAGGACTCTAAGCTCGTGGTGAGAACGGTAACCGAGTCCATCACTCAGGCTGTACGTATCCGTGGACTTGTCAATCTGTCAGGTGCAGACAGGTTAGACACTAACCTCGTAAGCCGGATACAGCGGGAGCGATGCTGGTTGCTCGGTCACCCTCTCCCCCTGGATGGAATCACTCGCGAGCCTCCAGAAGGTGCTCAGTGGGGAACACCACCACAGGGAAAAGGGATCAGAAGAATGCAGGTAAAGGCGGGACCCTCAGATGAGCAGGTCTAGAGTTGAAGCCTCACTCTAGTAGCGTGTCCCTCAAGTGCCCTGGAAGAGAAGAGCAGAGAAGGGTAGTCATGGACACGATGCTAGCACACAAACGAAAAGGGAGGCACAGTGTCTAACCAACAGCAACACTCACATGACCCAGGGCGAAGTCCTGCCAGCATGTAGATCCAGGAACGTTGATTATGGCCCCCCTACTTTGAAGGCCCTAGGTGTCGTGGTTGCCCTTGTGGTAAATCACATCGACGACGTTCCGGAGACAAGACATCACTTCTCTAGGGGTTGGCCAGCGTCGCTCTCCGAGCCTTTCAACTGGCTCCAAGCGCGCAGGTACTCCGGTCGCGATATGCTCACCGAGCCTTTCAGGCGGCTGCAAGCGTTCGCTGAAGCGGATGTAGCTGGTCCAGTAAGGGTCCTTCCTTGGAACCCCACGAAGCCCCTATCATGAGGTTAAGGGAAAAGAAAAAATCACGCCCAGCCAGGAAAACTAATGCGTCATTGGCCGCACCGCCGAACTCGACGGGTCTCTGGACGGTGTCCTGCCGGGAGTCCCGGCCTTACTGCAGGCAGAATTGATGAAATCATAAAAAGGTATTCCCTGAAGTTGGGGCACTCTTAGGCTAGTTCTATCCAGGTAAAGCCTGTGGCGTTGCTCCTCATCTCAGCGTGGAGTCTCAGGGGGCGGGGGCACCGCCCTTCATGCGTCACGGTCGATTGTAGATCCAGAGGTCACCCAGCGCTTCTCTCCCCCGCGGCACCTCGGCTTTAGCGAGGCGAGGAGTGCTCGGTGCGAATGGGGGAAACAGAAAGGCGTTCCCATCGTAGTCCGTGCTAGTCCAAATTGACAAGCACCTGAGGACGGGAAGGCGGGGCTTTTGTAGTTCCCGTTCCCGTTTGCCTACTGCGTCCTCTCCCAGGTGTTATGGGAGATGTAGTTCAGGTCTTACACACTTGCCTTGTTGTGGAAGTACGCGGCATGACCAGCGAGCGGCGCTCTTTGGGAGTGCCGAAACGTGACATTAACCAAGTGCAGATAGCTGATAAGGGCGGTCCAACTCTCCATATGAATTTACACACATGCCTAACATTGGACACCAATGCTCTAGGTGCAAAAGCTGGCAATGGGCCACCTCCTCAACAATATGCAACAGAATGCAGTGCACACCATTTGTAATGAATACCAGGAGGATCCGCAGGAGCGTCAGGAATCCGGAGAGAATACCACAGCCTTCCCCGGCGGCCTTCCGACTCTATCAGACTCTAGAGTAAGGGATGGCACCCCCGGGGAAAACAGGGTAACAAAACAAGGGATGGCGGGAATACTTCAGGAAGGACAAGGGCTCCACGTCTGGTACAGGTGAGGCTGAATACTACTGTAGGGAAAGAAGGGTTAATTCAGCTTTGCAATGATGAGGCTTCTCCAATATTCAATTGTAACTCCTAGTCACACATACCCTTCTACTGCTAATTCCGTATGAATACTACAGCATTCTACTGCCAGTTCTAGGCGAACAGTAAAGACATAGGCCCGCTTCGAAGAGTATCCTGTACAACAGAGAGATATAAATTCAGACTAGCGTTAATTGTCCCCGCTAAAACCCATGCCTGTGTGACGTTCACCACTTACCCCCACTATTTACGGTGGACCGGGAGTCGTATAGGGTTTATATCAGCTGCAGGTATAGATAGTGCACCTAATTGAGGCGTAATTCACAGAGGTGTAGTAACCACAAGAGGCCCTCACAAACGTTCTGTAACTATCACACATAGATATGATTATAATAATAGAAACAAAAGGCAGCGCAAAGCGCTGTTACCGTGGTTCAGTTGTGGAAATTCGATATAACCAAGTAGTTCACGCAAGTCTTCCCAAGTAATCTCCAACTTATAACAAATCAGGAGGAACCCCCACAAGAGTCAGCGAGGTCGGGGTCAGATCAACAAGAGAGGGAAGGGTAAGATAAGGAACAAAAACAACAAAAGGGGAATGGGTGCGAGGCTAAAAGGCAAATGCCTCTTTTCCTATAGATGCAGAGCGTGGTGTCAGAGCTCTATTCGGCGGGGTGGTAGCGCCGAGAGTCCGGGTGAAACACCCGGTGTGCAGAGTTACGAGACGAACTCCGGCTTCGATATACCAGAGAACTTCCCGATGGAGAGGGAAGGAAGCTGAAGGGAAACTCGGCAACAAAAGGGACTAAACAGTCCAACGGAGACAAACTACACCAGTGTTACTGAACGCTAAGGAAACAGGCTCGTCCTCTGACGAAGAGACAGCACAGCGGAAACAGGAAGCAACTAAAGACGGAAGTCAGGCACAATGATGCGGATGGAAATGGGGCCCAGAACTAGAACGCTAAGCGCGTTCGGGAGCGTTTACGCTCCTTTTATACTCTTGCGATCGCCGAGCAGGGCTCCGGGGCATGACAGTATACTCCCCCCACAACGGTCCCCCAAGCATTTGGGTTTCTCTGGGTGTCTCAAGTGAAATTGGCGAACCAGACGAGGAGCGTGTACATTACAAGTTGGTTCCCACGTGCGTTCTTCCACCCCATACCCTTTCCAATGAATGAGGTACTCAAGGGATTTCCCTACAATGCGTGAATCCATAATGGCCTCAACCTCGTATTCCTCCGAATCCTGAAGGGTAATAGGAGCAGGTTTGTGGGGCAATCGGGTACCCGGTACAACAGGTTTGACCAAAGACACATGAAACACGGGGTGAATCTTAAAGGTGGTAGGAAGTTCTAATTTGAGAGCCACCGGATTTATCACCTTCAGCACTTTATAGGGACCAATGTATTTAGGATTAAACTTGCGAGGACCACTCAGCGTCATGTATTTGGTGGAAAGCCACACCTTATCCCCCGGTGTATAAATGGGTTCTAAGCGTCTGTGCAGGTCCGCCCCCTCCTTATACCTCACTTTAGCCTGTTCTAAGTTCTCCCCAACCTCTCTGTGTATGTTCTGTAATTGCCGAACCAGATCTGTAGCTGCCGGAGTAGGACTGGTAAGGGGAACTCCGGATGGTAATAGCTTGGGGTGAAAGCCTGAAGCACAGAAGAAAGGCATGTGAGAGATAGAGGAATGTGGACTGTTGTTGTATGCTATTTCTGCTACCCATACCCACTCATCCCAATCGGAAGGGGATTGGAGGACCTGAGTTCGAATGTACTGTTCAAAACATTGATTGACTCGCTCAGTCTGACCATCTGACTGAGGATGGTGACTCGAAGACAACCGAACATCTATCTGTAGCAAGGCACATAAATTTCTCCAGAATCGAGACACAAATTGGGTCCCTCTGTCCGAAATCAAGACAGATGGGAAGCCATGGAGGCGAACCACTTGCCGTAGAAACACTGAAGCCATCTCAGCAGCTGTAGGTAACCCCCCCAACGGGACAAAGTGAGCTGTTTTAGTAAAAAGATCAACAACCACTAATAAAGTATTGTTCCTTTTCACCGTGACGGGTAAGTCCACAATAAAAATCAAGCGACACCGTGTGCCAGGGACCAGGAGGAGTGGGCAGTGGTAAAAGCAGACCCACTGGATTTTGGCGGGACACCTTGGTTTGAGCGCAAACATGACAGGTTTCCACATATGTTTCTATATCTTCCAGCATTTTGGGCCACCAAAAGCGTTCCCGGATCGCCTTGATAGTTTTCTTGATCCCTGGATGGCCTGCCATGGGATGTGCATGATACCACTTCAAAACCTGGTCTTGTAATTCCAGGGTTGGTAACACCACTCCACCTTGAACGCAAACATATCCTTTTTCGATCGTTGTTTCTTGCGAGCCCACTAGTTCTTTCATGTTTACCGAGGACTGACTCTGTCTGATTAGATTCTGGAATCCTGTCTCAGAGAGCACTCCTCCTATGATAACGTCTCTAGCAATTATATTAGGCGACTCAGATGGCTCGTCCGGTTGTAAGAAACCCAGTCGAGATAAGGCATCAGCCTTGCCATTTCGTCGTCCAGGCCTGTATTGTATAGTCAACTCATATTCACTGAAAAATTGGGACCATCGCAGGTGACGCATAGACAAAGCTTTGGCCGACTTCAAGTACTGGAGATTACGATGGTCGGTGTACACCACAGCAGGATAACGAGCGCCCAACAGATATTGCCTCCATTCCTCAAAGGCCTTTTTGACTGCAAGTAACTCCTTGTCTCCTACCGCATAGTTGTATTCCGCAGGTGTGAACTTATGTGAGTAATAGGCCACCGGGTGGCAGAGACCTGTGCTAGGATCCACTTGACTCAAGACTCCTCCCACTGCCACTTGAGAGGCGTCCACCTCCACCACAAAGGGCAAGGCGGGATCTGGGTGACGCAAGACAGGGGCCCGCGTGTAGGCCTGGGCAAAAATTTCTTACCTGAATCCCTGCGTTCGCCGACAAGTTTTCTTGATCCGGTCGCGTTCTCCATGAGATGTTGTATTGTTTTTAGCCATTTGCGCTGTCTCGCGACAGTTCGCGCCCGCAGTGACGTCATGCGTCGCGCGATCACGTCTTTCTTCTCGCGATCATGCACCGCGAGAACAACTCAAAACAAGATGGCCGCGCCCGCAAGCAACCACATGGGTAAGTTGCCGACCCGCAACCATGCAGAAAATCTCGCGAACATGCCGGAAAAAAACTTCCGCATCTTCGCGATATTTCTGCTTGTTTGCGATAATTTTAAACATTCTCGCGATAATTTGCGAAGGTTAATTCCGCAAATTCCGCCCACCCCTACCCGCGTGAAGGCCCGTTTCATGTGATTTAAGGAGTCGTCGGCCTCTTTAGACCATACATACGGAACTCCTTTTTTCAGGAGTGTGGTGAGGGGACTGGCCAATTCCGAAAAGCCGCATATAAATCGCCGATAAAAATTGGCAAATCCCAAAAAACTCTGCAGGCCTTTAACAGCCACAGGAGCCGGCCAGGAAAGAACTGAGGAGATCTTGATGGGGTCCATAGCAAGACCCCAAGGAGACACTACAAACCCTAAAAACCTAAAAAGGGTACTTCCTGGGAATGAAAGGTACACTTCTCCAGTTTAAGTCTGACTTAAGTCTGTCTTAAGTTTGTCTTAAGTCTGTCTTAAGTCTGTCTTAAGTTTGTCTTAAGTCTTTCTTAAGTCTGTCTTAAGTCTGTCTTAAGTTTGTCTTAAGACAAACTTAAGACAAAATTCTAACTTCTGTGAATACCAAAAGTAGTAAGTTTAGGATTTTATCTTAAGTTAGTTCTGTGAATCGGGCCCTACATGTTTGTAGTAGAAGCTGCATGGATCACTTTGTACTCATTATACAGGACAAGCTAATATGCAACTGAGAGTGTCAGTTCTTCTGTGACACTTGCAAACTAACAGATCTTTGGTTCTGGGACAGAATGCTGAAGTAGCCTTGGCAAGGTTTGTGCAGCTGTATAATAAACTGCACAGCTTTAAGTTAGGGGCATCGGCTGCACCGCACATGTCAGACAACATGTAGAAGTAGACACATACATGAAACATTTTGGCAGTCAGTCATTCAAACTTGACAGAGTACGCTTTCACTTTCAAGCACACACCTCACTATCTGCTGTGAGAGGTGTGTGACTATCTCTCCTATTTCACCTTGTTGGTATTTTGATACTCTATATTGATACCCCCCTTTTTACCATAGAGGTCACCTTGAAATATATCCTTAGTCCTGAAGAAGACCCGTGGAGATGTTTTTCATTTACACTCTGTGAATAGGTATCAAAATGTCAACGTACAGATAAGATGTCTCGTATTAGCACTTCACATATCGGTGCTCAATATCAAGGCTATATGTGTTAATTTATATGATTGGTTCTTATGGATGCCAAATGAAAAAATAATTTCATCTTCTATGTGTATTGTGAATTTTAAATGTTTGGTTTATGTTGATTATATGGCACTAATTTATGTATGTATTGATCTATGGTGTTGAACTGTATTGAGCTTTGATATATTTGTATATGTAGTGTGCTATACGATATGTGACTGATAATACATTGCTCACTTTTAGAGTCTATAGCATCAGTCTAAGTGTGTTTTTGGGCCTCTATGGTACTCAATGTGGACTATGTTCCATTAATTATCCTAATGGTCAGAATGAAAAGAAAACATTTAAAAGTATTTCTGTCTTGCTCAACAGAACCAACCATTAGTACATACTGCTCTTGTGAGTCTCAGCATATTTCTATACGCCTTACTAAGTGTGTGTATGCCTTTTAGAGGTTAGACAACATTTGTAAAGAAGCTTATAGGTGAAACATTACCTCAGTTTCACACTGCAAGCTTACTAAATGTCTGTTCAAAACCCTCCATTAATCACTTTCAACTCATTACAGAGGAGAGCCAGGTATGAAGGGATGTGCTCAACTAGTTTCTTGATCCCTGCTTACCTCAGACATCTGTGCTTTTGGGACTTTTGTGAAATGGAATCCTAGAGTAGCTCTGACAATATTTGTCTATTGGTATGATAGACTGAATATTTTTTAAATTATGATCAATACCTGTATCACATGTGTCAAATAACACAGAGAACTACAAACAAACCTAAGACATTGTGCCAGTTAAGCATTCAAATTTCACAGAATACCCTTATAGTTTTAAAAACAGTTACCATTTTGTACATCCTCTTTGCAATCATTATTTCTGTAGAATTATATAGAGTACAACATGGGTTCCTACATTTGGTAACATGTTTTAAACCTCATGTTTCTCTAACGCTTCTCAAAGTTTATAAATATTTCATCTAAAAGTGAAACATTTAATTATCATCACTGAAGCACCCCTACACCATACATAACACACTTTAAACATTTGTGACTTACCTCGCAAATCCTGTTGTAGAATAGGAAAATATCACAAACTCTTAAATCATTTTCTTTCCCACACAATAAATGTGCTGCACCACTCTCAACAAGGAAAACCCAGTAGTAGTGCATTTTCCCTCTCATTTGCCACAGAAATTAATGTAAGTAACAAATCAGAATACTCCCTTCATTTTTCCAAAATCTCCACGAACAAGCAAAAATTCTGCGAACATGCAGAATTGCTTGTTAGCGATGCTTTTTTCCTGTTCGCGATCGCTGTTTGCATGCTCGGGGAGATATATCTCAGGAACACACATTTTGAGAACGCGAACAAGCAAAAAATTCCACGAAGCCGCGGAATGCAGAATTTTGGGCAATTCCGCATTCCACGTGGAAAGCAAAATCCACGAGCGGAACAGAATTTACATAATACATGGTAAGTATTACAGCTTGGCCTGGCCACTGTCAAAGTCATTTAGGCTGCACTTCTCCCTATGATGTGGGTTGGATCTGTGTTTGATATCTTGAAGCTCGATATTTGTGTATCCATACATGGAGGGTGTCAACTTGTTATACCCTTGTGAAGTTCTGCATAGACATGTGTCCATTTTGCAGTGTGTACCTTATAGCTACTTCATCTAGATATGTGCCACATGCTGTTAGTGCTGTGTTTGCTTTCATAAGTTACACCTACCCATTGCCTACACATGCACGGCACCTGGTTCTGCTATTGGTTGTCCCTCATGTACTTCAGTTCCCAGGTCCAGTGCCCATGGAGTTTATTAGACATGTGCAAAATGTCATGTGCCCCAGCCTTTTAGAGTTCCCCCTGATAGAGGCATTATTATTAGGCCTGGGCAAACATTTCGTTCCGTTTGCGGAAATTGCGATAATTTGACATTTTCGCGTTCCACGTAGAGCGCGAAAATGTCAAAATTTCCGCTTTCCGCAGCTTGGCGATAATTTGTTTCTTGCTCGCGCTGTAAAATAATACATTCTCGCGCGCGCGCGATCGCCTTACCTGAATCCCTGCGTTCGCCGACAAGTTTTCTTGATCCGGTCGCGTTCTCCATGAGATGTTGGATTGTTTTTAGCCATTTGCGCTGTCTCGCGACAGTTCGCGCCCGCAGTGACATCATGCGTCGCGTGATCACGTCTTTCTTCTCGCGATCATGCACCGCGAGACAACTCAAAACAAGACGGCCGCGCCCGCGAGCAACCACATGGGTAAGTTGGCGACCCGCAACCATGCAGAAAATCTCGCGAACCTGCGGGAAAAAAAATTCCGCATCTTCGCGATATTTCCGCTTGTTTGCGATAATTTTAAACATTTTCGCAATAATTTGCGAAAGTGGATTTCGCAAATTCCGCCCACCCCTAATTATTATGCTGAAGATAGTGTTTCAATTGTGCCCTTAGAATGGTTTTCACACTAATTCTGTGAAATCCCATTAACTGGTGTTGCCAATGATGTGGGTAGTGTGTGAGAGTCCAATAAGGAGAAGTTTTAGCAGAGACAGTGTGTTGTCAAAACAGGACCTGGGATGTGTACACTGTGAGTGTGTCTTTTTCACTATAGCATCTTGGTTAGAGTTGGAGTGACAGGGCCTCATAGCCTCATAGTAGCTGTAGCCACTTCAATCTCACTTTACCAGCACTAGAGAAATGGAAGACTGCACGAAGAGTGAAGATCGGTAGTAACATGGCAGATAAGTGAGAAGGTGCAAAAGGAGTCTAGCATCGTGGTTAGAGTTGGAGTGACAGGGCCTCATGGTAGTTGTAGTCACTTCTATCTCACTTTACCAATGCTTGATAAATGGTAAGCTGCATGCACAGTAATCATCAGTAGTAACATGGCAGACAGCGAGAAAGGGCAAAAGATGCTTGACAGAGATTAATAGGTGTGATACTGATGAGGAGGTGCTGTTCTGGAATACAAAATAATGCACACTTCACTATCACTGAATATAATTTGAAAGCAAATGTCCATTTGTATACAGTGTGCCTGTGCAGTACCAGTGTTTTGACCCGGGAGGGCTTCCTGCAGATGGACTGTTGATTATTTTTATGAAACAATCCCAGACAGAGTCCCTGTAAATGTGTATATTACTTAGGGACCCCAACTCCCTTGCTTGGTCCATGGTAGAGCATTGTTTTGCTGAGGACTCTGTGGAAACTGGTAGCTGTATATCTTAATGCCGATAGTGTCCATGACGGAGTGGGTTTTGGACATGATTGAGCAGGTACAGTAGTGGCACGACGTGTCTGATGGGCTCCATGATAGCAGAAGTGTAGAGGTTAGTAGAGTAGAGTTTGGGCCTTATATACCTCCCTTTCTGCTGTCTCAGATGTGGTGGTTTAACCCCCATGGTCATGCCGGCTGTAAAGCAACTCGTAATTGGTTCAGCGGTTTCACTGGCAGTCCGAGCCTCCCATGGCCTCATTGACCTTTTCTATGGCTGCCGTGGGCCTAGTTTGCTGGCGGTGTGGTTGGTTAGCAGGCGGTCTTTACAAAAGCAAACCAACCATCTCATATTGCGGTGGTCGGACCTCCAAACTTGTAATAAGGCACGATGCCTTTAAAGCACATGTACTTGAAAATGTGCTATGGCCGGTAAAACCTATCTTTTGGCCTTGGATTTGAAAAACAGAAAGAATGTGCTCAAGTTAGGGTGGTTGCTATTATGAACTTTCGTTGCCAGGGCTGTTAGTGGTTCCCAATCTAGCCCTGGTTCTCGCTTTCTGTATTTTTTTAAAGCAATTGCCACAGAAGGGAGGGTGAGGAGGGGGCTATGAATACCTCTTGATAATTATTTTGTGGCCTTCCTGGACTTCTCTATGAGGGGACCGGCCTAACTGATATTCAGAGCAGGGTGACGGAGAGGGCTCTACAGTGCAAAAAAAAGTAAACAGTCTCCCTGTGGTGATAGTTTCCTTTTTCTTTACTTTGTTTTCTTAAAAGTGCTTCATAACTAATGTGGCGACAAGCACTTTTTAACTGTAGTGTGCAGAGCCAATATTCAGGTAGCATTTTCAAGAAACAAAGAAAGCAAGGAAGCTTCAAGATGAGGCCCTTTATGTTTATTCCGGTTTATTAAATGACAATTGTGAGCATTGAAGCTCTTTAACAATGTTGTCCTTAATCAGCGATGCAAAATTGCTAAAAGGTGTAGAGTCTGATTGTAGAACAGCCCTCCCTAAAATCACCTTGCTCCATCAGGAGGAGATGTTTTGAATGTGTCCATTCTGAGAGTTTTTGTAGGAGACATTTGGCAAGGATTTTACCGATTGCATCCAAAAGGGTGATCGCTCTATGACCTTTGGGATCGTTCCTATCACCCTTGGTATATAAAGGAATAATAATTCCTTCTGTTAGACCTGACAGCTGTTTGCCTCCCTCCTTTTCCTGACCTGGTTTTTGCTGGCATTAGGACTCTGTGCACTTTACCACCTCTAACTATTGCTAAAGTGCTTGAGCTCTCTCCTCTAAACATAGTAATATTGGTTCATCCCCAATTGACATATTTAATGTACTTAGAAGTCCTAGTAAATTATGCTACGTGTGCCCAGGGCCTGTAAATTCAATTCTGCTAGTGGGCCTGCAGCACTGATTGTGCCCCCCACTGAAGAAGCCCCCTAAGAATGCCTCAGGCCTGCTATGGCAGAACCCGTGTTTGCAGCTTAAACTGCCAAGTCGGCCTGGAAAGATAAATCTCTTGCCAGGCCTAAACACTCCCTTTTTATGCGTTCAAGGCACCCCTTTGGTGGGGCCTGGATCACCTAGTGAGCAGGACTTAATGTATTTAAAAGGCAGGACATGTACTTTTAAGTAGTTGTACGATGGAGCCACTCATGCCTTTATCGAGCATGCCTTTACAATGCAGTCAATACAATGAATGAGTCATTGCCACGCATTCCTTTACCATGCAGGGCGCTAAAATGACTTGTCTTAGGGATGTACTGGACTTTGGAATACTATAATTTATTATTCTGACTCCAATCTGCACAACAGAAGGGAAAGTGTTGGACTTAAATTGTAAGACCAGTCCAACAACAAGTTCCCTAAAGCAAGCCGTTGTAAAGACTTGTGCGGTAACGATGCATTCGTTGTTGAGATCATGTTGTAAAGGCGGTCAATACCATGAATGAGTCGTCACAATACATTGCTTTACCACACAAGCCCTTACAATGGCTTGCCTTAGGGAAGAGCTGGACTTTGGAACAGTATAAGTTACTATTCCAGCTCCAGTATGAGCAACAGAAGGAAAAGTGTTGGACTTAAAATCCAACACCAGTCAAACAACGCGTTCCCAAAAGCAAGTCGTTGTATAGACTTGCGTGGTACAGACGCATTTGTTGTTGAGACTGCATTGCAAAGGCACTGCATGGTTGCGACTATGTGGCAAAGGAGTTTTCAAGTTTTACATGCCTTGGTAGAGAAAAACTCTCATAGCAATTTTTCACTACCGCGAGGCCTCCCTCTTCCATAGGATAACATTGGGACTAACTCATTGCATTTCATAAGTGTATCTTCTATTTGGGAAAAGATAGAACCCCTGTCCCCCCAAGCCTGATGGCTCTGGAATCCTAATTTAAAATCCTAACTTATGGTAAATTTAATAATTTATAATTTTAAAAATGCCTGTGCGGAGCTGCCTTTGATATCCTTAGAAAGCTCTCCAAGGGGCAGCTGTGGAGAGCATCCTTGAGGCTTAGTCCAGAAGGAGTGTAAAGCAGCTTGTTTTACCAGAATGCAATCTTATAGTAAAGATAAAGTGAAAAAGAACCACACACTGTATTTATAAAAATATGTATTTATTATTGAATTCTCACTAACACATTCAGGTATCTCCTAGCCGGAGACATACACAATGCACATGATACTTTTCAATAGAAACATGTAAGTAGCACAAAATACACAGTGGTGGCCAGGGGGAGACCAAACCATAGACTGAGATAGTGTTATGCGAACCACGACTTCAGTCAAGACTATACTCAGAAGACATAGAAGTGCAGGGTACCCAAGGAACCACCCAAGGTAAGTAACCGGGAGCCCACGGAGGCTGTGTGCTAAATAGGAACACAACAGTGGGATCAATGCAAGTCAATGGGTAGGTCGCTGTAGCAATTTTAAAGAAGAAGGATCCTTTCCAGTGGACCCTGAAGAAAGCCCATAGAAGACTGAAGGTTGGAGAGCTACCTCACCAGTGGATACCTTAGGAACCAGGATACCTGTGAAATGGCACTGGAAACCGCAGTCAAACTCAAATTAGAACTTCAGGAAGATGCCATTGCTAGAGAAGGTGAAAGTTTCAGGTGGAATCGAAAGGTGGGTTTGAGATGTGAAGAACTTACAAGCAGAGGGGACATAGTTTATGTCACTCAGGAGTGACCAGGTGGCACGGAAGACGAATGCCCACCAATGTCAAGTGTTGCAGGAGAGCTGACTGTGCCCTTGGAACTGCAGCTGTGTGGACCAGGTGACACTGTGAAAGACCAGGAGCTGTACACAAGCTGTCCCATGTTGGATGTCCAGAGATGAGGGGTCCATGTCTGGCAGGAGCACCAATAAGCATTGAAAGCTACAACCAATGTGGAAGTTGAAGAAGGTTCAATGCCTGGACCAGCAAGGTCCAGGAGACTCACCACAAGCAGGGTGTCAGGGTAGGCCCCAGGCAATCAGAGGAGCCCAAAGAATATGAAAATGACCCACAAGACGAGACGTAGGTTGGAGGCACTGGGATCGCTAGAGGACCTAGAACAGCTTGGCTGGGATGCAAACCTACAATGTAAGTGATGTGGTGAGGATGAAGATATAGGTTACTGGAGATGCTTGAGGTTGGGGCTACTGGGAACCTGAAGATCTTGGTGGAAGAAAGCAAACACGCCTTTGCAACTGCAAGTCAACATGGTGCACAGGGGTTCAGTTCCTGCAGCTCTGATGAGGGATATTGGCCTCAAACTTGGTGAGAGGACAGGGCAGGCCTCGAGGGATGTAAATAACCCCCACCTCTAAGATGCCCACAACCTTGGTAGGTTTCTGTATGGTTCACAGGTATGGACAGAGCAGCAGACGAGCAGGACGACAAGATCAGTAGCAGCAGGAGTCTTCCTGGTTGCAGCCTTAATGCCCAGAGCGAAGTCCAGAGTGCCCAGATGGTTGAAGAAGAAGTGGAGTCTGAAATGAATCTTGTCTCCCAACAAATCTTGGGACCCACTCACAGGTAAGCACTTACATACCCTAAGGAAAGGGTTAGAATGATTCAGGGGTCCCTACTTAAGGAAGGGCTGGACAAAGGGGAGGATACTCCCCTGTCCTTTTTCCAGTTGTTCACCAGAGCAGGAGCCAATAGCTCTCTGAACTGGTTTGAACTGGACTATGCATGGAGGGCACCAAATGTGCACTGCACGCAGACTTTGTGGTGCTGGCAAGCACCCCCACCCTACCCCAATACTAACCCTGGGTTGTGAACTCCGCTCCGCTTGCAGAGTTTCCCGCCCTCCGCGTTACGTGGATGTCGCGGAGTTCCAGAAAACTCCGCTTTGCGCAGCAGAGCAGAGTTTTTTTCCTCGCTCGCATTCACCAACTTCAAGTTGGCGAGCGTGTGCAAAGAAAATCCACCTCCCAGCGAGCTTTTTCCTAGTTTGCGATCGCCAACATCAATTGCAACGCTTGCAAGGATGCATATAGCAGCCCCAGCTGCGATTCAGGAAGTTTTGGTTCCTAGTATTTAATGTGAGCATTATTTAATTAAAGTCGTTATGGGTTCATCAGACACCACGCATTTCTAATCATTAATTCATGCAGCCAGTACAAGCTGGTTAAATATACCAGTCAGTGACAACCTGAAAGGCACCGGAGCCTTCGGAGTCAACTACTCACATGTAGTGACCTAGCAACTTGACGCAAGCATATTATTTATTAAAATGATATGCCAGAATTACTCTTGTAGCCTTATAATATGTAGTGTGAGAAAACGAGCAATGCAACAATGCGATTCTTATTTCGTAGCTTGACTAAAATCAATGTAACATGTACCACAACATATTTGAATAGCTAACTGCAAAAAATGCTTATTGCATTAGCACCGGTGTCCAGTGAGGGGACTCATTTGCTGTTTCAAGTAATTTAACTCTGGACTGAACAAGTTTGCAGATTAGGAAAAAAACCTTGTATCCTTGGTGCAGCCCAAACAGCCCTGTGCGCGTGCGCAGCCAAGGCACGCGGCTTCCTTGCTTCTAAGATATTGCACAAGAGTCTCGTTGTAAGGCTGGATGGACCCAGAGTGGTTTCTGCATTGCAGGACAGGAGCACCTCCCCTAATCGCATATGGAACGGCCAGAGGCACATCATGTACAGTGACGCGAGGCCTGCCTCGTGGGCCACACAGTTCTTGCTTACATTTCCATGTTTGCGCTAAATGTAGTGTTTGATGTGAGACGCCGCCTCTTCCGTTTCCTCCTCCCCACTGAAGACATACAGCGCCTGCAGTCATTATTCTTTACCAACTGTTAATGCAGCAGAACTGCATGTTTAATGTGCGAGTCAGGAGGCCGGCACCTTCCCAAGCAGCCGCACTGATGGCTTTTAAACACTATGAATGATCGCTGCTTCAAGGCGCTCCTGGTTTAATCCGGAAGCTTGAAACCTATTCAGTGGCTCCCCTTGTATTCGTGTTTAAGCGCTTTTCGCTGGCCCCGTGGCTTCGATGAGCTGGATGAATCAATGAGTGCATGACGCTGTCTCTTCTGCCAACACCTTCATTTGCGCTCCTAGGATATTCAGGGGCTGGAAAAAGCAGTCTTTTTTTCATGTTTATATATTTCTCCGTTAGGAGCATAGATTGGAGAACCTTGATTGGCTTTGCCTATTCCCTGCCTTTCAGCCCACTTGTGCTATCAAAAGTTTGTATACAGGTAGCAGAGCCTGCCAAAAGCCTGGGTTGACATGTTCTTCTCACAGCCCCATAGTGGCAACTTCTAGGGCCAAGCGAGTCAGCTTACAGCAGTGAGAGATCTGGTGAGTGGAGATTTGGGCAGGCCCTGGAAAAAGAGGGCACATGCTGAGTTGCAAGATGCGTGGTTTTCTCGCTCTGCAGGACATTGAAACAAAGAGTCAACATCTCCCCGGGCCTCTCCAACAGATGATCTAGGATGTCTCCTTCAGAATGCTTGGCCATGAAACACTCAGGTGCAGCCCATAGGGTGGGCACACAGCAGGCAAGCAGGTCATAAGTGAAGGAAACCCGCACTATCAGACAAGGCAACACATGGTAATCCCTAGGTGTACTCTAGTCTCCCGCTGGATTCGGCAGCTGGAAGTCGAAGTACAGTGAGGCAAGAAACGATTGGCTGCGTGCCCGATGGACGGGGGCAGCAGTGTGAAAGGGTCCCCCGTGTGGGACTCCGACGTCTGGGGGCATTATTCTTTTTGAGTCCATGAGAAGGACTCCAACGTTGGGGGCCATGTTTAACAGAGCCCACGAGGCTCCAACGACGGGGTGCCTTGGTTAGTTGAGAGCCGCGCTCGGCTCTGCAACGTGCTCGGGGGCATTATTTATTCCACGAGCCCCGTGAGGCTCCAACGAAGGAGCGCACATCTGTTTAGAGCGCAGTGCACGCTCCAACGCGTACGGGGGCATTTCTTTTGCGATTGAGTGGCCCCAGATGGCAGCGGGCCACTCCCACCTTGCCCCACAGAGTTGTGCAGAGCCACGAAGGCTCAGGGGGCATTTCTTGTCTTGAGGCTCCAAGGCTCAGGGGGCATTTCTTGTTTAGAGCCTGCGAGGCTCAGGGGGCCACACGTGTCGCAGATTTAGAGTCCAGGAGAGGCTCCAACCCCTGCCATATTTGTTTAAGAAGGCACAGTGGTGCCCCAGCCTCTCTCCAGTTGCCCAGCACTTAGTGGGCAACTGCTACGTGTAGGTTGTGCTTTGTGCACCCTGGTTTGCGCAGCCTGCGCAGGCGCGCCCTGACTTTGCTGGACACAGGGCGTCCTTGCCCGTTCAAGGTCAGTTGGCCTAGGGACTGCCACAGGTGGTGGCTAATGTGAGTTTTGCGCTATTGTTCCTTTCCTGCACCTCTGAATGTGTTTTTATGCGTCATGTGCCTTGTTTTACACCGCTGAATGTTCTTATGCATCATGTGTTTTCCTTCCCTACACCTCTGAATGTGATGCATCATGTGTAACGTTCTATTACCCCTACAGGTATTGTGATACTTAGGTGGTTGTTTGTTTACTCCTAGTGCAGGTGCTGCTAGTGAGGTCCTAGTTCCCTGCGTGACATTTTCCTAAGGTGGTTAGGGTTGCGTAGGTGGTACTTACCTGTTACCAGTAGTTACTGGTTGTGTGCTACATGTTCCATTTTAGTGCTACAGTGATTGTATGTGCTATGTTCTAAAGTATTATTCCTGTGTTCTAAGTGCTAATTTCCACAAGTGCTAATTCCTGACAGTGGTCCATGTGGCCCTGTCCCCTGTACATATAATCCCTTGTAAACTCTGCCCGTGCCTGTTGGCACATTGTAAAGTGTGTGTTTTTATCTAATGTGTTTTGATAATACAAAGGCTATTTTTATAGAATACCTTGTGTGGAGTTTCCTTTGTGGTGGGCCTTGGGTGTTGTTGCAGGGTGCGTGCGCAAACGCTTTACACATCGCCTCAGGGATAAGCCTGACTGCTCGTGCCAAGCTACCAAGGGGGTGAGCAGGGGTTATCTTTGGCGTGTAACTCCCCAGCCCTGACTAGAGTGGTGGTTTCTGCCTGGCTTTGGCGCAAGCCCTAGCCAACCAGAAATCGCCATTTCTAACAAGAGGGCACTTGCTTAGTTGCAAGATGAGTGGTTTCTCGCTCTGCAGGACATTGAAACAAAGAGTCATCATCTCCCCGGTCCTCTCCAACAGATGATCTAGGATGTCTCCTTCAGAACGCTTGGCTATGAAACATTCAAGTGCGGCCCATAGGGTGGGCACACAGCAGGCAAGCAGGTCATAAGTGAAGGAGACCCGCACTATCAGACAAGGCAACACATGGTAATCCCTAGGTGTACTCTAGTCTCCCGCTGGATTCGGCAGCTGGAAGTCGAAGTACAGTGAGGCAAGAAACGATTGGCTGCGTGCCCGATGGGCCTTGATCAGCCTCACTGCTTCGAGGTCACCACGCTCCATGCAATCATTTGACACAGTGTGGAGCCCTGAAAAGGGGAGTTTTGTGAGAGGATCCTAGAAGCTTGACGCCATAAGAGGAGATGCCTAAACTGAGGGCTAATCCCAAGTGTAGCCATGGCTCTGTTGCATAAACACTTCAAAAGGGCATCATTTGACTAAGATTCATTGATCAAAAATACTTTCCCAAAACCAAACCATGGACCAGGGGCTTTTACATTTTTAAATGCCAAATGGCTTGCAGAATGTATTTGACCAAAACCCTTTTCTTTTCTGTAGAGGTCTTACTCCATGGCACTAACTAAACAAGCATTGGCATAGCCAATAGGTCTCGCCTTTGGGACCTTATAAGTGTTTAGTCACTCAACAGTTGATGTTGCACCAAGGATATTTTGCTGCATAACTAAATACTTATAATGTCCCAAAAGTGAGACCTATTGGCTATGCCAATGCTTGTTTTAAGTGGCGTCTGGTTTGGCATCACAGAAGCGTGTCCAGCTCTGTGATTGTAACACTGACTGCAAGGATGGTGACATTTACTGGTGGATGAGGACATTCTCCTTAAATCCATGTGACTAGGATCACATTTCACCGAATGACCTCCTTTTCAATCTTAAAGACACTTAACGTGGAATTTTGATCCAAGTGAAGGCGTTTGTTTCCCACTTTTAAGACCTGTTCATTCTTGCGGCTCAAATGCCGTTACAGGATGAGGCTATTGGCTGTGACAAGGCAGGTGTCACAGTTCATATCATGGCGTGTCCAGCATGATGACTAACTGGACATTTCTGTTATAATGCGCCCCTTTCCTTCTTTTCAAAGGAAACAATATTGCGTTAGTGCGTTACTTTCTAGGATTATATGTGTGACCAATAATAATAATAAAACTGCGTTCTCGTCCTAATTAAAAATACGCATATAGAAGCATGATCTTTAAAAAAAAAAAGAAAGACTGTCCGGTCACTTCCAGCCTGAGACAGGGCTTAGTTGAACACTCCGCATTTACTCTGAACATGAACTTAAGACTCATTGCCAAGATGCTAAAAAGGAGCCTCGTCATGGTGTCGGGTCCCTTTGATAGGTGGAATAAAGCATGTTGCAAGCAGTATGTAGGAAATAGTCTGGTCAATACCTCAGAATGGTTATGGATGGGATTTTATACAAGGATGTAAAGGTATACACCAGCCTAGGCATCTTCTGACTCACAGAGAATATGTCCATCCTATTACAGGATGTTTGCAATCATCATAGTATGACCATGGGCTTGGTGTAGAACAGTTGGTATGCCTACAGATGATACTAAAAGTTACATACCCACGCTTGTATATGCCTACCTATTGAGTGTTTGTCATGGAATATCACCATCCAGGCCCACCTAGTGACCCATTTCTGTTCCCCCAGGGCCCTCGTTCTGTCTCCTGCGTTAGGGTTTAATCTTGGTTTCTCCACTACCGTCTGTGCTATGTCATCAATAGAATGTTGTTTCTCCAGGTAATGCACAGTCAGTTTTGTCATACAAAATAAATATATCCTGGGCTTAATCCACAATTATTCAGAGTCCTTAATGAATCAACATTGAGAAGGTCTTCTTTATCTTCTATTATTTCAGATCAACTTCTCCAACAACAGTACTAGTCGCCAACACGTGTTTCGTCTTATGTGGTGTAGGCCGCAGACTTCCTCAGGGCTAATGCTATAACGTGATCCGAACGACCTTGGAAGGTCAAGGCGTAACAGCTATACCAAGTTTCAAAATTATTTCGTAATCCTGTGATGAGAGAGAAAACATATATAGCCTCTCCACTTTTCTTATATTTCCATAAGTAACGGCATCGCATGTAGCATTGAAGAGAAAGTGGCGTCTAGTCAGTTTTGTGTTTGATTTTAGACACCTAATGGTACTTCTATGTTCCATTATGTGTGTCTTCACTTTTCGGCTGCTCGTGCCAATGTATTGTTTTTTACAGGGGCATGTGATAAGATAGATGAAATACTCAGAGTTGCTTTGTGTGTGTGTCCTCTGCTTCCATGGGTAAGTTAAGCCCACATCAATGGTTCTGTTTTTTTTCGTGTTTACATGAGCCACTTCTCGAGTGTCCTTTGAGTGGAGGCAAGCCACTGTTTGCCTCCAATACCCTAGGTAGACATGCATTAGATCTCGTATGTAGCAGAATATCCCTCAGATTGGCGCTCCTATTAAATGAGAAAAGGGGTTTGGCTACATTTATACCATTGAAATTCAGTATGCACCAGTGTTTTAATATTTAACATCATTTGTTTGATGTGGTGTGAAGCTGTACTAAAGGTAGTGACACACACTGGTTTATCCATGGATGGTTTCTCAACTCTTTCCAAGAGATTGTCCCAGTTAGTATTGGCTGCTCCCTCCCTGGCTCTTTTGATGCTATGCTCAGGGTATCCTCTCTGCTTGAGTTTTTTCGTAAGGAGGTCAGCCTCTTCCTTGAAAGCGGTTCTATCAGTGCAGGTATCTCTGAGTCTGAAGATATGACCCACATGAAGGTTGTCCCTTAAGGATTTTGGATGGAAGCTACCATAAGCCAGTAGTGAGTTTTTATCTCTAGGTTTATGGTAGACCATGATTGTAAGTTTTCCTTCGTTTGGTTCAATGATCAAATCAAAGAATGATAACTCAGCTCTTGTAACCGTGGATGTGAAATGAAGAAGGGGGTTCCTGCTGTTGAGCCATTCAAGGATCTGGGTGACTGAAAGTGCATCACCCCTCCAAATCACTAGCACGTCTTCTATGTACTTGCGCCACTCTCTGATGTTGTTTGACCAGGGATTGTGTGCGTTGTAAATCATGGTCTTTTCAAATGTGCCCACATAGAGTCCTGCTAGATTAGGGGCGAATGTGCCCACATAGAGTCCTGCTAGACTAGGGGCGAATGTGCTCCCGATAGAGATACCGTAGGTCTTCATGTATAATGCGCCCACATAGAGTCCTGCAAGACTAGGGGCGAATGTGCTCCCGATAGAGATCCCGTGGGTCTTCATGTATAATGTGCCCACATAGAGTCCTGCTAGACTAGGGGCGAATGTGCTCCCGATAGAGATCCCGTGGGTCTTCATGTATAATGTGCCCACATAGAGTCCTGCTAGACTAGGGGCGAATGTGTTCCCGATAGAGATCCCGTGGGTCTTCATGTATAATGTGCCCACATAGAGTCCTGCTAGACTAGGGGCGAATGTGCTCCCGATAGAGATCCCATGGGTCTTCATGTATAATGTGCCCACATAGAGTCCTGCTAGACTAGGGACAAATGTGCTCCCGATAGAGATCCCGTGGGTCTTCATGTATAATGTGCCCACACAGAGTCCTGCTAGACTAGGGGCGAATGTGCTCCCGATAGAGATCCCGTGGGTCTTCATGTATAATGTGCCCACATAGGGTCCTGCTAGACTAGGGACAAATGTGCTCCCGATAGAGATCCCGTGGGTCTTCATGTATAATGTGCCCACAAAGAGTCCTGCTAGACTAGGGACAAATGTGCTCCCGATAGAGATCCCGTGGGTCTTCATGTATAATGTGCCCACATAGGGTCCTGCTAGACTAGGGGCGAATGTGCTCCCGATAGAGATTCCGTGGGTCTTCATGTATAATGTGCCCACATAGAGTCCTGCTAGACTAGGGGCGAATGTGCTCCCGATAGAGATCCCGTGGGTCTTCATGTATAATGTGCCCACATAGAGTCCTGCTAGACTAGGGGCGAATGTGCTCCCGATAGAGATCCCGTGGGTCTTCATGTATAATGTGCCCACATAGAGTCCTGCTAGACTAGGGGCGAATGTGCTCCCGGTAGAGATCCCGTGGGTCTTCATGTATAATGTGCCCACATAGAGTCCTGCTAGACTAGGGGCGAATGTGCTCCCGATAGAGATCCCGTGGGTCTTCATGTATAATGTGCCCACACAGAGTCCTGCTAGACTAGGGGCAAATGTGCTCCCGATAGAGATCCCGTGGGTCTTCATGTATAATGTGCCCACATAGAGTCCTGCTAGACTAGGGGCGAATGTGCTCCCGATAGAGATCCCGTGGGTCTTCATGTATAATGTGCCCACATAGGGTCCTGCTAGACTAGGGACAAATGTGCTCCCGATAGAGATCCCGTGGGTCTTCATGTATAATGTGCCCACACAGAGTCCTGCTAGACTAGGGGCGAATGTGCTCCCGATAGAGATCCCGTGGGTCTTCATGTACAATGTGCCCACATAGAGTCCAGCTAGACTAGGGGCGAATGTGCTCCCGATAGAGATCCCGTGGGTCTTCATGTATAATGTGCCGTCAAATTCAGAGAAATTCCTGGTAAGGACTATTTCAGCCAGGTTCACAATGAAGGCTTGTGGGGTCTGGTACGTCCACTCCTCTTCAAATAAGATATTCTCTAACACTCTGTTGTGTAGCTCCTAAAAAAATATACAGGAACTGTGTGTTTAGACAGCATGCACCGTAGGATTGGTGTCGGACTGATTCCGGACACCCCACCGGGTATGTTGCCTTTTCTTGTACCAACTAGCTGACAGTGCCACTAGAATCTCCTCTTACCAAGAAGAGAAAAGTTCTTGACAACCACCGAACATGACAACCCTGATCTCTCAGGACCGTGGAAATAATGTACTACTACTTTTTGCTCACTCACTCGTGCTTGCTTAGTTTTTCTCTGAGAGATACACAGAATAAACAGGCAGGGCGTTTTTCAGTGAGCATTCATTGAACAGTTGTTCTTGTGTAGAATAGATGAGCTGCAACAACCGTTAGGCAGTATGAGATGTAAATGATTAGCAGTATCATGAAGGTAAATGGATGGTCTAGCTCTACCATCTTACACTAGTCATGAATAGATACGAGTATATAAAACACATGATAAAAGATGCATACTCCTACGATACCTTCCCTAACTAGAAGTACATAAGTGTACCTAGCATGGGTGTAGGTGTTAAGACAATAATCCCTCTAGGATTTAGTCAACCCCATTACCTGAAGTGAGAGACTTTGGGACCCTGCCCTGGTCTCGAGTTGGACACCCCACGAGGGATGTTTAGACCACTGCGAGCCGGAGTGTCTGCATGCAGGAACCTCAGTGTCTCTGGTCAGTGTGTCTGCTGGGAAGTCTCGATCTCCTCTGTCCTCTATTAGCAAGATGTATGTATATATACCCATAAGTCTCCCCAGGGGTCCTACCACGCTGTAATACTGTGTTGGCCTAAGGATGACGTCGAGCGTTAACTTTATTCATAGATATTATACAGGAGATGGTCGTCCTGCTGTGCTTCCATAAATCCTCATGCATAATTATGAGATCTTGAACCTGTGTTCTGAATGCTGAGTCGTGTCTCGGTAAAAGGTCAGACCCTGTAAACCATGACAAGTGTAATGTAGGGTAGAATATAGGTGAGGGGTAATGAAGTTACTGAGGCCTATATTATGGTAACTATATGGAATATGACAACCCGTAGGCTTTGAGGAATGTTTGTACACAGGGACTCAACATCCAAACCCAGCAGGTGGGCCAGCAGATGGGCCATCCTTGGACAATGGAAGGGAGGAGCTGGACCCAGGCTCACTTACACATGAATAGGCTGTATCCTGTCCTCACACAAAGGGCTGCATACCCCTCTGTTGTGAGACTGGAGCCTGGCCCTGAAGAGCAGGACCTCTGTAAACTTCAAAGGCCTGTCTGAAGTCTCCTCACTTCAAAGGACAAACTGGGTATAAGTACTGGACCTCTGACACCATGACTGCAGTATCATTTGACCGGTGAAGACTCTTCTAGGAAGAAGGACTGCTGTCCTGCTAAATAGACTGCAAGTCTGCTGGACTTCTGTTTCTAAACTCCCGCCCTTCTGTGCTGCCCTGCTGCCTGTTGCCCTCTTGCCTGGTGGAGAGGACTGGACCTGCATCACTTGAACCCAGAGTGGCTGGCCTCTTGATCTGGTGTCTCAAGGACATAAATGACTTCCAAATAACCCACTTCTGCATCTGGACTCTGCCATCTGTGAGTCTGCCTTGCCAATTAGTGCCACCCCAGTTTGGGACCCTTGGAAGTGGGCCTAAGGTGTTTCTCCAGTGAAACCGCTGCATCGTCTGCGGATTGACGCAGCCTCAAACAGATCTCGATGTGGATGCATTAGGACCTTGCAAAGCAGCCTCGTCGCATCTCAGAACCAATGATTTGACTCAGCGAAGTAACGCATCTTAGATATGATTCTACACATCGCTCTGCAACTTTGATTACGGTATTTTTGTTCAGCAGGCCAAACTGGGTCTATGTAGCTGGCCTGTGCCCCATCATGGTCAGCCTGAATGTTTGACTTTGGCCCGGTCCGGCATGACCACATATATCACAACAGAATTTGTTTCTTTTTGGTGGCATTTTTAACTTTAAACGTTAAAAATCAATGTCTCACATTCTTTGTGGATTTTTGTTGTTTTGGTCTTGTTTTATTTATTACATGTAGTTCTACTTTTCTAATCTGGTGTGGAGCCTTTTGTGTGGTGTTTCTACTATTTTACTGTTTGAAATACGACAAAAAAACATTATACATTGTTTCCAAGTTAAGACTGACGCTCTGTGCCAAACTACCAGAGGGTGAGCATAGGTTAATTTAAGAGAATGCTTTTGCCTTAATCTAGGATTGTGGTTCATGCTTCACCAGGGCTTATACCCCAATCAACCAGGAACCCAATTTCTAACACCTTTCATAAGTTTAGATTACATCCAGAGTTTAAACAGAGATCAAATATTTGTTTTAAATATATTTCCTGGGAAGTGGGCCAGGATTCTAATATGCCAACAGATTGTACCCGGACCCGCTACCCAAGAATCTTTTAACTCTTTGATTACATTAGTGCTTTATGCGACTTGTTGGTCTTCCCAAACTACAGCAGGAGGAGACTTCGGCTCCAACAAAGAATATTATTTGCCACTATCTGCATGCAGCTGCTCTATATGTGGCCGCCAGTGGTTTTAATCCAATGAGTTCTTTCGTGTGGTCCCTATCCAAACATGTTGCGATAATAAACCAGTATTTACTGGTACTTGTCTTAGAGAAGGCGATCTGCAAAGACCACCATCGTTGTGTGACTTGGGCCTCTCTTTGTTCCTTTACATGAGTGTGATCAGGTGTTAAAAGAAGGCTGTATAGGCTTAGCCAGCGCATTACAAAACTCTACAAGTAGGTTCTCAAATAAAAGGTTGTTAGCATTGCCTGAAGATGAGTTAATGGATTGAATTTGCATCCTTAATTTCTCATTCATAACTTGATCATTTTCATAACACCTATTTAAATGAGATCTTGTTATCCTGAACAATGGGGAACAATTTTTAGTAGTTCATTTAACAACCAAAGGCCAATTGTTAATTGAAGATGATCACTCCAGATAATTGACCCTCATGTCATACTGGATATTGATTTCGAATCAAGGTAACGTATAAAGTCACAATCTAATGGAGACCTAAGAGTTCCCCGCTGCATGAAAAACCTTCAGATGGGTGGCCTTTCAACCTGCCATTGATTTATGCCACATTTGATTCCAATGCATACTTGAGTAATAGAGGCGCCCACTTATCACTCCTTATATTTAGAAGTACAGGGTCTAAACATATCGAGCTCAGAAAAGCTACACCTCTGATAGCTAGATGAGATGTTAACATTAAATTATCCTACAATTAACAGGATGGCATTTGGAAACAAATTCTCTGCATTCAGGGTGGATTTCTGAAAAACTGAAAAGTCATTCTTAAAGTCACAAGTGGGTGAAAAATAAATATTGCAAACGAGGCATTGCACAAGTATATCATGGATGTTTATATCTGAACACTAAATCATCAATGCAAAATTCAAAGACAAAAGCACTTCGGTGGACTGCCACCCCATGACTGTTTTCAATAAAATCTATGTAGATGCTTTGGCATTCCCCTATAAATGGGGAACTGCTGGAACGAAAAATACCTTATAATCCTGTATTTCAAACTCTGTACGTAACCAGAATTCTTGCAAAGCAATCAACCATAAGTGAATCAAAAAGAGAGACAAACATCTAAAGTAGGTAGATTTAGCAAAGGACTTCCTTTCAAAGTCCATTTATCATCAATGCATCCCATTCATCAAGCGGATCTCATCTGGTCCTGTAAAGAAAGAAGTAGTGTCAATTACTATCTAAGAACCTAATAAACCTGTGACTCTTTGATACAATGATGGGCTTTGTTTAGTAATACAGAATGTACAGGAATACGTGAATATGAGGCTATGTGCATTGTTTGTAAACCAACCTCAGGCACAGAGTGTTGAAGGCAAGTCACAGGAGAATCCCATCAGAGAGCATGATCCATGCAGGATATGAGTTTCAATCTATCAATTAATCTATCACTCAAGCAATCAAATCAATTAATTAATCAAATCTTTATGTCGAATTTTAGAAAGATCCATAAAATGAAAAGACAATAAGGTCCCAAAATACCAATGACATCATAAAAATACATCAAAGGTAAAAACTCATAAAAGATCACTTTATTCCAGTGGTATATCAGAACCATAAAATCTATTGGTTAATATTTACGACCATAAAACGCCCAACATTCAGATTACAAATATTTAGCTCTTCATGGAGTTGCGCATATGAACGGCACTTTAAAAAACTACCAACCACAGAACACGTCAGGGCATTGGATAACGTCTTAAAATAGAGTGCAGGTTTGTGCTGATAAAATCATTTAATTTTAAAATTGGTAATAAAAATGTACACTTAGGGAACACATGATATTTAGAAAAATTTAAAATGTGTCAAAGTTTGAGTAGAAACCTCATCACAAGGGCAGATGATTAATATAGGGTCACAATGGCAGCGGGGAAACACCGATGGCTCCTGATGGAACCCGACCCTGAATGTTTGCTAGCAATGAGTCTTCTTCACACATCTCAACAGGATTCCAGCCCAATAGTCCTTGACAAGGGTTACTTCTGCGTTCTTCCTCTCACTGTTGACTCTACACAAAGATGTCTATCATTTTCAACATCTCCTTTGGCCATCAAACATGGGGAAGGAGACAATTCAGGTCTACCCAAGACTCCCGTACTTTTCTTCGCATATTTTAGCCAATCATTTTAAGACCCTGCTCAGTGACGACCCTGCAGATGAAATTTCTCTGCTCATTTGGTCAAATTAGAATCCAAGGAGGAGCTGCTAGCCTGATGGAACCCTCAATGTAAGGAGAGCTGGACGGTGGTAGTCCTGGCTGGCGCCTGCAATAGCGACTCTTCTCCTGTGGCATTTTTTCAAAAGATGGCTTCCACATAGGATACAACTGAATGTGCTTGGGTTTTTAAATGTTGAGTGTAGGCAGCACACATTTCTTTCCCAGCTTTCTGACTAAGTCAAAGACTGCCCTCACAGACTGAATAAGATGGAGACACCTGCGCGAGATGCAAGTTATCCAGGAGCTCTGGGGCATCGACGTTCACACTCATATATGAGAAATCATTCACTGTCGTAATAGGTTTTCTCTTGAAAGTGATTTGCCTAACCTTATGTCGTTGGTTACCACAGACCATGTACAGGGTTTTAGAGATTTTAGTTTCAAGTTCCATGTTGTACATACGTTTAACAAAATTATCAACAAATTCTCTCAGACTATTGGGGGCGCGTGCAATTAAGACAGTATCATCTGCATATTGCACTGCAGAAACAAACCGGGACCCACCTTCGACAGGTCATTTCCATTAGCAATTAGAAAATTACTCAACCTGTTAGTATCAGGGGTGGGCGGTAAACCCCTCTCCCCTGAATGAGAGGCAATTTATATCGCGCAAACTAAGCCCGAAGGCATCAAGGCGCCTATCAATATGATCAGAAACACAGAAGCCAGCTCACGGATATGCCATAACAAATAGCCAGGTCTTTAGAGCCTTCCTAAACAAGGGGACTGATGGTTGGGCTCTAATTTCCATGGGAAGAGCATTCCAAAGCTTAGGCGCCAAATAGGAAAAAGACCTTCCTCCCCACCTGTTTCTCCTAAAACGGGGTACCAGTAGCAGATTCTTATCTGAGGACCTCAAATTTCGGGCGGGGACATAGGGAACCAGGAGATCCTTGATTCCTCTCGCTCCTTGGCCTGAAAGTGTGCTATAAGTAAGACTAAGGATCTTAAAGTGATCCTAGCCGAGATAGGGAGCCAATGAAGGCTCTTCCTGACAGCAGTAGCCGACGAGAGCCTTGAGGCATCCGTTACAAACTTGGCAGCCGCGTTCTGAACAGTTTGAAGTCGCTGAACCAAACCCTTATCTAGACCAGAGTAAAGCACATTACAATAGTCAAGGCGTTAGGACACCAGGGCTGTTACAACTTGTTTGCGTGCAGAGGGAGCAAGGTAATATTTTATTTTTCTTAAGATTTTGATGATACCCCAGCAAGTCGACACCGTTCTGTTTACCTGTAGGTTCATAGAGAGCAAAGGATCAATCAGGACCCCCAGATTACGAGCCGAGTAGGTGGGAGAGGGGCACAGTCCCAGCGAAGGGGGCCACCACTTATCAGACCAAAGGTCACTCCCACCACCAAAGACAAGAACCTCCGTCTTATCCCCATTCAGCTTTAAGGAGTTGTGTATCATCCATTTAGAGACTGCCTCCATGCAGTTTCTAAAGCTGAGAACAGAGGAGTCGTCCGGGTGTGAGAGGGATACCATAATCTGAGTATCATCTGCATAAGAGACCCCCACCATCCCATAGGATCTTATTAGCTTGGCTAGTGGGGCCACATAGATATTGAAAAGGGTAGGGCTGAGAGCCGAACCCTGTGGGACCCCACATTGAACAGGCAGGGATGGGGATAAGAATTTGCCTAATTTGACCCTCTGTTCTCTCAGATCCAGAAAAGAAGCCAAAAGGCTCAGGGCCGATCCCTCCACCCCAATCTCCCTCAGGTGGGCTATCAAAGTCACCGGGGATGGGGTGTCGAAGGCTGCCGTAAGGTCAAGTAAGACCAGAAGAGTAGTATGGCCCTGGTCCACCTCCGTCCGGATATTGTTTAACACAACAGTGAGGAAGTGGCGGTATAGGGACCCCATAAGGTTGCAGGCCTTGTGAGATGGTCTAGCTCTAATGTTGTCTACAACCTCTTCAAGTGAGAAATGGACGTTCAGCAGAAAAGTCATGAGCTGCCTGCACAACATTATTACGGTCCATACCGAAAGAATAAATGAGTAAAATGTTGCACCCAACTTTCAGCACTAATAACGGTACCATGCACGTTGAGTCACCACAACCACTTTTCTTGACATTCACAATTTTCAAAAGGTACTCGAATCTTTTGGGCAGATTTACAAGACCCTTGCAACACTTTTGCGCTGCTGTTACATCACGTTTGTGATGCAAAAATGGCGTAAACAATGCAGCCAATTTACAACCTGAAGTAACTAGAGAGATGTATCACGTTGTAAAGCCCTGCGTCACATAATATATCTGCGTCAGGTATGATGTATGCTGGGTGGGCGTTCCCACACAGAGAAGCCTCGTAAAAGCGACACAGTGAAATCTACAAGGTTTCACTGTGCAACTTCTAGGATGGCACTGCAATAAATCCTTAGGCCTCCTTGAAGCAGGCGTAAGGAGTGACGCAGTACAATAAGTATAGCCTCAACATGCATGGCTGGAGTTGCGTCGTGCTTGAGACACAAATGCAGCAATGCAGGTATTTTGGGCTTTCAGATGCGTTGGAATTTCTGACGCATCTGTCAATCCTTGTGCTAAGTTGCACCGTATTGCAAATACCTTGCATCCACGGTGGTGCAAGGGTGGTGCAGGCTAAAGCAGGGAAACTGATGCATCTCTATAGATGTGTCAGTTATTGTAACTCTGCCCCTTTGTTTTTTAGGATTCAATCAAGTTTTGCAAGGTTTCTTAGTTTATTATTGCATTCCACACCCTAATAGATAACCTCACAAGCAGCCTTCGACCTGACAATATTGGCTTGATTTATAGAGACACCATTCACAGCACAACAGAGCATATTGTTTTGGCTCTTCTGCATTATTTCATGAACCAGCGTGAGGAAGGTCTTTTCTTGCTTTGAACTGAGCTCTCTTGGTAGAATTATTAAACTTAAATGAAGCTTCTATGATAAATTGGCGAGAGCAATCCAGAGTTAGCAGCCATTCATCTGGCTCTAATGATGGAAACAAGCAGGGGCGGGAACATGACCCCCTCCACCTCAGTCTCCACCCTTTGGCAGGGGTCTCCAGGCTCTCAAATCCTGTCTCAGCAGACAATCGGTGCCTGATTGTATTAAAAATAAGTCATTCGGGTTAAGATCAATGCCACTACCTTTAAGAGTCCTACGGATTGAGACAACACCTTCACACACTCTGAGAATGAGCCACAGCCAATAATCATGTCCTGATCATGCCCTGTCCAGTCTACAAAACGACCCTTGGTTTGACTCATCCTCTAATGTCTCTGCCATATTATCTTTAAAGCTCAGTCCCCCGCTATCTGCCCAATGCCAGATCTAGAAGGGATTGGTCTGGGCAGCATTAGTTACAATCTTAGCATTTAAATCCCCCCATGATAGCATGTTTTGACTTAAAACCAGAAATAATCCTGCACAGCAATTTTGACAACAAATTCCCCAAGAATCGAAAAATGCTGGTCAGAGCCAGAGTGACGTCTGACTTCTTTCTGGAGCAGGGCAGCGCCGCGAGCCTTCCCGCTGTGAGGAAGAAAACTGCAGGAATGTGTTGTTTTTGTAAGACACGGCGCATACCTGTCCAGTTTTACTACACGGACTCTCAAATGGCCGCCTTGCGCCAACACAGGTGCATTATGGGAAGATTGTCTTCTGAAGGAAGGTACACCTTCCTGCACAAAAACAATCAATGCAAGCAATTGTCTCTTTCCCTGTGCTGCTGAATGCAGCAAACATAGAAAGAGGAAAACAAAGAGAAATATTTGTCATTTCTCATCATTGTGCCTCCCTACACCTTCCCTGCAGAGGTGAGTGCTTGATACGCATTCCTAGGTTCACAGTATATTGTGAATCTGGGAATGTCAAATGCCATGGCTGTTACGTTGGAACACTTACCATAACGCCCATGGCACACCTGCCTATTGCAGTCGGACGCAACACAGTGACTTGTGCTGCATTGCTCACTCCATATCTACGAAGCCATGGAAAGCCATGGCTTACAGGCCTCAAGATATGATTGAGAAGCCTGCACTACTGGACCATCCGGGCAGCGCAGGCCTCCAGATATGATTGAGAAGCCTGCACTACCGGACCATCCGGGCAGCGCAGGCCTCCAGATATGATTGAGAAGCCTGCACTACCGGACCATCCGGGCAGCGCAGGCCTCAAGATATGATTGAGAAACATGCACTACCAGACCATCCGGGCAGCGCAGGCCTCAAGATATGATTGAGAAGCCTGCACTAACGGACCATCTGGGTGACGCAGGCCTCAAGATGAGATTGAGAAGCCTGCACTACCGGACCATCCGGGCGGAGCAGGCCTCTAGATCTGATTGAGAAGCCTGCACTACCGGACCATCCGGGCGGTGCAGGTCTCAAGATAGGATGGAGAAGCCTGCATTACCGGACCATCCGGGTGGCACAGGCCTCAAGATATGATTGAGAAGCCTGCATTACCAGATCATCCGGATGGCGCAGGCCTCAAGATATGATTGAGAAGCCTGCACTACCGGACCATCCAGGCGCCGCAGGCCTCAAAATATGATTGAGAAGCCTGCACTACCGGACCATCCGGGTGCCGGAGGCCTCAAGATGAGATTGAGAAGCCTGCACTACCGGACCATCCGGGCGACGCAGGCCTCAAGATATGATGGAGAAACCTGCATTACCGGACCATCCGGGTGGCGCAGGCCTTAACATATGATTGAGAAGCCTGCATTACTGGACCATCCGGGTGCCGCAGGCCTCATGATATGATTGAGAAGCCTGCACTACCGGGCCATCCGGGTGCCGCAGGCCTTAAGATATGATTGAGAAGCCTGCACTATCGGACCATCTGGGCGCCGCAGGCCTTAAGATATGAATGAGAAGCCTGTTATGTTATGTTATGTTATGTTATGTTATGTTATATGGCATTTCTATAGCGCACGGCTACTCCGACAGAGTGTCCCGGCGCTTTCCACTTGCAGCTCAGCGAAAATAGCATAACAACACAAAAACAGAACGGAAAAGAATCAGAAGAAAAGAAAACCTAAAGATTAAAAAGCCAGGTCTTAAGGCTCTTCCTAAACAGAAGCAAATTAGACGTGCTGCGTAGACCCAGAGGCAGCGAATTCCAAAGCAGGGGGGCTTTCAAACTAAAAGAACGCCCCCCAGTACGGGCTTTCCTTACTCGTGGCACCGAAGCCAGGTATAAAACTTCTGATCGTAGAGAGCGGGCTGGGCGATAAAAAGTCAACCTCCGCTGCAAATACTTTGCCCCTGTGCCAAACAGAGCTTTATGCATCAGAGTCAAGGTTTTAAACATGATCCGCTTCCGGATGGGCAACCAATGCAGCGCCTGCAACAGCCCAGAAGCTTCCGCTCGCCTATGAAGTCCAGCCACCTGCAGGCGCTGGACCAAATAGTCCGGGAGCCCTAGAAAAAGTGCGTTGGCGTAGTCCTGTCTAGAGCCTATTAGAGCCTGAACAGTGATCCGCCTGTGCTCCTCAGAGAGCAATGATAGAAATTTGCGGAGCATCTTCAAAATGCCAAAACAGGTGCCGACCAAACCAAGGATATGTGATCTTAGCGTCAGCTTGTTGTCCAGCTTAACTCCCAGGTTTTTGGCGACCAAAGAAGACAGAGCAGGGGGACACATATCCATAGGCCACCAGACCCGCCATTCAGGGTCGACGGTGCATCCGAAGAACAGGACCTCTGACTTGCTGGAGTTGGCCTTGAGGCTGTTCCGCTGGAACCAGTCAAAGACCATCCCCAGACAGCCCCGAATACCCACACCATCGAATGCCTGATCTTTCCCGCATGTGAAGAGCAGTTGAGTGTCATCTGCGTAGGATACAATCTGGGCCCCAAAATCCTCCACCAATGCCGCCAGAGGGGCCATAAAGATATTAAAAAGAGTCGGGCTCAACACAGAACCCTGTGGAACTCCGACTCCCAATGGCGGCATCTCTGCGGTGCTTTGGGAAACCCAGACTGTTTGACGGCGGCCCTCGAGAAAAGATGTAAACCAATTGAACACCGTCCCCCTAAGGCCGATGTCATAAAGCCTGGCGAGAAGCGCCTCGTGGGGGACGGTGTCAAAGGCCGCCGATAGGTCTAGCATGACTAGCATGGCCTTGCCGGCTACATCCAGCGTCTCCCGGATGACCTCCGTGACCTCCATCAGTGCCGTCTCAGTACTTAAATTGGGACGGAACCCGGATTGTGATGGATGCAGGAGATGGTTGGTTTCTAAGAAACCAGACAAGATGCCATGGACATGCTTCTCCGTGATCTTAGCTAGGGCCGGGAGGAGGGAAATTGGCCTGTAGTTGGCCAACACCTCGGCATCTAGTCCAGGCTTCTTCAGGAGGGGGATCACCATCGCCCGCTTCCAGGCGCATGGGACCCTACCCTCCCTCAAGGAGGCATTAAGGAGAGGATTAACCAATGGGTTCACCACCGATGCCACCCTGGCCAAAAATTTTGCCGGGCAGGAGTCCAATGGTGAACCAGATTTAAGATTGGTTAGCAGCATCAGGGAAGCTTCGTTGGAAATAGCGGGGAACTCCTCCAACACAGCAGCTGGTATGGACGATGAAACAGGTCCCACCCCAATGCTGCACCCCCCCTCACCAGACCTCTCCGGAAAAGAGGCCTGGATGGCCTTGATCTTCTCAGTGAAGAAGCTAGCAAGATCACAGACCCATGTGTCAGAAGACGCTGGAAGGGGCACGTTGGCTCTCAGGGTCGTGAACTCCCTCACCACAGTGAAGATCTCCTAACAGGAGTTCATAGACGCCTCTATCCTCCTGGCCAAGTATTCCTTCTTCGCACACAAGATGTCACGATGGTACACTTTCACTGCCGCCCTATAGGCTAGTTTCGCCTCCTCGTCATATTGAGAGCGCCAGGCCCTCTCCGCAACCTTACACTGGCAGCGGGACAGGCAAAGCGCCTCTGTAAACCACGGCGCAGATAGTCGTTTGGCCGTGGACCGAGGGGCAACTGCAGGGGCGAGATCGTTCAGCCTTTCTGCCAGCCAGATCTGCAGGGCCTCAGTGTTCCGCTCCAGATCACCCGTAAGGGAGCACGGAGGGTCCACCAGCGCCTGCATCTCAGGCGTCACTTTGTGCAGTGCCCTTGAGACTGAACTAGCCTGAACTACCGTACCATCCGGGCGGCACAGGCCTGCTTCTACCGGATCATCCAGGTGGCGCAGGCCTCAAGATATGATTGAGAAGCCTGTACTACCAGACCATCCGGGCGGCACAGGCCTCAAGATATGATTGAGAAGCCTGCACTACCGGACCATCCGGGTGGTGCAGGCCTGCTTCTACCGGACCATCCGGGTGGCACAGGCCTCAAGATATGATTGAGCAGCCTGCATTATCGGACCATCCGGGTGGCGCAGGCGTCAAGATATGATTGAGAAGCCTGCACTACTGGACCATCCGGGCGGCACAGGCCTCAAAGATGTGATTGAGAAGCCTGCACTACCGGACCATCCGGGCAGCGCAGGCTTCAAGATATGATTGAGAAGCTTGCACTACCGGGCAATCCGGGCGGCGCAGGCCTCAAGATATAATTGAGAAGTCTGCACTACCGGACCATCCGGGCAGTGCAGGCCTCAAAGATATGATTGAGAAGCTTGCACTACCGGACCATCAGGGCGGCGCAGGCCTCAAGATATGATGGAGAAGCCTGCACCACCGAACCATCATTAAACTTGATGCTCCGGGCGGCGCAGGCCTCTTGTAAATGAGGCATGAGATTCATGGCGACCCCTTCTGTCTATTCGTATTATGACTCTATCAATCAAGTTCATACAACTATGCAAGCAAGGAAAAGAGATTTGAGACTGTAACCTGTGCAAATTCTAATAGATCAGTGTAGAGATTTTCACCATTCCCAAATAAGGAGTCTAGAGATCACTTCAGGAATGAAGAAGTTTATTACAGAGCATAGGTAAAAGACCACCAGTCCAAACAGCAGTTGCAGTCCCACTGCCCACATCATATTCTCAACTCCACAGCATTCTGTTGCTATGCCATGACCACATAGAATGTAAGACATAGCCTGACAACAGTGATGAAGAACAATTGCACCGCCTTTATCCGCGGGTTTAATCACGATGTTAGTGTTCTTTTTCAGGGTTTCTAGGGCCTCCTGTTCTAGTTTGCTCACGTTATATTTCACATATTGTCTTTTTGTCAATATGGAATCAATGTCCCTCATGACTACCTGTTCGTATGCCAGCAATTTATGTGACATAAGGTGAGTAGGTGGGTTAAACTTGGAGGGTGGTCTAAGTCCACTGCCTGAGAAAACCGGGTTGTAGGGAGTCTTAAGGAAATAGTGTTTCAAGCGGATTTTCCTAAAGAATTGGTGCAACTCAATTTTCAAGTTAAAAGTGTTAGGCATGGAGGTTGGCACAAAGGAGAGGCCTTTCTCCAGGATTCCCTGTTCATTAGGTGTCAATGTATAGCCTGATAAATTGACTATCGGGTTCTTGGGTGCATGGACTACCATCTGTAGTGCTGTCGTCGTGTCTGTATTTCTCCATGTGTCTCCTGTTGAAAGTGTGTTTGTTTCTTCATTTGACCCCTCCCTTGATTCCATGTTCCGCCTCTTGGGCCCCTGGGCCTGCCCCAGGGGCGTCCCCGTCCTCGCTGTCCCCACCATGGTTCCTCCATGCTCCGCTGACATTCAATTTACTCTAGAATTCAATAGAGAAGCGGTACACTTCCTAGATATCATCATCAAGTCACAGTCAGGCAAACTGCACACGAGTCTTTACAGAAAAAACAGTGAACGGAATACACTACTGCGTTACACTAGTCACCATCCGCGTAACCTCAGGGATAACTTACCCTTTGGTCAATTCCTGAGGTTACGTAGGAACTGTTCAAAAAAAGAGGATTACTTTGACGAGTCTGCTAGTCTTTTAGCTAGACTATTAGAACGTGGATACCCCATCAGACTATTGAAACACGCACGTAAACGGGCCTGGCACAACCATAGAGAGTTTTTACTAGCCCCACAACCCAGAACAAACATCAAGGAGGAACGTTTAGTATGTGTCACGACATTTAACACGAAAAGCAGTGCTATCAAAAAAGCTATCAACCAACATTGGCACTTAATAGCGGAAGATTTGGGCAATATGCCACCACCTTTACACGCTTTCAGGAAGGGCAAGAATATAAGAGATCATGTAGTTAAATCTCTACTCCCTACACCACGCACAGTAAGCCAAAACACACTTTGGGGAATTCCACCGATCAGAGGTCACCACAAATGTGGATCATGCAAGGCCTGTACACTGACAAAAGATATAACGGAATTTTCACATAACAATCAGACATACCAACTCAACGAACATAGCAACTGTAATACTACGGGAGTTATCTATGCCATTGTCTGCCCATGTGGCTTTATGTACGTGGGTCAGACTATCCAGAAAGTTAAGTGCCGCATTCTGCAACATTGCAGCCGCATACGCTGCAAGACACAAGGTGCCCCCCTTGTGGAGCATTTCTCTACTTTTGAACACACTGCAGATAGCCTGAGATGGTGGGTAATTGAGAAGGTTACACCCAACCCAAGAGGTGGTGATTTCAATAGTATACTCAGCAAACGAGAATGCAGGTGGATACACTCCCTGGACAAGTTCGCCAGGGGTCTGAATGAATTTGAAGAAATTAGTAAGCAGATCTCGATTATGAACATTGGATGAATCCACCTATGTGGAATACATATACAACGGGTCATGAAGTCACTAGGGCCTTAGTGGGTCATATACCACCTACAATTTACTGAGTTACACATAACCAGGTAATAACACTATTCCTGTTACTGACGAGCATCACCTCACTATGCCTCATAATAAGTTAATCATGACCAATATCTAATTCTATATGATCTGCGACAATTATTCATTCCTTTGTTACACAATTGCCATGGTAACTCTCCTCTGCTGTACACCTTGTAACTCTGTTTACCACAAGCACTTGATAATTTCTGTTGTACATATTGTCAAACTATTAATTTTAACCACCATGTACAACACTGTTCTACGTACTTAGATGATGTTTACCTAATGGCTAACTTTTATGTTTGAATATGTTTCATTATTAATATTTTTTCGTCTAATTGTTGGTCTGTAAATATGTAAAATTGTAATTCGTTTTGACTGTCTTAATCAATGCTTGATTAATATCTTTTCGTCTATTTGTTGGTCTGTAAATATGTAAAATTGTAATTCGTTTTGACTGTCTTAATCAATGCTTGGTCCACACTATCTATAGAAATATAAGGGACCCCTTCCTTTTTGAAGTATATACCGGAGGTCTAATACCGATAGCTCGATGCGGATGCAATTATTAACTCTATTTATGAATAAGTTCTCCGCGATCTAATAAAACATTGACCCCTTATGAACGCACATCAGGGAGACTCGCAACCGGCAGTCCGGTCTGAGTCTTTTAACTCTTTCCCTTTTTACGCCCCGGTACCGTAGCCCTTACGTCGACCCCTTTCTCAAATAGACGTCCTCGCGGTGCGCGGTGATCGGAACACAAACACAACGCGTTACAGATGGATGCCGGATTTTAGCGGCCAAGGTAATTAGCTTGTACGAAAGATTATTTGCCTCCTTGTTAAGAGTATCTGGACACACTCGTCTTCTAACTACATTCTATTACAAACCCCCCCCCCCCTTTTTAGCCCTGGATTGACTCCAACCGTGGCAAAAAGACTTGGAACGCAAGTGGGTGGCACCACGCGATTGAGGTAAAACCCCCCCTTTTTTACTCTCATACTTGCATTATATAAATTACTAGAATGGCTCTGTTAATTGATAGCCGGTTCCTTACTTTTACAGCCCCCACCAGTACTACTGTGTGGCACCCCACTAATGGAGGCCAGCCATATGATGTACAACACTGATCTTCCATAAAAGGAACTCGCTTCATGCACCGCAGCGGGTAAGCCCTCCTTAGCCCTTTATAGGCCTACTTACTGGGCTTTTAATCGTAGTCCCATGCAACACATTTTTACTCTACTCTTATTAATTTTAGGCAATCTACTAGGCCCCACTCTTCCAGGTTGTTCCCCAGTCCTGAGGAAGATCCGCAAGGCCAAGGTTCAAACTTCCACTAGGCCACCAAGAAGGATCGAAACGTCGACGCCCCATATATATGAACCTGGGATACGTTTACCTACCCACGTGCCATATTAGAATTGGTTTCTAATGAATGTATAATTGCCTGATTTATCTATCGCATAAACTGATACACGTGACCAGGTCTATGCATTTGGATGGTGAATGACAACCAGTCCATTGCTTAACTTGTTTAAGTTTTCTTATGTCACAACCTCTGAAATAATTCCTTCTTTCCTTTTTAACTTTTCTTTACTTAAGCACCCTTACTATTTGCACGTTCCCCTTGGAGCAACCTTGACACAATTGTTAATGGAAATTTAAAAAATTCAAAAAGAATAAAATGCTTTATTAACTGTTGATATCGGTTTGTTGCATGGTTGACCCTATGAACAATACTGTATTGGATACTAAGAGCTACCAAAATAGATTACATGTAGCTCAGAATATGTGAATGATATCACTAAGTTAGGAACTACTGCCTACCTTGATTTATGGTCCAGGACCATTGTCCTTGGAATCAGGATGTAGCAAAATCTGATGATACGCAGAGGATAAGTCCATCACACTGAAACACCTGGCATCTTTGATTAATGTAAGAGTTTGAGTAATATTTGGTAGAGGCTGTCTGTCAATCCAAATATGCTTATTCAGCCCACGCAAATCCACACACATGCAAATCGCCTTCCCACCATCCTTGGGTGCCAAAACTATGGGAGCCAACCATTCAGAGCACTCGATTTCTTCAATCACACCAGCCCCGAGTATTTTCTTAAGTTCTGCATCCAGAGGTTCCATAAGCATATGTGGAACTTTCCTGACCTTACTAACAAAAGGCTGAGCATTGTCCTTTAGAATAATTTTATGTTGAAAATCTTTCAACAATCCTAACTGTTCACAAAAAACTTTCGGAAACTGTGAACATACATCCAACGACAAATTGGAAGACATAAGCAGAATCTTTTGCGGTGAATTGGGATCCAACTTGATCCCCATGTCCCTCTGGTGCCTCCACCCAAGAAGATTATCTCCCCTCCTAGCCACGTACACCTTACCCATTGTCTCCCTATCCTTGAACTGAATCCTTTTTATGACAAATCCTAAAACATCAATCCTAACCCCCCCATATCCTACTGGATTAATGTCCGGGGGTAACAATTCAGTCTTGTCCAAACCATAAACCGCATCCCAATTAGCATCTCCAACCATTCTGTAAGGTGAACCCGAATCCGCAAGAACAGTAAACTGCTGCCCACCAATCAACACTTCGCACTCAGGCATCACTAGTTCATCACCATCAACCGTACCATCATGCTTAATACTACAAATGAAATGTTTTTCTTGCTCAACTAGTTGTACGGGATGAATCCTCCCATTACGGCACACCCGTGCATAGTGCCCTCTCTTTCCACACTTATTGCACACAACAGACCTTGCAATACAATTCGGACTGTTAGGTGAGGGATTTTCACTCCCACATCTGAAACACTTGAAACCACTCTTACTTTGTCTGAAATTTTAATGTTCGGAATCAGAAGGCTTAAATCTAGGATGAGGTTGTTCTGGACCAGGAACCCTCTTCTCATTCTTATCATTCGCACTAAGACTTGTTTTCAACATATTCTTCGAGTCATCCCTTCTAACTTCACTCCTTTTTATCTCATGAATAGCCTTGTCATCACTACTAGTGTCATAACCCTTTTCAACTTTCATCTCCCGTACCCACATATTAGTATTTTCCATGCCCTCGACAATATACATCGTGTCTCTGAGATCAGGATTCTTGGCTAACAATTTTTGTTGAACTCTCGGATCATTAGTACATCTAACAATTTGATCCCTTATAAGGGAATCCGTTACCTGCTCAAATTCGCAGGTGCGAGCCAATGTTTTTAATGTAGCCACATAACTGGTAATCTTCTCTTGTTTGCCTTGGATCCTGGAGAAGAATTTATGTCGCTCTAACACAACATTAATTTTGGAACAAAAATGGTTCTCAAGCATCAAAACAGTCATGTCGTATACATTCTCAGGTTCACCCTCTCCACCCTCTCCACGCCCTAATGGAATCTCGTCTAAACTGTCATAGACATGCCTGCCCTCTACTCCCAAGTTATGTAAGAGCGTGGCTTGTTTTCGCACAGCTGAAAATTTCTCTCCCCCAATGGCTAAGAGGTAAGAATCAAACAATGGTTTCCACCTTTTCCAAGGCAAAGCAGGATCACCCACATCAGTTAGAAATTGGGGCGGTTGAGACATCCCCGTGGAAGCCATTATTTTCAGGCAATGTGAATAGTAGAGGTATATCTACAAAATGATATCCCAAGGTAAACACCAACAATCAAAGGAAATATAACTGTACCAAACTATATCACTAACAGGAAACCGAACCAAAATTCAGCTAAACCCTTCAAAAACATACCCCAAAAGAAAAAAAATAATAATAATTTGTACTGTAAAGGCTTAATCAAATGTCCGCCAAGAAATAATAGCCTCAAGCCTACAAATGTACTTGAAACTGTGATCCAATTTTCACCAGGCACGAGTGTGTGTATCACTGATACACAATTCCGATGTCCATGTACAAAACGCCGCTTCGTGAGTGAACAATTTTCATCAGGCAAGAGTGTGTGTATCACTGATACACAATTCCGATTCCCATGACGAAAACATCGCTCCGTGAGTGAAAATTGAAGTGCTTTGTAAAATCCAAAATGGCGACACGTTGCGTGATAATCCTGGAACGTCACTGAGTGGCTCACAGCACGCAATTGTCACTCCGAAGATGCCGGGAAGAAGCTAGCACGTCATCCCTCAGTGCTCGAGCCCGGTAAGAATCTTTAGAGTGATTTTTTTTTAAACTGCAACCGCTGGCTCCAAATTAAAATGCGATGTAATTAGAAATGCCAAAATTAAACATGACATATCTTACAAGTCACTCTCAGAGCAACAGAGCCACATCTCGAAAATGTCGGCGGACTGCCTAATAATCCAATTCAATTCCAAGTCACACAATCCACTGCCTCAGCTTGCGCTACGGTTGATAAATGTTATCCTCGCAATTGGAGCATGAATATCTTCTCTCTGGAAACACGTCGAAGTCGTCGGCTCGCAACGTTGAAATAATCACTTGTCATTCACCACAGCAGGGCCAGTGAATTATTTACCAGTATTCAATCAAGTAATCCAATGGGTTCGTATACGGGGAGGCTGGTGGTCATCAAGTCCTGTCAACTCGTCGCCAGTGTAGAGATTTTCACCAATCCCAAATAAGGAGTCCAGAGATCACTTCAGGAATGAAGAAGTTTAATACAGAGCATAGGTAAAAGACCACCAGTCCAAACAGCAGTTGCAGTCCCACTGCCCACATCATATTCTCAACTCCACAGCATTCTGTTGCTATGCCATGACCACATAGAATGTAAGACATAGCCTGACAACAGTGATGAGAAGTAGAACATAATTATACATAACTACCAAAGCATAAATAAACCCACAACAATCAGGCCTTTGGAGCCATAGGAATGGATGGAGAATTACCAACAGGAATAAGGTCCCTATCATAAAAAGAGCAGGTTGATGGTAGTGTCAAGATTAATATTTGCTGAATTATTTGAGAGTAATTGGTGTGTCAAATGTGGACACTTAAATGTATCAACCACATCAACCACACTATCCCCCCAGATGTGTTCAACAGTGGGGCCAATCCAGTTGTCTCATCAAACAAAGAGTATATTCTTGTAAACGTGTTTTCTTAACTATCCATCGACTCGTTTTATTCTTTATTTTAGTTGAATATTTTTCTGCATTTTCCAATAAGGGGGGACAATAGGCAGTACAACCACATATGGGAAACTTTCTGGGGGAGATTAAATAGGTGACCAGGGCGCAAATTCCCTCTACCTGTTCAATCAAATGTATTTATTTGTGTGTCTTAGCTTCTGGTAGAACTGTTCTAGCCCCCTGAGGACAAGAGCTGATTAAACTGTGGTCTGTCCCATGAACTGTGTTTTTGATTGAGGATGAAAGTCCACCTAAGTTATTGGAATTTCTTCGAGGGTGGGGCACAGCCTCTGTACCATCAGTTTGGGCTTGGGGAACACCTGTTGGAGAACTGGAAGAACAAGTGCTGCTTCCAGCCCATTGAGTCTTCCCACCAGGGGCAGACCATGCAGGACTCCACTGTTTCCTTCTCTTTGCTATCAGTTGCATTGATAGGGTCACCCTTGGAGCACTGGCTCGAACGGTCATGCAGATGTTTCATAGGGGTCTCACTAGAGCTCCCTTTGGGACAGTTGTTTAAACCAGATGGTCATTTCATTTTTATTTCTTTATGGCATTTGGGCCACAGCTGCTAGAGTTGTATTTGTTCACATGGCTGAATCCTTCCTCCCCAAGCTCCCCAAGTGCTGTGGCGATTGTTAGTACCTGGAACTGGGCTCTCATTGAACTAGAGATGGGCGGTTCTCACCTAAATCGATCTCCTTCATTATGACTTCCATAGCCCTTATAGAGGAGTCCTGGGTTGAGTTACCGGGTTCACTAGAGGGTATGGTACTTAAGAGGTTTCTCTTCTCCATACTGTCTTAGATAAGTATAATTGTACTACCACTGCAGAGTTCCTATAAATAAAAATGAACAAAATATTCATAAATACACCAGAGAACACTGCTATAAATACAGTTCATCCACGAATATTTGAAGGGCTGAGTAAAACCTAAAAAATCCAGAACCAAAAGGAGAGGCCCAGACCAACCTCATTTAGACACGGTTGGGCACAGACAGACCTGCTCTTGGCCCGGTCTTGGCCCAGTCTTGGCCCGGACTTATCCCAGGCATGTCCCACACATGCCCAGCACCATGGCAAGACAATAGTTTTAATTGCAAGGTGAGCCCTGATGTCAGTCCCTCCTTATCCGGGGATTTGTGGGCAGTGTGGTCTCTGGCAGTCACTGGCTGTGTCCTGCTTCATGGAAAGACAAGAGTCATTTATTAACAAGTGTGTGGTACAGCTTGGTGTGGCAACCCCTCTTTATCCTGGGCTTTGGGGGCAGTGTATCCCCAGCTGCCGCTGATGGCAGCCTCTGTTGTGGAAAGACAAGAGCCATTTATTAACCCGGTGAGATGGTACAGGTTGGTGTGGTAACCCCTCCTTACCCAGGGTCTTCTGTACAGTGTGGTCCCCAGCTGCTGTTGATGGTGTCCCAAGATGTGGGAAAACAAGAGCGCTTAAATAGCACACTGTGGTGTGATTTGTCAGCCCCTCCTCATCCTGAGCTTTCTGGGTAGTGTAGTTCCCAGCTGATGCTAACAGTCTGCTCATCAGCTATTCAGATTTTCTTCCTTCTTGCTCTATAAACAAACACACCATCAGATCATTGTATGAGTAGTTTATTAGGAGGTTGCGGGAAGTTGGCGCCTGCATCCTGTATGCAGAGGAAAACATGGCTTGCTCTTCTCTCTCTGGGCCATCTAGGGTGGCCAACTTCCCATCACTTTGCAGAACTCTTTGCATGCCTGTAGATACATTGCACCTATGGAGACACTGCTCACATGTAAACATCAGAGGACATTTGCTGTGGAATAGGAGCCAGGAGCAGAGTCGAGCATGTTTGTGGTTCATTCTAAATCTCCTTCACTAAATCAGGAAGCCTTAAAAGTTATAACTCTGCTGGGAATTGAACTTCTTGATTGTGATTTCGATTCCTACTGTGATTGACTTTTGCTGCCTTTACCATGTCCTGGAGTGAGTTTGACTGTTTGCTGTGTCACCTTTTCAGAGACAAGGTTAGAAAATAAACAACTGTGATATCCAAATGGAATGAAATTGTATTTAGCTTTGAAACACCAATGGTAAATATCAGTATCTTCCTCACATACTGTTCAGTAATTACCTACTACTAAAGTCCTGGCCCAGTGAGTACTTTTAGCAACAGAAGTAAGATATTTTACCTAATCTCAGCTTCTTCTAAATATGCTGGAAACAAACAATGTATTTTAAAGCTGTGCAGGCCTACAGAACTGTGACACTTATAGCACTGTGACACTTACAACACTGTCGCGCTTACAGCACTGTGGCACTTACAGCACTCACACGCTTACAGCACTGTGACGCTTCAGCACTGTGACACCTCAGCACTGTGACGCTTCAGCACTATGGCACTTACAGTACTGACACGCTTACAGCACTGTGTCGCTAACAGCACTGTGGCACTTACAGCCACTGTGGCACTTACAGCACTGTGACACTTACAGCACTGCGGCACTTACAGCACTCACACACTTACAGCACTGTGAGGCTTCAGCACTGTGACGCCTCAGCACTGTGACGCTTCAGCACTGTGGCACTTACAGCACTGACACACTTACAGCACTGTGACGCTTCAGCACTGTGGCACTTACAGCACTGACACACTTACAGTACTGTGACTCTTACAGCACTGTGGCACTTACAGCACTGTGGCACTTACAGCACTCACACACTTACAGCACTGTGATGCTTCAGCACTGTGACGCCTCAGCACTGTGACGCTTCAGCACTGTGGCACTTACAGCACTGACACGCTTCCAGCACTGTGACACTTCAGCACTGTGGCACTTACAGCACTGACACGCTTACAGCACTGTGACGCTTACAGCACTGTGGCACTTACAGCCCTGTGGCACTTACAGCCCTGTGACACTTACAGCCCTGTGACACTTACATCATTGTGACACTTACCTGGGAAGGGCAGCCCCTTGACCTTGACATAAGAATCAAGTCCGTCCCATTTGTGGTCTGTTGGACTGGGTGGAAATGCAGAACCAGGAGACATGGTTAAATATCCTGACCTCTCATTTGGTCAACTCTTGTGCACTTAAGAAATCACGTTATGAATGTATTCCTCTGCTCTCTTATTGGCATAATATGAAAGCTGGTAGTAAGTAGAGGTGTGCAGAACTTGTGGAGGTTCACTCTGCAGAACTCGTGGAGGTTCACTCTGCAGAACTCGTGGAGGTTCCACTCTGCACAACTCGTGGAGGTTCCACTCTGCACAACTCATGGAGGTTCACTCTGCATGGAGGTTCACTCTGCAGAACTCGTGGAGGTTCACTCTGCAGAGCTCGTGGAGGTTCCCTCTGCAGAACCCGTGGAGGTACACTCTGCAGAACCCGTGGAGGTTCACTCTGCAGAACTCGTGGAGGTTCACTTTGCAGAACTCGTGGAGGTTCACTCTGCAGAACTCGTGGAGGTTCCACTCTGCACAACTCGTGGAGGTTCACTCTGCGTGGAGGTTCACTCTGCAGAACTCGTGGAGGTTCACTCTGCAGAGCTCGTGGAGGTTCCCTCTGCAGAACCCGTGGAGGTTCACTCTGCAGAGCTCGTGGAGGTTCCCTCTGCAGAACCCGTGGAGGTACACTCTGCAGAACCCGTGGAGGTTCACTCTGCACAACTCGTGGAGGTTCACTTTGCGTGGAGGTTCACTCTGCAAAACTCGTGGAGGTTCACTCTGCAGAACTCGTGGAGGTTCCCTCTGCAGAACCCGTGGAGGTACACTCTGCAGAACCTGTGGAGGTTCACACTGCAGAACTCGTGGAGGTTCACTTTGCAGAACTTGTGGAGGTTCCACTCTGTAGAACTCGTAGAGGTTCCACTCTGGAGGTTCCACTCTGCAGAACTCGTGGAGGTTCCACTCTGCAGAACTCATGGAGGTTCTACTCTACAGAACTCATGGAGGTTCCACTCTGGAGGTTCCACTCTGCAGAACTCATGGAGGTTCACTCTGCAGAACTCATGGATGTTCACTCTGAAGAACTCGTGGACGTTCACTCTGCAGAACTCGTGGAGGTTCACTTTGCAGAACTCGTGGAGGTTCACTCTGCAGAACTCGTGGAGGTTCACTCTGCAGAACCCTTGGAGGTTCACTCTGCAGAGCTCGAGGAGGTTCACTCTGCAGAGCTCGAGGAGGTTCACTCTGCAGAACTCGAGGAGGTTCACTCTGCAGAACTCATGGAGGTTCACTCTGTAGTACTCCGTGGAGGTTCACTCTGCAGAACTCGTGGAGGTTCACTCTACAGAACTCGTGGAGGTTCACTCTGCAGAACTCCATCGAGGTTCACTCTGCAGAACTCATGGAGGTTCACTCTGCAGAACTCGTGGAGGTTCACTCTGCAGAACTCGTGGAGGTTCACTCTGCAGAACTTGTGGAGGTTCACTCTGCAGAACTCGTAGAGGTTCACTCTACAGAACTCGTGGAGTTTCACTCTGCAGTACTCGTGGAGGTTCACTCTGCAGAACTCGTGGAGGTTCTTTCTACAGAACCCGTGGAGGTTCGCTCTGCAGTACTCTGTGGAGGTTCACTCTGCAGTACTCGTGGAGGTTCACTCTGCAGAACTCGTGGAGGTTCACTCTGCAGAACTCGTGGAGGTTCACTCTGCAGTACTCCGTGGAGGTTCACTCTGCAGAACTCGTGGAGGTTCACTCTGCAGAACTCGTGGAGGTTCACTCTGCAGAACTCGTGGAGGTTCACTCTACAGAACTCGTGGAGGTTCACTCTGCAGAACTCGTGGAGGTTCACTCTGCAGTACTCCGTGGAGGTTCACTCTGCAGAACTCGTGGAGGTTCACTCTACAGAACTCGTGGAGGTTCACTCTGCAGAACTCGTGGAGGTTCACTCTGCAGTACTCCGTGGAGGTTCACGCTGCAGAACTCGTGGAGGTTCACTCTGCAGAATTCGTGGAGGTTCACTCTGCAGTACTCCGTGGAGGTTCACTCTGCAGAACTCGTGGAGGGTCACTCTGCAGAACTCGTGGAGGTTCACTCTACAGAACTCGTGGAGGTTCACTCTGCAGAACTCAGAGGAGGATCACTCTGCAGAGCTTGAGGAGGTTCACTCTGCGTGGAGGTTCACTCTGCAGAACTCGTGGAGGTTCACTCTGCAGAACTCGTGGAGGTTCACTCTGCAGAACTCGGTGGAGTTACATAAAAGCTCTGCAGGATTCCGTAGCGTTCCTCCCACCCCTATTATCTGTTTTGCTCATTTAATTCTGCACGCCTTCACTAGACCTGCACTCTACACATGTGCTTCCAAGCGCTAATGCAAAATAACATTCTAGCGTGACGACCTGCGGCACTAATAATTGAAAAATATCAATCCAGACCATTCTGGGTACAAAAGCCTTGTTTGAAAGGCTCCTGCATCTGCAGAGCGTTTGTTATTCCGAGCGCTACAGCTGTGATTTGAAATAAAACCCGTCTTTGAAGCAAACTTTTGAAATGCAACAGAGTGCTAAGCTTAGGGAAAAGGAAAACAATATTCTGCCAAGAAGCAACACATGCTGAAAGGTACAGGATGTGCCACTTGACAAAATGACTGCATCTTAAAAGAAAGTTCAGCACAAGCCATAATTATTTAAAGAGTATGTTACAGTGCATAGCCAAGTAACGTCTGGTGTGATAAATGACACTACTAATCTATGATCTCATTTCAAGATAGTGTACACCACAGCACTCCTCTGCTACAATGAAAGGGCAAACAACCAAACACTCACTACTGTCAGGAAAATTGCAGTTGTGAATTGAACTTCATTGTGTGCACAGGTAATCTTCTATTAGTAATCAAGGGTGACAACGCCACTGTTCCTCAGGCATCTGTCTACACTCTCCTACAGTGTGGCATCAGTTCCAGCAGGCTGTACTCCAGGAGGTCACACTAGGGCTGAAGCTGAGGCAAAGCATGGTTGGACTCAAGGAACCAGCTTCACCACCTGCAGAGCTGCATCCACCTCCTCTTGGGTGCGGCTCAGGAACTCACCAGGGAACAGAACAAGATGTACTTCACTAAAACATATGAGCATCTCAAAACCAGGCAAAACAATACTTTACTGTGACATCAATGAGCTGCGAGCGTGCAAAGTTGTGCTGCTATTAGGGTAGACACCGGTAAACTCTGCCAAGTGGCAATAGGCAGAGTTTGTGACAATGCCTAGTAGTATGTGGTTAAAAATGTTCTGGGCATTATTTGGGGAGAGATGTACCTAGCCTCATGACATATTCACTAAAATACACGGACGCCAATGCCCTCCACAGATGTCCTTTGAGACAGCCAGATGCGGGGCCCGGTGAGGTCAGGCAGGGAAGTGTTCAGCTGGCCGGTTGTGGAGGGGCTGTTCGGGTTGCCTCCACTAGCAGTAGATGATCACCAAGAGCCAGGCAGAGCAGAAGGCTGGCATGAAAAAAAAACTGCTCCGTGGAGAAGATGCACCTTAGGTGGCCAGGAGGCCTGTTAAAAATGCTACTGGCGGCTAGGCCTGGCTACCAGAAGCAAATCAAGTCCAAAATGAGGCCAGTAAAATGTTGCTCTAAGCAGTTACCACATTTCTTTAAGATACCCCAGGGGCAGGCTGGAACCTAAGGTCATTGCAACATCACTATGGGAGGGGGGACTGTGACATCTAAATAAAAAAAATTAAAGAAGGAATAACCCTTCCAATGTGGGCCACTTGAAAAATCAACAGTGGGCCAGCTAACTTATTTGTATTCACTACTCCCTAGAGGAGCACCCGATAAATCCCCCTTGCTCTAATCTGCATTTCCTGCCTGCATGTGGTGCCCAAAAAAGGGGCAGAGACACTACTTACCTTATGCTCCATTGCTATGCAAGGCTACAGAATGTGCAGAAGCCCCCCTGGAATATTTATCTATAACTGGCTGAAAGAGAAGCAGCCTGTGCCCGTGGATTCCACTGGAGCACATGTACTTGCCCCATTTCCTCTCTACTCCCACAAGCACAGAATAGTTGCAATCCTGTACAAAGCACAAGCAAAGGGAGGAGGGGGAATGAAAAGAGAAAAGCTATTTTTATACTCCTTCGGGTCATCTTAAAGTGTTCCTTTATTAAGAGCCACAACAACACTGACATGGATGACAATAACATGCTTAACATAAGCTAAACATTTCAAAACTCACGCTCTTTCATATCAATCATGCATCTACCTTATTCAATCTTTAGGCTAGCTCCTCTATATTACAGCTACATAATGTTCTTTTGCTTCTTTAGAAATGCAGAACTCGTATATGGATTATTGGGTTCTTCTTGTGTATCTTTTCAGACTCTGTTCTTAGCTTGTATTATGTAGTCTTTTTTTTTATAAACAGATTTATTGTGTCAAATATCAAACACAATGCCGAGCTCTGTAACCCAGAAGACATCTGCCATAGCACATAATGCTGGATAATGATATTGACATTTAGGTTATATACTTTCAGAATCGTAAACATAAAAAACAAGAGAACGTAAACCTTATAACCCCAGCTGCACTATTTCACCACTATGTCTTGAGTGCCACCCCAACACCCATACCAACTAATTAATTCCATTGCTATGTTGCTGGTCCCTCACACTATAGGCCTGTACGACTATCCTAGGATTGAGACATCCGCTGGGGGCACTGAATCTAGGTAAAGTCCCCAATAGTCCGCCCATCTCTTTCAGATCTTTGGATGTTTTTGACGGCGTTCCCTGGCTTTAAATATTGGAATCTCCAATCCCATACAAATGTCAAGGCCATTCTTCCATGCTGACAGCCAAGGTGGGACAGTTGCTTTCCACAGCCTTGCAATATCCCTTTAGTCAATGTCAGCCCCAACATCAGATGTCTTTTATAAATATTTCCCCCGATACCCTCCATTATGCGTTGGACTACCAATCTTGGTGAGGACGGGAGCTCCAACCACAATACCTCTGCAAGACAAGCCAGAACCCCTCGCAAGAATCTTGTGAGTTCTGTACAATGCCAAATCGTCTGCATGAGTGATCCCTCCTCCAGACTGCATTGTAAGCATAGCGGGGATGACATTAAGCCCATCCTCCACAGCCTTACTCTGGTATAGTTCACCCGGTGTTGGTATTTACCTTGGATGAGACGTAGCCGTGTTGAAATCGCTGCCTCCTGAGGGGAGACCAGTGCCTCCTTCCAATCATCCCAATCCAATGGGCCAAGATCACTCTCCCTTGCTTCTCTAACGTAGCAGAGCTAGTTGTCACCAGGGACTGATACATTTTGGAAATTGTATGGTCTTGTAGATCTCCCATAAACACCTTGGCTTCAATGGGGATACATTCAGGGAGGGCTTCTAACCCCGCAATGCTGGGGGAAATGGCATGCCTAAATTGGAGGTATTTATAAAATTGGGTTTTTGGCATCCGATATTCATGCTGGAGGTCTTGAAAGGATTTCAGGACAGAACCTTGCTGGAGCAGGGTTTTCTGTCAAAACCCGAACATCAGCTTATATTTTTTAAATGTCATAATTAAAATTATTAATAAATAATTACTAGATATTAATTTTGTTGAAGTTTCTGATTAATCAACCTTACTAATGAGAGAATTACACGTGGGAATGCATTTATGTTGCTTTATTAATACGTGAACTAAGTTGGTGAGCAAATTAATAAAATAAGTGTTGCTAAATTGCTATTTGTTATGTGTTTGCGCTTTAAAATAACGTGCTTTAATGCTTCTTTATGTCGCAGATGGCTAGATAATTACATACAAATAAGGGTATTAGTGGGAATTAACACTGTGTAATCATTACGATGTAGTAACGTTGTTTTGTGTTTCTTTTAATTAAGATTGTCCATTCTGGCCTAGTCAAAGATGGCCGACAATTACAGCCTGCATTTGAGTAGCTGAAATACGAAGAGAGGCCTCGCTGAATGGTTGAAATCCTGTCCTCGGCCTCTGTCTGTATTGAAAGTTTCCGTGAGGACAGCAGCTCTGGGCTTGCCGCCAGTTGTCACCAGTTATCCTTGGGAGAGTAAAAAGCCACAATGAACTTTGATAAACTTGCGGTGGCTTCACTATGATTCCGAGGAAGAGCATTCATGCATGTTACATTTTTTAGTTTGAGCTTCCTTCTTCCGTGTTTTTATTTTTGAGATTTTCGAGAGCGGAGGTTTTTCTAAATGTTGCGAGTCAACATCCTTTCCTGCTCGCTTTGCTCAACTGCTCAACGGACGTTTAGAGGATCGACGCTGATTGAGAGGACGGCGACTCGGGAGACTTTACTGAGAGACCTGTCCTGATCTAATTACGACATTTAGCTAGAATAGGTAACTATGAGAATAATGATTTTGCTATTGATTGACTTTCATTTGAACTAATTTAGATAAAAATAACCTTTTGTTTGAATCACAGTGTCGGGTGGTTATTTCTTTGTCGATTTATTGAATTTCCAAATGTGTTCTTATTTGTAACGCCCTGAACGTCTCAGGATCGTTTAACAGACACGACAATGAGGACGCAACCACTTGTGAAGGGTTAGTTCTTTTAATGAAGGCAAATAAAATACAAAGAACAAACAAAAGTTATAGTCACTGGAATCCTCCAGGCTAAGTACGTTACCAGCCCACAGCACGGATGGTCCTAACCGTCCTCTGCATATACGCCGATCCCGGCGTATGCCAACAGAGGGCAGAAATGAAATGGCCGACAATGCCAATCGGTAGGCTGTGAGGGGCACGAAGAGTGTTGGGGAGAATCGAGGAGTCAGGGAAACACCCAGCCGGGGTCTCTACCTGAAGGGAGCAGCCGCTCAACCTCTTCCTCAGACTGCACCGGGACGCGGAGTCACCTCCTGGTGATGCGTCACCGATACCCCAATCACAAGCAAGAAGACTGAACCGAGAGCAGCCGCTCGATCGATCCTGTGGACTTCCGAGTCTGTAACGCGGCAAACACCTCCTGGTGTGCGTTACAGCTGGCAGTCCCTGTGTCTCTGGTCGGGCTGGGAGTTACGACTCCAACCAGCAAAAGCGCCACTGCACTTGGACTCAGCCGAGTCAAAAAGCGAAGCTCAATGGTTGACCGGTAGAGCTTCCGGGTCCTTCACAGGTGACGATGGGGCAAGACACGGCCCAGGGAGTAACGACTCGACCTACCTCCGTTCTTGCCTTACTGGAGCACCACTCCGGAACACTGCTCTTCACGAAGCAGGTACGTCGGTGTAAACACAATATCCGACAGCCTTGTACCTCCCGGTTCCTCCCTTTATAGGGCGTGTTTTCCTTGAGTTATGTAACAGCTCTCCTGTTTGCATAAGGGCGTGTTTCCCTTGAGTTATGTAACAGCTCTCCTGTTTACATAAGGGCGTGTTTCCCTTGAGTTATGTAACAGCTCTCCTGTTTACATAAGGGCGTGTTTCCCTTGAGTTATGTAACAGCTCTCCTGTTTACATAAGGGCGTGTTTTCCTTGAGTTATGTAACAGCTCTCCTGTTTACATAACCTCTCAACCGCTAAGCATCCTGGGAGATGTAGTCCGTTTTCGCTGGTTACCGTTTTCCTCCCCTCGTATGACAGGAATTCTTGACAGTACATCCTCCCTCTCAGCGGCTCCCCACGGGTCCAGCGCTGGCAGGAAAACGCCGATGGAACAAGGAGACCAAGCGCGGAGCATGAACCCCTTCAGCCGGTTCCCATGAATGCTCCTCCGGGCCATAGCCTTTCCACGCAACCAGGTACCACAGCTTCCCCCTGCGCCATTTGGACGCCCGTATGCCCGACACTTCATACTCCACCTCCGACTCCACGCATACCGGCCTAGGTGTCCCAGACGGCTTGGAGGGTGCTGGTTTGAGTAATGATACATGAAAGACAGGGTGTATCCGCAATGACTGGGGCAAGCACACCTTCACGTTCACAGGACCCATACACTTGGTAATTCGATAGGGGCCCATGTACTTGGGATGGAACACACTGTTCTTTCGAAACCTCATGTTTCTTGTGGATATCCAGACGTAGTCTCCAGTGCGGTACAGTGGCCCGGGCCTTCTCTTCCTATCTGCCGCAGCCTTGTATCTTCTCTTGGCCTCTATTAGGACAGCCCTTGAGCGCATCAACGTGTCTTTTATGTGTGCCACCCTGTCCGCTGTGGCGGGAATCCTGTCCTCCCTGAACGGATGTAGAAATGGCAAGAACCTGGGATGTTGGCCATAGTTGCTATAGAACGGAGATGACTGTGTGGAGCTGTGAGTGGCGTTGTTATAGGCTATCTCTGCAACCCATAGCAGGTCGACCCATTCTTCCCTGCCCTGGTCCACAAAACATCGCAGATACTGTTTGAGCGTTTGGTTCAGGCGCTCGGTTTGGCCGTCCGTTTGAGGGTGGTAGCTGGTGGACAGGGCGGTCTTAACATGCAGCGCAGTGCACCAAGTCTTCCAGAATTGCGCAGTAAACTGCGACCCCCGGTCCGACACGATCACCCCAGGTAATCCATGCAGTCGTACCACATTCTTTAGGAGTAGTGACGCCAATTCCCCGGCCGTAGGGACTCTCTTGCAGGGGATGAAGTGCCCCATTTTCGTCAAGTAATCCACCACCACCAGTATTGCCGTCATCCCCTGGTCTACCGGTAGGCCCACCACGAAGTCCAGTGATATGCTATCCCATGGTCTATCCGGGGTCGGAAGTGGATGTAAGAGCCCTTGGGTTCGGCCATGGTCGGCCTTCATGGTAGCACACGTAGGACACTCCTGTCCCCACCTCCTGACATCCACTCTCATGGTTGGCCACCAGAAATGCCGTCCCATGCTAGCCACCGTTTTTTCAAAGCCCAAATGACCTGCGCATGGAGAGTCATGGCACCAGATGAATGCTTGTTTCCTTAGCCTAGGCGTGGGTATCAAGAGGCACCTGCCCTTCAGGGGTATCCCGTCCTTCAGCTGCCATTCTCTGTGACTGAGGAGCCACCTCCGCCATGCGAATGACCTGATCCCTCTCTTTATTCCCCTCAGGAAAGTATCCGGTTGGATAACCCCCAATACCATCCTCGGGGAAATGATGGAACGCTCGGTTGCAGGCAATGGTTCCTTAACTGCAGATTGACGGGACAGGGCGTCCGCCTTCCGGTTTTCCGTCCCCGGCCGATATGTGATGCGGAAGTTGAACCCCGCAAAGAAGATCATCCACCGCAGCTGCCTGGGAGAAAGGTGTCTAGTGGCCGTCATGAACTGTAGGTTCCGATGGTCCGTGTACACCGATACCACATGTCTTGCCCCCATCAACCAATGCCTCCATTCGGTGAAGGCGTCCTTGATTGCGAGAAGCTCCTTCTCCGAAATATGGTAGTTGCGTTCGGCGTCGTTGAGTTTGCGGGACATGTACGCAACGGGATGAAGCACCCCTGTGTCGTGGTTGCGTTGGGACAAGATAGCCCCCAGCGCCACATCCGACGCGTCCGCTTCCACCACGTAGGGGAGATCCGGATCGGGGTGAGCCAACACCGGCGCCTTACCAAAGGCGCTTTTCAGGGCCTCAAAGGCTTTGTTCGCTTCAGGGGACCAGACAAACTCCTTGGACTTCCTCAGTAGCTGTGTGATTGGGGCCACCACTCCTGAAAATCCATCTATAAACCGCCTGTAAAAGTTGGCGAAGCCAATGAAACTTTGGACGTCCTTCACGCTTTGGGGCACCGGCCATTCTTTCACCGCCTTGATCTTTCGTTCTGCCATCTCCCGTCCCTCTGGACTCAGCATCACTCCGAGGAATTCCACGGATGTGACGTGGAAGTCACACTTGCTGAGTTTACAAAACAGCATGTTGTCCCTCAGCTTTTGGAGCACAGCTTTGACGTGGTGTACGTGCTCCTCCACACTGGACGAATAGATGAGGATGTCGTCGATATATACGACCACGTAGATATCCAACTCCTCTCTGAATACCTCATTCAAAAAGTACTGAAAGGCTGCCGGGGCGTTGCACAGACCGAACGGCATGACGAGGTACTCAAAAAGGCCGAACCTGGTCTTAAAGGCGGTCTTCCACTCGTCTCCGTCCCTCATGCGCACCAGATGGTATGCCCCTTTCAAATCCAACTTGGTGTAGATACGAGCTTTCTTGACCTGTTCCAGAAGTACACTGATGAGAGGCAAGGGGTACCGATTTTTTATGGTTATCGCATTCAATGCCCTAAAGTCCACACAGGCTCTCAGCTCCCCATTAGCCTTCGGGATGAAGAAGAGTGGCGAGGCGGCCGGAGACTTGGACGGGCGGATGAATCCTAGCTTGAGGAGTTTATCCAGGTACCCCCGGAGATGCACGTTTTCAGGCTCCGTCAGGGCATACAGCCTGCCGCTGGGAACGCTGGCCCCTGGCACCAGGTCGATCTGGCAGTCAAACTGTCTATGTGGTGGTAGCACTTCCGCCTTCACCTCATCAAATACATCCTCAAAACTGTGATAAGCCTGGGGGAGAGCCACATCTTTTTCTGCCGCTGTAGCCACCGTCTGACTCCCGCTCTCATCTGCGTCAAGGGATTCCGTTCTTATTCCACAATGCAGGATGCAATACGGTGACGTCATTTCGATGCGATGTGTTGGCCAATCCACAAAGGGGTTGTGTTTCTGTAGCCACGGCAATCCCAATATGACGCCATATTGGGGCGCTCGGATGATGTTAAAATCGATTTGTTCCAAATGGTTCCTCCCATATCTCATCGGAAGGACCCCCGTGTGCTGTCCGATGGGCCCCGTCACCAATCGCCTTCCGTCTACCGCATAGACGTCTTCGGGTACTGCTTTGGGAAGAAGCACTAGCCCTAGCCTGCATGCCTCGTTGTGGTCCATAAACATGCCAGTGGCCCCTGAATCCACCATGGCCACAACGGGTATCCACTGGTCATGCACTCCCACGTGCACCGTGATAAACAGGTGTCGTTGTCCCTTAGTGACCGAGTTGGAAAGTGAAGGGATGGATGAGTGACTCCGAGATGCCCCTTCTCTGGTCTTGGAGTCCTCTAGTTTTCCGCCGGTATGTCCACCACGGCTGTTACCGACCGGTTGGCCCGATAACGTGACGTCTTCGGTTTGGCAGGGCATTCACGTACGTAGTGGCCTTTTTTGCCACAATATAGGCACAATCCTTGTTTACGGCGTGACTCTTTCTCCGTGGCTGTGAGGCTCGCTCGTATTGCGCTGATGTCCATGGGTTCTCCCTTGGATGCGGTGGAAGTTTCAGGACTTCCCACCGTCACATAGGATGGAAGGGATTTTCCTTTTCTCCCATGATCCCCCTTTCTTTCACTTAGCCTATGTTCCAGCCGTAATACCAGGTTGATAAGGCCCTCACATGTCTTGGGTTGAGGGTCAATATGAGCCACGGCGTCCTTGAGCTCATCGCACAGCCCTTGATGGAAGAGCGCCGTCTGTTTAGCAACAGGCCACTTGGTTTCCGCAACCAGCCTTCGGAACGCGTTGAGATACTGCACCAGGTCGTTGGATCCCTGTCTCAACTCAAGCATTTCACGGTCCGCCGTGTACGAGTCAGCCCTTCTGTCGAATACCTTCAGGAATTCCTCGCGAAAAGCACCCCAATCACATAAGAGGGGGTCGTCCCTGCTCACCAGAGGTACGGCCCATTGTGCCGCGTTTCCAGCCAAATAGGATATAAGGAAAGCCACACGAGCCTGACTCGTGGGGAACGCCTTTGGTTTGCACGATAAATGTAGCGCCACTTGTGTGAGGAATACCTGCACTGTGTTAGGATCCCCACTGTACCTCTCTGGTGTTGCCAAGGGGATGGCTACCGGCATTTCCACTACTACCGCAGGGGTCTGGTTCGTGAGGGAGGTGCTGGGCGTGAGCGGGTCCAATTGGATAGCATCCAGTCTGGCTTTTACATCGGCTGTTTCTTGCCTAGAGGCAGCCACTTCAACTTGCATGGCCGCTAAAGCAGCCAGCACATCATCAAGTGTTGCCATGTCTGTTATCGACCGGGAGACAGTTAGTGTTATTAAGGTCGGATATTTTGTAACGCCCTGAACGTCTCAGGATCGTTTAACAGACACGACAATGAGGACGCAACCACTTGTGAAGGGTTAGTTCTTTTAATGAAGGCAAATAAAATACAAAGAACAAACAAAAGTTATAGTCACTGGAATCCTCCAGGCTAAGTACGTTACCAGCCCACAGCACGGATGGTCCTAACCGTCCTCTGCATATACGCCGATCCCGGCGTATGCCAACAGAGGGCAGAAATGAAATGGCCGACAATGCCAATCGGTAGGCTGTGAGGGGCACGAAGAGTGTTGGGGAGAATCGAGGAGTCAGGGAAACACCCAGCCGGGGTCTCTACCTGAAGGGAGCAGCCGCTCAACCTCTTCCTCAGACTGCACCGGGACGCGGAGTCACCTCCTGGTGATGCGTCACCGATACCCCAATCACAAGCAAGAAGACTGAACCGAGAGCAGCCGCTCGATCGATCCTGTGGACTTCCGAGTCTGTAACGCGGCAAACACCTCCTGGTGTGCGTTACAGCTGGCAGTCCCTGTGTCTCTGGTCGGGCTGGGAGTTACGACTCCAACCAGCAAAAGCGCCACTGCACTTGGACTCAGCCGAGTCAAAAAGCGAAGCTCAATGGTTGACCGGTAGAGCTTCCGGGTCCTTCACAGGTGACGATGGGGCAAGACACGGCCCAGGGAGTAACGACTCGACCTACCTCCGTTCTTGCCTTACTGGAGCACCACTCCGGAACACTGCTCTTCACGAAGCAGGTACGTCGGTGTAAACACAATATCCGACAGCCTTGTACCTCCCGGTTCCTCCCTTTATAGGGCGTGTTTTCCTTGAGTTATGTAACAGCTCTCCTGTTTGCATAAGGGCGTGTTTCCCTTGAGTTATGTAACAGCTCTCCTGTTTACATAAGGGCGTGTTTCCCTTGAGTTATGTAACAGCTCTCCTGTTTACATAAGGGCGTGTTTCCCTTGAGTTATGTAACAGCTCTCCTGTTTACATAAGGGCGTGTTTTCCTTGAGTTATGTAACAGCTCTCCTGTTTACATAACCTCTCAACCGCTAAGCATCCTGGGAGATGTAGTCCGTTTTCGCTGGTTACCGTTTTCCTCCCCTCGTATGACAGGAATTCTTGACATTATTGTTTAAATCATGACTCGAGACATATCAATTAGGTCACATTGACCTCAGTTTAGATGCAGATTGATTTAGGAGTTCTCTCATATAACCAGTGTGGATAGAGTAATAGAATGAATATTAGTGTGATGGGCCCTAGCGTATGATGAGTGTGTGTGCGTATGACTGTGGAATTACTCTGTCCGTGGAAGTAGGGAGAATTTGTATGCTCCGATCTGCAGCAGTTTCCTGGTAGCAGTATGATGGTTTTGATTATTGTCTTGATCTGATAGATTGCTTGTACATAGGCTTTTGGATTTATTGATTTATTGATTGATGTTGATATATGTATTAACACTATATGTTGAGGTCGTCGTATTGAGTTCTATGTAGTGTGTACGGCTTCTGGAACGTGGGGAGCTGGTGACGGTTCCGTAGTAGGGCAGAGGGAAGTGAGTGCTGCTCTCGGGAAAGACGGGATTGTTGGCCCTGTACGTATGCAGGGAAAAGCGTGTGACAATTGAAGTTGCGCGTCGCATTGTCTGGGTTCGGAATCAGTGACATCGCTGTGTGTTACTATTAGAGACATATTTTCAGTATAAAAGGAGTGTGTATGGTAGCGAAGGTTATCTGTGAAATTCTGGTCTTAAGTCCCAGGGACCCGTAAGGTTCGCCGTTAAAGCTTATTACTGGAGAAGTAATAGGTATTCTCTGAGCTTGTTTGAAGGACTGGGCAGAGGTAAGCGCTGCTTGGTTAACGTGTGTTATAATTCTGTAGTGGGACAGATTGTTTGCTGTTCTCGGGAAAGGCAGGATTCTGTGTGGATGTGCTATATTTTCTGGTGTGAAAGTGCGTGAATGTATGAGCATTTAGTTGATTGTGAGACTCTTTGGAGCATTCCTAAGAGGAAACAGTTATTGGATGCATGTTAGAAGGGCAGAGTAGAGTGATGTGCTACTGTGTCAGCGAGAGTAATAATTCCGTAGTGGAGCAGAGGTAAGCGCTGTTCTAGAGAGAAAGATTTTTCTTTACTATTCTATGGTTAGCGAAGCAGACAATGGAGATGTTTTTATGTTGTAACTAATAGATTTTGTAGAATCGAATCTGAAACGAAGTCTACTGAGAAGGCTTTGTAAAGGAGGGGTAGACGAGTGACAGGAGACAGGGTAGAAGCGACTGCAGCGACTACTGACGTCAGACAGATCGCGCTATGATTGGACAGTGGATTAGAACAGTGCTCGCGCTGTGATTGGTGCGTTAGTGTGAGCCGCGCAGGGATTGGAAGGAGTACAGGGTGACGTAGACGTTCCAGGATTGGTGCGTTGGTGTGAGTCGTGCTGTTATTGGACAAAAGATCGTACAGTTGCAGAAAGGACTAGAGGGTTTTGGTAAACGTTAAAATGTATTACCAAACGGAGGAAAAGAAAAATAAATCCTTGTTCGGTAAAATTAAAAAATGGTTCGACAAGGATAAGGTCATAATAACTAGAGAAGGCGAATTGCTACCTCCGACAAGAACTCCTGCATCCTTCATGGTTGCGAAATATGGGTATCATACCTGTATTTGGTTAGACAATTGGGCTAAGTACACTAAAGAGGATGGTGTTTTAGCGTTCCCGGAACATGGTTTATTTAATCTGGCCGTGTTGAGAAATTTACGGGAAAAGATGATGTGTCTGGAGCCTAGACCAAGGCCGACACAGTTTGAGGCATTGGTGGAATGGGAAGATGAGGTGCATGAGCGAGAGAAGCAGAGGAGTGGAGGCAATTATAGGTATATTTTTGGGAGGAAATATGATCGTGAAACTCATCATGATCGAATGAGGAGATGGCGAGATGCTAGTATGTCAGAGGGATTATATCCTATGAGAACTGTGGAGGAATCGGAAGGGAGGAAAGGTGCAGAAAAGGTACCTGATGCAGAATTAAGGAGGTATGGGGCTAATGATTATGAGGATGAAGTCTTGGATGACATGATTTACAAGAGACCACCTCCATATAGACCAGAACCAGAAGTGAGAACACCAGTTGCTACTCCAATAAGAGATACTTTGCAGATCATTAAAACAGAAGTTGCGACACCTTATTTGAAAAGTAGTAGCTCTTTCACGGAAAGAGAGAGAGAGAGAGAGCGAGAGAGAGAGAGTGCAATCGGGGATGAGAAAACAAGAGAGTTAGCAAGGACAACATCTGAGTTGACAGAAAAGATCAGAGAATTAACGAAGAATTTAGACAATAGGTCCAGTTATGCCTATTTTTGATAAGCAAAGAATGAGTGAAAATGGTTTGACGGTTCCCTATGTAGGAAATGGTTTGGTTAATTCTTCGGGGAGAACAGGAATAAGGATGGAAAAAAATTATTTGAGACAGCTGAGACATGACACATGTGGTGGAGGGTCAGATGTACAGCCTAATTCAGGATTGAATACTGGTTGTTTAGAAAGAACGATTTTGGAACCACAGAGGATGGCAGAACCAGTGAGTACAGTGAAAAGATCTACAGAAATAACGGCTGAGGATTTGAATGATTGGTTGAAAGTTCTCCAAAAGAAGGATAAAGATTCACAGGCAGTGGATGTAGCCAGGTTACGCATAGAATTGGAGGAACTCATAGCAGGAACAATTCCTACAGAGATGTTGAAGAATCATCATGATGGAGAGTTGTTATTCATGTGCAAGAGTATTACCTGGAGGGCTAAGAGTACACATGACAGGTTAAAAGGAATAGCGAGTGAAATGGGAGTTGATATGGATAAGGTGAAAGCTTTGCAGAAGCCTTACAAGTTGGATTACTCTGACAAAGACATTGAGAATCTAAATGATGTTGGCAGAACAGGGCAGATTAAGGAAATGATTTCCTTATTGCGAAAATGGGGTGATGTGGAAAAATGGAAGGATAGGTGATACAAGAAAAGGGAAGATTCAGTGGACAGGACTTACTCAGCATTTCCCATGAGAGAAAAGGAAAAAACAGTGGATGCCTATCCTATGAGAGAGATTCCTGGAGGAGGATATGTACATGTCCCATGGACTAGACAGGATATTTTGTCATTTACGAATGATTTCCCTCGATTGAGAGAAAAGCCCGTTGAGTGGTATAGGCAGGTAGACAGGTTTGTTAAATTGTCAAAAGTGCTGTGGATTGACCTGAATAGTCTGTTTGATATAATTGTTCCAGCAGACTTGTGGGCAGAGTGCAAAATAGTTGTAGATTGGCCTGCTAAGTAGTATCCAAGAGATCTGAAAACAGGAGCACCAGACCCGGAGGTGATGAAGAAGTACGAGCAGGTTATTGTGTTCCTGAAGAATAAGGTACCCCCTAAAGAAACAGACTGGGTTAAGATAGATCGGACACATCAGGAAGCAAAAGAATCAGTTCATGCTTTTTATGAAAGTCTGATACTGGCTTTTAAACAGTTTAGTGGAGATGAACACCTGGGTGATAAGGATTTGAGTCATTTTGTATACAGATTTGTATATGGCTTGAGACCTGAAATCAGTGAAAGGATTCAAGAGCACACAGTTGATTGGCAGAGTAAAAAGATTGATTAAATCTTGAGACATGCGAAATACTTCAGTGATGAGATTGAGGCAAAACAAAGAAAGCTGAAAGAGAAAGCAATGTGGGCACAGGTGAAAGTTGCTGAAAGACAAGAAGCACAGATGGTGGAACAAGCAAATAATCCAGGAAATAGGCCCAGATATGGTGCAGGAAAAGGAAAGGGGAATTTAGAAGAGGCCAAAAAGAAGTTCCCATGTCACAACTGTGGACAATTGGGGCATTGGAGATCCGAGTGTACCAATCTACCATTAGTGAGTAATGAGAATAAATCATTGAATCAACAGGTGCAGAACGAGGGGTGTAATCATCAGCAGCAACAGCAGAAGGTTGTCAGACAGCAGAGTCAAGAGCCAAAACCGCCCTTGCCGCAGAATAGAGGGTCCCAGAAATATAACCAGGACTCAGGATTCTACAATGATGAGCAGGTAAACAAACTGAGGCGTACTAACCCGGTACAGCAGTACTGGTTAAAGAATGAGGGGAGTGAGTCTGAAGGGGACTACTGACGGTGCCGAAGAGAGGAGGAAGAGTGCATACTTGGTGCAACTCTAGAAATAGACCAGGCAGGACCATTTGTAGATGGGAAAATAAATGGGGAAAGTGTTACTTTTTTGGTAGACACAGGAGCGACGAGATCAACTGTCAGGTCAGCAGATATAAGAAATCTTCCTCTCTCGGACGAAGCAATCCAAGTGGTTGGTGTAGCTAATACACAGATTAAGACTCGTGTTACCGAACCAGTAAGGGTAAGAATAGGGAAATTTTCAGACATGCACAGGTTTGTAGTCTGTGACACTAGTCCGGTGAACTTGTTAGGTAGGGACCTATTGTGTAAAATGAATTGCACAATTTTTTGTACTCCGGATGGAATAGCTTTTGAGACACCAGATGAGGATGTCTTGTACAGGATGACTCTAGATAATAGAGAAAGTGAGATTGTTGGGACATATGCTGTATTTAATCCAGATGACTTGCCACAAGAGTTGAGGAATACAGTAAAAGCAGCGGTTTGGGATTTTACTGGAGAAGATGTGGGATTAATGAATAATGTAGATCCAGTGAAGATTTCAGTGAAAGAGGGAATCACTTATCCTAATATCCCGCAGTACAGATTGACACCAGAGATGCTTGGAACAGAGTGAGGGCATAATAATGGGATATCCTGTAAGGGTGTTCGTACCTCATGATGTGGCAATTCTTTTGACAAGAAGCAGAACTCAATATATGTCACATAGTCGGCTGACTAAATATGAGAAAATCATTCAATCAAATGTGACTCTTGAGAGATGCGTCAATGTGAATCCAGCAACACTCTTGCCAGATGCTGAAAATGTGAGTGTGAGAGATGATGTTGATCATGATTGCTTGGATGTGCTTGATTACTGTACAAAACCGAGACCAGACATAAGAGATTTGCCACTGCCTGAGAGTGATCATGTGTTGTTTGTGGATGGATCATGTCTGAGAACGGAGGAAGGTGTGCTGAGTGCAGCATATGCGGTGTGCAAGGTTTCAGAGGTTATGGAAGCTTCGTCTTTGAAAGGAGTAAGGTCTGCTCAAGTGGCTGAATTGGTGGCATTGACAAAAGCTTGCAAAATTGGGAAGAATATAAGAGTGACTGTGATGACTGATAGTCAGTATGGATTTGGAGTGGTTCATGATTTTGGCCAACTTTGGCTACAGAGAGGTTTCTTGACGTCAAGTGGAACTCCTATAAAGAATGCTGAAGTGATTGGGAAGTTGCTTGAGGCGATACAGCTGCCTAAAGAACTAGCAGTTGTGAAGTGTGCTGCTCATGGTCAAGGAGATGATTTTGTTACTCTTGGTAATCGTTTTGCAAATGACATAGCGCAGTATTGTGCAAAGAACGATCATTCGATTAACAAGGGATGAGAAAGAGAAATGTCTTTTTGTTCTGTGAATTTTACTAATGTCCTGGAAACATGGGATGAAGTGAAACAGTTGCAGGATGAAGCAGGAGATGAGGAAATGAGGGATTGGATCAAGGCAGGTTGTGCACCAAGAGAGAAAGATCATGTTTGGATCTATAGAGATGGGAGACCAGTTATGCCTAACTCCATGCTGTCAACAATGGCAAGAATGTATCATGGTCAGGGACATCTGGGGAGGGACGCTATGATTAGGTCCTTTAAACAAACCTGGTACAATGCAAAGTTCAGGCTGATTGCAGAGAGCATCTGTCAGAGATGTTTGATTTGTCAGCAGTTCAATACTGGAAAGAAAACAGTGGTGAGCCTAGGAACAATAGGCAGAGAAGGAGGTCCTTTTACCAGAATGCAAATAGATTTCATTGAAATGCCTCAGGTCAATAGATTGAGGTATGTTCTACTGGTAGTCTGTTTGTTCTCAAGATGGGTAGAGGCTTATCCGACTAGGAGAAATGATGGAATAACAGTGGCAAAGTTGCTGTTAAGAGAGTTGATTCCTAGGTACGGGTTCCCAGTGACAATTGAGTCAGACAGAGGGGGACACTTCTACAATGAGCTCATGGGTTTGATTTGTGAAGCATTGAGCATACAGCAGAAGGTACATTGTGCATACAGGCCAGAGGCTTCTGGTGTTGTTGAACAGATGAACGGCACAATCAAAAACAGGATTGGTAAGATGTGTTTAGCCACTGGAATGAAATGGCCTGATGTCTTGCCTCTAGTGCTAATGACTATTAGATCTACTCCAGATAGAACTACAGGGTTGAGTCCACATGAAATATTGATGGGACGAGCAATGAGACATGCATTCGTGCCTGTCAACAAATTGATGACAATAACTGATGACATGATTTTGGATTACTGTAAAGGCCTGGCTGACGCAGTTCATTCTGTGTTTCACCAGGTTGGAGGAGACGCCACCACACTTGAAAAGGAGCAAGCCCATGATCTGAGTCCAGGGGAATGGGTGAGGATAAAAGTGCACAGAAGAAGAAATTGCTTGGTTCCGAGGTGGGGAAGGCCAAGATAAGTCATTCTGACTACGACAACAGCAGTGAAGTGTGCTGGTGTGAAGAACTGGGTTCATGTGAGTCATACTCTGAGAGTTCCAAATCCAAAGGATGGGAATGGGAAAGAGTATTTTGAAGAGTCAGATTCCAGTGATGATCCAGACACTGAAACAGTGAGAAGAAAAAAGAATCCTGAAAGGGGGTAAGAGTTGGAAAGAGAGTCAGGTGATCCTTTTTTCTTACCGAGAGAAGCTTCAGGAGAAACATTGAGAGCTTCAGAGGAGAGTTTGGATTCTGTAAGAGTGCCTGAAGTTGTTCCAACAAGCAGTGGAGAAAACAAAGGAGGAAAAAGGAAAGAAAAGAGCAATTCCACAGGGACTATACCTGAATCGGATGAGGAGATTGAGGATCCACCTGAGATTACTCCTGAAGAGGTAGGGTCAGAAGAAGATAGAGAGGGACAGATTGCGGAAGACCCCCAAGGAGGTGTAGGGAACATTCCTGATAAGCTAGGTGAAGGGACAAGTAGACAGCAAGAAGATTGCGTGTCGGAGACCCGAGGAGGGACAGTAGTAGGGAAAACTCAAACGGTGGAAAGGAAGAAGTCTGTGGAGCAAAAGAAAATTGTTGAGGAACAAGAGGCAATTGAGACAGAATCAGATGAGAGTGAGAATGGAAAATCAGAGGGTCGAGTTCTGAGAAAGAGAACTTGGATCGGAGAAAGAAATAATAAAGAAGTGAGACCGAAAAGGAGTGTAAGAGGAGATCTTTGGCCTAACAAGATAAAAAGGCTGAGGTACAGACTGACACGAGCGAGTTCATTAAAAGCTGAACAGGTGAACGAGGTGTCGAGTCAGAATCAAGAAAAAGGAGAAGAACAAAAAGAGCCAAAAGAACCAGAGGAGATCAAGAGAATCAGAAAGCCTAACCAGAAGTATAGGTCACCGGAATGGACGTATGTGGCACTGTCTGAAGAAGAAGAGGCAGAAAGTCAAGGAAATCCAGAGGGGACCTTACGAGAAGTGGTTGAAGATGAGAAAACTGTTGGAGTCCTGAAAGTTATCTTGACTGACATTGGAGAAGAGTCAGATGCTCAGGATATTGAAGATCTGATACAATTTGATGTTGCTGAAGAAGAAGTGAGGAGTGATGAAAATCCAAATTGAGTGAACTAAAGAGTCACTTGGAGAAAAGAGAAGAAGAAGGGTTGTAAAATTTAGCAGATTGAAATAATCTAGTATTCTAAAGACTCAGTAGAGGAGTAGTAGAGGCTAAGTCAAAAGACACAGCCAAAGTAGTAAAATGGCTAACACAGAAACTAATCAAAGTAGATGTACCTTCTTGAAAAGATGGTGTAGAATGTGCTGCTGCTGTACAGGATTATTAATGCTACTGTGGAGTGTACTTGCTTTATTAGTTACTTTTAGGGTTACAATAGACACTTTTGGAATACATACTGAGAATATGACTAACATAGGGAAGAATTCACAGAAAGTAGTGCCAACTAGAATTAGTAACATTTACATACATACAGATAGATCGATTAATGATTTTTCAAGCAATGCTTTTTCAAAGTTGTTGTACGAATACGTAAAGACAATGGAAGTGAGGGATTGCTACGTTTGTATGCAATTGCCTGCATCCGTTTCAGAGGGAGTTACTTATCATCATCTTCCAGCTACGTATGGGATTTCATGTAGTGTGCTAAGTAGTGTTTTTTATTTGTTAGGGAAAATAGATTATGAGATGTCTAATAAAGATAACATTTTTGGGCAATTGCCTATGAATAATAAACTAAATCCTGCAAAAGAAGCTAACTTTTTTGGTGAGATTTTTATTGAGACAGAAGAATTAGCATTAGATTATATTTTTAGAAACAATTTAACTTGTAGTTTGAAGGAAGAAGAGAAAGCTTTCCTGGATATGGTAGAGAAAAGGAGAGTGAGCATGCATGAAAAGGCAGGAGAATATAAAATGAGTGAGACAGTGTGGGACATTGAGATGGGAAAGGAGTTGAAGAGAGGGGCCAGTCCAACTTTGGCTTTAGATGCACTACAGAAAGGTAAACTATGTATTACCAGGAGGAAATCCCAATATGATAATTATTTTGTTGGGACTAGTGAGTGTCATGATACATACTTTATTGCAACAGGATGGGGATTTAGAGGTGGAGAAGATCCAGTTTTCCCGGGAGTGTATTATATTTGTGGGAATAAGGCTTATTACAGGTTGCCTGACCATTGGTATGGCACAAGTTATGTTGGCCTGGTTTTTCCAAAGATTTTTCATATAGATAAGATAGAGGATGTAGAACAAATTAATCTATTAACACGCTTTAAGAGAGAAACTTGGTCAGAAATTGTAGGAGATATTTTTGGAGCTTTGATTCCAGCAGTGTGTGGAAATGTGGATTTTCCTGATCAGTTATGTCCCCTATCTTGGACCCCAACGGTTCTATGTGCATGTTACAAGCACATGTATGTTCCCTCCAGTTCCAGTTTCGAAGACGCAAACACATGTGCGTCCACCATCAACATGTCCTCTGTCAGATCCGTCATCAATGGGCTGGATATTCGATCCCTAAGTGTGAAAGGCCACCGACTTTATATGGCTAAGTTACTCCATTTTTGCAGTTCAGGCAGAGTAGGCCCGATTCTGTCCTCAAAGCCTTTCCCTGCTCTCTACCTCTGACAGCATCAGTTTGAGCCCGCATCTGTATCCATGAACTTTGTCCTACTTCCTGTGCAGCTAACGGTGCCTGCCTCGGCCAGTTTCGCCTGCCTGCCAAGAAGCTGTATTTCACCTTCAAATTATCTACTTTGCTCCTCAGCCGATGCATTCCTGTCTAGTAGTTTAAGTAAACATTCTTCCAGTTACCAAGCAAAAAGGCCCATCTTCTCTGTCCTCATGCAAGTAATTCATAGCCCTGTCACCATGGAATATTCCTACCCCCTCGCATTCAGTGTAGACACTTAGACGCTCGTACACGCACGCACAGTCAGTATAGAATAGATTCTGTCCGAGAGTCCTTCTTCTTGTGGATAACATAGTTCTTTAAACATAGGATGTTAGATATGATTTGGGATTAGGTTGACTTGACCCCCCAGACTTCTCGTCTCCACATGTAGAGCTAAATGTCAAGTCCCCGTCACCCCCTAGTTACACGTCAATTACACGTCATACTGCTGCGCGCGCACCTATGCCAAGTATTATCTTATAGATCCACCTATACATGAGATCATAACCAATCATGTTCCTCTTTACTCATTATTACACCCATTTTCGGTTACGCAGTCCAAACGTCAATGTCCTTATCAATTGTTACGCCTACTGTATTCATTTCATTGTAATGTATGATCTATAAAAGCAATTTCCTGTCAATAAAGTATGTACTTCACTTCCTGAACCCCCGTGGTGACGGAACCTGAAGGCCGCGACTCGAGTCGGCCATTTTGGAATAAAGCCCATTCAGAAACCTCTTATACCACGGATTCTGCCTCTTATTATTCTGAGCTATTTTATTTAAGATTCCGTATGAAATTCAGTCCAGGTAAAAGAATATTTACCACATAATGGCGCCCGAATAGGGACACTTTCTCATCTCACGCGCCGGCGGTGCGTTGCAGGCCCGGTCTCCTGCCACAGCTGGACGGACCATAACGCGTACCAGCAGGATTTCCTGTAGCTCCCTCCGGTCAAGCGGGGGCGACTGAGGCTGCGATCAACCCAGACGAGGCGGTGAGAAGTGCGAAGTATCCCGACCAGAGCCTAGCTGAGAGAGCAAGATCCGAGGTATACAGAGGCCCACCAGGTTTTCGAAGTCCCGATGTCCAGAGGGTTCGATGTCCACAGTCATCGAGTCCAGTCCATTCTCCGAGGCCTTCCGTTTCAAGGAGCTACCCGGTGAGTACCATCGCCGGGGAGGCGTGTTGACGCGCACATAGGTTGTGCCGGTCAAGACGGATTTGGGTACACAAATCCGGTCTGCACTGTTTAGCAGTGTATATGTACTGTTTAGCAGTATATCAAGTATTCCGAAGTATCTAGTTATTGTCGAGAATTCTGCTTGGTGATTAGTTATGCAGACTGTCATCATTGTTGGTCATTTTTTTTAAATTATGTTTTAATGTTTAATGTTTAATGTGTTAAACGTCTTGCATATTGTGGTATGAGTGATTGTTCATTATTGTGTTTTTCGCATTAAGTGTGTTCAAGACCAGGTATCAGATCAGTTGTCAATATGCCGCTCTTTTCGAAGTTAAGACAGATTACTACTAGAAAAGGGGTGCTTGAAGAAGCAGTCCCTATTCCTCCTAGGGACACTCCAGGGCACTTTATGTATCACAAGCATGGCTTAGATGCCATATTATTTCTTGATTTATGGGTAGATTACACCAAAGGATTGCCAGAAAGTCAAAGGTGGCCCGCAGCGGGAACCTGGGATGCAGAGTGCATCATGAAAGTCGAGGAGGAATTATGGAAAAGAAAGGTCAGACAGTCACAGAAAGACGCTGTTGAGTTATGGCGTAAAGAATCTCATAGACGTACAGAAAAAGCACGTAGACAAGAAGAGAAGAGTAAAGAAAGTTCAAATAAAGTTCAAGAAAATCTATTAATTGAGGAAGGTATCCGAGTGAAATCAGAACAAATAGATAGACAAAGAAATGCCCTTATGAATGGTATGTATCCCCTTCTAGCCGAAGGATTACCTAAAGCTGCTCCAGAGATACCGAAAGACTTGCCACCCCCATTATTTCCAATTAAGGTACATCCTAAAGGACATCCCAGAACCGCAGAAGATGTTTTTCTTTCCTCATATCTAGATGACGCAGCTCCCGAGTATGCTAACCCCGCACCACATAGACCGTCTGCCGGGGGGGTTCAACGTCAGGATCAGGTATCTGTCCCTGTGCAACAGCAAGTCCCGACACAAGCTTCGGCAAGCACATCTGTTTCCGCATCTGTCTCCGCAACCGATTCTACAGTGGTGTCCACACCTATAGTTGCTGTGTCACGTTCGACGAATCCATTCACACCCGACGCCCCAGTTGGGGCCACGGGAGGTGTTAGCAATACTTCTACGCCACCTAGAATAAATAAACTTGTTTTTCAAGAGTCAGCGCATTCACGTACACCCAAATTCGTAAGTGAACGTGCGCTTAAGGAACTTCTTATAGATTGTAGATATGATCCGGTGGTCGGTAAAGAGGACGAAATGGTCCTGGCATCATTACGCATCAGACGAGCCGCAGGGTATTTAGCGAAGTTACCAGGAATGGCTGCGCATCTAGATAAAATATATCATTTTGTGCAAACAGGACGAGATCCAGAATGTATTAATAGAGCTATGGAATTCCAGAAAGTAGAGATACAGGGGGAACTGTTACGTTTCCTCATAAACTGTGTGATCAGAAATCAAGACCGACCGGGGGTAGACCCGAATGCCATGCTTATTCTTACAAGATGGAGCCAGAATATATCAGAAGGGAGACACGATAAGCAAAATTGTATAATAGCCATGTGCCGAAAGATCCGTAAAGAAATAGAACGTATTCATGAAGAAAGATTGGAAACAGACGAGTTCGAGCAAGATGAAGTGTCCGAATCAGGGGATTCCGTAAGACAGTCAGAGACCATAGCCTATGTAGGTAGAGGAAGATCCTGTAATAATACTAGATGTTTTTCTGATCCAATACACTCTGTATGTCCAAATAATAGCAGAACGTATCCGACGCCAATAATAAATCTGAAGTCTCCTGAACATTTGTTTCAAGCCGCAGATAAAATACTCCGAGAACGAAGGGGTTACCACCTCCTCGATTCCATGGATGAGCAAGAATTAGCCAGATCAGCCGTCCACTGGATTGACAGTCCTGGAAAATACGGTGATGAGACCGTAGCACACACGTTTTTTAACCTCAGTCCAGATGAACAACGTTTAGCTGGAATCTATATGATTCAGCAACTCCTTATATTATATAAGAGCCAACATGCTGATCCTGGTCCTTTACCTGATATATTAACGGAACTACTCACGAATAGATGGAGAGGTTCTAGTAACAAGTTAATTAAAGAAATCTTAGTGTCACGTAAACAGTACGTCCTTTTTGTAAGCCCAGATCCTTTCTCGCTGCCCAGCAAGGAAAGAATGCCGTATTACATCGATAGACAAAATCCCTTACGAGAAGTGCACCCAATAAAAGGCGAAGACAATCAGTTTCACCGTGTATTTGTATACACACCCATAACAAAAATTGAATTGTTAGAAATGAAGAAAGTAGTACCGAGTCATGACAAAGACCCAGCGGGTTTTCACCGAGAAATTAAAGACATGTTACTGATGGGAGAGTATACCTATCCTGATATTATGACAATATTAAAGGTGCTAATGCCTGCTGGCATTTATGAAAAACTGAAAGAAAAAGAGTGGGAAGTGGGAGACCAAAAAATAGATTGGACAGCATTAGAAGCAGAGGAAAGGGCCCGAACTGCAGGTTCAGGGCTCGGGGATAAAGTTAAAGCATTACCAGGTTTACTAGTACAAGTACTGCCACGTTTATTAACTACGAAAAAGGAAGATTGGGGTGCAATCTCAGCCTGTAAACAAAAGCATGATGAAGACACAAGTGATTATTATGCCCGATTTGAAAAATGTTTTGGTGTAAATAGTGGTATAAAAGCAAGTAGTGAGTCGTATCCACATTTATTTGTGACAAAATTAGTGGAAAATGCATTGCCTCCAGTAAAGAATAGAATATTGAAATTCGAGAGTACATGGCAAAGTAACACTCCGTCACAAATGCTACAAATGTTACAGTATCATCACAATAGAATTAGAGACGAACAAGAACACGAACAAAGACGTATGAAGGATACAAAAATGAAAATGCTAGTTTCCCAGACAGTTCCAGCTGAAGGACATAAAAAGGGTATGACACATTCCGATTCAGCAGGACCTGTAAAAGGGACATGCAATTATTGTAAAAAGCCAGGTCATTACGTACACGATTGTCCAGTGCTAAAACATAATATCGCCATAGGTAAAACACAAGAAAGATCACGACCACTCAGACAGGATCAGAATGAACAAGGAGCTACGCAGCATGGACAGTCCATGCCAGCTCAGCAACAGTCTATGCCAGCCTCACAACAATCCATACAGTTTGTGCCAGCTGCACCATCGATGCCTGCTGCTGCCACACAAACCACAACACGACAAATGTATCAGACTGCACAGTATGAATATCCTGAGTATCAGCGTTACGCATGAACTAGCCTAGAGAGGGAAGTTGACTTACCCCTTATTGAGATTCCTGTAGATCAGGAAGGACCTTATGTACATAGTGAATTATTAGGTCAAGATAGAAAATTCCTACTCGATACAGGGGCAAGTCGAACAACTATAAAACGTAGTGAAGTTCCAGGGGCACCCCTCTCAGGCTCTCAAAATGTTTCCCTTGGTTTTTCAGGAAAGCCTATTGTTAATGAGGTATCACAGCCACTTCCACTAACGATTGGTCCTTTGACACGAACTACTGATTTATTGCTTACCAAATCTTGTCCAGAAAACCTATTAGGTATAAAGACATTGAAAGCCCTAGGGGCTATTATCTGTTGTTCTCCGGAAGGAGTACGATTGTTTCTACGTGATTTTAAAGGTCATTATGTATCCAGAGACATGGATCGCCGATTACAGACTTTACCAGCACATCTATGGGCACAAGGCCCTACTGATGTTGGTTGCATGAACATTACACCATACCGAGTCACATTAAAGGCAGGAGTGGTGCTACCACGAATGCGACAATACAAGTTACCACCAGATGCTGTAGTGGCTTTGCTGAAAATCATTGACGAGCTAATTGCCCAAGGAGTAGTTGTAGAAACAGACTCCAATGTATGTAATTCACCGATAATTCCGATTCTTAAACGAACAGATCCTACAGCTCCGCCAGTGTATCGATTGGTTATTGATTTACGCGAATTAAACAAATGCATTGTACCACAATTTCCTGTGGTCCCCGATATCTCATCATTATTGACAGCCATTGATTCCGAAGCAACATTCTTTACTGTAATTGATCTCAAGAATGCTTTTTTCAGCGTCCCCATAGATCCGGAAAGCCAATATTTGTTCGGATTCAGTTTAAATGGGCGTAGCTTTAAATTCTCACGCGCACCTCAAGGATTTACAGAAAGCCCCAGCATCTATAGCCAAGCACTGAAACGAGAACTAGATAGTATCCACATGCCAGTCAACACTGCTCTGCTCCAATACGTCGATGATCTGCTGATCACCGCTAGAAGCGAACCGGAATGTGAAAAGGCTTCTCTGACAGTTTTACATTTTCTAGCAGACAAGGGGCACAAGGTGTCTCCTTCTAAGCTGCAATTCTGTGTCCAGCGAGTTATTTATCTTGGTCACTCGCTGTCCAAGGAGGGAAGGCAGCTTACACCAGATCGCATTCAGTTAATTGCTAACATGTCAATACCCAAGACACAAAAGGAAGTACGGGCTTTCATAGGCCTCACTTCATATTGTAGGCAGTGGATCCCTCAGTACGCATTTCTAGCAAAACCACTCATTCAGTTGACAACACAGGAGGCAACCACATCGACTGTCCTCCCTTGGACCCAGGAACACACACAAGCTTTTGAAAGCTTAAAGAAAGCTCTATGTCAAGCACCTGTTTTAGCGACACCATGTTACAGCAAACATTTTACACTCTTTGTTACAGAACGCGAAGGTACTGCCTTGTCAGTACTCACTCAGGAACAAGCAGGATCACGCAAGCCATGTGCGTATTTTTCCAGTACATTAGATCCCGTAGCTCAGGCTTTGCCTGCGTGCCTGAAATCAGTGGCAGCAACAGCTTTAGCAATTAGACAAAGCGATGCCATAGTGTTAGGACATCCATTGACAGTACAAGTACCACATGCAGTAGAAGTCCTTGTGAACCGAACGCAAACACAACACTTGACCATAGCAAGACTTACCGGTTATGAACTGACATTGTTTCAGCCACACATAGAGATCCGACGTTGTAATACATTGAATCCTGCTACACTTTTACCTGTAATTGGAACAGACCCACTAGCTCATGATTGTGTTGAAGTTATTGAAATAAAGACGAAACCCAGACAAGACTTAACAGACGTTCCATTGTTAGATCCAGACCTGACGTTGTATGTAGATGGATCGTGCATGAGAACAAGTACAGGAGATTTAGTGGCCGCGTATGCAGTCACAACAGACACTGAAGTTATTGAAACAAACTGTATAGATACTTTGTCAGCCCAAGCAGCGGAACTTATTGCTCTAACACAAGCCTGTATTCAAGCCACAAATAAAAAAGTTAACATATACACTGATTCACGTTATGCATTCGGAGTTGTACATGACTTCGGGGTGCTTTGGCGAGAGAGGGGTTATTTAACTTCTCATGGGACCCATATTCAGCATGGGTCTCTCATTCATGCTTTGTTAGACGCAATCCATCTGCCCACAGCTATATCGATTATGAAATGTAAAGCACACACGAAGGTTACTGATATCATTTCTCAAGGCAATGATTTAGCTGACAGAACAGCTAAACAGACTGCTCAGACTCACATATCCGACATGACAAAGCCAATAGTCCCGACACCAACACAGTGTATGACAATTAAGGATCCCGCACTTGATATAATTGACATACAGTCACATGCCACAACAGAAGAAATAAAGAAATGGACTGAACTAGGAGGGATCCAGACAGATCAGGGATGGGTGACAAAGGAGAAATCTGTATGGTTTCTTCCTGACTCTATGGTCCAAGCCATTATAGCTACAATTCACAGTCCGGCGCACTTAGGAGAGAAAGCTATGCTAGATAGCATTCAACACATTTGGTTCAATAAACATTTACGAGCAGCAGCTAAACAAAAAATCCGTACCTGTATGATATGTTGTCAGTTCAACCCAGGAAAAAGTGTTCCCGTAGAACAGGGTGGATTTCATACTCCTGATCATCCTTTCGAAGCTCTCCAGATGGATTATATCCAGATGGAACGATGTCGAGGATTCAAATATGTTCTTGTAGTTGTCTGCGCTCTTTCCCGATGGACTGAAGCGTACCCAGTATCAGATTACACTGCCCCGACCACTGCCAAGCAGCTAGTTCGAGAATTCTTCCCACGGTACGGTTTACCACGTGTTGTATATTCAGATAACGGCCAGCCTTTCTCATCTGAATTAATGAAACATGTTTCACTTTTGCTGGGATATCAGTGGAAGTTTCATTGTGTCCGACACCCCGAGGCAGCAGGTCTCGTGGAACGACATAATCAAATTTTGAAAATCAGATTGTCTAAAATATGTCAGGAGAAAGGTGTTGACTGGATAGTAGCCTTACCAGTTGCACTATTTTACATACGAATGGTAGCACACTCTCGAACAGGGCTATCCCCGTATGAGGTGATCTTCGGCAGACCACCGAATATGTGGGGGACGCCTATACCCCGTAAAATAACTGATGTTGATTGTAATATGCTGACAGATTACCTGGCTTCCTTGATGTCTGCACTACAATCTTGTCGTTCACAGGTGGCTGCAGCCTTTCCTGACAACACTGAGGTGAAACCCCATGACGTAATCCCGGGCGATTATGTCCTTGTGAGGAACTTTGACAGAAAGACTCAGCTGGAGCCCAGGTGGAAAGCACCCAGGTTGGTCCTGTTGACCACAAGAACAGCCGTGAAGATCGAGGGCCGCAAGGGCTGGATTCATTCAAGCCATATTAAGAAATTTCATGGACTATCCTCGGATATAGACACTGTGCCCTGCACTCCCTCACAGACTGATACAAAGCTTCCTTTTGTTGAACCGAACAATTCTGAAAAGTACAAACTAAAGCTTAGGCCCAACCAGTTGAGCAATTTGATTGTTTAAGTCCTCTCCAAGGTGAAGCGGTTGAATTGTCTCTGACATGTATCCCTTGGACCTGAGTAGAGAAAATACCCGAAAAATGTTGAAACGACAGGCGTATTGTAAAGCACTGCGTAGCCACTGTATAATGACATTATTAATTTTGTTTTCCTTGAGTTTTATAATAATTACTGCAAGTATATTGTTGCATATGTATTATCCTGTTTCTAAACATATTTTCAATATAACTGATGAACATTCTTTTAGTGACCTACCCCCACATGAATTATCTTATAGACTTGCGCTGCGTAATAACACTTTCATTAGTATGTTACATCATTCCCATCAGACTAGTAATGCTACTAATTGTTGGGTGTGTGGCCGACTTCCTCCCTATCAGAATAACAAAGGAGTTCTGCCTTTCCTCCCCCATCCGTTCACACATAATGGCTCCTGTGGAGCATGGTTTAGTTTACTAAATTCCATAGACTCAGACACAGCAGTTTATCAACACCATTGGATATGGGGAAATCTGAATCTAGTTTTATTTAAAGTCTGTTACCCTGATAAGGAGGGTCACCCCAGTAGAACAGGAACTGATCTAGAAAATGAAGTGTATGGATTAGGTAATTTTACACCTAATCTTATGATTCTGAATGTCGAATCCGAAGTTGAACTAATTCTGCCCACTATGTCAGTATTTCCAGTTAAGGGTGAATTATGTGTAAGAAAAGTTGGTTCCATACATATGGGCCATAGCAAATGCGTTACTACAGTAGAATATAGTGATCAAGGTAAATCTTCATTTAGAGCTTCTCGCCATTCCTACTTTATATGTGGTCAGACCGCATATATGCGTCTGCCTCTAGATTGGGATGGTACCTGTTACATAGCATTCCTTTTGCCACCTGTTTTCCTAGCTCCTCCTGATTATTATCGAAATGTTCATTTAGTACACAATAGAGAGCGAAGAGATCTCCCAGTTGTCGATTATACTGAGACGGCATGGGACAAATATGTAGACTTCAATAAAGGTATCTTTCCCTATATAGGTACAATTTCAAATAGTAAGCTGATACGTAGGCTAACCAAGACTCTTGAAGCTGTAGTGAATGAGACTATAGCCGCCCTAGGCAATCTGACAGAGGAGCAATCGGTGATGAGAATTGTTGTTCTTCAGAATCGTCTTGTCCTTGACGTCATCCTGGCCGATAGGGGCGGAGCTTGTAGGGTCATCGGATCCAGCTGCTGTATATTCATACCAAAAAATTCGCCATCTGTATATAAAGCTATAACACGCCTTCATAAGATTGTGAGCCAGATACACGAGGATCCAGGCACTTGGACGTGGTCCGGGTGGTTTTGGAGTGTGATATCAGCCTGGGGATGGAGAGTTCTGTCCTTCCTAGGTATTGGCCTTCTTATACTATTCAGTTGCTGCTTATGCCTGCAATGTGGACCAGCGATTTGTGGTCTGTGTGCCACATCGTGTATTCCACATCAAGGTTTTCGTTCAAAATCCCGGAAGAAGAAAGAAGAAGAAATGATGCTCCATGAGCAAATCGATGGATTAATGAAGATCGATATCTCTTGAAGGGCAAGTAGGGGACAAGGAGGGAATGTGGAAATGTGGATTTTCCTGATCAGTTATGTCCCCTATCTTGGACCCCAACGGTTCTATGTGCATGTTACAAGCACATGTATGTTCCCTCCAGTTCCAGTTTCGAAGACGCAAACACATGTGCGTCCACCATCAACATGTCCTCTGTCAGATCCGTCATCAATGGGCTGGATATTCGATCCCTAAGTGTGAAAGGCCACCGACTTTATATGGCTAAGTTACTCCATTTTTGCAGTTCAGGCAGAGTAGGCCCGATTCTGTCCTCAAAGCCTTTCCCTGCTCTCTACCTCTGACAGCATCAGTTTGAGCCCGCATCTGTATCCATGAACTTTGTCCTACTTCCTGTGCAGCTAACGGTGCCTGCCTCGGCCAGTTTCGCCTGCCTGCCAAGAAGCTGTATTTCACCTTCAAATTATCTACTTTGCTCCTCAGCCGATGCATTCCTGTCTAGTAGTTTAAGTAAACATTCTTCCAGTTACCAAGCAAAAAGGCCCATCTTCTCTGTCCTCATGCAAGTAATTCATAGCCCTGTCACCATGGAATATTCCTACCCCCTCGCATTCAGTGTAGACACTTAGACGCTCGTACACGCACGCACAGTCAGTATAGAATAGATTCTGTCCGAGAGTCCTTCTTCTTGTGGATAACATAGTTCTTTAAACATAGGATCTTAGATATGATTTGGGATTAGGTTGACTTGACCCCCCAGACTTCTCGTCTCCACATGTAGAGCTAAATGTCAAGTCCCCGTCACCCCCTAGTTACACGTCAATTACACGTCATACTGCTGCGCGCGCACCTATGCCAAGTATTATCTTATAGATCCACCTATACATGACATCATAACCAATCATGTTCCTCTTTACTCATTATTACACCCATTTTCGGTTACGCAGTCCAAACGTCAATGTCCTTATCAATTGTTACGCCTACTGTATTCATTTCATTGTAATGTATGATCTATAAAAGCAATTTCCTGTCAATAAAGTATGTACTTCACTTCCTGAACCCCCGTGGTGACGGAACCTGAAGGCCGCGACTCGAGTCGGCCATTTTGGAATAAAGCCCATTCAGAAACCTCTTATACCACGGATTCTGCCTCTTATTATTCTGAGCTATTTTATTTAAGATTCCGTATGAAATTCAGTCCAGGTAAAAGAATATTTACCACATAATGGCGCCCGAATAGGGACACTTTCTCATCTCACGCGCCGGCGGTGCGTTGCAGGCCCGGTCTCCTGCCACAGCTGGACGGACCATAACGCGTACCAGCAGGATTTCCTGTAGCTCCCTCCGGTCAAGCGGGGGCGACTGAGGCTGCGATCAACCCAGACGAGGCGGTGAGAAGTGCGAAGTATCCCGACCAGAGCCTAGCTGAGAGAGCAAGATCCGAGGTATACAGAGGCCCACCAGGTTTTCGAAGTCCCGATGTCCAGAGGGTTCGATGTCCACAGTCATCGAGTCCAGTCCATTCTCCGAGGCCTTCCGTTTCAAGGAGCTACCCGGTGAGTACAATCGCCGGGGAGGCGTGTTGACGCGCACATAGGTTGTGCCGGTCAAGACGGATTTGGGTACACAAATCCGGTCTGCACTGTTTAGCAGTGTATATGTACTGTTTAGCAGTATATCAAGTATTCCGAAGTATCTAGTTATTGTCGAGAATTCTGCTTGGTGATTAGTTATGCAGACTGTCATCATTGTTGGTCATTTTTTTTTAATAATGTTTTAATGTTTAATGTTTAATGTGTTAAACGTCTTGCATATTGTGGTATGAGTGATTGTTCATTATTGTGTTTTTCGCATTAAGTGTGTTCAAGACCAGGTATCAGATCAGTTGTCAATATGCCGCTCTTTTCGAAGTTAAGACAGATTACTACTAGAAAAGGGGTGCTTGAAGAAGCAGTCCCTATTCCTCCTAGGGACACTCCAGGGCACTTTATGTATCACAAGCATGGCTTAGATGCCATATTATTTCTTGATTTATGGGTAGATTACACCAAAGGATTGCCAGAAAGTCAAAGGTGGCCCGCAGCGGGAACCTGGGATGCAGAGTGCATCATGAAAGTCGAGGAGGAATTATGGAAAAGAAAGGTCAGACAGTCACAGAAAGACGCTGTTGAGTTATGGCGTAAAGAATCTCATAGACGTACAGAAAAAGCACGTAGACAAGAAGAGAAGAGTAAAGAAAGTTCAAATAAAGTTCAAGAAAATCTATTAATTGAGGAAGGTATCCGAGTGAAATCAGAACAAATAGATAGACAAAGAAATGCCCTTATGAATGGTATGTATCCCCTTCTAGCCGAAGGATTACCTAAAGCTGCTCCAGAGATACCGAAAGACTTGCCACCCCCATTATTTCCAATTAAGGTACATCCTAAAGGACATCCCAGAACCGCAGAAGATGTTTTTCTTTCCTCATATCTAGATGACGCAGCTCCCGAGTATGCTAACCCCGCACCACATAGACCGTCTGCCGGGGGGGTTCAACGTCAGGATCAGGTATCTGTCCCTGTGCAACAGCAAGTCCCGACACAAGCTTCGGCAAGCACATCTGTTTCCGCATCTGTCTCCGCAACCGATTCTACAGTGGTGTCCACACCTATAGTTGCTGTGTCACGTTCGACGAATCCATTCACACCCGACGCCCCAGTTGGGGCCACGGGAGGTGTTAGCAATACTTCTACGCCACCTAGAATAAATAAACTTGTTTTTCAAGAGTCAGCGCATTCACGTACACCCAAATTCGTAAGTGAACGTGCGCTTAAGGAACTTCTTATAGATTGTAGATATGATCCGGTGGTCGGTAAAGAGGACGAAATGGTCCTGGCATCATTACGCATCAGACGAGCCGCAGGGTATTTAGCGAAGTTACCAGGAATGGCTGCGCATCTAGATAAAATATATCATTTTGTGCAAACAGGACGAGATCCAGAATGTATTAATAGAGCTATGGAATTCCAGAAAGTAGAGATACAGGGGGAACTGTTACGTTTCCTCATAAACTGTGTGATCAGAAATCAAGACCGACCGGGGGTAGACCCGAATGCCATGCTTATTCTTACAAGATGGAGCCAGAATATATCAGAAGGGAGACACGATAAGCAAAATTGTATAATAGCCATGTGCCGAAAGATCCGTAAAGAAATAGAACGTATTCATGAAGAAAGATTGGAAACAGACGAGTTCGAGCAAGATGAAGTGTCCGAATCAGGGGATTCCGTAAGACAGTCAGAGACCATAGCCTATGTAGGTAGAGGAAGATCCTGTAATAATACTAGATGTTTTTCTGATCCAATACACTCTGTATGTCCAAATAATAGCAGAACGTATCCGACGCCAATAATAAATCTGAAGTCTCCTGAACATTTGTTTCAAGCCGCAGATAAAATACTCCGAGAACGAAGGGGTTACCACCTCCTCGATTCCATGGATGAGCAAGAATTAGCCAGATCAGCCGTCCACTGGATTGACAGTCCTGGAAAATACGGTGATGAGACCGTAGCACACACGTTTTTTAACCTCAGTCCAGATGAACAACGTTTAGCTGGAATCTATATGATTCAGCAACTCCTTATATTATATAAGAGCCAACATGCTGATCCTGGTCCTTTACCTGATATATTAACGGAACTACTCACGAATAGATGGAGAGGTTCTAGTAACAAGTTAATTAAAGAAATCTTAGTGTCACGTAAACAGTACGTCCTTTTTGTAAGCCCAGATCCTTTCTCGCTGCCCAGCAAGGAAAGAATGCCGTATTACATGGATAGACAAAATCCCTTACGAGAAGTGCACCCAATAAAAGGCGAAGACAATCAGTTTCACCGTGTATTTGTATACACACCCATAACAAAAATTGAATTGTTAGAAATGAAGAAAGTAGTACCGAGTCATGACAAAGACCCAGCGGGTTTTCACCGAGAAATTAAAGACATGTTACTGATGGGAGAGTATACCTATCCTGATATTATGACAATATTAAAGGTGCTAATGCCTGCTGGCATTTAAGAAAAACTGAAAGAAAAAGAGTGGGAAGTGGGAGACCAAAAAATAGATTGGACAGCATTAGAAGCAGAGGAAAGGGCCCGAACTGCAGGTTCAGGGCTCGGGGATAAAGTTAAAGCATTACCAGGTTTACTAGTACAAGTACTGCCACGTTTATTAACTACGAAAAAGGAAGATTGGGGTGCAATCTCAGCCTGTAAACAAAAGCATGATGAAGACACAAGTGATTATTATGCCCGATTTGAAAAATGTTTTGGTGAAAATAGTGGTATAAAAGCAAGTAGTGAGTCGTATCCACATTTATTTGTGACAAAATTAGTGGAAAATGCATTGCCTCCAGTAAAGAATAGAATATTGAAATTCGAGAGTACATGGCAAAGTAACACTCCGTCACAAATGCTACAAATGTTACAGTATCATCACAATAGAATTAGAGACGAACAAGAACACGAACAAAGACGTATGAAGGATACAAAAATGAAAATGCTAGTTTCCCAGACAGTTCCAGCTGAAGGACATAAAAAGGGTATGACACATTCCGATTCAGCAGGACCTGTAAAAGGGACATGCAATTATTGTAAAAAGCCAGGTCATTACGTACACGATTGTCCAGTGCTAAAACATAATATCGCCATAGGTAAAACACAAGAAAGATCACGACCACTCAGACAGGATCAGAATGAACAAGGAGCTACGCAGCATGGACAGTCCATGCCAGCTCAGCAACAGTCTATGCCAGCCTCACAACAATCCATACAGTTTGTGCCAGCTGCACCATCGATGCCTGCTGCTGCCACACAAACCACAACACGACAAATGTATCAGACTGCACAGTATGAATATCCTGAGTATCAGCGTTACGCATGAACTAGCCTAGAGAGGGAAGTTGACTTACCCCTTATTGAGATTCCTGTAGATCAGGAAGGACCTTATGTACATAGTGAATTATTAGGTCAAGATAGAAAATTCCTACTCGATACAGGGGCAAGTCGAACAACTATAAAACGTACTGAAGTTCCAGGGGCACCCCTCTCAGGCTCTCAAAATGTTTCCCTTGGTTTTTCAGGAAAGCCTATTGTTAATGAGGTATCACAGCCACTTCCACTAACGATTGGTCCTTTGACACGAACTACTGATTTATTGCTTACCAAATCTTGTCCAGAAAACCTATTAGGTATAAAGACATTGAAAGCCCTAGGGGCTATTATCTGTTGTTCTCCGGAAGGAGTACGATTGTTTCTACGTGATTTTAAAGGTCATTATGTATCCAGAGACATGGATCGCCGATTACAGACTTTACCAGCACATCTATGGGCACAAGGCCCTACTGATGTTGGTTGCATGAACATTACACCATACCGAGTCACATTAAAGGCAGGAGTGGTGCTACCACGAATGCGACAATACAAGTTACCACCAGATGCTGTAGTGGCTTTGCTGAAAATCATTGACGAGCTAATTGCCCAAGGAGTAGTTGTAGAAACAGACTCCAATGTATGTAATTCACCGATAATTCCGATTCTTAAACGAACAGATCCTACAGCTCCGCCAGTGTATCGATTGGTTATTGATTTACGCGAATTAAACAAATGCATTGTACCACAATTTCCTGTGGTCCCCGATATCTCATCATTATTGACAGCCATTGATTCCGAAGCAACATTCTTTACTGTAATTGATCTCAAGAATGCTTTTTTCAGCGTCCCCATAGATCCGGAAAGCCAATATTTGTTCGGATTCAGTTTAAATGGGCGTAGCTTTAAATTCTCACGCGCACCTCAAGGATTTACAGAAAGCCCCAGCATCTATAGCCAAGCACTGAAACGAGAACTAGATAGTATCCACATGCCAGTCAACACTGCTCTGCTCCAATACGTCGATGATCTGCTGATCACCGCTAGAAGCGAACCGGAATGTGAAAAGGCTTCTCTGACAGTTTTACATTTTCTAGCAGACAAGGGGCACAAGGTGTCTCCTTCTAAGCTGCAATTCTGTGTCCAGCGAGTTATTTATCTTGGTCACTCGCTGTCCAAGGAGGGAAGGCAGCTTACACCAGATCGCATTCAGTTAATTGCTAACATGTCAATACCCAAGACACAAAAGGAAGTACGGGCTTTCATAGGCCTCACTTCATATTGTAGGCAGTGGATCCCTCAGTACGCATTTCTAGCAAAACCACTCATTCAGTTGACAACACAGGAGGCAACCACATCGACTGTCCTCCCTTGGACCCAGGAACACACACAAGCTTTTGAAAGCTTAAAGAAAGCTCTATGTCAAGCACCTGTTTTAGCGACACCATGTTACAGCAAACATTTTACACTCTTTGTTACAGAACGCGAAGGTACTGCCTTGTCAGTACTCACTCAGGAACAAGCAGGATCACGCAAGCCATGTGCGTATTTTTCCAGTACATTAGATCCCGTAGCTCAGGCTTTGCCTGCGTGCCTGAAATCAGTGGCAGCAACAGCTTTAGCAATTAGACAAAGCGATGCCATAGTGTTAGGACATCCATTGACAGTACAAGTACCACATGCAGTAGAAGTCCTTGTGAACCGAACGCAAACACAACACTTGACCATAGCAAGACTTACCGGTTATGAACTGACATTGTTTCAGCCACACATAGAGATCCGACGTTGTAATACATTGAATCCTGCTACACTTTTACCTGTAATTGGAACAGACCCACTAGCTCATGATTGTGTTGAAGTTATTGAAATAAAGACGAAACCCAGACAAGACTTAACAGACGTTCCATTGTTAGATCCAGACCTGACGTTGTATGTAGATGGATCGTGCATGAGAACAAGTACAGGAGATTTAGTGGCCGCGTATGCAGTCACAACAGACACTGAAGTTATTGAAACAAACTGTATAGATACTTTGTCAGCCCAAGCAGCGGAACTTATTGCTCTAACACAAGCCTGTATTCAAGCCACAAATAAAAAAGTTAACATATACACTGATTCACGTTATGCATTCGGAGTTGTACATGACTTCGGGGTGCTTTGGCGAGAGAGGGGTTATTTAACTTCTCATGGGACCCATATTCAGCATGGGTCTCTCATTCATGCTTTGTTAGACGCAATCCATCTGCCCACAGCTATATCGATTATGAAATGTAAAGCACACACGAAGGTTACTGATATCATTTCTCAAGGCAATGATTTAGCTGACAGAACAGCTAAACAGACTGCTCAGACTCACATATCCGACATGACAAAGCCAATAGTCCCGACACCAACACAGTGTATGACAATTAAGGATCCCGCACTTGATATAATTGACATACAGTCACATGCCACAACAGAAGAAATAAAGAAATGGACTGAACTAGGAGGGATCCAGACAGATCAGGGATGGGTGACAAAGGAGAAATCTGTATGGTTTCTTCCTGACTCTATGGTCCAAGCCATTATAGCTACAATTCACAGTCCGGCGCACTTAGGAGAGAAAGCTATGCTAGATAGCATTCAACACATTTGGTTCAATAAACATTTACGAGCAGCAGCTAAACAAAAAATCCGTACCTGTATGATATGTTGTCAGTTCAACCCAGGAAAAAGTGTTCCCGTAGAACAGGGTGGATTTCATACTCCTGATCATCCTTTCGAAGCTCTCCAGATGGATTATATCCAGATGGAACGATGTCGAGGATTCAAATATGTTCTTGTAGTTGTCTGCGCTCTTTCCCGATGGACTGAAGCGTACCCAGTATCAGATTACACTGCCCCGACCACTGCCAAGCAGCTAGTTCGAGAATTCTTCCCACGGTACGGTTTACCACGTGTTGTATATTCAGATAACGGCCAGCCTTTCTCATCTGAATTAATGAAACATGTTTCACTTTTGCTGGGATATCAGTGGAAGTTTCATTGTGTCCGACACCCCGAGGCAGCAGGTCTCGTGGAACGACATAATCAAATTTTGAAAATCAGATTGTCTAAAATATGTCAGGAGAAAGGTGTTGACTGGATAGTAGCCTTACCAGTTGCACTATTTTACATACGAATGGTAGCACACTCTCGAACAGGGCTATCCCCGTATGAGGTGATCTTCGGCAGACCACCGAATATGTGGGGGACGCCTATACCCCGTAAAATAACTGATGTTGATTGTAATATGCTGACAGATTACCTGGCTTCCTTGATGTCTGCACTACAATCTTGTCGTTCACAGGTGGCTGCAGCCTTTCCTGACAACACTGAGGTGAAACCCCATGACGTAATCCCGGGCGATTATGTCCTTGTGAGGAACTTTGACAGAAAGACTCAGCTGGAGCCCAGGTGGAAAGCACCCAAGTTGGTCCTGTTGACCACAAGAACAGCCGTGAAGATCGAGGGCCGCAAGGGCTGGATTCATTCAAGCCATATTAAGAAATTTCATGGACTATCCTCGGATATAGACACTGTGCCCTGCACTCCCTCACAGACTGATACAAAGCTTCCTTTTGTTGAACCGAACAATTCTGAAAAGTACAAACTAAAGCTTAGGCCCAACCAGTTGAGCAATTTGATTGTTTAAGTCCTCTCCAAGGTGAAGCGGTTGAATTGTCTCTGACATGTATCCCTTGGACCTGAGTAGAGAAAATACCCGAAAAATGTTGAAACGACAGGCGTATTGTAAAGCACTGCGTAGCCACTGTATAATGACATTATTAATTTTGTTTTCCTTGAGTTTTATAATAATTACTGCAAGTATATTGTTGCATATGTATTATCCTGTTTCTAAACATATTTTCAATATAACTGATGAACATTCTTTTAGTGACCTACCCCCACATGAATTATCTTATAGACTTGCGCTGCGTAATAACACTTTCATTAGTATGTTACATCATTCCCATCAGACTAGTAATGCTACTAATTGTTGGGTGTGTGGCCGACTTCCTCCCTATCAGAATAACAAAGGAGTTCTGCCTTTCCTCCCCCATCCGTTCACACATAATGGCTCCTGTGGAGCATGGTTTAGTTTACTAAATTCCATAGACTCAGACACAGCAGTTTATCAACACCATTGGATATGGGGAAATCTGAATCTAGTTTTATTTAAAGTCTGTTACCCTGATAAGGAGGGTCACCCCAGTAGAACAGGAACTGATCTAGAAAATGAAGTGTATGGATTAGGTAATTTTACACCTAATCTTATGATTCTGAATGTCGAATCCGAAGTTGAACTAATTCTGCCCACTATGTCAGTATTTCCAGTTAAGGGTGAATTATGTGTAAGAAAAGTTGGTTCCATACATATGGGCCATAGCAAATGCGTTACTACAGTAGAATATAGTGATCAAGGTAAATCTTCATTTAGAGCTTCTCGCCATTCCTACTTTATATGTGGTCAGACCGCATATATGCGTCTGCCTCTAGATTGGGATGGTACCTGTTACATAGCATTCCTTTTGCCACCTGTTTTCCTAGCTCCTCCTGATTATTATCGAAATGTTCATTTAGTACACAATAGAGAGCGAAGAGATCTCCCAGTTGTCGATTATACTGAGACGGCATGGGACAAATATGTAGACTTCAATAAAGGTATCTTTCCCTATATAGGTACAATTTCAAATAGTAAGCTGATACGTAGGCTAACCAAGACTCTTGAAGCTGTAGTGAATGAGACTATAGCCGCCCTAGGCAATCTGACAGAGGAGCAATCGGTGATGAGAATTGTTGTTCTTCAGAATCGTCTTGTCCTTGACGTCATCCTGGCCGATAGGGGCGGAGCTTGTAGGGTCATCGGATCCAGCTGCTGTATATTCATACCAAAAAATTCGCCATCTGTATATAAAGCTATAACACGCCTTCATAAGATTGTGAGCCAGATACACGAGGATCCAGGCACTTGGACGTGGTCCGGGTGGTTTTGGAGTGTGATATCAGCCTGGGGATGGAGAGTTCTGTCCTTCCTAGGTATTGGCCTTCTTATACTATTCAGTTGCTGCTTATGCCTGCAATGTGGACCAGCGATTTGTGGTCTGTGTGCCACATCGTGTATTCCACATCAAGGTTTTCGTTCAAAATCCCGGAAGAAGAAAGAAGAAGAAATGATGCTCCATGAGCAAATCGATGGATTAATGAAGATCGATATCTCTTGAAGGGCAAGTAGGGGACAAGGAGGGAATGTGGAAATGTGGATTTTCCTGATCAGTTATGTCCCCTATCTTGGACCCCAACGGTTCTATGTGCATGTTACAAGCACATGTATGTTCCCTCCAGTTCCAGTTTCGAAGACGCAAACACATGTGCGTCCACCATCAACATGTCCTCTGTCAGATCCGTCATCAATGGGCTGGATATTCGATCCCTAAGTGTGAAAGGCCACCGACTTTATATGGCTAAGTTACTCCATTTTTGCAGTTCAGGCAGAGTAGGCCCGATTCTGTCCTCAAAGCCTTTCCCTGCTCTCTACCTCTGACAGCATCAGTTTGAGCCCGCATCTGTATCCATGAACTTTGTCCTACTTCCTGTGCAGCTAACGGTGCCTGCCTCGGCCAGTTTCGCCTGCCTGCCAAGAAGCTGTATTTCACCTTCAAATTATCTACTTTGCTCCTCAGCCGATGCATTCCTGTCTAGTAGTTTAAGTAAACATTCTTCCAGTTACCAAGCAAAAAGGCCCATCTTCTCTGTCCTCATGCAAGTAATTCATAGCCCTGTCACCATGGAATATTCCTACCCCCTCGCATTCAGTGTAGACACTTAGACGCTCGTACACGCACGCACAGTCAGTATAGAATAGATTCTGTCCGAGAGTCCTTCTTCTTGTGGATAACATAGTTCTTTAAACATAGGATGTTAGATATGATTTGGGATTAGGTTGACTTGACCCCCCAGACTTCTCGTCTCCACATGTAGAGCTAAATGTCAAGTCCCCGTCACCCCCTAGTTACACGTCAATTACACGTCATACTGCTGCGCGCGCACCTATGCCAAGTATTATCTTATAGATCCACCTATACATGACATCATAACCAATCATGTTCCTCTTTACTCATTATTACACCCATTTTCGGTTACGCAGTCCAAACGTCAATGTCCTTATCAATTGTTACGCCTACTGTATTCATTTCATTGTAATGTATGATCTATAAAAGCAATTTCCTGTCAATAAAGTATGTACTTCACTTCCTGAACCCCCGTGGTGACGGAACCTGAAGGCCGCGACTCGAGTCGGCCATTTTGGAATAAAGCCCATTCAGAAACCTCTTATACCACGGATTCTGCCTCTTATTATTCTGAGCTATTTTATTTAAGATTCCGTATGAAATTCAGTCCAGGTAAAAGAATATTTACCACAAGTGGGAATTTCATTAAATGCATATGGAATTCGGAAGCTGTCAACAGTGGTAGATTGCTTATCGACAAGCACCGCTGGAGGGTTTCTGTTGGTGAATACGGAGATGGTTGCCTTACGCGCCATGTCTATGCAAAATCGACTTGCCCTTGATATTCTATTGGCCAAAGAGGGTGGAGTTTGTGGAATGCTGAAGGTTCAACATTGTTGCACTTACATTCCTGACGAAAGCAAAGATCTAAAGATCTATATCAAAAATATTACTGATTTGCATGAAGAATTAGTACCACTGGAAGCTGAAAGTATCTGGACTAAAATGGCTAATAAGATGATTGCTGTTAAGAACTTTATAGCTAAAATAGGTAGTACCATATTTGGTAAGATATTGTTTCCTTTGACATGTGTGATTGTTGCTTTATTGATACTTAGATTAGGGTGTTTGTGTTGTAAAAACAGGGGAGGGAAAAAGAAAATAATGAGAGGGAAAATTGAAAAGAAACAAAAGAGGTCAAAGAGAGACCCACAAGAAATAGAATTAGAGGAATTTAGGGAGAGTGTGTATCTGGAATCGAAGAGAGGTGATGAAAGAGAGACTGGTGTGTAGTGTTATATGAAAGACATTTCAATTTCTCCTAAGAAATAGGGGACTACATTTTTTTTTTGGGTTGGTTTTTGTGGTGATAATATATGACCAAAGGGGGGATTGCTGGAGCAGGGTTTTCTGTCAAAACCCGAACATCAGCTTATATTTTTTAAATGTCATAATTAAAATTATTAATAAATAATTACTAGATATTAATTTTGTTGAAGTTTCTGATTAATCAACCTTACTAATGAGAGAATTACACGTGGGAATGCATTTATGTTGCTTTATTAATACGTGAACTAAGTTGGTGAGCAAATTAATAAAATAAGTGTTGCTAAATTGCTATTTGTTATGTGTTTGCGCTTTAAAATAACGTGCTTTAATGCTTCTTTATGTCGCAGATGGCTAGATAATTACATACACATAAGGGTATTAGTGGGAATTAACACTGTGTAATCATTACGATGTAGTAATGTTGTTTTGTGTTTCTTTTAATTAAGATTGTCCCTTCTGGCCTAGTCAAAGATAGCCGACAATTACAGCCTGCATTTGAGTAGCTGAAATACGAAGAGAGGCCTCGCTGAATGGTTGAAATCCTGTCCTCGGCCTCTGTCTGTATTGAAAGTTTCCGTGAGGACAGCAGCTCTGGGCTTGCCGCCAGTTGTCACCAGTTATCCTTGGGAGAGTAAAAAGCCACAATGAACTTTGATAAACTTGCGGTGGCTTCACTATGATTCCGAGGAAGAGCATTCATGGATGTTAAATTTTTTAGTTTGAGCTTCCTTCTTCCGTGTTTTTATTTTTGAGATTTTCGAGAGCGGAGGTTTTTCTAAATGTTGCGAGTCAACACCATTTCCTGCTCGCTTTGCTCAACGGCTCAACGGACGTTTAGAGCTTGTTTGTAACTTTTTATGTGTTAGTTTTCCTATAAATATTGTTAGACTAGAGAGGGTCTAAGGCCACTTCTTCCCGAACCTATGCTCGTGAGGATCGACGCTGATTGAGAGGACGGCGACTCGGGAGACTTTACTGAGAGACCTGTCCTGATCTAATTACGACATTTAGCTAGAATAGGTAACTATGAGAATAATGATTTTGCTATTGATTGACTTTCATTTGAACTAATTTAGATAAAAATAACCTTTTGTTTGAATCACAGTGTCGGGTGGTTATTTCTTTGTCGATTTATTGAATTTCCAAATGTGTTCTTATTGTTTAAATCATGACTCGAGACTTATCAATTAGGTCACATTGACCTCAGTTTAGATGCAGATTGATTTAGGAGTTCTCTCATATAACCAGTGTGGATAGAGTAATAGATTGAATATTAGTGTGATGGGCCCTAGCGTATGATGAGTGTGTGTGCGTATGACTGTGGAATTACTCTGTCCTTGGAAGTAGGGAGAATTTGTATGCTCCGATCTGCAGCAACCTTGCATCACATCTCCTAAGGAAGAGATACGTATATTGTACCATCCGCAAAATCCGGGTAAAGCAGCCAGTTGTGGCAATCGCCCAATATGCCACAGTGGGTGTTCCCCTGTGAACTTGTCCCACCACCCCATCTTACAGAGAGAATGTTTCCACACCAGGAATACCACCCTTGCGGCTGGCGGTAAAGTCTTACGCAGGGGTGCCAAATACAATATGGTATGAAGGGTGGAGTCCCCATGCATCATCACTTCACTGCATATGCGTGGTCTGACCTATCCCCATACCACCATTCATTCAGTATCAGCAGGTGCGATGCCATATAGTACGATTGCTCATCCGAAGTAGCCAACCACCCACAGTACGTCTATTGAAAGTAGGTCCGCAATGCAACTCTGGATGCCCCCCCTGCCCACAGAAATTGACCCAATGTCGTATTAACTTGGCAAAACCACTTAGGGAGGATTGGGTATGGATGATTCTGCAATTGGTAGAGTAGACATGGCAGCGATACCATCTTAAAGATGGCCGATCTGCCATATATGGAGAGGGGCATGTGGGACCAGACTTTTGACTCCTCACATACCCGCGCCCATATCGGAATGATATTTCTGTCTCAGGAGAAATGTGGCGAATCCAACAGGAAGACTCCCAGATATTTCACCCCCACCGTGGTAACCTGCACTGCTGATGCCCAAGGCCCCAGTCCTGTCATTTCCCCAAGTACCCACAGGGTAGATTTACGGGGATTCATGAAAAGACCTGAGAACTCCCCAAATATTTGCATGATACGGAGCAGCTCGGTCTCGTCTTATTGATGTCCGTCATAAAAAAATAAGACATCATCGGCATATCATGCAATGCGGTTCAAGAGCCCATGTGTCCACTCAAAGCCTGCCCCCTGTGCATCCATCCGCACCCACGCCGCCAGGGGCACCATTTCCAAGGTGAAAAGATATGGTGACAAGGGACACCCCTTGCGGGTGCCCCTTCCAATGGAGAATGTGAAGGAAGTGGATCCCCCAATGCGCACCGATGCCGTAGGGTCTGTATACAGCAATTTTAAAAATGAAGAAAAGCATGGGCCCATATTCATGCGATCTAGAAGTGCAAACAGATATACCCAGCTAAGGGAGTCAAACGCTCTATCCATATCTGCCAGTAAGAGGGCAGCTTGTTCTCCCAATACCTGGATGGTGGCTATGCCAATGTGCACTTGAGGCATTAAGCTGGCCTGGTCGTGATGGATCAAGCTGGTTATACGTGACTGAAGGGGATTGGCCAGTACATTTTCCAAGATTTTTGCTTCAACAGGCAACGATGAAATGGGACGGTACGAGACATTTTGGTCTGGGGGTCGGCCCGGTTTATGAAAAACGACCACTTCCGGGTGTCTCCAGTCTCGCGGGAGGCAGCCTTGTTCTCTCGCTCCGTCCATTGGGACCCGGTGCTTTTTCAGAATTCAATTCCCCCAGCACTGTTCTCAACTCCTCCTCAGTAAGCAAGAGATCAAGCTCTGCACGTGCACTGTCCGAGAGGGCCCAAGGAGGTAAATCATCTATAAAGCGGTGTAGCGTGCCTTCCTGTAAGAGTTCCTTAGGAGTGTATAATTCGGCAAAATTCAAAAATCTCTGCAATGAGAGAGGAATCCCTGAGAATCCTTCCATCAGGGCCCGGTATACTTGGAAAAACCTTGGGGTACAAGGATCCCTGACACAGTTGATGCAGTAGTTTGCTGGACTTGTCCCCCCACAGGTAAATCCTACTATGGGATGGCAACCACACCAAATGAGCTTCGTCCATCAGAAGGTTGGCATGAGCATGTCACGCCAGTACCAGCTGGCGACGCATCGGACTCCCCCCTCCTCCCTACTGCTTCACTCACGTTCCATTATGTGGGCCTCCGATCTCAGAAGCGATTCCCTTCGGGCTTCATGTGCCGCTGCACAAAACGATATGTCGACTCCCTGTATCGTTGGCTTCATAACCTCCCACAAAGGTTTGGCCCCTACTACCGATCCTACATTAATGTCTAGGTATTACTCGATTGCCTGCCCTATATGTTCCCTATATTTCTCATCCTGCCAATTGCAGGGGAAGAGACGCCATCAAAAGGGTTGCTTTGCAGGACCCAACTGTATCATAAGAACGACCGGAAAGTGATCTGACAAACCTCTTGGGAGGATCTCTACAGCCCTCACCCCACTAGCTGCACCTTAGGGCATGGATATATAATCGAGTCGGGAGTATGACTCATGTACCGTCAACAGATATGTGCAGCCCTGCTCTTCACCATGTAGCCACTGCCTGGGATCTGCCCAGCCCAATCCCATCACCAGGGAGTGTAGTTTGGTAGTTTGACAAACATTGGAATGCCCCCCCATCTCAATCTATCTTTGGCCATGTCCATCACGTTGTCCCAATCCCCACCTATCATTGCCAACCCATCCTGTATATCCGCCCATAGGATCATAAGGCACTCAACCTGCGCCCAAGAAAGCAGTGGGGGACATAAACACAGCCCAAAACCACCTGCTCCTTGTATATGGTGCCCCTGACAAAGACGTAACTCCCCTGAGTGTTCACATCTTAGAGTGCTTGGGTCTAAACAGTCGGCACCAACAGCCCCCTGCCCGGGGTAGTCCCGAGGTGACTATGAGGCTGAGGTCCCCTGTTGTGGCAACAATGTAGATCTACTAGGATCACTACAGGATTAAGATCAACGTCTGGACCTCGACCTTCTGTTTCCTTTAGGTTTGGGCTTGGGTGGTTTACGGACAACATCGCTAGATGATCAGTCTGAGTCCCTCCTGGGCGGTGTGGGGCCGAACCTTCACTGTCTCTTCTGTTCAATTGAAGACATCCTCGGGCGACTCGAAGAAGAGAGTACATGACTGGTACACCACCCGCAATCTGGTGGGGTATAGCAAGGCATATGGGAGTTTCAAGTCATGCAGGTGAGCCTTGGCTGCCAGTAATGACTGCAGCGTCTGCTGGACTATCCGCGTGTAATCTGGAAACACAAGAATGCGGGCATTATCGTAGGTCAGGGGCTCTTTAGCTCTGGCTTGCTTCAGGATCGTGTCTCTGTCATGATAGTTTAAGATCTTAGCAATGACAGGCCTCGGTCTGACTCCTGGAGGTGACTTCTTTGTCAAGGCTCTGAGGGCCCATTCAACCATGAAACAGAGGGACAATGACTCCGGGGGAAGCCAGCTCGTGAGCCACTGGGTCAGAAACCATTCCTTGTCCCCCTTCACATCCTTCAGGGAATCCTACAAAACTTAGATTGTTCCTCCTGGCTCTGCCCTCAGCATCTTCCACTCGTAATGCCAGGCCTCTAGTGACCGTCTCCAACAAGCAACTTTTTTCTGTAGAATAGTGACAAAGTCTTCCACCTCTGAGATCCTGGTGTCGGTCTCGGTGATACGCTCCACTGTGTTCTGTAGATCTTGCCGGAGAAGCATGATGTCAGAGCCCACCGCCTCAATTTTCGCATCCGAGAGGACCCTGGACTGTGTGATGACCGCCATGAGAGCTGCATTGTCTGGCATGCCTCCAATCGCACCCCCCTGTTTGGTTGCCAAGGCCACTGCTCCGGTGTATTGGTCCAATGTGCTTTAATTATTCGACCCTCCAGCTATTTTGTTTTTCATCATGGTTTCCTTCGGGTCCTGCTGCCTCAAGATAGACACTCCGCAACCCCCAAGTCGAGCTCATTAGATGGCCCATGCTTGTAAATCCTGCGGTGTGTGGAACTTTGTTTCTTGCCTGTTCCGCTGTCAATATTCGTCCTGCACAAAAACCCTCACGATATCGGGGCTTTGGCAGAGACCCCCTGCCCATAAGCCGCACCGAGTACTAACCCGGCTGCCTCCGCAGACAATCGTTTCTCCTCCCCCAATGAGTGCCCCGCTGTCCACCTGCCTGCTGCTCCCACTCGTCAAAGGAAGTATGTTGCAAGGCCCACACTGATGTCCAGTGCTGGAAATGTATACTAGGCCTGAATCTCCACTAAGCTGGTGTCAATTATGAGGACTAGCCAACCCCAAGCCCGTCCTCCCTTCACCAGACCACAGATCGCGATCCCCTAGGAGGGTATTCCAATGCTTTCCAGGTTGGCCATGGCTGATAAAGGCTACGTTTCCCACAACTTCCATAGGCCCAATGACCAGCTCTACTCCGTGTTAACCCCTTCGCTGCCAGGCCTTTTCCCCTCCTGTGCCACGCCCTTTTTTGGCTATTTGGGGTAGTGCGCGCTGAGGCCCCTGTAACTATTTGACCACATAAGGTATCCACGCCAAAATTGCGTCCTTTTCTTCCAACATCATGGGGATTCTAAAGGTAGTCAGGGTTTGTGGATTCTCCCAGAGGGGTCACAGAAATGAGCCAAAATACAGCAAAAAATTTTTTTTTTTCGGAATAATGGGAAAAACGGGCTGCAAATGAAAGCATCTGGGTTTTTCCCTGCAAATGTTATCAAAAAAGGGTTTGTGGGGTTGAAATCACCATTTTCCCAGCTTTTCGGGGATACCAGACTTTTGTCAGAAACCCAACATTTTTTACACAGTTTTGGCATTTTTCTGGGACATAGCCTAATTTTGCTATTTTTGTGCTTTTGACCTCCTTCCAGTTAATGGCAGAAATGGGTACAAAAGCAATAATGGATCCTGTAAAGCTATACATTTTCGAGAAGAAGACCAAATTCTGAATTTAGCAAGGGGTCGTTTGTGTAGATCCATCAAGGTTTTTTTATAGAAACTAACAGTTAAATATAGGATAAATTGAAAATTAGTTGAAAAAAACAGCCTTTTGTGTCAACGTTTTCACCTGTAACTTCTTTGAATTATGACAGCTCTTTGAAAGCAATACACCATTATATCCGCTGGACATTACTGGTTGTGGGGATATATAGGACTTGTAGGTTCACCAAGAACCCGACAAACCCAGAGCCAAAAACTGAGCAGCAACTTGCAATGGTTTTTTATTTTCTACCGGGTATATAGTAATTATTCTGTAAAAATGTGTACATGGAAAAATCGGTATGAAAGACACCTGTGTATTTCTGAAATGGGAACAAAAAATAGAGTTTAGAAACAGTAGATATTTGCACATTTCTGAAATTGGGAATACTCATACTAGCATGAGAATTATAAGTCATTTTTTAGAATGACTTTTTTTTTACACAATATCTTTCATTTGGAAGGCAAACATGCATCAAAAGTCAATAGATAATAACAGTTCCTTTACAAATCTGAATTACCCTAAGTCTCCCAATAAAAATGGTACCTCACTTGTGTGGGTAGGCATAGTGCCCGCGACAGGAAACGGTGCAAAACGTAATGTGGTCACAACTCAATATCGCAGTGAAAATTTACCATTTTTTGGCAAAGTGCCTAGCTGTAGTTTTTGAACCCTAGCTCTGCGGGCACCTTGGGAAACCTAGCAAACCTATCCATTTTTTAAAACTAGACAACCAGGGGAATCCAGGATGGGGTGACTTGACTGCCTCCCACCAGGGTCTGTTACCCAGAATCCCTTGCAAACCTAACAAATTGTCAAAAAAACACATTTTCCCCACATTTCTGTGGTGGAAAGTTCCGGAATATGCGTGGATCCACAAATTTCCACCCACCCTGCATTCCCCAAAGTCTTACGAGAAAAACGGTACCTCACTTGTGTGGGTCGGCCTAGTGCCCGCGACAGGAAACGGCGCAAAATGCAACATGGTCACACCTCAATTTCGCAGTGAAAAATGACCCTTTTTTGGCAAAATGTCTAGCTGTGGTTTTTGAACCCTAGCTCTGCGGGCACCTTGGGAAACCTAGCAAACCTATACATTTTTGAAAACTAGACACCCAGGGGAATCCAGGATGGGGTGACTTTACTGCCTCCCACCAGGGTCTGTTACCCAGAATCCCTTGCAAACCTAAAAAATTGACAAAAAAAACACATTTTCCCCACATTTCTGTGGTGGAAAGTTCCGGAATCTGCGTGCATCCACAAATTTCCACACACCCCGCATTCCCCAAAGTCTTACGAGAAAAACGGTACCTCACGTGTGTGGGTCGGCCTAGTGCCCGCGACAGGAAACGGCACAAAACGCAACATGGTCACACCTCAATTTCGCAGTGAAAAATGACCCTTTTTTGGCAAAATGTCTAGCTGTAGTTTTTGAACCCTAGCTATGCGGGCACCTTGGGAAACCTAGCAAACCTATACATTTTTGAAAACTAGACACCCAGGGGAATCCAGGATGCAGTGACTTGACTGCCTCCCACCAGGGTCTGTTACCCAGAATCCCTTGCAAACCTAAAAAATTGACAAAAAAACACATTTTCCCCACATTTCTGTGGTGGAAAGTTCCGGAATCTGTGTGGATCCACACATTTCTACACTCCCCACATTCCCCAAAGTCTTACGAGAAAAACGGTACCTCACTTGTGTGGGTCGGCCTAGTGCCCGTGACAGGAAACGGCGCAAAATGCAACGTGGTCACACCTCAATTTCGCAGTGAAAAATGACCCTTTTTTGGCAAAATGTCTAGCTGTAGTTTTTGAACCCTAGCTATGCGGGCACCTTGGGAAACCTAGCAAACCTATACATTTTTGAAAACTAGACACCCAGGGGAATCCAGGATGCGGTGACTTGACTGCCTCCCACCAGGGTCTGTTACCCAGAATCCCTTGCAAACCTAAAAGATTGACAAAAAAACACATTTTCCCCACATTTCTGTGGTGGAAAGTTCCGGAATCTGTGTGGATCCACACATTTCTACCCTCCCCGCGTTCCCCAAAGTCTTACAAGAAAAACGGTACCTCACTTGTGTGGGTCGGCCTAGTGCCCGCGACAGGAAACGGCGCAAAACGCAACATGGTCGCACCTCAATTTCGCAGTGAAAAATGACCCTTTTTTGGCAAAATGTCTAGCTGTAGTTTTTGAACCCTAGCTCTGCGGGCACCTTGGGAAACCTAGCAAACCTATACATTTTTGAAAACTAGACACACGTGTGCTTCCAGGGAGGCATGGCTTGCGTGGATCACCCAACGTTTTCTTACCCAGAATCCCCTGCTAACCTCAATTTTAGCTGGAAAAATCAAATGTTTCACACATTTTTGTGTGGGAAAGTTGTGGCATCAATGGGCTCACTCAAATTTCCCACCACCCAGCGTCCCCCCGGGTCTCCCGGTAAAAATGGTGCCTCACTTGTGTGGGAGGCCCAAGTACCCGGAACAGGCAAGGGCCCAAAACGCAGTGAGGCAACATCAAAATTGCCTATCTCAAAACCACCTGGTTTTGCAAGGGGGGTCACTTTGGTTTTTGACCCGGTGCTCGGCAGCCATCTAGGGAAACCTACCAAACCCATACATTTCTGAAAACTAGACACCCGGGGGCTTCCAGGGAGGTATGGCTTACATGGATCCCCCAACGTTTCCTTACCCAGAAACCCCTGCAAACCTCAATTTTAGCTGAAAAAAATCACATTTTTCACACATTTTTGTGTGGGAAAGTTGTGGCATCACCGGGCTCACTCAAATTTCCCACCACCCAGCGTTCCCCCGGGTCTCCCGGTAAAAATGGTGCCTCACTTGTGTGGGAGGCCCAAGTACCCGCGACAGGCAAGGGCCCAAAACGCATTGAGGCGACATGAAAATTGCCTACCTCAAAACGACCTGGTTTTGCAAGGGGGGTCTTCTGGGTTTTTGGCCCGGTGCTCGGCGGCCACCTAGGGGAACCTACCAAACCCACACATTTCTGAAAACTAAATACCCGGGGGATTCCAGGGAGGTATGGCTTGCGTGGATCCCCCAACGTTTCCTTACCCAGAATGCCCTGCAAACCTCAAACTTAGCTGAAAAAATCACCTTTTTCACACATTTTTGTGTGGGAAAGTTGAGGCATCACCGGTCTGACAGAAATTTCCTACCACCCAGCGTTCCCCCGGGTCTCCCGATAAAAACGGTGCCTCACTCGTGTGGGAGGCCCAAGTACCCGCGACAGGCAAGGGCCCAAAACGTATTGAGGCGACATGAAAATTGCCTACCTCAAAACGACCTGGTTTTGCAAGGGGGGTCACCTGGGTTTTTGGCCCGATGCTCGGCGGCCACCTAGGGGACCCTACCAAACCCACACATTTCTGAAAACTAGTAACCTGGGGGATTCCAGGGAGGTATGGCTTGCGTGGATCCCCCAACGTTTCCTTACCCAGAATGCCCTGCAAACCTCAAATTTAGCAAAAAAAATCACCTTTTTTACACATTTTTGTGTGGGAAAGTTGAGGCATCACCGGGCTGACACAAATTTCCTACCACCCAGCATTCCCCCGGGTCTCCCGATAAAAACGGTGCCTCACTCGTGTGGTTGGCCCAAGTACCCGCGACAGGCAAGGGCTCAAAATGCATTGAGGCGACATGAAAATTGCCTACCTCAAAACGACCTGGTTTTGCAAGGGGGGTCATCTGGGTTTTTGGCCCGGTGCGCGGCGGCCACCTAGGGGAACCTACCAAACCCACACATTTCTGAAAACTAAACACCCGGGGGATTCCAGGGAGGTATGGCTTGCGTGGATCCCCCAACGTTTCCTTACCCAGAATCCCCCGGGTGTCTAGTTTTCAGAAATGTGTGGGTTTGGTAGGTTCCCCTAGGTGGCCGTCGAGCACCGGGCCAAAAACCCAGGTGACCCCCCTTGCAAAACCAGGTAGTTTTGAGGTAGGCAATTTTCATGTCGCCTCAATACGTTTTGGGCCCTTGCCTGTCGCGGGTACTTGGGCCTCCCACACGAGTGAGGCACCGTTTTTATCGGGAGACCCGGGGGAACGCTGGGTGGTAGGAAATTTGTGTCAGCCCGGTGATGCCTCAACTTTCCCACACAAAAATGTGTGAAAAAGGTGATTTTTTCAGCTAAATTTAAGGTTTGCAGGGCATTCTGGGTGAGGAAACGTTGAGTGATCCACGCAAGCCATACCTCCCTGGAATCCCCCCGGTGTCTAGTTTTCAGAAATGTTTCGGTTTGGTAGGTTCCCCTAGGTGGCCGCCGAGCACCGGGCCAAAAACCCAGATGACCCCCCTTGCAAAACCAGGTCGTTTTGAGGTAGGCAATATTCATGTCGCCTCAATGCGTTTTGGGCCCTTGCCTGTCGCGGGTACTTGGGCCTCCCACACGAGTGAGGCACCGTTTTTATCGGGAGACCCGGGGGAATGCTGGGTGGTAGGAAATTTGTGTCAGCCCGGTGATGCCTCAACTTTCCCACACAAAAATGTGTGAAAAAGGTGATTTTTTTCAGCTATATTTGAGGTTTGCAGGGCATTCTGGGTAAGGAAACGTTGGGCGGCACCGTTTTTATCGGGAGACCCGGGGGAACGCTGGGTGGTAGGAAATTGGTGTCAGCCCGGTGATGCCTCAACTTTCCCACACAAAAATGTGTGAAAAAGGTGATTTTTTTCAGCTAAATTTGAGGTTTGCAGGGCATTCTGGGTAAGGAAACCTTGGGGGATCCACGCAAGCTATACCTCCCTGGAATCCCCCAGGTGTCTAGTTTTCAGAAATGTGTGGGTTTGGTAGGTTCCCCTAGGTGGCCGCCGAGCACCGGGCGAAAAACCCAGGTGACCCCCATTGCAAAACCAGGTCGTTTTGAGGTAGGCAATTTTCATGTCGCTCAATACGTTTTGGGCCTTTGCCTGTCGCGGGTACTTGGGCCTCCCACACGAGTGAGGCACTGTTTTTATCGGGAGACCCTGGGGAACGCTGGGTGGTAGGAAATTTGTGTCAGCCCGGTGATGCCTCAACTTTCCCACACAAAAATGTGTGAAAAAGGTGATTTTTTCTGCTAAATTTGAGGTTTGCAGGGCATTCTGGGTAAGGAAACGTTGGGGGATCCACGCAAGCCATACCTCCCTGGAATCCCCCGGGTGTCTAGTTTTCAGAAATGTGTGGGTTTGGTAGGTTCCCCTAGGTGGCCGCCGAGCACCGGGCGAAAAACCCAGGTGACCCCCATTGCAAAACCAGGTCGTTTTGAGGTAGGCAATTTTCATGTCGCTCAATACGTTTTGGGCCTTTGCCTGTCGCGGGTACTTGGGCCTCCCACACGAGTGAGGCACTGTTTTTATCGGGAGACCCCGGGGAATGCTGGGTGGTAGGAAATTTGTGTCTGCCCGGTGATGCCACAACTTTCCCACACAAAAATGTGTGAAAAAGGTGATTTTTTTCAGCTAAATTTGAGGTTTGCAGGGCATTGAAATGAAATGAAATGAAAAAAGTATTTGATTAAGCGCACTGCGGCCAAGCGGCTTCCTGGCGCTGGTAGCAAGAACAACAGTCACAGAAACAGCCCTGTGGTAAATATTTCGTTATCGGTACTATGTTTTATGCGGTAACGTCTATTAAGAATAACTCAGTAAATATAAGAGGCAGAATCCGTGGTATTAGAGGTTTTAAAAGGCTTTATTCCTATAAAAAGAAGACAATTCGAATTGTGGGCCTTCTATTCCATCACCACGAAAGTTCAGGAAGGAAGGGAGCATATATTATTGACAGATGAGCAGTTTTATAGAAAATGCATTACAGTGAAACAGATGCAGGAGGCGTGACAGCTGATAATTCAGATAAACTGTACATACGTAACAATTAGAGGCGTAAACATGGGTGTAACTAAAATACGTCATTAAACATGATGTCACAAGTGGGTGGATCCATAGAAGAATCCTGCAATGTCAGCAGAAATATTTGGCAGAGATGCGCACGCAGCCGCATGACGTGTGATTGACGTGCAACTAAAGAGTGAAGGGGACTTGACATTTTAGCTCTACATGTGGAGACAGAAGTCTGGGGTTATGTCAACCTAATCCCAAATCATATCTAATATCCTATGTTTAAAGAACTGTGTTATCCAAAAGGAAAGGTCTCTTAGGATAGAATCTTATTCTATACTGACTATACTGACTGTTAGTGCGTGTACAAGCGTCTAAGTGTCTACACTAGATGCGAGGGGGTAGGAATATTCCATGGTAACGGGGCTATGAATTACTTGCATGAGGACAGCGAGGCCTGGCCCCTTTGCACGGTAGCTGGAGGAATGTTTACCTAAACTGCTAGACAGGAATGCATCGGATGGGGAGCGAAGCAGATAATCTTGAAGGTGAAATACAGTTTTTGGCAGGCAATAGGCTGGATCAGGCACCGTTAGCCGCGCAGGGAGTAGGACAAAGTTCATGGATACAGATGTAGGCTCGGGCTGGAGCTTTCAGAGGCAGAAGGCAGGAAAAGGCTTGATGACAGAATTCGGGCCTACTCGCCTGAATCTGTGAAATGTGGAAAGTGAACCACATAAAGTCGGTGGCCTTTCATACTTAGGAATGGAATATCTGACCCATTCATGGCGGGTCTGAAAGAGGACATGTTGACGGTGGACGCACATATATTTGCGTCTTCAAAACTGGAGCAGGAGGGAACATACAAGTACTTATAGCATGTACATGGAGCCGTTGGGGTCTACGATAGGGGACATAACTGATCACAAAATTCATATTTCCTCATTCCCTCCTTGTCCCCTACGGACCCTCAGGAGATATCGATCTTCATCAATCCATCGATCTGTTCATATAGCATCATTTGTTCTTCTTTCTTCTTCCGGGATCTTGAACGGAAACTTGAATGTGGGATACACGATGTGGCACACAGACCACAAATCGCTGGCCCACATTGTAGACATAAGCAGCAACTGAATAGTATGAGAAAGCCAATACCTAGGAAGGATAGTATTCTCCATCCCCAGGCTGACAACACGCCCCAGAACCAACTGGACCAAGTCAAGGTGCCTGGACTCTCGTGTATCTGGCTTACAATCTTATGAAGGCGAGTTATGGCTTTATATACTGACGGTGAATTTTCTGGGATGAAAATGCAGCAACTTGATCCGATGACCCTACAAGCTCCGCCCCTATCGGCCAGGATGACGTCAAGGACAAGACGATTTTGAAGCACAACAATCCGCATAGCAGACTGCTCTTCTGTTAAATTGCCTAAGGCGGAAATAGTTTCGTTCACTACTGCTTCAAGGGTTCTGGTTAATCTACGTATCAGCTTACTATTAGTGACTGTACCTATATAGGGAAAGAAACCTTTATTGAAATCTGTGTATTTCTCCCATGCTGTTTCAGTGTAATCGACAATTGGGAGATCTCTCTGTTGTCTATTGTGTACTAAATGGGTATTTCTGTGATAATCAGGAGGAGCTAGGAAAACAGGTGGCAGAAGGAATGCTATGTAACAAGTACCATCCCAATCTAAAGGTAGACATATATATGCGGTCTGGCCACATATGAAGTAGGAATGATGGGAAGCTCTAAATGTAGACTTGCCTTGATCACTGAATTTTATTACAGTGGTGCATTTACTATGACCCATGTGTATGGAACCATTCTTTTTTATACATAATTCCCCTTTTACTGGGAATACTGACATGGCGGGCAAGATTGGTGTAGCTTCAGATTCAACGTTCAGGATCATGAGGTTAAGTGTAAAATTACCTAATCCATATACTTCATTTTCTAGATCAGTTCCTGTTCTTTTGGGGAGTCCCTCCTTGTTAGGGTAGCAGACTTTAAGTAAAACTAGGTTCAGGTTTCCCCATACCCAGTTGTCTTGATAAACTGCGGAATTTGAATCTAGGGAATTAATCAAACTAAACCATGCTCCACAGGAGCCATTGTGTGTGAACGGATAGGGAAAGAGGGGCAAAACTCCCTTATAGTTTTGATAGGGAGGGAGTCGGCCACATATCCAACAATTTGTGGCATTGCTGGTTTGATGGGAATGATGTAACATACTAATGAATGTGTTGTTGCGCAGCGCAAATCTATAGGACAATTCATGCGGAGGAAATTCGCTAAAAGAATGTTCTGCAGTTATATTGTAAGCATGTTTAAGAATAGGGTAATACATATGCAATAGTATGCTAAAAATAATGATCAGAAGACTTAGAAAAAACAAAATTAATAATGTTACTGTACAGTGACTACGAAGTGATTTACAATACGCATGCTTTTTCAGCTGCATTTGCTTATTTCTTTCTCTATTCCGGTCTAGAGGATACATGTCAGAGACAAATTCAACTGATTCACCTTGGAGAGGACTTAAACAATCAAATTGTCTGACTTACTAGACCTCAATTTTAGTTTATAAAGTTCTGGTTTGGTTAATTCAACCAAGGGGAGCTTTGAGTCTGTCTTTGAGGGAATACAGGGTTGAGTAATCACACTGGTTGGTAGTCCATAAAATTTTTTGATATGACTCGAGTGCAACCACCCTTTCCTTCCCTCGATTTTCACGGCTGTCCTTGTGGTGAGTAGAACCAACTTCGGTGACTTCCACCTAGGATCCAGTTGGGTCTTCCGGTCAAAGTTCCTGACCAGCACCAGGTCACCAGGAACCACGTCATGGGGCTTCACCTCAGTATTATCGGGAAAAGCTGCGGTTACCTGTGAACGACAAGATTGTAGTGCAGACATCAAGGAAGCCAGGTAATCTGTCAGCATATTACAGTCAACATCAGTGATTTTGCGAGGTATAGGCGTCCCCCACATATTTGGTGGTCTACCGAAGATCACCTCATACGGGGATAGCCCTGTTCGAGAATGTGCTACCATTCTCATGTAAAAGAGCGCAACTGGTAAGGCTACTATCCAGTCGACTCCTTTTTCTCTACATATTTTGGACAATCTAATTTTCAAAGTTTGATTATGGCGTTCTACGAGACCTGCTGCCTCGGGATGTCGGACACAGTGAAATTTCCATTGATAGCCTAATAGAAGGGAAACGTGTTTCATTAGTTCGGATGAGAACGGCTGGACGTTATCTGAGTAGACAACACGTGGTAAACCGTACCGTGGGAAGAATTCTCGAACTAACTGTTTGGCAGTAGTCGGGGCAGTGTAATCTGAAACCGGGTATGCTTCTGTCCAACGGGAAAGAGCACAGACAACTACGAGAACATATTTGAATCCTCGACATCGTTCCATCTGGATATAATCCATCTGGAGGACTTCAAAAGCATGATCGGGAGTTTGAAATCCACCCTGCTCTACGGGGATGCTTTTACCTGGATTAAACTGACAACATATCATACAGGTACGAACTTTTTGTTTAGCTGCTGCTCGCAAGTGCTTGTTAAACCAAATGTGTTCAATGCTGTCTAGCATAGCTTTTTCTCCTAGGTGCGCTGGACTATGTATTGTGTTAATGATGACTTGGACCATAGAGTCGGGAAGAAACCATATAGATTTTTCCTTCGTCATCCATCCTTGATCCGTTTGGATCCCTCCTAATTCAGTCCATTTCTTTATTTCTTCTGGTGTAGCATGTGTCTGTATGTCAATTACATCAAGGGCGGGATCCTTAACTGTCATGCAATGTGTTGGTGTTGAAACTATTGTCTTTGTCATGTCAGTTGTGAGAGTCTGATTCTGAGCAGTCTGTTTAGCTGTTCTGTCAGCTAGGTCATTACCCTGAGAAATGATATCGGTAACTTTTGTATGGGCTTTGCATTTCATAATCGATATTGCAGTAGGTAGATGAATCGCGTCTAATAGGGCTTGAATGAGGGGTCCGTGTTGGATGTGGGCACCGTGAGAAGTTAAATAACCTCTCTCTCGCCACAGTACGCCGAAGTCATGGACGACTCCGAATGCATAACGTGAATCTGTGTATATGTTGACTTTCTTATTTTTGGCTTGAATACAGGCTTGTGTCAGAGCAATGAGCTCTGCTGCTTGAGCTGACAAAGTGTTAATACGATTTGTTTCAATGACTTCAGTGTCTGTTGTGACGGCGTAAGCAGCCACTAACTCTCCTGTACTTGTTCTCATACATGACCCATCTACATACAATGTCAAGTCTGGATCTGACAAAGGGATATCTGTCAAGTCTTGTCTGGGTTTCGTCGTGATAGTAATAACTTCGACACAATCATGTGCCAATGGATCTGTTCCGCCCACTGGTAACAGTGTGGCAGGATTTAACGTATTGCAACGTCTGATTTCTATATGTGGCTGAAACAATGTCAATTCGTAACCGGTGGGTCTCGCTATAGTCAAGTGTTGTGTTTGTGTGCGGTTCAAGAGAACCTCTACTGCATGTGGTACTTGTACTGTCAATTGATGTCCTAACACTATGGCATCGCTTTGTCTGATTGCTAAAGCTGTTGCTGCCACTGATTTCAGGCACGCAGGAAGAGCCTGAGCTACTGGATCTAATGTACTAGAGAAATAAGCACATGGTTTGTGTGATCCTGCTTGTTCCTGAGTGAGTACTGACAAAGCAGTACCTTCGCGTTCTGTAACAAAGAGTGTAAACTGTTTGCTGTAACATGGTGTTGCTAAAACAGGTGCTTGGCATAAAGCTTTCTTTAAGCTTTCAAAGGCGTGTGTATGTTCTTGAGTCCAAGGGAGGACAGTCGATGTGGCTGCCTCCTGAGTTGTTAACTGGATGAGTGGTTTTGCTAGGAATGCATATTGAGGGATCCACTGCCTACAGTATGAAGTGAGGCCTATAAAAGCCCGCACCTCTTTTTGTGTCTTGGGTGGTGGCATGTTAGCGATTAACTGGATGCGGTCGGGTGTAAGCTGCCTTCCCTCCTTGGACAGCGAGTGCCCAAGGTAAACAACTCGCTGGACACAGAATTGCAGCTTAGAAGGGGACACCTTGTGCCCCTTGTCAGCCAAAAATTTTAAAACCGTCAGTGACGCTTTTTCACATTCAAGTTCGCTTCGAGCGGTGATCAGCAGATCATCGACATATTGAAGCAAGGCAGTGTTAACTGGCATGTGGATACTGTCAAGTTCTCGTTTCAGTGCTTGGCTATAGATGCTGGGGCTTTCTGTAAATCCTTGAGGTGCGTGTGTGAATTTAAAACTTCGTCCATTTAAACTGAATCCGAACAAATATTGACTTTCCGGATCTATTGGGACGCTAAAGAAAGCATTTTTTAGATCAATTACAGTGAAGAACGTTGCTTCTGGGTCAATAGCTGTTAGTAATGAAGAGATATCTGGGACCACAGGGTATTGTGGTACAATACATTTATTTAATTCGCGCAGATCAATAACTAATCGATATACTAGTGGTGCTTTTGGATCCGTTCTTTTAAGAATCGGAATTATCGGAGAATTACATACATTGGAGTCGGTTTCGACAACCACTCCTTGTACAATGAGCTCGTCAATGATTCGCAGTAAAGCCACAACAGCATCGGGTGGTAACTTATATTGTCGCATTCGTGGTAGTACTATTCCTGATTTCAGTGTAACTCGATATGGTGTAATGTTCATGCAACCGACATCAGTGGGGCCTTGTGCCCATAAATGTGTAGGTAAATTCTGCAGTCGGTGATCCATGTCTCTGGATACGTAGTGACCTTTAAAGTCACGTAAAAATAGTCGTACTCCTTCCGGAGAACAACATATTATAGCTCCTAGAGCTTTCAATGTTTTTATGCCTAACAAGTTTTCTGGACATGATTTAGTAAGCAATAAATCTGTAGTACGTGTCAATGGACCAATCGTAAGTGGAAGAGGTTGTGTTACGTCATTAATTATAGGTTTTCCTGAGAATCCAAGGGAAATATTTTGTGAGCCTGAGAGGGGTGCCCCTGGAACTTCACTGTGTCTTATAGTTGTTCTGCTTGCCCCTGTATCAAGTAAAAACTTTCTGTCTTCCCCTAATAGTTCACTATGTACATAAGGTCCCTCTTGGTCTACAGGAACCTCAATAAGGGGTAAGCCAACTTCCCTCTCTAGGCTATCTCATGAGTATCGCTGATAATCGGGATAATCTGCTTGTGCGTACTGATACATCTGTTGTGTTGTTGCTTGTGTTGCAGCAATAGGCTGCGTTTGTGGTGGTGCTACGGTCTGTGGTGGAGCTCCCTGTTGCGGAGCTGATTGTTGCGGAGCTAACCTAGGTTGTGCATGCTGAGGAATTTGTTGTTGATTCTGATCCTGTCTAGGTGGACGTGGTCTCTCCTGGGTTCTACCTGTAGCAATATTATGTTTCAGGACTGGACAATCGTGTATATAATGACCTTGTTGTTTACAATAGTTACATGTCCCTTTCGTAGGACCTGCGGCATCACCCTTTTGATGATGACCATCGGCTGGAACTGACTGTGCAACAAGCATTTTCATTTTTGTATCTTTCATACGTCTTTGTTCGTGTTCTTGTTCTTCTCTAATTCTATTGTGGTGATATTGTAACATCTGTAACATCTGTGATGGGGTATTACCTTGCCAGGTACTTTCGAATTTCAATACTCTATTCTTAACTTGTAGCAGAGAATTTTCAACTAATTTTGTCACGAACAGATGTGGATATGACTCACTACTGGCTTTTATGCCACTATTTATACCAAAACATTTTTCAAATCGGGAATAGAAATCACTAGTGTCTTCATCTGGTTTTTGTTTACAGGCTGAGATTGCACCCCAGTCTTCCTTTTTCGTAGTTAATAAACGTGGCAATACCTGTATTAGTAATCCTGCTAGTGCTGTAGTCTTTTCCCCAAGCCCTGCTCCTGCAGCTCGGGCCTTTTCTTCGTTTTCCAACGCTGTCCAATCTATCTTTTGGTCTCCCACCTCCCATTCTTTTTCTTTGAGTTTTTCATAAACACCGGCGGGTAATAGGACTTTTAATATTTTCATAATGTCGGGGTAGGTATACTCTCCCATGAGTAACATGTCCTTTATTTCACGGTGGAAACCTGCTGGGTCCTTGTCATGGCTGGGTACTACTTTCTTCATTTCTAATAATTCCAATTTAGTTATAGGCGTGTACACAAATACGCGTGTAAAATTATCACCGGCACCTCTAATTGGGTGCACTTCGCGTAACGGGTTCTGTCTATCTATGTGATACATTTTTCTTCCCATGATGGGAACTGGAACGTGTTCTGGGCATACGAAATTTAAATATTGGTTTCGAAATTCTAGAATTTCTTTAATCAAATCAGTACTTGACCCTCTCCATATATTCGTGAGCAGTTCTGTCAATATGTCAGGTAAGGGTCCTGGATCGGAGTGTTGGCTTTTATATAATATAAGGAGGTGTTGAATCATGTATATACTAGCTAAACGCTGTTCATATGGGTCAAGATTCAGAAACGTGTGTGCAAGTACATCATCATTGTATTCGCTGGGACTGTCAGCCCATTGTACTGCGGACCTGGCTAATTCTTGTTCGTCCATGGAATCGAGCATATGGTACCCTCTTCGATCTCGGAGTAATTTATCAACGGCTTGGAATAGGTGTTCGGGGGATTTTGTTTTTAACATAGGGTTTGGAAAATGTCTATTATATTCTGGACGTATTGAACGTACCGGATCATTAAAACCTCTGGTATTATTATGGGGTTTTCCTCTACCTACATAAGCTATCGTTTCTACTTGCTCTGACTCTTGCTCCTCCTCCTCTCTGTTTAGGTCAGCGGCGTCCACCTCTAATCTTTCTTCGTGTATTCGTTCTACTTCTTTGCGGATCTTTCGGTACATGGCGACTATACATAACTGTTTATCATGTCTCCCTTCTGATACATTCTGGCCCCAAGTGACAAGTTTTTGCATTTCTTCCGGATTTACCCTAGGCCGGTCTTGATTTCTGATTACACAGTTTATGAGGAAACGTAACAGTTGTCCCTGTACCTCCGCTTTCTGGTACTCCATGGCTCTGCTAATACTTTCAGGACCTCGCCCTGACTGGACAAAGTGATATATATTTTCTAAATGTGTAGTCATTCCTGGTAGCTTCGTTAAATATATTGCAGCTCGTCGAATACGTAATGATGACAGCAGCATTTCGTCCCGTTTACCGGGCACAGGATCATATCTACAATCTACTAGAAGTTCCTTAAGCATGTCGGGAGTTGCTAGTTTGGGCGTACGTTGGTGTGCTAATTCTCTAAGGGAAAATTTATTTCCTCTGGGTGGCGTAGAAAAAATGTCTGTCGTACCTCCTGTAGCACCGTCTGGGGTGCTGGACGTGAAAGGATTTGTTGAAGGTGAGACAGAGATTGTAGATGCGGGAAAAACTGTAGAGACGGACGGGCCTGTTGGAACTTGTGTAGGAGTTTGTAGTTGCGGGGGTACAGACGTATGCTCTTGGTGTTGAACACCATCGGCAAACGATGTGGGTGGTATGGCATTAGCATACTCGGGAGCTGCGTCATCTAAATAGGAGGAAAGAAAAACGTCCTTTGCTGTTTTGGGATGTGATTTGGGATGTGCTTTTATCGGAAACAATGGAGGTGGCAAGTCTTTTGGTATTTCCTGAGTAGCCTTAGGTAACCCTTCGGCCAGAAGTGGATACATACCATTCATAAGGGCGTTTCTTTGTCTATCTACTTGTTCTGAGTTTACTCGGGTACCTTCCTCAAGTAATAGATTTTCTCGAGTTTTATTTGAATTCTCTCTACCTTTCTCTTCCTGTCTGTGTGCTTTTTCTGTACGTCTGTATGATTCTTTACGCCATAATTCAATGGCATCTTTCTGTGACTGTCTGGCTTTCTTTTTCCATAATTCTTCTTCTACTCTCATGATGCAATCTGCATCCCAGGTCCCCGTTGCGGGCCATCTCTGACTCTCTGGTAATTCTTTGGTGTAGTCCACCCATAAATCAAGAAATAATACGGCATCTAGACCATGCTTATGATACATAAAGTATCCTGGAGTGTCCCTAGGTGGAATGGGAACAGCTTCTTCGAGTACCCCTTTTCTAGTTTTGATCTGTCTTAGTTTTGAAAAGAGCGGCATTTTTAGATCTTGTTTCTAGAACACACTTTATACAATGAACATAGTAATGCACAGTCATTCATACCACAATGTATAGAACGTATTAAAACATTTAACATTTAACAGTTTTAACGAACAATGATAACTAATAGAAAACTAGACATAATACTGACACTAGATAATACTTATTTATATGCGAAACATACTATATATACTGCAAAACAGTACAGATACACTGCTGAAACAGTGCAGACCGGATTTGTGTACCCAAACCCGTCTTGACCGGCACAGACTATGTGCACGTTAAGTGCCTCCCCGATAATGGTACTCACCGGGTAGCTCGGAACGGAACTAAAACTGGACCGGACTGGACTCGACTCGACTGGACTCGGAACTTCGGAACCTGGTGGGACTCTGTATACCTCGGATCTTGCTCTCTCAGCTAGGCTCTGGTCGGGATACTTCGCACTTCTCACCGCCTCGTCTGGGTGTTGATCGCAGCCTCAGTCGCTCCCGCTTGGCCAGAGGGAGATACAGGAAATCCTGCGGGTACGCGTAGTTGTCCGTTCAGCTGTGGCAGGGGACCGGGCCTGCAACGCACCGCCGGCGCGTGAGATGAGAAAGTGTCCCTATTCGGGCGCCAATTTATGTGGTAAATATTTCGTTACCGGTACTATGTTTTATGCGGTAAAGTCTATTAAGAATAACTCAGTAAATATAAGAGGCAGAATCCGTGGTATTAGAGGTTTTAAAAGGCTTTATTCCTATAAAAAGAAGACAATTCGAATTGTGGGCCTTCTATTCCATCACCACGAAAGTTCAGGAAGGAAGGGAGCATATATTATTGACAGATGAGCAGTTTTATAGAAAATGCATTACAGTGAAACAGATGCAAGAGGCGTGACAGCTGATAATTCAGATAAACTGTACATACGTAACAATTAGAGGCGTAAACATGGGTGTAACTAAAATACGTCATTAAACATGATGTCACAAGTGGGTGGATCCATAGAAGAATCCTGCAATGTCAGCAGAAATATTTGGCAGAGATGCGCACGCAGCCGCATGACGTGTGATTGACGTGCAACTAAAGAGTGAAGGGGACTTGACATTTTAGCTCTACATGTGGAGACAGAAGTCTGGGGTTATGTCAACCTAATCCCAAATCATATCTAATATCCTATGTTTAAAGAACTGTGTTATCCAAAAGGAAAGGTCTCTTAGGATAGAATCTTATTCTATACTGACTATACTGACTGTTAGTGCGTGTACAAGCGTCTAAGTGTCTACACTAGATGCGAGGGGGTAGGAATATTCCATGGTAACGGGGCTATGAATTACTTGCATGAGGACAGCGAGGCCTGGCCCCTTTGCACGATAGCTGGAGGAATGTTTACCTAAACTGCTAGACAGGAATGCATCGGATGGGGAGCGAAGCAGATAATCTTGAAGGTGAAATACAGTTTTTGGCAGGCAATAGGCTGGATCAGGCACCGTTAGCCGCGCAGGGAGTAGGACAAAGTTCATGGAGACAGATGTAGGCTCGGGCTGGAGCTTTCAGAGGCAGAAGGCAGGAAAAGGCTTGATGACAGAATTCGGGCCTACTCGCCTGAATCTGTGAAATGTGGAAAATGAACCACATAAAGTCGGTGGCCTTTCATACTTAGGAATGGAATATCTGACCCATTCATGGCGGGTCTGAAAGAGGACATGTTGACGGTGGACGCACATATATTTGCGTCTTCAAAACTGGAGCAGGAGGGAACATACATGTACTTATAGCATGTACATGGAGCCGTTGGGGTCTACGATAGGGGACATAACTGATCACAAAATTCATATTTCCTCAGCCCGAAGGAGTTAGCCGGAGTACGCATGAGAGAACAGAAAAGTTTTCAAAGATTTACGAAAATGGGAGTAAATGGGAATGGATCGCATGGAAAGGGGAAGACTATTCCAGAAACGGGGGGCCAAAACAGAGAAGCGTGTGCCTCCAGTTCTGGTTTTGCGGAAACGGGGGACATTAAGAAGGGCCAAGGAAGAAGAGCGAAGAGTATGAACCGAGGTGTGAAAAGAAATAAAGGAACATATGAATGCAGGGGCAGATCGGGCAAGGGCCAAGAAAACCAGACAACCCATTTTGAATAGAGATCGCTGAAGGACAGGGAGCCAGTGAAGAGACCTAAGAACGGGAGTGATATGATGGGTTTTGGGGAGGTGAAAAATGAGACGGGCGGCCTGGTTCTGAATAGCTTGCAAGCGGCGTGATTCGTAGGCTGGAATGCCCATGTACAAGCTATTCCCGTAGTCAAGACGGGAGGTAATCAGAGCCGTGATGATAATTTTGAGTGCATCTGAAGAAAAAAAGCGGGAGATCTTTCGAATAAGCCGAAGGGAAAGAAAACAAGAGGAAACAACAGAGCTGATTTGTGCGTGCATGGAGAGATCATGACTGACCTGAATGCCCAGAGTTTTGACTGAAGAGACGGGAGTGGGGAGGGGGCCAAAAGAGGAGGGACAAAAAGCAGAAGACCAAGGACTGGAAGAGCCGCCCGTCAAGACCAACTCGGTCTTGTCCGGGTTAAGCTTGAGATGGTTAGAGCTCATCCAATCCGAGATAAAGACCAAAGTAGAGCGAAATTTAGAAAAAGACAGAGGTGAGGAGGAAAGATCAAAGACAAGCTGGTGGTCGTCGGCATAGTTGTATACGGAGACCCCCTGAGCAAGAAGAGAAGAGATAAGAGGGTAAATGTATAGATTAAATAGCAGAGGAGAAAGAGAGGAGCCTTGGGGAACACCACAGGAAACCAAGCGGGGAGGAGCAGAGAAGCCAGAGAGGTGAACAGCCTGAGAGCGGCCAGAGAGAAAGGAGGCAAGCCAAGAGAAAGCAAGGCCCCGAATACCCGCCGCGCTGGCCCGGTCAAGAAGGATGGAATGGACGACCGTGTCAAACGCAGCGGATAGATCAAGGAGAACCAGGGCTTGAGGAAGAGAGGAGTCAGCCTTAAGTTTCAGCTCATCGAGGACAGCCAAAACCACTGACTCAGTGGAGTGGCCTCGACGGAAACCTGCCTGATGAGAGGCCAGGACATGGTTCTCCTCAATGTAAGTAGAGAGGCAAGAGGTGACATAGCTCTCTAAAACCTTGCCAAGATAGGGAAGAATGGAAATAGGCCTGAAATTAGAGGGAAGTGAAGGGTCAAGACCAGGTTTTTTTAAAATGGGCAGAACAATAGCGGATTTGAAGAAAGAGGGAACTAAGCCCAAGGCAAGAGAAGCATTGAGGAAAGAAAGAGGGGGAGAGGGACAATTGGTAAATAGAGCTCTTAAAATCCGGGCCGGGGCGCAGTCGGCTGGAGAGCCTGACTTGATCTTAGCGAGCAAAGTGAGAAATGTGTCCAAAGAAATAGAGGGAAAAGAATCAAAAGAAGAAGAAAGAACCGAGAGAGAGGAAGTAGGGGTAGGGGGAGGGAGCAGAGGGATGTTAGCTTTAATCTTAATGATCTTCTCGATGAAGAATTCATTAAGCGAAGAGCAGAGGTCTTGAGAAGGGATAAGAGTGGAGTTGGTACGATTTGAGAAAGCCAGATCTTTGACCAAGGAGAAAATCTCCTTGGATTTATTGGCAGAGAGAGCCACTTTCTCAGAAAAGTAATTTGTTTTGGCCAGGAGGACGGCCCGCTTGTATTCCAGGAGGAGATGTTTATATTGGGCCCGAAGAACGGGGCAGTAATTTCGTCTCCAATGACGCTCAGAGCGTCTCAGATCTAATTTCAACGCTTTGAGCTCGGTATTAAACCACTTATGAGCGTCATAGGGACGAACGGCCTTGCAGGCACATGCATCAAGCAAAATACCGGTCGCAAACGGGCAGATTCTCAGAATCTGACCCGTTGCTCCCGGTATTTTTGCATTTGGGATGCATCATCCCAAATGCAGAAATCGCTATTTAAGGAATCTCTAAATTGGGATTCCTTAAATAGCGATTGCATTTAAGGAATCCCTAATTGAGATTCCTTAAATGCAATGCATTACACTTTAAAAAATAGCGATTTCGCTAATAGCGTGAGCAAATTACCATGAGGCTGGCCCTCATGGTAATTTGCGAAAACTTAGAAAAATGCACTTCTTTGCATTTTTCTAAGTTACATGTTGCCCACACACATGCCCTTAGAGCATGTGTGTATGCAACATTTGTGCAGAGTGAACATACATGGGTGCAATAGGGTGTCATTTTGACACCCTTGCACCATCGAAATTGCGGGAGCAATTTGCGAGTACCTACTGGTACTCGCAAATTGCTCCCGCAATCTCTAATTCATTCCTATGGGCCTGGAGGCCCATAGGAATGAATGGGAAGACATTCCTTAATTGCGAATCGCAATTTGCTAATCGCAATTAAGGAATTTGTGGGAATCGCTAATTCTTTAGCGATTCCTACATGCATAGGGTTTTGCTATTCCTTAATTGCGATTCCTTAATAATCGCTATTAAGGAATCGCAAAACCCTATGATGATGCATGTGCCTATTAGTTTTCCCAAGCGGGGCGACCTGGTCGCAAGAAGAGGACAGCCAGGTGTTAAGCGCTTCAGCTTGGGAATCCAAAGAGAGTTCGGAAAGATCAGGAGTAGAAGAAGCAAGAAAGAGAGAAAGAGAGTTGAGGTCGACCCGATTCCAGTTACGAACAACAAGGTTTTTGGGTAGGGAGGGCCTGTCGGGAGCACCAAGAGTGATGGAAAAGGAAATAAGAGAGTGGTCAGACCAGGTGCAAGGAGAAATGCTAGGGGGAGAGAGCGTACAACTTAAAGACCAAATCTGGTCAAGTATATGACCCTGAACATGGGTAGGGCCAGCGACATGGGGATGGAAATTAAGACACTGAAGAGTAGCCGAGAAATCCTTGGAGGACGAGTCCTCCTTAGCGTCACCCGGCCAGAAATTAAAATCCCCCAACAGGAGAACCGAGGAATTGTTAACCACAAGTGTTGCAAGGAGTTCCTGAAGGGTGGCAACGAACAGGGGCATGTGCTGGGGAGGGCGGTACATAAGGACAACCGTGAGAGGAGCAGGGAGATTAAGTGAACGAGCAACCAGAAAAACCACATTGGGTATAGGTGAGTGAGGGAGAAGCTGAAACTGTAAGCTGGAACGAACTATCATGGCCAGACCGCCACCCATCTTGCCGTCAGGGCGATCCGACCGGAGGGCGTAATAGGAGGAGGGGAGAATGGCCAGGACGTCCGGAAGAGAGTCGGACGAAAACCAAGTTTCAGTAAGAAAAAGAAAATCAGGGGACTCAGTGTGCAAAAGGTTAAATAATTCCAATTGATGTTTCACAGCTGACCGAGTGTTCATTAAGAAAGCAGAGGCAGAGTTGGGAGAGATAGAAACAGACAGTACAGAGGGATCTAGCAAAGGGGGGGGGTCTGAAACTAAGATACCGAGCGAGTCCAAGTGTAGCAGCAGTGAGGGTGCAAGAGGCTGAGCAAGTTTACAGGAGTGCAGTTGAGCAGAGGTGTACACCTGCAGAGAGGCAGAGCCCATGGCCCCTGGTCCCGGCCCGTCGCGGACGGGCGCAGACGGGCTTAACTTAGGCGCAACTTCGGCGCGCCTTCGTCGCGCCTGCTGCGCTCGTCCGCTGCGCCGCCGAGGAAAAAGGAGCATGTTATAGGCGCCAATGACAGGGCGTGGCAGGGGGTGGAGGGACCAAGAGACTGCACCGCCAACCCCAGAGCGTCCAAGATGGCGAGCTCACCCACCCCGCTCCAGTGACCAGCCGGCAAAGGAGGAGAGCGAGGAGCGGAAGGCGCTCTGGAGTGCAGGCAGGTAAGAACGTGCAGTGCTTGTTTTTAAAATGCGCAGAGTCCACAGCGCTGGCAAAGGAACTGCCAAGGTTCCGTTTAAAAACAAAGCTGGAGGCAAGCGTTGCTCCCGGAGTCGCGTCGGGAGATCGGTGACGTCAATCAAGCTGGCCGAAGGGGTAGCCAGGTAACAGATATACCAGCCAGGGGGGGAGGGACCAAGAGACTGCACTGCCAACCCCAGAGCGTCCAAGATGGCGAGCTCACCCACCCCGCTCCAGTGACCAGCCGGCAAAGGAGGAGAGCGAGGAGCGGAAGGCGCTCGGGAGTGCAGGCAGGTAAGAACGTGCAGTGCTTGTTTTTAAAATGCGCAGAGTCCACAGCGCTGGCAAAGGAACTGCCAAGGTTCCGTTTAAAAACAAAGCTGGAGGCAAGCGTTGCTCCCGGAGTCGCGTCGGGAGATCGGTGACGTCAATCAAGCTGGCCGAAAGGGTAGCCAGGCAACAGATATACCAGCCAGGGGGGGAGGGACCAAGAGACTGCACCGCCAACCCCAGAGCGTCCAAGATGGCGAGCTCACCCACCCCGCTCCAGTGACCAGCCGGCAAAGGAGGAGAGCGAGGAGCGGAAGGCGCTCGGGAGTGCAGGCAGGTAAGAACGTGCAGTGCTTGTTTTTAAAATGCGCAGAGTCCACAGCGCTGGCAAAGGAACTGCCAAGGTTCCGTTTAAAAACAAAGCTGGAGGCAAGCGTTGCTCCCGGAGTCGCGTCGGGAGATCGGTGACGTCAATCAAGCTGGCCGAAGGGGTAGCCAGGCAACAGATATACCAGCCAGGGGGGGAGGGACCAAGAGACTGCACCGCCAACCCCAGAGCGTCCAAGATGGCGAGCTCACCCACCCCGCTCCAGTGACCAGCCGGCAAAGGAGGAGAGCGAGGAGCGGAAGGCGCTCGGGAGTGCAGGCAGGTAAGAACGTGCAGTGCTTGTTTTTAAAATGCGCAGAGTCCACAGCGCTGGCAAAGGAACTGCCAAGGTTCCGTTTAAAAACAAAGCTGGAGGCAAGCGTTGCTCCCGGAGTCGCGTCGGGAGATCGGTGACGTCAATCAAGCTGGGTAAGGAAACCTTGGGGGATCCACGCAAGCCATACCTCACTGGAATCCCCCGGGTGTCTAGTTTTCAGAAATGTGTGGGTTTGGTAGATTCTCCTTGGTGGCCGCTGGGCACCGGGCCAAAAACCTAGGTGACCCCCCTTGCAAAACCAGGTCGTTTTGAGGTAGGCAATTTTCATGTCGCCTCAATACGCTTTGGGGCCTTGCCTGTCGCGGGTACTTGGGCCTCCCACACGAGTGAGGCACCGTTTTTATCGGGAGACCCGGGGGAACGCTGGGTGGTAGGAAATTTGTGTCAGCCCGGTGATGCCTCAACTTTGCCACACAAAAATGTGTGAAAAAGGTGATTTTGTCAGCTAAATTTGAGGTTTGCAGGGCATTCTGGGTAAGGAAACGTTGGGGGATCCACGCAAGCCATACCTCCCTGGAATCCCCCGGGTGTCTAGTTTTTATAAATGTGTGGGTTTGGTAGGTTCCCCCAGGTGGCCGCCGGGCACCGGGCCAAAAACCTAGGTGCCCCCCTTGCAAAACCAGGTCGTTTTGAGGTAGGCAATTTTTATGTCGCCTCAATACATTTTGGGGCCTTGCCTGTCGCGGGTACTTGGGCCTCCCACACGAGTGAGGCACCATTATTCTCGGAAGACTTTGGGGAACGCGGGGTGGGTGGAATTTTGTGGACCCACGCAGATTCCAGAACTTTCCACCACAGAAATGTGAGGAAAATGTGTTATTTTGGACATATTTTTAGGTTTGCAATGGATTCTGGGTAACAGAACCTGGTGAGAGCCAGTCAAGTCACCCCATCCTGGATTCTCCTCGTTGTCTAATTTTAAAAAATGCCCAGGTTTGCTAGGTTTGCCTACGTGCCAACTGCGCTAGGGCCCAAAATCCACAGGTATGCACATTGCTAAAAAAAAAGGTGGCGTCCAGTGGGCTTTCTGCCGCCCTGGGGGGGAATCGGGTTTCATCCCGATATGCCCCTAAAGGGGTAGAAAGACTGTGGCTATTTTTTGTGGGGGTGGGGGCATTGGTATGACCATTTTGGGCAGCCCCCACCCCCACGCATAAAAAAGCCTGCGTATTCGCTGGCGCCTAGTGGGCTTTCTGCCCCATCAGGGGCCGCTGCCGCCAACTACCCTCCCAGGGGGACGGAAAGACTGTAGTTTCTCTGGGGGTGGGGTGGGGGTATTGTCATGGCCATTTTGGGCAGCCCCCGCCTCTATTTTTTTTATTTTTTATTTCCTGGTGTCTAGTGTGCTTTCTGCCCCCCGGGGGGGCAGATTGGGGGCCAATGCACCATCTGCCCCCCAGGGGGGGCAGAAAGGCTGTAATGGTGGCGGGTGGGTGGGGGCATTGACGTGCCCTTTGCGGGCAGCCCCCACCCTAAAAAAAAAGTAAAAACGAATCACTGGTAGTTAGTGGGCTTTCTGCCCCCCCGAAGAGGCAGATTAGGGGCCAATGCCCCATCTGCCCCCGGGGGGGGCAGAAAGACTGTAGTAATTGGTAAAAAAATTCCCTGGGGTCTAGTGGGCTTTTTCGCATGTTAGCACCCTTTTTCACTACGCTTCCCTTTGCATCTCTAATGAGATGCAAAGTGGGCGTTCCAGAGCAAAATAATAGGAGAAATGTCGCTAAGCGCCATTTCTCCTATTATTAAGCTTCGCGCTGATCTTGTTGGAGACATAAAAAGCAGTGCTAACCACGGTTAACGCTGCTTTTTTACGTCTGCTAACTAACAGATTTAGCCATATAATCCAATGGGAGGTGGATTACATGGCTAAATCCACCATGGGCTATCAACAAGGATATCCCTATCCTTGTAGTTTTATCGCTGCATTACCAGAGATAACCTCCCAAAATGCCGCTATCGCTGGATTTTTTATCGCCTAGGCGGTTAGCGTTGGTAATAACACGATAACCAGGCGATATTATCAAGCTGTTCCTTAATATGCCCCTCTATTTTCTAGAAATGGGAAAAAACCCCTGTTGTGAACACCTTGTACCTTAGAGGTAGATCCTGAAAAATTCAGAATGACTATTCAAAAACCCCCTCTGAGTAAGAGAGACTGCGAAAGGCTACTCTCCTCAGTAAAGAAGGCATTTAAAGTGCCCATTCTTATGGGCACGCATGCAAGAAGTAGAGACAAGAACGAGGCGCAGAACAGGACTAGAACACTCAGTGAGTCTTTTGTGGAGTGTGAGCGTGAAAACATCAGGCGCAATCTTTTGTGAAGCAGCATGAGATCAAGAGATCGTCATAAACCCCAGCTGTTCTTCATCTCTAGTGAGCACTTTCTGATGCGGGAAATAAGAGATGACATTGCTTCACTAATCGTGGGGTGTAAACATGCCGAGAGATTTCCCAAGACCTTTCTTTAGGACCCAAACCTTTCCACTTTTTGAATTTTGAATCTAAGATTCTACTGACTTTATATGCTGTCGGGGAACCCGACCAAGCTGAATCTGGAGGAGCTCCCACATTTAAGTTTGGAGGTTTCTTTTTTAACAGAGTAACATGAAACACTGGATGGATTCTTACTTGGAAGGGCAACTTTAATTTTACTGTTACTGGATTTATTATTTTCTCTACTCTAATGGGGCCTAAAAACCTAGGCTGAAATGTTGTATCCCTTTAAATGTTAATGTCAAGTAGATAACCAGACCTTTTCTCCATTATTATAGTTTGGTTTTTTTTCTTTTCTTTCCCAGCATACATTTATAGGAGGTCTTAGCTTTGATAAGTGTTATTTAGCTGATTGATATGCCTTCTGAATTTTGTTGGCTAAAATCATATACTGCTGTAACTGTGTCAACAAATTGTCCCACCAAAACATTTGGGTGTCTGTCAGACTTTAAATGAAAAGGAAAATAACCAATGGAAGCATGAATTGGATTGTTTTATGCAAATTCTGCAGTACAAAATAAATATGGCCACTCTGCATCTTGGTGTAATCGGTATAGGCGTAAGTATTATTCAAGCTCCTCTTTCAGTTTGACCATCATTTTCTGGGTGATAACTAGTGGAGTATCTAGAATCTATTCCAAGCCTTTTCATAAATGCTTTCCAAAAGTGTGAAGTGAACTGGGCTCCTCAATTAGAAATTACAACCACTGGGATACCATGTGCCCTGACAATGTGCTGGGAAAGAGATGGGCTAGTTGAGGAGCACTAGGAAACTTTTTAAGAGGAATTGAATGACTCAATTTTTAGATGGAGTCTACAAACACTAGGATGGTATTATAGCCCTTACTAGAGGGTAAATCTACTATCAGATCCCATGTGACTGTGTGCCAAGGGTATGTTGCAGTAGAGAGTGGAAGAAGTTCCCCCTAGCTTTACCACCGAGGCATCTATCACAAGTTTGAACATGTTATTTTATTTGAGGTTTCATTGCAAGCTACCAAGATTTCCCTTTACCAGGTCTGTAGAATTCAAACCTCCTTTGTGACCTACCAGCTGATCATCATGACAAATCCGTAAAGCCCACTCTTGCATTTCTTTAGTGGGTAAGTATAGAGTTTCTTTCAAATAAGGGTGATTCTCCACAACTTTTTCTATCAGCATCTTCCTTTGTCCACTCAAGCATGTCTTTCTCTGACATTTACTCTTGTACCTTCATATTAAATTCATGAAATTGTAAGGCACAAGCAAATCTTTCTGCAGAAATAATCGGAGCCATGTCCTTTCTTTCTGTCTTTAGTTGAGTATCCATTATTGGAAAGGTTTCTGCCTTTCCATTTGCTGTGCCAGGTCAATAGGTGATTCTAAAGTTAAAGTCTGCAAAGTATAATGGCCATCTCAATTGTCTAGGGTTAAGGTTAGGGCAGATTTTAGAAATTGGAAGTTTTTATAGTCCATGAACACTGTAACTACATGACAAGCTCCAAGTTGTAATGCTGCCATTCCTGAAAGGCATCGTTTACAGCCAGCAATTCTTTCTTAGCAATAGAGTAGTTCACTTCGAGGGAAGTTAGTTTCCGAGACTGGAAGTCCACAGGATGTAGTGACACAGTACTCTTACGATATTGTGATACCACTCCTCCGTTCGCCAAATCTAAAGCACCAGCTTCAAAGTCATAGTGACGATAGAAGTTTGACAATCTGATGAAACTCTGTACCTCTTTAATGTCTTCAGGAGATGGCCAATTCAAAATTGCTTAGATCTTGGCTGAGTCCATAGAAATAATTTTAGCAGATAAGATGAATCCAAGAAATGCACAAGTCACACTTTTCTAACTTGACATAAAGGTTGTTTTCCACCAATTTCTTGAGAATGGCCTTCACGATTGCACATGTTTACTTAGTTCTTTTGAAAACATTAAGGTGATGTCTATATATAAAATAACAACTCTGTCTACAAACCTTTCCCAAAACATCATTGACAAAGCGTTAGAAGGCGGCTGGAGCATTACAAAAACCACAGGGCATTTGGTATTTGCATAACCCAAATGTAATGTGAAGAGCAGTCTTCCACTCATCACCTTCTGCCACCCAGATTAAATGGTAAGCACCACAGAGATCCAACGTCATATATATTTTAGCTTCTTTATCTTAATCTAAGAGCTCAGAGATCAGAGGTAGGGGGTAACGATTTATAACTGTTCCTAAATTCAAGGCTCTGTAGTAAATAAAAGTTTAGTTCTCCATTCTTCTTTGGGACAAAGAAGAGGGGTGAAGTGATGGGAGTTTGAGAGGGATGTATAAATCCATTAGCAAGATTTTGCTCGAGGTGTTCTCTTTCAGTGAGTGCATACATTCTACTGCAGGGTAGATTTGCTCCAGGCTCTATCTCAATTTTTCAGTCATATGCCCTATGAAAAGGTAACCTTTCCATTTTGGCCTTATCAAAAACTATTGCCAAGTCATCATACTCCAGTGGGACGTCTGCTTTCTCTAAAGTGGAAATCATTTTCAATTGTGTATCTAGAATCTGGGCTTGAGAGATCTTTTGATCTTTCTCCATAGATTGGTAACCTTGTGTTAGACCCGGCCTTGTGGCATGGCCATCCCTGACCCCTGGCCACACCCCCTGACCCGTACACCTCATTCAGTCCCCAGTATACGGCCTAGCCAGTCCTCCCACCAGGACCCACACACACCCAACCCGGACTTCCCTGTCCGTGCCCTCCATCTTCCCAGCACCACCGGGCCCGCGTGCCCACTTCCTGCACCTACGATGGCCGCCCGGCCCCAGCACAACCCCGGCATAGAGGCGCCACCCCGGCTGGGGAACATCGCGCTCCCATAGAGTGAGAGAGGAAGGAGCAGTTTCCATCACACCTCTTACCTCCCCTCGGGAGATGGGTTTTGATCGGCCCTCTGGCCTCCCTGAGGGCTGGCTCCACGCCTGCTGGGTGTCTGGGACTCCTCCCGACCCGACCCTGAAAGGATCAAAGGACGACATGGCAGGAAGCTCCAGCGAGCGACCCCCAGGTGCTAAGACCCCTGCCTACACAGACTACGGACATCAAAGAGGAGCTGACCTATATCAAGGGGTGCTCTGGGGCTATCTGGCAGATTGGACTCTGGAACGACGAGAGCCCTGCTGACGTGGTCGCGGCTCCCTGGCAACCTTGGAACACCTGAGCCCTTCTGAGTGACTCGCGGCTCCCCTGAAGATCGTAAGACCTCCGAACTTGTGCTGAGCCCTGCTGAGTGACTTGCGGCTCCCCTGAAGATCGTAAGACCTCCAAACTTGTGCTGAGCCCTGCTGAGTGACTCGCGGCACCCCTGAAGATCGTAAGACCTCCGAACTTGTGCTGAGCCCTGCTGAGTGACTCGCGGCTCCCCTGAAGATTGTAAGACCTCCGAACTTGTGCTGAGCCCTGCTGAGTGACTCGCGGCTCCCCTGAAGATCGTAAGACCTCCGAACTTGTGCTTGAGCCCCGCTGAGTGACTCGCGGCTCCTAAAGGCTCCTCTGGTCCGGCTGGACCGCAGCGTATATCCCCCGGCTCGAGGATTGTGAGCTGTGCGTTGGGTACGCCCCTGCATCCATCCAGATCCCACAAAGACTGTCCCGCTACCCCCTTTCCTACCGAGACTCTCTGAGCCTGAGCTCTATTTTGTACATAACTACCTGGGTGATCATAAAGATCTGACGAAGCTGAATAGATAAAGATCTGTTCCCAAGAACCTACCGTGTGGTGTCTCTTTGTCGTGTGGTGCCGTGTGTGCGATCCTAGATACGAGACTCTTCCCCTGAGGAGTCTCCGCCAGTGCCCGGCTACGATACCCCGAGGGTAGGTCTCAGAGGGTTCAGGTAACCTCCCTGACTTCCCTAGGGTCGCCTTCTAACATTGGTGGCAAGCGACGGGATTTAGGCCCATCATCTAGAGATCGTACCATAAGCAGCGGACGCACCACCGGCAAAAACAGCAGAAGAAAACGACATGAGCCTCGCAGAAACCAACGCGAGTGCTGTGTTCCAGGCGGAACAACTGGAAGAGTACACGCACAAAGAACTGAAGCAATTCTGCAAAGAACTAAAAATCGCTACCACTGGTCTCAACACCAAAGAAGATATGCAGAAGGCACTGAAAGCTTGGGTGGAGTCCGGAGCCCCCCGCCCAGAAGGAGCGGTGGAGCTCCACGACGAAGCTGGACTCTCCCCAAGAGAAAGCAGCATAAACCAGGTACGAAGCTTCGTACCAGACGGGGGTCTATCCCCGGAAGAACTCGCAGACAGAGAGAGAAGTCGCAATCACAAACTCGAACTGGCCAAACTAAAAATTGAGGGCGAGTTGAAATTAGCTGAGAAAAAGCTAGCAGTGGAACAGATGCGAGTACAAGGCGAACTAGAAGAGAAGAAACTCCAACGAGAGCACGAAGGACGAAAACTTCAACTGGAGCACGAACGAAGCTTGAAAGAAATCGAGCTCAAGTGAAGGAGCGAAGAAAATCGACCCCCGGAGAACCAGGGGGCGCCACCACAGGCGGAACAGAAGGTCCACATCCCCAAAGATATGGTCAAGGAATATTACAAGAACGATGACATCCAACAATGGTTCAAGGCCTACGAGGTCGCCATGACCTCCCACCGAGTCCCGCAGAAAGATTGGGGGGCCGGGTTGTGGGGACGATTTTTGTGCAAGGGGAGAGACACCCTGCTCGACCTCCCATCCTCCATGCAGACCTCCTAGAGTCACATGAAGGAGGCCCTCCTCACAAGGTACGGCACCGCCAGCGGTTTCGGGACTGCAAGAAGATCCCCAGTACCACGAGTATGTGAACTTTTTCAGCCGTGCATTCGATGGGTGGATTAAGGGCAGCAAAGTCACCACCCTGGACGAACTAACCAACTTCATGTTATAGGAACACCTGGCGGCGAACTGCTTTGTGGAGCTATGCCAGCATCTGCTCGACAGCAAGCTCACGGATCCGAGGAAGCTAGTTGTCGAGGCGGATCGCTGGACCAACACCTGAGTCTCCCGGGGCCCTGTAGGAGAATACCTCCGAGCCAGTCAGGGACCACCTCGCCAGAGAGGGGGGGGGAACCAGGGAGGGCAGAGGGAATCCTCATCCAGTCCCCCGAAAAGCCAACCTCCGCACTTCCCGGCACCCCCACCCGCTGTATCCAGTCCACCCGTGAGACGGGGGCACCGGGTGACTATCACTTGTTTCTGTTGCCAGAAGCCCGGGCATTACGCCAATGACCCTGAATGCCCCATGGCCCTGCGCGTCCCCACTACAGCCCCTCCCGCCAGACAGATAGCTAACGTAGCCCTAGGGGAGGAGATTGAGGAGACTGTAGAATGGGAACCCGCCGCCATGACCATATCCTTCCCAATGTATTTTGCTCTGTAATTGCTGCTGACAACACGGAGAGTCTCTGTCAGGTAGCCCTGGTGCCTTTTGAATGGGGTAGAGTGGTCAGTAAATTGAAAGTAGCAGTAAGAATCTCTCAGCCGGTCGACTGTCTCCTGGGAAACGACCTGGAAAGTTCCCCCTGGCAGCAAGTCGAGCGCAAGGCCCACCTAGGGATGATGGGTCTCCCCGAGTGGGTGTGCGCCACCACCCGATCTATGGCGACCCGACTGCCCCCCCTGGGGGAAGTCGAGGACGCACCTGCCAAAGAGGACAGGATTGTCCCAGCTGAGGTACCCCACATCTCCCCACATGAAGAATCTGTCGCCAACGACGGACCCCTACCGTCCGACCCCACACAGATCGCAGAGTTAAGCGTTCTGCCCGAGTTGGCCCAGTGGCGCCACGAGGGGTGCCCCTCCCGCGAGGAGTTCTGCCAAGAGCAAGCTACCTGTCCCTCCCTGGTCGGACCCCGGCAGCAAGCAGAGGCCCAAGCCGCGGGCGACCAGTCTGGGACACACCGGCTATATTGGGAAAATTACCTTTTGTACAGTGAGCAGAAGTCGGTGGAGCTAGGACCAGCCCGGGTGCTGGTGGTACCCCTACACTTCCGAGACTTCCTCCTGGGCTTGGCCCACGATGTCCCCCTCGGAGGCCACTTGGGCCAAGACAAAACATGCAGTCGCCTAGTGACTCACTTTTACTGGCCGAAGATGAAAGCAGATGTAGAAACCCACTGCAAGTCCTGTCCCACGTGCCAGGCTAGTGGGAAAAGTGGAGGAAAGCGCAAGGCTCCCCTCCAACCCTTCCCGGTCGTCAATACCCCGTTCGAACGGGTAGGGATCGACATCCCAAGGTCACCGCTTCATCCTCGTCCTAGTGGACCATGCCACCTGATACCCGGAGGCCATCCCCCTATGCACCATCACCGCCCCCGTGGTGGGCCGGGCGTTGATGGGGATCTTTTCCCGTGTGGGTTTTCCCCGCGAGGTCGTAAGCGACCGCGGGACGAACTTTATCTCTAAATACATGACGTCCCTGTGGCAACAAAGTGGAGTCTCCTATAAGTTCACCACACCGTACCACCCCCAAGGGAATGGCCTAGTAGAGCGGTTTAACCGGACTCTGAAGGGGATGATCGCAGGCCTGGAAGAGCCCCTCCGGCGCAAGTGGGACGTCCTGCTCCCCTGCCTTTTGTTCACCTACCGGGAAGTCCCCCAGAAATCCCTGGGGTTCAGCCCCTTTGAGTTACTCTACGGGCACCCCGTCCGGGGGCCCCTCAGCTTGGTCAAGGAAGGGTGGGAGGCGGTGCCCCGAGACCCCCCCCGAGATGTGTTCCGATACGTCCTGACCCTCCGAAACCAGACTAGGAAGTTTCGAGAAATGGCCGAGGCCAACCTGGAGGCGAGCCAAGAAGAAATGAAACGCTGGTACGACCAGAACGCCACTCTGGTCGAGTTCCAGCCGGGCCAGCAGGTATGGGTCATGGCCCCCGTGAAACCTTGCGCCCTCCAGGATAAATGGACCGGGTCCTTCAAAGTCGTTGAGCGGAAGAGCCAGGTCACGTACTTGGTGGACGTCCAGACCCCTTGGGACCCCCTTCGGGTCCTTCACGTGAACCGCCTCAAGCCCCACTTTGTGCGGGCGGAGCTGAGTCTGCTGCTGGCCGCAGATGACGGGGCCGAGGAGGAGTCCGATCCCCTCCCTGACCTCCTGTGGACCGAGGAGAAGGATGGCTCAGTGGAAGGAGTGAACCTCTCTCCATCCCTCACTTCCCAGCAACGCGAAGACTGCCACCAGCTCTTAGGGCAATTCACTGACTTATTCTCTCTCGTCCCCAAAGTCACCGACTGGTGTGTCCAAGACGTGGACACCGGAGACAGCCCGCCGGTGAAGCAATGAGCCTACCGAGTACCTGATCGAGTCCGGTCCTGCATCCAGGCCGACGTCTCGAAGATGTTGACCTTAGGGGTGATCGAACCCTCAGACGGCCCCTGGGCCAGCCCCGTGGTACTGGTCCCGAAAGCAGCAGCCCCCGGTGTCGCCCCAGAACTCCGATTCTGTGTGGACTACCGGGGACTCAATGAAGTCACCCGAGCCGACGCTCACCCCATCCCCAGACGAGCTCATTGACCGCCTCGGGTCGGCTCGTTTCCTCAGCACATTCGATCTGACCTGCGGATACTGGTAAATTGCGCTCACGGATGGAGCCAAGGAGCGGTCCGCCTTCTCCACCCCGGATGGGCACTATCGCTTTCGCGTGATGCCCTTCGGGATGAAAAATGCCCCCGCCACTTTCCAGCGACTGGTGAATAGAGTCCTGGCCGGGCTGGGAAAGTTCAGCGCCGCATATCTCGACGATATCGCGGTTTTCAGTTCCGAAAGGAGCGAGCACCTCCACCACCTCCAGAGGGTGCTAACGGCCCTGCGCCAGGCAGGTCTCACCGTAAAAGCCAGCATATGTCAGATTGGGCAAGGTTCGGTGGTCTACCTCGGGCACCAGGTCGGAAGCGGGCAGGTCGCCCCTCTGCAGCCTAAGATCGACGCCATCCTAGCCTGGGAACCACCCACTACCCAAACGGAGGTCCAAGCTTTTTAGGCCTCACCGGCTACTACCGAAGATTCATTAGGGGGTACGGCAGCCTGGTCGGTCCCCTCACGGAACTCACGTCCAAGAAACAGCCCAAGAAGGTGCAGTGGACCTCTGCCTGCCAATAGGCGTTCGATGCCCTGAAAGCGGCCATGTGTACTGCCCCCGTGCTCCAGGCCCCCGACTACTCCAAGGAGTTTTTGGTACAGACTGATGCCTCCGAGCATGGCATTGGGGCAGTCCTGTCACAGGTGAATGACCAAGGACTAGACCAGCCCATAGCCTTCCTCAGCTGAAGGTTGTTACCCAGAGAACAGAAGTGGAGCACCATTGAACGCGAGGCGTTCGCCGTAGTCTGAGCCCTCAAGAAACTACGACCCTATCTGTTCGGCACCCATTTCAAGGTCCAAACCGACCATCGCCCCCTGCGATGGCTCATGCAGATGCGAGGGGAAAACCCCAAACTATTGCGGTGGTCAATCTCCCTCCAGGGGTTGGATTTCACCGTGGAACACCACCCTGGTATTGACCACGCCAATGCTGACGGCCTCTCCCGGTTCTTCCGCCTCAGCGAAGAGAACCCCCAAGAAGATGGGTAGTTCTCTCCGGCTTTCATCTGGGGGGGACGCGTGTTAGACCCGGCCTTGTGGCATGGCCATCACTGACCCCTGGCCACACCCCCTGACCCGTACACCTCATTCAGTCCCCAGTACATGGCCTAGCCGGTCCTGCCCACCAGGACCCACACACACCCAACCCGGACTTCCCTGTCTGTGCCCTCCATCTTCCCAGCACCACCGGGCCCGCGTGCCCACTTCCTGCACCTACGATGACCGCCCGGCCCCAGCACAACCCCGGCCTAGAGGCGCCAACCCGGCTGGGGAACATCGCGCTCCCATAGAGTGAGAGAGGGAGGAGCAGTTTCCATCACACCTCTGACCTCCCCTCGGGAGATGGGTTTCGATCGGCCCTCTGGCCTCCCTGAGGGCTGGCTCCACGCCTGCTGGGTGTCTGGGACTCCTCCCGACCCGACCCTGAAAGGATCAAAGGACGACATGGCAGGAAGCTCCAGCGAGCGACCCCCAGGTGCTAAGACCCCTGCCTACACAGACTACGGACATCAAAGAGAAGCTGACCTATATCAAGGGGTGCTCTGGGGCTATCTGGCAGATTCGACTCTGGAACTACGAGAGCCCTGCTGACGTGGTCGCGGCTCCCTGGCAACCTTGGAACACCTGAGCCCTGCTGAGTGACTCGCGGCTCCCCTGAAGATCGTAAGACCTCCGAACTTGTGCTGAGCCCTGCTGAGTGACTCACGGCTCCCCTGAAGATCGTAAGACCTCCGAACTTGTGCTGAGCCCTGCTGAGTGACTCGCGGCTCCCCTGAAGATCGTAAGACCTCCGAACTTGTGCTGAGCCCTGCTGAGTGACTCGCAGCTCCCCTGAAGATTGTAAGACCTCCAAACTTGTGCTGAGCCCTGCTGAGTGACTCGCGGCTCCCCTGAAGATCGTAAGACCTCCGAACTTGTGCTTGAGCCCCGCTGAGTGACTCGCGGCTCCTAAAGGCTCCTCTGGTCCGGCTGGACCGCAGCGTATCCCCCGGCTCGAGGATTGTGAGCTGTGCTTTGGGTACGCCCCTGCATCCATCCAGATCCCACAAAGACTGTCCCGCTACCCCCTTTCCTACCGAGACTCTCTGAGCCTGAGCTCTATTTTGTACATAACTACCTGGGTGATCATAAAGATCTGACGAAGCTGAATAGATAAAGATCTGTTCCCAAGAGCCTACTGTGTGGCGTCTCTTTGTCGTGTGGTGCCGTGTGTGCGATCCTAGATACGAGACTCTTCCCCTGAGGAGTCTCCCGCCAGTGCCCGGCTACGATACCCCGAGGGTCGGTCTCAGAGGGTTCAGGTAACCTCCCTGACTCCCCTGGTGGTCGCCTTCTAACACCGTGTTCCCCCGCAATTGCAAAAGTTCATCTGAAAAGTTATTTTTCCACGGTCGATTTCTGGATGCTGTTCAGTTAACCAAGGCAGTCCTAAAATGAACTGACACTGAGGAGCATCGCTCAAGTTGAATTTTATCTTTTTGCAGTGTCCATTGCTATCCATCAACTCAATCGGTTCTGTCTCATACGTTGTTGGGACTGAGGGAGAATGAGTCCCATCCACAGCACATCCTGCTTCAATTACCTTCTTTGTGATACAACATATATCAATAATTTTGGCATTTTGGATGTGACAAAACATTCCAGTGGCTCCAGAATCAAGCATGACAGATCAACCCTTGAGTTTCCTGCTCTCTGGCTTTTCTTTTTTTTAACTGTGACGTGCAGGAATGTAGATTGTAAGGTGTTAGTGATTAGCTGTTTTTGGGAGTTGTTTACTGTTGAACTCTCATCAGGGCAACTTCCTTCACTGAGGAGGTTTTCTTTCCCTGAGTTGTTGTATGAACAACAAAACAACACATCTGTGTGCTTCCCCTGAGTTGGCACACAATTGGCCACCATGCGCCAACGCAGGCACCATTGATGCAAGGGTGCCTGAGTTGCAGAAATGGTTGTTTTTGTGCCGGTAGGGACACCTTCCTGCACAAAAAACAATCTGTGGTGACATGTTTCTCTTTCTATGTGTGCTGCAGAATGAAGCATGCTTAGAAAGAGGAAATAATGAGGAGAAAACAAGTATTTCTCCTCATTGCACATTGTGGGATTTTGATGCATTCCCAGCTTTTCAGAATGTTGTAAATCAGGGACTGTCATGTTCCATGGATGTTGGGAATGCTCACATAAACACCCACGGAACCCCCTTTCATGCAACGTAATGCGTGAATGGGGCCCATATTTAGAAGGCCATGAAAAGTCAAACTGGGTGACTCTACATGGCCTTGTAATTATGGGCAAGCCCAGTGTGTCACATGCGCGTTAAGAGAAGTAACACACAAGGGCCACTATGGGCAGGTAAATGAGGCCCTCATTTTCCACAATCAACTTATTAAACTGAGTCAAGTAAGAAATTAAAACTCTATTCCATTGTTCAAGATTTAACAATTTGCTGCCTGTGGCTAGAGATACAGACCCATGATCAACTACCCAGAGGAAGTCTGTTTTGAACCTCATACTAGATATGATCATTTCAGGAAGCCAAGGGTATAGACCAGGCTGCATTACCAATCAAATAAGACAATAAAAACACTACAGTTGATTGGTCGTATGCAAAAATGATTGGTCTACAAAGGAAGTGTAGGGAACATTTTGTCAAGAAAATCTGTGCTTCGTGAGGATCCCCGCTAAAACCTTCAGAGGGGGCAGTGAAATAATAGGGGCCATGGAGTATATAACCTGAGTAGAGATTGCGGATGCTGTTGTGGAAGATGGTTTGTTTGTTAACCCACTACCCTGGGGTGAAGTTCCCGCCATTAAATCATTTTGTCTCTGTATGAGTTGTTGAGACTCACTGTGTGATCTTTAATTTCTTCTCTTGAGCTTTTACTTTACTCAGCTCTGTGGGATAATGGTTTTTGAATATTGTCTATAAGGTCTGCTAAGGCATTGAAATCTATATAGTCTGCCATCTTGCTCATGTTGAATGAAATCTCTTGGGAACTTCAGTCTATCAGAGAGAACCAACCTGTGCCAGAGGATTCCACAGGAGCAGATACACTTGTCCCAATTCTTCCCTACTCCTAAGTGCACATAATAATAACACAGCAGAAGCAAGGGAGAAGAGGGAATGGGAGAACAAGAGAGACTTCCCCCAGAGTAAGGTGCCCTTCTAAGTTTTTCTGTTTCTAATCTTCTTAAGGTCTTCTCAATGTGTTTCTTATATAAGAGCCACAACAACAGTAACATAGGATGAAAATAAGATTCTTAACATTTCCAAACAACTATTACTCTAAAGCTCACCTTCTTTCATATCAGTCATTTATCTACCTTATTTACTCAATCTTTGATAAAAAAAAATATATGGTATCAGTTCCCAGAAAGGGAATTGGGCAAATCTTCAATCAGAACTTCCTCTTGAATAAAAGCCTTTCTTTTGAGAAAACAGGGTAAGACAATTCACTCTCTCATATGTCCATTTCTTACTATGTTCCTTCCATTTAGCTTTAGCGTGATAATTCTTTCCTCAGAGAAAACTGCTTACAAAAAGTTTTGCTCTTCGTTCTCAAAAGCACTAATCCCTAGAAATGGATAACAACCCCTGGCGTTCACACCTTTTAACTTAGAGGCAGAGCCTGAAAAATTCAGAATAACTATTGAGCTTTAAAGGTGGTTTATTGCTAAAGTACAACATGTGGTTATTGTTGTTAATGTGGTGACAACTTAACAAATCCAATAGGTCTGCTTTATATATATTGATATGGTGATCCCTTGGCTGATCAACAGGCGATTTGAAGGGTGTCATCAAATGATGTCCACACACCTAACATATGTATTTGTTAATTAATGGATAGCATTTAGTGGTGTGTGTGCGATTTTTTTTTTCCCTTTTAAAAGATAAAGCACTGACTAGACAATATCTTATTGAATGTTGTTGGTGTAAATTGAGATTACTAGCCCACACCACCTCCCCATAGTAGGTCTTGAACTGCTCTGCTTTACTACCATGAGAGAGTCAAGTGTTAGAATGGGGAACTTGTTCTCAGTAAAAAGACAATTGCAGACATATCACTTGCACAGGATTCATATTCTTCACAACTAATAACCTGATTTCTCACAGTATTCAACATGTTAAACCCAAGTGGAGGGTTTCAATTCTATTGTTCTAAACTGCTAGAGCAGGTTCTCAAAAGATATAAGAGATGGACTAACCCATTGTTCCGAATTCGGCGGGAGCGATGCACTGACGTACTGACAGCCTGTGACCAGCTATAAACTCCAGGAGAAGAATAACACTCAATTTCAATTTCAATTCACTTAAGCTTTATTCGGTTCAAATTAATGACCATAAAAGCATATACACAATCACACAATCATGGTATGAAAATACGAACAAATTATAACAGACATGATAATACATTAAAATCACTATGATTAATTAATACAATTAAAAACGATGACACTTGCACGATTAAAAACACATATTTTTCCTGGAATTGATGCATTTGTTTAAAAAAGTTGCAGTATAAAAACATACATCCGCAGATTGTAAATTAAAAATCAATTTCATTGCGTGCTCAACTGTGCGTGCTCCATATTTAACAAACATGGGTTTAAGTAAAATAATACGAAAATTGGAGTACAACTTACAGAACAATATAAAGTGCATTGTGCTTTGCTTGGAAATTCCATCGCATCTACAAGGGCCAGATTGATGTTTCTTCATTATTGGGTGGGCCACCAAATGGTGCGCTATTCCAAATCTGAGTCTTGTTAGCACAAATTTATGCATTGGTCTAGTGACCAAAGTTAAGTAGACAGGGAATCCATCCTTAAACAAATATCTGTTATAAAACATAACAGTGGATAGAGTTCCAGCGGCAACAATTCTCTTATTCTCCGCATAGGCCAGACAAACCCTTTTTAACTCTACTTTGGGGATCAATAAAACAGCATTGGGATCAATTACAATGTTCAAGTTAAAAATATCTGAGAAACACACAATAATATATTTAATCCAGGGTATTGCTACAGCTTTATCTAATCGCAAACAATCCTGAATAATAGACCTAGTAAAAGACTTCTCCTCATTCAGGTCATCAAAGGCCTAAGGGACAAAAGGTCAAATAGGTAATTCACAGATAGTTCCTTATGGCACAGAGCGTTAGAGGCCGATGTGGGTAGGCATAAAAAATTTTTAAGGAAGAAATTCTCTTCCAGCTGCAAATTGTGAGCGCAGCAATAACCCCAGATTCCTGCCCAACACAATGCAATTGTTACGCCTCTGGCCTGATATATTTTTATCATGTCCCTGGTCCTACGATCCCCAATTTTCGCAGCGAATCTGAAAATTCCGTGGGCATTCCTAGCCATTTTATTACGTATGTTGTTAAATTCATGAGTCCACTGTTTGTCACTAGCAAAGGTTACACCTAAATAGCAAAATTTGTCCACTTGCTGTACTTTTGCATTGTCAATAAAAAACCCTTTCGTTACATGTTTTAATTTCTTGGGGCCGCAGATCATGGTGTACGTTTTCCCTTTATTGATAACTAATTTTCTGTCAACAATAAAGGAAGCAAAACTGTCCATCAATCGTTGCAATCCTACAGGAGTTCTGGACAGCAACACAGCGTCATCGGCGTATAATAGTACCGGCACTGATACACCATTGATCATAGGAGCATGTGCATTAACTTCCTTTAAAATAGCATCAATTCCATTAATAAATAAAATAAATAAAAGAGGAGCTAAAACACAACCCTGCCTTATACCACGTTTAACGCTGAAGTTCGGGGTACATTCCCCCTTCCTACCAAAACGTACACATGTTTTTAATCCCTCGTACATCCTGGCAAGAAAATATATTATGCCCTCTGGCGCTCCCAAGTTCAACAAGGTTGGCCACAAAATGGAGTGGTCGACCATATCGAAAGCGCTACTTAATTCAGCGAAGCATAAATACATAAGGCCAGGTTTTGCGTCACTATACTTCCCGATCAATAGTTCTAGATTGACACATTGGTCGAGCGTACCCCTGCCTTTCCTAAAACCATATCTGCCAGAATACCATCCTGTTCCACCCATTCTTCTAATCTTATAAGCATAATCCTGCTCATGACTTTTACGGAGGAGTCCAATAAGGAGACAGGGCGATAGTTCTTTGCATCAGACCTGCATCCTTTTTTATATATTGGAACAATGATGGACTCCCCCCAGGTCGGAGGGGGTTCAGTACAAACAGCGGCATTAAAAACAACAGCCAACAGGGGACCCCAGACTTTAGGCGCTTCTTTATAAACATCAATTGGGACCCCATCCGGGCCTTGGGCCTTTCCGCCCTTACTCGCCCTGATGAATACAAGCCCCAGCTAGGCCCGCAAGAGACAAGGGTTCGCTCTTCTGTAACGAAATCTATAAGGAAGTTGGCACGGAAACTGCAAAATACAAAAACAACGTTTATTAACCCTTAAGGGTGGTCCTACAATCCACACAACACTCTTCAGTATTGCAAGGAGTAGCACAAAGAACTTGCGTACATTGTCCCCTTTTATACACAACAGAGGGGCTCATGAGTGGGTGGATACCACATGAAGTCGAAGAACATTACCATTTAGGGTCATTCTCGATACTGAATCAATACATGGGCGGAGCTAACACACTCCTTGAGCCCGCGAAAACACATGGTCAAGCAAAGCTAATTATAACAGATGTGGTCAAGTCTGGGCATGCGCCAGATGGACAAGAGGGCTATTTATAAACTGTTGCTAGGCAGATTACAAGAGCAACTAACACAGAGGTCGGACTCTCCTCGTGGCAAACACGTGGCAGCGTGATGATACAAAATGGAGTCCGGACTTCGGCCAACATAGTGAAGGAAACACGATAAAAGGGGAAGCATTAATGTTTTCAGTAAATGCTTAATCACATTCTGCTTTAATTTACAACAGACGACCCTTTCAGCATTTACTGAAGACATCCGGTTTCCAAGAATAATCATCGTATATGTCAATTATCATCATTCCTTTAACCTCTTTAGCTAGACCCTTCTGGCGGGCAACATCGGCAATAGCTTTCTTATCTGGAATGCAAAATGAAATGCATACGGAACAGCATAATGGTCCACATTGAATACACATACAGAGAAAGAACAGAATTGCTATGATAATACAGAGACCGGTTAGAACCTTCCAACCCCAAGCAGTAACCAACGCCCAAAACCATCCAGAAAAGGACCAAGTGCCGTTTTCTGTGTGGATTTCAGCTGCTATTTTATGCAGTTTATTAATAGCGCTATAAACAGATGGCGTATGATCAGGGATAAACACACAGCAGCTGCTTCCAATAATTTTACAGGCTCCTCCTCGATCAGCTAGCATCACGTCCAATACCATACGATTCTACAATGCAACAATCCTGGTTATCTGTAATTCTTCCGTAAGATTCCCAAGAGCAGCAGCAGTCTGATTAGTCACAGCTTCTACCACTCTCGTTAATCTCCGGATCTTCCTACTATTCAAAGCAGCTCCAACAAAGAAAAACAGTCCTAAGTTGAAATCAATATACTGTTGCAAGCTAGTATCAGTTTGATCCACATCATCAATCGATAAAGTACGTTTATATCTATTTACAGTCACATTATTCAACAACTTCAAATCCTTATGATATGACGCGGGTGCTAGAAATACAGGAGGTAATAGGAATGATACATAGCATACCCCAGACCACCCAGCCGGCAAACGGTAATAACCTTTATTTCCACATACGAAATAGGTATTATGGGATGCTAGGAAGGTGCTGTTGTTCAGCCCATCGATGTTTAATACGGTTATACAATCACTGACACCAACAGGGATAAAACCCACACTCTGGACACACAGGTCCGCTTGGGCTTGGGCCACTTGGATCACAATTTTTTCCTTCCCCACAGTGTCTCTGGTATTCGTGAAGATATAGGGAATGGATTCATTGTCCGGTCGGTACTCTTCCCATTCCCAAATTGTTCCATTTGCTTGTGGATATCCATTTCTGTCCTGATGACATTCTTTATTAAGTCTGAAAAGCAATCGTCCCACTGTCGGTTTCCGAGTAGCAAACAACAAAGTGTACCATGCTCTACAAGAGCCATTGTGAGAGAAAGGAAGTGGTATGAATGGCGTGCCTCCTTTCTTCTGATGGGCTGGCATCATCCCACATATCCAACAGTCCGTAGCATTTGTAGCAACGTGGGTGTGATGCAGCATCTGAATGAAAGTGTTATTCAAATAGGATTGTCGATGCTTCAACTCTTGATATGGCAATGTATAAAAGTAGTGCTCCGCAGGCACTGGAGTCGTCAACACAAGTGTCTCTCGGGCAGGAGTTGCCTCCTCCACAAACCATGTGGTTATACCAACGATAGCTACTGTTAGCATGAACCCCAACGCACAAAAAATTTTCTTCTTCTCCATGTCAAAGGAAACAATACCCTGATATCTTCCTGAAACTAAAAAGTCTGTCAGAACTCTTCCCCTTGGGCAGCGGTTGATTTCTTCACCAGCGGGCCAAGACGGGTGTCACTACACTAATGCAGGGCTGATCCCCCCCCCTTGCCTCATCGGCTCTCCGTTTCACTAACCCAAGGGCCGTTCTGACAGTATGTCCCGGTACTGGAAACCTCACTTCCTTGGTCGCAGATGATATCGCCTTCCTCCAGAAGTCGTGTGGTCCGAAAAGAGCTCCTCAGTGTCGTTTGGCTCTGCAGCACGGCCTGTCTCTGCTGCTAGGACTTCTCGTTGATCGGTCAGCACGGCAGACTCCACCAATCCGGGCGGTACCTTTCGACAGTGCAAGGAATGGATCCAATTCTTCCTGTTCGAGACTCGCACTGCCGTCCTTGTTGCAAGAAGGACTTGCTCAGGTCCGACCCATCTCGGCTCCAAACTGTTCGATCTGTCGAAAACCTTTATCATCACATGATCTCCAGGCCGGAGACCATGTCCTTCGCCAGTAGACCGATCAGGGAGCGCCTCTCGGACCTGTTGATGAATAGAAACCAAGTTATCCGTTAACTGTGCCAGATAATCACTCATCATCACACAAGGTACATCATACACAGCCTTAGGTCCTGGTGGACCCCAAATATTCATTGGGCGTCCAAATACAATTTCATAGGGTGTAAGGCCGGTTCGAGAGTGTGGCACCGACCTGATTGACAATAACGCCAGTGGCAAAGCGTCTGGCCAAGTCAAAGACGTTGAAGCTTGAATTTTGGCGATCTTAAGCTTCAGTGTACCATTATACTTCTCGACTAGTCCTGCAGACTGAGGGTGGAACACGGCGTGGAACTTCTGGGTGATGCCTAGGCCCTTCAAGACATACTTTATAACATCTGCTACAAAGTGAGGGCCATTATCACTCCACAGAAGTCTACAGACGCCGTATCGGGGGAAAAACTCTTTCAGCAATAGCTTCGCTGTAGTCATTGCAGTATTGTCTTTCGCAGGGTACGCCTCGACCCATTTACTGAAGGCGCAAACCACTACTAGAACATATTTCAAATTGTTACAGCGCTCAAGCTGGATGTAATCCATCTGCAAAACCTCAAAGGGTGCAGTGGGCGTCGCAAATCCTCCTGCTGGAGTTCGCGTGCCTTTCCCTGGGTTATACTTCAGACAGATCATACAGGTCTGCACCACCCTCTTTGCTGTGCTAGCAATCTCTGGATGCTCCCAGACTTGGGTAAGCAATTTCACAATTGCGGAAGCTCCAACATGTGCTAGCCCATGTGCCATTTGAACCATAGGTTGTACAAAAGCCGTGGGTAACTTCCATCTATCCATCTGTTTATTTCTCCAACAACCCTCGTCATCCAACTCTCCCTCGCTAGCCCATTGCTCCCGCTCTTTATCAGAAGCGGTCCTTTGCATTTCTCGCACTTCTTCCTTTGCATCACGCCATCTCTCCACCTGTGATTTCACTACATACATGGCAGTAGTACCGGGCTGCATCGCAGTCTCCCGTGCTACTCGATCCGCTAGCGCATTCCCTTCTCCAACCTTATCAACCACTTTCCTATGGGCGCTACACTTAACAATAGCGATTTTCTTTGGGTATGTCAACGCAGTTAAAAGGTTGTGGACTAACTCCCCATGCATTATCTGCACCCCGTGTGACGTTAGAAACCCTCTCTCCTTCCAGAGTAGGCCGAAATCATGCGCTACTCCGAAGGCATAGCGGCTATCTGTGTAAACATTCACACACAATCCTGTACTGAGCTCACACGCTCGTGTTAACGCTATCAGTTCCGCTGCTTGAGCTGATTTCTGTGGTATGCGTGCTGTCTCCACTATCGTTCGCAACGTGGTAATTGCATACGCTGCTGAAGCCGTACCATCTGGTAGCTTCAGACATGATCCATCTACCCACAATTCTCCATCTACCTCTGAAAAGGGCGTATCCTGGAGATCAATACGACCCTTTGTTTGTTCCTCAGTCACAAGAATACAATCATGCGCTTTCTGTGCCTCCGGCTGGGTCTCGGGGTATGGCAACAATGTGGCCGGGTTTAATGTCACGCACCTCTTTAACGTAATATGAGGAGCCAAAAGCGTCAACTCATATCCCGTTAAACGAGCACTGGTCAAATGCTGCGTCTTTGTTTGATTAAGCAGGGCATCCACAGCATGGGGAACTAACACCAACAGTTTATGGGACAATACAATTCCTTCACTTTGGCGTATTGACACAGCTGTCGCCGCAACCGAGCGAAAACACCCTGGCAATGCGCGGGCGACAGGATCAAGTACAGCCGAAAAGTATGCACAAGGGCGTTGCTTATCACCATGCATCTGTACTAAAACTGATAATGCACATCCATCTTTCTCATGCACATACAACGAAAAGGGTTTTGCATAATCAGGGGTCCCTAACACTGGTGCTGAACAAAGGGCCTGTCTCAATCGCTGAAAAGCAGCGTCACACTCATCTGACCACGGGATTGGGATAGGCGTGTCTTTTGTCAAAAGAGCTAGTAATGGCTTAGCTATGTGTGAAAACCCCAATATCCACTGCCTACAAAAAGAAACAAGACCCAAAAATGCACGCACATCCTTCTGCGTGGATGGCCTTGGTGTGTCCAAAATTACTTGGATACGATCTGGTGTGAGTGCACGCCCCTCCTTAGACAAAAGGTGACCCAAATAAGTCACCTTTGGTCTACAGAATTGCAATTTCTTCCTAGAGACCTTGTGGTTGTGGGATGCTAAAAAGGAAAGTAAGGCTATCGTGCTTTTCTCGCACAACTCCAGGGTGTCAGCCGCCAACAGGATGTCATCGACATATTGAATGAGGGCGACCCCCTCGAGTAAAACAAAGGAATCCAACTGTCGCTTCAAGGCCTGACTATAAATACTAGGGCTTTCTGTATAGCCTTGGGGAATTCTACAAAAACGATAAGATCTATTGTTTAATGTAAACCCAAAAAGAAATCGGCTATCAGGGTGAATGGGAATAGAAAAGAAGGCATTTTTCAAATCAATCACTGAGAACACGGTCGCCGTAGGCGGGACCAAAGTAAGCAACGTCGTGATATCGGAAACCACCGGGTACTGAGGTATCACGATCTTGTTTACCTCCCTCAAATCAATTATGAACCGATAGACCTTTGCATCCGTGTCCTTTTTCAAAATTGGGAGAATCGGACTGTTACAGATATTATAGGGAACTTCTTCCACTACCCCCACTGCAATCAGGTCTTGCACAATCTGTATGAGAGCCTCCTCGCCCTCCTGGGAAATACGATACTGTGGGAGGCGTGGTAGTACCGCCCCCTCCTGGACACTAATGTGGACCGGAGGAATCACCATTTGTCCGACATCTGTGTCCGAAGTCGCCCATAAAGCGCGGGGGAGGGTAGCCAACAACGCATCCTCTGAGATCGTACACATCCGCCCAGATCGGGGGTAGTTGTCATTTAGAATCACCCTCACACCCTCAGGGGAACAGCGAATTGTAGCCCTAAAGTACTTTAACATATCAAGGCCCATAATGTTGGCCGGTGTGTACGGAGCAAGCAGAAACGGACAAGGCGCAGAAAAACAATCAACTTTAAATGCAAGGGGCTGCGAAAGAGGGCTTCGGGAGAGTGTACCGTCAAACCCTACCGATGTAACTATTGAGCCGGATGGGGGAGCCCCCGGAACCAAGTACCTAGACAATGCACTACGTGTCGCTCCTGTATCCACTAGGAACTGATCAGTAGAACCTAAAACCTCAGCCGATACATAAGGACCCGTCTGATCGACCGGCACCTCAACTGATTCAGACCCCCATCCAACGCATTCCTATGCATGCTGAGAATCATGATGTCCCGAGTGATCAATGTCCGATACATGATACTGATGCTGGCGATCGAAAACGTTTGAGCTATCTCGGTGCTGTCCAGCAGTGTCGAAACGGACATTATCGTTAGAATTCCCTCTAAAGTTCGAGAAGCCCCCTCTACCTCTCTGGCCACCCGGAGTGTGCCCCTGCCGCGAAGCACGCAATGCTGGGCACTCCCTGGCCCAATGGCCCAACTGCTTACAGTACGCACATTGGTTCCTATTCAAATCAGATCGGCCCGAAGGGGGACCATAAGATCCGCCCCTTCCCCTATTATTATTACCCCGGCGGGGCGGGCCATATACTTGTGCTAACATCACTTTGGTTTTGAGATCTTTCGATTTCTTCTCCTCCTGGCCCTTCGCCTCGTGCTCCTGACGCTCATAATACTGAGCGATGGTCAGAAGGGCCGTCGGTGTCGCGGAGGACCAAGAACTCTCACTCGCTTTTAACCGGGCCGCAACTGCCGGCAGCAGATTAGCCACATATTTGTCCGCGAAAAGGTGGCGGCCCGTGTCGTCAGTAAGCGACTGGCCACTAAAATCATGAAACGTCTCCTCAAAGCGCGTAAAGAAGTCCGCGACTGACTCGTCAACTTTCTGTTTACATGCAGCTAACATATTCCAGTCAATCTTTTTAGGGGGGATAATCGTCTTCAACTTAGCCACAATAGCCGCAGGGAGATCTAAAATATTCTGGGGTGGTTTCTGTGCGGGCTTCCGTTCCCTATCCTCGTCCTCAAGGTCAGACCACCGGGCCTTGAAGGCAACCGCATCATCTACCTTCCGAACAGAGCGCCACGTATCCGGCGGTAGGATAAGGCCAAAGAATAGGTCTATATCCGCTAAGGTCATAATGCAAGAATTCAAGGCCCCCTCGACTTCTTCATAGAAGGCCGCTGGATTCTTGCGGGGGTCAGGCAGCGCATTCTTTAATGCCATAACATCGGCCCTATGCCATGGAGTATAAACCCAATTATACACAAAATATCCCCTAGCATCGACAGAATTAATATCCGAGCTAGTCCCTGCTCCCTTGGGAGGAACATACAAAGGCGCCGCCTCTCGCATTGGTTTAACATGCACTATGTCATCCTTATCTGACTGGGAAGCGGATGGGTAGCCCCCTGCTGCAGACGAATCCGACTGCTTCTCCTCCTCCGCTCGTTGGCGTGCTTTCTCTCGAAGGGCCAGCACCTCGTCCCGCAAGGCGAACAGCCGCCGAGCCGCCTCAGGAGCCTTAGAGGGAGAAAAAGCACCGTTACGTATTGCTCTGGCATCTGAAGACACTTCGTCAGGCTCAAAAACATGAGAATATTTTCGGAAAGCATTAATCACTTCATCCGCGAAATGACCCAGAAAATACACTTTATCTCTCTCCTGCCATGACCCCCAAATTTGAAATAAGTCCTCCATGGATACCTTGCCGTTAAGCGCACGGAAGGAAATTTGCCGAAGCTCAGCCATTTGCTCGGCCGGCAGCATGGACCGTGTGTCTACCTTACCCGAAGCCGGGTCAGAATCTTGCGGCCGCGGAGCGGATGCGCCAACATAAGGGGGCGGAGAGCGATCTAGCAAATAAAAATCATCATCAGGATTATTAAGGACAGGATAAAGCGGCTGGCGAACAACATATTGACCCGAAACTTGTAGCCTACGCTCTTTCTCTTGTCTATCCGTCTGCTCTTTGTCCTCCCGACGCTTTGCTTCTTGTGCTCGCACATGATCATTCTTTCGTTGCTCTTTATCAAACAGCGCTTTCTCACGCTTCTCTCGCTCACGCACTTCCTTCACCCATAATCGCACACACTCAAACATATCCTGACGAGCACGTCGCTTACACATACACTGTTCCACATACTCAATCTTACGTATGTCAAACGATCCATACAAAGGCCATCGCAACTCAGGATCCTTCCTAGTATATTTCCTCCATAACGTGCTGTACATTATGGAAGAAAGACCATGCTTCACGTACATATCCCTATTAGGAGTCCCCTCTGGGGGAGCTGGAGCAGATTCCTCGAGGTTCAACCGGTTACCCAAACAGCAGCACCACTTACGGAGTGCGCTAAAAGCAGGCATGCTAGGAATAATGCAAAATATGCAGTATTATCAAGAAAAATGGCACTTAATCGTTGCGCCGTTCCAAGTTTACACAGCTCCGGAGAAATTTCTCCACATTACCTGCCTATATGTGTTGCAACGCATATATTTTCACAAAGACAAATTCAAAATATGACTAGTCACCATCAATCAAACTCAAATAGCCAGACCAGGCTTCAAAACTCGGAGCAAGTACCGTACAACGGTTCTTACCAATCAAGAGTCCAGGTTCCAACTGCCAAGCTCCACAATCGCCCAAACGGCTCTCACGGCAGGACCGACAGAAGAGGTCTCAGTCGATGACCGGCGCCACCCAGACGGTCAGCTCGGAAGGGAAGGAAGAAAAAACCTCGGGATGCCAGGGCTAAGACGCCGCTGGCAGTGATCACGTCCCCGGCCAAACTCCTCACCTTCGTCGCGACCAATCCTTCGAGCATCCGAGTCGCCGATGAGCCCCACGTGACGGGCGCCAATTGATGAATACAAGCCCCAGCTAGGCCCGCAAGAGACAAGGGTTCGCTCTTCTGTAACGAAATCTATAAGGAAGTTGGCACGGAAACTGCAAAATACAAAAACAACGTTTATTAACCCTTCAGGGTGGTCCTACAATCCACACAACACTCTTCAGTATTGCAAGGAGTAGCACAAAGAACTTGCGTACATTGTCCCCTTTTATACACAACAGAGGGGCTCATGAGTGGGTGGATACCACATGAAGTCGAAGAACATTACCATTTAGGGTCATTCTCGATACTGAATCAATACATGGGCGGAGCTAACACACTCCTTGAGCCCGCGAAAACACATGGTCAAGCAAAGCTAATTATAACAGATGTGGTCAAGTCTGGGCATGCGCCAGATGGACAAGAGGGCTATTTATAAACTGTTGCTAGGCAGATTACAAGAGCAACTAACACAGAGGTCGGACTCTCCTCGTGGCAAACACGTGGCAGCGTGATGATACAAAATGGAGTCCGGACTTCGGCCAACATAGTGAAGGAAACACGATAAAAGGGGAAGCATTAATGTTTTCAGTAAATGCTTAATCACATTCTGCTTTAATTTACAACAGCCCTGATCCCCTTTTCAACTTCTTCCACAGTTATTTCAAGCGGTAAAATAGGCCAACTAGATAAGCGGGCATTAATAGTTTTACCCGAGTTGAAGATAGTTGAAAAATGGGCAATCCACCCCTCACAAGAGACATTAGCTGTTGTGTTTGTCTCCTTGAGGAATGGAGAGTTAACTGTTGCCCAAAATAACGTACAATTAGAAAGTTCTGCCGCTTCATTAAGTGAGTCCCAGGCTTGCTGTTGAAGAACCCCCTTCCTAAATTTAATGGCATTTTTATAATCTGACCTTAATAATGTAACTAAATTTTTATCCCTGGGCTTTATTACTAAAGCCTGCTTAAGTTTGGATAGGGCTGCAGAACAGGTTTCGTCAAACCAAACAGGTCCCGGTCTTGGGCAGCCCCTATTACGGCCCGTAAACTTCGCATTAATGACAGTGTTGATCCCTATAAAACAAGATAGGACCCGCTCATTGTCTAATCTATTTTCTAAAATAAAAACAATATCTGCTAAATTCATCGTTATAATAGTTGAGGTCAATTCGGATGCTTTCGTCCCTACCCATCTAAGTCTTACCCCGTTAGCCCGGTGAGCTTCTATATTGTCGATTGTGGTACCCATCTCTCCAACAGTCTCTTCCCACAAAGTTGTGGCCACAATAATACAATTGTGGTCACTTGTACCCATTATTTCAATTTGCAGTGGGGCAAAACAGTTGGCGATACTAGAAGATACTAGCACATGGTCAATCACTGAGTTAGAGCGCCAGTTTTTGAATGTAGGGACGGGCAGACCATTTTCATCCCTACAACAATCCAAAATTTCCATGTCATGACACCCCATTAGTGTATTCACAGTTTCCCCATAAGAATCATGACCAAAGTGTGGAACCTCCCAACCGGCATTATTGGAAACCCCACAGGCTTTTAGAGGTGATAATTCACACAATGAAGTATTAAAATCCCCACACCAAATAATCTCAAAAACAACATTGGAATCCAAACTCAGGGTGTCGATAGCGTTGGCCAAATCTGTTATTATTCTTCCCCTTGTGCTATCAAAAATATTATTGTAATAGTTGACCAGAAGGATGTTACGGCCTTTGCCTTCACGGATCCAGAGCATCTGAACAAGGTCGCCCACCGGTATATATTTTTCCACCAATATTTGACGTTGAACCGATACAAGGGTGAGTAAACCCCCCTTAGCTCTTCCCGGACCCTCTCCTCGTGCTGGTAAATTATATGACACGAATCCCTCATAGTCAACATCACTTTTGCACCAGGTTTCTTGGAAACATAAGATGTCATACTTATTAATAAAAGTTCCCATCCAGGATCTCTACCCTTAGATTTCAGGCCGGCCACGTTCCAGCAAACCAGTCTGGAACAAGTACCTATTCTGGTAGAAGTCCTATTAGCGGAACCTGAGGCAACTTCAACAATAGTGGCCACCTCGGATATTTGTCCCAAATTACATGCTATCATAAAACTCTCCTGTTCATTCTTTGCCTCAGTCAGATTAGGCGTGAGAGCTATGACCGTGGCTATTATTTCATCAACACAGTCATCCCCATTAGATCCCTCCTTCCTTGTTAGGCACATCTCCCTCTCTTGTATACGTCAATCATTAGTGTCCAGGGAGCTAAGAGCATGGAATCTATTTTGTGTGGGAATACCAAAATGAGGTCTATAGGTGGGCGGGTAGGTAATATTTCTAGTGCTTTCCTGTGGGTTGGTATTAAGATGGTTATAAAAGAAACCTAGCGATCGGGCACTTACATTAACATTGGCGGTTGGGAGAGATGCAGCTCTTAGGAGGACTGTAGCGACATGCTGTGGATGTTTAAAATTTACAATTACACAGTCCTCCTTTGAGCTTTTCTTAGAACTCCCTATCCATTTAACTCTCCTGGTAGTCAAAACATTATCAAAGAAATTCAATGGGAAACCGCATTGCCTATTTATCCAGGATAGACATTTATTTTTTAAAGAATCGTGTGTTTCTTGATAACTCCTATTATCAAGTGGTGGCACATTTGTTAATACCACCACATAAGGTGCACATTCAGGTGGGAGATTAACAACGTGCCTTTTATGAATTTCTTCCCATCCATTGTCATTTTCTATAACAGACATAACCTGACTGTCTGAATGAGTATGCACATGAGGTAATATGGGGTTAGCACTAACATTTTCTTTACTGCTTATTGCCTTAATAGAAGGCTCGCCCTGTATCTTACCTTTACTTTTACTACTAGTTATGGCCGTCGTGGCAGTAATTACCTGTCCTGGGTTTTCCAAGGCCTTATTGAGCAGTCCGCCCAATCTTGCAACTTCTGTCGTTAATTCATCAATTTTTGACACCAGCGGGTCTATAATGCCTCTAATCTTTGATTCAATGATATCCGCTAGATTATTTATTGTGTCACCATCTACACTATCCTTATTGGACGTAACAATTTTATTTGTTTCAAATTGTTTTATGGGTGAGGCTGCTCGTTTTCTTACAATACGCGTTCCCCCCTTCTTGTTTGGTATTTTTCTACATGTTCTGATTGCCCGAGCTACGGGGGTAGGAGAACATTGTAATACCTTATCCGGGCAGTTACCTATCTCCACCTCAGTGGAGGGGGTTTGTTCAGAATCGGGCAGACCCTCCTCCCCAACATCCGAATTAGTAATATTAGATTGACTATTCGCATCCCATGAAGTAAAAACTGGTGAACCCCCGGCAGGGGTCTCCAACAGTGGTGAAATATTTTTCCCTAATGACTGTCGTCTTTCAGAATTTATCTTGCTAACCTTCTGAACCAAATAATTATCCAAAGTACGTGGCCCGGAAGGAGCCTTCAGTTTAGACATATTATCAATAGACACAGTTCACAATAAAGCTTACTGAATTGTAATAATAATTACACCATACACTGAAGGTGTTCGATATTTAAAAGTGCTTTAGAACTAATAAAATGTCCGAAAACAGTACAAATAGTGTGCCCAATGGCACTACCTTTACTATATTCAAGCACTTCCTCAGGTGCAGCGCCTCTGGCCCAGCCCAGTCTCTTCAGGCCTCTGAGGGCCACAGAGGGCCCGCCCTTTGCCCGGACTTAGCCCGGCGCCGCCCGCGCGCGTCCCGCGACGCGGAGGGAGCCGCGATCTTAAAAGCGCCTCGGGGCGCGTTGGCGGCGTCAGCGGCCGCAGGGGTGCTTGGGGGCTGTAGTCTCCCCCCGCTCTCTGCCGCAAGGTGTGATGGCGGCGGCGGGGGAGACAAACAGCAAGAGGGGCCCAAAAAACAGCGACAGCGGCGCTGGCGTGATGTGGCAGCAGTGATTACCTCTGCAGGCGAGCAAATGACCAAGTCCGTAGGTTCCCCTAACACCTATTCCAAGAGAACACCAAGAGCAATGGGGGGACCAGGGATCATGTCTTGTGCTTACGTTCTTACTACTTGGCGCCATCTGCCACTCTCAAGTCCGGGGACTGTGCCTCAGAAGACGTGTGTTTGGTGTTACCTGCTTCTGGTATTTTAGAAAATAAAAAATGTATATTGACTATCAGGCTTGCACACAAAAATGTTCAAACGCAGACATTAACCCTTTTCAACTAATGCTTACTATTATACTCTTTACCTAAGAGCAAGTCAGCTGGGTTCTAGATGTCAAAAGAGTCTGATTTGTCTCATGTGAGTCTCAATTTACGTTTTGCAAGTTGTTGCATCATCACTGTTAATTGTCCTGTAGTAGCCTCAAATCCTGGTTCTTTTTCCCAAGCCTTGAGTTTGAGTCTTTGCCGATAACTGAGCAATTAGAAACACTTGCATAATGCCGAATATCTTGCACATGTGTGCTTACAAATGGAACTAATTTCACTTCTCTGATCTCTTTTTATCTTGAGAGGGTGTCCAGATCCTTTGTGCAACTCAGGAACGTTGTGGTGGAAACAGAACTGGACGTTGAGGATCCTCTGGATTCATTGGGTGTTTTCAGGTAAGTTTCAAGGAGAGATGCTAGGTGCAGGTCTTGCTAAATAATTCTGATTGCCAAGCAAGGGCGTGCACTACACACATCCTTTTATATGCTGGTACCCAAGATGGCCACCAAGTTTCCTAATTTCAAACAATCTGTAATTAATGTTCTAGAATGTCCTCCACAGACTTGGTCATCATAGAAAGAGCATGCTATGACTAGAGGTGGGTGGAACATTTCATTCTGCTTGCCGGATTGGCAGAATTTTGCTCACTCCACATTATTCTTTAGTATGGCGTCCTGGCCAAAATTCTGCCATTCGTCATGTGCCAAAAGTTTACTCTTATTGAAGCAATGCAATGGCAACAAGAAAGAATGAGACTCCAACAAGTGAGCTGGCGAACATGAGTGAGATTTGGGATCCCCTAGTAAGATTAAAAATTTCTAGGAAGCCGTCTGGTGCCATTTTCTAACACAGACTTTCACAAGCTGTTGCGCTCAGAGAGATGCTTTTCAAGTATATTTTCTACTCAAGAAGCAGAAAAATCAAACCTGGACTTTTAAGTAAATAGTTCAGTAAGTAGGGACAACCACTGCTTGAGCCATCTGAGAGGTCTGTGGTTAGTTTGAACACTGAAGTGAGTGTCAAATAGGTATGGCCTCAACTTCTTTAGGGACCAAACCACAGCAAAGGCTTCCCTCTCAATGGCACTCCATCTTTGTTCACTGACAAAGGCAACTGGCTGTTCAAGGCCCTCTTTATGTACATGTGTCAACACTGCCCAAAGCCCTTGTTCTGAAGCATCTGCCTGAACCACACATTAATGTGCGTAGTTAAGGGCTAGTAACACTGGTGCTGAACACATAGCATCTTTCAGAGTATCAAAGGCCGTCTGCCACTCTAGAGCCCATTGACTTTCTTGGGCTGCTTTTGGAAGATAGTTCTGTCAGGGAGCCACAATGGTCCCATACTTCTGATCAAATATTCTATAATACCCATCCAGACCAAGGAATGCCCTGACCTGTTTCTGGGTTGTAGGAGCTGCCCAATCCAAACTTGTTTCCAGTTTGGGCTGGAGAGGTTATACATGGCCTCCATCTACAAGATGGCCTAGGTACACAATTAGTTGTCACTTACTGGCATTGATAGTCAGGCCTGCCTGTTGCAGGGCCTGAAGCACTTCTTTCTGATTGGCCAGGTGATCCCTCCAGGTGGAACTTTACACAGCTATATTGTACATATACGCTGCACTAAACTGTCCCAGCCAAGACAGGACCCCTTTCACTAACCTTTGGAAGGCGGAAGGGACATTATTTGGGGCAAAGGATATTACTTTAAATTGGTAATGTCCCTCTGGTGGGCATAATGCTAAAATTGCCTTTGCTCCTTCACTGAGGGCATTCTGCCAGTAGTCTGAGGTCACATTAAGTGTTCTCAGGTACTTAGTCTTAGTGGCTGCATTCAATTCTCCGTAGTCTACACAGAACCTTAACTCCTTCTTTTCCCCCTGGGGATTCTGTTTGGGTACCAGCACCACTAGGCTGGCCGATGGACTATGAAAGGGCTCAATTACCCCAAATTTCAGCATCTTAGCTACCTCACCCTTGATGCTAACTCTGGAATGGGCAGATAACCTGTACTGTTTATTTTGGCAGGCAGTCTGTCACCGGTGTCAGTGGCATGTCCAAACAGTGATACCCAGCACCTGATTGCAGTCTCTGGGGTTGATTCATAGAACTAACTTAAGACAAAATCCTAAACTTACTAGTTTTGGCATTCACAGAAGTTAGGATTTTGCCTTAAGTTTGTCTTAAGACAAACTTAAGACAGATTAAAGACAGACTTAAGACAGACTTAAGACAAACTTAAGACAGACTTAAGACAGACTTAAGACAGACTTAAGACAGACTTAAGAAAAAAGAGTCCACCTAAAGTAGGATACTGAGGAAAGAAGAAAGACATATGAGGCTGAGGTATGATCAGGAGGATTTTAATAATTTAATACGTTTGCGGAAAGAATATAAAATGTTAGTGAGATCCAAGAAAAGGAGGTTTAAAGAAAAATGCTGGGACTCCCTATTGGAAACAAAAAACATTAAAGGGTTCTGGAAACTGATGCAAGACACTGCGGGTCGATCCCCGGGAACCATGAGCTGTGTGGTTGACGAGGCATCCTGGGAGGAGTACTTAGGCTAATTATATATGGCCAGTAATGTGCCAGTACTAAGTTAGGAAAGAGTCCGGATGTGGCGGGCAGCAAAATAACTATTACCTTCATGCTCCATTGAAAACGTGAAGGATACTATTAGGAAGTTAAATTTAACCCAAGCAGCAGGGTCCGATAATTTACCCGCGGTTATAATTAAAACAGAGTCAAATTGGTAGGCACAATTTATATCTAAGATGTTTACCGCCTTTCTAGATTCAGGTATTATCCAAAAATCATGGAGGGGAGCGGTAATTAGACCCCTGCATAAAAAAGGGGACAGAAAGGATCCTAAGAATTATAGATTAATCAATCTATTAGATATTGGTAAGAAAGTGTTTTCTAATATTATTTTAGGCAAATTGAAGGATTGGGTCGAGCTACATGCGATTGTCCCTGTGGAACAAGGAGGGTTTAAGGAGGGGCATCAACCTTGGACCATTGCTTTGCCTTATGGGCAGTAGCTCGGAAGCCAGTAGAACAGCAAGGTAACTTATGCTGTTTTGTCGACTTTCGGGCTGCATTTGATGTAGTAGATAGAGAGCGCCTTTGGGAGACGCTTAAAAGATATAATATTTCTGAAGAACTCCTAGTAGTCATCCAAGAGTTGCGTAGTGAGAACTGGGCACTGCTCATCAAAGACACAATGGGTGGTTTGACACAAGAGATAGCAATCAATAAGGGCCTAAGACAGGGCTGTGTTTTGGCACAATTTTTCACTTTTCCTTGGTGATTTGCCGTCTCTTTTAAAGACGGAAAGAGACGCAAGCCCAAAGGTAACCGGGAAGCATTTGTCCTGTTTACTGTATGCAGACGAACTAGTCATTCTTGAGCAAACTGAATTCGGTCTGCAAAGGAACTTAAATGCATTTGATATATATTTTACACCTTGACGAACTAATGAGACCACCAAGATGACATAGTCATCCTCTGCAGCTGCCGATCTGGTACTCGAGGTCACTGTGACCTTTAAAAACTGGGGGATAAGGGTGTAATCAAATGTAGATCCAGAATGCCCCATGTTTTACTATCGCACAAGAAGAACCTGGCAGCCACCACCCCAGATAACAGCCCCTGCTCGATCTTAAGGAGGGCATGGAGCAAATCTCCAACGCCCCAATCTCTCACACTCTCCCATTCTGGCATCCTTAATCTGGGGAACTAATGTACGGTACATTAATGTCCTGAGTGTAAGTGACATGCCTGGGGGGGAGGAAGGGTTGAAGGGGGGGTAGCTGTGGGAAGGGAGTTCTACAACTGGGACTGCATACTTGTAATGAAGTGGTACTGTGAGTGAATGCTGAATTACCTGCGTGTACTGGCCGACCACTACTCTGTATGATACTTGCTGCATTAATGGTATGCCATGCTGACTAAGGACTATGCTCCTGAGCAGCAGAGTTGTGGTATAATACCTCCATGTAACCTTTGTGAAACCTAATAATGTTTGTTTACAAAAAAAAAGAAGCGTTAAAAAGAAGAGATCCGCCATTTAACCAGTGGAGGAACAGGTCCCATCGGGAGCGATGCTGTCCATAGCTGTAATGTACGTGCCTATGGCTAGGACTGCAGATGGGGACTGCGGGGCACAAAGAAATGATCACGCTCACATGAATGTGTCCATCTGATCAGAAATAACAGGCAGTCAGACAACTTCTTGTAACAACTCAAGTGTGTTTGATTGAAGTAATATAGCCTCCTTGAAAAGGCACCCAAACTGCAGGCAGCTAGTAAGGTCCCAGCCATGGTCCCAGAGCCAGTAAAGCATTTACAGACAGCCTGCTATGAGAATATTGTGCCTGAGGGAAGGAAACTTGAGGGCACCTTGAATCTATGATATGGGCCATACTAGACACTAAAGACGGTCACAACTATACTAGGGAGCCTCTCATGCATATCCTGCAGTGCCCCCCCAACAAAGAACCCGAGGAAAGTGCTGTATAATACTAATTTCATATCACACAGCCGTATCACAGTTCCATTCCACCGCGTATTTTAATTGGGCAGGATTAGAGAAGCTGATAATATCAAGGCCGACAAGACCAACTCTGTGATGTCACTGTTTTACATTTCCTATGCTTTTTCAGATGGTGTTGTCTGGGTTACAGTACAATAGGTTTGACTTTGGACGGCGTGCGCATGCCCAATCAGCATGGCATACACTTTCGGGTTGGGCGCAACTCATGTAACTCTGTGTAGCATCATTATGCCAATTGCCGAAGAATTCAATGGGATTATGCTTGAATTATGTATCTGTAATTCTGTATTTAGTGCAATTTCCACTTTGCAAAAACACTCACTTGCATACAAAATGGAGGCGAGGATGCATTGTGTGCTAAGAAAAAGCACTAAATGCAAACAAATGCTAATAGCGACTGTGAGTAGCCACTCGCGCTCACTAAATGTGCTCTTAGGGTATAATTTTCCCCCAACTTACTACCATCATTTAGCGCTATTTTCTTAGCGCAAATTCTGAAGGAACTATCGCCGAGTTATCAGCACTTTAGCGCAACCAAAGCAGCGATAAGTTTATCTCCCCATTCCCAAGCTGGTGCTAACAGCCAATACCACCAGTTTTCCTGAGAAAGCATCCGCAAAAAACATCGCCACAGACGACCTCGGCAACTATCGCTAATGAGATGCAGAGTAGGCGTTCCGAGCAAAAAGCCATGAAAACACCACTCCTCAACATTCTCAACGACCAGCCAGATCGGTGATAAGATCACAAAACATGCAATAAGGCATGTTAGCAGCAGGAAATTATCACCTGCTCTGACCTGGTGTAAAATCGGACGACAAGCTGCACCATCAAAGGGAGCCCAACCCACAGCCACACCAGAAGAACAACTGATGCCATAAAGCTACTCATCATGCAGCTCGGAGCCCCAACAGGGCTACAACACCCACCTCCACCACCCCCAGGACCGCCACCCCCCACACACACCCCCCTGGACCACCACCGAGGCAGGGCAGACAAAGACAGAGGAACTTCAGGAAAGGCACCAGTCTCACAGACTTAACACCAGAGTATGTCATTGCCCACTACAGGCTCAAATGGACAACCATCCTCCGCATCCTGAACTTTATTGCCCACAGACTGACGTACCAACACAGTGGACAACCAACATCCCTCCACAGTCAAAGCTGCTGGCTGTGCTGCACCTGTTGGACACTGGGACCTCCCAACCAACAGCCGCCAGAGTCGGAGGAGTCCCACAGCCAGACCCATCCAAGAACCACACACCTGTCCTGGATGCCATCATCAGCCAGGTACCTGAGTACCCATACGTCCCCCACAATGCGCAGGAACAGCTGGAGACCATGCAAGGACTATACGCCATATCTGGATTTCCGCACGTGTCGTGTGCAATCGACTGCACATATGTCCTACTTGTACCCCCTGCCGACACTGCACACAATTACCGCAACAGAAACCACACACATAACATAATTCCGCAGGCAACAGTGGACCACTGGGGACTCTCCACCAATGTCGTATCCAACTACCCAGGCAGTGTGCATGGTTCATACATCTTCTGACAGTCCAACATCAACCAGCACTTCCAGGATGGCACTTATGGGAATACACTGCTCGTTAGCAAGTACCAAATGAACACAACACACACCACCTCAACTCCACAATCAAGCAACTCACAACTCTCGCAATGCACACATCACAAAATCACATACAACATTCCAAACAATATGCAAAAACACCAGACACGAAAGCACAACTTACTGTGGCAACCTGGGCTAGCCATGAACATGATCCATCAACGGGATGGCACCTCAGCCACACAATAGCGGAATGTGGGGAGAGGTAGGAACCAGGCATGTGCGACGGAGGCAAGTGACACATAAATGTGAATGTCAACAATGCCAAGTGTGGTGGAGATGTGCTGGACAGACCACAGTATGCAGACCACAGACATATCCATGTGCACATGCACTGCTGGTCCTTTGACTGCAGTGGACAGTGGATGCAACCATGTCCCCGCCGGCAGCGGGTAAGACCTTGGACATGTAGGTTTGTCGTCACCCACTCAATACGTAAGAGGTGTGGACTGGGCCCTCGTACAGAGGTCCGGCATGGGTGTGTGATGGATGATTCCTGGGATCTGGGTGTGGTTTATTACAGGACATGTGCAAATACATGTGTCTCTGTCTCAGTGTGGGTCTCCTTTGTGGGGTGTAGGTGGTCCCTGAAAGGACTTAGACACCCACGTATGTGGTCCAGTTTGGCTTCCATGGGCTCTAAACCCCACCCGCACCTGTTCGGCCACCACTGTTTGGCATTCTGACACCTGGCATTGGAATGCGATGTGTGCCTCGGTGGAGTGTCGGTAGCCAGCCGTGGTGGCGGGTGCTTCCTGCTGTGTGGTCTGTGCAGGGGCTAGGGTCTCCTCTGTGTGGCTTGGCTGCCCTGCTCCTGGGGGTGAGTTGCCTAGGATGTCCATGAGCTGTTGTGGGGCGTCTGTGTCGGAGGTGTGGTGGTCCTCTCCAGCATCACTGACGGGTTTTCTGGTCTGCTGTGCTGGAGGTGTTGTGTCCCTCTGCAATGTGAAGGAAAGATGCATGTTGACATTGTGTTGACATGTATGTTGGTGCATTGTTATTGTTTACATGCGGACTGTATGTCAATGTACATTGTGACTGTTTGGGAGGTGCTGGAATTTGAGGCGGGACAGTGAACATTTGGACTACATGACTCATCTCACACATTCCTGCTATGTTAGATGTGATTGGCCTGTTTCGGGTCATGGGCAGACCCAGTTGTGTACTCTGTTCTGCAGTGTCGGTGTTGCACTTTCTACCACATTGTCATGGAATGTGCTGTGATTGCTATGTGTGTGTGTGCTGCAGTGTGCCACGGGGATCAGGGCCATGATCCTGGGTCATTGTGGGTGTGCAGTGTGCTACACATCGTTGTGCATGTGTGCCATTGTGCCCTTCTCCCCCCGTCCCCCCAGTCCCTAGTCGTTGCTCACCCTGTTGATGTTGTGTCAGGTCCTATTGTGCTGTGTCCGTACTCCCGACTCCTTGCACCAACTCCACACTGATGACTGTGGCCTCAATTTCCTCCAGCTCCTTCTGTGGCGCAAGACTCCCACCTCCTGTCGCCTTTGCTGCCTTCCTGTTGGCAGAGGATTTGTGCTTGGTTTGGGTTTTCACATCATGCCTACGCATCTTGGCCTCCTCCATAGCCCTCTACACTCCGACTGCATTCACGTCTGTCAGATTGGCGTTCAGTTGATGGTAGTGTTCTGTCACCTCTGTGACGCCTATATGGTTTTCCTGCCGACTGCACCCCGTCTTCCTCTTCCTCTTCTTCTTGCTCTGCCCCAACCCCGTGGTTCCTTGCTGGTGGTCTGTGGGGCTTGTGGGGTTCGCGTTGGCCTCTGCTGTCCGTCCGGGTGCATCCATGGTGCTACGCAGTTTCTTTTTTTCTCCCTTTTTGTTTTTTGTTGCTTTTGTAGTGCATTTTCCCGCGTGATCCGTTGGATTTTCAGGCCTATGGCTGGTGTTCGCAGTTTTTAATATCGTAATTGGCGTCATCGCATGATTTTTCGCGTTGGTATTTCGTACTTTTGTGGCGTCACGTTGATTTTAGCGCCGACACTTGACGCGTTATCGTGGGTTTATCGCATGGTACCGCCATGTTGTGAATACCACGATAACATGGAGCTATTTTCCCGTGATAGACTGCGACGTGAAGAGTTGCGTTAAGCTACTTTTGCGGTGGATATCACACGTTCTTGTGAATATCCCCCAAGGTATCCTCGCATCCAGATTCATTTTTTGCTAAGAAACAGCACTAAATACTGCAGAACATGTATAGCAAGCTCAAGCCACCACTCGCACTCACTGAATGTGTTCTTGCAGTCGCACCCTCCCCCCAAATTGTCTTAATTACTTGAGGAGGAGTAATCGCATACTTATCGGGGATTCTGCTTCAAAGAGTAGCACAGATTTACAGAAATTACTACGATTACTTCGGCGTCATCGAAATCCCGCACAGGCCTAATCCAAATGTCAGACCTTTTGGCTTTGCCAATGCTCAGTATTTTTGTTTACGGTGGTGTAATGTTTGCTTCTCATCTATATGTTTCTTGTAATTCAATGAGATTAGCACAGACAGTTCTGTAAACAATACAAAAGTAGTCCAACCCTGTCTGGTTCCAAACTGCATCTTCTTTAAATAATGTTTCCAAGAATATTTTACATTAAGTCCAGAAATGTTCCCCACTCAGAAATGTGCACAGAGATGTCCCATTTATGGGTGAAGAGATTCACCAGAGAGCCTGCTCTTACATGACTGTTTTCAGCCCTGAATCTCGAATGCTGTAAATGTTGTCTTCATAAACTCAATGGAATGCAAAGTTCTGAGTCAGTGAGAGGCTGTCTGTAAAGGTCTGAGTCAGTGAGAGGCTGTCTGTAAAGGTCTGAGTCAGTGAGAGGTTGTCTGTAAAAAGGACCATTGGTGTTTACCCCTGGAGTGTCACAAGGGAGAGTCAAGCATCTGCCTGCCGTCCTCACCTGACAAGCACCTGGGTTTACAAATGCTTTGTGTTTGTGACAGACGCAGGTTTATTGTTTACCCTGAAATGAGACCCGTGATCACCTGCCTGACAACGGTGCGTCTTGTTTACTCCCCACGAGCCCCAGCTCAAGCTGTGCAGCCAATGGGCGCCGTCAGAGGCTCTTATGTAGGGCTGGCCTGAAGCAGGGAGCAGCAGAGACGACAAGCACAGGTGAGTGCAACAGCTATGCTTCTGCAGCGTGAGGGCATGATTGGTCAAACTGACCCTCTTCAGTCCAGGGTCATCACAGAGGAAGGGGCTCAGCCAGAGGACAGTGGAATGGATGTTCCGTCATGAGTCTGAGCAGCTTCCGGTCTGTCGGACCTGCAGTTCACAGCCCCATGTAGGGTCTGGGGGAGGGGGGGGGCTGATGCTTTCCTGCTGCTGAGCTCTCCCTGTGCCCCTGTCTACAGAGGCCTCTGATCAGAAGCTTGTTTTCCACGGGCCCTCGTGGCCAAAGAGGCAAAGCCCAGCCCTGCTTGGAGCTCGGAGGCGGCCTCCTGCCGGTCACTGCCCCATGGAGGGTCTGGGGGAGGGGGGGGGCTGATGCTTTCCTGCTGCTGAGCTCTCCCTGTGCCCCTGTCTACAGAGGCCTCTGATCAGAAGCTTGTTTTCCACAGGCCCTCGTGGCCAAAGAGGCAAAGCCCAGCCCTGCTTAGAGCTCGGAGGTGGCCTCCTGCGGTCACTGCCCCATGGAGGGTCTGGGGGGGGGGGGCTGATGCTTTCCTGCTGCTGAGCTCTCCCTGTGCCCCTGTCTACAGAGGCCTCTGATCAGAAGCTTGTTTTCCACGGGCCCTCGTGGCCAAAGATGCAAAGCCCAGCCCTGCTTGGAGCTCGGAGGCGGCCTCCTGCCGGTCACTGCCCCATGGAGGGTCTGGGGGAGGGGGGGGGCTGATGCTTTCCTGCTGCTGAGCTCTCCCTGTGCCCCTGTCTACAGAGGCCTCTGATCAGAAGCTTGTTTTCCACGGGCCCTCGTGGCCAAAGAGGCAAAGCCCAGCCCTGCTTAGAGCTCGGAGGCGGCCTCCTGCCGGTCACTGCCCCATGGAGGGTCTGGGGGGGGGGGAGGGGGAGGGCTGATGCTTTTCTGCTGCTGAGCTCTCCCTGTGCCCCTGTCTACAGAGGCCTCTGATCAGAAGCTTGTTTTCCACTGGCCCTCGTGGCCAAAGAGGCAAAGCCCAGCCCTGCTTGGAGCTCGGAGGCGGCCTCCTGCCGGTCACTGCCCCATGGAGGGTCTGGGGGAGGGGGGGGCTGATGCTTTCCTGCTGCTGAGCTCTCCCTGTGCCCCTGTCTACAGAGGCCTCTGATCAGAAGCTTGTTTTCCACGGGCCCTCGTGGCCAAAGAGGCAAAGCCCAGCCCTGCTTAGAGCTCGGAGGCGGCCTCCTGCCGTTCACTGCTTGGTAGCCAGGGATGGGAGAGGGACATCGAGGGAAGTAATGAAATGAAATGACATGTTTTTATTGTTCAGTTAGTAAAAACTTACAATTAAAAACACCTTTATACAAATTCTTCTTACATTTCATGCATATCAATACCATACCCTTATTTGAAAAACCATATGTTAAAAAGTACTTTTCATCAATTCATGAAAACCCAAGAATATATCGAACAATACTCATTGTCCACAGTTAACTAGTTTCTTCTCCACTATTTCTATATACTTCAAAAGTCTGCCCGTGAACTGCAAACTTTCTCCTTGTAGACTAGCTATTACTACTTGTCGACATGTTTGTACCATTTGGCTATTAAAGTCCGACCTCAACAGCCTCCTACGTTCATCTATTAGAGCAGGACAGCTACAAAGGATGCAACAAATATCTTCGCTCTTGTAGTTACGGAGGCGACATGTCCTCTCACTGCTCATCATTTTCCAAGCAGGAGCATCTCCAAGAAATTGGCTATTTCCAAATCGGAGATTCATAAACTTCAACTTTGCCCTTTGGCTATTTAAGTCTCCGAGGTAGCTCTGAGTTTTTAACATATGGTACGAAGCAATAACTGTCCACGCATGGGATCTCTTTGCCAATACAGCTTTATCCCATAGTGAGGACAATTGTTTACTGCACCCATTTATAACTTTATGAAAAGCCACCTGTGAGAGGGGTAAAGCCCATAATTGGTCCGCCTTATACGTGTCTATCACCAGTTTAAAATATTCATGAGCCTGCTTATGTTTACTATCACAAATTGCCTCCCAGACCACTGTCATAAGCGAGGAGTTATTCTCCCTTCTAAGTTGATGGCAGATTTTTTTTTAATATGCTCCTAAGCTGTTTAGGCTCTGTCTTTTGAGTCCGAGTTCAAGTCGGATTTGTGCTGGAGAAGTCTGCCGAGGAAGATTAAACAGGCGTCTGTAGGTCCCCGTCACTAGTTTGTCTATGATGTTATCAGCACATCCTCTCAAAGTCTCTATTCCACATACGAGAGATGAAACATGTTTCACTGACATGACTTGTAATAGTGGATTGAGGGAAAGCCCTTTTAAATTATTCTGGAGTGTGGCAAATGCTGCAGGTACTGAGTTATTTCTTCTCTGTAGTGCAGCGCACTGATTGTTCCCTGTACCCCTAGCATCTATTACAACACCCAGATATCTATACTCAGAAACCGATTCTAAGACAGAGCCTTCCATTCTAAATGTTGGTCTTGTAGCCAACCCCCTAGTCACCAGCATTGTTTTTGTCTTTTTTAAGTTAATCTTTAGCCCATGAGAAGGGGCATAATGAGCACTTTCATTAATTAGTCTCTGTAACCCCACCTTTGTGTAACTTATTAATACAATATCATCGGCATACAGTAAATGCGAAACCTTAAAACCTGCCACAGTCAGGGATTACGGATGAATATCATTAAGCCCTGATGAAATATCAGCTAAGTACAAGTTAAATAGGGTAGGGGCCAAAACACATCCTTGCTTCAACCCGTCCCTTATCATCATTTCTTTTAACAGTACTGTGCCCTGTCCTAATCTTACTCTCGTCCAAGTATTGGTATACAACAATTGTATCGCTCTCAGCAAACCATTTTGCACAATTTGTTCCAAAGAATATATCTGTGTACAGTGTCGAAAGCCGATCTAAAATCAATAAAACACAAATGAAGATTCATCCTACGGCGCTTGGCCACTTCCATTATGAGAACTAACATTTGAATGTTAATAATCATCCCCATGCCTTTCATAAACCCTGTTTGATTCTTTGGAAGTAGCTTACTGGAATCAACCCAGGCCGTTAGCTCTGCCAGCAGACATTTAGCAAAAAACTTTGCTTCACAATCCGTTAAAGCTATAAGTCTAAATCAAGTGAAGTAGTTCCCCGAAGGACATGGACATTTCTCTTCTGTTCTTTTTACAAACACTGGGAGGTTTGTTTCTGTAAAACAAAAGTGAATGCAAGGTGGGCCGCAGCACCACAGGAGGCCCTCAGCACTTCATCAGGGATGAAAGTGCATACACCACACTTCCTTCACAGAGATCACGGCAGAGAGTCGGGCTTTCCTCAGTAGGGAGAGTGTTCCTTGGCGAGTATTCACCTTGTGAGTGGATGGAGGTGAGGGCTTTCCCTGACTAGGTATGCTGCAGCACCACAGCAGGTGCTCAGCACTTCAGCAGGGATGAAAGAGCATACATCACACCATCCATCACAGAGATCACTGCTAGAGAGCTTGGCTTTCATCAGTAGGGAGAGTGTTCCTTGGCGAGTATTCACCTGGTGAGTGGATAGAGGTGAGGGTTCCCCCTGACAGCATGCTGCAGCACCACGGCAGGCCCTCAGCACTTCATCAGGGATGAAAGTGCATACACCACACTTCCATCACACAGATCACGGCAGAGAGCTGGGCTTTCCTCAGTAGGGAGAGTGTTCCTTGGCGAGTATTTACCTGGTGAGTGGAAGGAGGTGACGGTTCCCCCTGACAGCATGATACAGCACCATAGCAGGCCCTCAGCACTTCATCAGGGATGAACGTGCATACACCACTCTTCCATCACAGAGATCATGGCAGAGAGTTGGGCTTTCCTCAGTAGGGAGAGTGTTCCTGGGTGAGTATTCACCTGGTGAGTGGATGGAGGTGAGGGTTCCCCCGACAGCATGCTGCAGCACCAAGGCAGGCACTTAGCACTTCATCAGGGATGAAAGTGCATACACCACACTTCCATCACAGAGATCACGGCAGTGAGCTGGGCTTTCCTCAGTAGGGAGAGTGTTCCTTGGTGAGTATTCATTTGTGAGTGGGTGGAGGTGAGGGGTTTCCTCTGACTAGGCATGCTTCAGCACCACAGCAGGCCCTCAGCACTTCATCAGGGATGAATGTGCATACACCACACTTCCATAACAGAGATCACGGCAGAGAGCTGGGCTTTCATCAGTAGGGAGAGTGTTCCTTGGTGAGTATTCATCTGTGAGTGGATGGAGGTGAGGGTTCCCCCTGACGGCATGCTGCAGTACCACGGCTGGCACTCAGCACTTCAGCAGGAATGAAAGTGCATACACCACACTTCCATCACAGAGATCACGGCAGAGAGCTGGGCTTTCCTCAGTAGGGAGAGTGTTCCTTGGTGAGTATTCATCTGTGAGTGGGTGGAGGTGAGGGGTTTCCTCTGACTAGGCATGCTTCAGCACCACAGCAGGCCCTCAGCACTTCATCAGGGATGAATGTGCATACACCACACTTCCATAACAGAGATCACGGCAGAGAGCTGGGCTTTCATCAGTAGGGAGAGTGTTCCTTGGTGAGTATTCATTTGGTGAGTGGATGGAGGTGAGACTTTCCCCTGACGGCATGCTGCAGCACCACAGCAGGTCCTCAGCACTTCAGCAGGGATGAAAGTGCAAACACCACACTTCCATCACAGAGATCACGGCCAGAGAGCTGGGCTTTGCTCAGTAGGGAGAGTGTTCCTTGGCGAGTATTCTCCTTGTGAGTGGATGGAGCTGAGGGTTCCCCCTGAATAGGCATGCTGCAGCACCACAGCAGGCCCTCAGCACTTCATCAGGGATGAAAGTGCATACACCACACTTCCATCACATAGATCACGACCAGAGAGCTGGACGTTCCTCAGTAGGGAGAGTGTTCCTTGGAGAGTGTTCATTTGGTGAGTGAATGGAGGTGAGGGCTCCCACTGACGGCATGTTGCAGGGCTCCCCGCGCTGTCTACACTACCTCCCATTGTATAACGGAGCAATGTCTTCTGGTCATGGCGGGGGTCCCACTTAAAAAACTGGAGGCCGTGCATGGCTTGGGAAATCGGTAGTTATGCAGGCAGCGCAAGCCGATGGGCCACGAAGAACGGCCTACACAGCGTACAGGTATTTATAAATGTCTGTGATTAGTTGACACCATCACCCTGAGGAGCCAGAAGCAGGGCATCTACTGTCCACCTGATGCAGCACATCCAGGGCTTTGTCTTAAGTGAATTCTAGACTTCCATCACCTTGTCACTATGCGAGGTAACATATCCCTGACCTCAGGCCCTCGCCCTCCAGCCTGAAGAAGCAATAATCAACTCTCCCCTATAAAATGCATCACTAAATCCTGCTGAGCCAGTCAAATGCTGCCCAGTTCTACCTGACTTCCATACTGGAGTCCACTCCAGGACCATAGCTACAGTCCCTGCTGCAAGGGCCCCCCTTCCTCACAAGGTGTCCAATAGGCTGGTAGATGTAGAGAATCTGTGTTTCTATCCCTGACTCACAAACGTCATCAAATCACGTCTATGGTTGTTGTCACTTCTTAATCTTATCAGCTCAGTCAGCTGTTAGTTCTAAGCACCACAAGATTCTGAAGGGCCTGTCACGGTGGTGTGCGGTGGAAACGTGTTAGAATGGATATTGTGCATTTTATGACAACTCTCAGCAGGATGCCTTGGCGTCTTTATCTCTGGCATCCTCTTCTGGTTTCAGGGAGTTTCTATTGTGATTTGCACTGATGCCGCTGGTGTCCCACTAGCATCCCTTATGTGTGGCTTTGTGCTCTGCTGTTTAGATCTTGGGTGGACCTCTTCTGCTCAGTGTACACAGAGTCTCCCTAGGGCCGTGCCCTTCTTCATGATTGAAAGTCTTGTCTATCTCAGCTGTCTCCTCTTGATTCATTGGCTCTTCTCCTTATTCTTGTTTTTGTGCCACCCAGGAGCATTTCGCTCTCACAGTGTTCTGATTGGTTGACGAGTCTTTCTGCTGCTTATGTTGCTGCATTCAGTGAATCACATTTATTTTATTTTCCTATCAGCACTCCATGAGAGGGCATGTGTTTTCCTGCTATCCTTCCTATGAGATTCCTCCATGTTGAGTTTGCCCTCCTTCCTGAGCTCTGTGTTGCTTCTGGTCCATCTTTCCTGAGCTTGTCTGCTGTATATGAAACCCCATTCATGGAAACCTACTGCAGATTCATGCCCCTCCTCCGAGGCCTTATTTGAATCGCTTTGTACAAATACTACAAGTGAACTCAGAGATGGCCGCTGTGACGCACTTCCATCCATAGTGACTCTCGTTGAATATATTTGTGTAATGTGTACTGTGCAACAATTCCATGTGCTAATAACTTTGGTGCTCTTTAAAGAATGCGCAGGCTGTTCGCATGTTAAACCCAGTGCAGAAATGTCAAGTTTCAAGTGGCTTAGACAAGAGGGGCACCTTTAAATGGGGTTCAATAATGGCTTTCACGGTGGCAGTGAAAAGACATTGTTTTGTTTTGCCTCTCACTTTTGATCCCATTCACGGATTGGCACCAAAACTGCAAATCATTTGGCATAGACAGCTAATGTCTGACATGCCAGTTTCTATGAACATCTGCGCAGGGAAAAAGTCACGTTTGTTGAAAAATGTGCTTCCCATTTTTGCTCCCATAGGACATGTTGTTTGCGCCCGCTGAGTGGATTTATGAAAAACGTGGCATGAAAGTTGAGCTTTACTCGAAAGTGTGCTTAAACTGGATTGGTGTAAATCCATTCAATAGTTTTTTAGATGAAAGTTTGAGGAAAACTCGCAAAGCTGGCTTGAAAGGGTTAGCATTCTGTATATTTTTTCCATTGTTAACCCCAATTCAGAAAATCACCAATCCTGTTAATGCCACTGACATTTATTATCAAATGCACCTGTCTGTAGAAGGGCTCTAACAATGCCTTCCTCCATCTTGAAATTATTCTCACACCATGGAAAGGTAACTTCCAAAGCCATGCGTTGGCCCCCCAGAGAGTGCTGGGGGTCTCTAGAGGCGAGGAAAAATCAACAAAAACTTCCCCAAAAAATATATGAATGGGAAAAAACTGTAATTCCACAGCCGGCATTACGTGAGATGCAAAAAAGCACTGTTTTGTCAGCAAAGGTGTGTGTGCAGCAGGGATTGGCACACGTGATAGGTTGGATGCCGGGGCTGTGCACATGGGTTAGACACTGTAGACAAATCCATTAAAGGCCTCCGCGATGGTGGCTGGCCACAAACAGCAGGTTGGGCACTGGGTGGCTGCGGAACAGGGTTGCCTGCCTTCTGTGGGTTGAGATGGGGGCCTGGTGTTCAAGGCCATGAACAGCAGGGATTAGCGTCCTGCAGCAGGTTGGATACAGAGCAGCTGTGCGCCATGCAGGTTGTCGGCCCTTGGTGGGTAGGAGACAGGGTCTGCCCATAGGCCAGGCCTGGCAGATAACCCCGGCTCTGCAAGGCCATGTGAACAATGGGTTGACTGCACATGGTGTGTTGGACAAAGGTGATGGCAACAGACCAGGCCCTGTAGCCACTTCCTCTCATGGTGCGTTGGACAGAGGAGATGGCAACAGACCAGGCCCCGTTGCCACTTCTTCTCATGGTGGGTTGGACAGAGGCGATGGCAACAGACCAGGCCCTGTGGCCACTTCTTCTCATGGTGGGTTGGACAGAGGCGATGGCAACAGACCAGGCCCTGTGGCCACTTCTTCTTCTAATGGTGGGTTGGACAGAGGCGATGGCAACAGACCAGGCCCTGTGGCCACTTCTTCTCATGGTGGGTTGGACAGAGGCGATGGCAACAGACAAGACCCTGTGGCCGGGTTGGCCGCAGGGTGGCTTTTGACACGGTGGGCTTGCTTTTATTATTATTATCATAAGTTATTAGAATGAATGACATTGCTGCGGTGGGCTTGCTTTTATTATTATTATAAGTTATTAAAATGAATGACATTGCTGCAGTGGGCTTGCTTTGATACTTGACTCTGATTTGCAACTCAGCCTTGAAGTGTGTTCTCGTTACCTGTGGTCAGCGTTGCGAATAACAAGGGGTCGGACAGAATGTTATGTTATGTTATGTTATGTTATTTTTATTTCTAGAACGCGCTGTTACCCAAGGGCGTCCTGGCGCTATGTGAAGTCATGAGGAGGCCATGAAAAAGGAAACAAATATGAAGATCAGGCAGAGAAAAGCCAGATTTTCAAGGCCTTCCTAAAACAAAGTAGATTGGTTGTGGATCTAAGGTGCAGCGGCATACCATTCCAGGTCTTAGCTGCGCATGCAACAAAACTTTTTCCTCCCCAGCTAGCCTTGTGGACTCTGGGTACAGAAATCAGCTTAGCCTCTGACGAGCGTAGTGCTCTTTTTGGCAGGTACCAGGAGAATTGTTGCTTAAGAAACTCGGGCCTTATCCATGTAATGCCTTGTGGACCAGGCATAGAGCCTTAAATTGAGTCCTTTTCCTAATGGGCAGCCAATGAAGCTTTGTGAACTCAGCTGAGATAGATGCATGTTCAGGTATATTATTAATCAGCCGAGCTGCTGCATTCTGGAGGATCTGCAGTTTATGCATGAGTCCTTCTTGTAGCGTGAGGTAAAGCCCGTTACAGTAGTCCAATTTGGACAGGGCTAAGGTGGCGATGATTGTTTGAATACTATCTTTGGGGAGGTAAGGCATTATTTTTCTGCACACTCTGAGCGTAAAGGAGGTGGAGGAGACAACTGCATTAATCTGGTCTTTAAAGCTGAGTTTGCAATCTACCCAAACACCCAGATTTTTAGCATTTTTCTTGGGGGTGGGCAGGAGGCCTAAAGAGTCCGGCCACCATGCCGGGGTCCAGAAGCTGGGGTCGTTGCCGAAAAGCACCACCTTCGTTTTGCCTGAGTTTAGTCTGAGGCAGTTCTAATCCATCAACTTCCCACCGCTGACATACACTCTTGGAGCCGTGATGCTGTTCGCCCCAAGGACCCTGGCATTAAAGACACCACGATTTGGGTGTCATCCGCGTAGGAGGTAAGCGAAAAGCCGTATGATTCAATAAGTGGAGCCAAAGATGATACGTAAGTATTGAAAAGGGTGGGGCTCAAGGAGGAGCCCTGAGGGACTCCACGAGGTAGGGAGAACGGTTTGGAGGAGAAATCCCCTAAAGCAACAGTTTGGATCCTATTGGAGAGAAAGGATTCAAGGAGGTCCCAAGCGGTACCATGAATTCCAATCTCAAGCAGACGGTCCATCAAAAGGACATGATGGACCTTGTCGAAGGCCACGGAAAGATCCAACATGATCATCACAGCTTTACCTCCTAGATCTAATGATGACCTGATCTCTTCCGTTGACTTGATCAGGGCTGACTCGGTGCTATGCCCGGATCTGAAACCGAATTGAGAGGGATCCAATGCCTGTGAGTCTAGTAGGAACCTACTTAGTTGTAAGTTCATAAGTTTTTCTACTCTTTTTGCTGGGAGAGGCAGTCTAGAGATTGGCCTTAAATTATTTGGGTCTTTAGAGTCTAGAGTGTTTTTTTCAACAGAGGCAGGATAGATGCACTTTTCCAGATTTTGGGAAAGTAGCCTACTGAGAACATCGAGAATGTCACATGATCTTGCTTACAGGTTTGTTTTGACTCTGCGTGGGCTGCATCTCTCGAGGGAGGAGATGTTTGGTGTACAGTGAATGTTTGCCATGTTCATTCCCTGCCAGCTTACAGTCTTTTGAATCACAGCCCATATACTGCATGTCTCTTGCAGCCCCAGGTGCACCTGCTTACATGGAAGTGGCAGGGCTCAAGTACGGTTCACAGGGTGTGTAAGCATTTGTTGCAGAACAGATGCTTGTGCCTTAACACAAAGCGCATCGAAGTACCACATTCACGTTTCATATACAGTTCATGAAAAATTATCCCAATGTAGAGGATGCCTGGCTCTGATTGGCTGGAGCATTTGGTTAATGATCGCGCTCTGGCTTACCAGCGGATGTCTGATAATGATATAATTTTCTTTTTGTGTGACTGGCAGATGCCTTGCGTGGTACCCTTTCAATGAACTGCATGTGCTGGAATCAGCTAATGCCATGCATTACTCTGCAGCACCACCCGTTGTGTGGACGCATTACCGAGAGATGTTTATAAATTATGTTACAGCCTGAAACCAACAGGGACTCAAAACATGAGCTCTGGTGTTTCTGCCAGACAAATACTTAGGCATAGAGAGAAGAGCTGTTGGAGCAAAGCTTGGGTCTTGTCGCAGCAGCTCCCGCTGTCTGTGCCGCTGCTTGCTCCCGCAGCAACACTCCATGGGAGTTAACTTGTCAAAAACAGTGGGAGATGCACCAATCATAAAACTTTTGGAGGCTACCATTTTTTTATGAAACAGACAGCACCCAACCAGCACCGATGGGAGGAGTCAAACCCCACAAAGTACATACAACAGATCATCCTGCAGCGCAAGAGCTGTATGCTCGACCTGAACGTTTATTTATTCATTATAAAAGTTTTCTATGGCGCGAACATGACAACCGGGGGTACCAGAACCCTTTCCAGTATATAAATCAGGGAAGCATACAAGGGTTAAAAAACATAGCAAACAAACATAGTAAAAACAATATTAACGGTTTCATAAAGCACGGAGCCCTAGGGAGCATTGGAAGCAAAAAGTCCAGACAAACGTTTCTTCATCCATAAAGTTTTTATTTCCTTGAGAAAGGAAGTATAGGATAAAGTCTATGTTGAAAACCTGGTCACAGGATGCATTAGAACACTCTACAGTATATCAGTTGCAAGCGGAATTAGGCTTAGGTAATATAGGACCGACAGACCCGCAAGACAGTCTTCATATATTCCGACCAGCAAGGATGTCCTCTAGCGACTTGGAAGACCGATTACAATGGTAAAAGTTTCTTCATCAGTATAAATTTAACATCCTTTTTCGAAAAGGACAGTAGAGGGATTCAACCTAACTTCAGGGGGTAAGGCGTTCCATATCCTCAGGCGATACCCTAGAAGGCTTGATTATAAGATTTTCTTTGGTTAAATTTTTGCGGTTTCAGCACTTCTTGAGGATCTAGCTCCAACCGAGAGCTCCACATTTTGAGCTCGGTACATTGGGGTATTGAAATTAATGGCTTTATGTGCCATATATGCAATTTTTTATTGTATCCTAGCTTCGTAAGGGAGCCAATTTAGGGATATCAGCTCTGCTGTGATATGATTGTTTCTTTACAAGCCCGTTACGAGCATCGCAGCAGTATGAGGGTAGCCCTGAGAAGGGCCGCATTCACTCAAGGAAGGCCGCACAGGTTTACGCTTCCATACTCAAGCTTAGTGATCACTAGGGCTTGCACCGCAACCTTCAAGTCATGTGAAAGGAGGAAAGGTTTTATTTTCCTCAAGAGGCTGAATTGGAAGTTTGTTCCTTTGGTGAGTGTACTAATATTCTTCTCCATGTTCAGACTCTTGTCTAGCTTTATTCCCAATGAGCTTGTGGAATCAATGATGTGTGACGTGCAGTAAAGAGCTGTTTGTTGACTCATCCATTATTCGATGACTTGAGATTGCTTGGGTGGTGCAATTAGGAGGAATTCAGTTTTAAGAGTGTTGTGCTTCAGGGTGTTCGGTGTCAGCCAGCTTTGTGTTTTCAGTAAGACTGAGTTGAGAGATCCGATATCCTCAGGGGAGGAGATCTTCAGGTATAGTTGGGTATCATCAGCATACATGTGATAGTGAGTGCTGGATGATTTCAGGATTTCTGTCAAAGGCTCCATGAACAGGTTGAAGAGAGTGGGTGAGAGCGTAGATCCATGTGGAACCCCCAGGGTGACCGTTGAGGGATGAGACAGGGACTGGTTCACCTTGAAGCTTTGGGTTCTATTGTGGAGAAATGAGGAGAACCAGTTTAGTACAAGCCCAGAAAGACGCATCTTGTGTTCCAAGAGGTCAATTAGGTTGTCGTGTTTAACAGTATCAACAGCTGATGAGAGGTCGAGGAGGATCAGTAGGCAAGATTTGTTTTCATCTAGCAATCTTAGTTCGTCATCCACAATGTGAGTGAGAGCAGTTTCTGTGCTAAGACCCTGGCGGAAACCGGATTGAAATTGGTCCAGGAGTTGGAATTGATCAATGTGGTCACAAAGCAGGGATTTTAGAAATTGGGCGGAAGTTGTGTGGGTCAGAGGGATCTGCAGATGGTTTCTTTAGAATAAGGGTAACCTGCCCAGATTTAGGCCGTCCGGGATAGCACCTTGCGGAAGTGAAGCACTGACAATCTTTGTCGAGAGTGGTTGTAAGGAGGCTCTGATCTTCTGATGAAGAAGTTCGATGGCAAGGGGTCGTTGAAGTGGTAAGATGGTTTCAGAGTAGCTAGAGTTTTGTGTATAGTGCTTTCATCCAAAGTTTTGAAAATGCTCCAAGAACATTATTTTTGGGGGGACAGAGCCGACCGGGCAGGATGTCATCCGACCAAGTAGGAAGGAAGGTGTTAGGAGGTGCGATTGAAAGGTGCTCCAAGGCTGACCGTAGTTATGCTTCAATCTTAGTATTCTTATCAGAGAAGAAGTACGTACATTCTTCACAGTTGGACTGCAGACCTAGACACAGTGAGGAAAATTTAGGTTGACTGTTTGATTGCTTGATGAGCTCGAACAGCTTTTTTGGACTTTTTTTGCTTGCTCTAATTGTTTTCTGAAGAAGGTGGCTGTATAGCATCTGATGCGTTTGGTATAGATATTTCTTACATATCTCAGCTAATTGAGATGTTCAAGGAAGGGAGAGGATCTCCACAGTCTTTCCACTAGTCTCAGATTCCGTCTTTCAGTATTTAGACTCTCGTTGTGCCAAGGCTTGGAGACTTTGGAGGACTGTCTTTTTAGCTGCAGAGGCGCCAGCGGGTCTAGAACACTTGTCATGGAACTGTTATAGTGGTCCGTAAGGTCATGAACGTCGGTCATATCCCCTGGAGGAGGCAGGGTGTTATCACAGAGAGCAGTCAGATCATGCAAGTTGATGTTTCGTAGACATCTTTTCCAGTGTCTGGGGTACTTAGGCAGAACTCTGTTAGCTCTCACAGAATCTGAGATCAGGAAGGTGATGCAGTAGTGGTCAGTCCAATCGGTTCAATAATAGATTCAAGGTGAATGGAGTTGAGCTAACCGATGGCTAGATCTAAGGCAGCTCCTTTAATGTGAGTAGGGCTGTAACAGATTTGGATTAAGTTAAGGTCTGCCAGGAAGGATTTAAGGCTATTGACAGCCACACCATTCATGTTGTTCCAGTGGGGGTTGAACTCTCGCAAGAAGATCTGAGTGCCATGCAGATGTGTGTTAGATGTGATGATATTCATGACCTGTTCTATGAAGGGAAGATTGTCTCATGGAGGGTGGAAAAATGTGCGCAATTTGCATGGATGATTATTGCTATAAGCCACCTCAATGCACAGGTATTCACAAGACGGCAGGAGAGCCGATTGTGATTGTTTGACTGATAGACTGCTACGATGTATGCAAGCGATGCTGCCACCATGTCTGCTAGATCAATCTAACCTAATGGTATCGTAGTTAGGAGGAACTAGTATGTCCAGGATGGGTGCAGATGAGTTGTTTAGCCAGGATTCAGTCAACATTACAATATCAAGTCATGTGTATGGATGTGCACGGCTGAGGTCATCAATGTCAGCAGCGTGTCTTACTGCCAATCTGCAGTTGAGAAGCAGGCATTTAAGTTTTCGAATGGTGTCCAGTGTGCTAGAAAGAGTAGCGGTGACCCTCGTAAGTTTGGTCTCATTTAAGGCTCCGGTGTTTACCCTAGATTCCCTGAAAGGGTCCGAAAGGATTGCTTCTATTTGGTGCAAGTTAGTAGAGGTGGCGGATTGTGAAGGATCATATGAGAGTAGGCAGGAATTAATATTTTTGCCAGACAGTGGGTCTTTAAATCTAGAGGGACACGAGGGGTCATTAGGGTGGGGAGCGGTTTTCCAACTATGGGACAGGGTGCCATTTTTGATGACAACCTAGCTGGTAGGGGGGAGCAGGAAGCATGGTGCCCAAGTTAGATGGGGGCACAAGGTTGAGGCATTTATTGTTTGTGGACCCGCTTAGCTTCAGATTAACGGACAGCTCTGTGGTGACATGTAATAGACTTTGAACCTCTGCATTAAGTTGTTGGAGGCATCTAGTCTAGCTTCCAATGAGGTGTGGGAGAGGGTTTTCAAGGCTTGGTGCAGGGGACCCTGCTAAGTGGGAAAACTAGAGGAAGATGGTATCAAAACGCCTTGAAGAGCCTGTGACTGCAAGGTGGGGCGGGATTCATGGCCTTGGGACTGGGGGCTAGGATGGGAAGGTGAGTTAGGGGAAGAGGGGTATGGCGGATATTGACCCAAGGGCACCTTCGGAAGCAAGGTAGGTCTGTGGAATAAATTGGAAGATGAGAGATGCAGCCCTTGGCAGGGAGGCGGTATTGGTTGTTGTCCAGTTGTTTGCCCAGTTCAGATGATCAGACACCGGGGGTGTTGCCGATTTAGATATATGGAGGGTCTTGGTTTCACTCCCAATGTCTACCGTACTGGGCTTGGAGGTCAAGGGAATATCTGGGGAGATGGTGTGATTTATGGAGCATGTCAAGTCAGAGCTTAGTGTCCTAGAGGAGTGGTGGGCATGCATTCTAGAATGGTGGATGCACTGGAGGGGCTCATTCCCAACTGGGATAGAAGGAGAATTGCTATTGTGTATTGTGGTCCCTAAGTGGGAGCCAAGAGGAGTCAAGGATGAGAGATGGTAAACTTTGAGGAGTCTGGGAGATCTCTGAGGAACTAGCGGCTCCTAGGGAGGGGGAGAATTTAATGCTTGACATTGTGGGCCAGATATACAACGGTTTTTGCATGCGCAAACGGGTCTCAATTATTTTCTGACTATTTTGGAATTGCGAGTCACTATTAGGAAGGGGCGTTCCCTTTCTAATAGCGAGCGCAATCCCATGTACAAATATTTTGCGACCGCCAAAAAGGGTGGTAATGAGGTTGCAAAAGGGAAGATGTGCCAGGGGACCCCTTCCCCTTTGCAAATGCAGGGAAACATATTTTTTAATGGCAGGCAGTGGTCCCATGGAGCACTGCCTGCCCTTAAAAAATTAAACAAAAACATTTCATTTTTTTTTTTTAAATGCATCCCGTTTTTCTTTAAGGAAACCTGCTTTATTTAAAAGCAGTCCCAGACATGGTGGTCTGCTGAGCCCAGCAGGTCACCATACCTGGGAGCGCCTGCCATTCCCAATGGGGTCGTAAATTGCGAGAGGCTCATTAATATTCATGAGCCTCTCAATTTGAGACCCCATTGGAATCGCTAACAGTCTGTTACACACTGTTGTAAATCCAAAATAGCGCCTCGCAAATTGCGAGTTGCAAAATACTCGCAATTTGCGAGGTGCTATTTTGGGCATCATGCATCTGGCCCTGTGTTCTTAATGATGGGGAAAATATTGTCAAACATGACCGGAGGCTTGGATAAGGATAGTCCCATTTTTGTAAGGGGAGATGGTGGTATCTGCTCTAAAGACCAGAGACGGAATCACCGTAACTCTAAGACCATGTGGAGTCTTCATGGAAGTGGAGATCCGGAGCAGTGTGTGTAGGGCCTTCATCCATTGAGCATGCCGTTGTGTATAAAAGATGAGATCACTTATAATGGCACCTTTTTTAATGGAGAAGAAGAGATCTGAGAGAAGGGTTTCAGGGTGGGATTTAAGTAGTCTATGTTTAAAGCTTTTTGCAGTGTTTTTAGGTCTCGCCTACGCAGCGCGCATGCTCTGCATAGGCAAAAAGACCTTTTGCGATTGCTTTGGCTTTTCAGTCAAAAACGTGCACACGTTCCATTGCCTTCAATCGCAACGCGTGCACGTCTAGAGATTCACTTGCGGGAGTGTGTGGCGCCAAATGGTAGCAATTATCGCTCGTGGCGCTGCTCGCTCTTGCAAGTGAAACGCTGTCACTCGCCACCTCCTCTCGCCCATCCCCCTGCTGCCTCCTTTGAGCGCAAGGAACGGGCTTGTTTTAGTGGACGTGGTGTCCGCTTTAGTGTTTGCATTTTTTTTGTCTTTTCTATTTCTAGATTGGGGCAGCCCTCACCGTCACCCAGCACACACAACGCTACCTCAAATCTCGGTTTGCAGTAATGAGTTGGGACATGCTTGCAATTTGGGAACTGCTACGTTTTACCCTCTCAAGTGAGCGCAGAGATGACACCTTGTACAATTATGTCCAGAGTTTTCATTTTAACGTGATCGTTCACGTTGCAGCCGTCCAAACAATGTCATTTTTATTTAAACTAGTTACTGAAGTACTGATATATCTTTACATGTTTCACTGGTATGTTAAGCATTGATTGGGTCAGATATTATCAAATAGCACACAGTAAAAATTCTATGTCTCGATTAATGAATATATAATCGCATTTTATTTTTAAACTGGCTCTATAAATAAAGATACTTTGTGAATCTTTATGTATCGGATGGGATATAATACGAAAATTAAGAATGCTGATCCGAAAGTAGCGCACTTCGATTTTGGTGCTTGAAGGCACTCAAATCTTCACGTCCAAGTTTCTATAGGGTATTTTTCATCCATTACATTTCTGAGGGCTTGACCTGCTTGAATTTGTCAGATGAAAACCCGACCATTGAACTTCACTGACAAATTTATAATTCGGACATATGTGCAAACAGTGGTTTGCTCTCTGGCCTGCCCCTTCAATCAAGAAAATTCCCTGCTGCCCTGTTAATTTTTTTGAGGCACAGCAGGAGAACAACTTATAAACACCTCAGACAGACAGACCCACGCATGGCACTCAGAAGCCTCAATGCCATTTCAGGTATCTGCATCCTTGAATTTGTGTTCAACACTTTGACATCGTTTGAGAAGTGTGGTTGCATTTCTGCACGGTCATAAGGTCAGCAGGTGTAGTGCAAACGAGCTATCACCCATGTGTAAAGTCCGCTTCAGAAATTAAGAAACAACCCTCAAGTGTTAACTTCAAAATGAATGATAAACTGAATAAACAACGTCAAGGAGCCTTGGACTCGGAGTTTTGCATAAAAAGGAAAATTCATAAAACGCGAGTCTTGTATTCCGTAGCCACGGTCCACGGACTGCGCGATGCTTCTGCCCTTTTGATATGGAGACCTCGGGGACCTTGAGGTCTGCTGGGGTTTGAACAGAGAGCAGGAAATTATGTACTGTTCCGTTTTGTATAGTGGTCAGGAAAATGCAAACAAGAAACGGGGGTGGCATAGAGTGGAGTGCAAAAAGAAGAGGGAAAACCAAAAGAGCAACTTTCTCCAGCTAGACTCCCAGATTTTGGACCAGCACCCTCTCAACATCAGACCTGGTGCAGTCTAAAGATCTACCCCTTCAGTGAGTACAGGCTCTGCTCCCCTCGAACATTCTGCCTGACTGTAAACAATCTTGATCCTTACCTCTGCACTTCCTCCCTCACTCAAAACTCCATCATACTGCAGCTAGCTTTGTGTGTTATGTTCACCTCCCGGTGGAACTGCTACTGGCCCCAGCTGCAGACAATATGCTGCATGGCTAAATACTTATAAGGCCCCAAAGGCGAGACCGATTGCATTGCAAATGCTTGTTTGATAGGTTAGGGGGATATTTAATTGTGAAAGCATTCTGGCCAGATGGCTCCAGATTAGGAGAGATGGCGCTTGAGGGCTCTGTGTCCATGTCAAAGCTAAACTCAGCTATTTGCATGGAAAGTGTGAATAACTTGTGTAATGGGACCACATAGTGATAGGAGAGGAGTCTTATGAATACAATATAAAAGCTAGAGGAGCGCCTATGAAGGGTGTGGACAAGGTGGCGAGTATAGGTTTGAGGCACAGGCTTCACTCTGGACGTGACGGCCTCGACCAGGTCAAGGGGTAGGGAAGAAACTGAGGCATCTCCCGGGGCTGAACAACTGCATAGAGATTGGTGAAGAGGTCTTCACAGACAAATAAATCTTAGAGGTCAGACAGAGACCAGTACAGCTAGCAAATGGGTCCGAGTGGGCTGTGGGGGGTGACTAGGGACACAGAAGAGGGAAAGGCGAGGCAAGTGACCAAACTGTCCCTATTGACCACCTAGAGTGATCATATTCAATAATGCTAACTAATCCAATGTGAGGCCATCTATCCCGGGCCATTAAGATAGGAGCCTAGGATTCATCAGCAGACTTTATGTGCTTCCGAAGGGAATATTGTCCTATTACGAAAATGGGATTACAAACAAGACATAAGGGAATCCTAATTGTTCAATAAAGTAGTGTTAAGGTAAACTAACCAGTCCAAGATGGCCACCATATGTGGAGGATTGAGCAGTCCTCTTTCATTTTCATTTCAAACAGTGTAAGGATCAGGGGAAGAGAGTACACCTCATCTATTTATATTAACTGAGTTAGGATCACAACAGGGATGCCATGCGCCGGGAGACACAAAAAGGGCCCTGCGCACAAATGGAGCCATGCAGAAGCAGTCCACACAAGGCAAGAGGTGTGGTGCAGAGGCCATGGTGGATGACTCTGGAACCCGGGGGCTCACGGTTCGGTCCTCGGTGCCGGCCACAAATCAGCCCAGCACCATGTGACTCTGGGCCATAGCCTTCTTAATCTTCCCGACGGCCCCCAGTGCCTTGACACCCTCTGGAAATTTTTCATGCTTTACAAATACTGGACATTTACATTTGGACATTTACAAAACCTCAGGGCAAAATGATGTGAGCCTGAGGATCCTGCAGGGCCATCTGGCTGCAGCCTGCCGCAAGCGTGAAGCTCACAGCAGGGGGAGCCACGGCAGCATCGGCAGTAAATATCAACAAAGAACAAATGGAGCTGGCGTGAGGCGAGTGCCAGAGTGTCTTGTCTTGGGCCATCAGTAGGGCTGACAGGAAAGCAACAATTGGGCAACCCCACCTTCACCGAGGCCCCTCCAACTAGCCTCACCAGCTGCAGAAGAAGCGGAGGGAGATGCAGCTCCGCATCGGAGAGGTCACACCTCTGTAGGCAGCAGCAGCCTCTCCCAAGCCATTCAGTCCTCAATCCAGCATCGGTGGGATCTGCGGCAGAAAGGGAGAGTCCAGCCACCACAGTCAGCATGTTCCTCAGACAGAGAGAGTCGAGCCACCACAGTCAGCATGCTCCTCAGCCAGAGAGAGTCGAGCCACCACAGTCAGCATGCTCAGAGAGAGTCGAGCCACCACAGTCAGCATGCTACTCACAGCCCGGGGTGGGCCGCGAGGCAGCGGGGGAATTAGCAGGCAGATCCTGGGCACCACAATCGAATATTCAAATACAGTGTCATCCAGGTTAGGATCCGGATGGCAGACTCGGGACCGCACCATCCCACCAGCGGGAGTCAAACCGCAGTCGCCGCTAGACCGCGGGTGAATGAAAGGGCAGATCAAAGGCAACAAAATCTAGAGCACTGATCCAGCGCCAACAGGGGTAGGATCAGGACAGCTGACTCCAGACAGCACGGTCCCAGTAGCGGGCAGCAGGAGTCAAGAAGCAGTCCCGAGGGACAATTCCGACCAGTTTAGTTCAGTTCCAGCACAGACATTGGGAGGATGGCGCGGGCATGGGGATGCAAGGGATATACACCCAAAGGTGATCCCTGAACTCAGGAGCTCATAGAGGGAGCTCCCAACACAATTTTGGCTACATACAGCACGCACTGTCATAGTAGTCCCTGGACCTGAAGGTACCTACTTTGTGTGAAGCTGAGCGCTTTGTAATAGGCAGAATGCAATCACTCACAAAGACGTTAACCAGTAGCTGAAGTGGGCTGACCCATTCTCCAATGCTGTATGCTGGTGGGCAGAGGAAAAATATGAATGACACAATAACAGACCAATGGATGAACATAGATGGCTGAAAGACTCTATGAATACATAAATTATATATATAATCTTAGCAAAGTTCTAACTTTTTTCCAAATTTGGGGTAAATCTGTTCAGCCTCTTTTTCTACAGTTATGACGGGGAAAAAAGCATTTTAGGACCCCCCTTTTACTAGATCCCTGCTCGATGAATCACCCCGAATCCTTCAATGGAAAAAGCTGACGGGATGATCTTTTTTTTCACATATATGCAAAGAAAAATGATTTTGGGAAGTTTTGTTGGACATTTTGAGCTTCGGCGAGTGGCTCCTGAACAGCTTGTGCTGGTCGTAAATTGAAGCGCAGATGACAAGAAAAGTTCAAATGTCTTGGGGAGATACTTAGGATCGGAAATTAAAGACCTCAGGATTAAAGAAGCATGGGGGAGTCCCAAAGACACAGCAGCTTCCTCTCGAATTAGTAACTGCTCAGTAAAGTTTTTGTCTCTCCTACAGGATAAGAAACATTTGCAAAAAGACAACATGCTTGGACAGTTGTTAACACATACCAGAGCTTGAAGCCCCGATCATATCTGAACACACACTTTTCACCAGTTTTACCCTCATCCTTGGCACTTGCCCAGCTGTCTTGGGGCAAAGAAGAAAGCTACTCAAACCAATCTTTGTGTAACTTTGTTTTTGCTCCTGCAGGCAAGCCTCAATGCCCCTAGCTTGCCAGGGAACAACATCTTTGAGCCTTGAAAATGATCGGCTTGGAAAAACCTATGATTCAGATGGCTCTGTATGGCGTTCTAAGACAGAAGAGATCATTCAAGCACACAACACACTCTCACTTTATTGGAAATGTAATGAGGATGTGATGGCCTCCAGCGGGTATCACTCCGGCTCAACGGTCAGGTAGAGACTAAAAGTTCTATAAAAGAAAAAAGATAACATAAATTTGCACAATGCGCATTCACTTTATGCAGCACACTGGAAAAGAACAATGAGCAAAAACACCATTGTTTCTGAGTCCAGAAAGGCAAAGCACTTTAAACAAATATGGACTGTTAGTTTTTTCCATTTGCACACTGTCTGCCATCGAGGCACCAGCAATAGACTCATGTTTTTAATCCAGATGTTTTATCAGAATGTTTGCAAATTACGATGGGATGATTTAATTACATTTGTGGAACTTTTTTTGTAATGGTTTCTATTAACTATACATTAAACATACTTACTGAACTGATTAACACCAAACCAACAAAATCAAACCTTTTTAATTAACGTTCTACTTTCATTCCATGTTGGGTGTAAATCTATTCAGAGGTTGTAGGCACAAGCAAAATGTCTTACAAGAGCTGAAATACAACGTTTTCCTCCTGCGCGGATCTGCACATATAATACAACCCAGACTTTAGCTGACTAAGCTAGGAAATTACAAAATGTTGTGCAAATCTCTCTATAGGGGCAAAGGTTAGAGGGAAATGAAAACAAAGCCTTTGCAAAAGAAAGTATTTCTGAACCACAGCTGTTTTGTTATCCACGAATACCTGTCTCTAATCCCAAATACTGATCTGTCCTTTGCGGATGTTTTGACCAGTTTCAAAATACACATTTGTTCATACTGATTTGTTAGTATTCGGGAGAATGCTATAATGTCACTCATTCAATGTAATGCATGTTGTAGATTAGACCTAAATTGAGGAGACAGAGGCCCTGACATGGCCTGGGTACCCCAGTGGGGCTCATTCACCCTCATGCTGGTCCTAGATTGAGGAGGTAGAGTCCCTAACATGGCCAGGGTAACCCCAGTGGGCTCGTTCACCCTCATGCTGGTCCTAGATTGAGGAGACAGAGGCCCTGACATGGCCAGGGTACCCTAGTGGGGCTCATTCACCCTCATGCTGGTCCTAGATTGAGGAGGTAGAGTCCCTAACATGGCCAGGGTAACCCCAGTGGGCTCGTTCACCCTCATGCTGGTCCTAGATTGAGGAGGTAGAGGCCCTGACAGGGCCAGGGTACCCTAGTGGGCCTCATACACCCTCATGCTGGTCCTAGATTGAGGAGGTAGAGGTTCCTGACATGGCCAGGGTACCCTAGTGGGCCTCATTCACCCTCATGCTGGTCCTAGATTGAGGAGGTACAGGCCCTGACAGGGCCAGGGTACCCTAGCGAGCCTCATTCTCCCTCATGCTGGTCCTAGATTGAGGAGGTAGAGGCCCTGACATGGCCAGGGTACCCTAGTGGGCCTCATTCACCCTCATGCTGGTCCTAGACTGAGGAGGTAGAGGTTCCTGACATGGCCAGGGTACCCTAGTGGGCCACATTCACCCTCATGCTGGTCCAAGATTGAGGAGGTAGAGGCCCTGACATGGCCAGGGTACCCTGTGGTCCTCATTCACCCTCATGCTGGTCCTTGATTGAGGAGGTAGAGGCCCTAACATGGCCAGGGTACCCCAGTGGGCTCATTCACCCTCATGCTGGTCCTAGATTGAGGAGGTAGAGGCCCTGACATGGCCAGGGTACCCTAGTGGGCCTCAATCACCCTCATGCTGGTCCTAGATTGAGGAGACAGAGGCCCTGACATGGCCAGGGTACCCTAGTGGGCCTCATTCACCCTCATGCTGGTCCTAGATTGAGGAGGTAGAGGCCCTAACATGGCCAGGGTACCCCAGGGGGCCTTATTCACCCTCATGATGGTCCTAGATTGAGGAGGTAGAGGCCCTGACATGGCCAGGGTACCCAAGTGGGCCTCATTCACCCTCACGCTGGTCCTAGATTGAGGAGGTAGAGGCCCTGACAGGGCCAGGGTACCCCAGTGGGCCTCATTCACCCTCATGATGGTCCTAGATTGAGGAGGTAGAGGCCCTGACAGGGCCAGGGTACCCTAGTGGGCCTCACTTACCCTCATGCTGGTCCTAGATTGAGGAGACAGAGGCCCTAACAGGGCCAGGGTACCCCAGTGAGTATCATTCACCATCATGCTGGTCCTAGATTGAGGAGGTAGAGGCCCTGACGTGGCCAGGGTACCCCAGTGGGCCTCATTCACCCTCATGCCGGTCCTAGATTGAGGTGGTAGAGGCCCTGACATGGCCAGGGTACCCCAGTAGGCCCCATTCACCCTCATGCCGGTCCTATATTGAGGAGGTAGAGGCCCTGACAGGGCCAAGGTACCCTACTGGGCCTCATTCACCCTCATGCTGGTCCTAGATTGAGGAGGTAGAGGCCCTGACATGGCCAGGGTACCCAAGTGGGCCTCATTCACCCTCACGCTGGTCCCAGATTGAGGAGGTAGAGGCCCTGACATGGCCAGGGTACCCAAGTGGGCCTCATTCACCCTCACGCTGGTCCTAGATTGAGGAGGTAGAGGCCCTGACATGGCCAGGGTACCCCAGTGGGCCGCAGTCACCCTCATGCTGGTTACAGATTGAGGAGGTAGAGGCCCTGACATGGCCAGGGTACCCTAGTGGGCTTCATTCACCCTCATGCAGGTTCTAGATTGTCACCTGCTCTGTATATTCTGTACTGAAGAGAATTAGGTACAGGGTGGGATCCAAGACAAGGTAAGAGATCCAGGGTGAGCAGGAACAGAAAGAGCGATCTTTAATGAACCCACAGAGAATCTACCAGGGAAATACTAGTGTAACAAGTAAAGATATATTCAAGTGCTCTGAGTAAGTCAAAGAAACATTTGAACCTAAGTGACACTGATGTTAAATTGTCTTTTCCTATTTTCAGAATCTTGAAAATGTTGCTGAAGGTCTTGTTCCACCTTCAAGTGCTCAGTACTTGTTTTGCTATCGGTGAGTGTGTGTTTTTCTACTATTGTTTTTTAAGATTATTCTGTAAGATATTTTATCTTTCCATGCTGTGAACAGCCATTTCTGGGAAAGTGAGAGAGAGGAGAAGAGAGAGGGGGGTGAGAGAGAGGGGGGAGGACAGAGTGAGTGAGAGAGACAGAGGGCAGAGTGAGAGAGAGAAAGAAAGGGACAGAGACAGAGAGAGTGGGAGAGAGAGAGCAGATTCTAGAGTTAGAAGAAGAATGTAGGAAAAAGGAATAGATTTTATGGGAATAAAGAAAGAAAGAGATATAGAACTTGTGAATTCCTGCTAAAGGAAGATTACTTCTGCACAGAGTATCTCTTTCTACATAGCTGTGGGAATTATGAAACCAGAACACAAAGCTGAGGACGCCCAGTGCTGCCTAGAGTTTCCCAGAGATCAGGAGACTGGGCAGATTCAATGGGACCTGCACAGATAAGCATATGAGAGCCCAGATGGCTGGTGTGAGGGAGGGTCTGTGAGGTGTGGTCCCAGAGAAGCCAAGAACCATTTACAGGCCCATCACTGTCTGAGGTGTGCCACCGTCAGCACACACACCTACACTGCCTCTTTGTTACACAAGTTATGCCAAGGTCTTATCGTTGGTGTAAACAATACTCTAATACCTTCTGAGAGCACCTCTCCACTAAGGCCCTCTGCAGACAGAGGTTTACAAGGCAAGATTCAAGCTTCAATGCAAAGCCTGATCCATGCAAGCATCATGAACCCAACAAGCACTGATGCTGTTTGTTAAAGGCCTTTTTGATTGTTTCAGAGGGGGTAATATTATTGTGGTCATAAAATACAGGAATTTTGCTTTATTTCACATGAACGCAAAGGCAACAGTTGATGGACAGAATGCAGAACAATGTCATACATTCAGTACAGAGATCTGGGCCTAAATCCATCGTTTTTTTGCTCACCGTGCCGTTCCAGTTTAGACCTGGCCATATGCAAATCAGTCTTGACCCTGTGCCTCATGGGAACAGTCCAGCCCGAACTGTCAAGCCAGGTCCTCCCTGGACTGGAACCAAGCAAGTTATATCACATGCACATCACAATTTAATCTACAGAATAAAGACTGTTGGTTTAGGGGGTAACACAGCTGTCACTTGGTGTACATGATTTTCTAGGGTGCCCAGAATGTTGTCTAGGTGCATTAAATTAATATGTAACATTTGATAATATGTATTTGTAAAGCACAATCAGAGAGTTCACTCCAAAAAGCCCCTCAGTCAATAAAGAGGGTTGATTTTTTTTACTTGAGCCCAGCTTTCAATAAATGTATTCATTTTTAACCTTGATTGTTCCAATATTATTGAACTGAATTACAACAAATCGCAAAAAGCACGCTTTATTTCTGATTAGCCTTTTTGGCTTTGGCACTGTATAACATTTCCTAAGGAAAGTGCATGAGAAAATTGCATTTTGGGACCCCCCTTTTACTCGGTCCCTGCGTGATGGATCACCCCGAAACCTTCAGAGGAAGGAGCTGGGGTGAGGGGGATCTTTGTTCAGGAAAGCTTCATGAATATTTGCAAAGTGACATCAAAGTTATTAGCAAAAAAACTCACTTCCTATAAAAAGTCTGACGTAATTGTAAGTATACAGTGGTGACGTCCGCTGTGTAGTATCTTGCTATCCCGGGCAGGAGTAGAAGAATTTAGATGCAAGGGGCAGAGTGCTGGTGGGGATGCCAGGGCCTTGAAGAGAATGTCCAGTTACTGGGGAACATTGGGGCATATTTACAAGGGCATTATCGCCGCTTTAGCAGCACTTTTTGCCGCTAAAGCGGTGATAATTCCATCGCCCTATTAACAAGGCGGCGCTAACATACATTAGCGCATGTGAGCTGCCGTTTTAGTAACGCCACGCATCTTAGCGATATACATCGCTAATGAGATGCACAGTACCTTCCCGTAACACCACGACAAAAGGTCGCAAACAGGACATCACGTTATTTACAACGTGGCCCCGGAACCACGAAGCGATGATGAAACCCGCGCTAACAGCGGTTTACGCCGGAGCCTGCCGCCTGCTCAAAACTTGACTTAGGCATGTTTTGAATGGGAGGTGGATTCTTTGGTTGCATCCACACTCCCCTATTATCAAGCTTTTCATTAGCGTGTGAAATCATCGCTTGATTTAACACGCTAATGATGAATATCGCCGTCTATCGCAGGTTTGTACATCGGCTGTGAGCAAGGCATTGTAAATATGCCGCTAACACGGCGATGCAAACCAGCGATAGGCAGCGATATTCCAAATCGCGCTAAGCGGGATTTGCGATGTTTGCCGCGATTCGTTGTTAATATCCCCCATTGTTCTTGTATTAGAATTCAACTTTGTTCTGGGATAATGACCCCCAAGTAGGGGGCGAAGTTTTTAAAAGTGGATGTGAGTAGTAAGAGAAGGGCCAGGTCTTCCTATGCTGTGAGATGTTTGGTAATTAATTTTGAACCCAGACACCTTAAACAATTTCTCAAGTCAGTTTAATATTAGAGGTAGCTGGGGTCTGATTCACAAAGATACATTTACACTTCGGTGTACTTTTGTGTAAGGTTACCATCTTCTTGCTATTCACATACTTCAATTAAACAGTAAGTTTACAAATGTGGAGACTCTGCAGTCAGGGTGGAGAACTCTGCACGTACACATATAGGCCTGTCCTACGCTTTATGTCCCCCCTACTCCTTGACTGCAGATTTTCCGCAGTCCTAAACTTCCTAATAAATGGAAGTTCATGAATAGCAAAAAAAATAATAACTTTTTTTAGTAGCAATTCCTTTTAGAGCTTGTTTATAATTAATCAGATATTGTTAAGCTCAGATAAGTTTTCAACAATATGTTTGGTAGATCACAGTTCGCCGTGTAGTGCATATTATGAAGTGCGATATAAATAAATACCATTCAAATTAAAGTATAAATATATTCTGACCATTGAAATGATTTAATGCAATTGATCATTATATGTGAGCTTTTCACTGAACTTGGATAAAAGCTTTACGAGCCTCATGTTCAAGTGGATGTTGAAGGGATTCAGAGACACCAGAATGGCCTGTCTGCAAGTCTGCACACTAACAATATCAAAAGTTCTGTGCAAGAGCTCTCTGCACTCTCTGTAAAGTGCTGTGCACAAAAAAATCTACATGCATAAGGGTTCTTTTCGGGTATTGGAGAGCCTGCAGGTGGAGTCTATGGGCAAACTGAACCACTTGGGAAAAATGTCCAAGGTTGGAAAAAACCCAAATTGATGGTGCATGAACTTCAATTTAACATATCTGAATAACTTGTTCTCAGAAATACCTGAAGAACCTTTGCATTGTATCTGTTTATCACCATCCAGGCATGCCTTCACTGGCTAACGTGCTCTTGTCCTCTAGTTTGCTAACCTTGTGAGCGCTGATGGAAACAAACGTTTTAAACCTACCTGAGCCAGCTCCTGGTTCCGAAGATTCCTTGCCTGGTAAATATATCTAAAGACATGTTCAGGAACCAAAGTTGAAAAGAGTTACTTGTACTAGTTCTGATCTCTTGCCAGTTAAGATTATCCAGGGTACCAGGCCTAGAGGCTCTTAGTTTGTGGCACAACGTAACGTAAGAAATATTTATTGGTTGGCTATTGCTTGATTTAACCCTTTCTGTGTGTATGGTAGACGGGAGCCGTCGTGCGCCACAGTGCTTGTGTGCACAGGACGACTTCCGGCCATCCTGGCACATGGCACCGGAAATCCCTCTGGTGCAGGCACCAGAGGAATTTCTTTTTCTCCCCCAAAGTCTCGGGAGATGGGGAAGAGCTTCCCCAGCTCCTGAGGCCCCCCTGGTTTCTATGAAATGACGATCAGCGCGCACACCTTTAGGCTCATTTCAGTTTCACATTCTATGTGCTTAGAGGGCTATCTCAGCCCCCTGAGCATGTAGAAAGATGGGAGACGTATCATTGGATAGGGGAGAATTTACCCTTTCCAATGGTCCCCCTCGCCATTGGACCCCTGCTTGGGGGTCGCCCCCAGAAAGCACAATAGGTGCCAGCGATTCTACTGGCTTTTTTTAGGCATTTGGGCTGCCTAGAATGTGCATACCAATGCCCCCACCCCCTCATAAAATAGCCACAGTCTTTCTGCCCCCCCTTAGGGGCATATCAGGGTAAACCGCTCCGATTCTCCCCCATGGCGGCATAAAGCCCACTCGGCACAGACTTGTTTTTAGCAATGTGCCTATCTGTGGATTTTGGGCCCTAGCGCAGTCGGCACATAGGGAAACCATTTTTGAAAATTAGACTCCAAGGGGAATCCAGGATGGGGGGACTTGTGTGTCTCTCACCAGGTTCTGTTACCCAGAATCCTTTGCAAACCTCAAACTTAGTTAAAAAAAAACACATTTTCCTCACATTTCTGTGTTGGAAAGTTCTGAGATCAGCGTGAATCCTCTAAATTCCACCCACCCCGCATCCCCCTAAGTCTTCTGAGAAAAATGGTACCTCACTTGTGTGGGTAGGCCTAGTGTTAAACATTTTTTAATAAGGTGTGTGTGGACTTGCGCTTGGCAGGCAGTATGCATGGACTGGTGCTTAGCTGGTGGTGTGCGTGGACTGGCCCTTGGCTGGCGGTGTGCGTGGGCTGGCACTTGGCTGGCAGTGTGCATGCACTGGCGCTTGGCTGGCGGTATGCATAGACTGTTCCTTGGCTGGCAGTTTGCGTGAACTGGCACTTGAAGGAGAAACTTTGAGGGATCCACGGGAGCCATACTTTGTTGGACTCCCCCAGGTGTCTAGTTTTCAGAAATGTGTGGGTTTGGTAAGTTTCCCTAAATGGCGGCTGAGCTAGTGAAGTACTGGGAATTTTAAGCCCAGCGGTGCAGGGGAACACACCCTAAGACTTCGGGTTCTTCCTGTTTCAGACCTACAGAAACACAGAGTCTTCTAGGTGAAGTCAAAGATCGATTTATTGGCTGCAGAGCAATTACAGGTATCCGAGAAGTACAACACAATGTATGTTCTCAGGAGACTGTTAAAGTTACAGAAACGGGCTTCTCCTTAAATACAAAATATCATGCTTCAGGCACACATTCCTTGTTTTACGATATGGCCATATACATGTATTCATTACAAACGAAAAGGCAGAGTCATGATGACCATCCCACATTCCAGTTAAGCCAGCCCACAATTATTTACCCAGCGAGGCTCAGATCCCACATCAGATATCAACAGGCCCCAATAAACACGAACATCTCCTGTTTGGAAAACAAGCCATAAAGCAGGAAGAGTCAGGTGTGAAAGAGATTAGCCGGAGGCTTTTGTGGGATGAAAAGGCTTTATGGTGTGTCAAACCCTGATGCTAATCACAGGTGGCCGTAGGACGGGGAGCTCGTGAGACCGGACTGACCGGGGGCAGCGGAGCCAAACTGCCCAGGTCACAGAGAAGTCAAAGGAAGGCACATGTGTTCTAAAGGCCCGTATTTGCTCGTAATGTGTAGCCTATATGAGGGCAACCATAAGCTGGCCACCGCTCTAAGATGGAACCCACGAAGTCAATGTATAATTACGTATACACAGTGCATTTATAGCTAAAACGTTATACAAAGCACTTGTACATACCGCATTGACCATTCGCGGTTCGCTAATACCGGGATAGACAGGGGTAGGGCCCTGCCTCCCGCGCGGTCCCAAATTACCACAGACCCTCCTTTTGCCCTTACATAGGCAATAACTATACTCACATCAGTCCGAGTCTAGGTCAATATTCACGAAGTCATGGAGATGTTGCTGTAGCATCATCCTATGACTTAGCTCGTCCCTCGATACAGGTTTCCTTACACATAATGTAGCACAGAGGCCACATATCGCAGGAGCACACTGTATGCACAGACAGAACAGGAAAAGAATGGCTAAGATCATTCCAATGACCATCAGAATTTTCCAACCCCAGGCAGATATCAGTTCCCAGAACCACCCACCAGTGACCAATCTCCTTTATCCACGTGTATGGATTCAGATATTTTATGCAGTTTGGAGATGGCTTGATAAACTGTTGGAGCGTTATCTGGTATGAAAATGCAACAACTAGATTGGATAACCTTACATACCCCACCGCGGTCTGCAAGTATAACGTCTAGAACCATGCGGTTCTGCAAAGTCATGAGGCGATCGGCTTGGAGCTCAGCTGTCATATTACCAAGGGCACCAGCCGTAACATTAACAGTGGATTCAACCACACGAGTCAGTTGCCTCAGGTTCCTACTATTGACCATAGGTCCCCAAAACGGCAGGAAACCCAAAAAGAAGTCTCCTGCTTCCTGACCGGCAGTATCTTCCTTACTAATCACGCCCCTTAAAACTCTGGTCTTGTGATAGTCAGAGGCGGCAGTAAATGTTGGCGGTAGCAAGTTCGCAATATAACATGTGCCCGAGAAATCAGGGGGCAACCATGTATATGCTCGGTCATTGCAGACAAAATATGTACCCTTGGCAGCCAAAAACGCAGAGGAAAACTGTGATGGAAAAGTGTACGTTTCAGTACAGTCACTTCTCCCCAGTTGAGCTCTTGGATTCTGACCATTACCTTGTAAACAGAACCGACCTATGTGGGGTACGACCCAAATTGGGGATGAGATTTTTCGCTGTCTTTCACCCAGACTAATACTATACCCCGTCGCGTTCCACCCTACATAAGCTCTCAATTCATCTTTAGGAATAGATGAGTATGCGTCGATATCTCTGCTCATATCGGCAACTCCTTTCATTAAAGCTTTATTATTGGTGCTAGGTCTGATGGAACGCGGTTGTCGCGGGGAGTAGGCATCTAATGCAAAGAGAAACATGGTCTGGAATGCCCATGACGATCCATTGTAACTAAACGGCAGCACTAGATAAGGAATACCCTTATTAATGGTATGTGGCATTAAACCGCACACCCAGCAATTGGTTGTATTCATGACTAGTTGGTGCTGGTGCAGGAGCTAAATAAACGAGTTGTTTACAAACTCTGATCGTCTAGCTTGTTCATGTTCAGGCAGAGGGTGAAAAGAGTGTGAGGAGACAGTAGGAGGAGGTATAGGCTGTACAGTGGGTGCAATGAGCTCTTGAGAGGAGAAGAATACAAATCCTACAGTAAACACTACCATACTACATAGTATAAACAGACATAATAATACAAAACTCTTGCTCTTCATTATTTTACACATTTTCGTTTTAAAGTTCATTTCCACAGCGAGTCTCTCCATCTTGAAAAACTCCATCCTCTAATCGTGCCGCTCGCGGCGGGTGAGTATCTTCTGCTAAGGAGTACGCCTGTCGGTCCAGGGAACGCCCTAGACCAACCAGAACCGTTGACCTAACGTCTTCGGCTTGTACCCCAAAGTCTTGGCACCGCGACCCTGCGGCTGAACCCGGATGGTGGTTCGAAAAAGAAAAATCAAGAAAGTCCTTCAGATGGGAGAGCTGTGATATCAAAAACAAAAAGGTAAGGAAAAAGAATATTTATTTGTCCATAGGCCTTGGTCTCAAGTTATAGCGGAAACGGCCAGGTACTGTCTGATCTTGAAACAAGAGTTCAGGCTCTGTAGTGTCCAATCGAATTGACGGTGGCACAGCTTCTTGCAAAATATCGTCACTCTGTTGTGCTGAAGTTGTGCCTCTTACGCGTGCATCACTGAATGGTACAAAACGAGGTACAGTTTCTGTTTCAGAGTCGGCGATACCCTCCTGGACCCACTGGTCATATGGTAGAGGCAAAGGGATCCTCTTGATGTGGGCGCCGTGAATCCAGTTCTTTTTCCCCTTTACTCGAACAGCTGATCTTGTAGACAGAAGTACGAGGTGAGGGCCAATCCAACGGGGTTCATCGTTGCTCTTTCGCTGGAAGTTCTTGATGAGCACCTACGTGCCAGGGTCAATAGGGTGTCCTGGAGCTTCAGAGGCCTGGGGGAGAGTATCATGCACCTGTTGGTGTAAAACACGCAATTTAGCCGTCAATTCAGACAAATAATCAAGCAGTACTGGATGTTCGATTTCGCTGAATTTCGTCGGTCTTGGCACACCCCATACATTGGCCGGGCGGCCAAAAATTATTTCATATGGGCTAAGTCCCACTCGTGAATGCACAGTCATTCTTGTGGATAGGAGTGCTAAAGGCAGAGCGTCAGGCCATTTAAGACCGGAGCTCGCCTGGATTTTGGCCAGCTTTAGCTTCAGAGTGCCATTGTAGCACTCTACTAATCCAGCTGATTGGGGGTGATTTGCAGCGTGAAACTTTTGCTTAATCCCTAATCCCTCACACACATTCTTCATCACTCGACCCACAAATTCACTCCCATTATCACTCCACACCATTCTTGGCATTCCAAACCTAGGAAAAAATTCCTTCACAAGGGCTTTGGCTGTGGATAAAGCAGTGTTGTCTTTTAGGGGATATGCTTCTATCCATTTTGAAAAAGCGCAAACAACAACCAATACATATTTCAAGTTGTTGCACCTTTCCATGTGGATAAAATCTAGCTGCAAAACTTCAAATGGATATGATGGAGGCGCAAAATGACCAGCTGGAGTTGGGGTTCCTCTACCAGGGTTGTATTTCAAACATACCATACAATTCTTGACCACATTCTCTGCACACTTGGGAATTCCAGCATTCTGCCATACTGGAGCCAACAACTTGTGGTAAATAAAATATTACGCTCTCAGAATTTCAGAATATCAATAAGATCATGCATAAAGCAAGAGGCTGAGTCTGTGGTATCAGGTTCATAAAGGGATTTATTCCAATAACTCGAGTCAAAGGGAGAATATTTCCATCACCAAAATTGGATCTGGAAAGGGGCTCAAAAGTATTCTCAATATTCTCAAAACATTATTCACAGAGTACAGTATATATACATTTCTCAATTGTACGTAAGCAAAAGAGCAAGAGAGAATGAGATAAGAGCATGTGGGCGTGTAAGTAGGCGTGAAGGTGGGCGTCCATGTGGGCGTCCACTTGATGATAATGGGTAATTTGTCATGTGTGGGTGGATACCTGGAGGGGGTTGCGTGATCTGCTGGAATTGTACTGGAACTTTGCCTTACTTGTGCTCAACTCGAGCATGACGTGTAACTGACGTGGGGCTAGAGGGAGAAAGGGACTTGACATTTAGCTCTACATGTGGAGACAAAAGTCTGGGGTTATGTCAACCTAATCCCAAATCATATCTAACATCCTATGTTTAAAGAACTATGTTATCCAAAAAGAAAGGTCTCTCGGAGTAGAACCTTATTCTATACTGACTATATTGACTGTGAGTGCGTGTACAAGCGTCTAAGTGTCTACACAATATGCGGGGGCAGAAATCGTCCATAGTAACAGGGCTATGAATTACTTGCATAAAGACAGAGAAGCCGGGCCTTTGCTCGGTAGCTGGCAGGATGTTTACTTAAACTACTAGACAGGAATGCATTGGGCAGGGAGCGGAGCAGATAATTTCGAAGGTGAAATACAGTTTTTGGCAGGCAACAAGCTGATGTCAGGCACTGTTAGCTGCGCAGAGAATGAGGACAAAGTTCATGGATACAGATGCAGGCTCAGACTGGAGCTCTCAGAGGCAGAAGGCAGGAAAAGCTTGATGGCAGAATCAGGGCCTACTCGCCTGGACTGAAAAATAGCATAAGTGAACCATATAAAGCCGGTGGCCTTTCGTACTTAGGAATGGAATATCCGGCCCATTCATGGCGGATCTGAAAGAGGACATGTTAACGGTGGACGCACATGTATTTGCGTCTTCATAACTGGAACTGGAGGGAACATACATGTACTTGTGATTTATACATGAAACCGTTGGGGTCCAAGATAGGGGACATAACTGATCATAAAAATCCATATTTCCACATTCCCTCCTTGTCCCCTACTTGCCCGTCAAGAGATATCAATCTTCATCAATCCATTGATCTGTTCATATAGCATCATTTGTTCTTCTTTTTTCTTCTGGGACGAACGAAATCTTGGTGGTGGAATACACGATGTGGCACACAGACCACAAATCGCTGGTCCACATTCTAGGCATAAGCAGCAACTGAATAGTATGAGAAAGCCAATACCTAGGAAGGATAGGACCCTCCATCCAAAGGTAGATAATACACTCCAAAACCAACCGGACCAAGTCCAGGTGCCTGGATTCTGGTGTATCTGGCTTACAATCTTATGAAGGCGAGTTATGGCTTTATATACAGATGGCGAATTTTCTGGTATGAAAAATGCAACAGCTTGATTTGATGACCCTACAAGCTCCGCCCCTATCGGCCAGGATAACGTCAAGGACAAGACTATTTTGAAGCACAACAATCCGCATAGCAGACTGCTCTTCTGTTAAATTGCCTAAGGCGGAAATAGTTTCGTTCACTACTGCTTCAAGGGTTCTGGTTAATCTACGTATCAGCTTACTATTGGTAACTGCACCTATATAGGGAAAGAAACCTTTATTGAAATCTGTGTATTTTTCCCATGCTGTTTCAGTGTAATCGACAATTGGGAGATCTCTCTGCTGTCTATTGTGTACTAAATGAGTATTTCTATGATAATCAGGAGGAGCTAGGAAAACAGGTGGTAGGAGGAATGCTATGTAACAGGTACCATCCCAATCTAGAGGTAGGCGTATATATGCGGTCTGGCCACATATAAAGTAGGAATGACGAGAAGCTCTAAATGTAGACTTGCCTTGATCACTAAATTTTATTACAGTGGTGCATTTACTATGGCCCATGTGTATGGAGCCATTCTTTCTTATACATAATTCCCCTTTTACTGGGGATACGGACATGGCGGGCAAGATTGGTGTAGCTTCAGATTCAACGTTCAGGATCATGAGGTTAAGTGTAAAATTACCTAATCCATATACTTCATTTCTTAGATCAGTTCCTGTTCTTTTGGGAAGTCCCTCCTTGTTAGGGTAGCAGACTTTAAGCAAAACTAAGTTCAGGTTTCCCCATACCCAGTTGTCTTGATAAACTGCGGAATTCGAATCTAGGGAATTAATCAAACTAAACCATGCTCCACAGGAGCCATTGTGTGTGAACGGATAGAGAAAGAGGGGCAAAACTCCCTTATAGTTCTGATAGGGGGGGAGTCGGCCACAGACCCAGCAGTCTGTAGCATTGCTAGTCTGATGTGAATGGTGCAGCATCTGAATAAAGGTATTGTTGCGTAAGGCAAGTCGATATGATAGCTCATAGGATGGCAGATCACTAAATGTGTGCTTTATGGTATCATTAGTGGAGGAGTATAAGAGTGAGGCAATAGGAGGAAAAATAGCATGTAGTATTAAGCTGATACATATTATCGTGATGCACAGAAGAGATTGAAAAATTACAGTCACTATACATCTATTTGCTTCTTATCTTGCTCTCTTATTTTTGCTTTATGTTATTGTCCAAGATCTTATGCGAGCCAGAATACATGTTCAACCGCTTCACCACCTAGTGGACTTAATTGATCAAACGGGTTCTGACTTCTTAGATCAAAGTTTAGCTTTGTGAAAACTTCTGGGGAGTCTCCTCTAGAAAATGGTGTTCAAAATCCAAAATCCAAGTTTAAAGTCTTTTTCCTTTGTAAAAGAGTGGTGAAGGTGCACTTTGACTTTAACGGCCGTCCCCGTGGTCCAGAGCACTGACTTTGGCGCCTTTCATCCAGGAGCGATGGAGTATTCTTTGACCTGGGTGTTGTCAGGGAAGGCGGCAGCAACCTGCGAACAACAAGAGAGTAGTGCAGACATCAAGGAAGCCAGGTAATCTGTCAGCATCAGTAATCTTTTAGGCATTGGAGTGCCCACATATTTGGTGGTCTACCAAAGACCACTTCATAGGGAGATAAGCCTGTTCTAGAATGAGCTACCATTCGCATGTAAAAGAGGGCAACCGGCAGGGCTACCATCCAATCTACACCTTTGTCTGCGCAAATTTTTTATGTCTGATTATGTCTTTCTACAAGGCCTGCTGCTTCAGGATGTCGCACACAATGGAATTTCCAGGTATACCCTAACAGAAGGGACACCTGCTTCATTAGTACCAGGACATATTTGTAACCTCTACATCTGTTTATTTGGATATAATCCATTTGGAGCACTTCAAAAGGGTGGTCAGGTGGATGGAATCCACCTTGTTCCATCGGAATGCCTTTACCTGCATTGAATTGGCAACAGATCATACATGTTCTGACCTTTTGTTTCGCTGCTGCACGCAGGTGCTTGTTGAACCATATATTCTGTAAGCTATCTATCATTGCTTTCTCTCCTAAGTGTGCAGGACTATGTGCGGTATTTATAATCACTTGTACCATCGAATCAGGAAGAAGCCATGTGGATTTGCCCTTGTCATCCAACCCTGATCAGTCAGTACCCCTCCTTGTTCCGACCATTTCTTTAATTCGTCCATCGTAGCATGTGTCTGTATGTCTTGTACATCCCTGGAAGGATCCCTAACTGTCATGGCTTTGGACACTTATTGAACCTGTAACTTTGTCATGTCTAGTGGGGTCTGAGCTGTCTGTTTAGCTGTTCGGTCTGCCAGATCATTGCCTTGGGAAATGGTATCTGTGGCTCTAGTATGTGCTTTACATTTTAGGATAGCTATGGCTGTTGGTAAATGTATTGCTTCCAGTAGGGCTTGAATATGGGGGCCATGCTGTATCTTGGCCCCATGAGAGGTCAAGAAACCTCTTTCTCGCCAGAGAATCGGTGTAAATGTTTACTCTCAGGTGCTTAGCTCTTATGCATGCTTGTGTCAGGGCGATGAGCTCTGCTGCTTGTGCTGACAATATGTCTATTCTTTTAGTCTCTATTATTACAGTATCAGTAGTTACTGCATATGCTGCCACTAATTCTCCCGCCCCTGTCCTCATGCATGAGCCGTCAACTTATAGTGTTAGGTCGGGGTCTGGGAGTGCAACGTCTGTCAAGTCTTGTCTTGGTTTAGTCACGGTATGTATTACTTCAACACAGTCGTGTGGTGAAACGCTTTCTGCACTGGAGGGCAAAAGGGTAGCAGGATTCAGTATGTTGCATCGTCTGATCTCTATGTGTGGTTGAAATAACGTTGGCTCATAGCCTGTCAGTCTAGCTACAGTCAGGTGTTGTGTTTGTGTCCGGTTCAAGAGAACCTCTACTGCGTGTGGTACTTGTACTGTCAGAGGGTGGCCCAGCACTATCAAGTCACTTTGTCTTATGGCTAAGGCCGTTGCTGCAACTGATTTTTGGCACGCAGGCAAAGCCTGTGCTACTGGGTCTAATGTACTAGAAAAATAAGCACAGGGCTCGTGTTTACCTGCATGATCTTGTGTTAGGACAGATAGTGCTGTTCCATCCCGCTCTGTCACAAAAAGCATAAACGATTTGTTGTAATCAGGGTTTGCTAAAACTGGTGCTTGACATAAAGCTCTCTTTAATTCTTCAAATGCCACAGTGTGTTCTTGAGGACTTTAGTCTTTTTGTGTCTTGGGCTGGGAAAAACCAGAAATCAATTGAATACGTTCCGGTGCCCACAACTAATTCCCCTGAAAGATCACAATAAAACATGAGAAAAAGGGGAAAGCACCATACCTATTTCCTCGACTTAATTTCTAAGGGGGCTAATTTCTAAGGGGCTTAATTTCTTAAGGGGCTAGCGGGAAGCGAACCTCCTCAGGGGCCAGCAGAAAGCCAATATTCTCCTCCTTCCCCCCCTTTTTGACAGGAGGAAATCTGAAACAGATTTCACTGCTGTCAAACACTATCAAACCCTGTGTCTTGTCAACACTATTAATCCCTGTGTGTAGCTACTGGGCGTAAGCAAAATTATAGGAGATACACAGCGTATTTGAAATGGCGAGAAATCCTTCAAATTATTGCACAAACCTCATTGTGTTAGCTCATAAGCTGGCCAAATGACATCTCATATGCAAATATCCTTATTACATGAACCTACACCAACCTGAAGTCAATATTAATGCTAGGAGGTCCTAATAGGAATGCTAAATTACCTAAATATTCGGAAAACCAAGTTTAAGAACAGTTGTTAATGTTGATAATTAATAATTTATCTGCTAAAGAAATCAGTCATTTTGCAATAATTTCCACCTATACAATAAATAGCCTAATTTAAAAACAAGTCAACTTTTGGGGCCACCACTTACAAGAATGAGCTTACTAAAGCAAACTTTAAAAAGGAAATCCTGTCAGATATTTTCTCATTACCCTAAATACCGAGCCTCATTTGTCACTCTGTGGTGGCAGTCCTTATTTAAAACAGGCCTTCAAGAGTTAAGATGCGAGTGCACAGATCATAATTGTTCCTTAATGTCCAATCTGGAAACATATGACCGAGGCTGCCTGTCTATAAGAGAAAGGCAGTCATGTGAAAAATATTTTAGTCTTGCATAATTTTTCCTTTTATTTCATTCATCTCCAACACCAATTAGACATACACTGATAACGTGTTGTCTGCTATTTTGACAGCATGATAAAGGTAATATCACGTCTGTGAAATTTAGTAATTGTGAACAAGTTCCAGCCAAGCGCTGTGCAAAGATCGCCGTCGTCACGACTATCTCTGTACTTGCACAGGAGAACTTGGTATTAAACGCTAAACAGACTGGTCAATACAACACAAAAACAAAACATATATAAAATACATATGCCAAGCCATCAGTATACCAAGCACAGAAAGCATAGACAATTGCACTAACATATATAAATGAGCAGCGATGCGCAATTACAGTACCTACAGCTCAGAGGCGAACACTCTGGCCTGCTTAATTTGTCAGGCTTATAATCAATAACTTATTTACCTGCCCTATACACCCCCATCTGAAATCACCGTGTCAAGTCTGACACACAGAATCAGCAATAATAATCAAAAACGAAGAACACACGAACCTGTTTGTTTTCTTTTATAAAAACAGAATCAGCAATAATAATCAAAAACGAAGAACACACGAACCTGTTTGTTTTCTTTTATAAAAATGAGCTATGCATCTTCGTCAACACAATGTACCCTAATGTCCCAGACGAAGACGCACCTCTCATCTCTCCTCACAGACTTTTAACCACTGGATCATTTATCCAATGCAACTGGTGGCAGCTTGTGGCCACAATTCAAAAATGTCTGAATTTGAAAATCGTTTTTATATAGGCACATAGCCCTTAAAATTCCAAGCAAGAGCAACATTTTACTTTCTGGCCAGAAGCAATATAGCATTTTCTAAAAAATAAAACAAATCTTCTCCATAGACATTTCCTCGGGGCACTCGTTTTGCACAGAATTGAACAAGGGAATCTTTCTCGACTTACATTTCTCAGCTGCCCTGTCTTATCAGAGAAGTTAAAAATAGCCCCTCAGCGCGGCCTGAGCCTGGACTGCCAGCCAACTTTTTTGTTGTTCCGGCTGCAGGCATTGCACAGATGCGATGTCAGAGAAGCTTTCTAAGCAGTGCCTCTGTTCTGCTCCTCTCACCGGCCCCCACCTACACTGGCTACAAGGTCAGAATCTGTCTCCGATTTCTGTATCACATACTGCTCTACACAGCCCCCACCTTCTCCTCACTCTGAAGCTGTCAAAGACAAAAAGACTACTCAATTCCATAAAAACTGCAATAATTCGCTCAATTGAAAAATTATTTTTACATACAATTTGCACTCAGGGGGTCATAATCTCACCGACTTGACCCAGCACATTGGCTCACTGGACCACCAAGAACACAAACCTGTATTCTTGAACAATTTGCAAATTCGAAATACCCACAATTCTTTTTTTTTTTTTTTTTTTTTTTTTTCAAGCTAAACTTTTCAAAAATTACTTTTTCGTTAGCACTTTGTACATTAGGGGTGTCATCAAATCACAGGTGTTGCTCCTTCTCTAGCTACACCCCTCTCAATTTCCTATTGACAACGTAGTCAAATGTTGGACCATGTAAACACCAGCTATGCGCTGTTCAATTGGTGGGTGGTTCAAGAACCTTCGGGCTACTATATCATTATTATATGTATCGTGGTACTTGCGGTGGCACTCTAACTGGTCTTTCTACTGGGGCCACTCTTGCTAGGTCCTCTGAAAGGACGGGATAAATACCAGCAACGTCAGTATTTCTTTCTCTGTCAGCCTGCGCTCATTTTACCTACTCCAATTACTCCTGTAACATCTGTTCCTTGGCTTTTCCAGACTCCAGTCTACTTCTCTCTGCTTCGTGAAACACTTACTCTGACCTCCTATGTGACTCCTTGCGCCAAAACTCAATGGCATCCTTCCAAGCTGGTCTACATTTTCTCTTTCATAAGAGTGTTTCGTTGTCTATCTACTTGTTCTGCTTTTACTCGGATACCTTCCTCAACTAACACGTTTTCTCGGGCTTTGTCTGAATCCTCCCTACTTTTCTCTTCTTTTCTGAGCGCTTACTCTGTGCGTCTATGCTATTCTTTACGCCATAATTCAATGGCATCATTATGTTACTGTCTGGCTATCTTTTTCCATAATTCTTCTTCTACTCTCATGATGCAATCTGCATCCCATGTCCCAACTGCGGGCCACCTCTGACTTTCTGGTAAATCCTTGGTGTAGTCCACCCATAAATCAAGAAATAATACGGCATCTAGGCCATGCTTATGATACATAAAGTACCCTGGAGTGTCCCTAGGTGGAATGGGAACAGCTTCTTCGAGTACCCCTTTTCTAGTTGTGATCTGTCTTAACTTCGAAAAGAGCGGCATATTGAGAACTGATCTGATACCTGATTTTTGAACACACTTAATACAATAAAACACGATAATGAACAGTCATTCATACCACAATATGTAGGACGTATTAACACATTTAACATTTAACATTTAATGAGCAACAATGATGATGATGATCTAAGAAACTAGTCACTAAACATAATACTCGGCATTAACTGGATTATTCTGAATTTATATACTTGATATACTAGATATACTGCTAAACAGTACAGATACACTGCTAAAACAGTGCAGACCGGATTTGTGTACCCAAACCCGTCTTGACCGGCACAACCTATGTGCACGTCAGAACGCCTCCCCGGCAATGGTACTCACCGGGTAGCTCGGAACGGAAGGCCTCGGAACTGAACTGGACTGGACTGGACCGGACTGGACTGGACTGGATACTTCGGAACTTCGGAATCTGGTGGGCCTCTGTATACCTCGGACACAGCTCTCTCGCAGGTGGGCTCTGGGTAGGACAATCTGCGTTCCTCACCGCCTCGTATGGATGCCTGGTCGCAGTCTGTCCCCTTCGTTGGCCTGAGGGAGTTGGCGGGAAGACCCGCGACGTGCGCGCTTGAAGTCCATCACGGCTATGGAAGGGGGCAAAACTGGACCTTCATCTCCGGCGTGTGGGGAAAGAGATTAAACTGTTCGGGCGCCATTATGTGGTAAATAAAATATTACGCTCTCAGAATTTCAGAATATCAATAAGATCATGCATAAAGCAAGAGGCTGAGTCTGTGGTATCAGGTTCATAAAGGGATTTATTCCAATAACTCGAGTCAAAGAGAGAATATTTCCATCACCAAAATTGGATCTGGAAAGGGGCTCAAAAGTATTCTCAATATTCTCAAAACATTATTCACAGAGTACAGTATATATACATTTCTCAATTGTACGTAAGCAAAAGAGCAAGAGAGAATGAGATAAGAGCATGTGGGCGTGTAAGTAGGCGTGAAGGTGGGCGTCCATGTGGGCGTCCACTTGATGATAATGGGTAATTTGTCATGTGTGGGTGGATACCTGGAGGGGGTTGCGTGATCTGCTGGAATTGTACTGGAACTTTGCCTTACTTGTGCTCAACTCGAGCATGACGTGTAACTGACGTGGGGCTAGAGGGAGAAAGGGACTTGACATTTAGCTCTACATGTGGAGACAAAAGTCTGGGGTTATGTCAACCTAATCCCAAATCATATCTAACATCCTATGTTTAAAGAACTATGTTATCCAAAAAGAAAGGTCTCTCGGAGTAGATCCTTATTCTATACTGACTATATTGACTGTGAGTGCGTGTACAAGCGTCTAAGTGTCTACACAATATGCGGGGGCAGAAATCGTCCATAGTAACAGGGCTATGAATTACTTGCATAAAGACAGAGAAGCCGGGCCTTTGCTCGGTAGCTGGCAGGATGTTTACTTAAACTACTAGACAGGAATGCATTTGGCAGGGAGCGGAGCAGATAATTTCGAAGGTGAAATACAGTTTTTGGCAGGCAACAAGCTGATGTCAGGCACTGTTAGCTGCGCAGAGAATGAGGACAAAGTTCATGGATACAGATGCAGGCTCAGACTGGAGCTCTCAGAGGCAGAAGGCAGGAAAAGCTTGATGGCAGAATCAGGGCCTACTCGCCTGGACTGAAAAATAGCATAAGTGAACCATATAAAGCCGGTGGCCTTTCGTACTTAGGAATGGAATATCCGGCCCATTCATGGCGGATCTGAAAGAGGACATGTTAACGGTGGACGCACATGTATTTGCGTCTTCATAACTGGAACTGGAGGGAACATACATGTACTTGTGATTTATACATGAAACCGTTGGGGTCCAAGATAGGGGACATAACTGATCATAAAAATCCATATTTCCACAAACTTACAGATTCCTTTCATACTGATATGTGCCATTCCATGTGCCATAGTAACCACTGGAAGCACATATGCATCAGGTAACAACCATCGCCTATGTTCTGACAGATCAATCCAACAACCATTCTCATCCAATTTACCCGTACTTTCTCTCCACTTGCTCAACTCTTTCTCTGTGGCTTCAGCTTGAAGGGACTTCACACTCTCTATTGTGTTTTCACACATTCCAACATCACCAATCCATCTTGCAGGGCATGCAACATACATTCGAGTCTTCACATCTTTTGCTGTTTCTTTCACGATTTCATCAGCAAACGCATTACCACGACCAACATCATCAGTGATTTTCTTGTGCGCACTGCATTTCATAATCGCAACTTGTAACGGTAGGGTCAGCGACTCAAGGAGATCACTCACCAACTTGCCATTCTGAATCTTAGCTCCATGCGAAGTCAGGAACCCACGTTCTTTCCACAATCGCCCAAAACTATGGGCCACGCCAAAGGCGTACTGGCTATCCGTATATATGTTCACTTTCATTCCTTCAGACAACACGCATGCTCTTGTAAGGGCAATTAATTCTGCTGCTTGGGCCGAATTATGTGGCACACGTGCAGTTTCGACAATCGTGTGCAAAGTCGTGATAGCATATGCAGCAGTCGTATCACCATTCGGAAGCTTGAAGCACGAACCATCCACCCATAAGGTACCATCACACTCGGTCAGGGGAGTATCTTTAAGATCTATTCTCCCTTTTGTCTCTTCTTCTGTTCTGAACAGACAATCGTGTTGCTCAATCTCATCTAGGTCTGCTGGAATCGGCAATAATGTAGCTGGATTCAACGTGTTGCATCTCTTTATGTGTATATGATTTGCTAACAGTGTTAATTCATATCCTGACAATCGCGCACTAGTTAAGTGCTGTGTCTTGGTCCTGTTTAACAATGTGTCCACAGCATGTGGAACCATAACAATCAATGTATTATCCATTACTAGTCCAGCAGACTGCAGAATAGACATAGCTGCGGCGGCTGTGGCTCTCAGACAACTTGGCAATGCCCTCGCTACCGTGTCCAAGGTTGACGAAAAATATGCGCACGGATGCGGTCTGTCGCCAAAAGGCTGTGTTAACACTGATAATGTGCAACCATCTTTTTCATGAACATACAATGTAAAAGGCTTACTGTAGTCAGGGGTACCCAACACAGGAGCTGAACATGATGCATTACGCAATTCCCAAAAACTTTTCTTACACTCTTCAGACCATGGGATAGGATTCGGTGTGTCTTTACATGTTAATGCTAACAAAGGTTTTGCCAGCAAAGAAAAATTTGGTATCCAATGCCTACAGTATGAAGTGATGCCCAAGAAAGCACGCATCTCTCTCTGTGTTCTAGGCACACTCAACTGTGCAATGGCTTGAATTCTTTCTGGGGTCAGTTTCCTTCCCTCCTTCGATAAGAGATGACCTAAGTAGGTCACTTCTTGTCGACAATATTGCAGCTTTGAGAGAGACACTTTGTGATGGAAGGCAGACAAATGACGCAACAATGACAATGTAGCTTCTTTACAAATCTTTTCAGTATCCGCGGCGATTAGCAAATCGTCAACATACTGAATGAGGGTAGCACCACTAGGTAAAACAAGTGCATCAAGCTGCGCTTTCAAAGCCTGACTGTATATTGATGGACTTTCACAGTAGCCCTGGGGAGCGCGTTTAAAGCGGAAGCTTCGACCTCCTAAACTGAAGCCAAAAATGTCTCTGCTCTCCTCTGCAATTGGGATGCTAAAGAAAGCATTCTTCAAATCTATCACTGAAAACCATTCAGCGGAGGCTGGAATCATAGTTAACAAGGCAGTTATATCAGGGACAACTGGAAACTGTGGCACAACAATCTTATTAACCTCTCTAAGATCAATCACAAATCTGTAAACAGGTGGCTGTGAAGGGTCCGTTCGTTTTAAGACAGGTAAAACAGGACTATTGCAAACGTTGCCTCTTGTCTCTTCAATTACACCCTTTTTAATCAAATCACTGACAATTGCTAACAACGCTTTCTGACCTTCATTGGAGATCTTGTACTGGGGAATACGTGGCAATCTGACATTGGCTTTTAAAGTGACCACGTATGGCGGTATTTCCAAGAGACCCACATCATTGGGACCAGTAGCCCAAAAGACATCCGGGAGGGATGACAATTCAGGTGGCATTGCATTCTTAGACAAATACATTGGGGAAATCACTTTCTTACCTAATGTAAGTTGTACTCCTGAGGGAGAACAATATAGCGTCGCATGCAATCTTTTTAGCAAATCTAATCCTAACAGATTTTCACCACAACCTGTCGTTAGGATGAGGGGTGTTTTTAACTCGCAAGGTCCAACAGAAAATGACATAGGACTAAAAATCGGGTTCCTAACTGGGGCGCCAGAAAAACCTACTGAAACATTCATTTCGCCAGACAAAGGCGCGCCAGGGAGTTTTGAATGCATGATTGAACTCTTTGTAGCACCAGTGTCCAGCAGAAAGGGCTCTGTTACACCCGCTGTAGTCACTTTAACATATGGTCCACTCTGATCCACTGGTACTGAAACAACTCCCTCTCTCTGTCTACGGCTGTCCTAGTAATCATTACCTTCCACATTGTCGTCCTCTGCATAATAGTCATTATTATAGTACTGAGCTGTATTACCAGTTGCATTGGCTTGCTGATCAAAGCTATTTATCGTATTTTGAGGCGGAAGAGGACGCACGTTCTGGGGAACATTTCCACGCCCTCTACCTCTAGGAGCTTGTTGACCACCTCTACCTCTTGCGCCATACGCATTACTAGTACGCTGCATTAATTTAGGACAACTATACTTGAAATGACCTTCCTCTCTGCAATATGATCATTGATTGGGACCTACAGGGATGCGTGGTTGATAATACCCATTCATTTGCTGGTTATTCTGAAATTGTTGGGGCTGCTGATAGATACCTTGTGTTTGCCTATAATTATTCTGTCCTCCACGTGGCGGATAAGCCTGCTGTAAAAGGACCTTTGTTTTCAGTTCTTTTGTTTTCTTATCTGTTCTATCCTTCTCATCTTTATCTCTATTTTCATAATACTGTGCAGTAGCCAGTATTTGCGCTGAAGAGGAAACCGCCCAAGAACTTTCTGAATCTTTTAATTTCTTACACAACTCGGGAAGTAGATTCTGCACAAATTTATCCACAAATAACCGTTGGCCACCTTCAGTGCTCATGTCTTGACCACTGTGGTCGATAAACGTTTCTTCAAACCTGGTGAAGAAATCGGACACTGTCTCATCTTTCTTCTGCTTACATGCGGACAGTTTATCCCAATTTACGCGCATCACGGGCATTAAAGTTTTCATGTAGGTAATAATTCTACCAGGGAGGTCTGCTACTAAAGGGTCAGGCTTCGCGCCACCAACTTGGCCAGCGTCTGCAGCAATGATATTAGCCCATGTGTTACCCAATTCTGCAGCGTGATCTACATTACAAATGGATCCCCATAAAGGCTGTGGAACCACATTCCCAAATAACATATCTATGTCAGCCAGATTCATTACACACGATTCTGCAGTTTGTGATAACTCCTTATAATATCCTGTAGGGTTTTTACGGGGGTCAGGCAATGTCTGCTTAAGCGCTAACACCTCGGCTCACTTCCATGGGACATGTACCCAAACACGCTGAAAATGAGCTGGGACAGCTGGATTAGCATTCGGATCAGCAGGTCTCCACACTGGAGGAACCTCACGCATCGGATATTGGCGCGTTTTTACCTTCTTCCCCACAGGGAATTCCTGTTCGAACAATGATTGCTGACAATCGCCATTTCTGAAGGACAGTAAAGTCGCAACTGCTTTATCTACATTGGGACCCACAATTGTACCTGTTCCAAAATCAAATCGTACTCGACACAATTCCTGTGGGTTTGGGTTATAACCATTATCCTCCAATTCCTCACAGAGGAATTCACACATTTTGTCAAAGACATACCTCTGTGTTGGGGCATCCCATTGGTGGAAAACGTTAACAACTGATTCCAGATTATAGAGTGAAGGGAAACCAATCCACCTACGCGCCAGATGATCTAACACCTCTTTCTCGTCAGGACCAGGCAGCTGACTACGCAATTGCTTACGTTATAAACCAGGGGTCACACTAGATGACCCAAAGCGAGGCGACATTAAACTAGTAACTACATTAGCTAGTCGTTGTCGTGCTGAAGGAGAAGTTGAGGCGAAAACGGGGGGATAGACAGAAGGAAGAAAAACGGATTCAGATACAGGTACCGGGGTAGTGCAAGAAGGAGCGCCAGGGGAGGCAGCTGACATACTAGGCAAAGTCGCAGGAAGCGCGGGGGCAATAGGTAACACAACTGGCGGCCCTTGAGAGGGCTGCACTGCAGGGATAGGAGCCAGCTGAAGAGGAGCTGGCGGCTGTGGGAAGGCTTGCGGCATATTTACTGGAGGCTGCACATTCACAAGCTGTGGAGGTGCTGTGGCATTCTGCGCATACGGGGGTGGCGAACTTAGCAAATGGGACATTAGGGAATCTTTCTCTTTCTCTTTTGTCTCATCTTGCACAAGGGGTGACAAAACAGGGTTACATTTATCAATCCCCAGTTTGCGCTGTCTATGCAATTGCTCATTCATTTGTTCCTCCTCGTTATCTTTAAATTGCACAGCTGCTTGCATCATTGACATACCTCTTTCTCTCTTATTCCTTTTCGCTAGCTTAATTTCCTTCTGTTTGGCTTCCTTTCGCCATAGGCGGAAAGAATCAAACATCGCCGGCTGGGCTTTCTTTTTAAACAATTTAACTTCCAAATTATCTAAGATATCTGTATCAAAACTACCATTTTGGGGCCATTTTAAAACACCGTCCTTTCTGGTGTATCGGATCCATACTTCATTATATGCAATGGAGCCCACGCCATGTTTTACATAAAGCTCATAAGTTGGAGTTCCAATTGGAGGAACCGGACATGAATCCTCTAACTGGAAATCCCTTCCACAACCCAAACAAAACAATCTTCCAAATACACTAGCACCAGGCATCTTCGCTCACTAGTCTAGTTTCAAACTTCAAAGGATTATCGATTACGATAGTCTCGTGAATACACGAGTCCTCTGGCTTTGGTGCTTGCAAGCTCCAAATCAAAAATGATCCCGAAGGATACCAAAAATCCCGAAGGATACCAAACAAACTGGGAGACGCTCCACTTATACTTAACTGAATATCGATGATCGATGGCGTCACCAGAAGACTTTCTCGATTGTTTCGCTCTACCAAAATCGTCAAGGGTCCAAAACAGGGCAATTAATCAGGGCAGCAGTCCTTCGTAGCCGTTGGGACGCGGAGAACCTCACAGAAAAGACTTTCGGACCACGTCGACATGCAGGGGTCGATGAAGTGGCGGCCTTCCTCCAGAATTTCCACACGAAGCTCCTCACAAACCTCTGGCTTGGACCGATACCGCTGAAATCGCCCTACGTTGGGCGCCAACTGAAGTACTGGGAATTTTAAGCCCAGCGGTGCAGGGGAATACACCCTAAGACTTCGGGTTCTTCCTGTTTCAGACCTACAGAAACACAGAGTCTTCTAGGTGAAGTCAAAGATCGATTTATTGACTGCAGACCAATTACAGGTATCCGAGAAGTACAACACAATGTATGTTCTCAGGAGACTGCTAAAGTTACAGAAACGGGCTTCTCCTTAAATACAAAATATCATGCTTCAGGCACATATTCCTTGTTTTACGATATGGCCATATACATGTATTCATTACAAACGAAAAGGCAGAGTCATGATGACCATCCCACATTCCAGTTAAGCCAGCCCACAATTATTTACCCAGCGAGGCTCAGATCCCACATCAGATATCAACAGGCCCCAATAAACACGAACAACTCCTGTTTGGAAAACAAGCCATAAAGCAGGAAGAGTCAGGTGTGAAAGAGATTAGCCGGAGGCTTGTGTGGGATGAAAAGGCTTTATGGTGTGTCAAACCCTGATGCTAATCACAGGTGGCCGTAGGACGGGGAGCTCGTGAGACCGGACTGACCGGGGGCAGCGGAGCCAAGCTGCCCAGGTCACAGCGAAGTCAAAGGAAGGCACATGTGTTCTAAAGGCCCGTATTTGCTCGTAATGTGTAGCCTATGTGAGGGCAACCATAAGATGGCCACCGCTCTAAGATGGAACCCACGAAGTCAATGTATAATAACGTATACACAGTGCATTTATAGCTAAAACGCTATACAAAGCACTTGTACATACCGCATTGACCATTCGCGGTTCGCTAATACCGGGATAGACAGGGGTAGGGCCCTGCCTCCCACGCGGTCCCAAATTCTAAAGTACCACACCCGGGGCCAAAAACCCAGGGTAGCCCCTTGCAAAACCAGGTTGTTTTGAGATAGGTAATTTTGATGCTGCCTCAATAGGTTTTGGGCCCTTGCCTGTCACGGGTACTTGACCCACCCACGCGAGTGAGGTACCATTTTTATCGGGAGACCTGGGGGAATGCTGGGTGGTAGGAAGTTTGTGGATCCACACAGATTCCAGAGCTTTCCCACTCAGAAATGTGTGAAAAATTGGATTTTTTCAGCTAAATTTGAGGTTTGCAGGGGAATCTGGGTAGGGAAACGTTGAGAAATCCATGCAAGCCATACCTCATTGAACTCCCCAGGGTGTCTATTTTTCAGAAATGAGTGGGTTTGGTAGGTTTCCCTAGATGGCGGTGAGCCTGGGGCCAAAAAATCAGGTTTCCCCCAAAACCAGGTAGTTTAGTTATAGGTAATTTTGAAGTCTACACAGTATGATTTGGGCCATTTCCTGTTGCAACCACTATGCCTACCCACACAAGTGAGGTACAATTTTTATTGGGAGACCTGGCGAAATCCTGGGTGGTAGGAAACTTGTGTCAGCCCTGTGATCCGACAACTTTCCCACACAGAAATGTGAGAAAAAATTGTTTTCTTCAACAAAATGTGAGGTTTGCAGGGGATTCTGGGTAGGGAAATGTTGGGGTACCCAAGCAAGTGATACCTTGCTAGACTCCTCCAGTTGTCTAGATTTCAGAAATGTGTGGGTATGGTAGGTTTCCCTAGATGGCCACTGTGCCAGGGGCCAAAAACACATGGCACCCCCCTTGCAAAACCAGGTTGTTTTGTGATAGGTAATTTTGATGTTGCCTCATTAGGTTTTTGCCACTTGCCTGTCGCGGGTACTTGACCCACCCATGGCAGTGAGGTACCATTTATATTGGGAGACCTGAGGGAATGCTGGGTGGTAGGAAATTTGTGGATCCATGCAGATTTCAGAACTTTCCCAAACCGAAATCTGAGAAAAAAGTGATTCTTTCAGCTAAATTTGAGGTCTGCAGGGAGTTCTGGGTAGGAAAAGTTTGGGGGACCCAAACAAGCCATACCTTGCTGGACACCCTCAGGTGTCTAGTTTTCTGAAATGTGTGGGTTTGGTAGATTTTCCAAGATGTCCGCCGAGCCTGGGACCAAAAACCCAGGTGACTCCCCTTAAAAAACAAGGTTGTTTTGTAATAGACCATTTAGATGTCTCCTCAATACGCTTTGGGCCCTTGCCCATCACGGGTACTTGGGGCACCGGCATGAGTGAGGTACCATTTTTATCTGGAGACCTGGGGGAACGCTGGGTGGTAGGAAATTTGTAGATTTACATAGATACCAAAACTTTCCACCACAGAAATATGAGGAAAATGTGTTTTTTTTTTTTTTACAAAGTTTGAGGTTTGCAAGGGATTCTGGGTAACAAACCTGCTGAGAGCCATCCTGGATTCCCCTGAGTGTCAAGTTTAAAAAAAGTATATAGGTTTGCTAGGTTTGTTAGGGCAGAGTTAGGGTTCAAAATCTAAAGTTAGGCACTTTGCAAATAAAGGGTCAGTTTTCACTGTGAAAATGTGGTGTCTCCATATTGCGTTTTGTGCCGTTTCTTGTCGCGGGCACTAGGCCCACCCACACAAGTGAGGTACCATTTTTCTCAAAAGTCTTTGGGGAATGCGAGGTGGGTGGAATTTTGTGGATCCACGCAGATTCCAGAGCTTTCTACCACAGAAATGTGAGGAAAATGTGTTTTTTTGGACACATTTTGAGGTTTGCAAAGTATTCTGGGTAACAGAACCTGGTGAGAGCCAGACAAGTCACCCCATGATGAATTACCCTGGTTATCTAGTTTTCAAATATGTATAGGTTTGCTAGGTTTTCCTAGGTGCCGGCAGAGCTAGGGTTCAAAATCTACAGCTAGACACTTTGCAAAAAAAGGGTCAGTTTTCACTGTGAAAATGAGGTGTGTCCACGTTGCGTTTTGGGCTGTTTCCTGTCGCGGGCACTAGGCCGACCTGCACAAGTGAGGTACCATTTTTCTCAGAAGGCTTTGGGAAATGTGGGGTCTGTGGAATTTTGTGGGTTCACGCAGATTCCATAACTTTCCCCCACAGAAATTTGAGGAAAACGTGTTATTTTGACAAAATGTAAGGTTTGAAAGGTATTCTGGGTAACAGAACCTGGTGAGAGCCAGACAACTCCCCCATCCTAAATTCCACAAGGTGTCTAACTTAAAAAAATGTATAGGTTTGCTAGGTTTCCCTAGGTGCGGCAGAGCTAGGGTTCAAAATCTACAGCTAAGCACTTTGCAAGAAAAGGGGTCCGTTTTCACTGTGAAAATGTGGTGTGTCCATGTTGCGTTTTGGGCTGTTTCCTGTCGCGGGCACTAGGCCTACCCACACAAGTGAGGTACCATTTTTCTTGGAAGACTTTGGGGAATGCGGGGTGGGTGGAAATTAGTGGATCCACGCAGATTCCAGAACTTTCCACCACAGAAATGCCATCTCCTAGTTTCTGCACCTTCCACAAGGCTTTTATCAGGCCCCTTCCACCATCATCTGCCACTCGTAAAATAGGCAATTACGAGAAAGGACACAGGGATGGACTGGGGGACATACGACCTGTTGCCCCCGTTGACCCTGGATTCTAATGCAACACTTGCAGGCTGGTTCCCCCTTGCTCCTGGGGCCTGGTCTTTGACCAGGACTTTGATCAGGAACCAGGAACCCTTCCTCCTATTGGTGGTCAGTGAGCGTTAGCACCTACCTTGAGGTGCTGAGTGGGCAGGGTGTGGAGCAGCAAGGGTATGGGCAAGGGATGTGCCACAGGGTCAGAAGGGGCTGCTCAGTACATCTGTCTTACATTGCTACCCTCCTACCGACCTGCCTTATCTTGGAAATGTTCTAATGATCCTCGCGCCTAACGGCTTCTGGTCCGTCCCTTTAAGCCCCTTGAGCATCCCTCCACATAACATCCCAACTCACAGTCCCGCTGTCACCCCTCCTCCTTCCTTCTTCCTGAGGTCGGCTACAGGCACCGTAATGTCTAAAGAAAGTGTCGATTGCCAACATCAAAACAGAACCCACTTTAGAGAGCAGCCCAGTGTGGACAAACATGGATGCCGAAAACGTGGACGACAAGATTTCCAATGGTTCTGAACCTCTACACTTATACATAAGGACGATGAGGCTCCCAAGGGCTCTAAACCTTTCATAGTCACAACAACCTCCACAGCCATAAAAGAGGCACGCTCAAAGGCTATCATCCAGACAGGCGAGGATGAAATTGGACCGATCCCCCTATCAATGGGAATGGAGTCACCCCACCGGTCCATCATATCTACATCACCTATGAGGAGGAAGAGAAGGTCCCAGTCTTGCCATAACTTGGAGCCTCCCCAGCTCTACTTGACGCTCACACATTAAACTATGATTCAAATCTGGAAAGGGACCTGGTCGCTGCAACAGCCGGGGGGTCATTGGATGACACCGGTAGTTCATGTAAAAGTCCAATAGTTTCGGCTGACAACTTCCATACCCCAAAAAAAGAAATGGACACCGCTGCATTGTTACAAGGCGCAATAATTCATAAGAGTAAGGATGGATCATGTATTCCCATATGCTCATCCTTTGAGCCTGAGTCAAGTGACTTCCTACACAGATCTCCATCGCTCCTGTCGTTTGAACTTTCATGCGCGCAGGACAACCTGCTAAGGTAAGTCAGCACTTCCCATTAGACTGCTAACATGGCAATCGGAGAAGCTCGAACTACAAATCGACACCCTCCAAGTCATGGCAACAAAAATGGGCGAGATGGCCAAGAAAATCGATAAGTTGGCTGCAACCTTTAGCAATCCAACCCTGCTAACTCCCTCTCCTGAATATCTGTGCCCTATTCTAATTGACAAACTGTCATCGCTCTTGACGTTACTTTCCTCGCTGGTGGAGGAATTAAACCTCAGCATCAGAACACACTCAGACCCTGCGAGCCTGGAGAAGAGCATAAAGGACCATACTGTAGTGGCCAGGGATGCAGACATAGAATCAATCCAACCCCACCAATCATTAAAAACAGAAACCCAGCCGTTACCCCGCTCCTAACCAGAGGGAATGACGGGAGGGAGCAACCACACAGCGGACCTTGCCCCCAACAACATAGGCATCATAATCTCGCTGAAAGTATCTCAGTCTGCCACGCCAACAACGCGGAGGGAGAAGAAACATCTTAAAAAGCAAAAAAAAGCAAGCTAAGAGACTACTATTATGAACCCCCCAGTGAAATTGAACAGCCTTGTAACAAAAAAAAGAATCAGCAATTCAGGCATTGACAATCAAACTGGAAAACAATCAATCTCTTTTCCCCATATTCTGCAAGAATCCCCATGTTAAACATCCATCAGTACCAGCCTCATCGACTACGCATACAATCAATCTGCCATCAAAGGTGGAGTCTGCCTCAGGGGCACTTCCAGACAGACAGGGTGTAGCATGCCTGGGAACATTGCAACAGCAGGTCTTGATCCAACTCTGTCTCAGCACTGCCCACCCGCGCCCACCAGCCTAACTGCAAACAACGATAGGGAAGCCAGTGTGGTGGGGCTGACTTAGGGGGAGGCCCTTTGATCGGGATTATCGTTACCACCTGGCCCTCAACCAAGGCTCCAAGTCCCAACAGTACCCACAGTGATACTGGCACAGAAAAATCTACTAAACATCCTGTGTAACGTCAATGGAAAGCCAACACCACAGCCTCAACAGGCCCAAGCCACCTCCATGAGAACAGAACCTACAAGATTGCACTGAAGGACTGAATGCGCCTTCCAAGGCCTCCCGAAAGTTTCTCAGTCTATGCTGAACCATGCGGACCAAATTCCAACAACACAAAGGCCCTTCCATAATGACTGCATCTTCAGGTCAAATACGCTGGCCCTAGGTGGAGGTTACTCAGCAAAAATGAGCATGACCCCATTGTACATTTCAAAGGGGAGCATTGATACTCTTAATAGAACAAATATTCTGGCACTCCTCCAACATATAAAGGCAAATCAATAAAGACTGACCGCACTCCGTGGTGATTCAATGTTCAAATGTTATCCAATGTTAACAGGTATGGTGCTAGTGAGAACCACCTCGTGATCAAACGAGGTGTGTGAAATATGTAGCATGTTAGCAATTTTAATAAAGTTCTTCAAAAAACTGTTGCTCCTTCACATTTTACATCTCATGTTGAGCAAACAAACTTTAAAGTAACATATGTAACTTCCAGTAACATTGAGCTCCCCGATGCATTTCAGGTCAAACCCTTCGTCAGGGAAAATTTCCTACGAAAAAACACTTGATGACAAAAATCATTTTTTTTAAAAATAATTACGGTGTTGTGGTTGATATATCCGTAAACTAACTAAAATTCAGTAATGGTAGAAAGTTTCTCACTTCTGCACATGTTGAACGAGGCATTGCATACTAAAAAACTTGTAACTGAAAAGGATTTAGGTGCTGTGTTAGAAGTGTAATAGAATTGAAATAATAAAGACCCAATCCGAATACTATAATGTTCGCGAATGCTCTAAGCGTTCAGAAGGTTATTTCTTTCCAATTCCGTAATCAGGAAATAGGTAAAGTCTAAGAATATCGTGGGGTCGATAAAAGACATGATTAGCGGGAACAAACAAAAGGTAAAGCTCTTACACCAACGAGAATTATTCTGGATTAATTTACTTGAGTCTGTGCCCCCCAAGGGTTTAAATGAATGTCTTGAATTCAGTTGTTATCTATAACATGGTGAAATGCATACACACTGTTATTTTTTTGTTTGTGACTCTTTAAAGCGCCAATGCGCCCACACAGAGTGCTGACGTGAGTCCGTCTTTTCCTTGTAGGAGGACGTTTTTGCTACCCCTCCAACATACACATTGAGCGGGGGGAGACAGGTCACTTCCATTCTCCAAGCCATCTCCCCCTTTAGCGCTCCACCCTCCCCAAATTCGGCCTATTGGGGCTGGGTCGCCTCCAACTTGGCCGACCAACTTCAGGCACCCATCAAGTAAGGCACCTTGGCCATCAAAATTCAGGTCCTCTCCACGCAATGGGTCTGTGCAGCATAGATGCACATCAGCTCGCCCCCAACCATTAAGCATCATGACTTGGAATGTTGCTGGGATGATAAAGGTTCTGCAAAGCCCATCATTGATCACATTCCTTGAAGAGGCCGATTTAACCTGGGTTCAAGAAACATGGGCAATCGGATCCATCCCATTAGCAGGCAATGCAGAATACTTCAAACCTGAAACCAAGGAAATGTATTTGGGAGACCCTCCGGGGGTATCTCCATATACATTAAGCATGCCCTGTAACTACAATTCACAGAGATAAAGAACCCCTCTGACATGTTCCTAGCTGGTACTCTGAAAGGCATCAACACAGTAGACATCCAATTACCAGTACTTGTAATCAATGTATACTATAATCCCCACGGGCAGAGCTCCAAGGATAAGCTCACTCGGCTGAGAACACAGATTGAAACCCTGCTCACACAATTTGCATCCATGGAACCCATCAGTTTTGTGGACTTCAATATGCACAATATAGGGGTGCAGTCATCTGATGGCAACCCTTCCAGGGGTACTGGGAGATTTAGTGCCCTTTTTCGAACATATCATTTAGCAACAACTCATTCTTTATCTACAGCATCCAAGCCATAGCATCCAAGCCAGGGGTAATCCATTCACCTAACTACAACAGACTACCATGGAATATATTTTATTTAGTGAGAGGCTATGAAAAGATAGGCTAATTTATGCAGTGCTTCCGAGGAGCGAACAAATGTGACTCATGGAAATCGACATGGACTGGCTGGCAGACCGGCCAAAATAATTTGCATACAAACTAGCTTTGTTGTTCCGAGGAAGCACCACCTACAGAATCACAACTAATTTAACACATTGCGTGGGTCAAGTTCCAGCGATCAAGCAATGTGCCAAACAACTAAACACCAAATGAAGGGAGTATAAAAAAACTGGGTCGGAGTCTGCCAAAAAAGCAACCAAAATTATCAGCAACGTCCCACTCTCAACAGGTTTGGAAGGCAAAACGTGAATCCACAGAGGCAAAATGGCTGAAAATCTTTGCGCTTTTGGCTCTGTGCAAGTCCCAAGAATTCTGGTAATATCTAAATAATCTAATCCATGGGACTTCCAGCAGAGAGAACCCACTTAATACGGACACTTTGGTAGCTCATGTGAAATCTATGTACACTGTCGACTTGAAAGTACCTTCTCCAAACAGTTCCACAGTACCATGGGGGGAATGGATAACATCACAGCAGAGCCCACCAGATCCCCGGTTGATCTAACTGTTCCAGGCAAGGTAGTAGTCTAAGCCGCCCTAAAAATGATTCGGCATAATGGAGCACCCTGTCCCAATGGACTGCCAGCTCCCTCTTCAGGGAGGACTTGAATTGAAATTGGAATTGAAATAATAAAGACCCAATCCGAATACTATAATGTTCGCGAATGCTCTAAGCGTTCAGAAGGTTATTTCTTTCCAATTCGCGTAATCAGGAAATAGGTAAAGTCTAAGAATATCGTGGGGTCGATAAAAGACATGATTAGCGGGAACAAACAAAAGGTAAAGCTCTTACACCAACGAGAATTATTCTGGATTAATTTACTTGATTCTGTGCCCCCCAAGGGTTTAAATGAATGTCTTGAATTCAGTTGTTATCTATAACATGGTGAAATGCATACACACTGTTATTTTTTTGTTTGTGACTCTTTAAAGCGCCAATGCGCCCACACAGAGTGCTGACGTGAGTCCGTCTTTTCCTTGTAGGAGGACGTTTTTGCTACCCCTCCAACATACACATTGAGCGGGGGGAGACAGGTCACTTCCATTCTCCAAGCCATCTCCCCCTTTAGCGCTCCACCCTCCCCAAATTCGGCCTATTGGGGCTGGGTCGCCTCCAACTTGGCCGACCAACTTCAGGCCCCCATCAAGTAAGGCACCTTGGCCATCAAAATTCAGGTCCTCTCCACGCAATGGGTCTGTGCAGCATAGATGCACATCAGCTCGCCCCCAACCATTAAGCATCATGACTTGGAATGTTGCTGGGATGATCAAGGTTCTGCAAAGCCCATCATTGATCACATTCCTTGAAGAGGCCGATTTAACCTGGGTTCAAGAAACATGTGCAATCGCATCCATCCCATTAGCAGGCAATGCAGAATACTTCAAACCTGAAACCAAGGAAATGTATTTGGGAGACCCTCCGGGGGTATCTCCATATACATTAAGCATGCCCTGTAACTACAATTCACAGAGATAAAGAACCCCTCTGACATGTTCCTAGCTGGTACTCTGAAAGGCATCAACACAGTAGACATCCAATTACCAATACTTGTAATCAATGTATACTATAATCCCCACGGGCAGAGCTCCAAGGATAAGCTCACTCGGCTGAGAACACAGATTGAAACCCTGCTCACACAATTTGCATCCATGGAACCCATCAGTTTTGTGGACTTCAATACGCACAATATAGGGGTGCAGTCATCTGATGGCAACCCTTCCAGGGGTACTGGGAGATTTAGTGCCCTTTTTCGAACATATCATTTAGCAACAACTCATTCTTTATCTACAGCATCCAAGCCATAGCATCCAAGCCAGGGGTAATCCATTCACCTAACTACAACAGACTACCATAGAATATATTTTATTTAGTGAGAGGCTATGAAAAGATAGGCTAATTTATGCAGTGCTTCCGAGGAGCGAACAAATGTGACTCATGGAAATCGACATGGACTGGCTGGCAGACCGGCCAAAATAATTTGCATACAAACTAGCTTTGTTGTTCCGAGGAAGCACCACCTACAGAATCACAACTAATTTAACACATTGCGTGGGTCAAGTTCCAGCGATCAAGCAATGTGCCAAACAACTAAACACCAAATGAAGGGAGTATAAAAAAACTGGGTCGGAGTCTGCCAAAAAAGCAACCAAAATTATCAGCAACGTCCCACTCTCAACAGGTTTGGAAGGCAAAACGTGAATCCACAGAGGCAAAATGGCTGAAAATCTTTGCGCTTTTGGCTCTGTGCAAGTCCCAAGAATTCTGGTAATATCTAAATAATCTAATCCATGGGACTTCCAGCAGAGAGAACCCACTTAATACGGACACTTTGGTAGCTCATGTGAAATCTATGTACACTGTCGACTTGAAAGTACCTTCTCCAAACAGTTCCACAGTACCATGGGGGGAATGGATAACATCACAGCAGAGCCCACCAGATCCCCGGTTGATCTAACTGTTCCAGGCAAGGTAGTAGTCTAAGCCGCCCTAAAAATGATTCGGCATAATGGAGCACCCTGTCCCAATGGACTGCCAGCTCCCTCTTCAGGGAGGACATGGACTTTTGGTCCTATAACCTTGCACAGCTATACGGATAATGTAGGCTTCGGGAGGACATCACTGCTTGGAAGGGCTCACTGCTGAAACCAATATACAAAAGAGGGCCAAACACCGACCCTAGGAACTACTGGATGATTGCCCAGTTGGACATTGAGGGCACGGCCTACGCAAGTACACTATTGCAGGAATTATTTGACTGGGCTTGTACCGAAGGTCTTTTGCCCTTTTACCAGACTGGGTTCAGACCAGGGTGTTCTACCAGAGATAGTGCCCTGTCATACTTAGCCCAACAAGTGGTGCCCCACTGCTCCCCTCCACTCTTTGCCTGCTTCATTGACTACTTAGCAGCCTTCGATGGGGTTGACCACAACATCCTCTGGCAGAAATTGGTACGCTGGAACATCAGCCCATCATTATTACTAGCAATTAGATCGCTGTATTCTCAAACCTGGGTAAGGGTCAAACTTTCCAGGGAGTCTGCATGGAGAAAATTGCTGCAGATCGGGGGCTAAAGCAGGGATGCATCCTGGCACTAATGCTTTTTCATTTGTACACCGCAGATATGGGCAAAGCATTGTACAGAGCTAAGGGAAGAGGTGTGGCACAGCGGCCAGGGCGACTGGCGTTGGACGCTGTGGATCACAGTTCGATCCCTGGCACCAGCGGCAGGTCAGTCCAGCACCATGTGACTCTGGGCAATAGCTTGCTTAATCTTCCAGAAGGCCCCCAGCGCCGGGATGCCTACGGGTAGCTGTGCGCTTTATAAATACTGGATTTACATTTACATTTTTTACTTTAGCTACCCCTAAGATCGGCCACACAAAGATCCAGCTGATGCAATATGCTGACGACCTTGTTCTTTTGAACCAAACCAAAATAGATCCTCAAAAAACACTTACACTCCTCTTTGAATATAACGCCGAAAACAAGCTGATCACTAACCTAAGCAAGTCCAGAATAGTTATTTTTGACCACTACCCAAAGAAAAAACAGGCAAAGTGGAGGTCGGGTTCTCTGGTTTTGGACTGTGTACAAACCTATAACCACCTTGGGGCCTGGTTCAGAGAAACGGGCCTGCCACAGTCCCACCTCCACAATCTGCTTAATAAGGAAAGATGGTCACATATGCCCTCTGCAAATTATACGTCATCTTAGATAGTCCAACAACTATGGCCATTCAAAGAGTACTGAGGGCCAACTTACTACCGTCCCTTAACTAGACGCAGCAGGCATATCCAGGGAGGTTCACGCAGGACTTGGAAAAAATACATTGCACAGCATTTAAAAAGATATTTCGTTTACCAGCCTGTACTACGAACATCTTAATTTGCCTGAAATTCGATCTTAACCAACACAAATTAGAAGAGCTGGCTGCGCTGACGAAATACTTTTATCTAACAACTGTGGCTCCGGAGAACACCATGAAGGCCATCATAAAATTCATTTTCCTACAACCAAGTAACCCTTGGTCTGCCTGACTTGCTACAACCAAAGATCTTCTGCAACTTGCGACAGAGAAATGGGACCCTAGCATATTTAACTATGCTATCATCAAAACAACAATAAAAAAGCAACTACGCTTACGTTCTCGCAGTCTAGACATGGAATACTTGGCAGCCAGAGATTTTAATGAAACTCAATGTCTCCCTCACATACTACTTAGCCACAATCTCCACCTCATGCAGCCCGTAGGGAGACAAGCTCTACATCGGATCCTCACAGCCAGACTACATCCGCTTCCCCTAAAAGAGTTATATCCAACAGGGAATGCACGGCTGGGCATTACGGAGTGTCGCCTCTGCAACTACAAAAGAAAGTCCCTGGCACACATCTTACTTTGCTGCCCTGCGGCTAGTTCATAGAATCTATCTCAGACCCATTCTTCTCCAAACGGGCACCTGCACAGCAAAGGAGGCTTTCCAACAGCTTTACACTCTATATATTGTGAAGCACATGGCTAACTTTGGGAAATGTGTTTACTATACCTGCACAACATTGAAGGACAAGTCTCCACAGGCTGAGTGCGGCAAGCTGCCTGTCAGCCCCTAACATGTCAGGGTCACCGTCCCGGAGGTCTAGCCATCACTGAACACCTGACTCACACCAGGGCTCTTTTAGCCTTAAAATCCCATCCCTATGTTGCAGATTTTATATAAAATAAGCACACAAAAAACACAAACAAAAGAAAAACTGATGTTAAGAATGTCCTGCACATATATTTTATTTTTCAATCTTCAAAAGTTTTTTACGTTATAATTTGTAATGGTTTTAGGTGACCACACAAATAAAAGAATTCATTCATTACTCAGCCTCGTGCTTATTCTTCTGGGACAATAGGTTCCTTTTTTTGTAATCGTTATTTTCATTTTCATATTGAGAACCATAGAAATAATAAGATAGAGAATACAGGCTCTACTGAGCAATGGCATGAGAGAAGATGAACTACAATAGAAACAAGACCAAGGATAGGAAGGGAGAAGGCCGATGGGGGACCCCTGCTGTGTTAACTACTCTGGGACACAAAATAGAACTGAAGGGAGAGGGAAGGTAATGGCCAAGGCCATGGAAGAAAGGGGGGAAGGTAGGACCTCAGCAGTGCATATGCAGTGAAAGATAGATAAAGGGCCACCACCAAACCGCAGGTGGAGACAAAAAAGAGAGAAGGGGGTACGGGAAGGAGGAAAGTAGGGGAAGTGGGATTAAAGGAGGGTAGAGAGGGAGGCTGAGGATGGGGCAGAGAGGAAGGTGACTGTAGAGAGAAGATACGCCCATAGGTGGAGTGTGCATGATTCCAGGTACAGATCGGGCCGGGCATGGCACGGCCTCATCAAGCATCGACCTGAATGAATGGGGCACAAAACTGTTGATATACATTAAGCTTTTCAGTAAGATGTTAAATTATCTTCTCAGAGGACGCTTTCCAAAACATTGCATTGAGCCATTCTGCATGAGAAGAGGCATTTGGGGAGCACCAATGTGCAGGAAACACAGCTTCACCATAGTCAGAGTCTTGGTTCAGAACCAGTGCTCATGGTATGTCATTGGGGTGCAAGCAAAGTCATGCAGTAGCATTGCCTGGAGAGAAAACAGAGAGGGAAGTGGCAATGTCTGGCTTTGCATGGCCATCACCTCCACCCATAACTGCCAGATGGAGGAACAGTCATACAAATTGTGAGTGGAGTTACACCAGGACTCACTTCATCATTCATAACCCCATGCCCCGGAGAGAAGGCAGGTCCATGGGAGGAGTGGGATTTAGTATGCAGCAGATGACCACATGCAGGACGCATACGGGACATGCCCAGGCATGGCCTAGGTAAAGACCGGGCCAAGAGCAGGACCACCTGAGCACATCAGAGCATGGGGGATGCTGGACTGGGCCACCGCTCTTTGCAGTGCTTCAGGAATTCTGCACCTCTGTGGTCGCTGTTGGAGGGATCATGAATAGCGGATGAAATGTGTATGAGGAGATCAATTAACCCTATGGGGCAGAAAGTTCAGATTGCTAAAACTGTTTCTTCAATCACTAAATTTCTTACCAGTATGATTGGAGTAGTAGAAAGGGATACCATTTACTCATCATCCAAAAAGGGACAGTTGTCCCACCCTGTAAGTGACATGATCATTGACTGGGACTTCTGGTCCCCTGGGAATACCGCCCCGGAACTGACGTAGGGGTCATGTGTCTCTGGGGGTGGGATCACATAGGGGCAGAGCCATGCAGGAGACCTCAGCGAACCAGAAACCATGGGGAACCTGTGGCCATAATGTGATGCAGAGGTGTGCGCCTCTTTTTGGAGTGATTAGAATGCCTATTAGGCACTCTTAAGCCACATGAACAGCAACCAGGAGCCCGTCTACAGAAAGATAGACACTTATCAATATGAAGAGATACAGCCCCCTCATCAAAAGGACAACATCGGTTGGCAGCCAGGCCACTCTTGATAGATAGTATCATAGCCTAACATCTGTGGTATTGGACGAGAATGTGCAAGAGGAAGCTCCTTTCACAAGGACCTCTGCCATTGGATGGAAGTACTCAGTTTCAAGGATTGGTCTCAGCTGGTATCCCCGATTAAGGTTGACACCAGCTGCAATGAGGCCTCGAGTAACATCGTAAATACTGTAAACAATTTCTTTGACATGGAAGAAGTTGAAGAATCTATAGTTCATTCTAACTCACCCCTCTATGAAGATATAGGGTTTGTGAAGGAGCCTGTTCCTAAGGAGGTCACCGTGCAACAACCAGGCGCAATCTCTGAGGCCGGTGATGCTTCAATGGACCTCTGCGACTCTCAAGATTATCAGAACAGCCGCTGAATGCTGTGAGAATGACCAGGTTAGTAAAAACATTATAGACACTTAATGCGTGTACTGCAGTATTTTTTTTTTGTAGCCAATTGAATGTCTCTCTATCTTCTTTTGAATCTTAGAAATCCCCATCAAGAAAGAACCAGGGCGGAGGGGGGCAGCCATCTAAAAATTAATGACATACATTTTACTGCTTGTGGTGTTCAAAACAGACTGAAAGTTCCACAAGCCAAAACAATGAGTCTCTCTATAAATGTGTCTGTGCCTCTTAGAACGTCAGTTTTGAAATGGAAACTCCAGGCATCCCCTATGATGCCATATTGCCTGTTAAAGGTTTTGCGGCTGCTGTTGTACTCGCATGTGTCATACATGAATATTACAGCCTTTGTTACAGGCATAGAATTACAGATCCTCAACAGGAGGGTCACAAGTGCTTGTGCAACTCATGCAGATCAAGAACAATCCATCATATATGTAGTTTGTTGGACCCGTACAAGCTATATACACTGTTTAGGGTGGTGTATTGGCTATCCGAGGAAAAGAAATATGTTCAGCCTGATATGATTAAGATCTTGTCATCGGCGCTCAAAGAGATCAGATACTCCAGCGAACCATGCTCAAAACTCTGTTGCATGGGGTTGTGTACGTAATTTGATAGAAAGATGATAGAAAGACTGGTAGAAAGTCGCATTTGCAATATTTATCATAAAAATAGAAGAATTGGGTCTTTAGCCCCACGAAGACTGTTTTAAAATAATTAACTTATTTAATGTTACACACTTACAGATTTTTAGGACACGCACCAACATGTCACTACGCAAGATGTCTATGTGTTATGTCTTGGATGAAAATGTATCGCCAGCGTTGGAAGGTACTTTTAGAGCCAAGGAGCACATATCTGTAACAATATCAACGCCAATATGACTTGTACTATGAAAATGTAAAGTACTTCCTGCTTATATTTTTGCTAATATTCTTTATTTTTAATAAAATGTCCTTACGCTGTGGCAGCTGATAACATGTCGGGAACCGGGTTAAGAAAGCTTTATTACGATAAATGAGGGGTCCGGAGCTTCGGAAGTACCTAAGCTTTCTTTAGAACGGCTTTAGCTGAAAATGAACTGGTGAATAAGTTCTGGTTTAGACTTGGTTATCTGGGGAGGAGGTGTATTCACTCCACAAACCAGGAGGCGTTATAAGAGGAGACTTACAATTGTTAATGAGTAAATAGATTATCAATGGCAGGTGGACGTAATCAGTCTTCAAGATATAGCAAAGCTTAATAACGGAGCTCGATATATATTAATAGTCATAGAAGTTTTGTCCAAGTACGCCTTTGCAGAAGTGCTAAGTGATAAAAGAGGGGCAAGCATCACAGAGGCTTTTTAAGCCTTCTTTGGGAAAGGTAAAATCCCTCAAAAACTACAAATAGACACTGAAAAATAATTCTTTAACAAATCAGTTCAGAAATTATTAAAGCAGCACTCTGTTCTTCATTTTGTAAAGCACACAGAAGTAAAAGCAGCTGCTGTAGAATGTTTTAAAAGAACTTTAAAGTCTAAGATGTGGAGATATTTTAAGGCCTAAAACACCTACAGATACGTCAATGTTCTACAGGCTGTTATAGATGTTTATAATGCTAGTTATCACAGAACCATAAAAACAGCCCCATTGAGGTAACACAGGATAATTTGTTAATTGTCTGGAGAATGGTGTACGGGAGCCATTTCACTGCAAGGGTTAAGAAACCTGTGTTAACAAAAAGGTCATCATGTTAGGATTTCAAAGATGAAAGCGTTTTTTAGCAACGAGATATGTATAGTGGAAAGTGTGGAGCTTGTAGAGGGAGTGTATACTCACAGGTTAAAGGACTACAATGGAGAAGCAGTATAGGGTGTCTTTTACAAGGAGGAGTTACAAAAGGTACCTGACCATCCGTACAGGGTGTACAGGGTTGAAAGGATTCTGAAAAGGAAAGGTAGCGGGGATAACAGACAGCCGTTTGTCAAATGGAGGGAGTGGCCTGAGTAATTTAACAGTTGGGTGCTCGCCAGCTCCCTGCAAGGTGTGTTAGTACAGGACGGTCTCACCGCACAGGTCCAGATGGAGACTGCTCCCTTTTATATTACCCTACCGTCCAACGCCTCTAAGGACATGTCCCCAGACAACCACATTTCTAGCTGCACCTTGCAATAGCTAAACCTGTGGACCTGAAATAGGATTGGGTGGTAGCCCTACAGAGATCCAGTACCCGAGAACATGGAAAACATTTACAACGAAAAAGCTCAAGTTTAACATTAAGCCCGAACAGGACCCTTTGAGCATACGCGCCGGCTATCGACCCAGTTATTACCCATCCATAGTCAGCATTGAAATGTATACGAATACTCATCTGATGTTCAATAACGTTATAAGGATGGTATTTCTTAAATCTCCAAATCGCAATACCGTGTTTAGCTATGCTGATAAATTAAGAAGGGTGTTAGGTACCGTGCAACAAATAAAAAGCCAGGTCGAACCGGATCCTACGTGCCCCGATATTAACGAGGGTTCTATATTCTCAACGTTTATAGTGATATTGTAGAGGCACAGAGGATCGGTGATAGTTATTCACCGTTGTTAAGATGGGTCCAGGTGAAGGGCATAAATGATACAGTGGTAAATATTCAATTTAACAAGGCTGACTATGTAGTAATTTCAAAAAAGCTTTTGACACTATTTCAATCATCATCTACGGCGACCAAACTGACCTGCTGTCCTTTAAACATGGGAAAGTTGTTGTTAAGCTTCATATAAGACAGAGAAGCAACAGTGACTTTTAAGAAGGTATCATGGTGGTTGTGAAAACATACGGTGGCGATTCTATGTACGGGACTATTACAGCAACCAGGCCAGAGATGGAGGGCCACCGTGCTTTCAAGGGCACAACCCACGCAGCAAGGGCGGCTCCTCCACTGGGGCGGAGGAGCATCGCCCCACAGCTTTCTCTCAGTGTGAGAAGCAGAAACATTAAATGGTAATAACTTTCAGTTATTACCATTTTATGTCTGGTTGCAGGTGAGTGGGCAGGGTGGGTTGGGGGCTGCTCTGCAAGCAGGGCAGGGGAGGAGAGGTGTGCCCACTCCTGAGTGTAAAATGTCTGTTTATTTGGCCCTTGTGCTCTCTGCCATTCTTCATGCAGACTGCAATACAGCCTGCATGGAGAACATGGCCTCCCCATAAGCCCCTGGCTGGGTGGCATCCCCACCAATCACAACGCTACTTGCAGCATTGTAATTGGCTAAGGGAAGGGAGCCTGGCTGCCTGTTTCCTGTTCCTGCCAGAGGCAGGAGAGCAGGCGGGCAGGAGCAAAGAAGACGCTGGACCCAGCTGGCATAAAGATACGTTTATTTAAAAAAAAAAAATGAATCCCGTCTCCTGCACGAACTCCCTGTGCGACCCCTCACATTCTCCACCCGCGACCCATTTTTATGGTGGTGTCGTAAAAAGCCGCTAAAATGATCACTTACCCCATCACAACCATGTTTGATCTAAAGTACAGTAGTGATACCCTTGAAACGCAGCTTTCAGCCGGCCTCTTCTACAAGGATACATGTGCGCAGTTGGAAGACAAGGAACTGGACAGGGACTATCAAGGTTTTGTAAAAAGAGCAAGGTTCGCCGCAGACAGTCCTCCGAGGGCACATACATTCAGACCTCTTCTTTCAAGATAAACTGCTCGTCAATGCTATTTGTCTTAAGATCAAACTTAACCACAACAAGGACTCGTCTCTTCGGTGTGGATACGGTACAGTATAAACTGGATACACTCCCCGCAAACCTGTCTTTAAAGAGAGTTAAAGTGTCACAGAGTGTCAGACTAGCTCATGCCAACGCTTTTCAAATATTGAACACCAAGTGCCCCATTGAAAGTGTAGCTCTGAAGGTATTCAGCATCCCCACTGTTACCAGATTAACCCAGAAGCAAACTTTATTTCTGGGGCAACTGCCCAAACTTATTATCATCGGTTTTGTGGACAAAACCACTTTTAGTGGTCTCTTTGCCTCAAACCCTTTCAATTTCACGACATTAACTACACGGCTCTGGCCAATGTGGAATCTGCGATTCCTGCAAAACCCTACACACCCAGTTTTGAAACCAACAATTTTATAAGGGAGTATCTTTGTCTGGTTTTGATAACTGAGAAATACTTCGGGAATGTGGGGTTGTCATGTCGCGAGAAGGATATGGGTCCAGATACTCACTGTTCGTATTCGATCTGACTCATGACATGAAAGACAGGGACCATATCACTTTGTCAAAAACCGAACTCTAAAAGCTGAAATACAGCTTAGTCAACCATTGCCTGTGAATGCGAACATGGTTGTAATCTCTGTATTTGAAGGTGTCATTCAGGTCAACCACGCCCAGCTGATTTTATTTGACTATCTTTAAAAAATGGTGATATGGACATGATTTAGATACAGAAGTTCTTACGCTGTCATATATACGCTAGGAAATATTTTTTCGGGGTTTTTCAAAGCGATAGGTTACCTGGGGAAATAGGGGTAAAAAGATCCCACATGCTTGTCCTAAACACAGATCACAGAACACAGAGGATGGAACACACTGGGTAGCCCTGTTTATGGATATTGACAAGGTAACAGTGTTTGACAGTTCAGCAGAGTTTCCCGAACATAGCATCTATACAAAACCTATATTTTGGTATGTAAAAAAAGCTGCTGCCGGGGGGAATATAACAAGATGAGGGTAGTCATCACATGCGGGGAACACTGTATATATTTTATTAGTAAAATGTCATAGGGTATGACATTTAGAAATGTAATAAATGTGTATTTGAATGCCTTTGTTAACATGGAATACACCGTTTGTCAAAATTGTAACACCATGTAATGTATATATGTGTAATGGCAACTGTCTAAAATTATGGAATTTAAAACATGACTTCAGACTTTGATTTTTATTCTGGCACCACCACCGTAATTAAAATGATTTAAAAGATGACAGAACCAGGTTGAATAGTTAGAGGTGTTAATTGCAACCAGTTTTGCAGTCCAAGTATCATCTACTATAGGAATATAGGAAGAATAAGTCACACATGTTATCCGTTGCATTCTGGAGAGATATTGATTTGGGGTACGTGAGACCTTTGACTAGGTGGTACCTACGGGACCCAACAATCCTTTAGAAGCTACAAATGTACTCCACAGCATGTGTGCTGCCCCCCGGTATCTCTGACTTATATTTTTTAACAGATTGTCAATAAAGATATCTGCGAGACATGCACTGGATTCCCGTGAACAAGAGGATTACCTTCTAGCTCCTCACCCACACACACAAGGCAATCCACAACACCGGACTTGCGTACCTCAACAGACGACTCACCTTCCACACCCCGAACCGACAGCTCTGCTCAGCCGACCTCACCCTCTCCACTGTCCCCCGTATCCGAACAGCGACCACCGATGGCAGATCATTCTCCCACCTCGCCGCCAAGACCTTGAACACCCTCCCCATACTCCTACGGCAGACCCAGGACCTACTAACCTTCAGGAGGCTTCTCAAGACCTGGCTGTTCGAGCGTTGGTAGCACCCCTCCCCCCCCAGCGCCTTGAGACCCTCACGGGTGAGTAGTGCACTCTACAAATGTACTGATTGATTGATTGATTGAGGTGTGGGTGTTGCCAGATGTTGAGGCGTTACAGGGTTTGATGGCTGCTGTTCAGAGTCAGGCCCATATATTTTGTTTGGTATTTAACTGCTTGTAATAGTTTAAAAAGTTGTTTAGTGAGCTGGAGTAAAGACCCACTTTCTCGTACGGATTTAGATCTCACTTGTTCAAAATTTCCTTCATCTCAGCATCCAGATGGAGAGTCTAATTTTTCCTTGTATCCCAGGTGTCATCCGTAGATGGTACCAGCTGTCCAACTGTTGTCTAGGCACTAGATACATCTTCGTGACATGCTCCATCCCTGCCTGGATAGGATACTTGTAATTGCTGGCACAGCTATGCCCAACAAAGAACCTTTAACACTACCCGGCTGCTTTACCAGTTTCCTCTTTGTTAGACCTGTCAGCCCTAGGGCGGTCTTTCCCTGTGTTTTTGCCCTTGCCTCATTTTTTACACCCTCTTTTTCGTTGGCCTTAGGTCTCCGAGCGCCTTCCCATTGCTAATCAATGCTAAGGTGCAGGTGCTCTCTTCTTCCAACATGGCTGCCACAGGCCCCTGCTACTGCGGAGTGGTCTTTTTAGTAACACCCTAGTTGCCAGGAGCTGGCTGGGACACTAAACATTGTTGCCACACCAACCCGCCTTTTTCTCTCATAGTTAGAATAGGGAAGCTCCTGGAACCTTCTAGAACAGGGGATGGGTCTGCTTTTTGCAGCCTTAGAGAGTGGTCATCTGACCTGGGCATTTATAAGGGAATCAGTTGGGGCATCACTGACCTGGGGGAACCTATGCAGGAGACTTAGGTGGTAGGGCCTAGTCAGGGACCTATACCACTGGGAGTGACAGGGCTTAGGTGCTGCCTTCCAAGCTGTGTGAAGAACACTGGACTAGCCCACTGATCTGGCCCGGCCGGAGGGGAACCCAGGGACGATATGCAGTGACTGACTAACCTGCCTTCAGCCACCAACTTGACTCCCCCCCCCCTCAAGAAATCATCTACTAAGGGCCCAGGAACCATCAAGCGCCGAGAAGACCCTATAACTTCCCATAGGACTTCTGGGGGATCAACACCAGGTATTGGCGCTGTGACACCCCTGCGTGCCCTGACTCCACCTGGGTCCCCGTTGCTGAACTGCCACTGTCGTGTGGCCTGTCCTGCCTAGAACTGAACCTCACTGCGCTGCTTCTCAGCGCTCCCCCGCTGGGCCTGGAGAAGCGCTGGGTTACCGGCGGCATCGCCAGAACTGCTGACCTGGTCTCGCAGCCTCCCCCCCTACTGAGGCGCTGCTGGAGCACTCACCGTCACGGCCCAGCACCCCGTGGGCGGAGTGCCGCTGACATCCCCGGGGCCCGCTGAGGTGTACGGGGACCCGCCATCGCCGGCGCAACCTGGGCGCTTCCTCTGCTGGGGGCCCGCCCGCTGATCGACCCTTGTGGCGGCCCTGAGTCAGGAGAGGGCCGGCGGAATCCAGAGTGGGGCGTGCTAGGCCCGGAGGCCGCCATCTCGCCTCACGTGACGGGGCGTCCTCCCGGTCTCCGCCCCGCCACAAACCCATTGGCCCTCGCGGCCACGCCCCGCAGAATGCGCTGCCATTGGCGGCTACAGGCGCGCATTCCTCGAGGCCGGCTGTGATTGGTTCCCGGGCCACAGGGACCATCGGAGGGCCCGGAACCTGCTCCCTGCCAGAGCGGGGCTCCCCGGCTGAATCCAGACCCGCCGGAGGCCCCGTGTAACCCCCGCAGATCCCGGACACTGCCAGGAAGCCCGCACTGCTGGCTGGAGGGGCTCCAAGGAGAGTGAGTCCCCAACCTGCCTGTAATCCGCCGCAAGGGCCCCGAGGAGGCCAAAGGAAAAGGTAACCCCCGGGGAGAAGGGCGGAAGGCCGGAGGGAGGCCCCGAGATCGCCCCTCCCCTGGGGGAGACTGTAGTTGGGCCCTGTTGGCCCCCACTTGCCCAGGAACAGTGGATAATCCGGCCCAATGCCATATTGACTCATGCTCCATGAAATGCTGATCTGTGCTTCATGAACTCGTCATTTTTGCTTGAGGGAATACTGTTTGCTAAAGCTACCCAGGTTGAATGAAATGTTTATTCCTGCCTGACGAAAGGGTTTATTCATGCCTAATGAAATGTTGATTAATTCCATTCAATGACATGTTATCCTTGATGAAATGCTTTGATGAAAAAGAGATACCGTGATTATTGATTACCCTGATTCTGATCTAGATAAAAGCTATTTGATTTTTACTCAAATTGACTGGTGTGGTGTCAGTCATTGCGTGCGTTTCCTGTTCCAGTGGATGAGTGTGCTGTATGGTCACTTTACACCTAAGCTTTCGGGTGCCTGCCTGCTCGCGCCAAGCTACCCCCTGGGGGACTGGTGACCCCAGTTCCTACACTCTTGGAAATGAGGGTTTCCCTTTTATTACTGAGCTTCTTGATAAGGTGCTGCTTCTTCTTCAGCCCCCGTAACTGGTGCTCTGATTAGGGACGTTACCGTTTAGGGTGTTTAGGGCTATTTCTGAAATCGTCTGAAGCCACGCACAGGTTGGCCTTTGTTTGATTGGGGCTGGCTGTAACCAGCATTTTTAGTTGGACTAAATTATGACGTAGACAGCCAGACATGGTCAACACCTTATATTATAAGTACTAGATTGTGAATGTTAGGAAAAGTCTTGAGCTCATCTTTTTATAGTCTCTGGGCCTTTAAGTGGACCAGCAAGTGGTCATGGGGTTACTTGGTAGAGTCGTTAAATGCTTCCATGAAAAACTGGGTGTTTCCCGGGTACATCTGTTTAGTTATGATTGATATTTGCTGTTTGACATGGGGATTTTTAAATAAAACAAAGTATGGGGTTTTGAGAGCTATAAAATGACTGTTCTTACCGTTGTAAAACAAGTTCTGCACAATGTAGCAATGCTTAGATTGTGGTGGTGTGAATATTGGATAAAAAGCTTTCTCACGATGATCCCCACCTTCTCGTATAAGGTTGTCTACAATTACCTTTTTTTACAAAATTCGTAGGTAACAAGGCATTGTCATTGAGTTTATTAGGTATACCTTCTATAAACCTGATATGTTGTAACCTTCGGGATTGTTTAGTATAAAGATCTTTCCAGCAAGAATAAAGCCACACAATACTGTTAAGGGTTTGGGATAAACTCCCGGGAGCATTTTCCAAGGGCTTCTTTAGAAAGTAGCTTTTACCACAGTTTCAGGGACCTGCTAAAATGCAGGAGCCAATTGTTGCGATCTGGTGTCCATAGAGTCGGGGCCCTCCACATTTATGTCTTTTAAGAACCATACAGCAGTGTTTTGTAGTCCTCAGTCAGGACCCTTTTATCAAACACTAAGCATAACGTTATATGTAAGGGCTATGTTGTAATTTCCTACTTTTTTTTGGGACCTGACTAATCTAGGCTGATTAATACTATTGTTTATCATTTTCACGGTCTCCCGTTGCCGAGTATTCATGCACCATGTCCTTTAGACTGTCAAAATTGATTTTCAAGGAGTTGTTAACATTTAATGTTATGCCTTTGACTTTCAAACATACTGTGGTGTTCGTCATTTTGTAAGAATATGTTTTGGGCCTAGATAAGATGAGTGCAATGATATACTCATCCTTATCAAGTTTGCTAGTCAAATCGTGGAGATAATCACCTGGTGAAGGGTTTTTATCCCCAATTTTTGCACAAAAATAACTGAGTAAGTAGTGTGATACAAACAACAGCCCTGTAGTTTTTCCATAACCTTGTAAAGCTCTAAACATGTGTGAGTGGTTGTGAAGCATGCTATGAAGATGTTTATGTTGTTACATGTTGTGGGGCACTCTTTTGTGAATTTACAACACAAGGCTGCTGTCTCATCATCGATAAACTCGTAGCTGGACACCTCATAAAATGGTGCGAAAAGGTACTTAAACAATTCATCAGGATCTTTGATTATGGTCGTGTTTAACAGGTTTGTATGCTGGGTGAAATTTCCCCATAAGGAGTCGAAACAGAGTTTGGCTTACTGTCTTCTGGTGGGGCCGTAAGCATACACCCTCGTGAGCGTAGTAGTCATCGATGTACTTTTGCCTTGCATCCTGGCTAGTGCACCATTCTGGATACCCAGATGCCTCCTGTTTGTCTGTGAGAAACAAGTTAATATACTCAGAAAAGAGCTGGTTTGTGGTCCTCTCAAAATGCCAAACTTCGTGTACTCTTCCTAGCCGGTATCCTTTCACTAAGGCTGCCTGTACCTCCATGCCACACTAGGTCCCTGTGAGCATCCTTTGTTCTTCAGTGTGCCTACACTCGGTAGGCTCTTTACTTTCATCACATGTTCTACATAGGGGAACATTAGCTTCCCATCTACTTGGTGTGGGAGTACTGGAAAGTGAAGCCACCTTGGAGGGTAGATTTGGCATTTAACTACCCAAAGTATTCGGATATGAGTGTAAAGTCCTTATATATGATGACGGGTGGCCTAAGGGTTATAGGTTCATCTGTTCACAAAGGGATACATACCGGTGAAATCATAGAAATGTATTTTCTCACCCTCTCCTATTACCCTGTGCAGCTTTATAGCATTCGTACAACCCCCCAATAAGGCTTTGAGGGGCTCTAAAAGGTTCTGGCAACTCTCGACTGTTAATGATAGAGCGAAGTCGGATGTTAGCATATGTAACCACTAATGCTCCCAGAGGAATTTTGTAACAAAGCCACAGTTTTCAACATATGGGGTCTTCATCAGAGTAAGTCTGTGTAGGTATTCAACTTGGTATCAAAAGGTCTGTTAAACTTGTCGGGTTTGTAACAACAAGGACAACCGTGGTAAAAACATGTGTTGTATTCAAAGGCAGTTGGCACACCCTTAATTACAGCTTACCCATCTAGGAAATAAGGACTCATGCGATATTCATCACCCTGTAAGGCGTGTAATGAATATGTATGCTTCCTTGACAGACACGTACATGACCCATTGGATAGATGGGGTTCAATAATGTTTCTGGTTACGGTTACACAGGTCTGGCAATACTAGAGAGATGCTTTCAGGTATTAAAAACATGTGTTTGTAGAGACATACACATGGAAGCAAGCACGATGTTTTGAAAAGGGTCTATGTATTCTATGGATTTTGTCATTTGGGGGTGTTGGGTTTCAAACTCTTTTCCTGTTAAGTCATCTCCATCACAACATCTCTGAAGAGATTTCAGGCTTTTTGCAGGATAATTACAACATCCTGGCAATAAGCTTTCAACTCTGTTTGAAAGTGAAAGTTATTTTTGCGGTTTTCATTATACCCTTGTAGAAAGCTCTCTTTCATCACTCGGGCTGACAAATGCAAAAAGAACTATTGATGGACAGAATGCAGAACAATGTCATACATTCACCCCAGTACAGGGATCTAGGCCTAAATATGTCGTTTTTTTTGCTCACCATGCCATTCTAGTTTGGACCCAGCCATATGCAAATCAGTCTTGACCCTGTGCCCTAGGGGAACAGTCCAGTCCAAACTGCCAGGCCAGGTCCTCCCTCCCTCCCTGGCTTCAGCCAGGATAGCTTGATTCCAATGGCATGGAGAACTATTGATGGAAACAATGCAGAACAATGTCATACATTCATCCCAGTACAGAGATCAGGGCCTAAATCCATCGTTTTTGAAAATGTGCAACATTCCGTCCATCATCTTGTGCGTTTTGCTGTTCGCCCTATATGGGAATGGTATGCCCAGATGTGGGTCCCGTGCTCACTATGCCACTGGAGACAAGCTATCCTGGGTGAAGAGGTTTGAAACCCTGAAACCGGTCCTAGGATGCTTGAATACGGTCCAGGGAAGACATGGCTTGGCAGTTCGGGCCGGACTGTTCCCATGAGGCACAGGGTCAAGACTGATTTGCATATGGCCGTGTCTGAACTGGGGTGGCGTGGTGAGCAAAATAACGATAAATTAAACCCAGCTCTTTGACTGGGGGTGAAAGTTTAGCCAATGTGCAACATTCCGTCCATCATCTTGTGTGTTTTGCTGTTCATCCTATGTGGGAAGGGTATGCCCAGATGTGGGTCCCGTACTCACTACACCACTGGAGACAAGCTATCCTGGCTGAAGAGGGGTGAAACCCCAAAACCGGTCCTAGGATGCTTGATTCCAGTCCAGGGAAGACATGGCTCGGCAGTTCGGGCTGGACTGTTACCATGAGACACAGGGTCAAGACTGATTTGCATATGGCCATGTCTGAACTGGGGTGGCGTGGTGAGCAAAATAACGATGGACTAAACCGAGATCTGTGACTGGGGGGTGAATGTTTTGCCAATGTCCAACATTCTGTCCATCATCTTGTGTGTTTTGCTGTTCGCCCTATGTGGGAAGGGTATGCCCAGATGTGGGTCCCGTGCTCACTACGCCACTAGAGACAATCTATCCTGGCTGAAGAGGGGAGAAACCCTGAAACCGGTCCTAGGATGCTGGATTCCGGTCCAGGGAAGACATGGCTCGGCAGTTCGGGCCGGACTGTTCCCATGAGGCACAGGGTCAAGACTGAATTGCATTTGGCCGTGTCTGAACTGGGGTGGCTTGGTGAGCAAAATAACGATGGATTAAAGTCAGATCTGTGACTGAGGGTGAATGTTTTGCCAATGTGCAACAATCCGTCCATCATTTTGTGTGTTTTGCTGTTTGCCCTATGTGGGAAGGGTATGCCCAGACGTCGGTCCCGTGCTCACTGTGCCACTGGAGACAAGCTATCCTGGGTGAAGAGGGGTGAAACCTTGAAACCAGTCTTAGGATGCTTGATTCCGGTCCAGGGAAGACATGGCTTGGTAGTTCGGGCCGGACTGTTTCCATGAGGCACAGGGACAAGACTGATTTGTACATGGCCGTGTCTGAACTGGGGCAGCGTGGTGAGCAAAATAACGATGGATTAAAGTCAGATCTGTGACTGGGGGTGAATGTTTTGCCAATGTGCAACAATCCGTCCATCATCTTGTGTGTTTTGCTGTTCGCCCTATGTGGGAAGGGTATGCCCATACTTGGGTCCCGTGCTCACTATGCCACTGGAGACAAGCTATCCTGGCTGAAGAGGGGTGAAACCTGGAAACCGGTCCTAGGATGCTTGATTCTGGTCCAGGGAAGACATGGTTTGGCAGTTAGGGTCGGACTGTTCCCATGAGGCACAGGGTCAAGACTGATTTGCATATGGCCGTGTCTGAACTGGGGTGGCATACTGAGCAAAATGGCGATGGATTAAACCCAGATCTGTGACTGGGGGGGAATGTTTTGCCAATGTGCAACATTCCGTCCATAATCTTCTGTTTTGCAGTTCGCCCTATGTGGGAAGGGTATGCCCAGACGTGGGTCCCGTGCTCACTACTCTACTGGAGACAAGCTATCCTGGCTGAAGAGGGGTGAAACCCCGTAACCGATCCTAGGATGCTTGATTCCAGTCCAGGGAAGACATGACTTGGCAGTTCGGGCCGGACTGTTCCCATGAGGCACAGGGTCAAGACTGATTTGCATATGGCCGTGTCTGAACTGGGGTGGCGTGGTGAGCAAAATAGCGATGGATTAAACCCAAATCTGTGACTGGGGGTGAATGTTTTGCCAATGTGCAACATTCCGTCCATCATCTTGTGTGTTTGGCTCTTTCATCACCGGCATCATATACTTAACAATATAGCTGTGTGGCAGCAGCATGGGGCCCATATAATTCTAATTTCCCCAGGTGTTAAAAAAGTATGAGAAATAACCTTTACACTGGTGTAAACCACAGGCTTTTGGCAGCTTGCTCAAGCTCAAGGGCAGAAAATTCAAGGTATCTATGAACATTATTTGTAATGGTCCGGCCGTTCATAACATCAGTTTGGAGTATGGGGTAATAAGTTCTACGGCCATCTTTTCACAAATCACATTTTGCAAAATGAAGGAAGTGTCATACGCTTTTGAGTTATGTGCCATCATGGTATACTCAGTTGTCATCGGAAGTTAGATGGTGAGCGCAAATATATTTAGATTTGTGTACACCTGTCTCTTGTGTACACTTTATGTCGAACACTATGCAGTCTTCTGTTTTGGTCTTTTGGTTGTCCTTTAACCATGTAACACTGGTGTTGTCTTCCAGCTTGAAAAGATGCCTGACACCTGGGGCATTCTATGCCTTTGCATTTTTTATCTTGTTCCATGAAATGCTTGCACCCCACATAATCTCTTTTAAGGATGAACATAACATCCCTGTTGTGTAACCTCAAGCAGGTTTGCGAGCGACAAATTAGTTTACAAGTGCAACATTTCACCTTCTGGACAGCGTCTATGGCACAGCCGTCCCTTTGACACATCTTACAGTGCATTTCACACTGGTGATTTGCCTGAGTGTTGTAGATGTGATCGCAATGGGCGCACACATATATGGTGTGAGAAGGTGGCCTGATATATGCTGTCCACTAGTTCTAGTGGGCACCTTGTATCAGTCCAAACAACCCCTTATGGTGAATGGTTAAAGACAACCTTTATTCCTGCCCGACAGTACTATTTCCCTTATCTATAAAAAACTAATAAACATTCGGGCGGATCTCCTCGTGCGTCTGCGGGAGGCGTTGTTAGAAATGGGGGTCTCTAGTTGGCAATGGCTGGCCACTGTCCAAGTAGGGACCCTTCTTCCTAAGTCAGAGTAAGCAGCCTACACCCTTTGACAACCCCTGCTCAACCCTGTGGTAACGTAGCACGAGCAGCTAGGCTTATCTCAGAGGCAGTGTGTGAAGCATTTATGACCATACACAGTAATATAATGAGGAACACTACAAATGGACACCACTCAAGTAGTTATGAAAAATAGGTATTTTTATATAGACTTAATCACAAGACCAATAACAGTAAAAATCCACAATACTATAAAAATATAATTACTTTAGAAATGCTGCAAGGAAAAATAGTTCAGGATGCACAAAATGATGTTTAGTTCAAGGCAGGGGTCTCTGCGAGCCTTTTACTCACAACGTATCTGGTTCCTGGAGCAAAGCAACAAAAATGTCGCTAAGGAGTTGTTGCGATAGATTTCCTCACGCTAGCCAGCGATGCGTTGAATCCTTACCGCAAGGGAGGATGATGCGCTGGGTTGCGGGCAGGACAAAGCGACAAACTTCTTCACGCTTGATCCGGTGATGCGATAAAATCCTTGCCGCAAAGGGAGGATGATGCACCGGGCCTGTTGCGTGTGCGATCTTGCTGCGTTGACAAAGATGGCGCTCCGCAAGGGAGCGACGATCCGGATTCGATGCGGGGAAAATGGCGAACGCTCGGCGTCCGCGCTGCGATGATCCTGTTGCGATGATTTTCAGATAGAGGGCGTTTTCGGGCCCGCTGACGAATGATGCGATCTTCTTGGGGATAGCGAGCACTCGGCGACAGCGGAGCGGCGATTTTCCTCACGCTCACCAGCTGCAGCGGCTCGCTAACGGGGGTTAGAGACGATTTTCAGCGCTCTCTTCTCAGCAGTAGAAATAGAGGCCCTGGAACACACAGGGGCCTCACCTGCAGATAGTAATCCTCGCTGGGAGGAAACAGGAGGCTGATGGTGGAGTCTGATGTGCCTGAGACTCCAGCAGGAGGCTAGCTCTCTTCTAGCCCTTGGGTGATTGCTGTAGCAAAAATAAAAGTCCAATCAAAGTTCTTTTCCTCTTCTTGAAGTCCAGTGGTAGCAGCTGCAGGCCAGTCCCAGAAACAGCACACAAGGCACAAGGACAGTCCTTCTCTTGCAGATTCCTGTAGCCACACGGACAGAGGTTCTTCTTGTTATCCAGGAGCAATACAAATTGTAGGGGTTTGTGCACAAATATTTATACCCCCAAAGTCTTTGTTCTTAGGGGTCCCAAGTCTCTGAACCCAGCCAGAACCAGTTCTGCCCAGCCCTGGAGCACCTTGTTGATCAGGCTGCATCCTTCCTTTCAGAAAGAGGGGGTCTGCCTCAGACGCACAGTGGGAGGTGGAGCCAGCTTTCACCTTGCCAGGCACAGCCCTATTCAAGTGCAGGAGCTACCCCTCCCCTCACACCTACGCAGGTCGCTCTATTCAACCCAGGTCTGACTCAGCCTGCCCTGTCCCTCCAAAACCAGACAGCCAATACACATAATAGCAGAGCAACTGGAAGGCTTAGGCAAGAAAGTACCTATACTCTAAAAGTGGTAGTTTCAAACACAGAATATAAAAATAACCTTCACTAAAAGATGTATTTTAATATTCTGAGCTCAGGCATACTAGATTCGTTTTTCTACCATGTTCTGTGGGTCAGTTAGGACTATAGGATGTAATAGCCCAGACCTCCCATTCTGGCCTATGGAGAACAGGTAGCCTTACAGTAGTGAAAAACGAAATTGGGTGTAATTCACTACTAGGACATGCTACATACAACAGGGCATGTCCTACCTTACACATACAATGCGCCCTATCATAAGGGGGGCTTACATGATGCCAAGGGAAGGTTTTAGGGGCTGGGAAGCGGGGGCACTTCACAGCCAAGATGGCAGTTCTGGACTGCACGCAGACACTGCAGTGGCAGGTCTGAGACACACTTTACAAGCTGCTTCTGTGGGTGGCACAAACCAGTGCTGCAGGCCCACCAGCAGCATTCGGTTTACCAGCCCTGGGCACACACCGGCCACGCTACTAGGGACTAACAGGTAAACTGAATAAGCCAATCATGGATGTACCAATTCATATGTCATCTTTACAAAGGTAGCATTCGCGCTGTGGCACTGAATGGCGGCGGCACAGCGCCCAGAGCATCTATAACCAGCAAAAACAGAGGAGACACAGCGAAAAAATGGAAGGGAGACTCACGCCAATGGTGCCAGGTCTAACACACGTCCCCTCCAGCTGAAATGTGGGGAGAACTACCCATCCCCTGGGAGGTTCTCATCACTAAGGCGGAAAAATCTGGACAGACCATCAGCATTGGCGTGTTCTGTACCAGGGCGGTGTTCCACCGTAAAGTCCATACCCTGTAGGGAAATGGACCACCTTAACAACTTGGGATTCTCACCCCTCATCTGCATTAACCACCTGAGGGGCCTGTGGTCGGTCTGAACCCGGAAGTGAGTCCCAAACAGGTATGGTCTCAGCTTCTTCAGCGCCCAGACCACAGCAAATGCCTCTCGCTCGATCGCACTCCACCTCTGTTCCCGTGGAAGTAACCTCCTACTGATGAAGGCTACAGGTTGGTCTAGTCCCTCCTCATTCATCTGTGACAGAACAACTCCCACCCCATGCTCTGAAGCGTCAGTCTGGACAATAAATTCCTTAGCAAAGTTGGGCGCCTGGAGTACGGGTGCTGTACACATGGCAGTCTTGAGAGCATCAAAAGCTTTCTGACAGGTGTCAGTCCAGTTCACAATCTTGGGCTGCTTCTTGGAAGTCAGCTCAGTCAAGGGGGCAACAATGCTGCCATACCCCTTGACAAACCTCCTGTAATAACCCGTGAGTCCTAGGAAGGCCCTCACCTGGGTCTGGGTCCTTGGGGGCTCCCAAGCCAGGATGGTCTCAATCTTGGGCTGTAGAGGGGCCACCTGGCCACTCCCTACCTGGTGTCCTAAGTACACCACCGAACCCTGCCCAATCTGGCACTTACTGGCCTTGATTGTGAGGCCTGCTCTGCGCAGCGCCATCAACACTTCCCAGAGGTGGCGTAAGTGGTCCTCCCATGAGGAACTAAATACGGCAATGTCGTCCACTGAAATCCTCCAGCCCAGCCAACACCTGGTTGACCAACCTCTGAAAGGTGGCAGGGGCATTCTTCATCCCAAAGGGCATCACACGAAACTGGTAGTGCCCATCTGGGGTGGAGAATGCAGACCTCTCCTTTGCCCCATCAGTTAAGGCGATCTGCCAGTACCCAGACGTCAGATCAAACGTGCTGAGGTACCGGGCAGCCCCCAACCGATCTATGAGCTCATCAGCTCTGGGGATGGGGTGCGCGTCGGTCCTCGTGACCGAATTGAGACCTCGGTAGTCCACACAGAACCTAAGTTCTGGAGTGTCACCAGGCGCTGCAGCCTTTGGTACCAAGACCACGGGGCTGGACCAAGGGCTGCTAGAGGACTCAATCACCCCCAGGGCAAACATTTTGGAGACCTCCTCCTTAATGCAGGCCCTTACCCTGTCGGTCACCCTGTAAGCCTTGTGCTTGACAGGAGGACTGTCCCCGGTGTCTACCTCATGGACGCACCAGTCAGTGACACCAGGTACCAGGGAAAATAAATCTGGGAATTGCCCCAACAGCTGGTGGCAATCTCTCTGCTGTTCTGGGGTCAGTGTGGTGGAGAGGACCACACCCTCCACTGACCCATCCTTCTCTCCTGCACACAGGAGGTCAGGAAGAGGCTCACTCTCCTCCTCCATCCCTGCATCTGTGGCAAGAAGCATGCTCACTTCAGACCTCGCAAAGTGGGGCTTTAGGCGATTCACATGCAGGACCCGCAGGGGGTTCCTGGGAGATTTAAAGTCCACCAAATAGGTAACTTGACTTTTTCGCTCCACCACCTCAAATGGACCGGTCCACTTATCTTAGAGCGCACAGGGCTCCACTGGGGCCAGTACCCAAACCTTTTGACCAGGTTGAAACTCGACCAGAGTGGCATTCTGGTCGTGCCAACGTTTCATCTCCTCCTGGCTGGCTTCCAGATTTGCCTCAGCAATGTTACTGAAACGCCGAGTTTGGTTCCTGAAGGCCAGGATGTAGCTAAACACATCCTGGGGAGGTTTCCTTGGAGATTGCTCCCAGCCTTCCTTGACCAAACTCAGAGGCCCTCTTACCGGATGGCCATAGAGCAGTTCAAAGGGGCTGAACCCTAAGGACTTCTGTGGCACTTCACGGTATGCAAACAACAGCCATGGCAAGAGGACGTCCCACTTACGCCTCAGGGACTCCTCTAGGCCCATGATCATGCCCTTCAAGGTCCGGTTGAATCTCTCAACCAGACCGTTACCCTGGGGGTGGTAAGGAGTGGTGAACTTGTAAGTCACCCCACACTCCTTCCACAGAGACTTCATATACTGGGAGATGAAGTTGGTCTCCCTGTCGCTCACCACCTCTCTGGGGAACCCCACACGGGAGAAGATCCCCATCAGTGCACGTCCCACCACGGGGGCCGTCACTGTCCTGAGCGGGATGGCTTCAGGGTACCGGGTGGCATGGTCCACCAAGACCAGGATGTACCTGTTGCCCATGGCTGTCTTGGGGTCCAGAGGCCCCACAATGTCAATGCCCACTCGCTCGAATGGGGTGCTAACAACTGGGAAGGGTTGGAGTGGGGCTTTGATCTTCCCCCCACTCTTCCCACTTGCCTGGCAAGTCTCACAGGTCCTACAATACGTATCTGAACTCTTGCGCATCTGGGGCCAATAAGAGTATGTGACCAGCCTTTCAAAGGTCTTGGTCTGCCCCAGATGTCCTGCCAATGGAATGTCATGAGCCAACCCCAGTAGGAAGGTTCTGAAGCACTCGGGTACCACCAGCACACGGGCTGACCCCGGCTCAGCAACCTTAGGCTCGCTATACAGGAGACTGTTCTCCCAATAAATCAGATGTGAACCGGACATATCACCTGCTGCCTGGGCTGCAGCCTGTTGCCGCATACCCTCAAGAGAGGGGCAAGTTCTCTGCTGTTCACAAAACTCCTCCCTGGTGGGCCCCCCTTCCTGCTGCCACTGGGTCAGCTCAGGCAGGTCCCCCAGGTCGGTACTCTGCTCCCCGGTAGGCTCCAGGGCATCCCCCTCAGGGTCTGCTCCCTCCTGGGCCGTGGGAACCAAGGGGGCCGGTTTCCCGCGCCCCCTGCCCCCTCCCTCTAAGGCAGGGACCTGGGCCATATTCTCAGGCTCCAGGTCTTTCTCAACACTCTCTTTGGCTGCCATGGACCGAGTGGTAGCACATGCCCACTCAGGCAGTCCCAACATTTGCAAGTGAGCTCTCCTCTCCACTGTAGCCCACGGTGAGTTCTCTAAATCATTGCCCAACAGACAGTCCACAGGCATGGCGGGCCTCACAGCCACCTGAAGAGTTCCTGAGACCCCCCCCCCCCACTCAAAGGGAACCTGAGCCACCTCACATTGGCTCTCTGTGTTGTCTGCCGACACTACTGGGTAGAATGCATGGGGCACAACTTGCTCTTTGGACACCAACCGGGAGCTGACAGCAGTTACACTGGCTCCTGTGTCCCTCAGAGCCTCCACTCTATGGCCATTGATGGTTACCCACTGCCTGTATTTTTAGTGTTATCAGGCAGTGCAGGCTTAGGAACCATTTCAAAGTCTCCTAGTGAGACAAGGGTCAACTCTACGGGGTCCCACCCACTTGGGGCACCCATCTCCTCCTCCCCCAGGGCTACACTAGCAAGCTGGCGGGGTGGTGCACGGGGTGGTGCAGCAGTATCCTTTTGGGGACACTGGGGGTCAAAGTATCTGTGGCCCACCTGGCCACACTTAAAACAAGTAGGGGGCCTCCTTGGAACAGGATTACCTGTTGGAGGCACTGGCTTCTTATCTGGGGGAGGCTGGGATACCACTGCCTGGTTCCCTTGGGAATTATCTTTGGGCCCTTCGTGGAACTCCCTTGGTTTACCCCTGTCCCCCCCACCTCTCTGCTGGGGACCCTGCCCACCTTTGGCAAAGTCTCCCACTGGACCCTTGCGAACCCGGGTGCTCATTCAGCGGTCCGCCTCCTCAGCAAGCTTCCTAGGGTTAGTCAGCTTGCAATCTATCAGATGCTGGCGTAGCTCAGGAAAACAGTTACTAGAAAAATGCTCCCATGCAATCAAGTCATACAGTTGCTCAAAAGTTTCTACTTTGCTGCCTTTTACCCAGCGCTCCATTGCTCTGCCAAAAAAAGACACATATTCAACCCACGTGGTACCCTCTATCTTCTTGCAGGTTCTAAATCTCTGCCTGTACATTTCAGGGGTTAAACCATAGCGGGTAATCAAAGCTTCCTTCATGTGGGCGTAAATCCTCCTACTTTCTGGGGGTAGGTCCAACAAGGTATCCCTCCCCTCACTCACAAACCGTCCCCACAACCCCGCTCCCCAATCCTTCTCAGGGACCCGGTGGGACACCATGGCTAATTCATAAGCGGCAAACCATTGCCCAATATCCTCACTTTTATGAAAATCCTTAATAACCTCTTTCGGTATATACACTCTACTCTCAGTATGCACTACTGGTATGCTGCCACCAGAGGGGGAGATCTCAATACTCTTGGCCTTAATCTCCAACTCCCTCAAAACTCTCTCATGTTCAAATTTCATCTTCATTATCTCAACTTCTAACTTCTTATTCTCTAGGTCTCTCTGACCATCCAATTTGAGCTTAGCCATCTCCATATTATGCCGCCTATCTCTCTCCCTGTCCTCCATCTCTTCTGGAGACAGACCCCTTGAGGACACGCTAGTGCCCGGGCTGGAAACTGCTTTATCCCCTACCAAATCTACAATTTCTTCCGGCTGCTCTCCTGCATTCTCTCCCCCCTCCACAGGCCCTTCCTCATTCCTAGGGGCATCCCTGGCTTCTAACCAGGCCTTCAGCGCCTTGTAATACTCTTCCCTCTTAGTGAGACCTGTGATAGGGACCGTGAAGCGTTTGCAAAAACATTTGAGCTGCTTGGCATTGTAGGTGTCTAATTTCTCTTCTTCCCAGGAGAGATCCTCAGAGGCATTGGATCTGGGCTTGCCCATTGTGGCAATAACTGGCAATAACGATCAAAAATAGAATCAAAAAATCTCAACAACGTACGTGGTTATGTTATGGTCTGCACTCACTAGTAGTGTACACTATAATTACTGTATGCAATCATAAATGCAAGTCCAGATCCTCACCGCTGACCACCAATGTTAGAAATGGGGGTCTCTAGTTGGCAATGGCTGGCCACTGTCCAAGTAGGGACCCTTCTTCCTAAGTCAGAGTAAGCAGCCTACACCCTTTGACAACCCCTGCTCAACCCTGTGGTAACGTAGCACGAGCAGCTAGGCTTATCTCAGAGGCAGTGTGTGAAGCATTTATGACCATACACAGTAATATAATGAGGAACACTACAAATGGACACCACTCAAGTAGTTATGAAAAATAGGTATTTTTATATAGACTTAATCACAAGACCAATAACAGTAAAAATCCACAATACTATAAAAATATAATTACTTTAGAAATGCTGCAAGGAAAATTAGTTCAGGATGCACAAAATGATGTTTAGTTCAAGGCAGGGGTCTCTGCGACCCTTTTACACAAAGTATCTGGTTCCTGGAGCAAAGCAACAAAAATGTTGCTAAGGAGTTGTTGCGATAGATTTCCTCACGCTAGCCAGCGATGCGTTGAATCCTTACCGCAAGGGAGGATGATGCGCTGGGTTGCGGGCAGGACAAAGCGACAAACTTCTTCACGCTTGATCCGGTGATGCGATAAAATCCTTGCCTCAAAGGGAGGATGATGCACCGGGCCTGTTGCGTGTGCGATCTTGCTGCGTTGACAAAGATGGCGCTCCGCGAGGGAGCGACGATCCGGATTCGATGCGGGGAAAATGGCGAACGCTCGGCGTCCGCGCTGCGATGATCCTGTTGCGATGATTTTCAGATAGCGGGCGTTTTCGGGCCCGCTGACGAATGATGCGATCTTCTTGGGGATAGCGAGCACTCGGCGACAGCGGAGCGGCGATTTTCCTCACGCTCACCAGCTGCAGCGGCTCGCTAACGGGTGTTAGCGACGATTTTCAGCGCTCTCTTCTCAGCAGTAGAAATAGAGGCCCTGGAACACACTGGGGCCTCACCTGCAGATAGTAATCCTCGCTGGGAGGAAACAGGAGGCTGATGGTGGAGTCTGATGTGCCTGAGACTCCAGCATGAGGCTAGCTCTCTTCTAGCCCTTGGGTGATTGCTGTAGCAAAAATAAAAGTCCAATCAAAGTTCTTTTCCTCTTCTTGAAGTCCAGTGGTAGCAGCTGCAGGCCAGTCCCAGAAACAGCACACAAGGCACAAGGACAGTCCTTCTCTTGCAGATTCCTGTAGCCACACGGACAGAGGTTCTTCTTGTTATCCAGGAGCAATACAAATTGTAGGGGTTTGTGCACAAATATTTATACCCCCAAAGTCTTTGTTCTTAGGGGTCCCAAGTCTCTGAACCCAGCCAGAACCAGTTCTGCCCAGCCCTGGAGCACCTTGTTGATCAGGCTGCATCCTTCCTTTCAGAAAGAGGGGGTCTGCCTCAGACGCACAGTGGGAGGTGGAGCCAGCTTTCACCTTGCCAGGCACAGCCCTATTCAAGTGCAGGAGCTACCCCTCCCCTCACACCTAGGCAGGTCGCTCTATTCAACCCAGGTCTGACTCAGCCTGCCCTGTCCCTCCAAAACCAGACAGCCAATACACATAATAGCAGAGCAACTGGAAGGCTTAGGCAAGAAAGTACCTATACTCTAAAAGTGGTAGTTTCAAACACAGAATATAAAAATAACCTTCACTAAAAGATGTATTTTAATATTCTGAGCTCAGGCATACTAGATTCGTTTTTCTACCATGTTCTGTGGGTCAGTTAGGACTATAGGATGTAATAGCCCAGACCTCCCATTCTGGCCTATGGAGAACAGGTAGCCTTACAGTAGTGAAAAACGAAATTGGGTGTAATTCACTACTAGGACATGCTACATACAACAGGGCATGTCCTACCTTACACATACAATGCGCCCTATCATAAGGGGGGCTTACATGATGCCAAGGGAAGGTTTTAGGGGCTGGGAAGCGGGGGCACTTCACAGCCAAGATGGCAGTTCTGGACTGCACGCAGACACTGCAGTGGCAGGTCTGAGACACACTTTACAAGCTGCTTCTGTGGGTGGCACAAACCAGTGCTGCAGGCCCACCAGCAGCATTCGGTTTACCAGCCCTGGGCACACACCGGCCACGCTACTAGGGACTAACAGGTAAACTGAATAAGCCAATCATGGATGTACCAATTCATATGTCATCTTTACAAAGGTAGCATTCGCGCTGTGGCACTGAATGGCGGCGGCACAGCGCCCAGAGCATCTATAACCAGCAAAAACAGAGGAGACACAGTGAAAAAATGGAAGGGAGACTCACGCCAATGGTGCCAGGTCTAACAGGCGTGGATCGGGGATGGGGTGGAACTGGACGACGAGGACTGGCAGTCTGCGCTGTCCTTCCCTAAGGAGGTGGCCATACCCGCGCGTCTCCGTCTTGTCCAGCTTAAAATTCTCCACCGTGTTTACGTGACGGGCCCTCGTTTAGTTCTGATGGGTTTCTCTGAAGACGGGCTCTGTAGGCGCGGCTGTGGGCTCAGCGCCACTTTTCTCCATGTTCTCTGGGAGTGCCGTAAGGTTGCGGAGTATTGGCGCCGGGTGCATGCTGTCATGGAATGTGTCACTGGGGTCGCCCTGTTGCTTGAGGTCCGCCGATGTGTGCTGAACGTGTGGGAGCCTAATGATTATAATGCGGCTCAGACTCGGTGGGCGGCCCTTGGGAACATGGTTGCTAAGAGGGACATCGCACAGCTTTGGGGTTCTCGGCGGCCTCCCACCGTGTCAGTATGGAAGGAGAACATGGACTGGTGCATGTGCAGAGAGAAGACTGTGTATGTGGCCCGGGGTAAGCCGGGGGCGTGGGGTAGAATTTGGGGCCAGTGGAACGCGTACCGTGGGAACATCTGCACACCCCCCCTCGTGGACTCATCTGATGCTGCCTTGTCCCCCTGATCCTGAGGTTCCCGGACTATTGCATTTCACCTGTAGATGGTTGTGGCTCTCCCGTCACCCCCACTTCCCCCTTGATCATCCTCATTGACCACCCGTGGGTGGAGTTGGTACTGTGTGGTCCCCTAGCCGTGGTTAGACGCCTCTTTTTCGATGGTTTCCGCCTTGTCTTTTGGTGTTACTTTATTTTTCCTTTTTTGTTTGTATTTCTAAAATTTATGTATCCGGATAACTTCTGAGGTGCACTCAATACTTTGTCAATTCGGCTGAGCCCCAGGGGGCCCATTGCTTCCTTGACGTTGTTGAACATGTATATAATTAGCGGCCGGCCCTGGTGGTTGTAGGCCCATGTTTGTATTGAGTTTTTATGTGCAATAAAGGTTTTTCAAAAAAAAAAAAAACGCCACCTTTATTGAAAGCTCTCCTAGTGGTAGCTATGGGGAGCAGTCTTCAGGCTAAGTCTTGAAGGAATGTAAAGCAGCTAGTTTTACCAGTCTATAATCTCTTGAATGATCAAATTAAAGGACAACTACATCAGTTATGTATTCAAAATATATGTATTTAGGATAAAACACACCCCTCTAGTCTCTTTAATGAGACTGGAGATAGAAGTACTTTGTTTACAAGTTAGCAATTATCAGTAACAGCACAAATACACGTTTGGGCCCTAGGGGTGTACCAAACCATATACCAAAAAAGTGGTATTAGAACCACAACTGGGATAGGCAGAAGGCCTAGAGCCTGTAGAATCGCTGGGACCCAAAGGAACCGCCCAAGGTAGTGACACAGGGTACCCACAGGGACTGTATGCAGTGTGTAAACACAACCGCGGGTTCCCGTTAGCTTCTATGGGCAATGTCGCGGTTGGAAATTTAAACATTAGGGACACTTAGAATCGGGTCAGGACCAAACCCTTTTGAACTTAAGAAGTTCTAGGGCTAGCACCCACAGGAGCACCAGAGTACTCAAGGTACCTCACCCAGGGAAGCTGGGTGCATAGTTGTCTTTTGGTGTCGGGTCGCGTTGTCGATTTCAGTGGAAGCCTGCGAAGAACTGCTGCTGCCGTGAAGAGAAGTGTCCGAAGAGATCCAAGCCAGGATATAGGAAGGAAGGAACCTGAAAGCAGAGGGGACAGAGTCTGTGTTACTAGCCAGTGACCAAGGGCAGGGTGGACCAATGCCCACAGATGTCGGGGTGCTTCAGGTGAGTTGATGGGTGTCTTGACTCTTCAGCCAGAAGGTCCAGGAGACGTCGACAAAGTCCATGAGCTGTATTCAAGCTTTCCGACAAAGTCTGTCGAGTGCTGCAGTGTTGACGGCCAGAATTGACCCAACAAGCCTTGGCAACGGCAAGTCACTGGAATTCAGAGAAAGGACTGCGGTGCAGAACAGCAAGGTCTGAGGGACTCACCCAGCAAGGGTAAGTCAGGGCATGTCTGGCGCAACCAGGAAAGCCCAAGTAGAAGAAGAGTTGCCTTCGTGGGGACCTGCTAGCCAACAGGCTAGTGATCGCGAAGGAGCCTCAAGCGGTCTCACTTGAAGCTGTCCCACGGGTCACTCGTGTAGTGGAGGCCAACAATCTTCAGTGCAGGAGGTGCTCAAGGAAGGGGCTACTCAGAACCCAAAGCACAACTTCAAGGAGTACCAAGAAGATTGTGTTGCTGCAAAAATTCATGGCGTCCAGGGGTCACGGTTCCACGTCACCCATGATAGCCATGGGCCTCATCTTTGCTGTGGACTCAAGGTAGCCTCGAGGAAGTCTAGAAATCCACCTCTGGTGATGCAAACACTTTGGCGTACGGTGGGAGATTCAGCGATGCAGGCCGGTCAGTTGTTTCTTTGGTGCCTGCCAAGCAGGGGAGTCACTCCTTGACCCCAAGGGAGATTTCTTCCATCTTCTAGTCATGATAGAAAGTCGAAGGTCCAGGATATATGTTGCAGAGTTTCGTCCAGGGTAATCTAAAGTCCCAGGGACTGGATTCCTATACTTATACCAAGTTTAGGGGATGGACTAAATCTAAGGCCCCACCTATGGGTGGGTTTGGAAAGAGGGGTGGTTACACTCATTTCCTTTGTCCAGTTTCACGCCAGAGCAGGGGCTGGTAGCCCCTGCAACCGGTTTGAACTGGACTATGCACAAGGACACCAAATGTGACCCCAGTGCAGGACTTCAAAGCACCAGAGAGTGCTCCCGCCCAGCCCCAATACACATCTGCCTGTCTGGGGAGGTGGTTACACCTCCCTTCGACAGGAAACCTATTGTCCAGGCCTCCCCTGCCAGAGTTTCAGTCAGCAGCAGGAGGCCAGACCCGTGTCTGTGGCAGAGGCATCCATTTTGTGATGCCAGGGCTCAGGAAAGTCCTACCGGGTTTGACCAGTGTGAACATGTCTCTCCCTCTAGAAGTGTGGAATGCTACCCCCGCCCCCAGAACTGGTGGGGGGTAGTATTCCAAAGCGTTTGACACCAAACACAACATGTTTTGATGCAGCCATTCCAAAGTTAGTATTTACCGTGAGGTTATAATGCACTTAAGTGTATATGTTATGGCTGTATCACAGAACAGCCATAAGGAAGTATTTCTTAAAGCTGCGGAGGGGCTCAGCTCATGCTTGGGCACCCTCTCACACAAAACCAAGCACTCTGCCTTCAGGATTGTCAAGGCCTGCATAGGAGTGGCTTTTAGGTTTATACGTGTCTGTATATATATATGTGGATGTGGATATAGGTAGCCTATACCACGGTAAGGGGTGCAAGCACACCCTTACCCAGGCTGCAGTAGCAGACCTGTGGTGCCATTTTGGAGTGCTTCCCAGGGGTGGCATAATACATGCTTCAGTCCCTGGTAGGCCTCTGAGGTACCTATGCCCTAGGTACATAGTATACCATATACTAGGGGCTTATAAGGCACTCCAGAATCCAATTAGATATGTACCTAATGTACATGCAAACCATTTTAGAGAGGAAGCAGCTAGGCTGTGGTCCTGATCAGCCAGACTAAGGTCGAAAAACAGTGAAACACCAGCAAAAAGAGGGCGTACCCATGTGAAGCAGATCCTACTCTCCTACACTTGGCTCCCAGAAATCCCTTAATTTACAAGATACACTAAAAGTGATTTTCATGGTGGAGAACATATTCGGTCTGTTTTTTCACACACTCCCCAGTTGTAAAGTACTTCCAAGAACGGTTGTGATAATGAACTTTTACCGTGTTGACAAAATAGTTCTCAAAAAGACCTAGGTCCCCAAAGCCAACCAGGAAGTCGGGCAGTATTTCAAGCCTGCATGAGCTTTATCCGCTCTAGACAAATGACAGCATCTGGAGCACTGCAATCCAGCAGTAACCCTATGATGCTGGCTGCCAGACAATTGTTTCTTGTCAATGATTTTACTGTAAGTACACTCTTGAAAGGCCTGGAAACACCACCCTCATGACCTTGTATAATGAGGGCAATGACTCTGAAGGTGCCATAGAGGGCATTTCAGCCTTACTTTATAAAAGACTAGAGAGGTTTTCTAGAAATTCCACAGCGTCACACATGTCGCAAGGTGTTTGTCTGGTGAACAAAGGGCTGTCAATGCACTTACCCTGGAAGCGTAGTTGGAAGAAATCATTAGGCCCCACATCGTGTAACAACCTTTCTAGAAGCATTTGCACGTCATGATGGATGGCTTAAACCCCAAGATCAGAGCACCGTATGCACTCTAGGTCAAACAAACCTAAATTCTTTGTAAGGCTCTGTAGCGTTTAATCTCCCTACAGTATGTCTGTAACTTGTAATGCTTCTAAAACATGCTTGAGAAATCGTGCTTTTTGGTGAGCTCTCGGGGGAATCACTTTAGGGGGTTGGGCTTAGGCAATGCAAAGATGTATTTTCAAGCTGCTGTGTAGCGCATTTTTAAATTTACTTATTAAAAGCCTGTGCTGCTTAGCGCTATTATTCTACTTTTGTTTCCTACTGGCCCATCCATTTCTAGGCAGCCTCCCGCAGCCGATTTGAAAGGTTCGGGTTGTGTTTGTGAGCTCCATACTTGCAGCTGTTCCTGTTACAGTCCCTACATCGGACCCTTCTGTGTGCTCAGGATGTTGGAGTCTCTCAGCTTTTACCCCTTGAGGGCATCACATGTCTGGATCTCGGGAGGTTCTCTCCTACAATTATGTTTTGCTGTCTATTAGGGCTGATTTATATTTTTCTGTCAAGGGGGTGGATCGTATAGACTGTGTTTCAGGAGCTCTAGGTGCTTTTTGTTCTTGAAGCACGAAAGAATCAAAGGGCTATAGTCATTCACATATTTCACCTGAGTCCAGTTTTATTAATAAATGATAAACTGTAGGCTGTAGGCCTAGTCATATGGGCATAACCTCTATGTCTGTCGCTGCTGATTGACAAGCTTGTAAACACCTTTCCGGCCTTTGCATTATCTCTCTCTAGGCATTCGTCATTGGCCTGTTCTCGCTTCACTCCTTCTCCAGTTCTAAGGTCTTTGAGTTCAGCTGCCATTTTAGCTTTCTGACAGCCTACGGAGTATCGTTTATATGTGTCCCTAGTGCAGTTTTCTGGTCTAGAAACTCATATTCTGGGGCATTAGGGTTGACTTGTAAAGTGGAGCATGCATTAAATACAGTATTAGGTCTAGGGTTGATATATACAGGGTAAGTGCGTGGTTTGTCCGGACGCACATGCCTGCTCACAATGGAAGTTGTGTGGACGTTTTGAAGGGTCTTTGTGGTGTCCTTTACAGGTGTAGATGTCCTCTTAGCCTCACTGGGACTTTCTCTAGAGACCTTTTGCCGCATTTCTAGGATGTGGGCATAAAAATATACATTAGAAAAAAATAAAGACCCTGTACAGATGAATACAGCTCCCCCCAAGCCCTCCCCCACTGAGGCCTAACTTGTACAACATATTTTATACCCCAGGACTATATGATGAAGCCACATTCTGGTTGGGAGAAAAAAAGCATTATGGTTCTTTTGACTCTGTATTTTGTAAAAACACACCAATATTCTCCTTTCTTTGTAACAGGTCCATCTTTAGAAGCTGAAGACTTCCTTTTTTAGGATCTCATTTTTTGCTCATGGTTCTGCCTCTTGCACCAGCCCACTGCCCTTTGTATGCCTCTATGGGAACTGTAAGGAAAGAAAGGCACATTTACAGTATAATGCAATACCTTAGCCGCCTCTCTGAGGACCCCTCCTATAAGTCAGCAATGGGGGTTTGCACTATCAGGGCCTCATGATTAAACACCGTTTATGGCAAGGACCTTTTTGTTTACCTGTAACAGCAGGATTATGTTGCATGTTGTGTGCTGCATCTTGACCCTCCATGATTTGCTGCAGAGCATCAACAGCCAGTTGTACTTTAGAGTCATAACCTGTAAAAACACACATACAATTAGAAAAACAGCTTTGCTGAGACACCGCGGTTAATAAAATGTCTAAGAACTATAGAACTCTAAGTATCTATACCTTGCTGAAAGGCGATTGTTTCGTTATCACTCACAGTTATTTCTGGAAGATCCTGTGGGGTAGAGCAGACAGAGTTACTTTAAAAATAACTCTAGTAAACAACACATTACCACTTGTTACATTTATCACAGAAAACGGTTATACATGTTTAACATAATGCTGTGTCTACATTCACAGTTTGCAAATAATTGTACACGGGTAATGCCACTTTGTGACAGGTATTAGAACCCTGTTCTACATTAGGATTTTAACCTATGAAGTACAAGTAACAAAAGGGACTCCCTACCAAAAATCAGTAACCCTCTGATCTACCTACATTTTACCTACATTATGAACTACAAGGCATACGTTCTCTGCAACGGACACATTAACACTACCTGTGCTACTTATGATTATGAAAACAGCAGCCTCCACACCAAGATTTCCTCACCAACAACACCTTTTAACAACGCCCCTCAAGTTTCCACAACCATGCTCTTTCAGATGTTTTTGATAAGTTAAATAGCGCCAGTCATACCCATGTAGGGGTCAGAGCACTTTGCATCCAACACACACACACAAACACACACATTACATAGAGATACACAGACATCTAGGTTGAAATCAACCTGTAGGAAATGGTACATAAGCCAGAGCATTACAAGATATAGAGGTCACATGCCAGTCATTATGGTGTCACATGGCCGATAGGGACATTGTCGACATCACTAAGTTAGCATGAGCCCTGCAGCCATGATGCAGCTTTTGCGCACATTACTACATGGCTTTATTTTTGCATTACTCTGTTTATGCCTTTCACGTGAGACCTGTCTGCTGTGTTCGTTCTCTGCCTGTTTCTGGAGTTTAGTCTGAACATTGTGAGCAAGGTCGATAAACAAAGCCCCTTGTTATTCTACTCTGAACAGGCTCTGGCACCTAGACAAAACATACTAAAGCAGCTGCTTCTGGAGACTCGTACTTTTGATATTATGGGGATACATGGTTAGGTGACACACACTTGGAGAGGGACCTTTCAAGGGAGAAGAGCAACACGCACCTACGATGTTTAAGTTTAAGTTTAAGTTTAAGTGTATTTTTATTTGTTTTATTAATTAAAATCTTACAAAAAGTGATTAAAATATCATCAAATATAAAATAATTAAAACACTATATTCACAATTGCTTTCATGTCTCTAAATACAATATACGATATAGTTTGGGATATAATAAAAAAAAAATATCAAATATTTCTCCTCTAGTTTTTTTCCAACAGAGCAGAGATCATAAATATATCTTTAGAATTTAGGCATGCCATCATTGCTTGCCTACATGTCCTTAGTCCACAGTCATTAAATAGTCTCTTTAAAAAAAAATTCCTTTCCGTTTCTAATTTGGGGCAAAGACATAGTAAATGTATAATGTTCTCTTTCCCACATTTACATAGCCTACATTCAATGTTGTCTTCTGTCTTTTTCCATGTGGGTAAATGAAATAAACCCGGCAATAAGCCAAAGCGTGCTCTGATAAAAGACTTTCTTGTTTTTCTGTGACCATGGTATTTCTAAATATCCTTGGACTTCTTTTTTGATAAATCAATTTATGATCGGCCATGCATGTTTTCTTTTTACAAGTATATCCTTGTCTTTTATCAGTGACAGATGATTAATAAGTTTGTTAATTGTTTTTTTAAAGGTTTCTTGGGTAATAGTATTCTCCCAAATCGATATTACACCAAATTCTTCCTTTGCTCTATTTAGGTAAGCCCAAGCCTGTAGCTTCCTATTATATTTGACTTCTTGCCATAATAGCTGGGACATTTGATTTTCTTGGTCGTATTGTATTCGATTCCAGACTTTAAGAGCTTGTCCTTTTCTTGCTATTAGCTGGTTATTTATCCCAAATTCCAGCCTCACCTGTGCTTGTGTGGCATTTTTCGGCAGGCAAAATTAGATTTTATACGTTTTTGAAATTGCATTGTTAAAAATCTCTGCATCTTTCCCATTTAATACCTCACAGCCATATGTCAGGGTAGGTAATAGCTTTACTGAAATGATCTTTAGTAAAGGGCAATAAAACAAATCACTTATTGATTTCTGAATAATCCTAAATGCAGCAATCAAAGTATTAGCTTTTCTTGTAATTTCTTTTTTTTGCGGAAAAAAATTTCCACTATCATTAAATATAACTCCAAGATACCGGTAGGAATCAACTTGTTCTAATCTAATTCCCTCCAGCATCCATTTATATTTATTTTTAAGCCTTGTAGTTTTTCGTAACTACCATTACTTTGGTCTTTGTTTCATTTATCACCATATCATTTTGTTTTGCATACGTTGATATACGGTCTATTAACCTTTGCAACCCAACTTTGGTGTGACTTATAAGAATAACATCATCTGCGTACAGCAGATTAGATATTTGTTTATCTGCTAATCTAGGGGGATGTGCATTTACCTCATTCAATGCAGTTGAGAGGTCTGCTAAAAATAGATTAAATAGCAGTGGTGCTAGAACGCACCCTTGTTTTAGACCTCCCGTCGTAAGTATCTTGTTGGTTAATGTTTGCCCGTCACCAATTCTTACCCTGATCCAAGTATCAGTGTACAATAGTTGTATCATTCTCAATAGTAAGTTTGGAATGCCTTGATCTTTGAGTTTTTTCCACAGACGATGTCTGTTCACACAATCAAAGGCCGATTTGAAGTCGACGAAGCAAAAATACAAAGGCTGTTTAGCTAAAAGTGCCTTATCCATTAATACAGATACAATCTATATATTTGTGGAGGTTCCAAAGCCTTTTATAAACCCTGTTTGATTTGGGGGCAATATCCTTTTATCCTTTACCCAGTCTGTCAAACTGGATAGTAAAAGCCCTGCAAACAATTTTGCATCAGTGTCTTGAAGGGTAATCAGACGGTAATTCTCTGGTATTTGCCAATTTCCTTTTTTAAAAATAGGAGATATTAAAGACCCTCTCCATGATTTTGGAACCAGCCCCGTTTGTACGACTTCATTAAATACCTTTGTCAAATATATAGCCCAGAAATGTAACCACAGATTTATTCGGCCTAGTTAATCCATTAATCACTTTCCAAAACTCCCTTGAGTTTGCTTCATTACTGGCATAGATTTTTGCCCACAATTCCTGGTTGACTTGGTTTTTTTCGTTCCAAATTAGTTTCCTCAATTTATTGTTGGCATTTTTAAGTTTTATTTGTATATCTTCATTATTTGGGAGCTTATTTAGCTGTTTCCTAAGTTTATTGCGGGTCCGTCTGATTTTTTTGATTGTGTGTCGGAAATTGATGGTAGTATCCTTTTTTTCCCTTTGAACCATATGATTTTTTTTAACACGAAAAAAGGTATCATACGGTGCAACTATTTTCTGTGTGAAATGTTCCCATTGCTCAATCATTCTTTAATTAGTTCTCGTGCCTTTTTTTTTGTACTGTCCATATTATTTGTTTTCCATGTAAGTTTTCTATAGTTAGCAGTACAGATCTGTCCATGCATGTTTAAGTAATTTTGATATTTTGAGCCTAACAATTTCACTTGGACTATTTGTTGACTATGGTCGCTATCAAATACCTTTTTTAGCTGGTAAAAAGCAATTTTGTCAAAGATATTTATAGATACCATAGTATAGTCTATTCTTGATTTATACTGATGAGACTGAAATCTACCGTTTAACATTCTTAGCCCCAATGCTTCCATGTCCATCATGAAGTTCCTCCCAATTATATTTAGTTTAGTTTTTTTTTGAAGGATCAAGTACTTGTTCTGGGATTAACCATTGGTGATTTTGGGACTGTATAAAGTCGTCCCATATGAATTGTATTAACAGATTTATATTAAAATCTGCTGTAACAATAAAATCTACAGATGGGTCTTCCATTATTTTGTCCAACAAGAAGATAGTAAGAGCAGCACACGTCTCCTTCCTTGATATCTGTTTAGGTGGTATATATATATTATTTAATATTAGAGTTTTTGATTTATTTTCTTACTTATTAAATAGTTCAACTTCACAGCTTGGAAGTTAGAATTATTCGTGTCTAGCTGCCTATGTTCAACTTTCAGGTCAATCAATAAGAATATTGCCTGGCCCCCACACGGGCGTCCAAATTTGTAATGTCTTCTTGTAGGAACAAAATATCCTTTATATCCTTGTAGCATAAAAGGATACATTTTCCAGGTTTCCTGCAATGATATAATTTGATAACAATTTGTTAGTGACTCTAATTGGGCATTTTTTATTTTTTTACATAAACCATTTATGTTCCATGAACATATCTCTATTGTATTTAATTCTTCTGTTTTATCTTGTGATTTGTTCTGTCATTGTTCGATATTACCATGCAAAGCTGTCAAGATCCATTTCTCATTTATTCCTTTATTTTCTTTTATCTTTTTATCTTTTCCTTGATCCACGGACTTTTCATCATCAGAGTTTTCATCTTTCGTCTTTCATCCCGTTTGGTCTTTTCATAGGACTTTCTTCTAATAGGACTTTCTTCTATTATAAGTGAAGCTGGATACACCTTTGGGGCTGGTTGGCTGATTTTTATCCCCCAGCTGTGAAAAACTTCTGTTCTTGCAAGATTTGGTCCACTATAGAATCAGTATTTACAGTTAGCAATGTTATTGGTTGTCTGCCATCAGGATTTTGTAAAAAGCTTACACAATCAATATCTTCTGTTGTCACTTTTTCCAATGATGGTATAGATTTAAAAAGTCGAAGGATATTTCCTCTATTCAAGGTATCATGGTTGCCACGTCAGTCAAATAATGGTGTGAGAGTAATTTGGGAAGGTCTTTTCAGAGTCGACATTCATTTCTTTTTTCCCTCACAAGCTTGATTTTCCTTACATATAATTTGTTTACCGTGACAATTTCTTATGATAACTAGGTCACCCCTTATATGTTTATGCCTCTTATCTTCATTAGTTTCTTTTGATATCGTAGAGTTATTCTCAGTTTCCGCTATCCGTTGTTTATTTGTAGGTAGACTATCTTGTTGTTGTATCAGATTCCAACGTGCTCTTGGTGTATTATTTTGGTCATGGGCAGCCTGCTTTTGTTCTTCATTTTGGCTAATTAATGATGTTTTAAGATCAAAGGAAGTTAGAGATCTCGTTTTTTTGATCGGATCGCTTTCGATTTCACAAGTAAGATCTTTTGTTAGTACACAACCATTTCCTTTTAATCTAGATATTTCATTTTTTTCCTGGGATTTCCTCCCCTCTAATATCACTACTTTGCCTTTTTGGACAGTATTTTCCGTTAGTATAATTGTATTTGTATTTGTAGGGAGTGGTTTTAAGTCTGCAAGATGTTTCCCAGACTTTGTAAATATATCATAATATTTTTCATTTTCTTCCAATAGTTTTGCAGACTGACTCCCTGATACCTCACAATCTTTTTTTTCCTACTTCTTTTTTTTTTCCTTGTTTTATCGTATCGGCCGGTGTTTCCGGTATGGAATATGTTTTTGATGCATTTTTCTTTTTTGCCTAATTTCTATCTTTACGTAATTTTTTTCTTTGTCTCTTTGTTATTTCAAAGGCCATTAGGTCTTCATTATCCTTTCCTATGTCATTCAACTGTACTGGAAAGTCGAGGCTATTTATTTCTTGTTGTTTCCTCTGCATTGCTTCTGAGTTTAGTTTGTTCACGACATTAGAATCTATTATGTCACCTATTTGTTTCATTTTTTTTTCCACTACAGATGCCGATGAATTTTTTCCAATGCAACATGTCTCCTCTTTTTGATTTTCATATTTATTTCGCACAATGTCTTTAACATCTTCCAATATGATGTTTACTACATCCGGAATAGTTGCCAGTTTGTTTATTATAGGTGCACATGTGAAGTCGAAGTAATTTGAGGCTGCTTCTTTTTTAGCTTTATTTAATAAGTTATTTAACTAAGCTAATTTGTGATTAATTCAGGCGACTGCATTAGCCATGACTCCAAGTATTTCAATTTGGGTGTCCATTTTATTCGACTGATATGTCAATGCTTCTAGAGTTAGTATTGATGTATGATAAAATATATCCCATACAGATCCTAGATCTTGATTGCCTGCAGTTTTAACATTTTGATTAATAGGTACCTCATTTTTTCTAATAGGAGTGTTTATGCCATCCTCGCAAGGTTCTTGGTTTTCTGTTTTAATTTTTGCTTTAACCAAGTTATTACATTTATCGATATATTCAGTTTTTACTACCACTTGCTCATTGCCTCCCCTATTTTTGTTAATCGCTTTTATTGATTGGTTAGGAGTGTCACACTCTTGATTTTTATGACTCAATTCCACATGTATTTCTCCACTCTTTCTTAATGGCGTATTTGTCACCAATGCCATGTTTATAGTATCCATAATTGGGGATTGTGTTTCTTGCATGACTTTGTCATCATTATTAAATTTGAGCTCATGGTTACTGTGTAATGTGTAGTCGTTAGCTGGTTCATTTGTTTTCCTTATTTCAACTTTAATTTCTAATGGTAATGGGTCCCCTGAAGTCATAGGGTTCATAGGCTTATCAACCCGTGGTAGATCTTTTGTCTGTATTTCCATCCCTTCTGTATCCGAGTCCCTCTCTTCCGTTTGAGGTAGCAATACTGGGTTGTCCAAATCCATTTTTTGTTCGATTGTTTGACCCTCTAAGTCCTTATTTTGTGTATTGCTAACATAGTCGCACTCACACTCTATACCAACTACTGGTGTATTCTTTCCAGGGTGTTAGTTGGTTTATTCGGTGTCTGTAATTGCTTTACTTCTGAATTTGATTCCATTGACATAAGTGCTCCTGTTGGGTCTCTCATAAAATCTAATTTCTGTGGTATTTTTATAGATTTTTCGAACATCCGTGTTATTGGAGAAATTAAAGTTTGACTTGCTCCTTTTAACTGTGCTTTAGCTTTTTTTAACACTTTAGGTCCTAACATTTTACGTGCTCGTCTATTGGGAGGGCCCAGTGATCTTTCCTTTCCTGAGCACATTCTAGATGATTTGCCTTGTTTGTTTTGTATTGTGGTCAGTTATACCTTAGTATTTTATAACATTAGTACATTGTAATTATATGCTGATATCAGTGTATCTGTCACAGTATCATTGCTAGATATATCCCTGCAAAGACAATATTGGGTCAACGTCTGCACACGGTCTATTCCGCCTTCATATCATTAACTTTATCACCACATCCACCTTAGTGATGAATCCCGAACCCCAGCTAATATAATACCACGCACACCGGGAACAATTGCAATTGCCGGCACAGGCACAAAGTATAGAGTCCTCCTTGATGTTCCCGCGGTACCCCCCTCTCAAAAAAATAAAAATATAAAATATGCAGAGTCCTCCTCTCTGTTCCTGCACCAAATTAGAGAGGGGAGATGCCTTGGAAATGCATGTTTAATACTTTCACGCAGGTTCAGTAATTACTCAATTAGTAGAACACTGAGGGTTCTAACGCACAGGCTTCAATGGGAAGGCAGGCAGGCAGTAGGGGTGGGTGACAATTTCCGTTCCGCTCGCGGAAATTGCGACAATTCGACATTATTGCGTTCTGCGCGGAACTCGAAAATGTCGACATTTCCGCGATCCGCGAGGGAACGGAAATTAAATGAAGCAGGGGCCCGAGTTGAAGCTCAAATTCAGTAACGCATTAATCAGCCAAAAAATTTGTGAGCTTGGAGGTGGCTTAGCAGATGTGCCTTCTCCCCATTTCCACCTTGAAATGTTAGCTGTAATACTTGACGGTGGTGTTTGCATCCTTCATTTTCTCGAGCGCAATCCTCGTGTATAATTCGTGAGCGTGGTTAAGCAGATGTGCCTTTTCCCCATTTCCACCTTGAAATGTTAGCTGCAATACTTGATGGTGGTCCTTGCATCCTTCATTTTCTCGAGCGCAATCCTCGTGTAGAATTCGTGAGCGTGGTTAAGCATTTTCACCCTGAAATAATAGCTGTAATCCTTGATGGTGGTCGTGCATCCTTCATTTTCTCGAGCGCAATCCTCGAGTAGTTCCTTTGCCAAGGCGGTTCCTTCTCCTTGTCTGCCTCAGAGACACTGCTCTGACCCTTTATAAACAAGAGGCATGTAAACTGCATGGAAGCCCCGTCCGTTTGGCCCCGCCCCACACACCAGCGGTGGGCAACGTCTTCCCGCCATTTCCCCCACTATGATGGACAGCTGACTCGAGGGACCCCAGGGCCGTCGGCGCCGTGGCAACGTTACAGACACACATGGTCACTGTAGACAAACCTTCTGGCCCTATACGCAGCTGTAGTGTAGGAAAAGTACTATACATTTACCCAACGAGGTAGCACTTACTGATTAGCCAGGAGAGAGGTATTGCACAAAACGGTGGCATCTTCTTGGGTAAATATGCAGGGCAGGATTCATTCTGGCACGATGCTCTTGTCACAAACCCCAACCGGAAGCACTAATTTCCGCGATCACGCGAAATATCGCGAGATCGCGGAGATTTTGTGCCATTTTGCGATATTTTGCGAAAGGCACTTCCGCAAATTCCGCCCACCCCTAGCAGGCAGTCATATAGATATCAATGACGGTCAATATAGATAAATGAAAAACAGCTACAGACCTCCCTCATTTAATTTCATGATTATTCACTGGAGGTTCCTCGCACGGCTCGGGTTTTCCCCTCCTTTAACCACAAGCCGTACCTAGTAACTGCCGCCGTTGCCGTTGCCGTAAAGTTTCACAAATATGCTGCAGGGGCTTTTGGATGGTCACGGACTGGTTGCGGGAGACCCCGCGCTCGGGTCACTACTCGGCTCACTCGGCTCGCTACTATCGAGCCGCAAGCACAAACCTCCGCCACCACAAGCACAAGCCTCCACAGCGCGTCAGACCGCTCAATCGCTCACCAACAATCTCCTTCTGCGGGGTAGTAAATATCCAGGTGGAGTGCTTAGAAGCCAGCTGCTATATAGTGCTGCACGCCGACCGCGTGACCATCGAGCGGGTGCAGGTGGCTGAGGACAAGGTGTCCGGCGCCATCAGGGTATCCCGCTACTTCACCTACCCAGCCAACCAGGTTTTCGTGGTGGTGCTGGAGAGAGAGGCACAGAGGAGCTATAATCTCAAGATCGTATACCGCCCCTTGATCGAGAATCGATGTAGAAATACCATCTATAGTCTAAGGTATGGGGTCTGCAGACAAAGCCCAGAGATCTTCCATTATCTAAAAATACTTATTCCTATCAAGGGGAGGGAGGTTAGGCACTATATTCCTTTCTCCGTTGTCTTTGTAAAATGACATCTCCCTTTATGATGTATGGTCTAGCTGCAATGTTAACTATATTAGTTGTATGCATTTTTCTGCTTGCTGTGGCTCGTATACTGCATGTTACAGAGCAATCGGTAAAACATTTTAAACTATATTTTTGTCTCATGCAGATCTTTTTGTGGACATGTATGAGAGTGTGAGCGAAAAAGTGTGTCTTTTTACTGCGATTCCTCAGAGATCTGGGAGTGTTGTGTTCTGGGGTGTCGAATCATTTGCTTCTTCATGAGTGTGCAGGAGAGCGAGTGAGATGCTCTAGCTAGTCCGTACTGGGCTCGTGGGCACTAAGGTAGTAGGAAGGCTTAGCCCCCATACTTCAAGATTCCATAATCCTGCGCATAGTTCTGTATATGCGCAGAATCCCTGCAACATGGTGCCCAACGTTTGGTCTGGTACATATACAGGAGAACCTTGAGTAGCACTTGTGCTTGTCCACAATACCCTCTCACCAGTTTCAGAGACGTCCATGGTGAGTGGGGTTTACCTCCTACATTAGAGTTTTTATAGGTTTTTCAAGCTTGAATTTTAAAAGGGTTCATTTTTTTCTTATTTGACCCAGTGTTACGCTATCGTTTCAGTAATGGCGATTAATATTGCTATGCCAAACTGCGCCGCGGTTACTGCTCATTTTACTAGATATGGAGTCCCAGTCGTGGGAGCAAGTTTTATATTTGTGGTAGAGGCAGATGCAGCTTTCCGCTTAAAAGTTTTGTACTCCTGGGTTAAGTTTCCTGGGGTTGATGGAAACGATAACTTCTTTCATGAATATGAACGTGGTGTGGTTCCACAAGTTTATCGTCAATAACGTTTACTTGAAGTTCCGTTATCATCTTGGGAGCATACCATATGGTTCAATGGCGCACCTTCCTCCCCCTGTTTCACATAGCCCAATTTGGCAGGATTTTCACCACATGCAAATTATCTTGGTGTTTCACACGGGAAGCTACGTGTTTTACACACATCGTTAATTCATATACACAGAGGTATCATACAATATTTATCTTGTAATATACCGGTGGCTTCGGCTGCTGCCGCTCAACAACCAGGGCACGGTGGCGTGGTTATAAATCCTATCATGATTAATTCAGTGATGGGGAAGCACCAGCAGAAGAGGGATGAATTTCCCTTTTGGTTGGCTGAAAAGTTAAGCAACTTGAAGCTGTTTTTCTACATACTTCTCCTGTGGATAAACACAGGATCCTCACAATGGGCCCGATTCACAGAACTAACTTAAGACAAAATCCTAAACTTACTACCATTTTGGTATTCACAGAAGGCACTTACTCATTTTGGTATTCACAGAAGGCACTTACTCATTTCGGTATTCACAGAAGTTAGGAGTCCTAACTTTAGGACTCCTAAATGCCTTCTGTGAATACCGAAAGTCTTAAAATTAGGATTTTTCTCAGTTTAGTAGTAGTATAGTTAGGACTCCTAACTTTAGGACTCCTAAATGCCTTCTGTGAATACCGAAAGTCTTAAAATTAGGATTTTTCTCAATTTAGTAGTCCTAAATTTAGACTTAGGACCACTAAATTGAGAAAAATCCTAATAGCCTGTGAGAAGTTGGCCTGGTATATGCTGTCCACTAGTTATAGTGGGCCCCCTGTACCAGTCCAAACAACCCCTTATTGGTTATAGGTTAAAGACAACCTTTATTGAAAGCTATCCTAGTGGTAGCTATGGAGAGCAGCCATCAGGCTAAGTCTTGAAGGAATGTAATGCAGCTTGTTTTACCAATCTATAATCTCTTGAGTGCCTAAATGAAAGATAACCACACCAGGTATATATATAAAATATATGTATTTATTTCTAAACACACCCTCCTAGACTCTTTATGAGACTAGAGGTCAAAACACATTTGTTAAACTTCAAATATCACAGTAATAAGCACAAATACACGTCAGGCCCTAGGGACGAGCAAAATCATATACTAAAATAGTGGTATAAGAACCACGACTTAACTAGACACGAGGTTTAGAACCTGTAGAATCGCTGGGACTCCAAGGAACTACCCAAGGTAGTGACACAGGGGACCCACGCGGGCTGTGTGCAGTGTGTGAACACAGCCGTGAGCTCCCGTTAGCTTCAATGGGGAAAGTCGCAGTTAGATTTTTAAAGATTAGGTACACTTAGAAATGAACTAAGACCAAACCCTTTGGGACTTAGGAAGTTCTAGGGTCAACACCCACGGGAGCACCAGAGTACTCGTGTTACCTCACCCAGGGAAGCCGGGTGCATAGGTGTCTTTTGGTGTCGGGTTGCGTCATCGATTTCAATGGGAGCTGGTGAAGAAGTGCTGCTGCAGGGAAGATGCAAAGTGTCTGAAGGGATCCAAGCCTAGATCAAGGATGAGAGGAACCTGAAAGCAGAGGGGACAGAGTCTGGGTCACTAGCCAGTGACCCGGAAGGCGCTAGTCAGATGCCCACTTATGTCGGGAGATTTCAGGAGAAGAAGGAGAAGCTTGAGTCTTCAGCCATGAGGACCAGGCAGCATCGAGGATGACCAGGAGCAGGATTCGAGATTTCCCACGAAGGATGTTGAGTGCTGCAGCATCGGTGCCCAGATAGAACACAACAAGCCTTGGCAACAGCAACCCATGCAGAAACAAAAAAGATGCTTTGGTGAAGACCAGCAAGGTCTGTGGGACTCACCACTTGGTAGGGAGGTGGGGCAAGTCTGGAGCAACCAGGCAAGCCCAAGGAAATTCAATATTACCCCCTCAGGGACCCACCGGTCAACGGACCAGGGATTGGGAAGGGACCTCAAGACGAAACACAAAATGGTGGCCCAAAGGTCACTCGGGGTGACTAGGCCTACAATCGTTGGTGGATTTAGTGCTCGAGGTGGGGGCTACAAGTCAGCCCAAGCACAACTTCAGGAGATGTCGAGAAGTCAATGCACTTGCAAAAGTGCACAGTGACCAGGAGTTCCGGTTCCACGCTACTCACGAGTGCTACGGGTTTCAGCTTTGCTGGGGACTTGGGTTGGCCTGTGTGATGTCTGGAAATCATCTTCCTGGGCTGCAAATACATCGGAGGCCAGCAGGAGCTTCATAAATGCAGACTTGCAAATTGCTTTGTTGGTGCCTGCCAAGCAGGGGAGTCCCTCCATGACCTCAAGGGAGATTTCTTCAGTCCTCTGGTCTTTAGCAGAGCGTCAAAGTTCTAGGATTCAGCTTCAGAGTTTCATCCAGGGATATCTAAAGTTCTGGTTTCAGAGGTTCCTTACTTATACCTAAGGAAGGAGTTGTACTAGCTCTGGGGACCCACCTATGGGAGGGTTTGGAAAGAGGGGTGGCTACACCCATTTCCTTTGTTTAGTTTCATGCCAGAGCAGGGGCTGGAAGCCACTGAACCAGTTTGAGCTGGACAATGCACAGAGGCAACAAATTTGCCCCCAGTGCAGGACTTCAACGCACTCAGAGAGGGTTCCCACCCAGCCCCAATACACATAAGCCTCTCTGGGAGGTGGTTACACCTCCCTGTGACAGGAAACCTATTGTCCAGGCCTCCCTTGCCGGAGTTTCAGTCAGCAGCAGGAGACCAGACCCGTGTCTGTGGCTGCAGCATCCATTTTGTGATGCCAGTGCTCTGTTAAGTTTCTACCGGTTAACCCAGTACTGCCATGTCTCTCCCTCTAGAAGGGTGGGATCATACTCCCACACCAGTTACTGGTGTGGGGGTATGGTTCCAATGTGTTTGACACCAAACACAACATGTTTCCGTGCAGCCAGTCCAAAGTTAGCATTTACCATTTGGTTATAATGCACTTAAGAGTGTATGGCCAGGCTGCACCACTGACAACCCCGGAGAAGAGATTCCAAAGGCTGCAGAGGGACTCGGCTCATGCCTGGGCACCCTCTCACATATAACCAAGCACCCTGCCTTCAGGATTGATAAGGCCTGCCATAGGGGTGACTGTGCAGTGATAGGTGAGATATAGTGAACCTCCACCTCAATAAGGGGTGCATGCACCACCTTACCCAGGCTGCAGTAGCAGATCTGTGGTGTCATTTTGGGTGGCTTTCCAGGGGTGGCATAATACATGCTTCAGCCCCTGGTAGGCCTCTGGGGTACCTATGCCCTGGGTACATAGTATACAATATACAGTATACAATATACTAGGGACTCACAAGGGCTCCTCAGGATCCAATCTGTGGTGTACCTAAAGTACAGGGAATACATTTATAAGGGAAAGCAGATAGGCTGGGGACCTGAATAGCAGGTTCCCAGCCAAACTCATTCAAAAACCATCAAAACACCAGGAAAAAAGTGGGGGCAACCATGCAGTCAGATTCCACCTTCCAACAAAGCCTGCAGTGATATCCAAAGGTCCTGATTATTTTAAGTGCTGTTCATCTGAGTTCACCACCACAGACCCGAGTCGACTGCCAGTCTGCAGCTACGATGAAAGGAGCAATGCTGTAAATGGAGCGGAGACAAGGGGTTGCCTAGCAACCGGGATTCCCCTGCACCAACCAGCTGCTGCCACCGGGACTGCCTGCCAGCACGTCAGCCATGAGAGAAGGAGCCACAACCCCCAGTTAACGTAACGCTTGGACCGAAGTCCTGAGCTGCTGCGTGTGTCGCTGACTGGGGTAGGCTGCTGGGCTGCAAGGGGCTGCTCAGGCAGCCAGTTAAACAATGAGGCCTCCTCTCCTGGTGACCACGATGGCTCGCACTTGAACATAGGGGGATTGACCTAGCAGGGCCTGTTCTTTGCCTCCCTTTTAGTTACCACATATTTGGGGGCACACTTTCATGATTGCTGGCCATGGAGTCAGCTTGGGAAGAGTATTGAATGGCTCCAAACAGCAGGGGCATCGTCCGTCGGTGCCGGGGTGGCCCGTGTTGGTAATACCCCGTTTGGGATTATAACTTGCTCCAATTTAATTACTGTCTCACCCAAGTACTCTTGCGCACAAAGACATACAGAATCAACAAGTTTAATTTTGGTAACACCTGTGAAAGAAATACAGAACAAGTTTTTTTTGGGCAGCACCTTTAACATACATTTTTACTGAAAACCTTTTCCTATGTATGTTGGATTTTTGTCATTTTGGTTCTCTGCAATTTAGATAAAAATACTTTATTTTTATTTTATTTTTCAAAACCGGTGTGGTGTCCATTTGTGGTGTTTCACTGTGTTACTGTGAGTGTTGGTACAAATACTTTACACATTGCCCTTGGGATAAGTCGGTCTGCTCGTGCCAAGCTACCATGGGGGTGAGCAGGGATTATCTAAAGTGTATATCCCCCTTACCCTGACTAGAGGCAAGGGTCCCTATTTGGACAAAGGTACCTACCTCTGCCAACTAGAGACCCTCATTTCTAATAGCGAACAAAGCAAGCACAAGGAGATGATGGACGGAGAGCTGAAACTTTTCAGACACTCACCCCCAGTCACAGATCTGGGTTGAATCCATCATCATTCTTTAGCTCACGTCACCACCTCAGTTCAGACACAGCTATATGCAAATCAGTCATGACCGTGTGCCTCATAGGAAGAGTACAACTCGAACTGTCAAGCCAGCACTTCCCTGAACCAGAAACATGCATCCTGGGACCGGTTCCTGGGTAACACCCTTCATCAGCAAGGCTAGCATGAATCCTGTGGCAAAATGAGTAAGGGACCAACGTCTGGACATACACTGCCAACTTAGGGCGAACAAAGCAAACACAAGGAGATATGGAGTCTGGGCCTGCCCCCCGATAAACATACATATTGGCATAATACTCTCTAAACTGTTCCAAATATTTTATCCAATGGAGCGTAGTGTTCCCTACCCTGAGAGTCAGTTATGTTATCAATATGATAGTGGTCCTCACGTGCCTTAAATTTCCCAGCCAGTATCCTGCCCGGTCTGCCACCCTCGCGGTACCTCCAGGCCCCCTGTTAGCGTGAAACATAGCAATTTTCCGAATCCGCGGCCGTGTCATTTTCCTGAACCAGTGCTTGAATGCTTGATAGTGTGTCTGGGGTAGGGTTATCTGTGTAAGGTGTCTCTAGGGTTTTTAGGGTTTTTAGTGTTGTCTCTATTATTCTATTATTTTGGTGAGTTGTCATCTGGGATCCTTCAGTATACCGGCTGTGGTGCCCATTCAGACTCCCCGTATTGTCACCTTAAACGCCTCCCAGAGTGTGGTAGCACTATCCACAGTGCCCTTATTGTCCAGGAAGTAGTTTTCTATTGCTTTGTGAATTGTGTTGTTCTATAGAGGTTCCAGTAACGCCTCCGAGCGGAAGCGCCACGTAAACAGGCGACGTGTTGAAGTAGGGATTTGTAGAGTCAGTTGCACTGGATTGTGATCAGAGAGCGTAGGTGGATAGTTGGTGACCTCTGTCACCCACTCCACTGCGCCCTCGCTAAGGAGCCACTAATCCAACCTAGACCAGCTGTTCTGTGCAGGCATGGCGTGTGTACTCTCTTTTGCCGTGCTATCACGCAGTCTCTAGACATCCACGAGTCCGAATTCCAACCTAGCCTGGTTAATACTCCGGGCCACTTTAGGCGTTTGAGTGCTCTGTGGGTTAGATTTTTCGAGAGCTGAATCTAGATACGTGTTAAGGTCCCCCCCCACACTATGACTGTCTCAGACCACTGTCTTAGTATGACATACATTCATTGAAACACTTGTGGCTCATCTACTATGGGACCGTACATGTGTATGAGGGTGAATAATGAATTTCCCAATTTACCCAGAACCATTGCGCATCTACCTTCATCATCAATGTGAGTCTTGTGTGGTGTGAATGGGACGCCCTTCTTGACCAATATGATGACCCCTCTGGCGTAAGATGAGTATGATGAGGTTAGCTTGAAACCCACCCATTTAAGCGCAATGTTCGCTGCTGAGGCCTTGGTCAGGTGCGTTTCTTGTAAGAATGCGTTCTGGGTGACATGGCGATTCAGATATGCAAAAACATGTCGGATTTTCTGAGGAGAGTTTAGCCCTCTAATTTTCCATGTTAGCAATCTATATTTCTCACCCATTGGTCTCTTTGGCATTGAAGTTCACAAATGGATCAAAGATCTGACAGTCAGAATACACTGGAGTAAAAACACAGAGCTCGGTCTTGGTGTCGATACAATCACAATAAACAATCTTCTTCATGACCATACATGTGCATTGGCTAGTTTCAGACGCATGGAGCCCCCCTGCCCACCCCCTCCCAGTGCAATCTCCCAATTAGGTTGAGAATACAAACCTCTCCCCATCCCAATATCTACCCCAAACCTTATATAGAGCTACAAACAAATAGGAGATCACCCTCTGGGAGGGAGGAACGACAGCAAACACCTGCCAAACGGCAGTGTGGCCAGGCTGCAAGCACAATATAACCATCTAGCTCTACAAACCCTGAAAAAGGAAACATACTGGAATACCCCATCCATAAAACGTAAATAGACTGATACTAGCGGTGGAGTAGCCATCAACACAGCGCCACAGCCAGATCACGGGCCTTCCTTTTATAACACCGGCTATTGTGTACATATCGGCAGATACATGAATAAACAACTATAATGAGCATCATTTTGGTCGGCTATTAATCAGCAACACTCAGATATCTGTCATAGCTGCAAACCACGCGGTTGCAGTATTATTTTATCTTACTGCTAACGCTGGACGTATTATACTTCGCATTCTGTCTTATGATTGTGGCAGTTCATATCTCTTGCACAAGAAATAAGACTGTTCAATAAACCCTTTTTATTGAAATGCCCGTATATCTATTTCTGTGTAACTCCGTAGAAACGAAGCATGCACGATTGACTGAGTGAAACTACTATCTATTGTTTCCACGATTCTGAGATTGTTCCGATTCTAAGGGAAACAAAGTTGTCATGTTTATGCAGTTGTCAGAAACTAATTCATTCTTGTTTATTCAAGAAGTTTCTAGTGACCTCTGAGTTAGCTGGCACACACAAGTAATTAAGTTTAATGTACTCGATAGTGACATACTAACCTCAGTCCTATGTCAAAATTATAGTGTATGTTATTCCAATGCGCAGAGCCTATCAGAAATATAGGAACTACACTATATGGCACCCAACGGTTTGGTAAGGCACTAATTTAACGCTAGATACTGAAGTAACTCAGTCGTGCTTTTCTCAGAGACCCCAACTCATAATACTCCATAGGACATCTGGAGTGGGTAGGGATAATATCCGCCATAGCTGAGTAGGACGAAAGTCCTATGTATTAGCTGTTTGGTTTTTTTCAACGTTGAAGGATACAGTGTCCAAAAAATTGTGCACCTTATCTTTGTTCCCTTGAAACTTGCTCTGCAATTTTCATTAAACAATGTCCCAAAACAAGGATAATAACACCGGAACCGATGGAGCTGTACCCGACGAAATCGCAGCAGCTTTTGATTATACAGGTTTTAATGAAACTGATGAAAATGCAAAAATCTTCGCTCCAAATTTATGGAGAGCCATCACTCTAAAACATATAAAAACATGGCCTAACACCAAGAGGTGGTAGAGCAGTTTTTGTGATAGAAGCACATGAATCTCACCAGACAGAGGTATTCTATTCATGGATAGTACTCCCAGAATCAAATCCAGTAACTAAAACGTTTCACTTCTACAAAGAAGATGAACCACCTGAGGAATAGATTCCTTTCAAGGATATTGAAATTCCACTCACATACTAGGAGCATGATCTCTGGTTTAAAGGCGCCCTAAAACATTACAATCACATTACCAGGCTCGGTCCACTAGGTAGAACAGGAGCATCATGGCAGATTTTAGCCGGCTACGCACCTCATCCTGACATTGAAGCAATGTCTGACGAAGAATTACTTAATGAGATACAAAATTTAATAGAATTACACAGTTAAACCACAACTGTCTGAAAGTCCTGAAAAGGCCTTTACTAAAAACAATCCTACCTCTTCTAAAAAGAAGTGGGAAAATAACAAACAACTTTCAAAAGAGAAAGATTGTCAATCCCAAGGTAGGTCTCCTCAAAAGGAGCCCTCTGAAAGGAGGTATAACCTCAGGAATTTGGATAATTAGAGAAAACCTGACAGGTATCAAGATACAGATACACGTTCATCTTCTACCTTTCAGATATCGTCACAGTCATCCGAAAGAAGAGGACGGTCAGATCAAAAAGAAGAAAGAGTGAAGTCCAAAGACGATCAACACTTTCAGAAACACAAATCAAAACCTCAATTCTCCAAGATGAAAGTAGCAGGTCTGACGATCAGACATGCCGAGGATTCTGAGAACACACCTCAAGAACGGAGAATGGGCTCAGACGATATATGAATTGTTTTGGGAATATTCTTCGTTTTACTTTGGTTAGCTCTGGTAATAACTCTGGGTATGCTGATAAATGGAAGATATTTAAATGGACACAGCAAGTAAAAGAGTGAACTTACTTCTCCAGCCACACAAATCATCCCATCGTGAAGCAAGAGACTTGTCAGCAGTGAACATCACAGCCGTTCCTATACCAGATGGTATGGTTTGGGACAGAACTGAATATGTCATTTTTGGCCCGTCGGAACATTTGAAGTTTCCACACTTATTTAAAATTTCATTAAGTGACTTTATTACCTCTAGTACCTTTTCTGATGATTGTGACTTTGAGACTGTCAATAACATGATGGCTGATCTAGAAATGTCTGCAGTATTCACAAAGCATGAATATTTAGAGGGTTCATCAGACTATGTCAAATGTATTGTTATAACCATTATGGTCATCATTTCTTGCATAAAACTGCATCACCTAGAAATGTATTTATGTATAACCAATGGGAACATTGCCCTACACCTCCAAAGGGTAGCACAAAAACGTTTGCAATGAAATTTCCATATTTTTCAGGGTTCAACCTATCAAATCCAGAATCGTTTTATTTTAAGAATATGAACAAGACAGGAACAAAAAAGATGTTGCCCAATAAGAAACAGATTTATTCTGCAGCCTTTATTGCCCAACTGTCTAGACAGGGTTTCAACTTTTGGAAAGACAACATTTCAGACAAAATCTGTCTGGGGTACAAAAGATTGGCAGGTGCAGGGGTAGAAGCTTTGATTAGACCCTGTATCATCCCTGAGCAAATTATGTTTTTGAATGACACTGTCCAGCAAACGTCTTGCCTTGGGTTAGCCAAGATCAAAGACATGAACACACCAACCATACCTATACCTGCAATTAATAGCACTACACAGGGGGAGGTCGACGTACATAATATTTTGCATCACAACATATCAGATCCAGAATGGAAGAAATGGTTGCTCTGGCCCACAGACACGAACAACTGTCAAGATCGATTCCTGAACAAAACACAGGGTTTGACAATCAATAGGCCAGACCCACGCTATGTTCAAAGACAGCATCCAGGGGTACTAACAACATACAGTGTAGGGAAACTCTGCCTTGATTGGCTACAGAAAGCTACACTGCAGGATGTAAAACAACACTTATCTTTACTTAAAGAAGGCGCAGACATTAGGGAATTCTTGCTAGGACCAAGAAAACCACGTCAAAAACGTTTCATATATGATGGTATCTACGCTGCTTTTAATGAAATATGGAAGATTACCCAAGCAGAGACTGCAGAAGGAATAAGAGAAACTGATCGTATTAATTTAGAGAAATCTCTCTCCGTAGTAGACAATGGGTTAACGACTCTGTCGTCCACAATATATTCATTGGACAGCATTGTGTCTTCTGCCATAGACATCATGGAAAAAGACTTGGTCATGTTGCAACATAGTCAGTCTCAACTGTGCTCTATAATGAAATTAGGCTGGACACTACAAAACTTGCATGCAGGCTATGTGCCTTGGCGTTTAATCAACTCTACGTCACTGTTTTCAGAATTCAATCTCACTGATAAACAGATCAAACTGGCACAAAGGGGAGCAGACTACACGGTGCTGAGCATTGAAAAACTGGAAAAATTACCATTCACGGTGGCAGAAAAACCAGCTACTGAGTCGATCATACATGGTAAAATTAATCTGCCTGTTACAACTTTCCATTTTCAATATTGCCTAAAAGATATACCAGCAGGCAAATATGAAAGGTTGGATAAAGAATACATCAAGGCATCTTGGGATTTACCTTATACGCATAGATTTTGGAGTGGGGGGCGTGAAATGTGTCTTAGCGGTATAAACTGTGAAAACACACTAAGCGGTTCTCTCCTTTGTCAGGGTATTAATTTACACAGGACCTGCGATGGTTCCACTGCAAACTTATACTGTCTCCTGCAAGGTTCACCAGCTGCAGTGATTAATCCAATTTTTGGACTACTTTTGAATGGAAGTTACCTCATGTTGAATGATCACAGCTGCTGTGGCATGGTGCCAGGTATTCTATATCTAGTAACGGTTACATCCAGGGTCACTTTCTGTATGCAAGTCTTGTTTCCACAAATACAGAGACAGTCAGGGAGTCACCTTTATGGCCTTCACTGAACATCTCTTCTATACGAATTGATACGCTAAGCAGAATGTAAATGTATGTGTCTTGTAAAGCGCACTGCTGCCCTGAGGCGTCGTGGCGCTGTAGACCGCTGGGGAACCCGTCCTGGCTATCCCTGGGAGATGGTCCCTCCTGGGTATCTCCAAGGTGAAACCAGGCATCCCCAGCGAATGTGGGGGGTGGTTGTGGAAATGAGGCAAGCTAATGCCCAGAGTTGCCGAGTGTGATCCCTGGTTAGAGTAGGCACCGAGGCGAGAATTATCGAGTCCGCTGGCCCTGGTCCACAACCCTGCCACGTCGGGAATTGAACCCTGGTCCCGGGCCGTCCTCTGCTTCCGGGTCTGCTGCCTCTAACCAGTGAGCCACACCACTCCATGAAAGCCATTCTTTTACAACAAACTGTGCACTGACCTCGGCCAAAGAAACCTATGATCTACAAGTTGCAAGGACTTCTGCCAAGATACATGCCCTTTTGAATACAAACTGCCCTATACATTTCTCAGAAATGTTAGACCGTATCTTAAACATGTCTGATACGAGCGGTATTGTACGTGTATTTAAGAACGTGTGTTCAGGACTGTTAGCACCTTTTCAAGCAGTCCTCGGAATAGCTCCCAACTTCGTGCACTCTGTGTTTGGCGGACTGCCGCTCCTTTCAACACTCATTGCAGGGATCCTATTTTTGCTCCTACTGCTACGATATGGCAAGCAAAATCACCAGCATCACTCCCAGCACCATAGAGAGAGCTCTATTGGAAATTAAGTGTCGTGAGCGCATCGTCCAAATTTTAGGTTTACCTGGTCTACGAGAATTGAATATCACATGGTTTCTGTCATTCAGACCAATCTGGCAAGGTTGCATCTTACCTGTTCTACGCTGCCTGCTTTGCGGTGAAGAATGCGTCCTGGACATCTGTCTAACACTCCCATTAGTCATGCCTACGGATATCGATACTCTGCTGGACCCAGTAATGGCCCATGCTGTGTGTTGTCCCCAGCGGCTACCAATTCTGATGACGGCATTCATTGAGATGTCACAGACGCAAATTGCTACTGCTGAGGTACGAGAGGAAACAACAGGCACGCAGGTAACATCCGATACGAACATTGCTGATGCGTCCAATGCTGAAGGCGATGCTTCTCACCTATGTGCGGTTAATCTTCTAAACGAGGTAATCCAACTTTCACCTACAACAGTAGACGACTTTTTGTCTACAGGGTTAGAAGATTTTCTGTTTTCTCCATCCTCATACACTGACTTTTGATTCAGCACACGGTGTACCGGGAAGACTCTGAATTTGGCCTTCATTTTTTCAAAACAAAGACTAAACTTGGAACTTTTTCTTCTGATTAATTTTTATGTTCTCCAAATTTGAATTGTTCCTTTTATGGCACAGTAATCTGCTTATAGTAGAACTATTCATAGAGAACAGATTTCTTTGATATACTTTCGGAGACAATACGTAATCTTGTCAAGAACAATTGATTTCTGTACCTTGACATGAAATTGTTTTGGCCTTTTTTCTTCTGTATTTATGAGCCATTTCATACTGGTTTTTTTTATATATGTATGTTAATTCGTTTAGCATTCAATATAAATATATGCTTGGAATGAAACATTTCTTTGATATGTACAGCACCAATGCATTTTTATGCATGGCAACAGTTTTTATGCATTTCACAATGTGTTTTTAGACATGTTTTTAGCCATCCATATGTAGCTATATTTTAGATATGTTTACCATGTTTAGAATTTAGTAATGCCGTTCATACGAAAGTGGAGTGGGTGTTGTGTGTCGATTTAGATACCGTATATAGGTGTCCCGATTTATGTCCTTATATAGGCACAATTCTCATTGCCCATATTTAGGCATAGAAATCCTACCCTTATTTAGGCATTGTCCATGCTAACCAAATACAGGCATGGCCACCTACATCCGTTCATCTACGTCAAAACGAGTTTTTGGAAAACCAAACTCTTAAGCCTTTAGGACTTCCCCTTGCTTGGATATTGATTTCTCCAAGAACTCATTTATTATGCATGAACATCTATTCCTTAGGGGTTCATTCATGACGTTATTCTGCCCGACTTTTACGTCAATACTGGCATTCCTAAACAAATTCAAGGTATACATATACCTTCACTTACCATGGGAAACCACGGTTAGGCTGCCTACTTGCACGACGCGGCTCACCATGGCAAGTTCGAAAGGAAGTCAATTCCCCGCCTGACGCACTGACCACACGCTGTCATCCTCCTCGCAGAGAATCCAGCTCCAGTTTTTCTGACTCCCCTTGCGGGATGTTAGAGATCGAGACTCGGAAAGAGATTCCACCCTCACTCATTCGAAGGTATCGAGCGGACTAGAACCTAGAGGGACTTTTGGCAAATCTTGGCAACTATAGCTAAACTAGACTATAGACAGACAGCACCTACTTCTTACCTCGTACTACACTTAGGTTAGGTACACTGGGGTAGAACTAGCTAGAAGCATCAGATGAGAATTAACATTTTAGCCTGTGTTATTTATGTATGTATTTTTATGAATATCTGTCATGTTGCGGGGATTCTGCTCATGCACAGAACTATGCGCAGGAAACCAGGACCTCAGTGACTTGTGGTGTACCAGAAACTTACCTCAGAACCCAGAACCCCAATCCGGCTAGCATTAGTGTCCCATTCGTTATCCGTTATTTAGATGGCGGTCCCAATGTATAGACAACCCAGAACAAGTGACTTAGTGTACTTTCAGGAATGGTGGGAATCAGAAATACCTGTTCGTAATTATTCTCATATCAGTCCACAACAAGAGTAATCAGAGACACGGTAAAGTTTAAAAGGTTTATTGTATTAACTACGTGTCCTAAGATGCAGTACTTTGGCTAACATAAGCAGACAAATGATTAAAACCAAAACCATCAGCATTGTTACAATACAATAGAAAATGAAAGGAGAAATCATTGTATAAATGACAGTGGAATACAGCCACCTTCCTTTCACTAGTAAACTAGCATTATTAGACTAGTAGAAGGTCTCTAGGCATAAGTGGGGAACCCCATACCGTAAAGACCAGCTTAGTGGATCACATCTCAGGATCGGGTGTTCTCTGCTCCTGGGAAAGCTCTTCTTCCGAATGTGTGTGTAAGGCATGCAGACTGCAATATTAAAGGGAATCAACCTTCAGGTATTTGCAGCTGCGTGCGTGTTATGGCTAAATAGTGGGCCGATCAACCTGAACTCAAAAACATGCATTGTCTGGCAACCCAGACTGTTTCTTTACACAATGTTCTGACCAAGGTCACAGCTCACGGCTAGGGATGTGAACAACAGACAGTTCCCATGTGAAGAAAAAGGCGAGCAAGCAGTTTTCAAATAATAACATGTAACTGCAGTGTCGTGTGCAAAAGCAGCAAAAGTGGCAAGATGGCTTTCTAACATCTAACGCGGTTATGTTAACTTAGCAATGTATGTAGGTAAAGGGCAGCCCTCACTACAGTCATAGCTACAAACCATGCTGTTGCAGTATAATTTTATCTTACTGCTAACGCTGTACGTATTATACTTTGCATTCTGTCTTACGATTGTAGCAGGTAATATATCTTGCACGAGAAATAAGACTGTTCAATAAACCCTTTTTATTGAAACGCCCATCTATCTATTTCTGTGTGTCTCTGTAGAAATGAAGCATGCACGATTGACTGAGTGAAACTGTTATCTATTGTTTCCACGATTCTGAGATTGTTCCGATTCTAAGGGAAACAAAGTTGTCCTGTTTATGCGGTTATCAGAAACAAATTCCTTCTTGTTTATTCGAGAAGTTTCTAGTGACCTCTGAGTTAGGTGGCACACCCAAGTAATTAAGTTTAATGTACTCAAAAGTGACATATAGACCTCAGTCCTATGTCAAAACTATAGTGTATATTGTTCCAATGTGCTGAGTATTGGAACAATACAGGAATACAGGAACTACACTACACTGCCAACTTAGGGCGAACAAAGAAAACACAAGGAGATGATTGACGGAGTGCTGAAACTTTTCAGACACTCACCCCCAGTCACAGAGCTGAGTTGAATCCATCATCATTCTTTAGCTCACTTCTCCACCTCAGTTCAGACCCAGCTATATGCAAATCAGTCTTGACTCTGTGCCTTATGGGAACAGTCCAGCCCGAACTGCCAAGCAAGTTCTTCTCTGAACCAGAAACAAGCATCCTGGGACCAGTTTCTGTATAACACCCTTCATCAGCCAGGCTAGCTTGAATCCAGTGACAAAGCGAGCAAGGGACCCACGTCTGGGCATACCCTGCCAACTTAGGGCGAGCAAAGCAAACACATGGAGATGATGGATGGAGCGCTGAAACTTTTTTTTAGACATGCACCCCCAGTCACAGATCTGGGTTGAATCTATCATCAAGAAGATGATGTACAAAGAGCTGAAACATTTCAGACACTCACCCCCAGTAACAGATCTGGGTGGAATCCATCATCATTCTTTAGCTCACTTCACCACCAGAGTTCACACCCAGCTATATGCAAATAAGTCTTGACCCTGTGCCTTCTGGGAACAGTCCAGCCTGAACTGCAAAGCCAGGTCTTCCCTGAACCGGAAACAATCCTTCTGGGACCGGTTTCTGTGTAACTACCTTGATCAGCCAGGCTAGCTTGAATCCATTAGCAATCCCATTAGCAATTATTTTCCAAAAAATGCATTGCCCCCATTTTAGCAGCCATCAATAAATCAACCCAGCATATATCTTCCCTAGCTCTATTCCCCATTCTGGTTGTTTTCTTGTATGTCCCTCTTAATGCTCAAACCTCCTGTAAGTTGTTATTTTTTAATGAGGGTAACAATGCTTTTTTTGCATCACAGCATCCTTTTGTACAAAACAAATTGCTTTTGTCACTATGAAACCTGACCAGGATTTTTGTTAGGGGGCTTTGGTCAAATTATTTGGCAAGGAGATCACCAGCCTAGAGAGACCCTCAAGAAAGGCTTTATAAACTTTAACAGGAGTGCCTTGGTTTGCTATACCTGCTGGCCATTTGCATTGAAACTTTAATTAAAATATTCTCTACTTTGGGTAAAAATAGGCCTTTCCTTAAAGTGGGGGCTCCTTGTTTATCAGAAGGAGACCTTCCATTACATGCTCTCAGCCTATTTTTTACAGTGAATTGGATTACTTGTTTTGCTGCCACAGTACACAGAGCAAATTGCACAGCATTAAGGGCAGGTATAGCCCAACTCTCATCTTCTTCGTCGAGAAACATGTCATACCAATACACGGGTTCAAAATTTATGTTGCGATCTCCTCTTATAACAATCCGGTGCTTAGGATCAATTAAAGAGACAGATTGCTGTAAAATACCCAGTGTAGGTGTTTCTGTGCCCCTATTCCTTTGCCTGCAATAGACATTATAAATATTCAAGCAAGCCCAACTGAGTAATGGATTATTAGACCCAGAATGTCAGGTGATACAATATCTAAGACATCAATTCTGCTATTTAGGTGAATTTTTGTTCAAACCAACCGACCCCCTAACGCCCGACCATGAGAAGATGATTCAGCATATACAAAATATGAAGTATAGCCGACTTTATAGACTGGCTCAATAGCCCATATTTTTAGGAAAACACAAACATCGAACGCTTCAATGTAGTCCATCCAATTTGGTGCAGACAGGGTGAATTTGATTCCTGCAATATTCCAGCATAAGATATCAATTATTTCATTTGTGTTGACTACAGAATGGGTACACAAACTCCCCAAATCCCTCCTCATGAACAATGAGAAATAGGAAACTAGATGGGGTGGTCTTTAGATTGAGAACAAGGCTGGTCTGCTTGAATCGGCAACCGGGAGGCAGATGCACAAAGTACTGGAGTACTCATTTGGTCATTTGTTCATTAGGGGTTTCCCAAAACATCAAGTGCCATGTTTCCCAAAGTTTAACCGGATGGTCCAATACTGTGGGGCAGATCCACAAGGAAGTGCCGCAGCATGGCAACGCAAGCCCTTTTGCTGCGCCACGCTGCAGCACTTCCGAAGAACAGGAATGCAACATATTTACAAAAATATGTCGCATTTCTATGATCTCCCCTGTGCTGGTGCACAAACTGCAGCCATGCGCCGGGGCAGCCACCCTTGCACCATGGTGCAATAATGCCTGCTTCATGGGAAGATTGTTTTTGTGCAGGAAGGGGCAATCACTAGAGGCATTTTCCTCTTTCAATGCATGCAGTAGAATGCAGCATGTTTTGAAATAGGAAAAAACGATGAGAAATAAAAACATTTCTCCTCGTTGCGCCTTGCTACGCCTCCTCTAGAAATGTGTCTCATTCCATGGGTGTTGCATGGGAACACCCACAGCAACATCCATGGAACGCCCCTTCCACGCAAAGTGCTGCGTGTGAAGGGGCCATATTTACAAGGAGAGGAAAAGTCACAAAAAGTGGCTTTTCCTTTCTTTGTAAATATGGAGATGTGAAATGCGCCTCCAGTACTTCACAAAAAGTGACTTACTGGTTGTGCAGGGGGCTTGTAAATCTGCCCCTGTGTTCCTCGTCTAGTATGGGAGGGTACTTGATGGACTTGGCCCTTTTTGCAGGGTTATCCCCTAACATTTTGCTCTGCCTCCTATTTTTTTCTGATCTGTTGTTGTTGGTTTTAGGACTCTGGGCACTTTACCACTGCTAATCAGTGCTAAAAGTGCATATGCTCACTGTGTAAATTGTGAACATGATTGGTTAGCCATGATTGGCATATTTGACTTACTGATCAGTCCCTAGTAAAGTGCACTAGGTGTGCCAGGGCTGGTAAATCAAATGCTACTAGTGGGCCGGCAGCACTGATTGTGCCACCCACATGAGTAGCTCTGAAAATGTAACTCAGACCTGCCACTGTAGTGTCTGTATGCAGATGTTAACTGCCAAATCGACTTAGCAAGTGCACCCACTTGCCAGGCCCTAACCTTCTTTTTTCTTATATTTTAGTTACCTCTATGTTAGGCCCAAGGCACCCCTGTGGGCAGGGTGCAGTGAATGTGAAAGGTAGGACATGCCCTGATGTGAGTTGCATGTCCTGATGGTGAATAACTGCCAATTCACTATTGCAATGCTACCTGTTCCCTTAGGACAGATTGGGAAGTTTGTTTATAACATCATGTAAACAGAACTGCCCCTGGGAACAAGGTAGGAAATTAAGTTTAGTATGCCCAAACTCAGAATGTTAAAATGCATCTTTTAGTGAGGGTGATTTTTACATTCTATGTTTGAAAATACCACTTTTAGAAAGTAGGTATTTTCTTGTTTAACCATTCTGTGTGCCTCTGCCTGTTTGTGTATTGACTGTCTGGTTTTGGAGTGACAGGGGCTGGGGAGGTGCACTCTCTCAGACAGCCACTGGGGGGGAGGGTGATGTTTGTCCTGACTTTCCTGAATGAATCAGTGCTGGGATGAATGGATCTTGGCTGCATTCAGAGTAAGGGGAGGAGTTCTCACTAGCACCTGAATAGGCCCATTCTGCATGTAGAGTGGTAGGAGGAGATTTCCCTTTCACCTGAATAGGGCCTGTCTGCCTTACACAATGCTGTCCCCACCTACTGCAGGGCAGCTGCACAGGAGAGGACAGAACTGGTTTGGGCTGGGCTCAGAGAAACTTGCACAAAGAGAACAAAGACATTTTGGGGTATAAGTATTAGACCTAAAACCCCTGATCTTTAGACTACATCTGGAATCAAGAGGAACCTTTGTTAAGGAGAAGAGCTGGAGAAACTGAGGAGAAGTACTGTCCTCGTTGTGTGTCTGGGGTTGGCTTACAGTTGCTGTTTCTACCAAAGAAAGGAAAATTACTTTGCTGTGTGCTGGGTTCCTTGCTTGAGGAAAGACTCCAAGGGCTTGAGTAGAGCTTGCCTCCTGTTTTGAAGTCTCAGGAACGCAAAGACGTCACCCCCAGCTCCCCTGAACTTCCTTGCTGGGAGTTCTGACCTGCCAGGAGTGCCTGTGAATGTGTGGGGCCTCTGGAGGATGTTTCTGCTGCTGGGAGCTGGAAAGCAACACAACAACAAGAAAATCGATGCATTGCTGTTCTCCGACACAATGCGGTGGTGCGAGAAGAATCTCCCCGCACCACCGCTGCTGAAACAGACGCAGCGCCTGTCGCTGCTGCAAGAATCGACGCATCGAGGGATCGCGGCTGAAGAAATTGACGCAGTGACACTCGACGATGCCGCATCATTTACCAATGCATTGTCCCTATGCGGCAAGTTTTCCCCGACACATCACCTGCGGATCAGAGTCATCTCAGAATCAACACATCGCTTCCCCCTACAGACCGGACACAATGCACCGCTCCTCCTTGTCCAGTGGAACTGTCGCATCACATCCACGAAGGTTTCAGGAATCGACGCATCAATAGTCTGTCATCTGGCTTGGTGAAATTTGTCGCAATGTAAGACATCAGCCATCCATAGTTTTCTTTGGACTTAGTTGCTAAAGCCTTTTGAAAGTCATTTTTCTTAATATTTGTATGTTTGGTCTTGTTAAGTTTATATAAAGATACTTTATTTTTGGGTGTGGTGTCTATTTGTGGTGTTATCACTGTGTTACTGTGAGTGTTGGTACAAATACTTTACACATTGTCTTTGGGATAAGCCTGTCTGCTCATGCCAAGCTACCAAGGGGGTGAGCAGGGCTTATCTAGAGTGTGTATCCCCCTTACCCTGACTAGAAGCAAGGGTCCCTATTTGGACAAAGGTACCTACCTCTGCCAACTAGAGACCCCCCATTTCTAACAGTACGGGACTAGTGAAGAGGGGAAATTGGTTACATCTCTTGTAGACCCCATTTTTGTAATTCGTCCTCCTTTCCCAGTAGGAACCATATCATCTTTGGCATTGGTGAGTCAATCTTGCGCGTCCATGTATGATAAGAGTTCGTAGGGATTGTGTCTAGGGATGTTAAATATTGATTGCCCAGAGTTAGAAGCGAGGCCTTTGTGCTGATAACAATCTTTGTTAAGACATGGTACAAGGGACTGGGGTCTGTAAATTTGTAAAAATAGCCCAGTGGGACAATGATAGAAAATTAGAAAGACGCTTTAAGAGAATGTCTACAGTCACAGGAGATTTAACATTAACTACGACACAGTCCCCAGGACATTCCTTTGGATGGATGCCAAGCCACAGAGATCTTCTTGCTGATATAACATCTAGGGCTATATCATGAGGGCATCTCGAGTTGTTTTTTATCCAATGGGCACACTTATTCTTCAGAGCCACTTGATCTTCCAAAGAGTCCGTGGGCAGCACTGGCACATTTTTATAAACTATACAATAAGGTGTGCATTCCTGGGGGAGTTGGGGAAGGTCTAGGGCCATTTTAGGTTTACGGGCTTCAGCCTGTTGAGGTCAGCCAATACCAGAAATAATTTTAGAAGTAGGAGCATTTTGAGGAATGGGGGATATTTGGTCTGATTCAGTTGCAGTTGAGTAATTACAGGGCTAGCTAGAGATGGATCAAATTTTACTCCTTTAGTTAGAGGTATCAGATTCTTTAAGTCCTTTGTCGGTGAAGCAAAGTTAATCTGGTCAATAATCTGGTCAATAATGGAATGGACACATGTTTCCACTATCTTCAATATGGCAATTGTAAAAACCTCTAAAACTGCCTCACTTACTATTTTCATATGCTGCCGAGGAGACTGATCAATATGTTGTGGAGCTATATCACTTGGTGTAACTGGAAGCCCAATAGAGCAAGTTGAAGAGATAGCAGCCTTTGTTCTCTTCCTTCGCTGTTTTGGCCGCGCTACCTTTTTGGCTTTGGGGTTAGATGCTGTTGGATTAGGTTTGCCGTCCGATAAACATTGATTTGTTTGAGTGGGACTTGCTGGAAGATCTTAGAGTAAGAGTTGGTTTGTGGGGGACTTCTTCTAGCAGTACAGTGGTTCCTTGGGGCTCAGAGATGGATCCAGTGGCAAGACAGAGGGGAGCTATAGAGTCAGTGTTCAAAGATAATCTCATATGTTAGAGAGCAATCTCAGAGGAAACTATCCCTAGTCCCCTCTTGAGCATAGAGTCTACCGAAGTGTTTTTTTTATTGGAGTAGTGGAGAGCCCCCCCCGATAATTTCTTCCCCTTTACCAACCTGTACAGTCACTGGAGTTGTATTGGCAGATGATGGAATATAAAATGTATGTGGGTATGTCAAGTTTAAGTTGGAGCAAAATACCGTGGCCCAGCCCAGCCTACTCAGGTCTATGATGGGCTAAGACGGGCACATCTTGGCCTGGTCTTGGCTCAGGCGTGCCCAGGCATGCCATATGCATGTCCCATGTGCGTCCTGTGCTGCGGGATACTGGAGCCATTTTGTAGTGCCTCAGACCTCCTTTGCCTGAAGCACACTGGGGGACTTAGTCCCACCCAGTGCAGGAGACACCGCAGTTGTATCAAGTACATCAGCAGGTAGACGATCAGTAGGTGAACCAGTGCTGCAGGATACTGAATGTGTTTTGAAGTGCCCCAGAGCTCCTCCCTTTGACTGATGCACACTGGGGGATGTAGTCTAACCCTAGTGTGGGAGACACAGCAATTGCTGCAAGTTCTGCAGCAGGGAGACTGTCGGTAGGAGAACCCATTTTGTGGGATGCTAGAGGTGTTTTGCAGTGCCCCAAAGCTCCTCCCTTTGCCTGATGCACAATGGTGGATGTAGTCCCACCCCAGTGCAGGATACACAGAAGTTGCAGCAAGTTCGGCAGCAGGGAGACCATCACTTGGAGAATCCATGCTGCGGGATCCTGGAGGTGTTTTGCACTGCCCCAGAGTTCCTCCCTTTGCCTGATGCAGAATGGTGGATGTAGTCCACCCCAGTGCAGGAGACGCAGCAGTTGTGGCACGTTTGACATCAGGGAGACAGTGACTAGGAGAACCCATGCTGTGGGATGCTGGAGGCATTTTGCAGTGCCCTAAAGCTCCTCCTTTGCCTGATGCACACTGGGGGACAAAGTCCCACTCCAGTGCAGGAGACACAGCAGTTGCGGCAGGTTTGGCAACAGAAACACCATCAGTAGGAGAAAATAATTATTACAGGGGTGCTTGTTACACCCGCCTAATAAATGAATTTTGAGGTAAATAGTTGGGTGCAGCTGATTTCAGTTGGGTTTGGTAAGGTGTCACCAGGAGTGTTTCCCTTAACATAGACAAACTTGTACACACACTCTCATCCTCTCTGTGTTAAAAGTCTTGAAAGATGTGGTTTATTTTACAGAATATTGTGCTTTCCCTCATTTAGTGTCTCTACCAATCCATGTTACACTCCCTTTCTACTACCTCTTAATTCCCCTCATGCACCCTGCTTGTCATGTAATGTATTTTAAACTGATATGCCAACAAGATTCTGACCATAGAAATCTGCAATTTTTTAGGTCTGCCAGAGCCCTTACTCCTCGACAGATGAGATGGGTTTCCTTTTTTAGCGAAAATGACTTTGTTATAACTTTTCGTCCCGGAGTTAGACAAGGAAAAGCAGATGCTCTGTCACGATTGGGGGAAGACTTCAGGTACATCACAGAGACCCCTGTGCCTATTATCCCTGAGCATAGGATCATAGCGATCGGTGAACAACTAGATATTGATTCTAACTCCTTCTTGTTACTACTAGAACAGGAGTTCCACGAGCTGGATCACAAGGACTGGTTGACAGACCCATTGAACTCCATCGTTAACGGTTTGTTTTATCATGAAAAACATCTGTTTCTTCCCTCAGACCAAACACGATATATAATCATGAAATGGTGCCACACATTACCCATGGCTGCTCATCCTGGGGGAGAAAAGACACTCCGAACTTTGCAGAGATGGTTTTGGTGGAAGGGCATGAATCAGGACGTCACCAGTTTTGTCCAGACTTGTTCCACATGTGCTCGGCAAAAATCAGTACATTGTGCTCCAGCTGGCCTGTTACAACCATTACCAATCCCAGATTGTCCTTGGTCCTCTATCAGTATGGACTTTATCTCAGACCTACCAGTTAGTAAAGGGTTTATAACCATTCTGGTGGTTGTAGATATGTTATCTAAAATGGCTCACTTTGTTCCGCTAAAAAAACTCCCTAAGGCCAAAGAGCTCACAGACATATTCATTGAACATGTAGCCAGATTGCATGGCTTGCCCTCTGTAATTGTCTCCGACAGAGATCCTCAATTCGTATCCAAGTTTTGGCATGGCCTGTGCAACCGTCTACACATAGACCATCGGCTCTCTTCGGCTTACCATCCGCAAACAGATGGTCAGACCGAGAGAACCAATCAGACTCTAGAGCAGTTTCTGAGGTGTTTGATCAGTACCACTACCCCTGATTGGGTCCAAGCCCTCCCATTGGCGGAGTTCACGTATAATAATTCTACGCACTCTGGCTCCAAGGTTTCTCCATTTTATTTTGTTACAGGCTGTCATCCTAAGTTCCTTCCTCTTCATCTCCCGTCCACATTGATAAAGGTCCCCACTGTCACGGAGCATCATATGGGACCAAGCCAAACATGAGCTGTATGAGGCTAAGCAATACATGAAAACATACGCTGACAAACAGAGACGCCCTGCGCCAGTTTATAAAACAGGAGATCAGGTATGGGTGTCCACCAAAAATATGAAACTACCTGGACCTCGAAAATTACAACCAAGATATGTGGGACCTTACCCAATATGACAAGTAATCAACCCCGTAGCAATGAAACTTGAATTACCTTCAGATATGCAAATACACCCTGTCTTTCACACTTCTCTGCTCAAACCTTTTGTCTCTCCTTCTTGTCCGGAGCCACCCCCACCCCCTGTCACCATCAAAGGGGAATTAGAGTATGAAGTGAGGCATATAATCGATTCTCGCAGATGCAAGGGAAAATTGCAATACTTAGTAGATTGGGTGGGATTTTCCCCTGAAGACAGAACCTGGGAACGTGCAGAGAATGTTCATGCACCAGTATTAGTGAGAGGATTCCATGCATTACACCCCTCTAAACCTAGACCAGTGAGTAGACCGTTAGGGGGGAGAACTGTTGTGAGAAGTTGGCCTGGCATATGCTGGTCACTAGTTATAGTGGCCACCTTGCACCAGTCCAATTCGACTCTTATGGTGATAGGTTTAAAAGACAACCTTTAAAGAAAGCTATCCTAGTGGTAGCTGTGGAGAGCAGCCTTCAGACTAAGTCTTGAAGGCGTGTTAAGCTTATTGTTTTACCATAGATAACCTCTTGAATGACCAAATGAAAGAGTATTCCACACAGGTATATATATAAAATATATGTATTTATTCTAAACAGAATCCCACAGTCTCTTTATGGGGCTAAGGCAAAGTTACAATTCAAACAAGCACTGATAAATACAATAAATTGCACTGTTAACATTGGGCCCCAGGGTGGGACCAAACCATATACTAAAAAAGTGGTATAAGAACCACGACAATTCTAGAGACAATGCCTAGGGCATTTAGGATTGCTGGCCCCTTTAGAATCCACCCCAGGTTATGAGGAAGGGGACCCGCGGGAGGCGCGTGCAGTGGAAATAGCTGCTATCGGGATCTTTATTATAGCCTATGGAGAATGTCGCGGTTTGAAATAAACAGTTTAAAGACACTTCTAGCAGGAGTTCAAAGTTAAAACTTTAGAGTTAAGCTTTTGAGGAGCCCACTACCACGAGAGTTCCGAGGTACCACTGTTACCTGCCCCAGGGAAGCCGGGTGCATAGGTCGTTTTCAATGTCGGGTCGCGGGCTGATTTTCAATGGAAAAAGAGTCAAAACTGCTGCTAGCCAAATGCGTCGATGATGCCGTGAAGGTTGAAGATGTAGAGTTTGTAGAGAAGAACCTGAAAGCAGAGGGGACAGAGTCTGGGTCACGGCAAAGTGACCAGCAGGCTCAAAGGAAAGAGCCCTTCGATGTCGGGTGCTTCAGGTGGAAAGAGGTGTAGCTTGGATCTGCAGCCACGGGCTCCGGGAGGCTTCAAGGATAGCCAGCTTCTGGAGGGCGACTGTCCCACATTGGATGAGGGTCGCTGCAGTGTTAGTGTCCAGATTGGATCCACTAAGCCTTGGCAACCGCAACCCATGCAAGATGCACAAATCAGCTACGGTGCAGACCCACGAGGTCTTTGAGAGGTCTCCTTTGGAGAGACTGTAGAACAGGCCTGGAGCAACTAGAAGAACTCTTGATTCTCGAGATTGACCTCCGCTAGGGCCCACAAGTTGAGTGACAATGGACCATGGGAGGCGGCAATTTGGAGTGCGTAAAAGGGCACCCACAGGCCACCGGAGGGGGCTAGGGTGCTGGTCTTTGGCACAATTGCTGTAGAGTGATTGGCTCGTGAACGGGCCAAAGCACAACTTCCCCACTGGTCAGGGTCGTGTGCTACGCAAGAGGTGGCTGGTGTTCTGGGGTATTGAGTATCTCGGCACCCACGTGGTCCACGGTGCTCAAACTTGTTGAGCACGCTCACTGGCCTCTGGGATGCTCAGAAAACCCACCTCAAGGGCGCTGGAAGTCGACGAAGTCCGCAGGAGCAGCAAAGTTCCAACTGCGTCACTTGCAGTGTTTCAGGTGCCTGCCAAGCAGGGGGATAACTCCTTTATCCCAAGGGAGATTTCTTCAGTCAGCTGGGAAGCAGCTCGTCGAAGGTCAAGTCTGTGAAGTCCAAGATTAATCTGAGGCTCTGGGGTCACGTTATTCACCTTTATCCCCAAGATTAGGGGAGTGTCCAGAGTAGTGTCCACCAATGAGTGGTGAGGCAGGAAAGGGTGGCTACACCCTCTCCCCTTTGTGTGTTTCCCGCCTGGGCGAGGGGCAGGATGCCCCTGAACCGGTTCCAAGCGGTGTATGCAGAATGCAGGCGCTGGAGCTGCCTACGTGCAAATCTGAAAGGACATTTGGTGCACCCACCCTGTTCCAATCCACATCTCCTGTCTGGGAAGGTGCTGGCACCTCCCTGCCACAGGAGCCCTAATGTCCAGCTGCCGAGGCTGGGATTTTCCCCAGCAGCAGGCAGCCAGAGTCGTGTGGGTGGCCGGTAGCATCCATTTTGTTCTGCGTGTGCACTTTTTAAATTGGTGTCTAAATTCTGCCGCTTTTCCCATATCGCCCCTCTAGCACGGGGGAATCGTACCTTCATGCCCATGGCTGGACTGGGGGTATGATTCCTACATGTTTGACACCAAACACGATATGGTTCTGTGTAGCCATTCTCAAGTTATCGCGTTATCGCCATAGACTTATAATGCGGTTAAGCGTTTATGGAATGGCTACACTACAAACAACCCAGCAATGATTTTACAAGGTTGCAGAGCGCCCCTACTCAGGTCGGGGTCCCCCCTCACACATACCTCAGCACCCTGCCTTGTAGGATTACCAAGGCCTGCCATAGGGGTGACCTATGAGAGTATATGTGTTGTAATGGGGTGGGATATAGGGTACTTATATCCCTGTAAGGGGTGCTAGCACCACCTTACCCAGACTACAGTAGTGGTCTGGTGGTGTCATTTTGTATGGCTGTCTCAGGGTGGCACAATAAGTGCTGCAGCCCTGGTAGGCCTACTGAGGGACCCATGCCCTGGTTACCTAGGGTACCATCTACAAGGGACTGCCAGGGTATCCTCAGCATCCAATTGGTTTGTACCTAGGGTACACACATTAGTTTTAGGGAGGAAGAAGATAGGCTGGGGTCCTGGATAGCAGGATCCCAGCCAGACAAGTCAAAAACCACTCAAATACCAGGCAAAAAGTTGGGGGCAACCATATAGTCAGAGTCCACCTTCCTACAACTGTCACCCACCAAGCTTCCAGTATCTCGTTCCCATCTGTTTCCAACACTCACAAAACTTCATCTCCCATCATGCATTGTGAGGGCTACCACCCTGTATGCTTACCCATGCTGCTCTGAAATGCAGGTCAGCTGACTTCTGGTATAAAGGCAGACAACGCCCATTTTCTGGTGCTTGGCTTCCTTCCTTGGTTAGAACCATGCCCCTTTTGTGAATTGCTTGAATCACGTCCCAGCAAGGTTCGCCCCTGGCATTGTGGTAAATGCAGTTTCAGTTACTTGCTTGCTTCAAGAGCGTTCGAGTGTTTCGCCACAGTTGGCGCAGATAGTTCTGATCTCTAGACACGTGTTTCTGGTTCTTTAACTGTCATCAGTAGATATTAAAGTCTTTGAAATTTTGGGTTTGCTGTAGGCTGCCAACATCTTTCTCAGGTCAGGTACCTCTGACAGGCATGCAGGTGCTTCATCCACGAGCTCGTCAGCTCAATGACTCACTGGAGAACTATTAAACAGGAACAGGGGTGGGAGGACGCTGCTTCACCTCCCAGCAAGGTTCCCTCCTGGCATTGTGGTAAATGCAGTTTCAGTTACTTGCTTGCTTCAAGAGTGTTCGAGTCTTTTGCCACAGTTGACGCAGATAGTGTTGATCTCTAGACACGTGTTTCTCGTTCTTTAACCATCATCAGTAGTGATTACAGTCTTTCAAATGTGGGGTTTGCTGAGTATGCTGCCAACATCTTTCTCGGATCAGGTACCTCTCACAGGCAAGTGGGTGCTTCATCCACAAGCTTGTCAGCTCAATGACTCACAGGAGTACTATTAAACCAGAACAGGGGAGGGAGCACACCGCTTCACATCCCAGCAAGGTTTGCCCCTTACATTGTGGTAATTGCAGTTTCAGTTACTTGCTTGCTTCAAGAGTGTTCGAGTGTTTCACCACAGTTGGCGCAGATAGTGCTGATCTCTAGACACGTGTTTCTGGTTCTTTAACCGTCATCAGTAGAGATTACAGTCTTTCAAATGTCTGGTTTGCTGAGTAGGCTGCCAACATCTTTCTCAGGTCAGTTACCTCTCAAAAGGCATGCGGGTGCTTCATCCACAAGCTCATCAGCTCAATGACTCACGGGAGTATTATTACACAGGAACAGGGGTGGGAGCACACCATTTCACCTCCCAACAAGGTTCGCCCCTGACATTGTGGTAATTGCAGTTTCAGTTACTTGCTTGCTTCAAGAGTGTTCCAGTGTTTCGCCACATTTGGCACAGATAGTGCTGATCTCTAGACACTTTCTGGTTCTTTAACCGTCATCATTAGAGATTACAGTCTTTCAAATGTGGGGTTTGCTGAGTAGGCTGCCAACATCTTTCTCAGGTCAGGTACCTCTCACAGGCATGCAGGTGCTTCATCCTCAAGCTCGTCAGCTCAATAAATCATGGGAGTACTATTAAACAGGAACAGGGGTGGGAGCATACCGTTTCACCTCCCAGCAAGGTTCACCCCTGGCATTGTGGTAAATGCAGCTTCAGTTACTTGCTTGCTTCAAGAGTGTTGAGTGTTTCGCCACAGTTGGCGCAGATAGTGGAGAAGTGTGGCTCAATGGTTAGAGCGGCAGACCTCGATGCAGAGCACTAGACCGGGACCAGGGTTCGATTCCCGTCGCGGCAGGGTCTCGGGCTATAAATTCCGCGGACCGGATATTCTCGCCTCAGTGCCTATTCTAATCTCGGGTCCCACGCTGCAACTCTGGGCAATTGCTTGCTTAATCTCCACAAAGGCCCCAACAGCGCTGGGATGCCTGGCCTCACCATGGGGGTGCCCAGGAGTGGACACTCTATACGGAAAGCCAGGAAGGGTTCCTTCAGCGGTATGATTACAGCGCTGAGATACCCGTAGTGGTCATCGGTGCTATATAAAATACCTATACATACATACATACATACATAGTGTTGGTCTCTAGACACGTGGTTCTGGTTCTTTAACCGTCATCATAAGAGATTACAGTCTTTGAAATGTGGGGTTTGCTGAGTAGGCTGCCATCACCTTTCTCAGGTCAGGTACCTCTCACAGGGAAGCGGGTTCTTCATCTATGAGCTAGTCAGCTCAATGACTTATGGGAGTACTATTAAACAGGAACAGGGTTGGGAGCACACCGCTTCACCTCCCAGCAAGGTTCGTACCCTGGCATTGTGGTAAATGCAGTTTCAGTTACTTGCTTGCTTCAAGAGTGTTTGAGTGTTTCGCCACAGTTGGCACAGATAGTGCTGATCTCTAGAAATGTGTTTCTGGTTCTTTAACCGTCATCAGTAGAGATTACAGTTTTTCAAATGTGGGGTTTGCTGAGTAGGCTGCCAACATCTTTCTCAGGTCAGGTACCTCTCACAGGCATGCGGGTGCTTCATCAATGAGCTCGTCTGCTCAGTGACTCACGGGATTACTTTTAAACAGGAACAGGGGTGGGAGCACACCGCTTCACCTCCCAGCAATGGTTTGCCCCTGACATTGTTTTAATTGCAGTTTCAGTTACTTGCTTGCTTCAAGATTGTTCGAGTGTTTCGCCACAGTTGACACAGATAGTGCTGATCTCTAAACACGTGTTTCTGGTTCTTTAACCGTCATCAGTAGAGATTACAGTCTTTCAAAAGTGGGGTTTGCTGAGTATGCTGCCAACATCTTTCTCAGGTCAGGTACCTCTCACAGGCAAGGGGGTGCTTCATACACTAGTTCATCTGCTCAATGACTCATGGGAGTACTATTAAACAGGAACAGGGGTGGGAGCACACCGCTTCACCTCCCAACAAGGTTTACCCCTGACATTGTGGTAATTGCAGTTTCTGTTACTTGCTTGCTTCAAGAGTGTTTGAGTGTTTCGCCACAGTTGGCGCAGATAGTGCTGATCTTTAGACACATGTTTCTGGTTCTTTAACTATCATCAGTAGAAATTACAGTCTTTCAAAAGTGGGGTTTGCTGAGTAGGCTGCCAACATCTATCTCAGGTAGGGTACCTCTCACAGGTAGGCCTGGGCAAAAATTCTGTTCCGCTCGCGGAAATTGTGATAATTTTACATTTTCGCATTCCGCGGAGAGCGCGAAAATGTCAAAATTTCCGCAATCCGCATCTTACCGGAATTTTTTTTCTTGCTCGCGCTGTAAAAACATACATTCTCACGTGCGCGCGATCGCCTTACCTGAACCCCCGCGTTCGCCGACAAGTTTTCCCAACCCAGTCGCTTTCTCCACGAGATGTTGGATTGTTGGTAGTCATTTGCGCTGTCTTTCGACAGTTCGCGCCTGCAGTAACGTCATTCGTCGCCCGATCACGTCATTCGCCGTGTGATCACGTCTTTCTTCTCGCGATCATGCACCGTGAGACAAGATGGCCGCGCCCGTGAGCAACTGCATTGGTAAGTTGGCGAGCCGAGATCACGCAGAAAATACCGCGAACGGGCAGGAAAAAATGTCCGCGTCTTCGCGATATTTCCGCGTGTTTGCGGAGATTTTTAACATTTTCGCGATAGTTTGCGAAAGTGAATTTCGCATATTTTGCCCACCCTTACTCACAGGCATGCGGGTGCTTCATCCACGAGCTTGTCAGCTCAATGACTCATGGGAGAACTATTAAACAGAAACAGGGGTGGGAGCACACCGCTTCACCTCCCAGCAAGGTTCGCCCCTGGCATTGTGGTAAATGCAGTTTCAGTTACTTGCATGCTTCAAGAGTGTTCGAGTGTTTCACCACAGTTGGCGCAGATAGTGATGATCTCTAGACTAAGCCTGGGCAAAGCACTACGCTACGCTCATGTAGTTTGCGAAATTCGCGCTACTTCGCACTACGAGAATTGCACGTAGCACAGTGCAAACACGCGTAGCGTAGTGTTGCGTAGTGCTGTGGTCGTCAACGTCAAGTTGGCGACCGCGAGCAAGCAAAATGACATCCCGGCGAGACTTTTTCCTTGTTCGCGATCAGCAACATCAAGTTGGCGATCGCGAGCATGGAAAATAAACCTCCCGGCGAGATTCCCAACGCGAGGAGGTCAGGTTTCTCATTGCGAGTGGTCGCGTATGCTCGCGACCGCTCGCGATGAGAAACTACCAGTTCGCGTTGAGAAAGCTGCCGCTCGAGTAAAAATCTACTCGAGCAGCAGAAAACTACAGCTCGCACTGTGCAAGATGCCATTTTCAATGATTGCACAGTGCTGGTTGCTTGTCCGCACTGTGCAATCATTGAAAACGACATCTGGCACAGTGCGAACAAGGTACTACGCAGTTCGCGAAGTGCTACGCGTAGCTCGAGTAGTGCGAACTGCACTTTGCGTAGCTTCGCGAAGTGCTACTTCGCGAACTACGCCCAGGGTTACTCTAGACACGTGTTTCTGGTTCTTTAACCGTTATCAGTAGAGATTATAGTGTTTCAAATGAGGGGTTTGCGTAGTAGGCTGCCAACATCCTTCTCAGTTCAGGTACCTCTCACAGGCATGCTGGTGCATCATCCATGAGCTCATCAGCTCAATGACTTATGGGAGTACTATTAAAAAGGAACAGGGTTGGGAGCACACCGCTTCACCTCCCAGCAAGGTTCGCACCCTGGCATTGTGGTAAATGCAGTTTTGGTTACTTGCTTGCTTTAAGAGTGTTTGAGTGTTTCGCCACAGTTGGAGCAGATAGTGCTGATCTCTAGACACGTGCTTCTGGTTCTTTAACCGTCATCAGAAGAGATTACAGTTTTTCAAATGTGGTGTTTGCTGACTAGGCTGCCAACATCTTTCTCAGGTCAGGTACCTCTCACAGGCATGCGGGTGCTTCATCCAAGAACTCGTCAGCGCAATGACTCACGGGAGTACTATTAAACAGGAACAGGGGTGGGAGCACACCGCTTCACCTCCCAGCAAGATTCACCCCTGACATTGTGGTAATTGCCGTTTCAGTTACTTGCTTGCTTCAAGATTGTTCGAGGGTTTCGCCACTGTTGTCGCAGATATTGCTGATCTCTAGACACGTGTTTCCGGTTCTTTAACCATCATCAGTAGAGATTACAGTCTTTGAAATCTGGGGTTTGATGAGTAGGCTGTCAACATCTTTCTCAGGTCAGGTACCTCGCACAGGCATGCTGGTGCTTCATCCACCAGCTCGTCATCTCAATGACTCACGGGAGAACTATTAAACAGGAACAAGGGTGGGAGCACACTGCTTCACCGCCCAGCAAGGTTCGCCCCTGGTATTGTGGTAAATGCAGTTTCAGTTACTTGCTTGCTTCAAGAGTTTTCAAGTGTTTCGCCACAGTTGGCGCAGATAGTGCTGATCTCTAGACACGTGTTTCTGGTTCTTTAACCGTCATCAGTAGAGATTACAGTCTTTCAAATGTGGAGTTTGCTGAGTAGGCTGCGTACATCTTTCTCAGGTCAGGTATCTCTCACAAGCATGTGGGAGGTTCATCCACGAGCTCGTCAGCTCAATGACTTATGGGAGTACTATTAAACAGGAACAAGGGTGGGAGCACTCCGCTTCACCTCCCAGCAAGGTTCGCCCCTTGCATTGTGGTAAATGCAGTTTCAGTTACTTGGTTGCTTCAAGTGTGTTTGAGTGTTTCGCCACAGTTGGCGCAGATAGTGCTGCTCTCTAGACACGTGTTTCTGGTTCTTTAACCATCATCAGTAGAGATTACAGTCTTTGAAATGTGGGGTTTGCTGTAGGCTGCCAACATCTTTTTCAGGTCAGGTACCTCTCACAGGCATGCAGGTGCTTCATCCACCAGCTTGTCAGCTCAATGACTCACAGGAGTACTATTAAGCAGGAACAGGAGTGGGAGCACACCGCTTCACCTCCCAGCAAGGTTCCCCCCTGGCATTGTGGTAAATGCAGTTTCGGTTACTTGCTTGCTTCAAGAGTGTTCGAGTGTTTCATCACAGTTGGCGCAGATAGTGCTGATCTCTAGACACGTGTTTCTGGTTCTTTGACCGTCATCAGTAGAGATTACAGTCTTTGAAATTTGGTGTTTGCTTATTAGGCTGCCAAACATCTTTCTCAGGTCAGGTACCTCTCACAGCATGGGGGTGCTTTATCCATGAGCTCGTCAGCTCAATGACTCACGGAAGTACTGTTAAACAGGAACAGGGGTGGGAGGCAATGATATCCTATGGAAGGAAATTCAAGTTACTGGTAAGTGCGGTTAGAATTACTTTTCAAGATCAGTAATGGGCTCAAAGATGCAGCACCGAGGTCTGTCCTGATAACATGTGATTAAATCCGAATTCGTAGTTCGGCTGATTTTAGAGGAAAATTTGTAAGTTCCAAAACTCCACACTTAGACGAATTTCCAAGTTAAACCAGTCAATGTTAGCCTATGGAATGAAATTCAAGTTACTGGTAAGTACGGTTAGAATTACTTTTCAGGATCAGTACTGGGCTTTAAGATGCAGCACTGAGGTCTCTCCTGATAACAGGTGAGTGTATCGGAATTCGTAGTTCGGCTGATTTTAGAGGAATTTTTGTACGTTCCAAAAATCGACACTAAGAAACTTTTCTGCTGAAAACCACACAATGGATTCCTATTGAAGGAAATACAAGTTACTGGTAAGTACGCTTAGAATTACTTTTCAGGGTCAGTGCTGGGCTAATAGATGCAACACTGGGTTCTCTCTTGATAACAGGTGAGTAAATCGGAATTCGTAGTTCGGCTGATTTTAGATTAATATTTGTAAATTCCAAAATTCCACACTTAGAAACTTTTCGGCTGAAAACCACACAATGGATTGCTATGGAAGGAAATACAAGTTGTAAGTTTCAAAAATCGACACTTTGAAACTTTTCCAGCAAAAAGTAGGCAATTATATCCTATGGAAGGAAATTGAAGTTACTGGTAAGTACAGTTAGAATTACTTTTCAGGATCAGTACTGGGCGCAAACATGCAGCACTGAGGTCTCTCCTAATAACAGGTGAGTAAATCGGAATTCGTAGTTCGGCTGATTTTACTTTGGTCCAGTATATATAGAGCCACTTTCCTACACCATCCCCTCCCTTCACTACTGTGCAAACACACCCTGTGGCGCATTTTAAGTTGGGGAAATAATTCCCTTTCAATCTTGAGGGTCTGTAGAGACCAACTAGCCCACTAGGTACATCCAGTAAGCGCCACAGAGCTGCGTAGCAGAGAGATATAAAAAGGCGCACGGCCTGCACCACCTCTATGCAACGCAGCACAGTGGCACTTCCTGGAAGCACCTGGTGGGCTACTTGGCCCCCAGGGTCCCTCAGGATTGAAGAGGAATTTTTCCCCCAACTTAAATCGAACCACAGGGCGTGTTTGCACACATCACCTCAAGCCCCGTCCCCTCACTTCACCAGTGTGTAAACGTGCCCCATGGCGCATTTTAAGTTGGAAGATTAAGTCCCCTTGAATCCTGAGGGTCCCTAGGGTCAAACTAGCCCACTAGGTACCTCCTGTAAGCGCCACAGTTCTGCATTGCAGAGAGGTGTAAAAAGGGGCGTGGCCTCTGAACACCTCTCTGCAATGCAGCTCCCTGGCGCATACTGGAGGTACCTAGTGGGCTAGTTGGCCCCCAGGGACCCTCAAGATTGAAGGGGAATTAATTCCTCAACTTAAAACGCGCCACAGGGCGCGTTTGCACAATGGTGAAGGAAGGGGGCAGGGCCTGAGGTGTCATGTCTGCAAACATGCCCTGTGGCGTGTTTTAAGCTGGGGAATTAATTCCATTTCAATCCTGAGGTCCCCTGGGGGCCAACTATCCCACCAGGAACCTCCAGTATGCGCCAGGGGGCTGCGTTGCAGAGAGGTGTTCTGAGGCCACGCCCCTTTTAACACCTCTCTGCAACGCAACTCTGTGGCGCTTACTGGAGGTACCTGGTGGGCAAGTTGGCCCCCAGGGGACTTTAGGATTGAAGAGAAATTAATTCCCCAACTTAAAACGCACCACAGGGTGTGTTTGCACACATATCACCTCAGGCCCCGCCCCCTACCTTCACCACTGTGCAAACACGCCCCGTGGCACGTTTTAAGTTGAGGGATTAAGTCTCTTTGAATCCTGAGGGTCCCTTGGGTCCAACTAGCACACTAGCTGCGTTGCGTTGTAGAGAGTTGTGAAAAGGGGCGTGGTCCCAGAACACCTCTCGCCAACGCAGCCCTGTTTAAAAAAAAAAGAAAAAATCTTTTTAAGAAGGGGTTCTGTGTAGCCCCCCTTCTTTTTCTTATTTTTTGGCCCTGGGGACCCCATCCCCCAGGGCCTGCCCCCTAATATTTTTTTTTAATTTTAAAACTGTGGAGGGGGGCTACGTTGCCCCCCTCCTGAGGCCTTACTCTGCCCTGGGGCATGGGCCTTTTTTAAAAATAATTTTCATTTGGAGTGGGGCTACCTTGCCCCCCTCCTATGGCCACTTATGGCGCTGGGGACCCCATCCTCCGGGGCCAGCACTTTTTTTTTTTTTAACATTTTGGGGAGGAGGGCTGCGTGGCCCCCCCCGGGCCACTAATCAATCAATCAATCAAAACACTTGCATAGCGCGCTACTCACCCGGAAGGGTCTCAAGGCGCTTAGGGGAAGGGGGCCGCTACTGCTCGAACAGCCAGGAAGTTGAGTTGTCTCCTGAAGGCGAGGTGGTCCTGGGTCAGCCGAAGGTGGATGGGGAGGGAGTTCCATGTCTTGGCCGCCAGGTAGGAGAAAGATCTGCCTCCGGCGGTGGCTCTTCGGATGCGTGGTACGGCGGCGAGGGCGAGGATAGCGGACCGTAGCTGGCGGGTGGGCGTGTGGAAGGTCAGGCGATCGTTGAGGTACTTGGGGCCCAGGTTGTGGAGAGACTTGTGTGCGTGGGTGAGGAGCCTGAACGTGATCCTCTTGTTGACGGGGAGCCAGTGCAGGTTCCTCAGGTGGCCGGAGATGTGGCTGCGTCGAGGGATGTCCAGGATCAGTCGGGCCGCGGCGTTCTGTCTGCGTTGTAGTCTTTTCTGTAGTTTGGCTGTGGTTCCGGCGTAGAGGGTGTTTCCGTAGTCCAGCCGGCTGGTGACGAGGGCCTGGGTGACCGTCTTCCTGGTTTCGATCGGGATCCACCGGAAGATCTTGCGGAGCATGCGGAGGGTGTGGAAGCATGAGGAGGAGATGGCGTTGACTTGTCTGGTCATCGAGAGGGAGGAGTCCAGGATGAAGCCCAGGTTGCGTGCGTGGTCTGTCGGCTTGGGGGCGGTGCCCAGGGCTGGGGGCCACCAGGAGTCGTTCCAGGCGGAGGGTGATGGTCCAAGGATGAGGACTTCCGTCTTGTCTGAGTTCAGTTTCAGGCGGCTGTTCTTCATCCACTTGGCGACGTCTTTCCTCCCTTCGTGGAGGCTGGTTCTAGCGGTGTCGGGGTCTCTGGTGAGGGAGAGGATCAGCTGGGTGTCGTCGGCGTAGGAGATGATGTTGAGGTTGTGTTGGCGTGCGATGGTTGCGAGGGGTCTCATGTAGACGTTGAAGAGGGTGGGGCTGAGTGATGATCCTTGCGGGATGCCGCAGATGACTTCGGTGGCCTCGGAGCGAAACGGGGGGAGGCGGACTCTTTGTGTTCTTCCAGCGAGGAACAAGGTGATCCACTTCAATGCCTTCTCTTGGACGCCGGTGTTGCTGAGGCGTTGGACTAGGGTGCGGTGGCAGACAGTGTCGAACGCGGCGGAGAGGTCCAGGAGGATGAGTGCCGCTGTTTCCCCATTGTCGAGAAGGCCTCGGATGTCGTCGGTGGCTGCGATGAGGGCAGTCTCGGTGCTGTGGTTGGATCTGAAACCGGACTGCGAGGGGTCGAGGGATCCATTAGTCTCGAGGAAGGCGGCAAGCTGTCTGTTGGCGATCTTCTCGATGACTTTGGCAGGAAAAGGGAGGAGCGAGATGGGGCGGAAGTTTTTGAGGTCGGTGGGGTCCGCTGTTGGTTTCTTCAGTAGGGCGCTGAGCTCGGCATGCTTTCAGCTCTCCGGGAAGGTGGCGGTGTCGAAGGAGGTGTTGATGACGTCTCGGAGTTGGGGTGCGATGTTGGAGTCGGCCTTGTTGAAGACGTAGAGGGGGCAGGGGTCAGTCGGAGATCCAGAGTGGATGGTGTTCATCGTGCGGGCTGTGTCTTCGGTGGTCACTGCGGTCCAGGTGCGGAGGGTGGCGGTGGGGTGCGTTGGTTCGACGGTTGGGTGTGGGGATGGTGCGCTGAAGCTGTTGTGGATGTCGGTGATCTTGCGGTGGAAGAATGAGGCGAGGGAGTCGCAGAGATCTTGTGAAGGGGTGATGTCGTTGTTGCCGGTGCTGGGATTGGAGAACTCCTTGACGATGGTGAAGAGTTCCTTGCTGTCATGGGCGTTTTTGTCCAGTCGATCCTTCAGTGATTTCTTCTTGGTGGTGCAGATGAGCTGGTGGTGCTTGCGGGTCATGTGTTTGAGGGTGGTCATGTTGTTAGTGGTCCGGTCGAGGAGCCAGGCTTTCTCAAGGGTGCGGCAGGTCTTCTTGGAGTCCTTGAGTTCGTCGGTGAACCAGGGGGCCTTATTGCTTCTGGGTTTGCTGGGAGGGTTCTTCAGTGGTGCAAGGTCATCGGCGCAGGTAGTCAGCCACTGCGCGAGGTTGCGGGCTGCTTCGTTGGGGTCCGGTGTGCTCGCAGATAGGTTCTGGCTGAGGGAGGAGGTGAGCTGGTCGGCAGTGATCTTGCTCCAGCTTCTGTGAGGAACCTGTTGCAGGTGGTGGTGGGTTGTGGTTTTTCTGAAGCTGAAGTGGACGCAGCTGTGGTCTGTCCAGTGAAGTCCGGCGGAGTGGCTGAAGGCGATGTGCTTGCTGAATGAGAAGACGGGGTCAAGCGTGTGGCCGGCATAGTGGGTGGGGGTGTTGACCAGTTGCTTGAGTCCGAGGTTGGCGAGGTTGTCCAGCAGGGTGCTGGTGTTGCGGTCCTTGTTGTTTTCCAGGTAGAAGTTGAGGTCCCCTAGGAGGATGTAGTCGGCGGAGGGGAGGGCGTGCGGGCTGATGAAGTCTGCGATGTCTTCGCTGAATTGTGTGCGTGGTCCCGGGGGTCTGTAGATGAGGGTGCCTCTGAGGGTCGTCTTTGGGTCGGTGTGAATCTGGAAGTGGAGGTGTTCGGCGGCAGCGTAGGTGTCGTCGGCGTCGGTCGTGATGTGGACGGTGCTCTTGTGGACGATGGCGATGCCTCCCCCAGTCTGGTTGACGCGGTCCCTCCTGATGATCTTGTATCCATCCGGGATGGCGATGGCGATGTCAGGGGCAGAAGAGGCGTTCTTCCAAGTTTCAGTGAGGAACGCGACGTCTGGTGAAGTAGTGTCGAGCAGGTTCCAGAGTTCGACGGCGTGTCTGTGGATGGAGCGGGTGTTGAGCAGGATGCATTTGAGGTCGTTGCTGGGGTTTGGCTTGGCGGGCGCGGTGCATGTTCGGAGGCAGGTGAACTTGCAGGTTGTGCAGGTGAAGGGTCCGTGGAAGCGTTTCGGGGCGGACCGGCAGCAGGCGGGGTTCCGGCCGGCCTTGAGTGCGTTGAGGGCGGCAGCGTCGTAGGTCTGTCGGGTCGTCTTGCGTCGGTGGGGGCCAGGGGTCCTGGCGCTGGGCGCGGTCCAGACGCGGACGGGCGCAGACGGGCTTACCTTTGGCGCGCCTTTGGCGCACAATCGGCGCGCCCGCTGCACATGACCTCTGCACGTACGCGCGGTCGCCATTTATGGCGAAGTGGGAGGGAGGGAGGAGCAGCTGGGAGGCGGGGAGGGCACAGAACAGAAAGGGGGCGTGGCCGATGGACGGCGGCGGGAAGCGGGGAGCGGGGCGGGCACAGGGGGCTGAGCAGAAATTAAGCGATATACTCAGAGGCAAAAACACACGCACGAGGAAGGAAACAGTTAAAACAAATCAAGGTTCAATACAGTAATGCAGTGACACACGCACGAGGAGGGAAACAGTTAAAAACTAAATCAAGGTTAAATACAGAAGGCAGAAACACACGCACGCAAAATGCGTCGTAGGGGCTGGGAGCACCGAGGCAGTCACAGCGAGGCTACGGGCAGCAGTGAGGCAAGGGGCACACACACAGCTGGTGGCTGTGCGGCGCGGGGGTGTCCTGAGAACAGGTCACACTCACCTGCGCCGCGCGGTCGCCATTTATGGCCAAGTGGGAGGGAGGGAGGAGCAGCTGGGAGGCGGGAGCGGGGAGGGCACAGAACAGAAAGGGGGCGTGGCCGATGGACGGCAGCGGGAAGCGGGGAGCGGGGCGGGCACAGGGGGCTGAGCAGAAATGAAGCGATATACTCAGAGGCAAAAACACACGCACGAGGAAGGAAACAGTTAAAACAAATCAAGGTTCAATACAGTAATGCAGTGACACACGCACGAGGAGGGAAACAGTTAAAAACAATATCAAGGTTAAATACAGAAGGCAGAAACACACGCACGCAAATAGCCCCATCCCCCGGGGCCTGGTCACCTCGTTGGGGACCGTGGGGGAGTCCACTCCCCCCACGGTCCCAGCCGGCTCCCGCTTCCTGCAGGAGCTGGCATTGCTTTTTCACATGAGGAGCAGCTGACATGTTGCTCCCCAAATCTGCTTTGTTTCCCTGCTCTCGCTTCAACGAAGCAAAGCAGTTTGCAATGACAGGGCGGGAGCTGCAACGGCTCCTGCCATGGCATTGCAAACTATAGTGTCCCAGGGGTGTGCACCCCGTGACACTGCAGGAGCCGGCCCTGGGGGGTGGCATTTGCCAGGGCCATCATTGGCTCCAGGCGGGGGCCGCGATGACCCCTTCCACTTAATTTAAAGCCCCGGGGGGTGGTGGTCCCCGGGGCGTGTGGGGGGGCTTGAGCCCCCCTCACAGGTATTTTATTTATACGTAATTATACTTAATGCATAAATACGTAATTTATATGTAAATAAAGCCTCAGGGGTTGGCGGTCCTCGGGCTTGGCGGGGCCTTTGAGGCCCCCCACCCATTTTTTGCAAAGCCCCGGGGGGTGGCGGTCCCCGGGCGGGGGGCTAAGAGCCCCCCCACATATTTCACAAAAGCTCCGGGTGGTGGCAGTCCCCGGGACTGGGGGGCCCCTCTGGGCCCCCATTACTATAAAATATTGCCCCCGGGACTTGGCCCCCCTGGGGTCTAATGGTAAACGAAGTGCAGGAGTCATTTTTTTGGGGTCTTGGGGTTCCTTGTGGGATCCCCTGAGCAGGCCTAGGGGTCCAGGGTGTTTCTACCCTGCCCCCTTTTTGCCTTTTTGTGTTTTTTTTGTGCTTTCTTGGCTGCCAACGCTTCCTGATTCAGAGTGTTGGCTGCCAATTAGCATAAAGCTCTTGCTTGGGAGGATCCGCGGCCCTAGATATATCTATCTTTTTACTTTTGAATATCTCAGGAGCTACTGAACGGATTTATACCATTTAACCAAAAGGTACAAGTGTGAACCAAGGGCTATCTCTTTGCCAAATTTGGTGTAATTCCGTTGAGCAGTTCGGGCTGTAGCTGCATCAACAGGTCCTATGGGAAATTGCATGGGGAAAACGCGTTTTGGGACCCCCCTTTTTTCTCAGCCCCTGCTTGACGAATCACCACGAAACATTCAGGATAGGAGCGGACCGGAGATGACCAAAAGTTTGGAAAATTTCGCAAAGATTTGTCAACCGGCGCCAGACTTATTGGGGATAGAATGTTGCGGATTTCCTATGGAAAATAGGTCCTAACTATAACTATCTACTGGTGACCGCCAGTAGATAATATATAGGCATTGCCATATACTTGTATATACTGTACTCCTGCAACTAACGATGATGGAGCCTACATTCCACAACTCTAAACACATTTCAGAACTTGAGCTTTTTTTTAGATATAAATGGTTAAACATTTCAGCACTGAACCCTCCAGTAGCCTTCTGTCCGGCATCCAAACTCAAATGTGAGACGTTGGAACATGGGCTATTTTTCTGCAGCGCATACTCTGCTGTGCACCGGAAATGGATTGGCCCACTATGCCACCTGTCAGAGGGGTCTCAACAGAGCTTTACAATGAGAATCCTGAGAACTGACACAAGGAGACTGTAGTATATAGTGGAGCAAGGGCTTTAATCTCTATATCCCTCATGGGACGGGTGCTTTTAGATTGGAAATGATATGTAATTTAATGTATGGTTTTCTAATTCTATGAGTGAATTCACCAAGAGGGACTCCTGTCTGGGTCACAGACACCCACATCTGTGCCCCAATGAGGAGCTCAATGGTGATTTGATTTTTTCTTAGTCTGAGAAGTTATCCAACCAGTGTCCATTTCTGCACATCCAGGTGTATCATAACACACAGGAAAAGATCAAATCTGTGACAATGTGAAGTCAGTATACTTCAATGCGGTGTTGAGATGGTCATGATTTTGGTATATTACTACCTCATGCAAGAGGCCCTCTTACATGTGTGTGGTACTGTTCTTAGCAGAGAAAAATAAGGAATATTTGATGGGAGGCATTTGCTTGAGTTTCTGGAGTTTTATGTCACTCAAAAGTGAAGAAAGTGTGATATATTTACACGTAGTTTTGAATTACAGGAATTCTGTATAACATAACGTGTTTGGCTTCTGTGAGCACCATCCGCATCAATTCCACTCTGCCAAGTGTGTGGAAATGTCTCCAGTTGGTAGGTACCCTCAGTTTTGGCAGACCCCGGAACCAAAATAGCGCAGCTTTCCCCCGTTGGTGTAACGTCAAGCCCCCCATGCTCTAGACCCGTCAGGTGCTCTCAGGCCAAGGGTCCGCTGACTGAACACAGTGCCAGAGGGGCCCCTTGGAGCTAATGTTACCCCACTGGTGTCTCCTATGAACTTGCCTCATTTAAAAAACACATTCCCGGGTGTCTAGTGTGGCTTCCTGCTCAAACACATGAAAAACCACACTCTGAGGATCCAGGCGAATTCTGATTTGGGTCATGCCAGGACAGAGATATGTTCCTGTGTGAGGAAAACTGAAGGGTGCAAAGACATATTATTGAGGGGTTTACACGCCAGCAGGCAGCCCTGAATGTAATTAAAATTGTACTGTTTTATGGGTGTAATGTGTACACTCATGCTTGGAGAATTATAATGCTTATATTTTAGCAAACACTCTGGCACAGGAGTTTGTAAATATCCAGGCAGTGACAGGGTTTACAGAATGTAACAATGTGCATTTCTTCTGTTTCTGCAGGTCCCTTCAACAGGCTTGTACTGACGCATTCCAAGGATCCCTGTGTTGGGTTTTTGCGGGTTAAAACCTATATATGGGGAAGAGTGTGTAACCACCAGTGGGACATGAATGATGCTGCAGTGGTCTGTAGAGAGCTGGGGTGTGGAGTTCCAGTTTCAGCAACAACCGGATCTTCCTTTATTAGAAATATTAATGAAGCAGTACAGATAACAGATGTACAGTGCAAGGGAAGTGAACGCAGGCTCTCAGAGTGTCCCTACAGTGACCAGGTACCTCTGGACTGCGACACCACGAAGTCCGCAGGAGTGCGCTGCACAGGTAAGAAGCAAGCAATATTATGAGATCTCACGTCCTGGTATGAACTGTGACCAATGTATCTGCATCTTGTAAAGCAAACCTAACAACAAAGTAACAGAGTGCTGCACATTACACTGGAGAGCATAACAATGTGGAGAGTAGGCTCGAGGAGGAAGGCTGGTCACAGAGAAGGTGTTGAAGAGGACTGATGTGTAAACAGAGGCTGTGAACCCAGGTTTAAGTTGGGAGGAATGTAGACATTAGTACAGAATTTTCAGATCACACTGTTATAGTGAAATTACATTTTGATTATGTTTTTTCAAGACTAGAGGTCTTTTCGGAAAGATCATAGCAGAGAGGTTTGTTAACACTGGGATGCAGTCCTCATTCTTGAGGCATAGCCTAAACATTTTGTGTGGTTAGAAAATGTACCACAGAATCCAGACAACCACAGCATTTTCAACCCATACCAGACACCTGCCAGTATCTCGCTTGGCTTACTTGTGTTAGTTTTGTATAGGTCCACCTTTAAATGCGGCCAAATAGATCTTACTTAATCCACACATCTCCACATTTTAGCAGGAGATTATGTGTATCAGGTAATCCATCATCATCAATAATCCTGACAGAGACAGTCAACAATAAATTGTATTTGTTTTTGAATTATTGGAACACATTTCCTCTCAAGTAAGCACACACAAGAACGCCGGGTTGGTGACTGCCCACCTCAAGGAAAAGTCTCAACCCTAATCAGGCTGAACCCCCAAAGTCACTAAATTAACTTTGAGCTCAGCCCCCTGGTTGCTATGGCACAGTGTAGGGAGGCTTAGCATAGTTCATGGAGCAAAGTATTTCTGCAGCACCAAAAGAGTAGTGAAGTCAAACCCCAAGCAATAAAAATGTAAAATTGGAATAGTAGGGTAACATGTAATAATTAGAACCACACCAAAACAACACACATTCAAGAGACAATAGGTTCAAAGGTGCGATCAGATCATATTAATTTTATGACAGAGCCCTTAAGTACTCAAACCTCGCCTGTCAGTGAAGGGTTCTCCAATCTTCATGAAATAGATTTACTTATGAACAACTAAACAGGGATGAAAGAGAGCTTGTGCTAGCAGCTGGCAGCTTAGAGATGGTCTCTTCAGTAAATTCTGCAACTACTGACCCTATAGAGATGACCCATTCTGAAACAACAACAATTAAACCTTGTGTATTCATCCATGGAGAACAAAGAATTGAATCTCCTGTTCAGCAGGCACCAGTGTTCAGAACTGACCTTTCCTTGATCTCGTGGAATGTAACTGGGGAAAAAGCCAAATTGGATGACCAAGACTGGATAGATTTTGTGGGGATGTATGATGTATGGCTTTTTCAGGACACCTGGGCTAACAAGAAGGTATTCCGGGATGCATTTACTGCCTGCAGTGTGAGAGCAATCCCTCCAACAAATTCAGGGCAGAGAATGCGTGGTCTGCTGATCCTAGTAAAAAATGATGTTGCTTGTATTCAAGAGCTCTTAAGTATAGATTCTCTAGATATAATGGGCATTAAACTAATTTTTTAAGGGGCATGTATTTGATCTTGTTGAACATTTGTTCACGTCAAATGCCCACCAACTGTGATTCACCAGTTTTGACCATGCTGGATGAGTTGATTGAATTATGTCAACAGGTAGCTAAAATATTTGTTGGAAGTGACTTTAACACTTCTTTTGAGCCCTCCTCAACAATTAGTTTGGTAACTGAAGAAGAGACTGAATACTGCCGGATCCCCAATCTGATAGGGAGCCCACATCGTTCCTTTATAATCACTGCCCTACAAGTGGCCTCAGTAGTTGTTGGCCGGAGTCTGAGGGCATGTAATGGACAAACTCATCTTGATATAAATAGGGCAGTTTCATTCAGGAGAGGTGGACAAAGCAGTACCATCGATTACGTCCTACTAGACGTAAAGTTATGGTCATCATTAAGGGACCTGAAGGTTGACAACGTGACAATAGTAATCACTATCCCCTCTCTACTATTTCATCAGGGACAGAGTTTAATAGATCACCTCCATTTAACCTTGCGATGGCTCCTGAACCCATTACAGATAATAACTGCTGAAGGATCTCCTGGCCTAGTGTAATGTCAGATCAAAAACACAAGCTGAAACGTATCATCTGTTCTTACATTTCATGTCTGGTGTTCACATTGAGAGTGTGGATCCTTTCATTATCTTTAAATATCCATAAATGTTTTTTCAATAGATCTTTTCTAGGGAACATAAGAACAAGTTCAAGTGCCCTAAGAAAGATCCTAAGTCGTTCTCAGAGGAATGTGAGCAGGCCCAGAGGTTTATGAACACAGCAGCCAGGGGATGTCATTGTGATGAATTTGTGACTTCCTGTCAAAGGTATAAGGTAATGCTAGACAAAGCCAAGAGAGAATGGGGAGATAACAGGTGGAAAGACATGTTCCAGGCTCTCAAAGTCAGAGACAACCATACTTTTTAGTCAATTATTACACACTGGAATATAGGGCATCAAAGTTCAAGGCAATAGCATATTTCGCCTGATAAATGCTAGGAAATTTTCCGGCACTTTACTCAACAGTTAGGCAAGCGGAACCTACTTTAACTTATAATGAGGAGTATCCCAGCTATGACCGGATTTAACTAGATTGCGGACCTTGCACTAAGATTTCTTTTAGTTTGGTGGAGACCCTTTTAGCTGTTAACAGCTTAAAATCCCAAAAGGTACATGGAGCAGATTACACACCGGGAGACCTTTATAAAGCTGAACCCAAGCTTTCGGCTTGATATGTTAATCTGTTGTCAAATGCAATCTCAGCTGGGGGGGGGGTGATCCTTGACAGAAATAATTCCTGTGTTGGAAAAGGGAGACACAGGTTAACTATAGGCCTATTAGCTTGATAAACAATTTACAAAAAGTCTTTGCTGGACAGGTTTTGATGAAGTTACAAGAATGGATTGAAGACGTGCAGATTCTGCCACCACAGCAGGCAGGATTCGGTGTTAAAATAAGCATTTTAGATCAGGTGTTTAATGCTTGCCCTCCTTTATTGGAAGTATGCATTGCTGCGCCATCGATCATCCCCTTTGGTATCGCTTTGTTCGCTCTAAGTTGGCAGGGTATGCCCAGACATGGGTCCCTTGCTGGCTGATGAGGGTTATGAACCCGAAACCAGTTCCAGGATGCTTGTTTCCGGTCCAGGGAAGACATGGCTTGGCAGTTCGGGCTGGACTGTTCCCATGAGGCACAGGGTCAGACTAATTTGCATATGGCCATGTCTGAACTGGGGTGGTGGAGTGAGCTAAATAAGGATCATAGATTAAACCCAGATCAGTTGACTGGGGGTGAGTGTTTGATTTGCTCAAACGCTCCGTCCATCATCCCCTTTGGTATCGCTTAGGAAGATTCATAAGAAGCCAAGCAGGCGTATTCTATGTGGTCTGTAGCCTTATCGTCACATATTGAGGTGACCAAAGGTAAAGAGCCTTGCCATAATAGAGGCAAGAGATGCTGAGGGCCTGGACAATTAGTTTTTTAGCTAAAAAAGGGAACAGGTTTGAACCTTTCTTAAAAGTCTAAGGATACCAAAGCAGCCTGCCACAAGTTGTTTTGCTGTGCACTCCTTGGCAAGACTGGAGTCTAGCCACATTCCGAGACTCTTTTTCTCCCCCTTTAAGAGTGTGGAGTCCCTCTAGACAATCAGGCAGTGGAGTTGGAACTTTCTTACTGAGGTTATTACCCGGTATCATAAGCTCAGTCTTGTCTTCATTGAGCTTGAGTTTGCACTTGGCAATCCATCTGGACAGTTCTACAGTGTCGAAGGTAAATTTATATAATGTATATTGAATGAATACATCAATTGTATAAGAGTGCCCAAAAAGCAGCAATAAGGAAAAACACACAACAGTTTGCCGTGATGTTCAGTTACTAGGTAAGGTTACAATCGGCTGCTACAGAGGTTCTACACCTGCTCAAATAATCTATGCTTCATGAAAGATTGTTCTCCGTCTCTGCTATTTCAGTCTGTTTTTAACCCTCTCTTTCAGTCTTTGCTTCTTATCCCTTTAGGACATTCATTTTCTTGGAATGTTTAGGGAATATCAGTCTATAAGTTCACAGATGATTCATTATTTCCATACTTCATGGTTGGGTATGTCATGACCTCAACGAAACAATCCATGGTAATGCCCTTGTCCTGGGTTATTGGGAACATTTGGACTCCCAAGGTCTGACCATGGAGAAGGTGACGGTATGCTGAAACAATTAAAACTATGTGAGAACTCTATGAAATGTGCACAAACTATAATGTGTGTGCACCTAATGTGACCCAGTAAGACCAGTTATTTACAGAAAGCCTGTTATTCATACTCTCCAGGTACATCTATTGGTATGGTTAGGTGATTTTCTCAGTGACAACATTAACATTTTGAATTAAAAATCGACAGTGATGTCATAAATTGTGTCATAGAACATATCATCAGTGATGTCATGTGAGGTCAAAGCAGTGCATGGCGGGGTTCGCATGTTATAGATAGGGCTGCTAACTATAACTGCTGAGTTTATGTGGTTTATTTTAGTTAAAAGCATTTATGATGTCACTGAGAAATTCACCTAAATATAACATTACTTTTTTACCTTTGTTTTTCCAGTGAATTGCTAAGGTGTTTTTTTAATTGAAAACTGATCTTTTTATTACCCCCAACTATATTGTTATTTTAACCTTTGTTTTTTTCTGTGAATTTCTAAGTTTAAAAAAAAGTAAATCAATTTGTTAAGTGAGATGATATACGATAGAAAGACTTTATAATATTATAAGTGTGCAGACATTGTTTTGAAAGAATGCTTTTTTTTATTGTAACCTAACGGGATATAGTTCAGTTTGCAAAATGTTTCTAAAATATGTATGAGTATTAAACAGATACATTTTCAATATTTAAGTACAGATAGTGTATTTGCTCAGTTCTTGTATCTCTCATATCGAGACATGTTGCCAGCAATCTATTTTTAAGGTGTCATTACTCTTGTGAGATGCTCGCAGGACACTTGCGAGATTGTAGAGCTCTAAATTTCATTGTGATCTATTATATACAGTTCTTTATCATGTTTTCATTTATTATTTAATGTCAGTCTATAATAGAATAGTGATTTAGTGATGGCTCTCGCGAGATGCTTGCTGGAGCTGGAGGCACAATCCCCTTTGTGGACTCCAAGGGAGCGGTACCTCCTGTTTGGCTTTCACTACATACTAGCAAGATTGTTTATTTAGAATTACGTTAATTACAGTGTTTTCCTATAAATTTGAAGAGAGAAGAACATTAGACATGTTGACTAAGCTATGAATTATGTATTGTTCTATGGAACATATCAAGCAAGTACTTTTCTTTTTTTTACATTCTTGCTAGACATTTGCAAGACTCTACTGAGAGGCTTGGAACAGGAAGCACACCATAGGGAAGGATTGTGATTGGTTCATTTTTTTGTTTGAGTCTGTTTGAGTATTTTCCAGGTTTCTCATATTATAAATCACTGAATCATATTTTCAACAGTACGGCTATATGGTCATAGGGAAATTAAACTTAGAACCTGTAAAAACTACATGCATTAACCCGTTAACCACGGCGTAAAATCTGCCGCAGTGCAGGCGTTTCCGTGTGCGGGCGAGGCCGTGTCGGCCAACGGACGTGCCCAGCACTACGGAGGTAGTGCTCGCGACGGCCATTGGCCGACGCACGCAGCGAACGGGTTTAACAATGTAACAAAACCGCACCAGTCCACACTGTGAATTTGTGTACATCTACTGAGTAGGGACACCATGGATAACAGGTGCACTGAGGGAGAAGCCGTCAGAGTGGTCTAATGGAAAGGTGCATCTGGGGAGCCTCCAGTGTCTGCAGTGTTATATTTCATATAGATGCCCTAATATAGGCATGATCTTAGATGCCCTTATATAAGCATGCTCTTTCACCTACATTAGTTCCCTATACTACACAATAACGAGTTCTGAGGGTTGAGCCTTATCTAGTCTGTGGTCTGGGTACAGAAGGAGGGTTTTTTCCCGAACAAAGGCCTCCTATAACATCTCCAATGTGCTCATACAGTATGAATGAACATTCATGAGGGTTCTTGGAAAACAGGCAGGGGCGTCAATCCACCTGCAAAACATCTACATACACGGTTTATCCCATATCTCATCCTCATACCCAACAAGTGCTAACACAAGGGACAAGAGACAAAGGAACTCTATATACTTTTTGTATAAATACAGCACCTTTTGCTAACATTAGGCAGAGGGAACCAAGACTTCCAGGCAAACACACTCACTGACCAGAGATGCTGAGGCTCCTGCATTCAGTCGCTGCAGCTGACAGTGGTCTAAACAACCCTTGTGGGGTGTCCAACTCGAGACCAGGGCGGGGTCCCACACTCTCTCTATTCAGGTAATGGGGTTAGGCTAATCCTAGAGGGATTCTTGGCTTTCACACCTACTCACTTCCCAGGTACACTTAGGTACATCTAGATATGCATCGTAGGAGTACGCACACTTTTATAAATGCATTTTATATTCATGTATGTATTCATGATGCTTCAGCGGTCTTTGGAAAAGCTGAATGGACGGTCGTTGGAGCAAGATGGCGGACTGACTCCGCCACAGAGTACCACCGCACGGATGAGCTCCCTACACCTAATGATTTTTTGTATGTATAAGACCGCTAACAGACCGCTAACAGTGCTCTAATTCTATATGGCATAATTACGGATCAGCAACTCACCAGTTGGCATATATTGGACCTCCCGAGGCTTCCGGCCAGGGAGCGAGCCTCGAGAAAGTTGGAAAGCATATGGAAGATTGGCGAGTCGGGGGTCAGATGCTGGCTATCCATACTTCGGACTGTTTTTGAGCTGAGGAGTATTGGGCGCAGACCGGTATGCGGATGGCTGAGGCAGCTCCTCCTAACAGCGCCGACGCCGACATCGGTGTTCGTTTCTGATCATGGCTTGGCAGTTCGGGCTGGACTGTTCCCATGAGGCACAGGGTCAAGACTGATTTGCATATGGCCATGTCTAAACTGGGGTGGTGTAGTGGGCAAAAGAACGATGGATTTAACCCAGATCTCTTGACTGGGGGAGAATGTCTGCATTGTCAGCATTCCGTCCATCAATTGTTTGTTGTAACGCTTTTCGCCCTATGTGGGATGGGTATTCCCAGACGTGGGACCCGTGCTCACTACGCCACTGGAGTCAAGCTATCCTGGCTGATGACGGCTGATAGCCAGAAACCGGTCCTAGGATGCTTGATTCCGGTCCAGGGAAGACATGGCTTGGCAGTTCGGGCTGGACTGTTCCCATGAGGCACAGGGTCAAGACTGATTTGCATATGGCCATGTCTAAACTGGGGTGGTGTAGTGGGCAAAAGAACGATGGATTTAACCCAGATCTCTTGACTGGGGGAGAATGTCTGCATTGTCAGCATTCCGTCCATCAATTGTTTGTTGTAACGCTTTTCGCCCTAAGTGGGATGGGTATTCTAGCTATCTGGCTGATGACGGCTGATAGCCAGAAACCGGTCCTAGGATGCTTGATTCCGGTCCAGGGAAGACATGGCTTGGCAGTTCGGGCTGGACTGTTCCCATGAGGCACAGGGTCAAGACTGATTTGCATATGGCCATGTCTAAACTGGGGTGGTGTAGTGGGCAAAAGAACGATGGATTTAACCCAGATCTCTTGACTGGGGAGAATGTCTGCATTGTCAGCATTCCGTCCATCAATTGTTTGTTGTAACGCTTTTCGCCCTAAGTGGGATGGGTATTCCCAGACGTGGGACCCGTGCTCACTACGCCACTGGAGTCAAGCTATCCTGGCTGATGACGGCTGATAGCCAGAAACCGGTCCTAGGATGCTTGATTCCGGTCCAGGGAAGACATGGCTTGGCAGTTCGGGCTGGACTGTTCCCATGAGGCACAGGGTCAAGACTGATTTGCATATGGCCATGTCTAAACTGGGGTGGTGTAGTGGGCAAAAGAACGATGGATTTAACCCAGATCTCTTGACTGGGGGAGAATGTCTGCATTGTCAGCATTCCGTCCATCAATTGTTTGTTGTAACGCTTTTCGCCCTTAGTGGGATGGGTATTCCCAGACGTGGGACCCGTGCTCACTACGCCACTGGAGTCAAGCTATCCTGGCTGATGACGGCTGATAGCCAGAAACCGGTCCTAGGATGCTTGATTCCGGTCCAGGGAAGACATGGCTTGGCAGTTCGGGCTGGACTGTTCCCATGAGGCACAGGGTCAAGACTGATTTGCATATGGCCATGTCTAAACTGGGGTGGTGTAGTGGGCAAAAGAACGATGGATTTAACCCAGATCTCTTGACTGGGGGAGAATGTCTGCATTGTCAGCATTCCGTCCATTAATTGTTTGTTGTAACGCTTTTCGCCCTTAGTGGGATGGGTATTCCCAGACGTGGGACCCGTGCTCACTACGCCACTGGAGTCAAGCTATCCTGGCTGATGACGGCTGATAGCCAGAAACCGGTCCTAGGATGCTTGATTCCGGTCCAGGGAAGACATGGCTTGGCAGTTCGGGCTGGACTGTTCCCATGAGGCACAGGGTCAAGACTGATTTGCATATGGCCATGTCTAAACTGGGGTGGTGTAGTGGGCAAAAGAACGATGGATTTAACCCAGATCTCTTGACTGGGGGAGAATGTCTGCATTGTCAGCATTCCGTCCATCAATTGTTTGTTGTAACGCTTTTCGCCCTAAGTGGGATGGGTATTCCCAGACGTGGGACCCGTGCTCACTACGCCACTGGAGTCAAGCTATCCTGGCTGATGACGGCTGATAGCCAGAAACCGGTCCTAGGATGCTTGATTCCGGTCCAGGGAAGACATGGCTTGGCAGTTCGGGCTGGACTGTTCCCATGAGGCACAGGGTCAAGACTGATTTGCATATGGCCATGTCTAAACTGGGGTGGTGTAGTGGGCAAAAGAACGATGGATTTAACCCAGATCTCTTGACTGGGGGAGAATGTCTGCATTGTCAGCATTCCGTCCATCAATTGTTTGTTGTAACGCTTTTCGCCCTAAGTGGGATGGGTAGTCCCAGACGTGGGACCCGTGCTCACTACGCCACTGGAGTCAAGCTATCCTGGCTGATGACGGCTGATAGCCAGAAACCGGTCCTAGGATGCTTGATTCCGGTCCAGGGAAGACATGGCTTGGCAGTTCGGGCTGGACTGTTCCCATGAGGCACAGGGTCAAGACTGATTTGCATATGGCCATGTCTAAACTGGGGTGGTGTAGTGGGCAAAAGAACGATGGATTTAACCCAGATCTCTTGACTGGGGGAGAATGTCTGCATTGTCAGCATTCCGTCCATCAATTGTTTGTTGTAACATGATCGAGGAATGGCACCACCAAAAAACGCTCCAAGAGGAACACGAGCTGGACGAGTTCTTGCAGACGCCACAGGGGGAGATACTGACACTATTGTTACCGGCTGTAAAGAGGCCAAGAGCAATGCACCGATAGTCGGTAAGCCGATTCTACGTCTTTTTCAAACGGGAAAAGTAGCTGAACTTTTAATTAATGGGGTTGCTAACCAAACAATGACTGATAGTGAGCTGTCAGGTACAATATTGGAAGCCATTCCAGATTGTTCCAATACATCTAAGGAGTTTTCCCAGTCGGGGATATTAAGTAGCAACAAAGGTGTTAGAGCCGAGAAGATTGCGGAAAGAGAGGTGCTCAGTGGACAATCTATTTCTATACTGGCAGAGCTAGCAAATCCGGTTGAACTAGTGAACCAACTCTCTGCAGCAGATAACTCAGCATCTTTAATAGAAATTAACGATAAACTTTCTGCAGCCAGTACCCTAGGGTGCTCAGATGTCACAGAGAGCTCGGGAGATGTACAGATGACTGTGAGTAATGATGGCACGGAATCTGCCTTGGAAGAGTGGGAAGAGATGGCGTCTCCCACTGATAATGAGGCAGTAGCAGAGACTAGCACTAAAATATACAAAACACCTCCCGGGGTTAAAAAAATAAAAAACAAAACACCCCAAGGGCCTGACAATCTGCGGCAGAGTATTGTACAGCAAAATTTGCCGCTCACACGTGTGAAAAGTAATGCGGAAGACAGACCCCTCCGTCGATGGGTACAAGCAAAAGGAGGGGTCAAGAGCATGGTATCCCGAATAACTGGCAATAGCCCAACTGAGACCTCCCCGGTAAATGAGTGTCCTAGACAAAGCAGAGAAAACGGAGAAAATCAAATGGAGAATGGAGGGAGCTCCCAACAGGTCCCTCCTTCTATAGGTCCTTCTCCTTCTATAGGAAAACAATCTCAGAAGCTTCTACCACATTCTGCTGATATAAGGGACCCATCAATCCAGCCTTCAGCAGCGTATTTGTCTACTGACACTTTAACGAGTACTGATCCTACATTGGCCCTGAAATTACAGTTTTTGAAAGACCACAGATCAGAAGCTCAAGATCGTTACACACAGGTCACAACAGACAATAACATAATGCAACAGACATTGCAAAAAATGACTGTAAAAATTGGAGGTCTTACTGAGGATATATCAGAGCTTCAACAGAGGGTCGGAGACACTGAACAATTGGCCAGTCATACAGATACTTTGGTGCAGAAACAGGCCACTCAGATCTCAACTATTAATCTCAATCTAGAAGATTTGGGAAATCTCTGGACTATTTGGCATTCCAGAAGGAGCAGAAGGGGTAGATCCCAGGGCATACCTTGAACAGCTATTACAAAAGGCATTCCCGGACTTATTTGACTGGGATTGGATTCCCAACTACAAGGAGTGCATAGATTGCCAATGGGTCAGCGTAATTTGGATGCTCGGTATCCCTGCCCTTTTCAGATTTTTGGGGGCAATTTTTTGCTTAGACAGGCGGTAGCACTGAAGGCCCGTCCTAATTCTCCAATAACAGTCGAATCGATTACTTTTTTTGTCAGGTCAGATCTCTGCAAAATAACAATGGATAGATGCTGGCAACTCCGTCAATTAATAGATCCATTAAAGTCTCTTCGGGCACAAGTTTACCTTCAAGAACCAGCACGTTTAAAGGTTTTTGAAGACGGTCGCACTAATTTTGATGAACAAGAAGCTAAATTAGCGATTGTAAAATGGCACACTGTAACAAAATAGAGGACTTAGTATAAAAGGCTGTAAGGTGGTATTGCTCTGTGTGCTTAGCTCTAAGAAACATAGAATTGGTACTGTTTTTTTTTTAGATTTTGGTTTCGATTTTCTTTCTGATTTGTATTACAGCTATTAGAAACTATGAAAGATAATTTAGTATAATTATGTTAGGGCAATTCTTCCTCTTTTTACACGTAGTTTTCACATTGAGAGCAGCTCTTGGGGGTGTAAGGGTAGCCACCGTTGCGGATGTGTTTCTGTTGTGTTGCCCAATCAGCGGCAACAGGTTAAAGGGAAGGTCTTCTCCTTCAAGAGACATCCCACCCTGTCCCAGAGATTCTCTGGGACAGGGTGGGATGTGGAAGAGTTGGGAGGTATGCAGAGGGGAAAGAAAAAGTCATCACTGGGGCATATCAAGGTTTTGTTAGGGGGCTAGTTACTAGATTACGTATTCTAAAATATTTTTCAAGAGTTCAAATGCTAATTATACATAAAGTTGATTTGATGATAAGGAATGATGGCAAGGGTTAAATTTATGATATGGAATATTGCTGACCTTAACAATGCCAATAAGCGGCAATTAGTCTGGGAGGAATTAACCAATTAACCAACCACACATATTTTTAATCACCGAAACTCATTTGGCTTACAAGGATCGCCATTTGTTAAAACATCTGGGGTATGAGACAGTAGCATGTACAATACAAACAATATCAATGAAAGGAGTCGCTATACTAAAAGATAAGAGGTTTATGTGTAAAATAACTAAGACTGACTGATCAGAGAGGTCGCTGGATAGTGGTTCAGATAGACATTCGAGGTAAAAAATATGAAATATGCACAATATATGGGCCAAATATAGATGACCCCGCAATATTTGATTTCCTTAATCTGGAATTGCTAAACTGGGATGGGGAAAGATTGCTAATGAGAGATTTCTACTGCCCTGTGGATTGCAATATTGATTCTACGAGAAGGGGGGGTACTCGCAGAATGTGCAAGACCCGGGCAGCAATACAAGAAATAGTGAGACTACAATTTTTAAAAGATGCCTGGAGACAAAAGTATCCAGCTCTTCCAGGCTATACGTACTACTCCGCTCCTCATTAGACATATTCAAGAAGTGACGTGGCTTGGGTCTCTGATAGCCTAATATTAGACTTAGATATGGCAATATGCCCCGGGGTGACATCTGACCATAATCCTATCTTATTAACATTTATGGCTACAGTTGAAGATAAAAAGATTACGCCATTTTCATTACCTAGACACCTTCTCACTGGTAATGAGTATATTTCTAACACTACACAACAACTTGAGGTGTTTTTAGGGAAAATATTGGCACAGCGTCTCCACTGATAGTCTGGGACACGATGAAAGCTTTTGTTAGAGGCATCACACTGCAATATATATGGCAGCAAAATAAGCAAAGGAAGAATGAAATGGAGACACTACTCACAGCCTTACGTGATATTGAAGCACAACATCTGGATGCCGTAGCACAAGATCAGAGAATTCCGGATCACCAATTGCTTACTTTGGTAGATGCAAGAGCAGTGGTTAAAAAGGTTTTTAGAGACAAAATAGCAGCCAACTACAATGGGCACCGTATGGAGCAATATGAAAATGGAGAACATATTGGCAAAACTTTAGCTTATCAGACAGCAGAGGCTAAGCCTCAAACTAAGATAAAAGCTATAAAGGGAGCATATGGTATCATACACTTATCCTACACAATGACACTTCAGCTATTTTGGAACAGTTTTCGCTTTTTTATCAGAAGCTCTATTCTTCTACTATCATACCTGATAAAGACAATATGGCACAATATCTTACAGAGTGTAACCTTTCAACTCTGAACGAGGCAGATGCAGCTTTATTAGATAGTGCATTATTGCTGGAAGAGATAGTACTGGCTATATCGGCATTACCCTAAGGGAAAACAGCAGGGGTAGACTCAATACCTTTAGAATTCCATAAGGTTTTTAAAAATACATTACTCATACCGTTTAGTATGGTTATCCATCATTGCATTTACCGGGAAGGCGCCGGATTTGTGTAATATGACCCAGATTGAATTTTTCCCTAAGAAAGGTAAACCAAACACAGAATGCGGATCAGACAGACCCACGGGTTTATACTTGGCAGAGACACTACCACCCACATTAAGATGGGTATTGGGGCTTTCGATTATGATGAGAAAGAGAAGATGGGTCTTGGTATGACCCTCTTAGATGCCGAAAAGGCCTTTGACAAGGTTGAATGGGAATTTCTCTGGGCTACATTAAGTACACTCGGCCGTGGTGGGCAGTTTAGATGATGGGTACAAGCCTTATATTACAAACCTCAGGCTACGTTGATATACTCAGGCTCATACACAATTTCATTCGATATCTCTTGTGGAACAAGACAGGGCTGCCCCCTCTCCGCATTATTATTCGCTCTTTATATCGAGCCATTTATTCGCACATTACAAGCATGCACAAATATAAAACCGTTAGTGACCGCTACTAGTAGACTCATGATTACGGCATATGCTGACGATGTCGCGATCATTTCCACCAACCCTTCTGAAACTGTTTCAGCCGTTGAAATAGCAGCAAATAAGTTTGGTTCTATATCTGGTTATAAACTAAATAGTAATAAAACACAGGTGCTTATCAATTTTAAACCAGAATCTTCAATCACGGGGGTATGCAATACAGCCACATACCTTGGAGTTAAGATTTCAGCCAAAATAGATCAACTGATTACTCTAAATTACACCCCATCGCTGAATGAAACCGTCAAGTTATTGAATCACTGGCACAAGCTTCCTATAGGGCTTCCAGGGAGATGTAATTTAATTAAAATGAAAATACTACCTACGTTTTTATACCTGTTTAGGTCTATTCCTTTACGTGTCCCAAATAACTTTTTTAAAAAACTATATGGGGTACTCAGTAGCTTTATATGGGGCTTTAGGAAGCCCAGAAGGGTGATTGGCCTGCTCAGATCTCCTTACAACCAAGGTGGCCTTGGGCTACCAGACTTTAAAATGTATTTTTGGGCTGCTTTTGCTGGACGCTTTCGCAGACTCTTCGGGATTGATCCAAAAAATTATTTCTATCGGCTGATTTTAGGAGGCGATAGTCATTTATTTTTATATCGTACTAATGACCCAAACTATTTCAAACACGTCAGATTCAAGACAGTTAGGGACAGTATTTATATATGGAGGGCTATGGCTGGCAGAAACAAATTATCATTAATACATAATAAGCTCCCACTATGGGGGAACCCTATGTTCCCCGATGTGTTTCATGACCCAGCGGGTAAATCCTGGTCTAAGTATGAGGTTATATGCTTAGAAGATTTGTATGATATGAATGGTATTGAGTCATTTGAAGTTTTACGACTTTGTTACAAATTACCTGCTCACTACTTTTTTAATTATATGCAGATCAAGGATTACCTGGGAAAAAACTTGGGGTCGAATCTGATAACTCACTCGACGATCTGGGACTGCTTATACGGGGAAACTTTGAAGTCTTTAATTGGTAACATGTATAGACATCTGTCGAATTTTAAATTGGATGGATGTGAAAAATTAGCAACACGCTGGAGTCAATTATTGAATATAGATGTAACATCTGGCACAATTAAACAGGCCCTGGGCAACTTAGGGGATTCAGTCCATTCGGTGATCTTACAATTGTAGCATTTTCATACAATCTGCATGCTCTATTATACACCTGAAAGAATAGCTAAATGGCTGAAGGGAATTGCTCTGGGGGAAAGACAAAATGCCCCAAATGTGGGACATATGCGGCCAATCTTATTCACATATTTATGGAGCGTACGGAATTAAAGACTTATTGGCAGAAGATAGGCCAAGTGCTCTACCTCAAATTAGGATTGTGTTCCACGTTAACTGTTTTAGAAATCATGCTAGGCTGTAAGGCAGATAAACCAGCCGTAGCACGTCTTTTTTCAATCTTGATGGCTGCCGCTAGATTAGCTATTGCCCGGGCATGGGTTTCATCGACGCCGCCATCTATTGGTGAATGGTGGACTAATATTAGGAAAACATTGGGTTTGGAAACTACCTTGGCTAAAGCTAGGGGTGTTCGCTCCATGGTCAAAATTAGAGCAATTTGGGGGCCTATGGATGTGGCGACACCATAAAAATCAAGCAAGGTGGCTATTTAGATATTATTGATATATATTTGTATGCTGTGTCATTGTTTGGAAATGTCTGGGTCATAATTATATGTACCCAATCTTCCCTTTTAGTTTCTCCTCCTTTTGTAAATGCTCTTGGCTCCTTTCAGATTCTTATTCTTTGTTTAATCTAATTGCAAAGTCAATATTTATTACTTACAGTTATTTGTCTATTGTATACTATGTATCTTTTGCCCCATTTGATGACAATAAGAAAAAAAAAAAAGTATGTATTCATGATTATTGCAAGATGGTAGAACTGTACTATCCTTTAATATTCACTGTACTGCTGATAATATATCTCTTCTACTGCCTCACGATTGTAGCAGCACATATATTTTACACTAGAAGAAAAACTGTGCAATACATCCTCCTTGTAACACGGCCGACTGTTTCTTCTATGTAACTCTCTGAGACAGAAACGAAGTGAGCACGAGTGACTGAGTGGAAAGTAGTATATTGTTTCCACGATTCTGAGGAATCGGGGATGTCATATTCTGAGGTTGCCAGAAACTAATATCTCCCCGATAAGAGGAGGTTCTAGTGGTACTGTGAGCTAGCTAATGCAAACAGGCTAACATGGCCTCTTAGGAAGAGGTGTGGTGCCACGGCCGGGATGACTGACTCCGGAATCTGGGGATCACGGTTCGATCCCCGGCGGCAGATTAGCCCAGCACCATGTGACTCTAGCTTGCTTAATCTTCCGGATGGTCCCCAGTACCTAGAGACCCTTACGGGTGATTGTTTGCGCTTCACAAATGTGGATTATTATTCTTATTATGCGGTGGGGGACTCAGAGTTAGTCTGCAATCCCACAGCTCAGATCCTACATGGGTACTATAGGAACTACACTACATAGCGCCACCAATGTTGGTTAGGTACTTATTTAACGGTAGAATCTGAGTAGTTCAGTCAACGGTATTCTCAGAGACCCCTACTCACAAACGCATCTGGAGTGGGTGGGCACAAACTCCGCCACAGCTGGGTAGGCACCCTTCCTATTTATTGGCTGCTGGTTAAATAAGCTTGAGGGACACTTTTTTCCTAAAATTGTGCAAAACACCTTATCTTAGTTCTTTAGGAAAGTTGTTTTCATATTCAGCAAAACAATGACTGAAGACAACGATCATAATTCAGTTCCTGTACTACACGTCCCAGAAGACGAGGAGGATGTAAATGCAATACATATTGCACCCAATGGCAGGCATTCACTCACACTCAAGCTACTTAAACATGGTTTAACAGCCAGAGGTGGTATAGAAATATTCGTGATAGAGGCACACAAAGATTTTCAGACAAAGGTATTCTATTTATGGGTTACATTTCCAGCAGCAAATGCAATAACAAAAACTTTCCATTATTACACACATGAAGACATACCAGCGGTCTACACTCTGTTTGAGGAGATTGAAATTCCGCTTAACTACCAGTGACATTTTTACTAGTTTAATGGCGCCCTACCTCACACAAGAAGAAGAGCAAGACTCGGTCCGTTAGGAAGACCAAGAGCAACATGGCCGATATTAGCGACCTATGCACCACATTTTGACATTGACACAATGCCACATGATGAATTGCTCTTACAACACAAAGAGTTGATAAAACTTTACAGAAACATGACACAATTTGTCATGAGGGCACTTGCGGTCTCAGCAACAGTAATTACAACAAATGCAGCTCCTACACAGAGCACAGCTGCTTAAATTACTCCACAAACGTTACACACGGTAATGGGAAAAATGCCCACGAAACGTGAACAAATCCCTTTTGGGTTGCACAGAAAATAACCCAGTTGGAAGCAGTATTCCAAAATACTACTCCATTTGAAAAACACAGAATACTGATAATCTGCTTGCCCATGGGGATTACACCACAAATCGAGGATTGTACCTCTTGGGGTACAGTCTTTGCTCCCATTTATACCAGAACACATGCTATTCAATCCTTGGCTGTAGTACCAGATATATTAAGACAAATACAGAATAAGTACGGGGCAGAGCCTGCTCTAAACTGAGGGATGAAATTACTAGGTAATTATGCCCAGATATAAGCAATATTATTAGCGAATATTAAAGGAGAGGCAGCATCAGTGGCAATCCACCAACGCCTACGGGAGTTCACTCCCTTAGAACAGGAGAACGAACTACCCGGAATAATTGAAACTGCATATGCAGAATTAGGCAGAAACAGTTTGAGGGGAAAGGACACTTCCAAGCAGACACCGGCTTCTTCTAAAAAGAAGTGGTACAACAGATCTCAGTCCCGAGGTAGGTCTCCTCCACAGGAGCCCTCTGAAAAGAGGTATAACCTTAGGAATAGAGATAATATTAGGAAACCTGACAGGTATCAGGATATTGATACACGTTCCTCTTGTTCCTTTCAGGGTTTCGACAAAAAACTCAGAGAGGACAGGACAGTCAGAACACAAAGAAAAGCATGCACAGTCCAGGGACAAGCAGCGCGTTCAAGACTTTACTTCAAAAAAAGAAGAAAAGCCAAAATCAAAACCTCAGTTTAAAAAGAAGTAGGTTGCAGGCCTGAAATCAGACATGCCTAGAATTCTGAGGACACAACTTCTGAGTGGGGAATGGGCTCTGATGATGCTAGACAGTGCAGTAGAAGTAACAATAGCTCGCCGGTACATGGAGACATTTCTGGTGACAGCGGACTTGAATGATTACATCACAGTGGAAACACCAGACAAAAGGGTCAGCGTCCCACATAAGTTATATGAAATAACACTCCGGATGGAGGGGGACAAGCCCAGGAAAATAAAAGGTCTCTTTTGGAAGAACCTGTCATCTGGTTAATGCTTCTTGTTAGCAGAACAAGTTTGGCTGCTAGCATTTGTTTTGGAGTGCCCCAGGGGAGAAAGTATAATTTTTCCTGCATTTTACGACCATGTTCCCATTCCCCTTAAACATACATATACACAGGAGTGGGCAGTAGCTCTAGCACCAGCATTGTATAAAAATCATGCCGGATGGGATGAGGATTCAACCAACCACGGGATCCTGTTAAAAGTTTCACCAAATGCTCAGAGGCAATACCTTCTAAAGCAAGAAGCTAAAAAACAGGTCAGGGAGATCTTAGATCTACTTGAGTACCAACATGCACCTCACCAATGAACAATCCTTTGTTTACCCTATCAAAACCTGACAATACATATCATCTAGTTTTAAACTACAGACACTCAAACTCATGCACAAAGACATTCACTGTCGAAAATGCACATGCACATAGTGCGTTAATGAATAAGAGTGTGCAGGAAAAAACAAAAAAAACAACAGTTGATATCTCAAATGGATTTTTCTGCCAAAATATAGCACCTGAAAGCAGGTATCTGACCGCATTCTCCGCGTTGGTGTCCCAGCGATAATATTGTTGTTTCCTCCAGGGGTACAAGGACAGCCCGGGGGTCTTTTTAACAAGGGTAACAGGGTTACTTCAAAAATTTTACAAAGAAGTGTTGTCCTATGTGGATGATATTTATCTGACGGACAACAACTTAGAGAGGCACTTGACCAGGGTGAGCACCATTATTATGGGATTCGCCACTGAGGGCTACAAATTGTACTTTAAAAAATCAAAAATTGCCCACCTCAATGTCCTATTTTTGGGATATGAGCTGTCAAGTGAAGAGAAAAGTCTGGCAGCTAACTTTTTAGAAAAGCGTGCTCTGCTCCAGCCTCCAAAATGTTTAAAACATTTACAGTCCATACTGGGATTCCTACATTTTGGCAGAAGATACATTTTGGGTTACGCAGAAAGAGTAAAACCTTTCTACCACTTAATAAAACCTGACTTTTCAGCCAGACATTGGACAGAGGAACACACCAATATCCTACGTTCACTCCAAGAAGACATATAGCTTCAAAACACTTACAAACACGCATAAACACACGCCACTTGGCGATCCGCATCATTGCGGGTCAATGCAGGTACACCTACTTAACCTTCAATGAAGGAGAAACAGTACCAATCGCATATGAATCACAGCTGTACGCAAATGTGTTTCACTTCAACAGAGAAAATACTGACAGCAGTTCAGACTGCTGTAGCAAGAGAAAGAGCACTGACTCAGGGGAAACGCATAATTGTTGTAACCCTAGTACCGGCTTTAGAAGCCGTTACAAAAGATAGCATTCCAAATGCAAAAGCCTTACATCAAAGATGGATACAATGGGCTAATTCTCTTACTGCAATGGATGTTGAATACAGATTTGATCCAAGTTTAAAAACACAAGCATTTCTGCAATACGAACAAGAATATCCTCTACCAACTGAAATTTTGCCTCTCGATCAGTATGAATACATTATTTACGCTGACGGACCTGCTCAACCGGCCATAGGGAGTAAGCAACAATACAGCGCAGCATGTGCTATTGTTAAAGGTCACATGACGGATGGAAAATTCCATCCGAGTTGCGCTAAAATGCAATCTCTAGGAGACTGCATGGCACAGTTGGCCGAGTTAAAAATGAATACTGGCACTCGTAAATACAGATCATGAATTTCCCACACTAATCGTGTGTGATTCCTTTTACTGTGTGCAGTCGTATAATCTATACCACTGGGAACAAAACGGGTTCAAGGATGCAAAAGGTGGCACAATTAAGCACAAAATGATATGGGAACAGGAAGTAGAGTTGAAAAACAAACTACCACGGGCTCATGTGATCCATACACTGAGTCATCAACCTAATGGCGTTCACGTTGAAGGGAATTAATGGCTGATGAAGCCGCAAAGGGGGCTGTTCACACGGCTTTCAAAGCTGCAATCACTCGTACAAAGACGAGAATAGACGGCAAGATTATGGTAGCTGTCATAACTTCACGCAAAGGCTGCACAGCAGTACCAAAGAAATTTCCACTCAAGTACTCCTACAAGTTAGATGCAAGCAACAGTCCATATGCTCAGATCCCTGGAGTGGGGGATAGAGTAATACCAAATATGGATCGCAGACGAGGTTTGATTGTGGCAGCACACAAGGGTTTGGGTTCTGCGCATACAGGGGTTACTGCGACTATTTCATTATTGAAACAGCGCTATTGGTGGCCAGGTCTAACAAAACAAACTAAGGACTACGTCTTGAAATGTGACATCTGCCAGCAGATGAACGGATCCACCATAACACGCCCAGCCCAGACACCATTATTAAAATCAGACAAACCTCTCGCAAGTGTGCATTTGGACCACTGCGGCCCCTTACAATCTGGCTTACAAGTATAACATGGTTGCAGTGGATTCCTGCTCTAGATTCCTATGGGTATGGCCTCAGCGCTCGGCTGACCCTCAAACTGTTATAAAAGATTTGCAAGTCTTTATAGGCACATATGCACTTAGCACGTTTCATTCTGACTGCGGCCCGACGTTAAGCTCTCTGGCTTACCAAGAGGCCATGGAAAGTATGGGCGTAGCATTGCAGTACTCCTCTCTGTACTATCCTGACGGAAATTCAGTCGTGGAGAGGAAAAAAACGGGACTTAAAGCAATCTTTAACTGCTAGTGTATTAGGCAAGGGCGGTAGTTGGGTCACACACCTGTATGAGGTTCAGAGAGCCCTCAATAATCAGCCAAGAAGTTCTCTAGGGGGTGTCACTCCATATGAGGTCCTATTTGGGATGAGAATGTGGGTACCTGATCTAGATTGTGAAGGTGCAGTGGCAGATAAGAAACCATTTGATATCCATGATCGTTTGCCTGTTTTACAGGATCTAAATGAATCCAGGACACAACAAATTAACATCCACCTAAAGCAGACCACCATTGGGGAATTCAAGGCTGTAACAGCAAGAACTGTCTGGATCCCAAAAGTCAGAGAGAAAATAGCGAACAAAAAAGAATTTGGACCTTCCTACAGAACAGAACAGTACCTGTCCGAGCAGTACACGGAACAAGAACTGTTCTATTGCCGCCTCTTGCCGGGAAAAAGGGGAAAAGATCTGTCTCAATTGACTTAATCAAACCACACTATGTGGCCAATACTAAGGAGTAGGCCTCGTGGACTCCAGAGTAGCAGACGCCTTCCTCTCGCTACAATCCAAGAAACTCAAACAGAAAGACTCATCACATTTGAAGGGCCTCCTGTACGGTGAGAAGAACTATGCAACAATGCTATGGAACTCGCTCCTCTTGAATGCGAAGTTTGACTTCAAAATCAAACTCAACTTAACACCCAAGTTGCAATTCAACCTACAACAGATGTTTACATGAATATGCCTCGTCAAGAGCAAAGTGCGATTTCAACAAATCCCGATGCAATTCCAACAAATTAATAAACTGCTTGTGGCTATTTCATGACCTTTGATATGTTTTCCTTAGATCCAAGTGAACCAGAAATGACACCAGATGAAAAAAAAAAGCAACAAGTCATAAACTTTCTGCACTTTCTAAAAGAGACATGCCTGGTATCGCCTTGGGTAGAACTCTAGGTTATTACTGGGATACTGTTTTTTCTTTTCTGGCTAGGCTTAGTAATAACTTTTAGCATGCTTATTAATGGACAATATCTTCGACAAAGCTCCACAGCCCAAAAGATGAACCTCATCCTGAAGCCACATCAATCATCACATCGTGAACAATGAGACTTGTCATCAGTGAACATCACAGAGGTTCCTATACCGAATGGCATATTATGGGACAAGGCTGATTTTGATATATTTTGCCCGACAGAAATTTTACAAAATAATCATGTATTTAAAATTTCATTGAGTGATATCATTACCTCCAGTACTTTTTCTGATGATTGGGACACTGAAACTGTTCATAACATGTTGTCTGCTTTAGAGAAAACTGCTGCATTTCCTGATACTGAAATGTTCCTGCACAAATCTATTTCAACTAGAAATGTGTTTGAGTACCACCAGTGGGAACATTGCCCTACACCACCAAAAGGTAGTTCACAGGCGTTTGCACAGAAATGTACATATATCAAGGTATAACACCACTTACCCAGCCTCATATTATTATAGGGTTACACCAACACCAGCACTGAAAATTATGTTGACAAATACCAAACAGCTTTACTCTGCTTCCTTTATCACCCGATTGTCTGAACAATGTTCTGACCTATGGAATGACGAGATAGACTTAAAATCAGTCTGGGGTTCTAGGGACTGGCAAGTCCAGGGAACAGAAGCGCTATTTAGAGCTTGCCTCATTCCACAGCAGATTATATTTCTGAATAACACTGTGCAACAGACATCCTGTCTTGGACTAGCCAAGCACAAGGACCTGAACACACCTCGGTTTCCAACACCATTACAGGGGTGGCAAAATTCAACTACTAAACATGAAGGGGGAACAGTAGATGACATTCTACAATGCAATAGAACAGAACCAAGTTGGAAAGAATGGTTGGTTTGGCCCTTAGACACGAACAGATGTCAAAAGCGATTCCTGAATATCACCGAAGAATTCGGTATCCATAGGCCAGATTCATGCTATGTACAAAGAGAACACCCAGGGGTAGTGACATCCTTTAGTGTTGGGAAGTTGTGCCTTGATTGGCTAGAAACGTCAACACTCACAGAAGGGAAACAAAACTTATCTTTCCTCCCACAAGACATGGATCTTAAGGATTTTTTACAGGGACCTTACAAACAACGTCAGAAACATTTCATATATGCTGGCATTTATGCTGCCTATAATGAAAACTGGAAAATATTACAACAAGAGGCCGCTGAGAGAATACGGGAACTAGACCGGAATAATCTAGAAAAAGCATTAGCTGTAGTGAACAATGGGTTAACAACTTTGAACTCCAGGATATATTCCTTAGGCAGCATTGCATCTTCAGCGATAGACATACTGGAACACGATTTGGCCATATTACAACACGGGCAATCTCAGTTCCGTTCTGTTATGTTACTGAGCTGGACGGTGCAATCTTTGCATGCAGGCTATGTGCCTTGGCGTTTTATAAACAGCGTATCACTGTTTTCTGAATATAATCTGACAGATAAACAGGATGACATTGCACAAAGGAGAACAAAATATACAATGCTGCGTATTGAAAAACTGGATAGATTACCATTCACAATAGCAGATTCACCATCAACAGAATGGCTAATCCATGGCCACATAACTACACCGGTCACGACCTTTCAGTTTCAATATTGCCTTGAGCAAAGGAAGGTAGAAAAATATGAAAAATTGGGACAAGAATACATTAAGGAATCCTGAGAATAACCATATAGATTCTGTTGCCAGAGTGGGGATTGGGAAGTTTTTCTTAGTGGTATGAACTTCAAGAATGCCTTAAGCGGTTCTCTCATGTGCCAGGACATGTCGTTACACGGAGCATGCAATGGTTCAGTAGCAAACTTGTCCTGCCACATGAAAGGGACTCCAGCTGCTGTGATTACGCCGGTATTCGAGCTACTCTCGATTGGGAGTTACTCGATGATGGACGATCAAGGTTGCTGTGGCATTGCCTATCTGGTCACTGTGAACTCCAGGGTTACTTGCTGTATGCAAGTATTATTTCCACCAACAAGTACAGTCAGGAAAGCGCTGTTATCGCCTTCATTGAATGTTTCTTTTATACAACTTGATACTTTGAGCAGACTGAAAGCCATGCTTTTACAGCAAACTGTACCCTTAACCTCCACTCGAGAGACCTTTGATCTTCAAATCACAAGGACCTTGACTGAGATACAAGCTCTTATACGTACAAGCTGCCCCTTTCATTTCATAGAAATGGTAGGTCATATCTTTAACATGTCTGATATGAGTGGTATTGTAGACCTATTTAAACCATAGGGTCAGGATTTCTAAACACCTTTCAGACGACCCTCAGAGTTATTCTAAATTTTATACACTCCGTATTCGTATGCATTTTTGGAGATTTACCTCTAACACTGCTTCTTGTAGCGGGAATCCTGATTCTGATTTACCTGATACGCTATGGATGGCCCAATCACCAACGAGACGGTGAAAGCTCTTCTTGAGCATAAATACAGTGAGCGCATGGTACAATATCTGGGCACACCTCACCTACGAAAACTGAGTGCTTCTTGGTTCCTATCATTTAAACCAGTCTGGATGGACTGCATCTTACCTGTTCTTCGATGCCTGTTTTGCAGTGAAGAATGCTTGTTGGACATCTGTCTGACACTTGAAACAGAGATGCCTACGGATGCCTGAGAGTGAACATGAGGAAACATGGGGTCATCACCATGGCAACAGAACATGCAGGTGGGGATCTGTGCTGAGAAAGTGTTGGGTGGGGGCACTGACATTTGTCCTCCCCCCTGTAGTCCACCTTGCTGAGAGTCAGGTCCTCAGCATCACTGACACAAACAGAGCTCATCTGAATGAGGCGAGGGGAGACGATAAAGGGATTCATGCAAGATCACACAGAGCGACCGCAAGTAGCTGCAACTCCAACCTATTTCACTTTGAATCTCCACTCTCGAGTAACCCCATTCCCTGGGCTCCTTGGGCTAGTGGAGGGAGTGGTGTTTGAGAAACAGAGCCCTTGCATTTCCTTTCGCCTTGCACGCAGTGGACTTGCCTGGGTTTGAGAGGTGTCCACTTGCGGGGTCCGTGCACTGCTACAGAGAGCACAATGGTAAACGTCTGACAGGAGAAGAGTGGTAAGACCCACGATCTGGAGCCTTCAGCTGAGTTTAAGAGTGTTGTCCTGAAAAAACATGTCGGTTTACACTGCTGTTCCCGTCACATGCTTGTCTTCATTAAGCTGTGTTCTCTTTTTCTGATCTGTCGTAATCGCTTTCTGTACTTTCTTTTGTTTTCCTCCATCCTGGTGTTCAAGGGTCATTTTTACAACATAATTTAAAGCAGAAATGTGATATCTAAAATAACAAGACACACATGTGAAATGCAGGAACTTAGTTAGAGTGCCACTATTTATTTAAAGAATTTAGAAAATAAATGTGAAAATACCAACATGCAATCTAGTAAGTAAAAAGCGTAAAAGACACCTCGCAGGTCAAGAACAAAAACATGCAATCTAGTAAGTTTAAAGTCACAGTAATCAAAAGAAAATGAGAGAGAGAGAAAAAACTAATAACCAATTCCATTTCCATTTCCAAGCTTTATTTCGATCTTATAGAACATAAAACCAAAGCCATAAAATACATACAAGGCAAAAGAGCAATAAAAACACCAATGGCCATTACAAGATAAAGCCATGTGCAGTGGGTGAACACAATTCTTAACATTTAAAAAGATGTAAAAGGATTTTAAAAGGAAATTAAAATTGATTTCATTTGTTGGTTAGATCAAGACAATAGGAAATGGCTAAGGAACGATTGTCATGTGCGGGGGAAGTTAAAAATTTGCAGCGCCTGTGCCCCATGGAGTTTAGGAAACAGGACACAGCGAAAACAATCGGAGGGTGAGTGTCAGTACTCAAGACTCTGAATGCCTCCCGTATCTGTCTGTACACCAGGTTCCTACATATTGGTAAAAGCCAGTGCCTCCTAGGTACATCATATTCTGGGCGAAAGAAAAAAAACATGGATGGGAGTCTCTTATTGACTATTGCAGGCAGGACAGCTAGCAGGGGAGGCTTTTCACCAGTTCTTTGTCTGTGCATGGACCGGCAAACAACATCATCTAAATTGAACATAAAGTTTCCTTGCTATAAACGGATGTTCATCGTCAAGGAAGGGTTCAAATGAATAGTGGTCTTTAAAGTTGAGTAAGTCAGAGGTTAAGCAACCTGGTTTAGTGCTCCCTTGGATTTCGGGCAGTCTATATTTTCAATGGATTTTGACTAATTCGAGCCGTGATATTGTTGGTGACACTTCCTCAGTGTGGGTCCATAGATTCGGACGGCCTAGTCTACAGCACAGGTCTTTGATATGTGTGAACCAGGGTAATTTGCTCACCCCTGGGAGCCCCATGATCGCTTTAAGTTCGGACGGTTAGGCTATTAGCTCGGGGGTCGCCCATAGCCTATGCCAGAATGTCAGAGGTCGCAGTCCGATTTCCTCAACTATGGGTCTTGTCCCAAGGTCCATACGTAGGGGAATAAGCGCGATGCTTTGTGCCAGGCCCAAAAGCTGCCTTATAAACTTGTTCTCAGTTTTAACCAATCCACCTACAGGGTGCTGTCCCCAAATTTCTGATCCATACATTACGGCACTTCTAATTTGGTCTTTATATATCTCGGTCACTGGGCCCGGTTGTCTAGCTGTGGAGTTTCTATAAAGTTTTGCTAATCCCCATGACATCTGTGCTAACCTTAGGCCTGCCTTTTCTAGCTGTGGGCCCCATCCAAAAGTTTCCGTCTGTAACCCCCAGGTAATCGTAGACTGCTACCCTCTCTAGCTGGATACCATTTAGGGTAGGATTAGGGCGAGATGTTTTACTAGGATTAAATGGCATATAGTTGTTTTTTTGCGCATTAATGTCAAGGCTCCTATTCTTGCAGAATGAAGAAAAGCTATCAAGTTTTATCCTTTCTATCTTTATTCTGCAGATAGATATAAATACTCGCTCCTAACAGGACAATTTTCATTGAGAGCTTTACACAAATTCGAGGAATGAAAACAGTATGCTCTATTTATTTTATATGGTAATCTTAAAACCATTCTAAATACCCAATTCACTGACTATCAGATTGAGCCCCCTTTCCTCCCAAAAGCATGCTTTGACTTATAAAAAGACTCTCCTCCTTTAGTTTTGAAACGCAATGTAAGGCTACAAGATTAGTGGATATATATTTATCCTAAAATTATGTTGTCCTTTTTGCCATACATTTAGGTTGTATATAAATCTTTCTCTAAAGGAGCGCTAACCACTAACTTCAGTATTGAGGGAACACATGGAAAAGATCTTCTCATCACAGTTTTGGTAAGATTATCTTTCTTCTGTAAACTTCTAAAAAATCTTTGTGTATGATATAAATATGCACGTATGTTTGTTGTCATACGTTTTTCTATTTCTGACACATCACTAAAGAATTCCTTGCCCCGTTCAAGTGAATTGTAATACAGTGACTACTGAAGGAATGTAGATTACCATTTTTTCTACAAGTGATATTTCGATTGTCATTGATTCAGCAGGTCGATAATAAATAATGCTCATTCTTTTTGTTAAAATTATAATTTGTGCAACAAAGTTGTAAGAAATAGGCTGGTAGCTTGTTTTGTTTCTTTTTGTATATATTTCTTGTATATAATTGTACACAACAGCCTCTTTTAGCATGTAAATAGAACTGTAAATATGGTTATGTTCGTGTTTATAAATATATTGTTTATTGTTTATACTTATTTGTAGCCCTGAAGAAGTCCGTAAGGACGAAGCGCGTTGGCTACGCAGATTTTAAAGAAGAAAATTAAATAAAGAAATTTGAAACCAGACCTGCTGATTGGACTGATATTCTTCGATATACGATATTGTATTACATATAATGATTATGTGGTGTGCAGGATCATACTGCTTTGTTTATGATTTTTTAGGAGGTTTAGAGGTATTAAACCTCAGATCCTTAGCACCCTAAGAAAGTAATATAGATTTTGACCCCACTAAATAATAGGTGCAGTCACTATTGCCTCATACCTCATCATTTTGTGCTTGGCCATCTTCTGCGTGTGCCTGATTTAATGATGTCTCTTTTCTTTCTCCCATGTCTCTGAGTGCTTTCTCCTTCTTTGCCTTGTTTTCTACTGCTTTCTCCTTCCTTTCCCTCGTATTCTGAGTACTTTCTCCTGCCTCGTCCTCATTTTTACTGGGTTCTCCTTCATCTCCCCTGGCCTGTTTTTCTGACTACTTTCTACTTCTATTGCCTAGTTTTTACTGTTTTTTCCTTTCTCTCCCATTTTTTTTGCTGATTGATTGATTGCCATCCGCCTCCAACGCTTCTTGCCTTTCATTCCAGTGTGATTACACCTCCTCTTATAATGCGCCTTCAATCAATCAATCAATCAATAAATTTGCAAAGGGGACTACATAGCCTTTAGGGTCTCAAGGCTCTGGAGGGGGCGCTGCTACTGCTTGAACAGCCAGGTCTCCTGAAGGTCAGTAGGTCCTAGATCTGCTGTAGGTGGATGGGGAGGGTGTTCCAGGTCTTGGCGGCGAGGTGGGAGAATGATATGCCACCGGTGGTCATTCTTTGGATGCGTGGGATGGTGGCGAGGTCAGCGGAGCTAAGCAGGCGGCTCGGGGTGTAGAAGGCGAGTCATTTGTTGAGGTATGCTGGTCTGGTGTTGTGGAGTGCCTTGTGGGCATGGGTGAGGAGCTTGAAGGTGATCCTCTTTTTGACGGGAAGCCAGTGCAGGTCTCTCAGGTGATATGTGATGTGGCTGTGGCGAGGGATGTCGAGGATAAGGCGAGCCGAGGCATTCTGTATGTGTTGGAGTTGTTTCAGGAGTTTGGCCGTGGTTCCTGCAGAGGGCTTTGCCGTAGTCCAGTCTGCTGCTGACGAGGGCCTGGGTGACTGTCTTTTCCATGTTCCGGTGGGCATCCATCTGTAGATCTTGCAGAGCATGCGGAGGGTGTTGAAGCAGGAGGATGAAATGGCGTTGACTTGCTGGGTCATTGATAGCGAGTCATCCCAGGTGGAGGGGGTGGGGCTAAGGATGAGGACCTCCGTCTTGTCTGAGTTCAGTTTCAGGCGGCTGTTCTTCATCTATTCGGCGACGGCCTTCATTCCTTCGTGGAGGTTGGTTTTGGCGGTGGTGGGGTCCTTTATGATGGAGAGGATGAGCTGGATGTCATCGCCGTATGAGATAATGTTAAGTTTGTGCGATCGGACGATGTTGGCGAGAAGTGCCATGTAGACATTGAAGAGTGTCGGGCTGAGGGATGATCCTTGGGGAACGCTGCAGATGATCTTGGTGGCTTCCGAGCGGAAAGTGGGGAGGTGGACAATCTGTGTTCTGCCGGTAAGGAAGGAGGTGGTCCAGTCCAGGGCTTTGTCGCCGATCCCTGCGTTGTAGAGGTGTGTGCGGAGGGTGTGGTGGCAGATGGTGTTAAAGGTGGCCAACAGATTAAGGAGGATGAGGGCCGCAGTTTTGCAGTTGTCTTGCAGTGTCCTGACGTCGTCGGTGGCGGCAATGAGGACAGTTTCGGTACTGTGGTTGCTGCTGAATCCTGATTGGGACAGGTCCAATTGTCTTGTTCTGTTTGAGGAAGCGTTTCATTTGCATGTTGACAATCTTCTCAATGACTTTCGCCGGGAACGGGAGCGGGAGCGGGGAGATGGGCCTGAAGTTCATGAGGTCCTTAGGGTCTGCCTTGCGTTTCTTGAGTAGGAGGTTGATCTCGGCGTGCTTCCAGCTCTCTGGGAAGGTGGCGGTCTCGAAGGAGGTGTGGATGATCTTCCGGAGCTGGGGTGCGATGATGGGGCTTGCTTTGTTGAAGATGTGCTGCGGGCAGGGGTTGGATGGTGAGACGGAGTGGATGGTGTTCATGATTTTGATGGTGTTGTTTTTGTGGGTCCAGGACAGCAGGAAGTCAGTGTGGCTGGGGGTGCTGAGTCTGAGGTGTCGGTTGCTGTCAGGGGGGTCTGGTTGTTAAAGCTGTTGTGGATGTCTGCGATCTTGCGGTGGAAGAAGGTGGCTAGGGAGTTGCAGAGGTCTTGCAACGGCGGGATGTTGTTGGAGTTCGCGCTGGGGTTGGAGAGTTCCTTCACGCTGTTGTATGCATTGTTGTCGATGCGTTCCTTGAAGGAGGTCCTTTTGGCGGTTCCGATTAGTTGGTGGTGCCTGCGGATGGTGTTCTTGTGGGCTGTGTTGTTGTCTGCTGTCTGTTCGTGGTGCAACTTCTTCTCAAGTCTTCGGCAGGCCTGTTTGAATGCCAGGAGGTCAGCGGTGAACCAGGTGGGTTTTCTGTCTGTGTGTCTGTTTGAGGGTTTCTTTATCAGGGCGACCGTGTTGGCGCAGTCGTTGATCCATTGCCTGAGGTTCCGGGCTACAGTGTTGTGTCGGCGGTGTCCGTTGGGGGGTTTCTGTCGAGGGTAGTGATTAGCTGGTCTTCGGTAACCTTGGTCCAGCTGTGGTGGGGGGTCCGTTGTGGCTAGTGGTGTGTGGTGGATTTCTCGAAGGTGAAGTGGACTCAGCAGGGGTTGGTCCAGTGGAGTTTGGTGGTGTGGCTGAAGGTGACGTTGTTGCTGGTGGAAAAGATAGGGTCAAGCGTGTGTCGCTGTTGTCGAGCAGGGTGGTGGAGTTGCTGTTGTTGGCATTTCCGAGGTGAAAGTTCAGGTCTCCAAGGAGAATGTAGTCCGTGGATGCGAGAGCATGCGTGCTGACTAGGTCTGCGATGGAGTCGCTGAACTGTGGCCGGGCTCCGGAGGGTTTGTAGAATAGTGTTCCTCTGATGGTGGTGTTTTGGGCAATGTGGATCTGGAAGTCCAAGTGTTTGGTAGCGGTGAGGGTGTCGTCGTTGCTGGTCGAGATTCTGAGGGTGTTCCTGTGGACAACGGGGATTCCTCCTCCTACTCCGTTGATGAGGTTTCTGCGAGTGATTTTGTAGCCATCCGGGAAGGCGATAGCGATCTCGGGTGTTGAAGAGGGGTTCATCCAGGTCTCCGTCAGGAAGGCGACATCCAGGGAGGATGAGTCGAGTAGGTCCCAGAGTTCGATGTCGTCCTTGTGTGCAGGGCGGGTGTTGAGTAGTATGCATCTGAGATTTTTGTGTCCTGCCCCGGTGTGCCCGGTGGTGGCTTGGAGGCTGGTGAAGCTGTAGGTCCGTCTTCTCCATGGGTGTGCTTTAGTGTGGCCTGGAAGCAGGTGGATGAGTGGTCGGCGTTGAGTGCATGGAGGAAGTTGGCATCATAGCAGCGGCAGGTGTCATGGAGTCCGTTGGTGCAAGGGGTCTGTTACTGGGCACGGTCCAGGCTTGGATGGGTTCTGACGGGCTTGCCTTTGGTGCACCTTCAGCACGCCAGCGGCATAATAAGGGGAGGTGGGAGGGAGGGGCAGCTGGGCGACGGGGAGCGTGAGCGAATGGGTGAGCGAGGGGGGCCGCAGGGGACGCAGTGGCGGGGAAGGGGAAGGAAGGCTGGAATGCAAGAAGGGGTTATGGCGCAAAAAACAGGTGGGCCACAATACAACAGAATAACAGAATACAACCACAAAATATACAATAGAGTACAAGAGAGATAAAAACAGTGGAGCAGAATACAACAGCGGGAATTACAGCAGGGTGAGAATCACAATCAGACAAGTTAAAGTGAAAACGGGCAGCGTCAAAAGTCAAATACCTACGAGGGCCTCGAACCTGCGGCAGCAGCGAGGTCAGGGCCACAAGCTCAAGCAGGTGGAGCTGTGCGGCGTGGGGAGCGATCTGCCTGGGACAGCTTTCCCTTTCTGTCCACTGTAATTAGACATCCTCCTGCACCAGGCTCAGCTCTCTCCATGCTGCTGCACCGCTCTGCTTCCTCCCCATTTCTCTGAGCGCCTTGTGCTTCATTTTTCACTGCTTTGAGTGCTTTTTTATGAGTAATTTCTGCTGCTGTTGCCTCATTTTTACTGTTTTCTCCTTCCTCTCCTCCTGTTTTTCTGAATGCTTTCTCCTGCTTTTCCATCACCTTTCACTGCTTCTCCTCATTTTTCCTCATCTGCTACTCCCGCCTGCCCCCTGTTTTCCCGCCTTCTGCCTAGCCCTGCCCACCACCTCTCATTGCCCCTGCCTCCTTCCACGACCTACTTTCAGATCAGATCAGATCAGACTAGCTTTATTCGATTTTTGTTACATAAAACCATAAAAGCGACAATTCATATATATACACATCAATACAATACAATACAAATCATTACAATAAATAACATTTAATTAAAACAGTATTAAATCAATTCAAACGAGTTCGCTACTCTCCGAGTTCCGTTTTCTGAGAACACTTTTTAAAAAACCGGACATAACCATAGTACAGGTAGCGTTTCCCAATTGCTGCAGACTGAGGAACGCAGGACGGCATTGACGACAAGCACCATGCTTCAAATACTGTTTGATCCACCTGTTACGCTCACTCCCATATAATTTGCAGAACAATACTACATGGAAGGTGGACTGCACAGAAATACTATCACAAGGGCAGGGAGCCAGGGCTCTAGACCAATCATTTTTGGTTGGATATGTGACTAACCGATGAAATAGATTAAACCTAAATCTTGTCAAAATGAATCGGTCGAAGCCCAGGTTACACATGGTTAGATATGGCTGGATTGTGTAGGTGGTCAGCGACAATTGATGTTCACTCACTGTTTTCTTTGTCACTTCTCCTACACACCTGAGAAGTTCAAAATGGGCAATACATAACCTCTTCAATTCTGGTTTTGAAATATTCAAAATTGAGGCTGGGATGCTGAAAAACTCTGGCTTTTGGATATCAGCAAATATTTTCCTGATATACTCAAGCCAGGGTATACTCTTGGAGTTATCTAGGCCCATGACATCCTTTATTATTTCCTGATTTAGGCCAAGGGCCCCTGAGACCCAAACTCTGCGCCAGAGTAGGACAGGTTGCAGTTTAATCAGGTCGGATATATAATCCATCCCCAATTCCTGATGGCAATTAAAAACTGAGGTACCTTTCAGGAGAGCTAACAAGTATCTGAAAAAGTTGTTTTCTTCAACTTGTATCGCCGATGTATCCTGGTACCCCCAGATCCCTGCCCCATAATGCAACACTTCTACATTTAGATATATAAATCTTTAGCATGATCTCAGGGGGTCTTTTGCCAAGCTTAGCGGCGAAGTTCTTTAATGCTCCTATGGTGCGTTTAAATGATAGGGTCCTGTTCTTGACCTCAGGGCCCCAGGAGCCAGAACCCTCAATTATAACCCCGAGGTATGGAAAGGTTTTAGTATGGTCAATTACAAGCCCCGATGCTCTTAGATTTTTACAGCTTGGATGAGCCTTACCACACTGCATCACATATGATTTTTTTAGCATTTATCATAAGGCCCCTTTCTTCCATGAATTCAAGATATTTTGTGAGGGCTTTCTTTGCTCCGACCTTCGTTCTCGCCATTAGTACCGCGTCATCCAGGTACAGAAGCGATACAATTGACTTATTGCCGTACTTTGGGGAGTCTATTTTACAAGCGCCCAGTTCCTCCTCAAGTTTATTCGTATAAAGGGTAAAAAGAAAGGGGGCCAATACGCACCCCTGTCTTGCCCCTTTTTCTATCCTGAAGGGCCCAGTGCACTCCCCCCTCAACCCAAATCTAACTTTGGCCGTTGCCCCTGAATAAAGTTGCCTTAGAAAGAGAACAATGGCAGGATCAACCTCCATTTCCTCAAGGATTTGCCACATCTTGGCATGTATCACGCAATCAAAGGCGGCAGAGAGGTCAACAAAAATGGCGTATAATTGTCCTTCCTTAGCCCGAGTGTATTTGGCTTGTAACAAAACAAAGTTTAAGACCTGCTCTACCGTGCCCATCCCTTCATGAAAGCCATACTGTACAGGGCTCAAAATATCATGTTCCTCGGCCCACAGTTGCAATTTATTTAAGACCACCCTCCCCGCCATTTTCATGAGGGAGTCTAATAAGGAAATAGGTCTATAATTAGATTGGCAGTGCCTGTCCCCATTTTTGTATATCGGTATTATGACCGATTCCGACCAGGTACCAATAAAACCTATGGTACAACAGGCCTGTAGGACCCGGGTACAGAGTGGGGCCCACAAGTCTGTGTTTAATTTATAAATATCATTAGGGATCCCATCCGGTCCCGGGGCTTTATTATTTTTACTAGCTTGTAGTGCCAGCTCTACTTCCTGTAGGGTAATCCCCATGATAATAGGGTGAAAATCACTCCCTCTCAGTGAACACCCTATCAATTTATCCTCTTTCATGGGAGACCCCTCAACATTTTTATACACCTTCGAGAAGAAGCCAATCCAAGTTTTTTCGTCAATAGCGATGTCCAACCTTTCTGCCTCCTTCTTGGTAAAAAAGGGTGCGTTGACTGCCTCCCAGAAGGCCCCTCTACTCTGTGAGGCTGTCAGCAAATTCTGCCATGCTACGTCTTTAATTTCCATTTTCCGCATGCACCTTGCCTGGGTATACGCCTTCCTACAGTATCTAATTGCCTTAAGGTCCCTTGGTTTGAGACTCCAGGCAGCCTTAAGGGCAGTATACGCCTTGGCACACCTGGAGTCAAATCAGCCCACCCCTTTATTGAGTTTTTTCCTCTGTACCCTGGTTAGTTATCCTGGATCACCCTAGTAATTTTACCAAAGGCCTCCAAGGTTTGTTCTTCTGAGGTACACTCATCCAAACATCTCAATATATCTGTTAGAGCCAGAGTTATTATTTCTTTACATTTATTGACCGAGTCTACGGTGCTCCACTTAAGTGTCATCCCATTATAGCGAGCTATGGCGATATTTTGTGTCCAAGTAAGTGACTCGATAGTAGTAATACTACTTAACTCTCCTGTGGTTATAGTCATACTAAGAGGGAGGTGGTCACTTAGGCCAATTGCTGGAATCACAAAGTTTTCTACGCAATGTGAGAAACTATTTGACACAATTACAAAATCAATAACGGAGTGACACCCTCTAGCTAGAAATGTGGCACTAAATTCCACCTTAGGTGTACACATTAGGTTTGCAAATCCAAGGTCCAGATTGGTCATAATGTTATTTAGTACCTCTCCTTTTACTGAATGCATAAAGTGACACCTGCTCACATTTTCCCCCCTGCCATATTCCTGAAATCCACAGTTTTCATGGTCACAAATATTCAAATTAAAATCCCCTACCCATACCAACATTTTGTTTTCCCCACTCAACAAATTCTGAGCATTTAATTCCCCTTGCAAGCTACCTAAAACCTCTGCAAAATCCCCATTTTTTATGTTGTTATAGAAGTTAACTATTAATAGCTCAACCCGATGGTTTAGAATAACTGAAACCATCTGGTAATAATGTGTGTTACTTCTTCTTATGATTTTAACAACTTTTAGCAGATTAGAGACATAAATACAAATCCCTCCTTTATGTCTTCCAAACAGGGAATGAACTGCTGGGATATGAAAAGTTTTAAAACCAGGAAGATGTATCTCATTAATAAGCCAAGTTTCTTGTACACATAGGATGTCAATGTTTTGGACAAAGTCTCCCCAGATAGTATCAAGCACTTTGCTCTCTAACCCACATACGTTCCATGAGACAATCCTCACTAGACCACCCTGCTCCCTGCGTTTATTCTGTTTGACAACGATTTCTTCTTGTCAGTGTTCACCCCATGCAAGTCCGGCATGAGGACCAGCCCGGCATCTTCTTGCTCATGCTTTGATTCTCTGTTACCGGTCAACATTAGGTCAGTTTCCCTCCAACCCCCAATATTGGCTATCAACCCAGAAGGGTTCTCATGGAGAGGTTCTCTATTGAGTTCAAGTTCCTGTACGATGGGATTTGTTTTCTTATGCATTTTCCCTGTTACAGTTTCCCCTTGGGTTATATGGTCATGTGGGAAATATAGTACAGGAGACTTCCCCCCTTGAGAAGCATCCATATATATCAATGTACCTTTATCTTTTCCACCACCCAGTCAGTCACACTCATTTAAACCGGAAAGGGCTGTAAACCGATTTGATCCTACCAAAGAAGGTGTATATCCCAGATTTCCCCTTTGTGTTCGGAGTGGGTGGCATAAATGTCTCTTCCTGGGATATTCCCAGGGCTGACTTAATTGTGGGTATGGTAACCTATCATCCTGAACGGTCACTTTGTTGTTGAAATTGGGGCCTAATGCAATCATCCTGGCGTTGGACCAAGTGCCTAGAACAATCATCCTGATATTGAAAGGGGGGTCTAAAGCGATCGTTCTGTTGTTGGAATAAGGGCCAAATGCCATCATCCTGATGTTGGAAAGGGGGCCTAGAACAATCATCCTGATATCGAGAGGGTGGTCTAAAACGATCGTTCTGTTGTTGGAATAAGGGCCAAATGCCATCATCCTGGCGTTGGACCAAGTGCCTAGAACAATCATCCTGATATTGAAAGGGGGGTCTAAAACGATCGTTCTGTTGTTGGAATAAGGGCCAAATGCCATCATCCTGGCGTTGGACCAAGTGCCTAGAACAATCATCCTGATATTGAAAGGGGAGTCTAAAACGATCGTTCTGTTGTTGGAATAAGGGCCAAATGCCATCATCCTGATGTTGGAAAGGGGGCCTAGAACAATCATCCTGATATTGAAAGGGGGGTCTAAAACGATCATTCTGTTGTTGGAATAAGGGCCAAATGCCATCATCCTGATGTTGGAAAGGGGGCCTAGAACAATCATCCTGATATTGAAAGGGGGGTCTAAAACGATCGTTCTGTTGTTGGAATAAGGGCCAAATGCCATCATCCTGATGTTGGAAAGGGGGCCTAGAACAATCATCCTGATATTGAAAGGGGGGTCTAAAACGATCGTTCTGTTGTTGGAATAAGGGCCAAATGCCATCATCCTGATGTTGGAAAGGGGGCCTAGAACAATCATCCTGATATTGAAAGGGGGGTCTAAAACGATCGTTCTGTTGTTGGAATAAGGGCCAAATGCCATCATCCTGATGTTGGAAAGGGGGCCTAGAACAATCATCCTGATGTTGAAAGGGGGGTCTAAAACGATCGTTCTGTTGTTGGAATAAGGGCCAAATGCCATCATCCTGATGTCGGAAAGGGGGCCTAGAACAATCATCCTGATATTGAAAGGGGGTCTAAAACGATTGTTCTGTTGTTGGAATAAGGGCCAAATGCCATCATCCTGATGTTTAGAAAGGGGGCCTAGAACAATCATCCTGATATTGAAAGGGGGGTCTAAAACGATCGTTCTGTTGTTGGAATAAGGGCCAAATGCCATCATCCTGATGTTGGAAAGGGGGCCTAGAACAATCATCCTGATATTGAAAGGGGGGTCTAAAACGATCGTTCTGTTGTTGGAATAAGGGCCAAATGCCATCATCCTGATGTTGGAAAGGGGGCCTAGAACAATCATCCTGATATTGAAAGGGGGGTCTAAAGCGATCGTTATGTTGTTGGAATAAGGGCCAAATGCCATCATCCTGATGTTGGAAAGGGGGCCTAGAACAATCATCCTGATATCGAGAGGGTGGTCTAAAACGATCGTTCTGTTGTTGGAATAAGGGCCAAATGCCATCATCCTGATGTTGGAAAGGGGGCCTAGAACAATCATCCTGATATTGAAAGGGGGGTCTAAAACGATCGTTCTGTTGTTGGAATAAGGGCCAAATGCCATCATCCTGGCGTTGGACCAAGTGCCTAGAACAATCATCCTGATATTGAAAGGGGAGTCTAAAACGATCGTTCTGTTGTTGGAATAAGGGCCAAATGCAATCATCCTGATGTTGGAAAGGGGGCCTAGAACAATCATCCTGATATTGAAAGGGGGGTCTAAAATGATCGTTCTGTTGTTGGAATAAGGGCCAAATGCCATCATCCTGATGTTGGAAAGGGGGCCTAGAACAATCATCCTGATATTGAAAGGGGGGTCTAAAACGATCGTTCTGTTGTTGGAATAAGGGCCAAATGCCATCATCCTGATGTTGGAAAGGGGGCCTAGAACAATCATCCTGATATTGAAAGGGGGGTCTAAAACGATCGTTCTGTTGTTGGAATAAGGGCCAAATGCCATCATCCTGATGTTGGAAAGGGGGCCTAGAACAATCATCCTGATATTGAAAGGGGGGTCTAAAACGATCGTTCTGTTGTTGGAATAAGGGCCAAATGCCATCATCCTGATGTTGGAAAGGGGGCCTAGAACAATCATCCTAATATTGAAAGGGGGGTCTAAAACGATCGTTCTGTTGTTGGAATAAGGGCCAAATGCCATCATCCTGATGTTGGAAAGGGGGCCTAGAACAATCATCCTGATATTGAAAGGGGGGTCTAAAACAATCGTTCTGTTGTTGGAATAAGGGCCAAATGCCATCATCCTGATGTTGGAAAGGGGGCCTAGAACAATCATCCTGATATTGAAAGGGGGGTCTAAAACGATCGTTCTGTTGTTGGAATAAGGGCCAAATGCCATCATCCTGATGTTGGAAAGGGGCCTAGAACAATCATCCTGATTTTGAAAGGGGGGTCTAAAACGATCATTCTGTTGTTGGAATAAGGGCCAAATGCCATCATCCTGATGTTGGAAAGGGGGCCTAGAACAATCATCCTGATATTGAAGGGGGGTCTAAAGCGATCGTTCTGTTGTAGGAGTAGAGGCCTGATGACATCGTCCTGATGTTGAAAGGGGGGCCTAGAGCAATCATCCGGACGTTGAAATAAGGGCCTGGAATTAGTTACAGGAGCCGATAGGGCTCAAGGGTAAAAATAGGGCAATTCACGTGGAGTGATTAAATTACCACATTTTTGGGGGAACCAATTTAAGATGTATCTAACTGCTCTATCATCTCTAAAATTAATAATGATGATATCCCCTGATATGTCCTTTATTCTATGTCCCAACCAAGGAAGACGCCTAACGTGTAGTATCTCATCATTAATGGAGGAAGTGGTCTATTCTGCCTAAGCCAAAATATAACTTTATTTTTAAGCTGGTATTGATCTTCTCTCCTATTATCCTCTAAAGCAGGCACTCCAGTGAGAACTACCACAAACGGAACTGCTTCCGGAGGCAGTTCTACATTGGGGACAATAACCCTGTCGGGGTGTTCTCGGCCATTTAGTTTTTGCGTATTTCCTTGATGATTAGGTATTACGCCTGCCGCAGGGACTTTATCACTAATTCCAGCATTTAGCCGTGTTGTTTCAGAGGGCACTCATTTCAGGGGTTTCGGTTTATCATGATTAGTGGTTGTGGGAGGGCAGGTTTGATATGCAGACGAGGAGGCTGTATATATTTTCCAAATGAGGTAGATTTATTTTCTTTAGTGGCAATAAGAGGTAGTGAATAAACAGTTCCATTGTTCTCCTCCTGTTGCTCCCTGAGCTGGACCCAAAGGTGATGTCGAACCCGCAGGGTGGGACTCTTCTTCGTCGCTAGTATCGAGGTCTCCCCGGAGGCTCATAGGAGGAAAGAGAAAAAGGATCTGTCAGTTCTGTGCTTGTTTATACTCTTTTGGGTAGTTTTATTCTAACCGTCACCACACCCGGAAGTGCTCTCTGGGATTCTCTTGTCCGTAAGGGTGCGCATGCATAAAAGAAAAGAAAACCAACAAAAAAACAACTGTGACCTTGTCCGGTCTGATAGTTAAGTGAACTCTTTCGTCTCAGGGGAATTGGTAACACCAAGAGAGGTTGGTCGTCTTTATGGCCCAGGCACGTTCTACTCAATAAGAGGCTAAGGAGAAATATCTATGGGTCATACGGGTCAGGCACTTTCTTTTACCCCCCTCCCTCTCTCCTCTCCCCCCCCCTTCAATCCCTGGGGATGGTTGTACTCACAGGCTCCGCCGCAACTCTCCAGAGTTGCGGCCGCTCTCCAGCATCCTCCGTCGGACACCACCACTCCTCGCACCACTGCTCGTCCGGGTCTCCGACGTCGCCGTCTTCTCTCCACGCGTCCTGGGGTTCATCTCCGCCTTCCGCCGCCGTCGTACCGGGTCCGCTTTCTCTCTCTTGTTCTTCACGTTGTTCTCCGTCTTCTCTACCGCTGTTCTGCCACACACGCTCCACCCTCTTTCATTGGCTCTGGGAGACAACTTCCTGGGTCGACCCCGCCTACCTCCGATGGCTCCCGGATGTCCTTCTGTTGAGAGACAGGGGGGTTGCATGGGTAATGCAGTCTTTGGCAGTCCCGTTTTCCTGTAAGACCGGGAGGATGACGTGGACTATGAAATGAACCCTCCCTGGGTGTTCTATGGGTAGGTCCGTCCTGCAATCTCCCACATCCCTTTTCCCTTGCTGTCCTTCTACTAAGGGATTGTTCTTGGGGATAAAAAGTCTACGTTTCCTTGTTCGCTTCCTTTTCGGTGCTTGGTGTGGAATCGGTAGGGTTGAAGGGACAGGAACCACCTAAGGACTCTTTCGTTGTGGCCCTTGTTCCGGGCTAACCATTCAAGGGGGGCGTGGTCGGTATACAAGGTGAATTCGCGACCATCTAGATGATAGCGTAAAGTATCTATGGCCCATTTGATGGCCAGGGCTTCTTTTTCGATCATAGCGTAATTTTTTTCTCTTGGGAAGAGTTTTCGGCTAAGGTACAGAATGGGCTTTTCTCCTTGTGGGGTCTCTTGGGACAGCACAGCCCCTAATCCCTGGTCCGACGCATCGGTTTGAAGGATGAAGGGAAGCGAGTAATCCGGACTGATCAAAACGGTGTCGGAGGTAAGTGTGTTTTTTAAGGCATGGAAGGCCCGTAGAACATCAGTAGGGGGATTCCGTAATATCTCTTCGGTTTTGACGTTTTTCTGGAGCAAATTAGTTAAAGGGGCTGCCAGGTGGGAAAACTGAGGTATAAATCGGCGATAATATCCCAATAACCCTAGGAATGCTCAGAGATCTTTCTTAGTTCTGGGTAGGGATATTTGAGAGATTGCAGCTAATTTAGACGATTGTGGTCTAATAACCCCCTCTCCCAATAGATACCCCAGATACTGAACGGTCTGGGCGGCAAGATGGCTTTTGGCTGGATTTATTTTAAGACCGTATTGTCCTAAGGTTTGGATGACTTGGAAAAGATGTGATAGGTGTAGTTCCCACGTGTCGCTATACATGATGATATCATCTATGTAGGCACCTGCATAGGACTCATGGGGCTGTAAGGCTATATTCATTGCTCTTTGGAAAGTTGCTGGTGCCCCATGAAGGCCAAAGGGTAACACTTTGAATTGATATAATCGTTCCGGGGTGGAAAACACCGTTTTCTCCCTATCCTGTTTTCTCAGGGGGACCTGCCAATAGCCTTTGCATAAATCCAAAGTGCTGATATATTTTGCTTTACCTATTCGTTCCACCATCTCATCTACTCTTGGCAGGGGGTACGTGTCAGACTCCGATATTTTATTGACTTCTCTGAAGTCGATGCAAAATCGTACCGATCCGTCCGGTTTCGGCACGAGGACAATGGGTGAATTCCATTCACTTATGGAAGGTTCAATGATGTCCATTTGTAGCATCTTTTGAACCTCTTCTTTTATGACTTGACGCCGGGCCTCGGGAATGCGATAAGGTTTCAAACGAACCCGTTTCCCTTGAGGAGTTTTCAGGGTGTGCTCGATAAGGGTAGTTCGGCCAGGAGTGTTAGAGAAGGTCTCTTTCAGGGGTTGTAAGACTCATGAAAGGTCATTACGCAAGGTAAGAGGCAGGTCGGGGTTGATTCATTGATCGAACAAGGGAGACTGTTCACCCACTGTACACATCGAGACGGGCAAGGGACCCTCCCATTTCTTTAGCACATTAATATGGTATATTTGTGTCGTATGTCTAGCGGGATCAAGTTCAAGGCGGTAGGTCACAGGGGTTACCTTTTCTACTATTCGATAGGGACCCTGCCATTGTCCTAACATTTTCTGATCCGAGGAGGCCATCATGAGTAATACTAAGTCACCCGCTTGGAATGTCCTGGCTTTGGTTCTCTTATCGTACTGGGTTTTTTGTGACCTCTGGGCGTCTTCCAAATTGTTCCGCACTATAGTCCTAATCTGACTTAAGTGAGTGCGTAATGCGGCTACATACTCGGAAAGGGGTTTTGAATTGTCTTTTTCTCGTTCCCACCCTTCTTGGGCCATGTCTAAGAAGGTACGGGGTTTATGGCCATATAGTAACTCAAACGGAGAATAGCCGGTGCTTTTCTGTTCCTTGCACCGAATGGCGAATAAGGCCAGAGGCAACATGTCTTCCCATTTCCGGGTTTCAAGTGCTAACAGCTTCTTAAGTGTGGTCTTAATGGTGGCATTGTACCTTTCCACTAAACCATCGGTTTGTGGATGGTACGCCGCTGTTCTAATCTGTTTGACCCCCAGCTGGGAACAGACCTGTCTCATTAAGTGGGATACAAAAGGGGTCCCTTGGTCGGTCAATATTTCTTTGGGGAAACCCACCCTTGTGAAAACTGTGTTCATGGCTTTGGAGATATTAGAGGCATCGGGTCGATGTAAGGGTATGGCCTCTGGGAATCGAGTGGCATACTCTACTATGAGCAGAACATACTGGCAACCACTACGTGACAGTAACAAGGGACCTATGATGTCCATACCGACGCGATGGAAAGGCTCGTCTATTATAGGGAGTGGTTGAAGCGGAGCTCGGGGAGGATTGTATCTACTGTTCTTTTGACACACTGTACATTCCCTACAATATTTTTTTACCTGCTGGTAGATACCTGGCCAGTAGAGCTGCTCCGTTATCATTTTCTCAGTTTTCTCAGCCCCAAAATGACCCCCTAACAAGTGGCTGTGGGCAAGAAATAGTACTTTGTCTTTGAATGGACCTGGAATCAATAACTGGGCCTTCTGGTTGGGGGATCCCTTTCTGTATAGCAAACCCTGTTTCTTAAAGAAGTAGGGACCTACATGTTGTGGGTCTTCTTGGTCTAAGGTTTGGTTCCATGCTTCCTGTAATACTGGATCTTCTTGCTGGGCGGCATGGAAATTTCTATCGGCTTCCCACGGATTTTCCTCCAGAAGGACGGTTAATGCTACGGGGCTCCTGGATTTTTCGGCTCTCCGTTGTTTTCTACTTTTCCTCTCTTTGGAAGGGGGCCACTCTTTATCTGTGTCTTGAGAAAAGGGAGCGGAGGACCACCAATCGTCCTCCCGGGAACGGGTCTCGTGTAATAACTGGGAAAATTTAGGGTAATCATTCCCGAGTATTGCTTGTTCTGGCAAGCGTGGTATCAACCCTACAGTAAGGGTTGTTCCTGAATCGTGTGGGTGTTGAATTTGTACTGTAGCTGTGGGATACGGCTTGGTATCTCCATGAACACACCGAATGGAGACAGCTCCGTCAATGGGGCCAAGTCGGTCTCCTAGTTCTTGAGGACGTATTACGCTGTGTAAGCACCCCGTATCAGCTAGTGCAGTCATTGATTTACCATTCACGGATACATTGCATCGATAGGGGGCTTTTCCTTTTTCCAAGGGAGAGCAGTAATAATCTCGCGCCATCCCTATTTCCATTGGTTCCTCTTTCAGGGGACAAAACCAGGCGATGTGTCCCATCCCTCCACACTGGAAACACTGGGGTCCTACTGTCGGAGCCCGAGGGGCCACTCCTCCAGGAATGATGGCTATGGGGTCCGGTCTTTTTACCAACGGAGGCCGCAGACGACGTTGGGCCCCATGAGCCACGGGTTTCCCGGTAGCTTCCTCGCGACCCTTCTGTACTTCCTGAGCCCTGTTAAAGGCGCTAGCGATTTCTACTGCTGTTTCGAGTGTGAGGTTGGCCTGTTGTCGTACCCACTATTGGATAGGAGGGTGAAGAGAGGACAAATATTGTTCCAAGTATATTTTTGCCATGATCTCTTCCTTTTTTGTGGTGGCTGGCTTTAACCACCGATCGGCCATATCTTTTACCCTAAAATATAAGGCTCGAGTGGTTTCTTGGGGTCCTTCCCTCATTTGTCTTAGTTTCCGCCGATACGTCTCATCATCCACTCCCAGCTGTTCCATAATACAGCGTTTGATGTCCGAGTAGGGAACCACCCCCTGTACCGTCGCAGCCTGGTATGCGGCCTGTAGGTTGCCTGACAGGAGGGGACCCAGGTATTGGCCCCACTTGTCGACTGGCCATGAGGCCGCAGTAGCCATCCATTCAAAATTAGTAAAGAAATAGTCCGGATCTTCTCCTGCTACATAGCGTTGTAGAACCACAGAGGGAAGGGTGGTAGGGCCCCTCTGGTGTCTGAGTACCTCTGTGATTTTATCCATAGCTGCCCCATGTGTCTGGTTTTGACCCGTAAGCACTTGTTGTAACTTGCCACGGTCCTCTTCTACCACAGTCAGGAAGCGTTCCATTACTTTCCCTAGATGTTCCTGGTTTTCTGCCATCTTGGCTAGGGCAGCCTCCATTTTGCCTTTCAATCCCACTTCTGACACCACTTGTGGGAGGGCAGGTTTGATATGCAGACGAGGAGGCTGTATATATTTTCCAAATGAGGTAGTTTTATTTTCTTTAGTGGCAATAAGAGGTAGTGAATAAACAGTTCCTTTTGGTTCTCCTCCTGTTGCTCCCTGAGCTGGACCCAAAGGTGATGTCGAACTCGCAGGGTGGGACTCTTCTTCGTCGCTAGTATCGAGGTCTCCCCGGAGGCTCATAGGACGAAAGAGAAAAAGGAGCCGTTAGTTCTGTGCTTGTTTATACTCTTTTGGGTAGTTTTATTCTAACCGTCACCACACCCGGAAGTGCTCTCTGGGATTCTCTTGTCCGTAAGGGTGCGCGTGCATAAAAGAAAAGAAAACCAACATAAAAACAACTGTGACCTTGTCCGGTCTGATAGTTAAGTGAACTCTTTCGTCTCAGGGGAATTGATAACACCAAGAGAGGTTGGTCGTCTTTATGGCCCAGGCACGTTCTACTCAATAAGAGGCTAAGGAGAAATATCTATGGGTCATACGGGTCAGGCACTTTCTTTTACCCTCCCCTCCCTCTCTCCTCTCCCCCCCCCTTCAATCCCTGGGGATGGTTGTACTCACAGGCTCCGCCGCAACTCTCCAGAGTTGCGGCCGCTCTCCAGCATCCTCCGTCGGACACCACCACTCCTCGCACCACTGCTCGTCCGGGTCTCCGACGTCGCCGTCTTCTCTCCACGCGTCCTGGGGTTCGTCTCCGCCTTCCGCCGCCGTCGTACCGGGTCCGCTTTCTCTCTCTTGTTCTTCGCGTTGTTCTCCGTCTTCTCTACCGCTATTCTGCCACACGCGCTCTGCTACCGCCCTCTTTCATTCGCTCTGGGAGACAACTTCCTGGGTCGACCCCGCCTACCTCCGACGGCTCCCGGATCTCCTTCTGTTGAGAGACAGGGGGGTTGTATGGGTAATGCAGTCTTTGGCAGTCCCGTTTTCCTGTAAGACCGGGAGGATGGCGTGGACTACGAAATGAACCCTCCCTGGGTGTTCTATGGGTAGGTCTGTCCTGCAATCTCTCACAGTGGTTTTTACTCCCTTTTGAGCAGTGTTGTTTGAATATGGTCCTATAGTTGTAGGTACTATTGGAAGCTTTGGTACATCCTTAATTACCCCTTTAATTTCCCCGATTATCTGCTCTACGTTCCCTAGCTGTTGGGCTAATCCTATTAATCTCTCTATTACTGGCAATATTAGGGAACAAATTAATTGTTCAATACCTCCCATTAAATCAGCACTAGATGTTTCTTTTATTGGGAGGTGTGGTGGAATAGCTGTGGCAGATGTTAAGGGTATATTGGATGAAGGGCTCTTAGAGTTACCAGAGTCAATTTGAATGATCTTATTTTTCTGTAGTACACTCCCCCTCTTTCTCCTTTTTTTTGGTCGTGATCCTTGACGTCTCCTTTTTTTCGGTGGTAGACCTTGGGGTCTGGGAATTTTTGGAGATTTATTAGATTTTTGGGCAGTCTCTTCAGTTCGTAACGGGGTATCTAGCAGGACTTCTACCTCTGGTGAATTACAAAAAGATACAAAATCGATTGTGTTCAAATCATTGCTTCCATCTGGTAGAAATGTTCTATCCTGCAAAAGTAATGGGATGCTGTCATTAAGAGATACCTCAAATCCCTCAACGTCGGGTGGTATACTTGAGTGCGTACTGGCAAGCGGCGAAAGAGCTAAGTCTAACGGGCCCAGAGAAGAACTCCTGTTCCTGATGAGTTCAACTGAACGGCGTCTCTCGGCCCGTCGCTCCGCAAGAGCAATGTCCCTATCAATACCTGTAGTAGCCCTAATGACATAGTTGTCTAGCGTTCCTCTATTTCCTCCCCCTGGCAATGAAAATTTTTCTTTAGGGAGAGTCGAAGTCATAATGCGTACATATACAATAAGAGCAGAATTTAACCACTCAGACCTTTAAAAATAACACCGATAGTTTAGCAGACCTACGTTAATCAGACATAGTTGTCGGTAAAGTCATATGCAATGTTAATACAGTGTCTGCTTACTGGGGTGTTGGCCAAGAGTCCTCTCCGGAGTTCAGCATGTCAAGGGGTGGCCCAACCCAGCCTCCTCTGGCCTCCTCTGGCCTCTGAAGGGAATAACGCCAGTTTTAAATCCCCTCCTGTCGGGTGATTCCGATATATGGCTTCCGCCCGCTATGCCTGCTGGAGCCTGTAATTTCTAGTTTCTTGTGAGCCCCCAAAGCACTCCCCCACTTCAGCAGCCGCGCTATGATCGAAATGTGCAGCAGCGGAGGGAGAGCGAGAGCACCTGACGCCGCACCGGGCAATATATCCAGGGAAACTGTTCAGCGTCGCGAGCCCGGGAAAATTATATTACACCAGCACGGTGAGTTCCAAACAGCAAAAACCTTCTAATTGTACTGACAGAGGAATGGCTTCCGTGGGGCAGTTGGCCTGCTGTACGGGGGCCAGGGGGCCGTAATGAAGGCCGCAATTGCCGAACCACAAAGACCCGAATCCTTGGGCACAGTTGGTGTGCTGACTGTGGCCCCAGGGACTACACGGGTCACTCCAGGTGAAAGAGCCACTGGTCATGGGCGCCCCCAAGTGAAGAGGTCAATAAATGCTGCTTGACGCCTCGGACACTTAGGCCAGTAAGTATCTGATCTTTGGCTTATGGCTTGAGCTTGTACTTCGTTGATCCTACGTTATGTAGCTCTTAAAGCTCTTAAAGCTCCTCGGGTCCTGACGCTCCTGACTGCGTCACACTGCACCTTGATGCTGTCTTAATGTTGTCGCTGCACGGCTCCTAGTGGCCAAGGGTGGCCAGGGGTCGCTATTCCTCCTAGTGTACCCTCTGGTGTGTCACTGTGACGCTCCCTTAGATTTTCCAGGTCCTGGGCCTGGGCCCGGTACAAGTATCACCCCTGCTACCGCTGCCTCAGCCACTGCTCCTACAGCACCCCCGCAAAACTCACCACCATACACTGTCAGGCTGTCAAGGGGGAAGGCGGTTCCGCTGCTCAATGAGGCTCGTAGGGCTCGGCGGGTAGCTCTTAACTCTGTGCTCCCTGGTCACGGTTCACTGCACACCGCTCACCGCTCAATGCGCTCTGCGCGCTGCTTGTCACTCCCGCTCCTGCTCCGCTCCTGACACGTTGAGTGGGACCGAGATGACGTCAGGAGTCAGGGACCCCCCCCCCCTCTGTAGTGCGGGATCAGCCGGGGGCGGCCAGGTGCTTCAGCGGTACCTTGCGCGGCAGTCGGCGTCTTTTCTCCTTACTCTCTCATCGAAGAGTGGCGACCTGCAAGCTGCGGACTGGACCTACTTAATGAACCCAAAGTGTGACCCCACAGAGCAGGCCTTAGGGCCAGCTCTCCCTGTGCTGCTGCACCACTGTGCTCTCTCTGTTTCTTTGAGTGCTCTCTCATGCTTTTGCCTCATTTTACTGCGTTCTCCTTCATTTCCTCCTGCTTTGCTGAGTGTGTTCCCCTTCTCGTGCCTCATTTTACTGCTTTCTCCTTCATTTTCCTCTGCTTTTCTGAGTGCTTTCTCCTGCTATTGCCTCGTTTTATACTGCTTCCCCTCCCTCTCCTCTGCCTTTGTGACTACTTTCTTCTCCTCTTGCCTCATTTCACTGCTTTCTCCTTCCTGTCCCATGTTTTTCTGAGTGCCTTCTCCTACGCTTGCCTCGTTTTACTGCTTTCACCTTCCATTCCCCGCTTTTCTAAGTGCTTTCTCCTGCTTTTGCCTTGTCTTTTACCTCTTTTTCCTTCCTCTTCCCTGCTTTTCTGAGTACTTTCTTCTGCTTGTGCCTTGTTTTTATTGCTTTCTCTAACCTGCCCTCAGTTTCTTAGTGCTTTCTCCTGCTTTTGTCTCATTTTTACTTTTTTTACTTTCCTCTCCCCATTTTTAGGTCGAGCCTATAGCGGCAGCGCGCATGTGCTGCTCGCTTAGCGAGGCATGCAGTATTCAGTATGGAGTGGAAGCTCCATGGAAGCTCCGCCCACTCTTCGCCCTTCTTTTCGATTGACTTAGGTGCTAAATGCTGCGTTCCGATTGGTTTTAGGCTTGTTAGTCCCTACTTATGACTGTCATGTCGTCATTTATATTGTTCCATGGTTACTGGCCCGTTTACTTCAAGTGTTGCACAGTAGATTGCGAGCACTACATTCTTCCTGTGCCCCCCGCAGCCGGTGCCGTCTCAGCCTCACCGTACTCCCGTTGTTAATGGCTTCTCACCTGCTCGCCCACACTCCCATTTCCAATGCAATAGGTCTTGGGTAAATGCGAGTCCTATTGCATTGCAAATGCTTGTTTCTAGGAAGAAGCAAGCTAAGGGCTGCATGCTGTTTCACATCTTCACTCCTAAATGGTTCTGCAGTGGCGGTGTTCTCTCCAGCTGGGCCCGGTGTGTGTGTTTCGCAGACCTCCCTCTCCTGTTCCCAGTCCTGCGTGATGATCTGTCGTTGGCCCGTTCCACCCTCCTCCTCCCTCTCGGAATAACTTTGTGGGAGTTTGGGTTTGGACAGGGAGAAGCCCAGCTCTGGCTCTTGTTAGACCCAGACTTTGGAAGTCTGCTGCACTTTCACGAGCAGACAGAGCTGCAGCACAGCCAGCTCCAAACACACACTTCCTGGACCGGGCAGGAGCCCAGGGGCCACCGAAGGGACAAGTGGCAGAATCCGCAGCTCCTGGTGAGAAAGGAACCACCCGAGTCAATGGAACTGCTGAAGGTGAGTGCCCAGCAGCCCAACTCTCACACAGACTGTGGAGCTGATACCGGCTGAATACACCGTCACCTGGGAAGTCAGCATCAGGTGTTCTGATCTCCAATCCTGGAGTCACTCGTACACACACCATGTGATAGTGGGCAAATGGTTCTACCTTCCATTGCCTGCTGTCTGTCATTAGAAAATCTGAAAGTTCTCTTAAGGGTGTGCAGCACAGGCCCACGGGACAGGCTATGTATCAGTTATGTAGGCTAATGTAAATTGTTTTCCTTTATAAGTAATTTTTTTTCTTGGATTCGAGGAGAGTAGGATATGCTTCACATGGGTACCCCCACTTCTTGCTGGTGTTTCACTGTTTTTCGACCTTAGTCTAGCTGTGGCCCTGCTAATCAGGACCACAGCCTAGCTGCTTCCTCTCTAAAATGGTTTCCATGTACATTAGGTACATATCTAATTGGATTCTGGAATGCCTTATAAGCCCCTAGTATATGGTATACTATGTACCTAGGGCATAGGTACCTCAGAGGCCTAAAAGGGGCTGCATCATTTATTATGCCACTCCTGGGAAGCACTCCAAAATCACACCACAGGTCTGCTACTGCAGCCTGGGTAAGGGTATGCTTGCACCCCTTACTGTGGAATAGGCTACCTATATCACTACCTTATACAGACACATATAAACTTATAAGCCACTCCTATGGCAGGCCTTGACAATCCTGAAGGCACGGTGCTTGGTTTTATGTGAGAGAGTGCCCAAGCATGAGCTAAGCCCCTCTGCAGCTTTCGGAAATACTTCCTTATGGCTGTTCTGTGATACAGTGAAAAGTAATTGGTGGTGAGATGCACACCTCCTTACTCAAACTGTTACTTATAATCCTTGTCATGTACTCTCCAGTTTCAACCAAGTAGGCATGCTCGCTTGCTCCGCGCTCCGTCCACTTGCACTGCAACATAGTAGGAACACGAGGGCACCACTTTGCGATCCCCATCAAGCTGCACAGCCAATCGCCAACGAATCCAATGAATTAAATTCATAATCAACTTTTTCTATTAATCCTCAATTTTATCCAAAATTTTTCATCCCATTTTCTGCGATTGGCTGTGCAGCTTGATGGGGATCGCAAAGTGGTGTTCTATGATACAGCCATACCATATACTATTAAGTGCATTATAACCTCCCGGTAAATGCTAACTTTGGGATGGCTGCATCAAAACATGATGTGTTTGGTGTCAAACGCTTTGAAATACTACCCCTCGCTAGTTCTGGTGGCGGGGGTAGCATTCCACCCTTCTAGAGGGAGAGACATGTTCACACTGGCTAAACCCAGTTAAAACTTTCCAAAGCCCTGGCATCACAAAATGGATGCCACAGACAAGGGTCTGGCCTCCTGCTGCTGAGGGAAACTCTGGCAGGGGAGGCCTGGACAATAGGTTTCCTGTCTCAGGGAGGTGTAACCACCTCCCCAGACAGGCAGAAGTGTATTGGGGCAGGGTGTGTGCATTCAGAGAATGCTTTTGAGACACTGCCTGGGGCACACGAGGTGTCCCTGTGCATAGCCCAGTTCAAACTGGTTGCAGGGGCACTCAGTCCCTGCTCTGCCACGAAACTGGACAAAGGGGAAGGGGTATAACCACCCCCACCCCAGGCCCACCCATAGGTGGGGTCTTAGAGTTAGTCCATCCCCTAAACTTAGTATAAGTATAGGAATCCATTCCCTAGGACTTTAGATTACCCTGGACGAACCACTGCAACATATATCCTGGACCTTCAACTTTCTATCACGACTAGAAGACGGAAGAAATCTCCCTTGGGGTCAAGGAGTGACTCCCCTGCTTGGCAGGCACCAAAGAAGCAACTGACCGGTCTGCAATTCTGAAGCTCCCGCCGGACGCCGAAGTCTCTGCATCCCCAGAGGTGGATTTTCAGACTTCCCCGAGGCTACCCTGATTCCACAGCAAAGCTGAGGTCCGTGGCTATCGTGGGTGACGTGGAACCGTGACCCCTGGACACCATGAACTTTTGCAGCAACACTATCTTGCTGGTACTCCTTGAAGTTGTGCTTTGGGTTCTTAGTAGCCCCTTCCTTGAGCACCTCCTGCACTGAAGATTGTTGGCCTCCACTCCACGAGTGACCCGTGGGCCAGCTCCAAGTGCGACCACTCGAGGCTCCTTCGCGATTAGTAGCCCATTGGCTAGCAGGTCCCCACGAAGGCAACTCCACTTCTGCTGGGGCTTTTCTGCTTGCTGTAGTCTTGCCCTTACTTACCCTTGCTGGGTGAGTCCATCAGACCTTGCTGGTCTGCACTGCAGTCCTTTCTCTGACTTCCTGTGACTTGTCGTTGTCAAGGCTTGTTGGGTCCTTTCTGGTCACCGACACCGCAGCACTCGACAAACTTCATGGTACAGTTCGAATCCGGCTCGTGGACATTGTCGACGCCTCCTGGACCTCGTGGCCGAAGAGTCAAGACACCCATCAACTCACCTGAAGCACCCGACATCTGTGGGCATTGGTCCATCCTGCCATAGGTCACTGGCAAGTGACCCAGACTCTGTTCCCTCTGCTTTCAGGTTCCTTACATCCTAGATCCATGCTTGGATCTCTCCAGACACTTCTCCTCTTCATGGCAGCAGCAGTTCCTTGCATGCTCCCATTGAAATCGACGACGCGACCCGACACCAAAAGACACCTATGCACCCGGCTTCCCTGGGTGAGGTAACTCGAGTACTCTGGTACTCTCGTGAGTGCTAGCCCTAGAACTACCTAAGTCCAAGAGGGTTTGGTCCTGACTCGATTAGAAGTGTCCCTAATCTCTAAAATTCCAACCGTGACATTCCCCATCGAAGATAATAGGAACCCGCGGTTGTGTTTCCACACTGCATACAGTTCCCGTGGGTCCCCTGCGTCACTACCTTGGGAGGTTCCTTGGGGTCCCAGCGATTCTAGAGGCAATAGGCCTAGTGCCTATTCCATTTGTGGTTCTTATACAATTTTTTTAGTATATAGTTTGGTACACCCCTAGGTCTCAAACGTGTAGTTGTGCTTTTACTGATGCTTGATCACTTGTAAACTAAGTATTTCAAACTCCAGTCTCATATAGAGACTAGAGGGGTGTGTTTAACCTTAAATACATATCTTTTGAATATATACCTGGTGTAGTTGTCTTTTCATTTGATCATTCAAGAGATCATAGACTGGTAAAACAAGCTGCTTTACATTCCTTCAAGACTTAGCCTGAAGGCTGCTCTCCACAGCTACCATTAGGATAGCTTTCACATAAGGTTGTCTTTAACCATTCACCATAACGGGTTGTTTGGACTGATACAAGGTGCCCACTAGAACTAGTGGACAGCATATATCAGGCCACCTTCTCACATGGATAGCCAGGAAAAATGAAAGGCAATCACCCCCCTAATCCCCCAAAACCTGATCTATATTCGAATCCTCTGGGTGTTTTCATTTTGCAAGACATCTGGACCTCTGTGCAGAAGTCAGACTGTAGGAGCACCTGTGACTGACTCTGCCCCAGCTCTCTTGGACTTGGAGGTGTTCTGACAAACCAGCTGCCTCCCGCCTGCAAATAAAAGAGAGAAACAATACCCTCTTCTGCGCCACATTTGAAAGACGCCTTCAGTGAAAGGGAGGTCAGCTTCTTGGCTGTGAAACTTCTTAGCTGTGTGTGATGTGTTTTCACAGCCAAGGGCTCCTATGTGTACTTTATCATACTGTTTGTTACAATTTAGCACTTTACTTCCTCCCATCGAGGCCCCTAGTGCTTTTATAGGACCTTTTGTGAGGAAGAAAGTAGTTTCATATATTCACAGCAATGTGTATTAACGTAGCACATTCCACAGAGTGTATCTGCTTCTAAGCGCTTTTGTGCCGGTTCCTACGGTAATAAAAAACACATGTGTAATTTTACAGCGCTCGCTCGGCCACTGGAGAGTTTTAGCGCCGAATAACAGATAATTATAGTTACCCAACTCAATGGTATTCCTTCAATCGCCCTCGGAAGGATGAAGGGCTGAGTGAACCTGCCGAGATTCAAACCGGTGGCCACAGATTTCTAAAGTGGCAATGGCAGACGTGTAATCCACCTTGTGAGGATAAAATGTAGATCTGATCCTGCCAGAGTCAATCCTGAGCCCTGAGGTTACAGCCGTAAATGAGTAGAGGGAGCAGTTTGCACTGAATTACCCTACCATCGCGAGTACCGTGTTCACTTGTAAAAACCACACCTGGAGTAATGAGCCCAGCTCTGAGAGCCTGGTAGCTTCACTGTGCCCACCCGAAAGATGCCACCTGCAGTTGTGTTGTGAGGGCCACCCCTGGATTATTGTTGTGTACAGTTGTGCCGAGCCTCGCCAGGAGTGTGGTGCCAACTGCCAAGCCCTGGAGGGCCCATTTCGGATGTAGTGTCAAGCCACAGTTTGAGTACTGAGTCCTTCTCGAGAGCAATGCTGTGTGTATATTTATTGTGCAGCACTAACAACAAGAGAAGTTGCCTTTTCAAAAGATCACAGGCGCTGTGTGAGCTCCAGAGGTCTGAAGTAGAGTACTGCGCACAATTCTGGGGGACCAACAGGAGAACTGTGCCAAGTTCAGAGGGTGACCTGGGGCACTTTGGTGAGTCTAAAAACTGCGTATGGAGCACTCTGTCCGGTCCTGGAAGCCTCATCTCCACTACACTCTGTCCAGTCCTGGAAGCCTCATCTCCACGACTCTCTGTCCTTAAAGCCTCATCTCCACTACTCTCTGTCCAGTCCTGGAAGCCTCATCTCAACTACTCTCTGTCCAGTCCTGGAAGCCTCATCTCCACTACTCTCTGTCCAGTCCTTGAAGCCTCATCTCCAGTCCTGGAAGCCTCATCTCCACTACTCTCTGTCCAGTCCTGGAAGCCTCATCTCCACGACTCTCTGTCCAGTCCTGGAACCACTACTCTCTGTCCAGTCCTGGAAGCCTCATCTCCACGACGCTCTGCCCAGTCCTGGAAGCCTCATCTCCATGACTCTCTGTCCAGTCCTGGGACCACTACTCTCTGTCCGGTCCTGGAAGCATCATCTCCATGACTATCTGTCCTTGAAGCCTCATCTCCACTACTCTCTGTCCAGTCCTGGAAGCCTCATCTCCAGTCTGGGAAGCCTCATCTCCATGACACTCTGTCCAGTCCTGGAAGCCTCATCTCCACTACTCTCTGTCCAGTCCTGGAAGCCTCATCTCCACTACTCTCTGTCCAGTCCTTGAAGCCTCATCTCCACTACTCTCTGTCCATTCCTTGAAGCCCCATCTCCACTACTCTCTGTCCAGTCCTGGAAGCCTCATCTACATGACTCTCTGTCCAGTCCTGGAAGCCTCATCTCCACGACTCTCTGTCCTGAAAGCCTCATCTCCACGACTCTCTGTCCAGTCCTGGAAGCCTCATCTCCACTACTCTATGTCCAGTCCTTGAAGCCTCATCTCCACTACTCCCTGTCTATTCCTTGAAGCCCCATCTCCACTACTCTTTATCCAGTCCTGGAAGCCTCACCTCCATGACTCTCTGTCCAGTCCTGGAAGCCCCATCTCCACTAGTCTCTGTCCAGTCCTGGAAGCCTCATCTCCATGACTCTCTGTCCTGTCCTGGAAGCCTCATCTCTACTACTCTCTGTCCAGTCCTGGAAGCCTCATCTCCACTACTCTCTGTCCAGTCCTTGAAGCCTCATCTCCACTACTCTCTGTCCAGTCCTGGAAGCCTCATCTCCACTACTCTCTGTCCAGTCCTGGAAGCCTCATCTCCACTACTCTGTCCAGTCCTGGAAGCCTCATCTCCACTACTCTATGTCCTTGAAGCCTCATCTCCACTACTCTCTGTCCAGTCCTTGAAGCCTCATCTCCACTACTCTGTTCAGTCCTGGTGACCACGTCTGGGGTGTTTCTGGAGGTCACATCTATAATATCTCCAAAGTGTAGGTAAGGAATGCAGGATTGAGCAATCCGAGCCATAATGAGATGGCAGAGAGTGCCACCTTCCCTTATTCTGAAATTCACAGAGTCTCTGGAAGAAGACAAGAGGTCAGGTTCAGTGAGCATCTGCCTACGCCTTAAAGCTCTTCAAAGCCCCTTCTTCAGGGGCAGTAGGTGTTATATCAATCCATTAACAATGCAGTGCCCAAGATGTCTGCACGTGTCTTCGTGCGTGGCTGGAATCCCTCCCAGCAGGCGTGTGTGGTGTCTGCATTCCCAAAGGACGTGGGTAGTTTCTATGTATTTAGTAGGATTTATAAAGCGCACACACAGATATAAAGCACCAGAGCAGGGCGGAGAGACAAAGAGGGGGGTTGGGGGTGCACACATCACAACAGATTACAGCTAGTAACCATCGTCCTGACACTTCATGTGTAGCAACGGTGCTCTTTGCTGAGAAAGGCCTACACTTTCTTCTCGAACAGCACACAGCCTTGATTCTCTCTGAACACCCAGTAATCTCTCGCCGTATCTCTTTTAATGGCCTTCACACATTGGGTTAATTATTTTTATGTCCTAGTGACCAACCCCAAACTGGACAAAGTTGTCTGTGATTGATGAACATCTTTGAGTGGTGTCTATCTTTGGCTGACAAAGGTACTGTTAAAATGGCGGCGTCTTTACTTAGGATACGTAAGTAAACTCTAGGCGGCAGTCGCAGAAGCACCTCAAAGCACGGTTTGTCTCCCGCACATCCCTCCTATGCCTCTCAGTGAATGGTCGCCGGTCATTGTACTGTAAGTAAATTATCGTGGGGTTTGGGTCAGCTGGGTAGTCGGTAACGAATCACTCATATTGGAGTCCAGACATCGGCCCTCTAAATCCGGCCTTTCACTGGGTACAAAAACGAACTGTATGATTCTGAGCCAACTACGTCATATCCCTGTAACAGAGTTTGAAAATGTGTAATATAACAATATATACAATACATGAAAACTTTGCTCTATGATTTTGGGGTCGAGCATTCGAGACCTATTGTAATTTGTCTTGTGGGTTTAAAGCCATCGCCTTTCTTTTGATTTGTTTGTTTCAGTGTCATTTGAAAATCCTTGCCTGCTAGTGGTCATCCCTGCCTCATTGTCCCTCCTTTTTCCCTTCTGTTCCTCCCATGCAGCATGGACTAAGTACTATCTCATTCCGCTATGTTCCTTTATGTGTTCTATGGGGGACTCTTTTTTTTCTTGGATTCCTGGTCTGTGACTGTTTGCCTGTGTTCAGCTTCGGTGCCATAGCTGCATACGTGTAGATATAGCATTCCTCTCTCCCAACTCCTCATAATGCCACAGTTGTGTTAATGCTGCCTCCCTCACTGTGTCTTCTGCTTGTTGATTGTATCTATTTCGATGTTTTGCTCTTTTTGTGTCCACCTGCAGTCGGGCTTCTTTTTGGTAAGACATTTGTATTGTTTTGTGCTTTCTTTTAAAGAGGATTGGGCTTGTTCAAGTCTTGTCTCGCAGTCCCTCTAGTGCTGGTGTTCCCGTCCCATCCCTCACCCCTACTGCCATTTGACAACAGCTGCAGCTTCTTAGGAGCCACCGTTGTATCTACTTTTCGGTAACTTCAAGGGAAAGCAAAAGTGGTGCTTTTACTTAATAAATGGTTGTTTCTCAGGGCGCTGTTTGTTTTTTAAGATGGGGCACGCCAAAAAAAGTTGTGTCGTAATTGGCTGCCATATTAGGGTCAGGCAAACAAAGCTACCACTTCTTTATTTTCAAGAGACTTTAACATATTTTTACTCAGCGCTGCGCCTGTTTCACGAGTGCTGCACTTTATCTTCTTGGATGGGTACAATACGGTGGTACACGTTAAACTCTATCAATATTTTGAATCCATGTCAGTTTACAATCACGCTTTGCCTTCTGAAATGTTTTATTTCCCCCACCAACACAGTAACGTCGTTCTTGTTACTCCCGTCACCTGGGATGTGTTTTAGCTGAAATTTGGGCAGCACTACTATAATGTGACGTTTGCGTACTCTAATGACTGGCAAACCCTCAGTAAGACCTGCTGTTGGCAATGAGTACTTGTGTGAGTAGCGTCTCATGTTCTGAGCATGCGCAGTGTATTACACAACAATAAACCACACTGGTTCTATAGCCGCCTCTCCTCCTGATCACGGGAGAGAGTGTGCTTCATCACCTGGGACTGTTCAACAACAGCTCAACCATCCAGAAAATACCACCGCATTTAGCAGAGAAATAACCCAGCACTATTCAGAAGAGGCGAGCGATTGTCTTTCAGAACATTAGTCTCCATTTCAAACGCGGGTTAAACGTTCTGAAAAGAGAATCTAAAGCATACAGAGAAAGTAAACGTGAACGCAAGTCTGCTCACCTCATCTGAATGCCGCTGAGATATTTATTTAGAAAGTGCGGTCGGGTTCTCTTCTTTCTAGAGATAGTGCCCATTTAAACGTTGTTGTTTGGACTACAATGGACCCAAGTTCCCTCCACGCGAGGAGTACTTGCAGGGGGGCACCTGCTGCCTCCCGCTTACAACTAAAAACAGGAGTCTGTCTAGAAGCCTCTGCCGGCCGAGGCGCTGCACCCATGGCAACACTCCTACCCGGAGAAGGGTCAGTGCTAGCAGAATCCTCCGCCGGCCGAGCGCCGCACCCATGGCAGCGCTCCTACCAAGAGAAGGGTCAGTGCTAGCAGAAGCCTCCGCCGGCCGAGGCACTGCACCCACGGCAGCGCTCCTACCCGGAGAAGGGTCAGTGCTACCAGAAGTCTTTGCCGGCCAAGGCACTGCACCCACGGCAGCACTGCTACCCGGAGAAGGGTTAGTGCTACCAGAAGCCTCCGCCGGCCGAGGCACTGCACCCATGGCAGTGCTCCTACCCGGAGAAGGGCTAGTGCTACCAGAAGCCTCCGCCGGCCGAGGCGCTGCACCCATGGCAGCACTCCTACCCAGCAAACAGTTAGTGCCACCAGCATAGGGCAAGCCCACCCCATCCTTACTTCAGAAGAGCCACCTTCTGCCAGCCGGGAATCCTCTGCGTGATTTTTACTGCTTTCCACAATTGCTGCTGCCTTTCTGTCCATGCGATCGTTATATAAACTGGTTGTTTTAATGCCCATTATAAAGAGCTGTGACCCAGCTGTTTAATGTAGAGAGGTGGAAGGGGTCAAAGCCTCAACCATTATGACACCCAACACTCACCAGCAAACACTAGCAGGGGCACACAACACCTAACAAAGAGCTAGGGCAAACTCCCATCAAATTAGAGTTTAAATCCAGAAGAATTCTGCCTTCTGAAATCTTTATAAAATTAGCTCTGTGCATTAAAATAGAACTTACATTTTAATAGTGTTTTCTCCTATTTTTTCTTGGTGCCGTAAAGACATTGATATTATGCAGCACTATTTAAACATAAAGCGCACAGACGAAATATTGCATTTTGATATCAAGAACAAAAGAATGTTCCACTCTGTTTAATACACATTATAGGCAGCTGGCTATCAAGCGTAATATATACAATTATTGTGCCATCTGCAGACGTCAATGCACAACCTGGAGACATGTTGGATTCCAGTAGGGGTGTATCTCTCAGCCTTATAGCTTTCAGAGATTGATAACATGGATATCACAGGGTTAAGGGCAGTACACGTCATTTACAGTGATGCAAAACTGGAGCAGGGCAAAGGCTGATTGCAAATCGCTGATTCATTCATTCATTCCTGGCTGAGGTTGCATGGTGGGCAGAAAACAATGATGGCCTGGAATGTGCGATTCTTCGTAGCTGAGGTTATTTCAGGCATTCCACCCATCAGTGCGACACCCAAAGAGCGACAGGTGTGACGAGTCCTAGGTTCTGTGTTCATTGTGCTATAATGCTCAGGCTGAACCCTGTTAATGAAGCCCAAATATATTGAATCTGGTTTAGAGTGGCTCGTGCTCCCAATCGTAGGGTTCCAGGACTGGTAGTTTAGGCTGGTCTATTCCTATTTGAGCAAAACACAGGCTCATTTGCATGTGACAACTCAGCCTTTTCCATGTTAAGCATTTATTCCATTCCTTGTACACAGTGAGAGACTTGTGCTCATTGCAGAACACTTCTCATCTGCTCTTGTCTGGATGTTCCAGCTCCTACCTCGCCTTGTTTCCGTCTCTCAATTCTGCAGCCTTCATGCTCGGACTCTCTTTATAAAATTGTCTCTGCGCCATCGGAGACTCTTCCTTTGTTTTCATCTTTTTGGATTTCCCACCTCAACTGGTGAGGAGAGACAGAGGAACGCTCCTTGTTACTTGATTACTTTCAACTGCTTCATTTATAATGAGATGGCTCATGACATCTTCTCTTACCAATGTTGTCATGTGTGTGACAGCGAAGGAAGTCACAATGAGACCGCGTTTCATTGGCTCGGGTGCGCCGTGATGTCACCCCATTCTACAATGAAAGGCTTGGTTTTGTTATAGGATTCCAATTGGACTCAAAAACATGTTCCGATAGGCAGTGCAAAAAGAAAAATTGATGGACAGAATGCAGCACAATGTCAGCACATTTCTAGGTTGCTGACTTTCGGCTTTCTTTTACAGGTCTCTTCAGTGGATAAACCAAGCAGGAGTCTGCGTCACAATTTTATCAACTTGCATTTCAAATGGCAGTGTGAGTCGCTTGTATTCACTCCACATGCAGGAAACCACTGTGACAGCGCAGAGAAATGACTGTCTCACTGCCAATATAAATTGTGCAACGCGCTGTAGTATGCTGCTCAGCCAGTATGTGTTTATATTAGAATGTTGAAGGATAGAATGTTGGTATGATTTAGTCAGTTGCTAAATGGGCTGAGCAGATACAGACCGCTCCTGGTGGGGCTCATCTATTATAGAACTTGATACCTAATAAACCTACATGAAAACTACCAAGACTGGACCACTTCTCGTAACATTACATTTGGCGACGATTTGGAAAGACCCTGCGCTTCAACTTCCAAGAAACCTCAAGATAAAGCTACCTCAAGTTACAAAAACCGAGAAGCAGCAGCTCAACTTATCTGGCACTACGAGCCCCACCAGTGACCCCCCACCGGTCGCCCTCAACTCCAAAGTGCCACTTTCTACCTACGGATCCTGCTGCCTTCCAGTTCCTTTCCATAGTTTCCTGTCCGCATGCCAGTGGTGCAGATCGGGTTCTCCAAATCCCCTCTACTTCCACGGACGGAATGATTTCACAGACACACGCACACACACACATCATACGCTGGTGGGGCCCCTAACACCAACATTCATTCTATCAAACTGTCCATGCCTTGTAAAAGGGAAAAACCATCAGTTCTTAACCAATCTGCTTTTCCTTGATGGAAGAACCACTTTCCCTAAATCACCCTAACAATCCTTCCATCAAATAGGTCGATCGAATCATTTAGTTGTTATAAAGTTTGATGAAAATCTTAATAATCTAAACATATTCATTAATCATTTCAAGGAAATAATCACCCGACACATTTATTCAAACATTAATTTCTTTTATCTAAATCAAATGCAAGTAAAGCCTAGTAAATGCAATATCATCTTTGTCATATTTACCTATTCTGGCTAAATGTCGTTTTCTAAGTCAGAACTGGGCCTCAGAAATTTGTGCCGTCATGTAGAGTCACCGTCCTCTCCGTCAACAAGTTCTGAATAGCGAAGTTCATAGTAACAATTTTGTTTCAACAGGACATGACACTGATAAATGTTTCGAGTTCGTCCTGTACATGTCCGGTTCATTATTTCAGAGTTTGATAATAATACAATTTTCTTCACGTTCAGGGGCATCTGGCACTCCTCCCAGAGTAGTCTTCATGGACATGGCGTGATGGGTCAATCTGGGGACACAGCTGGTGTCATTGTGAACGCCTTTCTCCATTGTATAATTCGGGAAGTTTATTTAGTACTGCTAGTCTTCAGTCGGCGGCCATCTTGTGACAGGCCACAATGGTCAACTTAAGCAAAGAAATAAAAATCGCAATTAATACATGTAAATAATTAAAACAGTGTTATTCCCCTGCTAATACCCATATGTGTGTGCATTTATCTAGCCATATGCAGCATCTAAAGCCATTAGTGCATGTTTATTTAAAGCGCAAATCACAATAACTTCACATAAGCAATGTTTATTTCATTAATATGCGTACCGGCTTAGTTCACTTGTTATTTTAGCCATGCAAATGCATTCCCACGTGTATTCTTTCTGTTAATAAGGTTGGTTAATTTTCAAATACTCCAAACAGTTAATAATTATAATTATTCAGTAGTACTTTTAATATAAACATACGAAAATGGAATAGGTATTTCAATAAATGTATTATACCTGCTCCAGCAATCCCCCCTTTGGTGATTTTATCACCACAAAAATCAAAACCCAAAAAATTGCAATTTTTCCCCTTTTACGGAAATTCAAAATGTTTTCTCGCTCTGATGTTATAATCTTGTTTCCTCTTCATCTTCTCTTTTTGCTTCTATATACATACTTTCCCTCCATTCTTCTAATTCTATTTCTTGTGGATCTCTTTCTGGTTTCTTTTCTCTCTTTTTTATATTTACTCGTCTAATTTTCTTTTTATTTCTTCTATATCTACAACACATACATCCTACTCTAAGAATTAATAACGCGAAAATTACACACGTTAGTGGAAATAATATTTTACCAAAAATGGTACTACCTATTTTAGCTATGAAATTCTTTATAGCAATCATTTTATTAGCAACTTTAGTCCAGATATTTTCAGCTTCCAGTGGTACTATTTCATCATGCAATTCAGTAATATTTTTGATATAGACTTTTAGATCTTTGCTTTCGTCAGGAATGTAAGTGCAACAATGTTGAACTTTCAGCATTCCACAGACTCCACCCTCTTTTGCCAATAAAAGGGCAAGTCGATTTTGCATTACCATAGCACGCAGGGCAACGATTTCAGTATTTACCAAAAGAAACCCTCCAGCGGTGCTTGTAGACAAGCGATCCACTACAGTTGACAGTTTTCGAATATTATATGCATTCAAAGATATTCCCACTGCTGGTATCAAAGCTCCAAAAATGTCACCTACAATTTCTGCCCAAGTTTCTCTTCTACTGCGCATTAGTAGGTTAGTTTGTCCAGTGGTTTCTACTCTATCCATGTGAAAGATTTTTGGAAAGACTAGGCCAACGTAACATGTGCCATACCAATGGTCTGGCAACCTATAGTAAGCCTTATTCCCACAAATATAATACAATCCAGGAAAGACTGGATCTTCTCCACCTCTAAATCCCCATCCGGTTGCAATAAAGTATGTATCATGGCACTCACTAATCCCTATGAAAAAGTAATCACACTGGGATCTCTTCCTTGTAATGCATAGTTTGCCTTTCTGTGGTGCATCTATAGCCATTGTTGGACTAGCTCCATTCTTCAGCTTCTTTTCTTTCTCAATGTCCCACATTGTTTCAGTCATTTTATTTCCTTCTGCTTTCTTGTGCATGTTTAACCTTCTTCTCTCAACCATGTCTAGGAATGTTTTCTCTTCTTCCTTCAAACTGCATGTTAAATTGTTTCTAAAAACGTATTCTAATGTTAATTCTGTAGTTTCTATAAAAATCTCACCTAAAAGGTTAGCTTCTTTACCAGGATTCAGTTCTTTATTCATAGGCAATTGCCCAAAAATGTTATCTACATTTGACATATTATAGTCTAATTTCTCTAATTGATAAAATATACTAATTAGCACACTACATGTAATTCCATACGTAGCTGGAAGGTGATGATAAGTTACTCCTTCTGAAACAGAGGCAGGTAATTGCATGCAGACGTAGCAATCCCTTACATCCATTGTCTTTACGTATTCATATAACACATGAGACAACAATTTTGTTGATTTTTCTCAAATCCTGCACTATTCTGAACTTCCCATTAGGTTTCTTCAGTCCCATTATAGGTGAATTACATGGGCTGCTCAGTAATACCCTTAACACTCCCTGCTGGATCATTTTCTCAATTATAGGTGTTACTCCTTCAATTATTTCGGGTGTCAGTCTGTATTGTGGGATGTTTGGGAAACTTACTCCTTCTTTTACAGAGATTTTTACTGGGTCTACATTTCTCATCAGGCCTACATCTTCTCCAGTAAAATCCCAGACTGCTGCTTTCACTGTCTGTTTTAATTCTGGGGGCAATTCATCAGGATTGAATACAGCATAGGTTTCAGCAACATCATTCTCTCGGTTAGCTATAGTCATTTTATACAGAACATCCTCAACTGGTGTCTCAAAAGCTATTCCATCTGAACTACAGAAAATGGTGCAGTTCATCTTGCACAACAAATCCCTACCTAACAAATTCATAGGACTGGTGTCACACACCACAAATCGGTGCATGTCTGAAAATTTCCCTATTCTGACCTTTACCGGTCCAGTAAGGTAAGTCTTGATCTGTGTGTTAGACACACCAACTACTTGGATTGTTTCATCAGAGAGAGGAAGATTCTTTATATCAGCTGACCTGACAGTTGATCGGGTAGCACCAGTGTCGACTAGAAAAGTAATGTTTTCATCATTAACCTTCCCATCTACAAAAGGTCCTGTCTGGTCTATTTCTAGAGTTGCGCCAAGCACGCACTCTTCTTCCTCCCCTTGGCACCATCAGAATCCTTCCTCAGAATCACTTTTCTCATTCCTCAGCCAATATTGTGACACAGCGCTCGCGCGATGCGGTTTGTTTACCTGTTCTTCGTTGTAGAATCCCGAATCTTGGCTATACTTCTGAGTGCCTCTGCTGTGTGGCAAGGGCGGCTTTGGCACCTGATTCTACTGCTCTATATTGCCTTTCGCTTTTCCTGGGCCAAATCTCGATTTATTTTCTGGGTTATTTGCTTGTTCGACTAACTGGGCTTCCTGCCTTTCTGCAACCTTCACTTGTGCCCACATTGCCTTTTCTTTCAGCTTTCTTTGCTTTGCCTCAATCTCATCACTAAAGTATTTAGCATGTCTCAGGATTTCATCGATCTTTTCGCTCTGCCAGTCTACGGTGTGCTGTCTGATCATTTCACTAATTTCAGGACGTAAACCATATACAAATCTATGTACAAAATGGCTTAGGTCCTTTTCACCGAGATGTTCATCTCCACTAAACTGCTTCAAAGCCAGTATTAGGCTTTCATAGTAAGCATGGACTGATTCTTTCACTTCCTGATGTGTTGGGTCTATTTTAAACCAGTCTGTTTCTTTGGGAGGTACCTTGTCTTTCAAGAATACCATAACCTGCTCATATTTCTTCATTACCTCGGGATCTGGTGCTCCTGTTTTGGGATCTCTGGGGTATTCTTTAGTTGGCCAATCTATAACTATTTTACATTCTGCCCACAAGTCTGCTGGTACTATTATATCAAACAGACTATTCAGGTCAATCCACAGCACTTTTGACAACTTCACAAATCTGTCTACCTGCCTGTACCACTCGACGGGCTTTTCTATCAATCGAGGGAAGTCATTTGTAAATGACAAAATATCCTGTCTGGTCCATGGGACATGCACATATATTCCCCTCCTGGAATCTCTCTCATGGGAAATTCTGTCACTACCTTCTCCTTTTCTCTCATAGGAAATTCTGGAAAAGTTCTGTCTGATGCATCCTCTTGTTTTCTATGCCACCTACTTTTCCATTTCTCGACATCTCCCCATTTTCTCAGCAAAGTGATTATGTCCTTAATATGCTTTATTCGACCTGTGGTGTTCATATTCTCAATATCTTTATCCGTGAAATCCACTCGGTAAGGCTTCTGTAAAGCTTTTACCCTGTCCATGTCAATTCCCATTTCACTCGCTATTTCTTCCAGCCTGTCATGTGTGTACTTTGCTCTCCATGTGACGCTTTTGCACAGGAATAGCAACTCCTCATCCTGGTAATTTTTCAGCTTCTCTGTGGGAATCGTTCCTACTATTAGCTCTTCTAGTACCATGCGTAATTTAGCCACATCAATGGTTTGGGATTCTCTTTCCTTTCCCTGCAAGCCTTTCAGCCATTCACTCAATTCATCAGTGGTTATTCCTGTGGATTTCTCTACACTCACTGGTTCTGTTACTCTTTGGGGTTCTAATATTGATCCTCCGGTCATCCTGTTCCTTTCTATGCAATCGGGATTAAAAAATGGATTATTCTGCATATTCAATTCAACTTCACACATTGTATGTCTCCACGGGTTCTCTCTTGTTCTCATTAGAGTTTGCTCTGGCTGAACAATCTGCCTATTGCTCACATGCGGAACTGTTAGACCATGTTCGCTTTCTTTCTGCTTCTCAAAAATAGGCATAACGGGACCTATTGTTACAGGAACTGTAACTGCTTCAAGATTTTTGGTCAATTCTCTTATTTTCTCTGTCAGTTCTAGTGTGTTTTTTGCTAAGTCCATTGAGTTTTCACTCTCAGCCCTGTTTTCCATTTCTTTCTCTCTTTCCCTAAGGGAATTACTTCTCTTCACTTCAGGTGTCATGACTTCTGTTTTGATGATTCGCAGGGTATCTCTCATTGGGGTAACTGGCGTTCCGACCTCTGGTTCTCGTCTATACGGAGGTGGACTCTTGAAGAACATGTCATCTAAGACATCGTCCTCAGACTCATTCGCCCCATATCTCCTGGTTTCTACATTATGTTTCCTCTCTGCAAACTTTTTCCCTTCAGTCTCCCCTGCAGTTCTTACGGGAATCAGTCCTTCAGTCATACTAGCATCTCGCCACCTTCTCTTTCGATCATGATGAGTTTCATGATCATACTGTCGTCCAAACATATACCTATATCGACCACCGCTTCTTTGTTTTTCCCATTCATGCATTTCATCTTCCCACTCAGTCAACGCTTCAAATTGCTTCGGCCTAGGCCGAGGCTCTAGACTCATCATTCGTTCCCGCAGATTTCTTAATATGGCCAGATTAAATGAGCCATGTTCTGGGAAAGCTAAAACTCCGTCCTCCTTCGTGCACTTCACCCAATTGTCCAACCAAATACAAGTGTGATACCCATATTTCGCAACCATGAAGGATGCGGGGGTCTTCGTCGGAGGCAGTAACTGTCCTTCCCTAGTCACAATCTCTTTGTCTTTCATAAACCAGTTTTTTATTCTACCAAACAAAGACTTCTTCTTCTTTTCTACATCGTGATAATACATTTTCCTGTTTTACGTAAATCCCTAGTCCTTTCTACAACTGTACGATCTCCTGTCCAATTGCAGTTCGACTCACACTAACACACCAATCCGGAGCGTCTATGTCACCGACACAATCCACAAATCCCAGCGCGACTCACACCAACGCACCAATCCTGGAGCGTCTACATCACCCTGCTCTTCTTCCAATCCTTGAGCGGCACAAACTAACGCACCAATCAGAGCGCTTCCACTGTTTCAACCCACTGTCCAATCCCAGCGCGGTCTTCCTGACATCAGCAGTCGCTGCAGCACCTCTTGCTCCTGTCTCCTGTCTCTCGTCTACCCCTCCTTTACAAAACTACTCGGTAGACTTGTTTCAATTTCTACGATTCTGTTAGTTACAACATATAAACATCTCCATTGTCTGCTTCGCTAACCACGGAATAGCAATACACCTTTCTCACGAGAATTCCGCCTTTCCTGAGAGCAGCGCTTACCTCTGCCCTTCTACGGAATCGTTACTTCCGTTGATAAAGTAGCACATCCCTCTACTTCACCCTTCTAGCAAGCATCAATTAACTGTTTCTCCAGAATTAAGACACATGGTTGGAGACACAATGCTCCTGAGAAATAAAACCAGAGTTTCGCAATTAACCGGAATGCCTTTTTCATTCACTCACTTTCACACCAGAAAATGTAGCACATTCACACAGAATCCTGTCTTTCCCGAGAACAGCGATCAGTCTGTCCTACTACAGAATTATAACACACGTTAACAAAGCAGCGCTTACCTCTGCCCTGTCCTTCTAACAAGCTCAGAGAGTACCTATTACCTTTCTAGTGATAAGCGTTATCGGAATGCCAAAAGGATCCCTGGTACCTAAGACCAGAACTTCACAGGTAACCTTCGCTATCATACACACTTCTCTCACACAGCATATATGTCTCTAATGGCAACACACGGCGATGCTACCAAATCGAACCCAGACAATGTGACGCGCAACTTCAATTGTTACACGTTTCCCCTGCATGCATACAGGGCCAACAATTCCGCCTTTCCCGAGAGCAGCGCTTCCCTCTGCCCTACTATGTGATTGTCACCGACTTCCTACGTCCCAGAAGCCGTACACACTACATAAAACTCAATACGACTTCAACATATAGGGTTAGTACATGTATCAATACCAATCAATAATCAATAAGCTATATACACGCAAATTCATCAAACCAGAACAATACATAACCATCATACTGCTACCAAGAAACTGGTGCAGATCGGGTTCTCCAAATCCCCTCAACTTCCACGGATGGAATGATTTCACAGACACACGCACACACACACATCATATGCTGGTGGGGCCCATAACACCAACATTCATTCTATCAAACTGTCCGTGCCTTGTAAAAGGGAAAAACCATCAGTTCTTAACCAATCTGCTTTTCCTTGATGGAAGAACCACTTTCCCTAAATCACCCTAACAATCCTTCCATCAAATAGGTCGATCGAATCATTTAGTTGTTATAAAGTTTGATGAAAATCTTAATACTCTAAACATATTCATTAATCATTTCAAGGAAATAATCATCCGACACATTTATTCAAACATTAATTTCTTTTATTTAAATGAAATGCAAGTAAAGCCTAGTAAATGCAATATCATCTTTGTCATATTTACCTATTCTGGCTAAATGTCGTTTTCTAAGTCAGAACTGGTCCTCAGAAATTTGTCAGAGTTTTCTGTGCCGTCATGTAGAGTCACCTTCCTCTCCGTCAGCATCGGGACCTCTGATCATCAGTTCAAGAAGTGGCGCTAATACCTCTCTAGTCTACCAATATTTATACTGAAATTTACATGTACAATGTTTTCTTTTCCCCATTCTCGTTATTCTGATTGGTGAGTTTAAAATTGAAGTCCGGATCTCACAGCAACATTCGCAAAAGTTCCCATGTATTTCCAAATTGCAAAGTTCTGAATAGCGAAGTTCATAGTAACAATTTTGTTTCTACAGGACATGACCCTGATAAATGTTTCGAGTTCGTCCTGTACATGTCCGGTTCATTATTTCAGAGTTTGATAATAATACAATTTTCTTCACGTTCAGGGGCATCTGGCACTCCTCCCAGAGTAGTCTTCATGGACATGGCGTGATGGGTCAATCTGGGGACACAGCTGCTGTCATTGTGAACGCCTTTCTCCATTGTATAACTCGGGAAGTTTATTTAGTACTGCTAGGCTTCATTCTGCGGCCATCTTGTGACAGGCCACATAGGTCAACTTAAGCAAAGAAACACAAAGTTGCAATTAATGCATGTAAATAATTAAAACAGTGTTATTCCCCTGCTAATACCCATATGTGTGTGTATTTATCTAAGCATATGCAGCATCTAAAGCCATTAGTGCATGTTTATTTAAAGCGCAAATCACAATAACTTCACATAAGCAACGTTTATTTCATTAATATGCATACCGGCTTAGTTCACTTGGTATTTTAGCCATGCAAATGCATTACCACGTGTATTCTTTCTGTTAATAAGGTTGGTCAAATACTCCAAACAGTTAATAATTATAATTATTCAGTAGTACTTTTAATATAAACATACGAAAATGGAATAGGTAGTTCAATAAAAAGTATTATACCTGCTCCAGCACCAGTTCCTGCCTGCATGCAAGCTACTGCGACACCGATCACCCTCAACTACAAAGTGCCACTTCCTTACTGCAGATTCTGCTGCCTCCCAGTGTCTACCTACAGTTCCTATCCGCATGCCAGTTCCTGCCTGCATGCCAACTCTGGCAATTCACTGCTTGTTTTTCGGCTGACTACTCGCTCGGAGCAACGTGTCCTTCTGTCTGCCCCTGCATACCGCTCCGGCTTGCTTGTTCCTCACATTCCTGGTTCCTGACATGCAGTGTTTGTAACCTTCAAGTAATCGGAGCTCATAATTTCCTCTATGCTGCCTCCCTTTTCTTAACAACTGCCCCAGCTACAGGCATTTCATTATAGCCCTGCGAACTTTACAAGCAATTCGACTCTCTAGCACCGACTACAGCGTGAGCAGACACTCACTGTCACCTAATGGAGGTCAGTCTTATTTTTAATATCCTGCATTTTTCAGAAGAAATGCCATTTTGCAGCACTGTTACCGTTTTTTGCCACGCGACATTTGAAAGTGGCGCGAGACACCTCCATACCTCGAGCTGTAGTCGTGCGGATCCTCTGTGGTTGCACCTCCCATCCAAGGTCTTCTCCCTCTGTGACGATCCTTCCCTGCGTCATCACGGCTCCTCAGCAATTGTTGAGCCTATTCTTACCGAGAGCCACCCTGCCTGACGTCGTCCTGCGTGCCGCCATTTTGAGTTTGGTGCTTTTCTTCACTTCATGTGCACCTTCCAGCATACTTCTCTTTTTGCCAACCACAAGCGTTTGCCATCCAATCTTACCACAGTTCTCTTTTGTGCCTTCTTCCGTCGCATGGAATTTCTTCAAGGACATCGGAGCGCCTTAATGGATTTTCCGCAGGTACTGTTTCATTTTATTTCTTTATTTTTTAAACTTGCTGCCTGTTCACATTTGTTTTTCAGACACTCCGTCTTCTTTGGGAACCTTCAACACCACTTCGATCTGCAGTTTCCTTTCTCGAAGTACTGTACTTTAACTTTTACAACAGCGCCATCTAGCGGTTATATTCCACCACCGCACCTCTACAAGGAATTTAAGGCTCCTTTGTTTTAGACACTACAATTACACTTTCTCCAGTATTTTATCTCGTCAATCTTCCTACCAAGGTACTATTACATTCCTTTTCATCGTTTTTCACCGGAACTTAGCACAGTTCTTCAGCAGTTTCCAGACCACGGTGATCACCTCATTTATTTTATTTTATTATTTTCGTAGGACATTGACATTGACACACCTCATCTTAGCAGAGTGTCTCTAAGTTCTAATGTGCTATGCTCTGTACATCTTGCAGAGCTGCAATTTTCTCCATTCTCAAAATGTGTATTTTATGGTGTTTTTACTGTTTTATTTGCATTTTCATATTTTATTTCTATGTGCATTGTATTTTACTGATTTATGTGGTCCTCCTCCAAATCCGTCTCAAATTTTCTTGTTGCACATTGTGCTGTGTGCCCCTTCCGCACACCCTTCACCCCAACTTCCTTTGGGGGTTTTCAATGTTCAAGGTACTTTATACTACAGTGCTTATTTTACATTATGTTACTTTACGTTGCTTTACAGTGCCTTCTTCCCAAGCTCCTAGGAGAATTTTCCAAAAGCATAACATTAATATTTGTTTAATTGCGGTACTTTTCTTACATATCCCCTGTTCATGGGATCTAAGACAGTCTGTAATTTCACCTTACATGGTACCTGTACGTGATTTTACATTTTCCTACTGTCTAGTGGATTCATTTTCCAAAATCCAGCTAGGTGTACCTTTCACACCACCTTACATGTTTAAAGTGCGTTTCTCTTTCTTTCTTCTGTACTTACTGTTCTTTTCTACTCACCATCTCCACAGTGGTCTGGCCAACCACTGTGCCCTGGCGGTGATTCTTATTCATGTTTTTGCGCTTCCATTGCCGCGCAAACTTCTTCCTTCATTTCTTTGCTTGTTTTTCCTTACAGTACTCTTCCCTTTGCAACTTCGTCTTCATCACATCTGTTGTCTCCGTGAAAGGGGGAGGAAGGGTGGTGTTCCTTTTCGATACATGCTTTGCTTTCATTCTTCTTTCTTCAGTGTTTTTTTCAGTGCTTTTCTTTTAAAGGTTCAAAATGTATTACACATTCATTAGACATTTTAAAACGTATCATTATCTCATTACGTGTTTTAAAATGTATTCTTTATCACATCACTTCAAGATTTATTCACCTTAGGTTTTGATTGTAACCTTTTGTTGTACATCTTTGAAGTCTCCTTTCTCATTGCAAAGAAGGGAGAAGATGTAGTGTGCTGCTCAGCCAGGATGTGTTTATATTAGAATGTTGGTATGATTTAGTCAGTTGCTAAATGGGCTGAACAGATACAGACCGCTCCTGGTGGGCTCATCTATTATACAACTTGATACCTAATAAACCTACATGAAAACTACCAAGACTGGACCACTTCTCGTAAGAATACACGCGCTTTCTCTTTTTTTTCTTCAGAACGTTTTACACAAACAACCACAGCGATAGGTCACAAGAAATGGAAAAAATGATGGGAGGGGTTAACAAATAAGTAAATATAGCTGATACAGTCCCGATGCTACATAACAGCACACATGCCACCTTCCCCTGTATCCTTTTCTGAAATGCTTTCAGTTTTATCTGATATCCAAGCCACAGTAAAACATAGGGCCATATGTACAACAGTAGTTGCGGAGTGAGGCGTTAGCCGTCACGGCTTAACGCCTCTCGCCGCCACTTCAGAAACGCAAGGCTGCACCATATTTACAACAATATGGTGCAGCCTTGCGTTTCCCCAGCACTGGTGCTACACTAAGCTGTGTAGCGCCAATCCAGGACTCCTTGCACCATAGTGCAAGGGTGTCTGCGTGCAGGGGAAGGATTTTTTTATGTACAGGAAGGTCCCCCTTCTTGAAATGCCATTTTGTCATTTCTATGAGTGCTGCTGAATGCAGCACACTCATGGAAGTCACAAAATGTCCTTTTTTTTAAAGATAGTTTATGTACAGGAAGGGGGACCTTCCTGTACATAAACAATAAAAGGCTTTTTGCTTTTTCCATGTGTGCGGCACAAGGCAGCACAAACGGAAATAGAAAAAATTAGGAGAAATATAGTTTTTCTCCTCGTTTCACCACTTAAGAGCAGGTTTTCCCTCGCCTTATTTTTGGCGCTGCCTCCTATTTACACTGCCCTCGTAAATAAGGGGCAGCGTCAAAATCGATGTGTGTTGCAGTGGAACGCCTACCGCAACACCCACTGCCCACCCCTTTCTCGCTAAGCATAGCATGAAAGGGGCCTTATTTAGAAGGCGGCGTTACGCCATGCTAAGTGGCTTAACGCTGCCTTGTCAAGAAGGAGAAGCCCCTGTCACCACTGAAACATCACTAAAAGAGACGTTTCTGTGGCGATAGGGCTTGTGCATATGCCCCATATTGTGCACTTTTCGTAAAGGCGCCTTACTGGTTACAAGGACTGCATATTTAAATGGCGGCAATATCAATTTTTCTCAGTGGTTTTATAGTTCGCGCTAGTTATCCGATCTGATTTATTTACTTGATGGAATTGGAGGAGGAAGGAAGGAGTGCGCGGGTTCCAACGGGCTTTGAACCTGTTGTCTTTAGTCGGCATCAGAGATCTGCAGCGCAGTGCTGTGCCTCGCCCACTCAGGGGTCTCTCTAGACAGGGGCAACAAACAACGTCTAGATCTCAAATTCTCTCACTGTCTTGGACCCACCATGTCCATATTTATGAATCTTCAGTGTCTGCTAAGTGTGTCTAACTCCCCACCCCTAATGGATTTACCTGCTAGATGTTGGCCAAAATGGGAAGGCAATAGGTTTTCTCCCAAACTTTCCTGGATTAATTGCAAACGTTGTGCCCTACCCTTTCTGGCTACCTGTTACTTGCCTCTCTCATCCTTGTGTCTCACCATTATTTATCTGCAGAAAGGAGACCAGCAGGTGGGGAGGGCATATCCTTACCAAGTGCTTTCATGTTTGGCCATTTACATTGTGTATTATGTCATTTAAAAAATATTATTTACAGGCGTTTGTGTGCCATGGAAGGAGGCCCTCAACTGCACACCACATCATTAAACTCCACTATATACCACTCCACAACACAAAGTATCATTCCACATAAATACATTCCAAACCACAGAATTCCATGCCACATAATTCCAGTACACTCAATACCACTTAATTACTATCCACATAATTCCACAGCACACCATGCCACATAATTCCAATACATAAATCCACTCCACACAATTCCATGCCACACAATTACACAGCTAACTAGTTCAAGCCACATAAATCCACAACACACCATTTAATTATACTCCATAACACATAAGTTAAAAAAATTGCCATTTACAACGCCAATAGCGCCAACAAATACAAGACGTATTACATAAGTAAAAAACATTCCGATTTACAGTGCAAACAGCTCCAAGTCCAACTAATACTAGACCTATTGCATTTCCAATGCTTGTTTTTTTTGTTGTTGTTGGAGTTTGATATAGCGCCAACCAGACCCAAAGGTATTGGGGCACTTTACATGGGCACCAGTTATGTCACACTAGGACAGGACACATACAATTTTTGGTAGGCACGGGGAGATTATGTGATTTCCCCAGAATCACAGGATGTGGAGCCGACACCTAGACTCGAACCTGCCTCCCCAGCGCCTAAATCGGCATCTCTGGCCTTTACGCCACATCTTCTCCCTGGTTTCTGAAAATGTGACCTCAATAAATCTCCGCGCATACATACACACAACCGTGTGTCGCAGCAACTATAGTGTTTTCCGCAACAGGTCATGGTTGAGATGCTGCTGCTCACATGAAATATTCCCTGAAATGTATGTGTGCTGCGTCTGTCTACTGTAATGTATGTGTGCAGCGCCTGTCTACTGTAATGTATGTGTGCTGTGCCTGTCTACTGTAATGTATGTGTGCAGCGCCTGTCTACTGTAATGTATGTGTGCAGCACCTGTCTACTGTAATGTATGTGTGCTGTGCCTGTCTATTGTAATGTATGTGTGCAGCGCCTGTCTACTGTAATGTATGTGTGCTGTGCCTGTCTACTGTAATGTATGTGTGCAGCGTCTGTCTACTGTAATGTATGTGTGCTGTGCCTGTCTACTGTAATGTATGTGTGCTGTGCCTGTCTACTGTAATGTCTGTGTGCAGCGTCTGTCTACCGCTGCCCTTTGGTTTTCACTGATAGGGGGGGGCGCCGGCCAGCCAATCAGAGGCGCCCTCCAACATCTGCCAGCAGCTGGCCGGAGATGATCATTCACCCAGGGGGATGCTGACACAGGAGCTGGAATCAGAATCTCATGATGGGTGGAGCCGGAAGCAGTGGGCGGGACCTGCCAATCACACAGACCTTGTTGTTCAGTTATTCCACATATTGTTGCGCTGTCTGAACATAACACGCTAAGATGGCTCGATGCACACCATGCACTTGCTCGAGAGATGTGTGTGCAGTCGAACCACAGGTCTGATTAGTCCTAAAGTAGCACAGAGGGTTAATGTGCCTGCTGCAAGGCACGGCGTGTGGCATGCGAGGGACATATGTGTATTTCACGGAGATGGCACACATGGCTCCTGCTTCCGGTGCAAGTATCTGTATGCCCTGAGTCTTATATGAATATCTGTATGCCTCTAAGGCCTATATAAATATCTGTATGCCTCTGAGTCCTATATAAATATCTGTATGCCTCTAAGGCCTATATAAATATCTGTATGCCTCTAAGGCCTATAACAATATCTGTATGCCTCTGAGTCCTATATAAATATCTGTATGCCACTGAGTCCTATATAAATATCTGTATGCCACTAAGTCCTATATAAATATCTGTATGCCTCTGAGTCCTATATAAATATCTGTATGCCTCTGAGTCTTATATAAATATCTGTATGCCTCTAAGGCCTATATAAATATCTGTATGCCTCTGAGTCCTATATAAATATCTGTATGCCTCTGAGTCCTATATAAATATCTGTATGCCTCTGAGTCCTATATAAATATCTGTATGCCACTGAGTCCTATATAAATATCTGTATGCCTCTAAGGCCTATATAAATATCTGTATGCCTCTAAGGCCTATATAAATATCTGTATGCCACTGAGTCCTATATAAATATCTGTATGCCTCTGAGTCTTATATAAATATCTGTATGCCACTGAGTCCTATATAAATATCTGTATGCCTCTAAGGCCTATATAAATATCTGTATGCCTCTAAGGCCTATATAAATATCTGTATGCCACTGAGTCCTATATAAATATCTGTATGCCTCTGAGTCTTATATAAATATCTGTATGCCACTGAGTCCTATATAAATATCTGTATGCCTCTGAGTCCTATATAAATATCTGTATGCCTCTAAGGCCTATATAAATATCTGTATGCCTCTGAGTCTTATATAAATATCTGTATGCCTCTGAGTCCTATATAAATATCTGTATGCCTCTGAGTCCTATATAAATATCTGTATGCCTCTGAGTCCTATATAAATATCTGTATGCCTCTGAGTCCTATATAAATATCTGTATGCCTCTGAGTCTTATATAAATATCTGTATGCCTCTGAGTCCTATATAAATATCTGTATGCCACTGAGTCCTATATAAATATCTGTATGCCTCTGAGTCCTATATAAATATCTGTATGCCGCTGAGTCCTATATAAATATCTGTATGCCTCTGAGTCCTATATAAATATCTGTATGCCTCTGAGTCTTATATAAATATCTGTATGCCTCTGAGTCCTATATAAATATCTGTATGCCACTCAGTCCTATATAAATATCTGTATGCCTCTGAGTCCTATATAAATATCTGTATGCCTCTGAGTCCTATATAAATGTCTGTATGCCTCTGAGTCTTATATAAATATCTGTATGCCTCTGAGTCCTATATAAATATCTGTATGCCACTCAGTCCTATATAAATATCTGTATGCCTCTGAGTCCTATATAAATATCTGTATGCCTCTGAGTCCTATATAAATATCTGTATGCCTCTGATTCCTATATAAATATCTGTATGCCTCTGAGTCCTATATAAATATCTGTATGGCTCTGAGTCCTATATAAATATCTGTATGCCTCTGAGTCCTATATAAATATCTGTTTGCCTCTGAGTCCTATATAAATATCTGTATGCCTCTGATTCCTATATAAATATCTGTATGGCTCTGAGTCCTATATAAATATCTGTATGCCTCTGAGTCTTATATAAATATCTGTATGCCTCTGAGTCCTATATAAATATCTGTATGCCACTGAGTCCTATATAAATATCTGTATGCCTCTGAGTCCTATATAAATATCTGTATGCCACTGAGTCCTATATAAATATCTGTATGCCTCTGAGTCCTATATAAATATCTGTATGCCTCTGAGTCTTATTTAAATATCTGTATGCCACTCAGTCCTATATAAATATCTGTATGCCTCTGAGTCCTATATAAACATATGTATGCCTCTGAGTCCTATATAAATGTCTGTATGCCTCTGAGTCTTATATAAATATCTGTATGCCTCTGAGTCCTATATAAATATATGTATGCCACTCAGTCCTATATAAATATCTGTATGCCTCTGAGTCCTATATAAATATCTGTATGCCTCTGAGTCCTATATAAATATCTGTATGCCTCTGATTCCTATATAAATATCTGTATGCCACTCAGTCCTATATAAATATCTGTATGCCTCTGAGTCCTATATAAATATCTGTATGCCTCTGAGTCCTATATAAATATCTGTATGCCTCTGATTCCTATATAAATATCTGTATGCCTCTGAGTCCTATATAAATATCTGTATGCCTCTGAGTCCTATATAAATATCTGTATGCCTCTGAGTCTTATAGAAATATCTGCATGCCACCGAGTCTTATATAAATATCTGAATGCCACTGAGTCCTATATAAATATCTGTATGCCTCTGAGTCCTATATAAATATCTGTATGCCTCTGAGTCCTATATAAATGGTCAGAAGTGTAATCACTCATTCAGGCAGATATGTCTGGCCTTCTGAAAGTTCATGCATATCTCTTACAGGGCTTGGAAAACTATTCTGCCCCCGAAATCATAGTTTATGTCTTTAGCAGGTATGAAGAGACTGTGTTTCTTCCATGGCACTGGCGCCGACGTGTTAAGGTCCAGCTAGCCAAGCCGGGGCGTAACACAGACCCCCACATACCCTGCGGTGCGGGGGGGCCCTCAGGCCAGTAGTAAGGCCTTATAGAGCTCCGGATTATGTCTTTAGCAGGTATGAAGAGACTGTGTTTCTTCCATGGCACTGGTGCCGACGTGTTAAGGTCCAGCTAGCCAAACATGGGTGTAACACAGGCCCCCGCATACCCTGCGGTGCGGGGGGGCCCCGAGCTGCAGGGGGCCCCCTCAGGCCAGTAGTAAGGCCTTATAGAGCTCCGGATTATGTCTTTAGCAGGTATGAAGAGACTGTGTTTCTTCCAGGGCACTGGCGCCGACGTGTTAAGGTCCAGCTAGCCAAGCCGGGGCGTAACACAGGCCCCCACATACCATGCAGTGTGGGTGGGGCCCTCAGGCCAGTAGTAAGGCCTTATAGAGCTCCGGATTATGTCTTTAGCAGGTATGAAGAGACTGTGTTTCTTCCAGGGCACTGACGCCGACGTGTTAAGGTCCAGCTAGCGAAGCCAGAGCGAGCGCCCCCAGAAGGACTGCCGAGGCCCCCTTAAGGGAGGGGTTTAAGGTGATGAAAATATCGCCACCTACAGGCGGCTGCTGAACGTGTTCCAGTTTTGGCAAAATGCACAGGGATAAAGTGAGCGAATTCACTGAAGCCAGCCGGGTCCCCACTCCATGTTACAGCCGGATCGAGGGTCCAGCGGGGTCTCGCCCTCTTCCAGCACTGGTGCCAACCGGAAGGGGCACATTTTGTCGACCTCGAAAGGTTGAAACGTGGATCCAACCCCCCTGGATTCGAGCCTGAGACTTGCAAATTGAACACCACCAATGAACTCACAAAAGGATCTTGTCTGCTTTGTCACCCCACACATCTGCAAGGGCTGTGCAGCTCCGTTGCGAATTACCATAACTGCCTCCTCCCCCTGTGCTCCTGCACACAGGGTGCCTCAGTGAGTTAAACGTCACTCACAAGTGCCTGCAATTCAGAGGTTTGACTGCTGGCATGGCTGACTCACCTGACATCTTTCTGAGGCCTTTGAACCGCGTACCATTAAAAGGGGTAATGGTGACGGACATTCCAGATTTTAGGTTTGATGGACGAGCGCTATAGGAGGGTGCACGCTTATTTAAGTGAAGCACCTTGCACTTATCCAGACGACCCTTGTGGTGATTTTAGTGTTCTCAGACAACCATCGAAAGATCTCTGAGTGGGAGCTGTGGAGAGCAGCCTTCAGGCTGAGTCCACAATGAGGTCACGCAGCTTGATTAACAGATCTAATCACACAGCGTGGGTTAAACGTGAAAGAACCACACTGGTGATGAATTTAATGTGTGTGTTAATGTGGAGTAAATTCCATTTTTGGTGGCTGAAGTTTTTCCTCCAGAATCCGTATTTGAATGCTATTTTGTTCCTTAGAAAAGTGTCTTTAACCTGCCCATTACTCCAAAAATATTGGAGGTAATTACATTATATCCACCAACGGTTTATCTCCAAAAACCCGGAGATCCTTCCATGGTTACCACTGCTCTTGGATTTTACCCCAGATGAGTTGTTCTGCATCTAACTTTGATCCCACTTACCTACTTTTCTATTGTTATTTGTTTACATATTTTCCTCCAGGGTAAAGCTGGAGTTCGCAACTTCACTTTACTTCACTGACCAGGATTGTGATCATTTCACCTCAGGAAACTAGTTATATCTTTGTCATTTGAGTATTTTATTGTGGAGTACATGTTTGTCAACATGGCAGCAACAAGAGCAGCTTTGTGGAGCAACGTTTTATACCTCGTGCAGAGACAGGTGCCGGTTCAGCCTGCTGACGTTTGGCGCTTTAGTATAACCAGAGCCACTGGAATTACATAGGACAGTTCCTTGGGCAAAATGACAATAAGGCAATTTGTGGCACATGGCTAAACACTTATAAGGTCCCAAAGGCGAGGCCTATTGGCTATGCCAATGCATGTTTGGATTGCGTTCTCCTGATTTTGCCTAATTGTTACTGCTTTCTCCTTCCTTCACCTGTTTTCTGAATGCTTTTTCCTGCTTGTGCCTTCTCTTTCACTGCTTCTCCTCATTTCCCCTCCTAAACCCTTTCCTCCCTTTCCATCCGGTGTGATTACACCTCCATGTTACACCCTTTCCGAACGAACCATCCAATGGGATTACATCTTCTCCTCCTGCACCTCTTCCTCCCTTTCCATTGATCCAGCGCAAGATTGGGACTTAAGGAATATACATACAGATATCTTCCCTGCGTCGCAGACCCGTTATCATACTAGCTCATTCATACATGCATTCATTGGTGGGGCCGATAACACCAACTCTCATACGTCACCATTCATGAGTCTGCACACAGGAGGGATGAATGATTCAAGCGCTGGACATGTGGGGGGTACCTTATAACCTATAGGGAAGAAAAGTAATGTTACAAAATATACATTAGCATCCGCCACCTATAGATTCTTAATCCTAAACATCAAGGCACTCCACCACTTGGTCGACGGACCAATTAGTTGGATTGGTTGATGGTGATTTAGAACCAGCTACAACACATTTAAGACTCAGAATCATTTATTCTCTTCATTTGAATAAACCACAAACTCCCAACATTTATAATTAATCAAAGTTTAGAAATGTAGTCAATTAATACAGATTGCTGGACATTTCTATTGACCTATTCTGGCTCTCTGCGTTTTCTCTAGTTCACTTGGCTCTGCATAACCGAATTTAGCTGCCAATTGTCCCAATAAAGCAGGCCAAAGCTATAGGTCCAAAAGTTCTTTGCTCAGCACGCTGCAGTCCCAAAGATCTCAAAAGGACCAGAGAATCGTGCAAGCATCTGTCATCAGTAGGTTTGCGGTCACAGAGCAAAAAGCAGCATCAGCATCTCAGATCAGATCCGAGCCGCAGTTCAGTGGTCCAGTGGCAGCGAGCAGACCCCTCCTATTCTACTACTCTTTTATAATGAATTTCAGGATGACATGAAACAATTTTAGACCAAGAAAGCACGCTATTGGCTGATTGGAAACGTCCGATTTTACATCAGAATAGTTCACAATGTTTTAGGTTTTGCTTGTATGATCCAATTGTTCATTTAAACCAGTTTTTTACCTGTTCGGAGTTTGGCAGTCCACCAAGTTCCTATCCTTGACTGAGGACATGGTGAGCTGAGGTCATCAGGAAGTTCACGGAGCCATCCGAGTCTGCGCAGTAGACATCGCGCTCACGAGACGGTGGCCACTTCTGAACTCCATGTCGGGCATCATTTTCTAGGTAGGCCCAAATGCCAACTTAAGCAAAACAAACACAAAAGAATAATTAATACAAAGAAATGAAGATTCTAATGTTAACCCCTCACTAATTCCTTTATGTATGAGTATTTTCCTAGCATATAGCGACATTTAAAGCAATATATTTACCTTTACGGTCCTCCACGAGAATGCAAACGTCACAAATATGCGTACAGATTTTAGTTAATAGAGTTATTTTGCCATGCAAATAGCAATTTCCCACGTATAATTGGTGTATGCATATGGTTGAATTACTCTCACACTGCACTCCGTTAGCAAATTATAATCAGTAGGTTATATAATTAATTTTCACATTCAAAATAGAGGAGGTATACAAAATGTTGCTTTACCTGCTCCATCACCATCCAGTGTGATTACACCTCTGCTTAAACCCCTTTCCAACATTCTATCCAGTGTGATTACATCTTCTCCTCCTGCACCTCTTCCTCCCTGTCCATCCGGTGTGATTACATCTTCTCCTCCTGCACCCCTTCCTCCCTGTCCATCCAGTGTGATTACATCTTCTTCTCCTGCACCCCATCCTCCCTGTCCATCCAATGTGATTACACCTCTTTTTACACCTCTTCCTCCCTGTCCATTCAGTGTGATTACATCTTTTCTCCTCCTGCACCCCTTCCTCCCTGTTCATCCAGTGTGATTACACCTCTTTTTACACCTCTTCCTCCCTGTCCATTCAGTGTGATTACATCTTTTCTCCTCCTGCACCCCTTCCTCCCTGTCCATCCAGTGTGATTACACCTCTTTTTACACCTCGTCCTCCCTGTCCATCCAGTGTCATTACACCTCTTTTTACACCTCTTACTCCTTGTCCATCCAGTGTCATTACACCTCTTTTTACACCTCTTACTCCCTTTCCATCCATTGTGATTACACCTCCCCCTGCAGTAAGTAATTCCCTTTCCATCCAGTGTGATTACACCTCCTATTACACCCCTTCACAACATTCCATCCAGTGTGGTTACATCTTCTCCCCCTGCACCCCTTCCTCCCTTTACACCAGTGTGATTACATTTTCTCCTCCTGCACCCCTTCCTCCCTTTACACCAGTGTGATCACATCTTCTCCTCCTGCACCCCTTCCTCCCTGTCCATCCAGTGTGATTACATCTTCTCCTCCTGCACCCCTTCGTCCCTGTCTATCCAGTGAGATTACACCTCTTTTTACACCTCTTCCTCCCTGTCCATCCAGTGTGATTACATCTTCTCTTCCTGCACCCCTTCCTCCCTGTCCATCCAGTGTGATGACATCTTCTCCTCCTGCACCCCTTCCTCTCTGTCCATCCAGTGTGATTACATCTTCTCCTCCTGCACCCCTTCCTCCCTGTCCATCCAGTGTGATTACATCTTCTCCTCCTGCACCCCTTCCTCCCTGTCCATCCAGTGTGATTACATCTTCTCCTCCTGCACCCCTTCCTCCCTGTCCATCCAATGTGATTACATATTCTCCTCCTGCACCCCTTCTTCCCTTTTCACTAGTGTGATTACATCTTCTCCTTTGCCGCTCCTTCTCTTTCCGTCTAGTGTGATTACACATCCTCCTGCACCAGGCACAGCTCTCTCCGTGCTGCTGCACCGCTCTACTTCCTCCTTCTTTCTCTGAGTGACTTCTACTTTTCCCTCATTTTTCCCTAATTTCTCCTTCCTTTCCCCCTGTTATTTTGAGTGTCTTCTCCTGCTCTTGCCTTTTTTTACTGCTTTCTCCTTCTTTTCCCCATATTTCCAAATGCTTTTGTCTCATTTGTTACTGTTTCTCCTTCCTCTCACTCACTTTTCTGAGTACTTGCTCCTGCTTTTACCTCGTTATACTGTTTTTGCCTTGTTTTTCACTGCTTTCTCCTTCCTTTCCCCTGTTCTTCTGAGTACTTTCTTCTGCTTGCGCCTTGTTTTTCACTGCTTTCTCCCAGTTTTATCCGTTTTCTGAGTGCTTTCTTCTGCTTGTGCCACTTTTTATTATTGCTTTCTCCTTTCTTACCCCCTCTTTCTGAGTGCTTTCTCCTGATTCTCCCTTGTTTTTACTACTTTCTCCTTCCTCTTACCCCGCTTTTCTGACTGCTTTCTCCTGCTTTTTGTCATTTTTGAATAAACAGAGCACAGTGAAGCAGGTAGCAACTCCAGCGCCTTGAGTCCCTCAGCGCTATACAAACCTGATTGTTTGATGGAGTGACATCCTCCTGCACCACTTCTTCCCTTTCCATCCAGTGTGATTACACCTTCTCCTCCTACAGCACATCTTATCTTCCCATCCAGTGTGAATACACCTTCTCCTCCTACACCCCTTGTTCTCTTTCTATCCAGTGTGATTACACCTTCTCCTACAGCACTTCTTATCTTTCTATTCAGTGTGATTACACCTCCTCCTACAGCACTTCTTATCTTTCTATCCAGTGTGATTACACCTCCTCCTACAGCACTTCTTATCTTCTATTCAGTGAGATTACACCTCCTCCTAGAGCACATCTTATCTTTCCATCCAGTGTGATTACACCTCCTCCTCCTACACTCCTTGTTCTCTTTCTGTCCAGTGTGATTACACCTCCTCCTACAGCTCTTGTTTAATTTACATCCAGTGTGATTGCACCGCGTCCTCCTGCACCAGTTTTTCCCTTTCCATTCAGTGTGATTAAGCCTGTTCCTATACCCCTTCTTAACTTTATATCCTGTGTGATTAAACCTTCTCCTCCAACACCCTTTGTTCTCTGTCCATTCAGTGTGAATACACCGTCTCCTACAGCTCTTCTTCACTTTCCATCCAGAGTGATTACACCTTCTCCTCCTACAACCCTTCTAATCTTTGCATCCATTATGATTACATCTCCTATGGAACATCTTCCCTTTCTGTCCAGTGCGATTACACCTCCTCCTACAAGACGTCTTCCCTTTCAATCATTGTGATTACACCTCATTGGAAAGTGTTTGATTGTTAATGATACGTAGGGACCTACCACTAATAATAAGGCTACAAATACAATAAAAGGGTTAGTCAAGGTCTCAGTATATGATTTTCTTTTTCAACCCTTGGAAGCTGGCAATGAGCAGGCAGGTGCAGCTTAGGAGACAAGTGTGTAAAGCATTTAAAAGAAACCAATACATTAGATAAGTAAGACATAATACACCAATTTATAAAAATAGACACCAAAACAACATACATTTAATAAAGGGAACCAGAGGTATGATTTTTTAAATAATAAATGCTTTCCAGTTTTCAAAAACCAATAGAGCCAAATTGAGGCATCTAGTCTCAACTGACTGGGAAAAAGTCACAGTTTTATGTCAACCGTAAGGGGGCCCTGGTGACATACACTAAGCTGGGAGCCTCAGTCAAAACTTTACCTTCGCACTTAGACACTTTTCTGGCGGATTTTTCCTCAACGTGGAGCGAGACTCTTCTTCAAGCCGGATCCGCGTCAATGTTGTCGGCTTGATTCTCCGCGAGGCCAGGGTCAGCTCCTGGAAGTCTTGGGCTCCGGAACTTTCATTGGGAGAACCTGACATCTAGGCAGGGTTGCCGGTCGACGTAGACTGCTTTACCATCAACATCAGGTCAGTCACTTATTAATGTCTGGAACTTCTTCCTGAAATTGCTGTTGAGGGTTCAAAGTGCCCAAAACATCAATCCAGTGGTCTAGAAGCTCTGAGATGGTCCTTGGAATGTTGTGACTACAATTCGCACAATGCACCTTTCAAAATCCTTAAAAGTCCACTGGACGCACTCCAGGATGGAGGCTTCTTGGTGGAGATGATGCAGGTGAGCTCTGGTAACCTGTAGTTTGGAGGGAGTCCACTCCTAAATCATTGTGAAGCCGGACAAATTCCTTAGGGCTGTAGTATCAGATTGTGCAGCAGGTGAAATCCTTCAGAGTGCAGTCCTTTAGGTGCAGATCACATTTCCAGCATGATAGTCCTTCTTCTCCTTGTTTCAGGCATTAGATCTGAGTTGCTTGGCAGCTCTTCCATATTTATGCTGTGTTCCTGGGTATTAAGCAGGGGGACAAACCTGACCAATGGGAAGCAGGGTGCCACACTCAGGTATGACCACTTCCTCCAAAGTTCGGTATATCCTTGCCCCAAAAATCACTTCTCTCCCAAAATCCAAGATGGAGAACATTTCTCCTGAAGGGATAGATCTGTCTATGCCAACCCACTGGTGTGGCTAAGATTCTTTAACACACCCCTTCCTGTCCCTTCATTAATCTAAATACAGGGGCTCCTGTGTGGCTGGGGAGGCAGGAGGTGGGGGTAAGCCTGTGTTGCCATATAGCGTCATTCTTCATTTTAATACCAGTTTGGCTACTGCACCCCCATCTTGCCTTGTGCTTCTGCAGCTGCAGTTCTCCACCCACAGGAAATCCTTTGTCTCACTAGTCGGCCACTTCACACCTCATTAAGAAAGTCTGGCTTAGCCTGGCAGAGGGAGGCCAATCAGAAGATGGCAGCTGGAAGGCTGGACTTTGGCTTACAGAAAAGAAATTTCTGTAACTTCTTTTCTGTAATATTTAACCACGTTGTTCGCGATAAATAAGGTTTTTGAAACCAGTACCAGAGTCGAAATGTGAGGATCGTCCTGAGCCCAACCGTCATCTGTAGCGGAGTAGACTTCCAGGTTTCTTCGTATTTCATGTGTTTTGAGTTGGTTGGGGATGAACATTTCAGGGAGTCATGTGGTGAGTTTCTTTTGTTACCTAAGTGTCCTGGCTCGTTTTCTTACTTGGTGGGCATGATGTCTGCTGCACAGCATTTTGGATCTTCTGCAAAGTGTTTTTGTTATGCTGCCAAGTCTCTGGTTACTTTCAAGCGCTTATATTTGTCAACTGACAGTGTCTCAGTTCGGAGTTCTTTCATCTGGATTGTCACCAAGAACTGTTGCACGTCTGTCTATTTTCACAAGTGACAGGCACACCTATGACTATGGTCATTTAACATGTTATGGTTTTATTATTTAAATATATGTGAGTGTACCCAGTGTCACACTACTCGGGTGAGATATCGCTCACCGGCGGGTCACAGTTTATTATTGCACTACTAGTGAGAATGTTTTTGCATACTTATGTTGGTGTTCCGATTTAGTACCACATTTTTTATTGTGTTGGTCGTGTGGTGTGTATCAGTCACTCTATGCTGCACGTTGTCTACTATTCTGTCTGTTAGTCATGCTGTGACTCACTTGTCGGGCTATAGGGGGTGTTAGTCCCACCTATTAAATTGGTTAATGGGAGTTTGTCCCTTGAATATAGTGTTTAGGGGGTGTTAGTCCCACCTAGCTTATGGTTAATGGGTGTTAGTCCCATATACTTCGTGTTTAGGGGGTGTCAGTCCCACCTAGGTCATTCTTAATGGGTGTTACTCCCATATTTTTTGTGTTTAGGGGTGTTAGTCCCACCTAGGTCATTGTAATGGGTGTTTGTCCCGTTTTAGGGGGTGAGAGTCCTACCTATGCTATTAGTAATGGGTATTTGTCCTTTTTACTAAACTTAAAGGGGGTGTGAGTCCCGCCTTGGTCATGTTTGGGTTGGGTCTTAGTCCCATTTATGTTTATGTACATCTGGGTGTTAGACCCATATACTCAGAGTTTAGGGGGTGTCTTCCCACCTACGTTTTAGTGATGGGTGAGGTCCACCCATTGTATATTTGTTCTGATAGTCATTCTTCCTGTATATTTCTTCAATTTCTAGAGTAATTGTAGTTGTTTTCTATTGTGATTCTCTGCGTTTTTATATAAGTATCTTTTGTGGTGTCTACTCAATTTCTGTTTGGGAGTTTAACGTTCTTTTCGTGTCTTATTAAAAGAGGAGGTTGGTGATAGTGTGTGAGTTTAATGTTCTCTTTGGTGTCTTATTATAAGAGGAGGATGGTGATAGTTCATTCTTATTTTGTCATCCTTTTCTTCTCCTTTTTCTTTCGTGTTATAGTCTGGTTCCCTTTCGTGGTATAGTTTATTCATCTTACCCTTGGGTTTTGGACTATTTATCTCTTGTTTAGATTTTGTGTATAGTTGTTTTGAACTTTGAATATTGTTGGTTTATTTTCAATTGTAAAGAAGGGAGATATTGTAGTATCTTCATGTAAGGTTATTACTGTCGCCTGTATCTTGTAACTAGATGCTTAGCCAGTGTGAGAGTTCCATGTGGAATGTTGACGTGACTGGAATGTTGGAGGTTGCTGTGAGACAGTTGAGAGGATGGGCTGAGCAGCTAGCAGGCTGCTCCTGGTGGGTCTATTCTATGGACTTAATTAACTTAATAAATATACTTAAGATCTATCCTGGCTACGTCTGCTGTGTCACATCAATCTATGGAACCAGGTCACTTCAGTCTACTGGGCTCTAAACCTATCTGCCAGCACCAATTGTAATTTACCTAATTACCATATGCCTTATAACCAGAGCCCTGGCCCTGGGGCTGGTAAGCAGAGCCCATGCACAGTCAGAGTCAGTTACCACCAGTATCAAGCAAAATGTGGGAGTGATTAGGGCAAAAAGGAAGATTTTTGCACACACCTCCTCCTGCACCCCGTCTTCCCTTTCCATTCAGTGTGATTACACCTGCTCCTACCCCCTTCTTCCCTTTCCATCCAGTGTGATTACACCTGCACCTACCCCCTTCTTCCCTTTCCATCCAGTGTGATTATACCTGCACCTACACGCCATCCTTCATTTACATCCAGTGTGATTGCACCTCCTGCTACACAGCTGATTCCCTTTCCAATCAGTGGGATGACAGCTCCTCCTACAGCCCTTCTTCCCTTTCCATTCAGTGTGATTACACCTCACCCTACAGCGCATCTTACCTCCAAGTGGGGTGCCTCACTCTCACTATCACTGTGGGATGCTGCACTATCATTACGGGATGCTGCAATCTTACTATCATTGTGGGATGCTGCTCTCTCACTATCACTGTGGGATGCCGCACACTCACTTTCATTGCCTCGCTCTTAATATCGTTGTGGGATGTCGCACTCTCACTATCACTGTGGGATGCCGCACGCTCACTATCATTGCCTCGCTCTTAATATCGTTGTGGGATGCCGCACTCTTACTATCATTGTGGGATGCCACTCTCTTACTATCACTGTGGGATGCCGCACTCTTACTATCACTGTGGGATGCTGCACTCTTACTATCATTGTGGGATGCCACACTCTTACTATCACTGTGTGATGCCGCACTCTTACTATCATTGTGGGATGCCTCACTCTTACTATCACTGAGGGATCTACACTCTTACTATCATTATGGGATGCCACACTCTTACTATCATTTTGGGATAGCACACTCTTACTATCATTGAGGGATCTACATTCTTACTATCATTATGGGATGCTTCACTCTTACTATCATTGAGGGGATGCTGCACTCTTACTATCATTGTGGGATGCCGCACTCTTACTATCCTTGTTTGTTGCCGCACTCTTACTGTCATTTTGGGATGTCGCACTCTTTTCTATCCTTGTGGGATGCTTCACTCTTACTATCATTGTGGGATGTTGCACTCTTACTATCACTCTGGGATGCCGCACTCTTACTATCATTGTGGGATGCCACACTCTTACTATCACTGTGTGATGCCGCACTCTTACTATCATTGAGGGGATGCTGCACTCTCACTATCATTGTGGGATGCCACACTCTTACTATCACTGTGGGATGCCGCACTCTTACTATCACTGTGGGATGCTGCACTCTTACTATCATTGTGGGATGCCACACTCTTACTATCACTGTGGGATGCCGCACTCTTACTATCATTGTGGGATGCCACACTCTTACTATCACTGTGGGATGCTGCACTCTTACTATCATTGTGGGATGCCGCACTCTCACTATCATTGAGGGGATGCTGCACTCTTACTATCATTGTGGGATGTCGCAATCTTACTATCACTGTGGGATGCTGCACTCTTACTATCATTGTGGGATGCCGCACTCTCACTATCATTGAGGGGATGCTGCACTCTTACTATCGTTGTGGGATGTCACACTCTTACTATCACTGTGGGATGCTGCACTCTTACTATCATTGTGGGATGCCACACTCTCACTATCATTGTGGGATGCCGCACTCTTACTATCACTGTGGAATGCTGCACTCTTACTATCATTGTGGGATGCCACACTCTCACTATCATTGTGGGATGCAGCACTCTCACTATCATTGTGGGATGCCGCACTCTCACTATCATTGTGGGATGCCACACTCTTACTATCACTGTGGGATGCCGCACTCTTACTATCACTGTGGGATGCCGCACTCTTACTATCATTGTGGGATGCCTCACTCTTACTATCACTGAGGGATCTACACTCTTACTATCATTATGGGATGCCACACTCTTACTATCATTGTGGGATAGCACACTCTTACTATCATTGAGGGATCTACATTCTTACTATCATTATGGGATGCTTCACTCTTACTATCATTGAGGGGATGCTGCACTCTTACTATCATTGTGGGATGACGCACTCTTACTATCCTTGTTTGATGCCGCACTCTTACTGTCATTTTGGGATGTCGCACTCTTTTCTATCATTGTGGGATGCCACACTCTTACTATCATTGTGGGATGTTGCACTCCTACAATCATTGTGGGATGCTGCACTCTTACTATCACTCTGGGATGCCGCACTCTTACTATCATTGTGGGATGCTTCACTCTTACTATCATTGAGGGGATGCTGCACTCTTACTATTATTGTGGGATGCCGCACTCTTACTATCCTTGTTCGATGCCGCACTCTAACGGTCATTTTGGGATGTCGCACTCTTACTATCCTTGTGGGATGCTTCACTCTTACTATCATTGTGGGATGCCACACTCTTACTATCATTGTGGGATGCCGCACTCTTACTATCATTGTGGTATGCTACACTCTTACTATCATTGTGGGATGCCGCACTCTTACTATACTTGTGGGATGCTTCACTCTTACTATCATTGTGGTATGCTACACTCTTACTATCATTGTGGGATGCCGCACTCTTCACCTGCATCCGGACCCGCCCCACACCAGCACCCGCCAAGCCGAACACCAGCAGCAACCACCTCAAGTGCATCCTGCTCAACACCCGCTCCGTCCACAGACACGCCGTTCAACTCTGGAACCTCCTCGACACCACAGCTCCTGACGTTGCCTTCCTCACGGAAACCTGGATGAACGACTCCTCAGCGCCCGACATCACCATCGCCATCCCAGAGGGCTACAAGATCATCCGGAGAGACCGCGACAACCAGACTGGAGGAGGCATCGCCATCATCCACAGGGACACCATCCGTATCTCGACCAACGCCGACAACACCCTGACAACCGCCGAACACCTGCACTTCCAGATCCACACCGACCCCAAGACCACCCTCAGAGGCACCCTGATCTACCGACCCCCGGGACCACGCACTCAATTCAGCGAAGACATCGCCGACTTCATCAGCCCGCACACCCTCCCCTCTGCTGACTACATCCTCCTCGGGGACATCAACTTCCACCTGGAGAACAACAACGACCGCAACACCACCTCCCTGCTTGACAACCTCACCACCCTCGGACTCAAGCAGCTGGTGACCAACCCCACCCACCTCGCCGGACACACACTCGACGCCGTCTTCTCGTCCAGCAAAGACATCTCCTTCAGCCACGCCACTGGACTCCACTGGACGGACCACAGCTGCATCCACTTCAGCTTCAAAAGAACCACGGTCCACCACCACCAGCAACAGGCTGCACGAAGAAGCTGGAACAAGATCACAGCCGAGCAACTCGCCGCATCCCTGAGCCAGCACCCTCCCGCCAGCTCACCGAACCCCAGCCAAGCCGCCGACAACCTCACGAAATGGATCTCCACCTGCGCGGACGAGCTCGCCCCTCTGAGGACCCCGCCCAGCAGACCCGGAAGCAAGAAGGCCCCGTGGTTCACCGACGAACTCAAGAGCTCCAAGAAGAACTGCCGAGCTCTCGAGAAAGCCTGGAGAAGAGACCCAACGTCGGACAACATGACTACCCTCAAGCTCGCCACCCGAATGCACCATCAACTGATCCACGCCACCAAGAAAACAGCATTCAAGGACCGGCTGGACAACAACGCACACAACAGCAAGGAACTCTTCAACATCGTCGGAGAGCTCTCCAACCCCAACGCCGGAACCAACGACATCACCCCATCGCAAGACCTCTGCAACTCCCTCGCCTCCTACTTCCACAACAAGATCGCTGACATACACAACAGCTTCAGAACACAACCAACGCTCCCCACGACCAAACCAACGCCCCCCACCACCACCCTCAACGCCTGGACACCGATCAACCTCGAAGACACCATCAGCACGATGAACTCCATCCACTCCGGATCCCAAACCGACCCCTGCCCTCACCACATCTTCAACAAGGCCGACGCTGTCATCGCACCCCACCTGCGGGACATCATCAACACCTCCCTCGACACCGCCACCTTCCCTGAGAGCTGGAAGCACGCCGAACTCAACGTTCTACTAAAGAAACCAACGGCGGACCCCACCGAACTCAAGAACTACCGCCCCATCTCGCTCCTCCCGTTTCCAGCCAAAGTCATCGAGAAGACCATCAACAAGCAACTGGCAGCCTTCCTCGAGACGACCGGTTCCCTCGACCCTTCCCAGTCAGGCTTCCGGGCCAACCACAGGACCGAGACCGCCCTCATCGCTGCCACCGACGACATCCGAACCCTGCTGGACAATGGAGAAACAGCGGCCCTCATCCTCCTAGACCTCTCCGCGGCATTCGACACTGTCTGCCACCGCACCCTTGTGCAGCGCCTCAACAACGTCGGAATCCAGGAGAAGGCACTGGATTGGATCATCTCCTTCCTCACCGGAAGGACACAGAGAGTCCGCCTGCCCCCGTTCAGATCAGAAGCCACGGAAGTCATCTGCGGCGTCCCTCAGGGCTCCTCGCTCAGCCCCACCCTCTTCAATGTCTACATGAGCCCCCTCGCGGCCATCGCACGCCAACACATCCTGAACATCATCTCCTACGCCGATGACACCCAGCTGATCCTCTCCCTGACCAACGACCCCGCCACCGCCAGAGCCAACCTACACGAAGGGATGAAAAACGTGGCCGAGTGGATGACGACCAGCCGCCTGAAACTGAACACAGACAAGACGGAAGTCCTCATCCTGGGCTCCTCACCTTCCGCCTGGGACGACTCCTGGTGGTCCCCCGCCCTGGGCAACGCACCCAAACCGACAGACCACGCACGCAACCTGGGCTTCATCCTGGACTCCTCCCTCTCCATGACCAGACAAGTCAACGCCGTCTCCTCGTCCTGTTTCAACATCCTGCGCATGCTACGTAAGATCTTCCGGTGGATCCCCACCGAGACCAGGAAGACGGTCACCCAGGCCCTCGTCACCAGTCGATTGGACTACGGCAACTTCCTCTACGCCGGTACCACCGCCAAGCTCCAGAAGAGACTCCAGCGGATCCAGAACGCCTCGGCGAGACTCATCCTCGATGTCCCCAGACGAACTCACATCTCCAAACACCTGAGAGACCTGCACTGGCTCCCGATCAACAAAAGAATCTCCTTCCGGCTCCTCACCCACGCACACAAAGCCCTACACAACCAAGGCCCGACCTACCTCAACAGCCGCCTCAACTTCTACGCTCCCAAACGCCACCTCCGCTCGACCAGTCACGCCCTCGCAGCCGTCCCCCGCATCCACAGAGCGACAACAGGAGGAAGATCCTTCTCCCACCTGGCCGCCAAGACTTGGAACGCCCTCCCGACCGACCTACGCCTGACCCAAGACCACCTCTCCTTCAGGAAGAAGCTCAAGACCTGGTTGTTCGAGCAGTAGCGGACCCCCCCCCCTAGCGCTTTGAGACCCTCCGGGTGAGTAGTGCGCTTTATAAATGCCTATGATTGATTGATTGATTGATCATTGTGGGATGCTACACTCTTACTATCATTGTGGGATGCCACACTCTTACAATCATTATGGGATGCCACACTCTTACTATCATTGTGGGATGCCACACTCTTACAATCATTATGGGATGCCACACTCTTACTATCATTGTGGGATGATGCACTCTTACTATCATTGTGGGATGATGCACTCTTACTATCATTGTGGGATGCCACACTCTTACTATCATTATGGGATGCCACACTCTTACTATCATTGTGTGATGCCGCATTCTTACTAACATTGTGGGATGCCACACTCTTACTACCATTGTGTGATGCCGCACTCTTACTAACATCGTGGGATGCCACATTCTTACTATCATTGTGGGATGCCGCACTCTTACTATCATTGTGTGATGCCGCACTCTTACTAACATTGTGGGATGCCACACTCTCACTATCATTGTGGGATGCCGCACTCTTACTGTCATTCTAGGATGCCGCACTCTTACTATCATTGTGGGATGCCACATTCTTACTATCATTGTGGGATGCCTCACTCTTACTATCATTATGCGATGCCGCACTCTTACTAACATTGTGGGATGCCACACTCTTACTATCATTGAGGGATCTACATTCTTAGTATCATTATGGGATGCTTCACTCTTACTATCATTATGGGATGCCACACTCTTACTATCATTGTGTGATGCCGCACTCTTACTAACATTGTGGGATGCCACACTCTCACTATCATTGTGGGATGCCGCACTCTTACTGTCATTCTAGGATGCCGCACTCTTACTATCATTGTGGGAGGCCACATTCTTACTATCATTGTGGGATGCCTCACTCTTACTATCATTATGCGATGCCGCACTCTTACTAACATTGTGGGATGCCACACACTTACTATCATTGGGGGATGCCACATTCTTACTATCATTGTGGGATGACGCACTCTTACTATCATTGTGTGATGCCGCACTCTTACTAACATTGTGGGATGCCACATTCTTACTATCACTGTGGGATGCTTCATTCTTACTATCATTGTGGGATGCCTCACTCTTACTATCACTGAGGGATCTACACTCTTACTATCATTATGGGATGCCACACTCTTACTATTTAGTTATAATTCAACTGAGCTTGAATAGACTGTAAATTTTATTACATTTTGCAGCTGTTTTTGCTCTATTTATTCATCTGTTTACAATGAACCACAAAGAGACTGGGCCTATGTTACTTTTGTTTGACATTTGTATTGATATTTTCCCATTGTACATGTAGTGTTTTATCTCATGATTTGCAATGATTTTGATTAATCGTGCAAAAATAAAGAACCATGAACCTTTCAAACATATGTATAATGTTGACACTTTACCTGATTTTGCGACTCTTGCTTGATATCTGTCCACTTATGCTGTTCCCAGGTCCTGATGAGGTCCGGTTGGTGAACGGCGCCTCTCTCTGCTCTGGAAGAGTGGAGGTCAGGCACAATGGTGTGTGGGGGACGGTGTGTGATGATTCCTGGGATCTGAATGATGCTTCAGTTGTCTGCAGACAGCTCGGCTGTATTTCAGCGGAAGAACATGAGTACAATCCAACATTCGGAAAGAGTTCTCTGCCTGTTGTCATGAGTAATGTCCAATGCAGAGGAGATGAGGCTGCTCTATGGAAGTGCCCACAACAAGGCTGGGAACACAATACCTGTCCTACAGGAAGGGACGCTGGGGTGACCTGCACAGGTAAGGAATGGAAACCAAGTGAAATAAAGTTATCTTTTCTCAAGAAATGTAATGAACATACACTGTAAACACATATTTGAGGCTAGATGCAAAGTGAAAGATTGCAACAAGCAATATACTCTGACTGCAATAACAACAGATGTAAGTTCTAGACTGGCTAACCCTCTGAAAACTCACAGATTCGCATCGAACTTAGAGGCAGCAGACACCCTGACACCGGCACTGTGGCACCGACTCTCATTTCTGCACAGAATAAACAGAGCACTTGCTTGCCAGCATCAACACACAGATTTGGCACTACTGAACAGCATTCTGCACATAGCTGCTAGATTTGTCTGGAAGTAGGGTTTTGGATATGCCAGGAAGAGTGGCGATTTGCTGTGTGTGCGTATGGTGGTTGTAGTGTGTGTATTGCACGGTGCTACCAGGTTCGGAGGAAATACCCTATAACCCCCGTATAAGTATGTGGATGTAAACCCACACAAGTTACTGAAAAGCCGAGTCCTGGGCACACGTTTAAATGATAAAAACAATGTTTGTTGAGGTTCTGAGCATTTGTAGAGCTGTTATTAAAGGTAAGGTTGCTGTTTTTGGGGCACTGAGGGAAGGATACAAATATGAGGAGAGAGTCTGAGGGAGCGGTACAGAAATAACAAACAGCAACGCTTATTGTGGTGATGGGTGATGTGGGATAATTAGTGATAAAGCATTATAGGCATGTAAATGTTATCCAACCTAAGAAAGCGAAATCCAGCATGCTGTACATGTAACATCAACAACAATAGAAAGGGAAACAGGACACAACTTGAATAGTGATATTCTGACCATACTCCAGACCACAATCGGAAATGGAGTAGTTATCGGTACAGGATATTATAGCGCCGTCTGAAGGAAAAGGGTCAAGACAGTGACTGAATCATAGAGGTAAACGGTTAACAGGGTAAGGGGGACAGACAGAGAGCGATGCAAGTAATTTCCCATCATCCACCTGCACATGAAGTGACATGATTGGCTTCCTGTCAAACTGTCTTCACGTAATGGAGGCTGTAACGCAGACGTGCTGTGCCAAAAGCATGTCAAAGCCAAGGATCCCTAACCTTCCTCCCTCCCTCCTCCCCCCATCGCCACCCCACCTCACCACGCCTGAGCCCTGGTCATATCTACCAGTGCGGCTGCTGAGCTTCGCCACCCAACACTGAAGGTGCATTCTGCTGCACCATCTGCCATTTCACATACACTCTCCCACACCCATCTCACTCCTCCCTCACACCTCACAAACCCAACATACTCAACACACGCCCAAACATACCTGACCCCCCTTACTACACCACACCACACCGCTCCATATCCTTCAAACTTTTCAACATTTGCTCCCTCGCTAAACACACCAACGAAATGTGGGATCTGTTACACAAGCACTCACCAGACCGTCTCTTTCAGACAAAACCTTTTTAACTTCATCGTCTGCTCACGTTATTGCCATGGCAGTCCCCCTGGATACAAGATCTCAGGACAAGACAAACAGACCGGCGGAATCACTGTTATCTTCAAAGAATCCATCCAATTCTCACCCACCTTGGAGAGCACCACCAGCAACATGGAACACTTCAACTTCAAACTCCTCATCATTGTGAACTACATCCTGGGTGGCACTGTTATCTACCGCCTTCCCAACCAAGCGCCAGCTTCAGTGGCACCATTGCAAATGTTGCCACCTCCCTGATTCTTGACTCAAGTGCCTTTATTTTACTTGGTGACGTTAACAACCAACTTGAGGACCTCACTGATTTCAGCACAGGCAACATCCTCAAGGGCCTGTCCAACCTCGGACTCTCTCAGTGAGTGGACCCCACACATGCTGTCAGATAACTACTAGACCCCATCTTCACCAGCTTCAGCAAACCCCCAGTAGACAAGCTGTTGGGAAGAATAAGCCCTCTCCTTGGTAAAGACGTGTACCCCTGCCCTGAGTACCCAACTGTATTATTGTCTGGATTCCTAATGCTGACCTTTTTGTCATAGCCAAACATGGATCATGTATGTGCGCCAGAACATAGGCCTGTCTCATGGTCTGCACTCATGTTGGACTGGGAGGGGCTCTTAAAGCACTATTCTTATAGTGGTGGAAGGCTACTGTCTTCAACAGTAGGTAAACAGCACAAGTGCAGTGGTGGCAGCATACCCTGTGATGTTTATAAGAAGTGACCAGATCTTTTTATCATCATAACTTTGCATGTGTAGAATTAGAATTAAAATACTTCTTTCATAAAAAAAGATATTTGACTGGACATTAATTTATTGTGGGAGCTGCATGCACATCGAGGTAATTGTCATGTCTACTAATCTGTATCTACAATTCCCTCTGAGGGAACGTTGACTGCTCCGGCTATCTTACCAATTGAGAGTCAGGTGAAGAAGGAGGCATATGACCCAACTGAGTGGGATCCATAGTAGGGTGGGCCCCAGGACAGCAGGAGAAAATGGCCCAACCACCTTGGTTAGCCCCGGTAACCCCTGCTTGCCCCATGGCCCTCTGAACGGGGTTCTGACATAAGCCCATCACAAGATCTCAGAAACATCTTGCTCTACGGACTCCTACACCACCAGCCTTGACACAAAAGCAAACTTCCCAAATCTATCTTTAACTTCAACACCTAGATCACCGCCTGCGCAGATACCCTGGTGCCTCTCAAAGCCAACACAACAAGACCACAAGCAAGCTGGAAAACATAAGAGCTCAGGCTCAACAAATGCCACTGCAAAAAACATGAAGGCAGGATGACACTTGAAAGAGCATCGGCAAATCCGTCCTCAGATGCTACTATCAACCAATCAGAACCACCAAACGCTCCATGGCCACCGACCTCATCGAAAGCAACTCCAACAAGGCAAGGGAATCTTTCCCATAGGTAATGCTTCACCACTTCGGCAGCAAGCTGTACCAATGTAACCTCCTCTCAAGACCTAGGCACCCAGCTGTCCTCATTCTTCACAAACAAGAAACAAGATCACCAGCATCGATGAAGACCTTCATACAGCAACAGGTTACCAAATGATCTACTTGCCGGTTGGGTGCTAAGTCCCCTCCCTCAGCAATGGATTGTGATGCACCTTCACCTTGTATCAGAGTGTCTCGCCAACCTTGGTATCCAGGCAAACACTGTATCAACAATCTCAGCACGTGAGCATGGAGAAGATTGTATTTGTGGTGTGACACATGAAGTGACAACAGGCTGGATGATGCTAGGACCTGGGGAGGGATTGCAATCCAGATAAATCTGTTACTTCGTTGTAGGGTCCAGATGAAATCTTCTGTATTACTTACTTTTACAGGAGAGTTTAAACACACGACTTGAAAAAGTCCATAGACTGAATAATTGCACAAAAAGATACAGTATTCTCACTCATGAAGCATAGGAATGTTAAAATATTTTTTTCTGCAAGAAATGCACTTAGAGCCAGAAGAAACTGAAAACATTCATAGAAGACTCTACTTGGCCTCCTACCCAATCTAATCAAAGATGGAAGAAAACGGTGTTTATTGAATCCATAGGCACCGATGTTGTGAAACCTTCCATACTTATTCTAGCAATTTGGGCCGGTTACTTCAATGGCATGACAGGAAAGGTTCAGGATCGGACCACTCCAATGAAGAATGCTCACACTTGGTTAGTGAAACAATTACGAGACATGCCTGTGCAGATTGATCTAGTCAATGTTTATCTCCTGCAAACCCCAAGAGGTGGTACATGCTGTTTTTACTCTGAACCACAGAGATCATCTACAAGGATTGACCGGGTTTTTATTAGTAGGGAGAAACCTGACTAGTGTGTTGGAATGGAGAATTCGGGCAGGACTGTGTCATTCCCATTTAACCGAATGTACCCAGATGATGACTCCGAGTTGAGGCCCTGGGGATTGCGCCTTCCAATCAATTCTTAAAGAGGAGCTGAGTGTGCATTTTTACATGAAAAGTAATAGGGTAGGATACTAAAATGTTATAATTACATATTGTCCTATCTTAATATTGAAGCACAAATATGGACAGAAATATCAAAGGTCAAGCATATATATGAAATTATAGGTTTATTTTTCTTAACTCTACAGTTCAGCTAAATGTATGGCAATTAAACAATTATAAGTACAGTCACCTGCCCATAATCAGGGTTTTCAAGACTTTTCAGACACTGAATTTGCACCAATCACCCCAAAAATCATTAATCATTAAGATTATCTAGGAAAAATCAATCTTCCTTGCCTCATGGGTGAACAGAGAAATGTAAAATTCCTGGTTCAAGATGGAAGAGCTGAATGCCTCATTATAATAATCAACATTTGTAAAGCGCCAACAATCACCCGTAAGGGTCTCTAGGCGCTGGGGTCCGTCGGGAAGATTAAGCAAGCTATTGCCCAGAGTCACATGGTGCTGTGCTAATCTGCCGCCGGCGCCGGGGATGAAACCATGATCCCCAGATTCCGAAGTCAGTCGCCCTGGCCGCGGTGCCACACCTCTTCCCTAATTAAATATGCCTAAAAATAGTCTTTCACCGGAGAATGCAAGCTCCCGTTAGAAGGTAGTTCTAAGTCGAAGACAGAAAAATGGGTCCGGGGCATGACCCACTAGATTGAACATTACTAAACATATGTTACTTTTCTTTCTTAGACATGTATATTTTAGAAAAATTTTGTCAGAGTCTAAACAGCGATCTCAAAATAATTTGGTTAATTTTTCTAGCTTCCCCCATGTACCTTCATGGCCCGCCCAGGCTTCTTCACAGCCTTCCGAGATGTAGAATCCTGGAGCTGCGCCTGATGCAGCAGCAGAACTGCCACGCCATACCATTCCTGTGGCGGGCTTATTTCCGCTCGAAGAGTCTCTATTGGCAGCCAGTCCCCAAAGTGCATATGAACTGGTCCAGAAGAAAATATACCCTATGGGGCAGATTTAAAAAAAATACATGTAATGAAGCGGAGCACCCAAAGAGGTTGCAGTACGTTGCGTGACAGGGAGGGAGCAGGAGATCTCCATATCTTTTATATGGCTATTTCCTCCCCTCTCCTTAGCGCCGGCACTGATTTTAGCTGCCGAATGCCAAGCACACACCTTAGCGCCATAGCGCGAGAGTGTGTGCATGAGTCTAACATACGTTTTTCCCACTTTGTATGTGTGCTGCACAGTGCAGCACGTATGCAATGTCGGAAAAGAAGAAATAAAAACATTTCTCCTGTTAGCGCCTCCTTTGAGGTGGTGTCAACTTTTAGCGCAAAACCCTGTCTGCAATTATTTGTAGATAGGGTTTTGCATCAAAAGACATAGGTGGTTGTATGGGAATACAACCTATGTAACGCCCCGTTGGTGCTAAGTGAAGCTAAGTAGTGCTTCTCGCGGATTTGCGCCACTTTTAGGGTACTTTCCAGCACATACCAAGTTTTGCAGAGGAAAGTAAATTACCCCCAAAAACTTTTGTGCTGGTTAGCATCACTTTTGTGATGGTAATCCAGCCCAACATGTTTGAAAATTTAGCCTAATGGAGCAAATTTTTTAAAAATATAAGCAACGCAGCACCCAAAGAGGCTGTGCTGCGTTGCATGACAGGGAGGAAGCAGGAGAGAACCATATCTTCTGAGATATGGCTCTCTCCACCCTCTCCCTAGCACTGGTGCTGATTTCAGCTGCTGAGCACCACGCACATACCTTAGCGTCATAGCGCTAGGGTGTGCGCCTGTGTCTAGCGTAGGCTTTTTATTGAAAGGGTACCCTTCCTGTACACAATACCATGCATATGTAGGTGTGCTGCACAGTACAGCAGGCATGCAAAGTCGGAAAAGGAAGGAAAAATAAAATTAATTCTCCTGTTAGCGCCTCCTCTGAAGTGGCGTTAGCTTTTGGTGCAAACCTCTGTCTATACTTCTTTGTGTATAGGGCTTTGCGTCAAAAGGCATGGATGGTTACATGGGAATGCCCATGTACCACCCATGTAAAGCCCCTTTGACGCTAAGTTTTGCGCTGGAAAGTAACTTTCCCCAAAAACTTTTTTTGCTGGTTAGTGTCACATTTGTGATGCTAAACCAGTGCAAAATGTTTGAAAATCTATCCCTAATGGCAGATTTTTTTAAAATACACGCAATGCAGCACCCAAAGAGGCTGTGCTCTGTTGCGTGACAGGGAGGGAGAAGGAGAACACAATATCTTCAGAGATATGCAGGGCTTGAAGTGGGATGAAATAACTGCGGGGTCCCTTAAAGGGGTGGGGCCACTGTAATTAAGGGCGTGGCCTAAAAGACTTAAGCTTCAAATCTGTGCTTAGCATAGTGTAGCGCCCAACTTGTATTTTGCTGTTTCTGTCATTGCAGTCAGATATATGATGCAACAAGTAACATTGCACCTACAACAAGTCGGGACTATTGGCTTTGTCAGTGGTTGCTAATTGCACAAGATAAATTAGCAGCAACTATGGTGTGTATATAATATTGAAAACATTTCCACTTTAAGCCCTGGTGACACCACGACAATGTTGCTGCTCTCGAGTTTCAAAAAGAAAAGGGAAATCCGGAGAGAAAATGACTCTCTTTAAAGGATTTCCCTTCCCCTAGAACGCTCACATGGCATGACATCATGCCGTAACTTTCCACTAGTGAGAAGTGAGCAGTTCGAGCACGCGCACATCGATGTGCTGCTGTCACTGCAGTCCAGGAAAAACAGACCGCCTGTGCCAGGGCACAAAACAGAGACTGATAGAGACCCGTTTCGAGGCCCCCTTTAAAAAACTGCTTGTTGCTCAGCACCGGTGAGACCCGGCCCACTTAAAGCCCTGGAGATATGGCTGATTCCTCCCCTCTCCCTAGTGCCAGTGCTGATTTCAGCTACTGAGTGCCACGCACGCGCTTTAGTGCCATAGTTCCAGGGGGTGCGCGTGAGTCTAGCATAGGTTTTGTATGGGAAGGATACCCTTCCTATACAACATACCAGGCTAGACATTTCTTTTGTTAGCGGCTCTCTTGGAGTGGCGTTAACTTTCAGCGCAAAACCCTGTCTACAATTCTTTGTGGATAGGGTTTTGCGTCAAAAGACATGGATGGTAGCACAGGAATGCCCATTTACCACCCATGTAATGCCCCCTTGAAACAGTGTTTCGCGCTGCTTTGTGCTACTTTTAGGGTATTTTACAGCACAAAACAACTTTTACGCTTTAAAGTACATTTGAAAAAAAACATTTTGTGCTGGTTAGCATCACTTTTGTGATGCTAGCCAGCAACAAAATGTTTGAAAATCCATCCCTAAGTGTCCTTGCAACAGAAAAGATGAGAAAACCACTTGTTAAAAGGGTAGACAAAAACCGAATGTAGTGATAGTGACGATACACTGGCCTCTAAATGAGAGTTTTCATTTATTTGGATTTCTATTGTGCAATGTAATTGTCGCAATTAAAGAAACAACCTGTACAAAACCATAGTTAAAGATAAAAAGCTATTGAAAAAATAACCAAGATATCAAAGAACTGTAAATTTACAATCTGAGAAGGGCTTAAAAATATCGGGCCCTTCTAATGCTGCGTTATTATTATTCTCTGCAAATGATTGACATGTGCCTCTAAATATATCATGATATTCGGGTGTTTTGCATGATTCTTTCGATTCCTGTTAAAAGAATTCCAAAGGCTCTGCCCAGCCTTCCTGTGCAAAGAAAAAGAAAGGGCTCAGGACGTTTCCATGGTCAGCCAAAGGCATAAAGGAAGGGCTCAGGACGTTTCCATGGTCAGCCAAAGGTGTAAAGAAAGGGCTCAGGACGTTTCCATGGTCAGCCATAGGTATAAAGAAAGGGCTCAGGACGTTTCCATGGTCAGCCAAAGGTGTAAAGAAAGGGCTCAGGACGTTTCCATGGTCAGCCAAAGATGTACAGAAAGGGCTCAGGACGTTTCCATGGTCAGCCAAAGGTGTAAAGAAAGGGCTCAGGACGTTTCCATGGTCAGCCAAAGATGTAAAGAAAGGGATCAGGACGTTTCCATGGTTAGCCAAAGTTGTAAAGAAAGGGCTCAGGACATTTCCATGGTCAGCCAAAGATGTAAAGAAAGGGCTCAGGACGTTTCCATGGTCAGCCAAAGGTGTAAAGAAAGGGCTCAGGACGTTTCCATGGTCAGCCAAAGGTGCAAAGAAAGGGCTCAGGACGTTTCCATGGTCAGCCAAAGGTGTAAAGAAAGGGCTCAGGACGTTTCCATGGTCAGCCAAAGATGTAAAGCAAGGGCTCAGGACGTTTCCATGGTCAGCCAAAGGTGTAAAGAAAGGGCTCAGGACGTTTCCATGGTCAGCCAAAGATGTAAAGAAAGGGCTCAGGACGTTTTCATGGTCAGCCAAAGGTGTAAAGAAAGGGCTCAGGACGTTTCCATGGTCAGCCAAAGATGTAAAGCAAGGGCTCAGGACGTTTCCATGGTCAGCCAAAGGTGTAAAGAAAGGGCTCAGGACGTTTCCATGGTCAGCCAAAGGTGTAAAGAAAGGGCTCAGGACGTTTCCATGGTCAGCCAAATGTGTAAAGAAAGGGCTCAGGACGTTTCCATGGTCAGCCAAAGGTGTAAAGAAAGAGCTCAGGAAGTTTCCATGGTCAGCCAAAGGTGTAAAGAAAGGGCTCAGGACGTTTCCATGGTCAGCCAAAGGTGTAAAGAAAGGGCTCAGGACGTTTCCATGGTCAGCCAAAGGTGTAAAGAAAGGGCCCAGGACGTTTCCATGATCAGCCAAAGATGTAAAGAAATGGCTCAGGACGTTTCCATGGTCAGCCAAAGATGTGAAGGTTCACATGTCTGCATAACAAAGGCCAAGTAATCAACTTGGCTGATACCTGCTGGCCATGACTGTCGGAGATGGGGGGATGGGCTCTCCTGCAGCCAATACACACACCTTGGCTACGTGAGCAGACAGAGCAGGAGGCCAGGAGCAGTGGGTGCGACTCGCTGAAAGGCTGAAGATCTGGTCAAAGCGTTGTTTTGTCTCTGCTCATAGAATAGATGCGTGTCAGTGATTATAGCAAACACGTTTGTCCAAGCTCACGAAAAACTCGTAAAAAGTATTGTTTTCAAGTTCAGTAAATGGTGAGCAGTAACATTCCTATAAAGGCAACAGCAGCCTACTTTGGACATTGGAATCCTGGTTTGAGTCCCAGGGTTTGCTAAACCTCCCGTGATTATGGAAAATGTATTAATTCTCTTGGGGGCATATCTACAACAACCGGCGATAATTATCGCTAAGCGCACTTAGCGCTAGGATAATTATCGCCGGCCAGCGTGGATTTTTATCGCTGAGATAGCGTGCTATTAGCAACGCTTATCTCAAAAGCTTATCTCTTGGTTCTGTTTAGGAGGGTGTCTACCGCATGCGGCACCATGACAATGAGGGTATTATCTAATAACAATCCGGCAGACTGGCGAATGGAAACTGCTGCTGCTGCTGCTGCTGCTCTCAAACAGCTAGGTAAAGCCTAGCGGTAAAGGCATAGAGTCGAGTTGTGATTTTAATGCTTGACTGTAAATAGAGTGGCTCTCGCAATACCCTTGAGGAGCTCTCTTGAACCGGAAGCTTCGGCCTGCTAAGGAGAAGCCAAAAATATCCCTACTTCCCTCAGCAATAGGTATGCTGAAGAATGCATTTTTGAGGTCAATGTCAGAAAACCAGGAAGCTGAGGCAGGTATCATTGTCAATATGGCATTAATGTCTGGGACAACAGGGAATTGAGGCACTACAATCTTATTAACTTCTCTGAGATCAATCACAAACCGATAAACAGGTGGCTGGGAGGGGTCGGTCCGTTTAAAAACAGGTAGAATAGTCTCTTCGACCACACCATTCTGTACCAAATCATGAACTATAGTCAAAAGAGCCTTTTCGCCGTCACTGGAAATTTTATACTGTGGGATGCGAGGAAATTTAACATTAGGCTTAATCGTACAATATATGGCGGAATTTGTAAGAGGCCCACATCATTTGGGCCGGTAGCCCAGAGGGTGGCGGGAAGAGACTGTAATTCAGGAGGGAGCTGGTCTTTAGACAAATACATCGGTGACGTCAGTTTCTTACCTAGGGTAAGACGTACCCCGGAAGGAGAGCAGTGCAATGTCGCATACAATCTCTTCAACAAATCCAAACCCAACAAATTTTCACCACAACCAGTTGTTAGAAGAAGCGGGGCCTCCAATTTGTAAGGACCTATCGAAATGGGCAAAGGACGTGAAACTGGGTTTTGAACTGGGGCACCAGAAAAACCCACAGAAACATTTGTACAGCCAGACAAAGGTGCCCCAGGGAGTTTAGAGTGAATCATAGAGCTCTTGGTCGCACCAGTGTCTAATAGGAATGGCTCTGTAACACCTAGTGCTACCACATCAACATAAGGCCCGTTCTGGTCCACTGGAACTGATACTACTCCCTTACTTTGTCCAAGGCTGCCCTAGCTAGATTGGCCATTCTGGCTCCCATCCTCAGTATAGTAATCATCATTGTAATAGTTGGTAGACTGAACATTGTGCTGATCAAAATAATTTGTGGAGTTTCCAGGGATCATGGAACTTTGGTTATTAGGCGGTGTACCCCGTCCTCTACCCCTGGGTGTTGACTGGTAACCACCCCGGCCTCGTGATCCGGGGGTGCGTTGTAACAAAACCGGGCAATTATACTTTAAATGGCCTTCCTCTTTACAGTAGGCGCATTGATTCTGGCCCAGTGGTGGTCGGAGAACCAAAGGCCCAGGCCTCTGCAACTGTCTCTGAAATTGTGGAGGCGGCTGATATTCCTGTTGGGCAGGGCGAGGAGGATAAGCTTGCTGCAAGAGAACTTTCGTTTTCAGCTCTTTCGTCTTTTTATCAAGTTTCTCTTTCTCCTCTTTATCCCTATTTTCATAATACTGGGCAGTGGCCAATATCTGGGCAGAAGACGATACAGCCCACGCACTTTCGGAATTCTTTAATTTATTAGATATTTCCAGAACCAAATTAGACACAAATTTATCTACAAACAGTCGTTGGCCACCTTCCGTGCTCATATCCTGACCACTATGGTCGATAAACGTCTCCTCGAAATGAGTGAAGAAATCAGAGACATTTTCATCCGCTTTCTGCTTACAAGCTGCTAACTTATCCCAATTAACTCGCAGAGGAGGCATCATTGTTTTCAGTAAGGCAATGATCCTGGCTGGGAGTTCTGTAATTAAAGGCTCAGGTTTGGCACCACCCACTTGGAGTCTGTCCGCGGCAAGTATGGCAGCCCAATTACCCCCCAATTCCGCGGGATGGTCCTCCTTCCGAATCCTAGCCCATAATGGTTGCAGGACCACATTACCCATTAGCATGTCTATATTGGCCAAATTCATAACACATGCATCAACAGTTTGGGACAGCTCTTTGTAGTACCCAGCAGGATTTTTACGGGGGTCCGGTAAAGACTGTTTAAGGGCCAGTACCTCAGATCGTTTCCAGGGAACATGTACCCACACACATTGGAAGTGAGCAGGTATAAGAGGATTACCACCCTGAGCTGCGACTTCCTCTCTCCACACTGGGGGAACCTCTCTCATAGGATAGTGTTTTAATTTTCGCCTAACTGAGGAATTGCGTTTTGGGAAAGAACGGCAAGCAAACATCTTTCTGAACGTGACGAGCGTCCCTACCGCATCCTCGACCTCAGCGTCCACAATTAATCCTTTATCAATCTCGGCCTGTACATCTAGCAGGCCCTGGGGAACTGGCCCCAATCCCATATCTTCCCATTCTTGACTCAAAACATTGCACATAACATAAAAAACGTATCTTTGCGTAGGTGCTTCCCACTGGTGAAAGGTGAGCATAATGTCTTGCAAATTATACTGCGAGCCGTTCATGACCCACCGTCGGGCAAGGAGGTCTAGCACTCCCCGTTCGTCTGGACCGGGGAGTTGACTATGAGTTTGCCTGCGAGGAAGAGCGGGAGTAGTTTGCAAAGCCCCAAAGATAGGGGACAAAAGGCCAGAAACGGTATCGATCATCCGTTTCCGAGCGGAGGGAGAATTCTTCATGAGGACAGGAGACATTATATTAGGCGGAGCAGGTGAGGCGGTAGCATTTATATTAAGCGGAGCTGGAGAGGGAGTAGCATCTACGAAGGGAGCCGACGGGAAGGGAGAACTCGGTAATGCCGGAATAGGTCGTAATGTGGGTGCGGGAACCAATTGTGGAGTGACGGGTGGAACAACAGGTGGGGCAGGCACTAACAATAAGGGTGCATTCACTCTCGGGGGAGGCGGTAATACGGGAGGTACATTAGTCCCCTGCGCATAGGGCGGGGGTAGCCTCAACAGATGAGACATTAAAGGGTCCTTCTCAAGCTCCACACTTTTCTCTACAGGGGGAGTCGGCAACACTGGATAACATCTATCGACCACCATACGATGTTGCCTATCTAGAATCTCAATCGCACGATCGGTCTCATCATTTTTAAATTGCTGAGCAGCTTGTACAATAGTCATATTTCTCCTATTTTTTTTAGCTTGTTTCATTTCTTTCTGTCTGGCCTCCTTGCGCCATAAGCGAAAGGAGTCAAACATAGCCGGCCGGGCTTTTCTTTTAAACAGGGCGTTTTCCAAATTATCTAAGATATCGAGCTCATAACTGCCGTTCTTCGGCCACCGTAAAACACCATCTTTCCTGGTATAGCGAACCCATGCCTCATTAAACACTATGGGGCCAATACCATGTTTAGAGTATACTTCATACGTAGGAGTTCCGGCCGGAGGAATTGGACAAGAGTCCTCCAGTCGGGAATCCCTATTGCAACCAAAACCAAACCAAGTACTAAACTTATTAAAACCAGGCATCGTTAGCACACTAGTTTTCTTACAAACTTCAAGGGGGATTAATTAGTCACTTTACGGTACACAAACTGTACACACACCGCGGTTTCGGCTTTTGCAAAAGTCGAACAAAACAAAACAAAGACAAAGGAGTGGCCACTATACTTAACTTATCCAGATGAGTCCCACGCCAACAGAGGTCTGTTCTAATGTCTCACCATACCAAAACCAAGAGGGCCAAAGCGTGGCGGCAGTCAGGGCAGCAGGTCTTCGCAGCCGTTAGAGAGGAGAAGCCACGCTGTAAAAACCTTCGGTCCACTTACGACATGCAGGGGTCGATCACGTGGTGCGCGTCCTCCGGAATTTCCTTGCGGGGCTCCTCACGATCCTCGGGCTGGACCCACGACCTCTGAAGCCGCCTCACAGAGGGCACCATTTGAAGAACCAGGCTTTGTCAGGCCCGGCGGCGCAGGGTACGCCTGAAATCTTCTGAGTTCGCCTTCAAAATTACAGAGACACGGAACACTCTGTCAGCATGGGAACTTCAATTTATTTAGCTGCAGCTAGGTACAGTTGTCCCAGAAGTACATCGTAAGTAGGTTCTTAGGAGACTGCCACTTCAATCTGTGGCTCACAATCTTTTGTAGCGCTAGAATCCCCTAAAGCAACACCCCCCTTCTTGTGTAATAAAAATACAAATCATCCACGAGAACACATTCTTTGTACAAGATACTGAATAATGGGCAATACAAATTCCTTCCCTAAGGTCGTGTTCCCTATCCGACCCGACAGGTCAGGTGGTTTAGTCATTCCTTAGCTAAATCACTTTACGACAGGGCGCGTGTGCGTGCTGGGGATGATAATTCGTAAAACATCTGTAGGGGCCGGAGAACAGTCACCAAGGGTCAATAGATGGTTATATAAGGAATTGGCTGCTTCGAGCCAAGGTTCACGGGGTGCAGGATGGGCTTGGCTCCCCAGCAACAGAGAGGTTGTGTTAGATGTATAACAACGAAAAATACGAAAGAAACGCTATAAGTGTCTAAGGTGCCTGAGTGCTGGAAAACTCAGTGGTTCCCTCCGGGTGGAGGATGCATGGAATCAACCCAATGATGATGCTATCACGTATCTAAAGGCGGAGAACCAAGATATACCGCCCCAACATATTCTTGACGTGATTGAGGGTTTTTTACCTATATCAGAGACAACCACCTGAACCCTGGTGCCAGTAACTAGTGATCCCTCCTCCTTTGATTATCTATGACTAGCCGGAAGCCGGTCGGATCACAGCTTCTCTTTCCCTACTCTGATTGTATCGTATGTAGCAGCGCACAGCTGTGGGAATTTTTTCCTTTATTCCTGTATTAACTAGGAATAACCAGATCTCGGTTATCAAATACCTCGATCTTATTGAACCCCTCCCTTTTACCGAAGATGGCAGAGAACTTAGGCTTAAGTTACTCTTTAGAGGAAATCAACGCCATCCTTGCTGCCCCCTCATCTTTCTTACAAGATGGAGACCTAACGCAAACCCTAGCTCAGAACAACGACTGGGAAACTTTATCAGAAGATAAGAAAGAACAGGTAAAAACTGCTATCCATGGTGTCATCATGACAGAGTACCTGCGCGCAAACGCTGCACCCAGAGGCCTCTGGGTTCACAATGCTCCAAGAATTTTTCTACAAGATTTGGCCTTTAGAAAAGACTGGTCGGCCATCTCATGGAAGTGCACCAGGGATTACCTCGTCCTCATAATCAAAACCGCGACAAGACTAATTGAGGCCCTCACGATCAAGATTCAACTGACAGAGGCAAAACTCAAAAATATGGTACACATCACAGTGTACAAGAAGAAACTAGAAGAGATCAACCGGGACATGAACGAGACGAAGGAATATCTGACACAAAACAAAATTCAAAAACTGAGTAAAGATCTGAAACGCTTTTCCACAGAGAAAATGCATCCATACAGTAGAGACGATTTTGTAGCACCCAACTACCAATCCGACAACGACTCCAGTGCCAACTCTTCCAACAACTCAGATTACAGTGGAGAAGATACCACTCAACAACGTAACTTTAGAGGCTCCAACAGACGTCAACAAAGACGAAGACCGAACACCTGGCGTAACCCAACATTTGGGGAACATCCACCACCTCTTTTCCATCCATTTGCTCAAAACTACCAAGGATGGATGAATCCGTATCAAACAATACCACCTCCATTAGGTCCCTATATGGGCCCCTTCCCCCAACAACCACCGCCTTTTTTAGGGAGAGGCCGGTCCAACCAGAGAGGGAGGAGGAGAGGTGTGACATGGTTAGACCAAGAAAGGCAAATACTAACAAGGAGTATGTCCAACTTGAACAAAGACAAACCCAGCACGAGCACGACTCACTAATCTTCAACATCTCTGGCATTTCACTAACAGATGAGCAAGAATCGGTACTAAACAAAGGCCTTGGCTTCGTCCCCACTCCACCACTGGACATTTTTAAACTACAGAGTGAAGTGGCCCATTTTTGCAGAACATTAAAACTTAAAGCTTTCTTTCAGGGTAAGGAAGATAACACTACCAAAGGAGACACCTCCTTGAGACCCAAGTCAACATTCTGTCCAGCACAACATCAAGTCCCAGTTGAGATTCAAACCTTCGAGCAAGCAGTCAGGAAGGAAATCAATCAACTTGGCGAGACAGCTATAAAACCATTCATGAATACTACAAACAAAGAGAAGAAGGCTTTGGAAGAACTGAAAGCGCACCCTGACATCATTATCAAACCCGCCGATAAAGGCGGAGGCATTGTCATCCTCAATAAAGAAGGTTACCATACACAATGTCAAGAGCTTCTATCCGACGAGAAATTCTACAAGATAATAACAGAAGATCCCACACCCAGATTACAGCGAACCATCAATCTAATGGTTGAGGAAGCAGAGACAAATAGGTGGATCTCTAAGAACGAGGCTTCCTTTTTACGTACCACTTCTCCACGTATACCATACTTTTATTCGCTGCCAAAAGTGCACAAGGCAAGAAAACCTCCACCTGGCCGCCCCATAGTGTCTGGGATCGGCTCAGTTCTGGAACCCCTCTCCCAGTTTGCTGACCAATTTCTCAAACCTATGGTTCAAAAGACACCCACCTACCTTAAAGATACACGCGATCTTCTGAATTATCTCACGGACAAAAGTTTCTCCAGTGAAACTATGCTGTTGGTAGGACTCGATATTGAAAGTCTTTATACGAGCCTACCACAACAAGCCACCTTAGACACTCTTGAAGATCTACTGTTCCAAGACGAATGGCCATACCATACGCCTAGACACTTCGTCCTAGAATGCTGCAGACTGGCCCTAACTGAAAACTTTTTTGAATACGAGGACACTCTATACCAGCAACGCCACGGTACTTCCATGGGAAGTACCTTTGCTCCCAGTGTGGCAGGGCTCTACGTGAGCAACTTTGAGAGTACATACATCCTTAATGATACTAATCCCTTCCTTCCAAGAATCCTTTTCTGGAAAAGGTATATAGATGATGTCATCATGCTCTGGGAAGGTACCAAAACCAATTTACAAACATTTCATGACTGGATGAACATCCAAGACCCTTGTCTTAGGTTTACCTTTGAGGCACATAATGATCATTTGGACTTCCTAGACCTTACCATCTACGTTGAAAATGACACCATTAAAACTAAGACTTTCTTCAAGACAACAGCTAAGAATAGCCTGCTTTCTTTCAATAGCTTCCACCCGCGTCCACTACGAGAAAATTTGCCCTACAGCCAATTCCTTCGTCTCAAAAGGAATTGTAGTGAACTAAGTGAGTATAAACAACAAGCTCAAGACCTTTCAAACAAACTCAAGAAAAGGAACTATCCAGAAAAAATTATCAAAAAATGTCAGAAACGAGCCCGGAACCAGCCTAGAGAAAGCCTCTTAGAACTAACACCACAAATCAAATCTACAGAAAAACTGACGTGTGTCACCACCTACAGTCCTGTTACAAACTCTGTAAAGAAAATTATCAATAAAAACTGGCGCATCATTACGTCTGGAAATCTCACTTGGCCAAAACCCATGTTTGCCAATAGACGAACTCGAAACTACAAAGACATCCTGGTACACACACGTCCACCTGACGTAAAACCGAACCCAAGTCAGAGCACCCTGTGGTCCCTACCCCCAGTAACTGGCCACTTCCCATGTGGCAATTGCTCTGTGTGTTCCCTGACTGAAATCACTAAGAGTGTGATCCTATCACCAAAACTGACCTGGACGATGAGACAACATACCAACTGCAACACGACACATGTAATCTACATGATTACCTGCCCATGTCATCTTCGGTATATTGGAATGACCTGCCGGAAGATTAAGCAAAGAATATGCGAACATCGCAGCAACGTCAAATGTGGTAGAGGAACGACCAAATTGAGCTCACACTACATTGAACATCCACACACTGTCAATGAGCTTAGTTGGATAGTCCTTGAAACACTGGTATTCAAAACATCAAATGCAGAAAAATTACTCTTCCAGAAAGAACAGCGATGGGTCCATCGCCTCCAGACCAACACCATGGGACTGAATGATGATGTCCCATGGTTGAGCGTGTAAATAGAAGTCTCCACCAGTCATAATTGTCTCCTCCATGTGACACCATAGAGCTCCGTGTACAATTTTCACATCTGCCTGATTGGCACATCAGCTCTTAGCAACCACCACTTTGGCATTCAAACAACTGTGCCCTCCTTATCTGTCAAGACACCTCGCCCCAAACCCCGCAACAGACGAAATGAAGCTAATGCGCTAATTAGTGCTTGCACTCTGTTCATGGCAATCGTAGACAACAATCCAATAAAGTTTTCCAGGCGACAAGACGGCCCGCTCCAGTCCCTTCACTGTTTCTATGTTACTAACTATTTTAGGGCACATCAGCTCTTAGCAACCACCACTTTGGCATTCAAACAACTGTGCCCTCCTTTTCGGTCAAGACACCTCGCCCCAAACCCCGCAACAGACGAAATGAAGCTAATGCGCTAATTAGTGCTTGCACTCTGTTCATGGCAATCGTAGACAACAATCCAATAAAGTTTTCCAGGCTACAAGACGGCCCGCTCCAGTCCCTTCACTGTTTCTATGTTACTAACTATTTAAGACACACCCCTAGCCTACGTGTGCATACAGGAAACTAGAGTCAGCACAAGTCGTAGCGGACCATGCGGTACGGAGACCTCCACCTCTACAGCCTTTGGAAGACACGTAACGTTAACCTGGGGAATCCCCCTTGTAATGTGTGTTTTTCTTTTCCTTTTTCATTGTTTAGTATTAACGCAGCCTGTATCTTCGTACGGAGTTCGTACATTGAAACATTCAGGTATTTTTCAGTTAATATTGCACGCTATTTCCATACTAGAGGCACAATTGAAACATTTCTTCAAATAGCGCGCCCTACTTCATTATTAATTCTTTCCCATGTTTACAACCACAAACGTTAGACCTAAGGAACCACTCTTTTCCCTAACTCCCAATAGGTATGGCTAAACAGTTTCCTTGCGGATTGAACACGCGTACATTACGAGCAGTCTTCACCACCTTCGCTGCATATATATTTATTCTACATGTATGTCTGAATTTCTGATGTATGTTTGAATTATCTTTCACCAGTCGTTGTCTCCTAGGGACATTGCTTTTTGCTCTCCTAAGTAAGAGCGATGGTTCGCAACTTCACTTGCAGATCAAAATGTATACCAATAAGTATATAAAGACTTGCCATTTATATTTGCTTTTATATTCTTCCCTTTTTTAAACTCCTTTGGCACCTTATCTACCCTTCTACCCCTTTGAATCATTGAGGTTTTTCTCTGTATATAGGTATTAGTCCTGTTGAAGTCCATCTGAATCAACCTTGGAACTTCTAATTGATGTATTTCCTCAATTCACATTATTCACCTGTGGTCCTGAAGAAAGCTCCCTGACCTTTGGGCTTTACATGAGCTGAAACATGTCGACCAATCACCACGTTTAAAGTCGGAGAGGGTCCATTACTCATCCAACCTGCAACTTGACCTTTTTTAACGTCTCCCCAGCACCTATCAGAATAAAGTCTTTTTATAGGTAGCATGAGGAACAACTCCTTTTTATCACTCACTTGAGCACTCCTCACTTTTTTATTTTATCATTTTTTTCCCTGATCACTGCTGGAAAACTCAGTGGTTCCCTCCGGGTGGAGGATGCATGGAATCAACCCAATGATGATGCTATCACGTATCTAAAGGCGGAGAACCAAGATATACCGCCCCAACATATTCTTGACGTGATTGAGGGTTTTTTACCTATATCAGAGACAACCACCTGAACCCTGGTGCCAGTAACTAGTGATCCCTCCTCCTTTGATTATCTATGACTAGCCGGAAGCCGGTCGGATCACAGCTTCTCTTTCCCTACTCTGATTGTATCGCCTGAGTGAGGGCAACAGCGCCATAATGTTGTTTAAGCGGGATGGGGTAAATTTTAAAGTTCCTCATCCTGCAAAACACAGGAGGTGGTACATGCTGTTTTTATTCTGAACCACAGAGATCATCTACAAGGATTGACCGGGTTTTTATTAGTAGGGAGAAACCTGACTAGTGTGTTGGAATGGAGAATTCGGCAGGACTGTGTCATTCCCATTTAACCTAATGTACCCAGATGATGACTCCGAGTTGAGGCCCTGGGGGATTGCGCCTTCCAATCAATTCTTAAAGAGGAGCTGTGTACATTTTGACATGAAAAGTAATAGGGCAGGATACAAAAATGTTATAATTACATATTGTCCTATCTTAATATTGAAGCACAAATATGGACAGAAATATCAAAGGTCAAGCATATATAGGAAATTATAGGTTTATTATTCTTAACTCTACAGGTCAACTCAATGTATGGCAATTAAACAATTGTAAGTACAGTAACCCTGGGCGTAGTTCGCGAAGTAGCACTACGTGAAGCTACGCAAAGTGTACTTCGCACTACGCGAGCTACGCGTAGCACTTCGCGAACTGCGTAGTACCCTGTTTGCACTGTGCAAGATGTCGTTTTCAATGATTGCACAGTGCGGACAAGCAAACGGCACTGTGCAATCATTGAAAACAGCATCTTGCACAGTGCGAGCTGTAGTTTTCTGCTGCTCGAGTAGATTTTTACTCGAGCAGCAGCTTTCTCAACGCGGACTGGTAGTTTCTCATCGCGAGCGGTCGCGAGCATACGCGACCACTTGCAATGAGAAACATGACCTCCTCGCGTTGAGAATCTCGCCGGGAGGTTTATTTTCCACGCTCGCGATCGCCAACTTGATGATGCTGATCGCGAACGAGGAAAAAGTCTCGCCTGGATGTCATTTTGCTTGCTCGCGGTCGCAACTTGACGTTGAGGATCGCGAGCAAGCAAAAAATGACCGCTGCACTACGCAACACTACGCTACGCGTGTTTGCACTGTGCTACGTGCACTTCGCGTAGTGCGAAGTAGCGCAAACTTCACAAACTACACGAGCGTAGCGTAGTGCTTTGCCCAGGCTTAAAGTACAGTCACCTGCCCGTAATTAGGGTTTTCAAGACTTTTCAGACACTGAATTTGCACCAATCACCCCACAAATCATTAATCATTAACATAATCTAGGCAAAATTAATCTTCCTTGCCTCATGGGTGAACAGAGAAATGTTAGATTCCTGGCTCATGATGGAAGAGCTGAATGCCTCATTATAATATTCAACATTTGTAAAGCGTGAACAATCACCCGTAAGGGTCTATAGGCGCTGGGGAGACAGTGTTTCGCGCTTCTTTGCGCTACTTTTAGGGTATTTTCCAGCACAAAACAACTTTTACGCTTTAAAGTACATTTGAAAAAAAACATTTTATGCAGGTTAGGCCACTTTTGTGATGCTAACCCACAACAAAATGTTTGAAAATCTATCCCTATGTGCAGATTTTAAAAAAATTCATGCAATGCAGCACCCAAAGAGGCTGTGCTCCGTTGCGTGACAGGGAGGGAGAAGGAGAGCACAATATCTTCAGAGATATGCAGGGCTTGAAGTGTGATGAAATAACTGCGGGGGTCCCTTAATTGGGTGGGGCCACTGTAATTAAGGGTGTGGCCTAAAAGACTTAAGCTTCAAATCTGTGCTTAGCATAGTGTAGCGCCCACTTGTATTTTGCTGTTTCTGTCATTGCAGCCAGATATATGATGCAACAAGTAACATCGCACCTACAACAAGTCGGGACTATTGGCTTTGTCAATGGTTGTTAGTTACATAAGATAAATAAGCAGCAACTACGACTTGTATATGACATTGAAAAACCTTCCACTTAAAGCCCTGGTGACACAACAACAATGTTGCTGCTCCCGAGTTTCAAAAAGAAAAGGGAAATCCGGAGAGAAAATGACTCTCTTTAAAGGATTTCCCTTCCCCTACCACGCTCACATGGCATGACATCATGCCGTAACTTTCCACGAGTGAGAAGTGAGCAGTTCGAGCACGCGCACATCGATGTGCTGCTGTCACTGCAGTCCAGGAAAAGCAGACCGCCTGTGCCAGGGCACAAAACAGAGACTGATAGAGACCCGTTTCGAGGCCCCCCTTAAAAAACTGCTTGTTGCTCAGCACCGGTGAGACCCGGCCCACTTAAAGCCCTGGAGATATGGCTGATTCCTCCCCTCTCCCTAGTGCCAGTACTGATTTCAGCTACTGAGTGCCACGCACGCACTTTAGTGCCATAGTTCCAGGGGGTGCGCGTGAGTCTAGCATAGGTTTTGTATGGGAAGGATACCCTTCCTATACAACATACCAGGCTAGACATTTCTTTTGTTAGCGGCTCTCTTGGAGTGGCGTTAACTTTCTGCGCAAAACCCTGTCTACAATTCTTTGTGGATAGGGTTTTGCGTCAAAAGACATGGATGGTAGCACAGGAATGCCCATTTACCACCCATGTAATGCCCCCTTGAAACAGTGTTTCGCGCTGCTTTGTGGTACTTTTAGGGTATTTTCCAGCACAAAACAACTTTTACGCTTTAAAGTACATTTGAAAAAAAACATTTTGGGCTGGTTAGGTCACTTTTGTGATGCTAGCCAGCAACAAAATGTTTGAAAATCCATCCCTAAGTGTCCTTGCAACAGAAAAGATGAGAAAACCACTTGTTAAAAGGGTAGACAAAAACCGAATGTAGTGATAGTGACGATACACTGGCCTCTAAATGAGAGTTTTCATTTATTTGGATTTCTATCGTGCAATGTAATTGTCGCAATTAAAGAAACAACCTGTACAAAACCATAGTTAAATATAAAAAGCTATTGAAAAAATAACCAAGATATCAAAGAACTGTAAATTTACAATCTGAGAAGGGCTTAAAAATATCGGACCCTTCTAATGTTGCGTTATTATTATTCTCTGCAAATGATTGACATGTGCCTCTAAATATATCATGATATTCGGGTGTTTTGCTGACATTTAGTTTAAAATTGCATGATTCTTTCGATACCTGTTAAAAGAATTCCAAAGGCTCCGCCCAGCCTTCCTGTGCAAAGAAAAAGAAAGGGCTCAGGACGTTTCCATGGTCAGCCAAAGGCATAAAGGAAGGGCTCAGGACGTTTCCATGGTCAGCCAAAGGTGTAAAGAAAGGGCTCAGGACGTTTCCATGGTCAGCCAAAGGCATAAAGGAAGGGCTCAGGACGTTTCCATGGTCAGCCAAAGGTGTAAAGAAAGGGCTCAGGACGTTTCCATGGTCAGACAAAGGTGTAAAGAAAGGGCTCAGGACGTTTCCATGGTCAGCCAAAGGTGTAAAGAAAGGGCTCAGGACATTTCCATGGTCAGCCAAAGGTGTAAAGAAAGGGCTCAGGACGTTTCCATGGTCAGCCAAAGGTGTAAAGAAAGGGCTCAGGACGTTTCCATGGTCAGCCAAAGGTGTAAAGAAAGGGCTCAGGACGTTTCCATGGTCATCCAAAGGTGTAAAGAAAGGGCTCAGGACGTTTCCATGGTCAGCCAAAGGTGTAAAGAAAGGGCTCAGGACGTTTCCATGGTCATCCAAAGGTGTAAAGAAAGGGATCAGGACGTTTCCATGGTTAGCCAAAGTTGTAAAGAAAGGGCTCAGGACATTTCCATGGTCAGCCAAAGATGTAAAGAAAGGGCTCAGGACGTTTCCATGGTCAGCCAAAGGTGTAAAGAAAGGGCTCAGGACGTTTCCATGGTCAGCCAAAGGTGCAAAGAAAGGGCTCAGGACGTTTCCATGGTCAGCCAAAGGTGTAAAGAAAGGGCTCAGGACGTTTCCATGGTCAGCCAAAGATGTAAAGCAAGGGCTCAGGACGTTTCCATGGTCAGCCAAAGGTGTAAAGAAAGGGCTCAGGACGTTTCCATGGTCAGCCAAAGGTGTAAAGAAAGGGCTCAGGACATTTCCATGGTCAGCCAAAGGTGTAAAGAAAGGGCTCAGGACGTTTCCATGGTCAGCCAAAGGTGTAAAGAAAGGGCTCAGGACGTTTCCATGGTCAGCCAAAGGTGTAAAGAAAGGGCTCAAGAGGTTTCCATGGTCAGCCAAAGATGTAAAGGTCAGCCAAAGTTATACAGAAAGGGCTCAGGACGTTTCCATGGTCAGCCAAAGGTGTAAAGAAAGGACTCAGGACGTTTCCATGGTCAGCAAAAGATGTAAAGAAAGGGCTCAGGACGTTTCCATGGTCAGCCAAAGGTGTAAAGAAAGGGCTCAGGACGTTTCCATGGTCAGCCAAAGGTGTAAAGAAAGGGCTCAGGATGTTTCCATGGTCAGCCAGAGGTGTAAAGAAAGGGCTCAGGACGTTTCCATGGTCAGCCAAAGGTGTAAAGAAAGGGCTCAAGAGGTTTCCATGGTCAGCCAAAGATGTACAGAAAGGGCTCAGGACGTTTCCATGGTCAGCCATAGATGTGCAGATTCACATGTCTGCATAACAAAGGCCAAGTAATCAACTTGGTTGATACCTGCTGGCCGTGACTGTCGGAGATGGGGGGATGGGCCCTCCTGCAGCCAATACACACACCTTGGCTATGTGAGCAGACAGAGCAGGAGGCCAGGAGCAGTGGGTGCGACTCGCTGAAAGGCTGAAGATCTGGGCAAAGCGTTTTTTTGTCTCTGCTCACAGAATAGATGCGTATCAGTGATTATAGCAAACACGTTTGTCCAAGCTCATGAAAAACGAGTAAAAATTATTGTTTTCAAGTGCAGTAAATGGTGAGCAGTAGCATTCCTATAAAGGCTCCAGTAGCCGACTTTGGACATTGGAATCCGGGTTTGAGTCCCAGGGTTTGCTAAACCTCCCGTGATTATGGAAAATTTATTAATTCTCTTGGTGTCTTAGAAGAAAAAACACAGCCCAGCGATGTAATGCCCTTGGGTCAAGTTCGCGCTAGGAAATAAAAAGGCCAGTAGCTAAGGCGCCCTCGTGATTTAATAAGTGCTAAGCACCTTGTACAACAGCATTTAATGAACGGAACAGCACAGTGACTTCACATGCACAGGCGTGCAGAAAGTTTAACACCGATCCTTGTTTTGTTTTATTAGAAATCACCAATGCTTTCTTTAGTTTTAAATTCATATTTCAGCTTCTAGCCATTATTTTTCCTTGAGTATTTCAAATCCTCACATCTTCTTTTTTGGGTCTTTTTGAAGGGAGGTACATTTTTTTAAATTAATCAAATCCTACCTGCAAAAGGTTGCTGCTATTTCAAACAAGTATTGGCATAGCCAATGGGCCTCACCTTTGGGACCTTCTGTTTAGCCAGAGCTTTTGTCTTTCCCAATGTCTTTAAGCTGTGTTTTAGAGCAGCATAGCTGCTGTGCAGCATGTTGAAAAGTTATTATAAAAAAGTGTTATAAGCATTTAAAAGTTATTATAAACAGTGCTATAAGCATTTTTGTTACTTTATATATAACCAAGAAGACAATATGTACAACTGAACGACCATATTAAACAAAGAACTAACATAAAAAATCATGCCCTTTTCTCTCGCGAGCCTCTAGATGGCATTGCGGTCCTGATAGTTAGTGGGCGGGCGATTATAGGGCGAGGCGGGGTGCCAGGAACAGATCTTGCAGCCAGCGAGCGACGGGCACGCTCCCCTATAAACATCGGAGAGAGATTTTCAGGGCCAAATATGTCCTTGACCAGGGACTCGAAAAAGGTCTCCGTCCTGCCTGTGTTGGTAGATTCAGGAAGGCCTGTGACACGGATGTTGTTGCGGTGCGACCTCGCCTCCAAATCTTCCTTTTTTGCTTGGATGAACGCTGAGACTTTTTCCATGTGGAGTGCCTTGTCCGTCACCTCGCCGAGGCCATCTTTGGTTGTGGAGACGCGCTGCTCAAGTTACCCCATCCTTGCATTCTGCTTCTCGAGCTGGGATGACATATGGTCCAACCTGTGGTTCACCACCGCCATAGTCCCTTCAATGGATTAGAGACTCTTCTGCATGGTGAGCAGAGTTGCTTCCTGCGTGGGGGGCCCTCACCCTGGGCCTCCGCCTCAGAGGCTGCCTTTTGCTGCGATTTAGTGGATTTGCACACCTCAAACGTGAGGCGAGGCTGCGTCTTGTCAGTTCTGCCCATGTCTGCTGCTGACAAAATGAAGGGGAGTCCCACTTCTCTGCCGCCGCGTCCCTGAGGCTCGAGCCCCGCAGCCAGCAGTTATAGTCGTGGCACACCGCAGGCACAATGACACACTCTCTGGGGCACAACATCTCTCTGTGCAACTCAGATTTATCATGCTCAACAGCGAATCAGTCCCAGGTGATATCCAACATGCACCAGGCATGGGAATTATCAGCCCTGAGAGGCGATCCAACGCAGAGCAGCCCATCCACAATGCCGCCTACAGGGTACAGCTGCTGTGTGTATCAGAACTGCTACACCTCCAGAGTCAATGCACCACTAGATGCACCTTCAGCCACACAGAAGGCCCAGAGGGTACCTGGCCTGGATGGTGTGGGGAGACCGAAGAGAAATCAGCTTGAGCACACCATGAGGGGGAGGCCTCCCAGATCTATCCGGAATATGGATGCCATCGCAGGGCATACAGGGAGACACGAGCGCCACACCGGCTCAGCCACACTGACAGGCTGCAGCATGCCGAGTGCTGCCATATGCTCCATCCCTCACCCACCACCACAGCTGAGGACTAGGAGCCCAGACACTCCCCACTCACCACTGCCTGCAGTCGGCTCCACCAGCCTTCCAGTCCTCAGGCGCAAACACAGCGAATGCGCACTGCAGCAGTGGCAGCAGCCCCAGGACTCGGCTGCCTGGCGCGCTCCGCTGAAGGCCCCTGGTTTTGAAAGTGAGTAGTCCACACCTCGGTTCTCGGGCCACACTGGCGATCGGTCCAGCACCCTCTGATCGGCAGGATCGTCACCGGCAGATTAACCGCTCGCTAGCTGCGCGTAGAGTTGTTGCGGTGGGGAGAATTTTCGTTTGGCTGCAGCGGCTGCCATCTTGTCGCTCATCAGGCAGAACACGAAAATCGAATTTTCAGCCGTCACGCTGCCAGCAGATACCCAGGATTCCTCCGCAGGGTGCAGGGTGCTAGCGCGATGAGGGACAGCCGTTTACAGGCTTCGATGCTGCAATATTAGGCGGATTTTAGGCGCATGAGAGATCGGCCGAGCTGCAACAGAAGTGCGGCCATCTTGCTTGGCGCCCTCTAGCGCCGCCCTGCTGACGAAATCTCTAGTGCTGGAAATGCCACTAATGAGGGAATTTTCGCTACAGGGAATGGACTTTACTGTGGAACACTGACCTGGAGAGACCATACCAATAATTATGGTCTCTCAGGAATATTCCATCTTAGTGAAGGGAACGTCCAGGAGTTTAGGTAACTCTCTCCACTGTCAACTGGGAGGGGCACGTGTTAGACCTGAAAGCCTTGGGGTGGTCTTCCCCCAAGGAGTTTGCCTGCTTACCTCCAATTTTGCTGAATTGGTTTTTGTTAGACTTTGGACTCTGTGCTCTTTACCACTGCTAACCAATGCAAAAGTGATTGTGCTCCCACCCCTAAACATAGTGTATTTGATATATACCTAATTGGCATGTTTGATATACTTGTAAATTACTGGTAAAGTGGTATACCAAATACACAGGGCCTGTAAATGAAATGCTACCAGTGGGCTTGCAGCACTGATTGTGCCACCCACCTAGTAGCCCTTTAAACCTAGTCCCAGGCCTGTTCTTGCAGCCTGCAGGCAGTGTTACACGGCCATGTTGGCTTGGCATTTAAAACTCCATGCCAAGCCTTAATCACCCCATTTGTTATATATGTCACCTCTAAGGTAGTCCCTAGGTAGCCCATAGGGCAGGGTGCTATGTAATTAAAAGGTAGGACATATGATTTTGAGTTTTATATGTCCTGGTTGTCAAAAACCTCCAACATCATTTTTCACTACTGTAAGGCCTACCTCTCTCATAGGATAAAATTGAGGATTCCTGATTACATTTAATAAGCTGTAATTCCTAATAGAGAGAAGGTTGATTTGTCAATCAATCATGGATTTGCAGAGCATGCTAATCACCTGTGAGGGTTCCAAGTGTTAGATCCAGTCTGCTTGGGATTTCAGTGGAAGAGCGAGGTCTGGAATCCCCTTCTGAATTCCTGGAGGGAGGGAGTGATATGTCCTCAGGTAAATGGGGAGTCTGTTCCAGGATTTTGTTGTGAGGTAGGAGAAGGAACGAATTCCACTGTTGCTGCAGCTGATGCAGGGGTGTGGTGGCGGAGAGAGAGGCAGAGTACAATAGTCTTGAGGGGCGGTTGAAGCTCAGGCGGTGGTTGATGTATGCTGGTCCTTGGTTGGAAAGGGCTTTGTAGGCATGCGTCAGGATCTTGAATTGGCATCTCTTGTGTACAGGGAGCCAGTAGAGTTTCTTCAGGTGGGGGTGATGTGAGTCTGTCTGGAGAGGTTGAGGATGAGTCTAGCTGCTGAGTTCTGGATGGTCTAAAGTCTCTTAAGGAGGTGTGATGTGATTCCGGCATAAAGAGTGTTGCCATAGTCCAGGCGGCTGGTGATGAGGACTTGTGTGATGGTACATCTGGTGGGTACAGGGAGCCATTCGAAGATCTTACAAAGCAGGTGGAGGAGAGGATGTAGGCGGGGGAGACTTTGTTTATCTGGCTCTGCTTAGTACCGATGGAATGGCAATGATAAATCCTCTTTAAAGTTGGATTTATTGTTAGTATTTTGAAAATGCTCCTTTTAGAGAGGCATTTTTCTGCACTTAGCCATTTGGTGTCTGCTGCCTGTCTTTGATCAGTGTATGGGTTGCATGACGGCTGGGCTTTGTGTACTCCCTCTAGATACCCACACACAAAGGGAGCTTAGATATGACTGAATGGGTCTTCCTGGGTGGATGGAAGGAAGGTGCTGGACACAGTCTCATACTTACACCTGAATAGGCTGTGTCCTGTCCACACACAAAGGGCTGCATATCCCCCATACTGAGTCTGGAGACAGAGCAGGAAGGGAAGACCTCTGTGCACTTCAAAGACCCTTCTTTGAAGTCTGCCCCACTTCAAACACACAACTGGGTATAAGTACTGGACCTCTGACACCACCCACTCATTACACTTCTGGACCTGTAACCACTCTGTAAGAAGATGAACTGGTGTGCTGAAGGACTGCTACTCTGCTGGGCTGCTACTCTGAAAGAACTTCTGCCTTGCTGTGTGCCCTGCTACTCTCTGTTGCCTAGGTGCTAAATATTGGAGCAACACAAATTCGATCCAGAGTGACTCCAAGGGGTAGCTGACTAGCCTGCTCAACTGAATGTTCAGGGACATAAAAGAATTCCAACTATCCTGCTCCAATTGAATCATTGGAAGTGGGCATACCGGACTGCTCCAGGGGAACCCAAGCATCCTTTGCTGAGAGAGCAGAATCCGGACATCGCCACTGTTGCGGGAACACGACCAGTGCATTGCACTCGGAACCAGCGCTTCGCTGTCAGATCCACTGCATTGACGCCACTGCATGGAAAAGATTGCAGCAGCCGGGAGAAACCCAGTGCATCGCCTTTGGAACATCACTCTTCCAAAATGGTGCATTGTTTACAGAACTGATGCATCGCCTGTGCTGGGTGGAGAAAATGGATGCATCACCTCGACTGCAGGATCAACACTGATGCATTGCTTGGCTGCACCCCTCATCTTCGTTGTCACAACTGGGATCAAAGTACTTTTGTTCAGTGGGCCTAAGGGGGTCCCTGTATCCGGCCTGTGCTCCGTCGCGGTCAGCCTCAGCTTTGACTTTGTCCTGGTCCGGTGCGCCCAGATATGCCAAATAGGTGCTGATGATATTTTGCAGTTCATTCTTTTAAAATTCATATCTCATGGTATATTTATTGGATTTTTGTCATTTTGGTCTTGTTTCATTATTTTGTGGTGTTTACACTATGTTATTGTTTGAAGTGTTGCACGAATGGATTACACATTGCCTCTTAAGTTACACCTGACCGCTCTCTGCTAAGCTACCAGACGATGAGCAAAGACTACTTTTAAGTTACCTTGATGGCTTACCCTGATGAGGACAGTGGTGTAACACAGGCGCCCGTAACCCCGGTGGGGCGGGGACCCCCGAGCTGCAGGGGGGCCCTGAGCTGCATGCAATCCCCTCAGCACAGTACTCTGGCCTGGGAGCTCTGGAGTAATTCAGGAGTGGGGCCCCTCCATGTACCTTGCAGGGGGGCCCCCTCAAGTTTCATTACGCATGTGGACTAGGATTGATTGCTGCCTGACCCCAGTCAACCAGGAACCCAATTTCTAACACACATATACACACACATAAATATATGTAAAAACAAGGTTAAAGGGACATTAGGACTTGTAATTATATTTTACTTTACATTAAAAAAATAAAACCAGTTATAGTTACCTCAAGTAATTATAAGTTGAGCTGAGTGGAAAAACCAGGATTCCAGCTGTGAGTGGGAGGTCAAACACTGATCTTTCAAGTGAATACATGAGTGTACAGATACATCTGACTAATACAATCTGTTTGGTATCTTCAACATAGCATCATTGCACACATTATTGTGGAGACTTGAGTTTGACTATGGTCACACACTATCAGGGTGGGGACCGTGACATCCATATAATCACACACCTTCTCTCTGGGGACCTTAGCATCCCTATAATACCACACTATCTCTGTGGAAACCTGGCATTTATGTAATCACACACTATCTCTGTAGGGACCTGTTATCCCTATAGTCACACACTATCTTTGTAGGGACTTGGCATCCTTATAATCACACACTATCTCTGTGGAAACTTAACCAACAATATAATCACACACTATCTCTGTGGAAACCTTGCCATCCCTATAATCACACACTATCTCTGTGGGGACCTGGGTATCCCTATTATCACATACAATATCTGTGGGGACTTGAACATTACTATATTATCACACTATCTCTGTGGGGACCTGGCATCCTTATTATCACTTACTGTCTCTGTGGAAACCTGGCCATCAACATAATCACACACTATCTCTGTGGGAACCTGGGCATACCTATAATTACACATTATCTCAGTGAGGACCTAGATATCCTCAAAATCACACACTATCTCTGTGGGGAGCTGGACATTCCTACAATCACACACTATCTCTGTGGGGATCTGGACATCAATATAATTCATCACACACTATCTTCTTGAGGAATTGTTCATGGCTATCATCACACACTATCTCACTGGTGACCTTGCCATGTGTATAATCACACAGTGTCTCTGTTGGGACCTCGGCATCAATTTAATTACACTTCTGCGTTGTGGGAATTTGAACATTATTATCATCACACACTATCTCTGCAGGGACATGAGCGTGTCTCTCATATACTTTTTCTATAGAGAGACTTGTTCTTGACAGTTGTCACACACTTTCGCTGCAGGTCTTCAGTCACTATTGTTGTGGGGATGTGGGCATCCCTATTATCACACATTATCTCCATGGGGGCCTAGGCTTCACAATAATCATACAACACAACAATCCCTGCAGGACTTGAGCAAGACTATAATCTGTGCAAGCAACTGGGTATGACTATAATAACCGACCATCACTACAGGGACCTGAGCATTACTATTATAACATTCTCTGTGTGGGGACTTGAACGTAACTATGATCACTCACTATCTCTGTGGGATTTTGAACATAACTCTAATCACACAATATATTTGAGGGACCTTCAACATTAATATAACCACACACTATCTCAAAATGGTCTTCAAGATGAGTATAATTAAACGCTTTATTTGTGGGGACCTGAGCATTAATGTAATGAAACACTATTTCTACATGAACCTCAGTATGACTATCATTGTATCCTATCTCTACAGGGGCTTGAATATGACTATTATAACATTTTCTATGTTGGGACTTGAATATAATTATGACACACTGTCTACGGAAACTTGAACATGCCAATAATCACGCACTATCTATGCGGGGACTTCAGCATGACAATCACACACTATCTCTACGGGGACTTGAACATGACAATAATCGCACACTATCTCTGCAGGGACTTGAATATGACAATAATCGCACACTATCTCTGCGGGGACTTCAGCATGACAGTCACACACTATCTCTATGGGGAATGGAACATGCCAATAATCACACACTATCTCTGCGGGGACTTGAACATGCCAACAATCATACACTATCTCTGCAGGGTCTTGAACATGCCAATAATCACACACTATCTCTGCGGGGACTTGAACATGCCAATAATTATACACTATCTCTATTGGGACTTGAACATGCCAATAATCACGCACTATCTCTGCGGGGACTTCAGCATGACAGTCATACACTATCTCTACGGGGACTTGAACATGCGAATAATCGCACACTATCTCTGCGGTGACTTCAGCATGACAATCACACCATGTCTCTGCGGGGACTTCAACATGCCAATAAACACACACTATCTCTGCGGGGACTTGAACATGCCAATAATCTCACACTATCACTGTGGGGACTTGAACATGCCAATAATCACACACTATCTCTATGGGGACCTGGCCACCTCTTGAATAACACTCAATATTTGCATGAACTGCAGCATGACTGTCATTGTAAACTATCTATAGAGGGACCTGAACCTGACTATAATCAAACATGATGATAATCGGACACTGTTTTGGAGGATTTCAACATGTCTATAATCACACACCATCTGTGCGAGAACCTGGCATCCCTATAATGACAAACTATCTCATGTGACTAAAACATAACTAGCATCAAATATCACCTCATTGGGGACTTAAGCATTAGCATAACCACAAATAATCTAGGCAGGACTTGAACATAAATATAAACACACACTATGCCTATAGAAACTTGGGAGTGACTACATTGAAACACAATTTTAAAATAATCACGCCCTATCTCGGCAGTGGCTTAAAAATTATTATCATCACATACTCTCTCTGCCAGCTGTAGAACATTGCTATAATAACATACAACATCTTTGGGGCCTATCATCGCAGAACATGCAAAGTCAATGATGCCTAGTGGTGAGGTTGATGAAAAGGGCCAAGGTAATCTCAACTTGACTTTCCTATCCGACCACATTGCAGGATGTTTGGCCTCTAACTTATCTTAACGTTGTGTTGTTTCCTTATTCCTGAACGTTTGTGAGCACTCAGTAACTGGCTAAATATCTGTAAATCTCTTTGCAGGGACTTCATATGCTATAGGCTTCTGCTGAGAAATTCATTATCATCACAGTCCATGCTCTGTGTGCTCGTAGGACACAATGAGCTATTTATATATGACTAAACTATCATGTAATTTAAGTACAGCATTGAAAAATTATATTTAGCCATTTGTTTATGAAGGCATTCAATAACAAATGATAATTATTGAGTAAGTCCCCACGAGGATGGTAACCCATGTTCAAGACCCCACAAGGATGGTTCTGTGCGCACGATTAAAAAACAATATATTTGCAAATTTGAAGCAGGATCCTGTTTTATGAATTTTATCTGAACATATTTCTGTTATTGCCATTTTTTTAATCCATTGGGAAAGGTTAGTCCCCACAAGGCAGGTGTTCACACATAGTCCCCACAAGGATGGTGACGTGTGTGTGTGCGTGTGTGTGTGTGTGTGTGTGTGTGTGCACATTTGAACAGAGGAGATGGCTGACATCATGGCTCATTGGAGAAGAAATTTGGGATTCCCTCTATTCAAAGTGGAAGGGGAGGAAGGAGTTTAGCTCCTGCATTATGTTAGGTCGGTCTCTCCCACAATGCCTTTCCACTGCAAGATCAGGGATCTGGTCGTCCAAATGGAAGGAATTGAACAATGTGCTCAATTCCAAAGTTCCTGCAGGAATTGCACATGATGGAACGATCAGATGATGCATTACCTCCTTCCATTAAGGTGGACGCCATTCTGTCAACCTTCATTGGGACAACACTGACTCCTGGGGACTGTGCGTCAACTGAGGCCACAGATAAGAAGGTAGATCCAGCTTTGGAAAAGGCTTTTTTCTGCTGATAATTTGGCTTTAAAGGCGATACTAACCCATTTATGTGGTGCCGTCCAGGATAAGAGATTTTGATTAGTTATCAGTAGCCTTCCGGAAAGGTACGGACTATGTGGATCTTATAGTGGCAATTGAACAGCTTTCAAAATTGTTGGCTGACATTTCACTTGACAAGTCTACAGCAATGGCAGCTGGGTCTGAGGGTTCAGTGTGAAGGAATGTATGCACCGGATAATTATCAGTAATCCTCATTACACCAAGTCCAGGCCTCCCTCTTCACAGTCCCTTTCCATGAACATTAACACAAAACAAATTCACACTTTCTACCCTCCCAGCATCACAGTGAGTCGTCCAGCAGTAATTGTAAGAAGAAATCCCCATGACCACTTCCTCATCCCGGTCCCGTTCCTGGGCCAGTATCAAAGCCTTCAGGTTCAGCTATTCTAAAAGATTGGATCCAAAATTAAAATGCAAGACCAATGCTAAATGATTTGAATTATATTGGTCCAGAATTAATTGCTGCATACAGAACACATGGACACAAAGCTGAGGATGTGTTAGCACCCAAAACCAGCCATTAATGTGAAAGTATGAGGCGATGGCTAAATGGCACCAGTGCTAAGGTCATCGATTGACAGTCCTCTAAATGCTGCCCAAGATGTTGATGCACTCCTTGCCAGGGGCCCCTGTATGATACTCTGATGAGGTAGTTCCTTTTGTCTCAGACAAAACATAATACTCTGTTTCAGCCAACTCGATGTTGATGGGTCTCAGAGTCATTCTGTCAGGGAAAAATCTCACACATGGTTTGCTGGAAATGTCCCTTTCTGTAGGGTCACTCCCAAACATTTTGGCTTTTTCCTCCCCTGTTTTCTGAATTTGTTTTTGTTGGCCAGTGATGACCAGTGCTAAAGTTCTTGAACTCACTCCAAATAAACATGGTTTGATTGGCATATACCTAATTGGCACATTTAATTTACTTATTAGTCCCTTGTAGACCGGTATACCATATACCCAGGGCCTGCAAATTAAATATTATAAGTGGGCCTGCAGTGCCTGTTGTGCCACCCACATAGTTAGGTCTGTAAAACTTGTCCCATGCCTGACATTGCAGCATGAAGGTGGTATCACAATGCCATGTCGACTTGGCATTTAAAATCCCCACAAGCCTTAAACACCCCTTTTATTACATATAAGTCACCCTAAGGTAGGCCCTAGGTAGCTAATAGGGCTGGATGCTGTCTGTGTATGTAAAAGGTAGAACATGTACATTTAGGTTTTGCATGTCCTGGTAGTGAAGAACTGATACATTAATGTTTCACTATTGTGAGACTTTCCCCTCCAATGAAAATAAATATTGGGGATTCCTTATTACATTTAATATACTGTAATTCCTAATTGAGAGGAGGTAAATCCATAATGTTTAGTATGTATGGAATTGAAATGATAAATCATCTTTAATGGCAAACTCAGATTGATTGTTGACATTTCGAAAATGCCACTTTTAAAAAGTCGCAAAATAAATAATTGATCGATCGAATGCTGAACAATGTCAAACATTCACCCTCAGTACAAAGATCTGAGTCTAAATCCATTGTGTTTTGCTCACCATGCCATTCCAGTTTGGAACCAGCGATATGCAAATCAGTCTTGACTCTGCTCCCCATGGAAACAGTCCATTAATTATACTTTTTGCATTTGTCACCTCAAGTGAGACGAGGATGCCCAGATGTTGGTCTTGTTGAAACCGGTCCTATCCAAAACAATGGATTTAACCCAGATCTGTGACTGAGGTTGAATGTTTGATTGGTTTAGCATTCCGTCTATCATCTGTTCTGTTTGCTTTTGTACCCTAAGTGGGAAGGTTATGCCCAAACATGGGTCCCGTGCTCACTTTGCCACTGTATTCAAGCTAGCCTGGCTGATGAGGGGTGATACCCCAAAACCAGTTCCAGGATGCTTGATTCTGGTCCAGGGAGGACCTGGCCTGGCATTTCATGCTTGACTGTTCCCATGGGGAGCAGGGTGAAGACTGATTTGCATTTGGTTGCCTCTGAATTGAAATGGCATCTAGAGCAAGTCAATGATGGATTTAACCCAGATCTGTGACTGGGTTGAATGCTTGATTTATTCAGAATTCAGTCCATCATCTGTTCTTCTTTGCATTTGTTACCTTAAGTAGGAAGGGAATGCCCCGTCATGGGTGCTGTGCCTGCTATGCCACTGGATTCAAGTTAGCTTGGCTGATGAGGGGGGATATCCCAAATCCAGTCCCAGAATGCTTGGTTATGGTCCAGAAAGCACCTGGCATGGCAGTTCGGGCTGGACGTTTCCTTTGGGGAGCAGGTTGAAGATTGATTTTCTATTGGCTGAGTTCAAACTGGAATGACATGGCGAGCAAAAGAACAATGGATTTAACCCAGATCTGTGACTGGAGGGGAATGTTTGATTTGTTCAGCATTCCGTCCTTCATCTACTCTTTTTGTGTTTGTCACCCTAAGTGGGCAGGGTATGCCCAGACGCGAGTCCTTTGCTCAGTATGCTACCTTATTCAAGCGCGCCTGTCTGATAAGGGTTCATACCCCAAAACCAATCCCATGATGCTTGTTTTATAGTACAGGGAAGATCTGGCCTGGCATTTTGGGCTGCACTGTTCCCATGGGGAGCAGGGTCAAAACTGATTTGCATATGGATGGGTCTGAACTGGAATGGCATGGATAGCAAAACAACAATCGATTTAACCCAGATCTGTGAATGAGGGTGAATGTTTGATTTGCTTTGCATCAGTCCATCATCCTTTCTTTTTGCAAGGTGTCTACTTCAGCCAAACCCACACATTCTCCCATGAACCGGCACATTGTGCCGTTGCGTGGATTGGAACTTGCACATTTCACCTGGTGGTTGACCAGAACTAGCGCATCGGCGCTGTTGCGTGGATCAATCCGATGCATCGCCTTTGGAACCACCTCTGCTTGACGCTCTTCCCGGCTCTACATCTTCACATCTCCATTGAAGGTATCCTTGATGACGACGAGGAGAACTCCGCATCACAGCACCTGCGCTCATTGGAGCTGATGCATCATTACTGCTGAACAGATCAGGACCAGTGCATCACTGCCACTGTGAGGATCAACACCAACGCATTGCTTTGACATTGATGCATTGCTTTGGCTGCATTCTGCATCCTCGTCGAAAGGACCTACAACGTTGACGCAACCCAGACTAATGTGCTTTTGCTCAGCGGGCCTAGCCTTCTCCCTGTAGCCGGCCTGTGCTCTATCGCGGTCAGCCTGAACTTTTGACTTTTTCCCGGTCGAACGAGAGAAGAAAACCCCTTTTTTTTGCACTATTTTAACTTAATTATTCATAAACTAGTATCTCTGGCTTTACTCATTGGATTTTTGTTGTTTTGGTGTCAAATAATTTATCAAAATATAGTCTATTTTTGTAAGTTGGTTTGTGATTTTTCTTGCGTTGTGTTTTCAGTTTATTACTGTTTGTGTGCTGCATTAACATTTTACACATTTGCTCTAAGTTAAGCCTGACTGCTTAACTTGCCTGACTGCTCGACAGGGTTAAGCACAAGTTAATTAGTGACTTTTCGTGGTTCACCCTGCAAAGGAGTGTGCCTGTTACTTACTTGACAGGACTCACACCCCAGTCAACCAACAATTCATTTGTTCACAGTGCTCTTTACACCACAATGCCCCAATATTACTATTCTTCTCCCCAAGCAGAAAACTACACGGAATAATGCCTTACAGGACAAATATTCAAGATCTGAAAAAAGAGGTTTAAATTATGGACTTTGAAGTGCAATCAAGAAATGTAATTACTTCACAGAAAATTGCTACAAGAATTTTATATGGACACCAAGCCTGGCAATTATACCAATGGAACCCATATGAACTCAGTGTTGCTGTATGAAACCTACGGCCTCATCTGGGCAGCCTCTAGATTTGGGTTGCATCCTTTATTAGACTTTATAAGTGCTTATTCTTACCAGGCAGAATATAGTTTGGGCAGACTGTCTGTATATTAATTGTTCGTGCGGTTTACTCGAGTTCCTCAAAAGAGAAAGTGCAAGCGTGCTGTATTTAGCAAGACAGTGCAGGGTACACTCACTAGTGTGTGGAAATAGCACTGCTTTGTACCTTTGAAGCTGTCTGAGCGTCCCTCTATTTCTTCTTGTATCCACCTTTCTGGGCTCTGTGAACACAACTTGTTCCTCATGCCTGTGGATCACATTTAAGCGATTTCTATTACATCCGGAAGAGAGTCCTTTGCCTTCCGTTGCTCGAGTTCTACAAAAGCTAAATGCTATTGAATGTAATCCCTTCTCTCATTCACAGGCAGGACAGCAGGCAATAGCCTGAGAAGAGATATTGTCCGCCTAGTGTTCACTTTCACAGTTAGGACTGGTCCATCGTCTTGTGTTTCTATTTGTTATTTGTATCATATATAATAATTGCTCTTTAATGTTGTGTACCACTGTTACACTTGTTGTGTTATTGATTTGTTTTGAGTATGTGTACAAAATGAGTTATGTATGATGGTATTCTAACCAAGTGTTGTCCACTCTAAGACATGCATAACTGAGTTTGATTGTCTTTTGTAAAAAATGCTATAAATTAAGCTGAATAAAGCTTCGATGCCTTTCAATTATTGGGCTAAGGTGCCTACCAAACTCATGACCAATAGCCTTCCTGGACACATTGTTTTGTTTTCTACGCCAGAAATCTCCTCATCATACTGGACAGCAAGCTTACTATGACATTCCAGGTCAATGAAGTCTCCTCCTCTTGCTTCTTCATCCTGCGAATGCAGCACAAAATCTTCAAATGGCTTCCACAGAGCTCAAGACGAACCATCACTCAAGTCATCATCACCAGCTGACTGGACTACGGTAAAGCGCTCTACTTTGGAATTGCAGATCACCTCCTTCATAGACTTCAATCAATCAATCAATCATTCATAGGCATTTATAACGCGCACTACTCACCCGGAGGGTCTCAAGGCGCTTGAGGGGGGGGGGGGGCGCTACTGCTCGAACAACCAGGTCTTGAGCTTCTTCCTGAAGGAGAGGTGGTCTTGGGTCAGGCGTAGGTCGGGAGGGAGGGCGTTCCAAGTCTTGGCGGCCAGGTGGGAGAAGGATCTTCCTCCTGTTGTCACTCTGTGGATGCGGGGGACGGCGGCGAGGGCGTGACTGGTCGAGCGGAGGTGGCGTTTGGGAGCGTAGAAGTTGAGGCGGCTGTTGAGGTAGGTCGGGCCTTGGTTGTGTAGGGCTTTGTGCGCGTGGGTGAGGAGCTGGAAGGTGATTCTTTTGTTGATCGGGAGCCAGTGCAGGTCTCTCAGGTGTCTGGAGATGTGACTTCGTCTGGGGACGTCGAGGATGAGTCTCGCCGAGGCGTTCTGGATCCGCTGGAGTCTCTTCTGGAGCTTGGCGGTGGTACCGGCGTACAGGGCGTTGCCGTAGTCCAGTCGACTGGTGACGAGGGCCTGGGTGACCGTCTTCCTGGTCTCGGTGGGGATCCACCGGAAGATCTTACGTAGCATGCGCAGGATGTTGAAACAGGACGAGGAGACGGCGTTGACTTGTCTGGTCATGGAGAGGGAGGAGTCCAGGATGAAGCCCAGGTTGCGTGCGTGGTCTGTCGGTTTGGGTGCGTTGCCCAGGGCGGGGGGCCACCAGGAGTCGTCCCAGGTGGAGGGTGAGGAGCCCAGGATGAGGACTTCCATCTTGTCTGTGTTCAGTTTCAGGCGGCTGGTCGTCATCCACTCGGCCACGTTTTTCATCCCTTCTTGTAGGTTGGCTCTGGCGGTGGCGGGGTCGTTGGTCAGGGAGAGGATCAGCTGGGTGTCATCGGCGTAGGAGATGATGTTCAGGTTGTGTTGGCGTGCGATGGCCGCGAGGGGGCTCATGTAGACATTGAAGAGGGTGGGGCTGAGCGAGGAGCCCTGAGGGACGCCGCAGATGACTTCCATGGCTTCTGACCTGAACGGGGGCAGGCGGACTCTCTGTGTCCTTCCGGTGAGGAAGGAGATGATCCATTCCAGTGCCTTCTCCTCGATCCCGACGTTGCTGAGGCGCTGCACTAGGGTGCGGTGGCAGACAGTGTCGAATGCCGCGGAGAGGTCCAGGAGGATGAGGGCCGCTGTTTCTCCATTGTCCAGCAGGGTTCGGATGTCGTCGGTGGCAGCGATGAGGGCGGTCTCGGTGCTGTGGTTGGCCCGGAAGCCTGACTGGGATGGGTCGAGGGAACCAGTCGTCTCGAGGAAGGCTGCCAGTTGCTTGTTGACGGTCTTTTCGATGACTTTGGCTGGAAACGGGAGGAGCGAGATGGGACGGTAGTTCTTGAGTTCGGTGGGGTCCGCCGTTGGTTTCTTTAGTAGAGCGCTGAGTTCGGCGTGCTTCCAGCTCTCAGGGACGGTGGCGGTGTCGAGGGAGGTGTTGATGATGTCCCGCAGGTTGGGTGCGATGACAGCGTCGGCCTTGTTGAAGATGTGGTGAGGGCAGGGGTCGGTTCGGGATCCGGAGTGGATGGAGTTCATCGTGCTGATGGTGTCTTCGAGGTTGATCGGTGTCCAGGCGTTGAGGGTGGTGGTTGGTTTGGTCGTGGGGAGCGTTGGTTGTGTTCTGAAGCTGTTGTGTATGTCAGCGATCTTGTTGTGGAAGTAGGAGGCGAGGGAGTTGCAGAGGTCTTGCGATGGGGTGATGTCGTTGGTTCCGGCGTTGGGGTTGGAGAGCTCTCTGACGATGTTGAAGAGTTCCTTGCTGTTGTGTGCGTTGTTGTCCAGCCGGTCCTTGAATGCTGTTTTCTTGGTGGCGTGGATCAGTTGATGGTGCATTCGGGTGGCGAGCTTGAGAGTAGTCATGTTGTCTGGCGTTGGGTCTCTTCTCCAGGCTTTCTCGAGGGCACGGCAGTTCTTCTTGGAGCTCTTGAGTTCGTCGGTGAACCACGGGGCCTTCTTGCTTCCGGGTCTGCTGGGCGGGGTCCTCAGAGGGGTGAGCTCGTCCGCGCAGGTGGAGATCCATTTCGTGAGGTTGTCGGCGGCTTGGCTGGGGTTCGGTGAGCTGGCGGGAGGGTGCTGGCTCAGGGATGCAGCGAGTTGTTCGGCTGTGATCTTGTTCCAGCTTCTTCGTGCAGCCTGTTGCTGGTGGTGGTGGACCGTGGTTCTTTTGAAGGTGAAGTGGATGCAGCTGTGGTCCGTCCAGTGGAGTCCAGTGGTGTGGCTGAAGGAGATGTCTTTGCTGGACGAGAAGACGGCGTCGAGTGTGTGTCCGGCGAGGTGGGTGGGGGTGGTCACCAGCTGCTTGAGTCCGAGGGTGGCGAGGTTGTCAAGCAGGGTGGTGGTGTTGCGGTCGTTGTTGTTCTCCAGGTGGAAGTTGATGTCCCCGAGGAGGATGTAGTCAGCGGAGGGGAGGGCGTGCGGGCTGATGAAGTCGGCGATGTCTTCGCTGAATTGAGTGCGTGGTCCCGGGGGTCGGTGTGGATCTGGAAGTGCAGGTGTTCGGCGGTTGTCAGGGTGTCGTAGGCGTTGGTTGAGATACGAATGGTGTCCCTGTGGATGATGGCGATGCCTCCTCCAGTCTGGTTGTCGCGGTCTCTCCGGATGATCTTGTAGCCCTCTGGGATGGCGATGGCGATGTCGGGTGCTGAGGAGTCGTTCATCCAGGTTTCCGTGAGGAACGCAACGTCAGGAGCTGTGGTGTCGAGGAGGTTCCAGAGTTGAACGGCGTGTCTATGGACGGAGCGGGTGTTGAACAGGATGCACTTGAGGTGGTTGCTGCTGGTGTTCCGTTTGGTGGGTGCTGAAGCAGTGCAGGTCCGGATGCAGGAGAACTTGCAGGACTGGCAGGTGAAGGGTCCGTGGGTGCGTCTCGGAGTGGCTCGGTAGCACCCGGGGGTTCGGCCGGTGTTGAGTGCGTTGAGGGTGGCGGCATCGTAAGTCCGGCGGGTGGGGTGGCCTCTGCGGGGGCCAGGGGTTCTGGCGCTGGGCGCGGTCCAGGCGCGGACGGGCGCAGACGGGCTTACCTTTGGCGCACCTTCAGCGCTCAATCGGTGCTCCCGTTGCGCGCGTCCGCTGCGCGGTCGCTCTGGGGGCGTCATAAGAGGGGAGCCGGGAGGGAGGGTCTGCGGGGAGACGGGAAGCGCGGGACCCAATCGGCGGGCGGGGGGGCGGGGTCTCGTTGGTAGCGGTGGGAAACCTGGGGGCTCGGCGGCAGCTCTGAGGTGGCTGGGGCGCCGCTCGGCGGCCCTGTGGCGGCTGGGGCGGCGCTCGGCGGCCCTGCGGTGGCTCAGGCAGCAGGAGGCAGCAGGAGGCTCAGCAGGTAAGGAGCAGGCGGGAGGTGTGGGGGCGACCAGGCCGAGGGCCCAGTGGTCACTCAGAACATACAGAACGCAGCAGCCAAAGTCGTCCTTGACCTCCCCCAACAAACCCACATCACCTCAAGGAACTCCACTGGCATCCAAAACAGAAGAGATGCCAGTTCAAGCTACTAACCCACGCATACAAAGCCCTTCACAACTGCAGCCCCACCTACAACAACCACCACCTGAACTTCCATCAGCCCACCAGACACCTCTTCTCTGCCTCTCTTGTGCTTGCAATCACCCCCTATGTCCACTGATGCAGAAACGGTGGATGCTCCCTCATCGTAGCAAAGATGTGGAATGGCCTCCCCTACACCTCTTGACCTCAGATTCACTACCAGAGTTCCAAAAATCATTAAAGAGCTGGCTCTTTATGTCCACATGCATTAAATCTGATCCCCAAGGGAGGTGGGTTTTAGCAGAATGCCGGCTTAATATGGAATCCTCTTTCACCCTCTGTTCAATCTATGGGAGTACTGCGGACGATCCTGGGGCAATCAACTATATTTCTGAAGAGCTAGTCCATTGGCCTCTCCCAGTTATTATCTGTGTGGATTTTAATATCAATTCAGCCAGTAATTGGGGAAAAACAGCCATTGTAAATATATGGGTAGGAAACCCAAAGTCGTTCAAGCCTTGAAAAATGTAATGCACACACACAGGCTGATGGATGCCTGGTCCAACCTCAAGCCGAACCAGCCGGGATGCACCTATTATTCAGCTCCACATTATTCTTTTGCCAGATTGGATTATTTTCTGATATCAACTTCCCTACTTCACGAAAGCAAGATAGATGTCTTACCACAAATCTTGTCAGATCACAGCCCTTTGATCTTAAGTCTAAAGGGCACATCGTTTCACAAGCCAGCTTCAACTTGGAGCTTCGAGAGAGCATTACTGCTCGATGTAAAATATCTAAACCACATGAAGGGCTGGATCCAGGACTTTTTGGAAGTCAATACTGGATCAGCTCAAATTAGGGTCATTTGGGATGCCCTGAAGGCAGGTATACGAGGGGAGACCTTGCAGTTTTCCTTAAGAAAGAATAACATTGAGAGGGAGCAGATTTTAAACTCCAGAAAAAGCTGTGCCAAGCAGAAGAAAAACTCATTGGCGCAGTTCAGAAGGGGGCAGACATCATACCTGCCCAGTTAGAATTAGCCATCTATAGGGCAGAAATTGACTCAATCATAGCAGGAAAAGCTGCCAAGAAATGGGTCACTGCAAAGGAAAAGATATACAAATACAGTGAGCAAGTCGGCCACCAGCTAGCGGTAAGGACAAGGCAATATCTTACTACAAACGGGATACACTCTATACAGACTCCCACAGGGGATGTCGCTAGCGAGCCTAGCGAGATCAGGGCGGCCTTTTGCGACTTCTACTCTCAATTATATACTGAAGAAGGTATTTATTCTCAAGCTATCAGACATGAGGAGATAGATAAATATCTAGATGCAGTGTCATTAACACATCTGGACACAGAGGACCGTAGGCAATTAGAAGATCCCCCTCCTGGGAGGAAATAGCTAATGCCGTGGCAAACCTACCAGACGGTAAGGCGGTGGGTACTGACAGCATCCCAGTGGACTTCTGTAAAGTTTTCTCCACTCAGATTAGCTGAATTTCTACAGCTTTGGTGGGTCACATCTTTAATGGGGCCACCACTCCAGCTTCCTGGGCGACAGCCAAGATAATTATCTTCCTTAAAAAGAACGAATCCCCCTTAGAAATGGGCTTGTATCGCCCAATTACACTCATAAATGGTGACCTTAAAATCTATGCTAACATTTTCACCTCCCGACTATCTACCAAAATTGAACATCCGGAATCCATATGGCAACACGGTTTCACTCCGGAGAGGGGTATTACCGATCATATTTAGAAAACCATCTCCCTGTTCGACGCAGCACAGAATTCAGGAGACCCGATTGCGCTTATACTACTTGAAACCAAAAAAGCATTTGATCGGGTCTCCTGGCTGTTTCTGTGGCACGTCATGAAAAGGATGAACTTTGGACCTAATGCCATTCAAGCCATAAAAGGTTTCTACTTCAACCCTACCGCTAGGGTTCTAACAAATGGGTAATAAACCGAGCAATTTGAGATCACTCGCGGGACCCAACAGGGCTGTCCCTGCTCCCTGCTGCTCTTTGCTATATATATAGACCCTTTTATCAGAAAGCTCATTAACAATTTAGAAATCCCAGCTATAAACAGACACGGACTGCACACTAAAATGATGGCCTATGCACACGACTTTGCTTTCGTCACGCCCGATCCCGAGAGGGCCATTAAAGCCGTAGAGCATGAAGCACAGGATTTTGGGAAGATATCGGGGTATTCGCTAAACAAGGGAAAAACCCAGATTGTCATGTATAGGCAGATCAATTGGGCTGATCATAGAGTGGTAAAAAAGGCCAAATACCTAGGGGTAAATATCCTGGCAGACACCGGTTTAATAGTGAACGAGAACTTGGAGCCTCTTGCTGCAGATACCAAAAAGACTCAGCAACTTACATTTGACTATCGTGGGCTGCTGTAACGTTATCAAACTGATGTTCTTCCCCAAAATTCTTTACTGTTTTAGAACTATCCCTCTCGAGTTTACGAAGCAAGCTCTACAGAAATTGGACCCTTGTTCTCCCAATTCATTTGAGCTTATTCTCAGCCCAGAAGATCACTTGCATTTCTTGCTCCTCCTCTTGAGAGAGGGGGTTGGGCCATTCCAAACTTGCGATTGTATTATTAGGCTGCGGCTTTACAAGGTTGCGCCATATTGCTCCAAGATCAATGTTCTACTTCCCACACAACGCTCCCGTCACCATTTGAATTATTGTTGGGTTCCGAGGCTAAAGATGTCTGTGGTGCCAATTAGAGTTTGGGTACTTTAAGAGGGTGAGATTTAAGTCCCTTATCGGAGCTTTTAAGGTATTCACGGCCATGCGTAAACTACTTTGGCTGGGTAGACTTAATTATTACACCCCCACTAATAACAACTTCAATTTGCCTGGAAGTTTTGAGAGTTCTTACTTCCAAAATTGGTATAGTTCGAGGATAAAAACACTAGGGGCCCTGTACTCGCCCAGTGGGGTCTTGGCCTTTCAAGAGCTTCAGACAAGATTTAATCTGAGCCAGAATGGGGATTTATAAGTATTATGCAATTAGGGACTTTCTTTCATGGAAAGCCGGGGGGCCCTCTGGTTTTGAGAAACACAAACTCGTAGAGAGACTGTCTGCACCCTGAGTTCCCCGGCTAGGGTCCATCTACTCTTTGCCAAATAGACTTATGCCTGATGAGATGACCTCAATTTCTAACAAATGGTAGCAGAAATTGGATATTTCAGACAATACCTTTCATCTAGCCTTTCAATAAGCACAGAGCGACCGTCTATCGGCCAACTTAAAAGCACAATTTTATAAAACCTGTTCTTCCTTTATTATACGCCAAGCAGAATTGCCAAGTGGGGGACCGGTAACGGTATGTACTGTCCCCGATGTGCTGAATATAGTGCAGACTCTGTGCATATGTTTGCTTTGTGTATAGAATTAGAGCCCTTCATCACCCAAATACAAGCCTTTTTAAGTAAAGTAGTAGCACAGGACGTTTTGCTAAACCCCACGACCATCCTGCTGGGTATTTGTGGTTCTATTAGCAGAAGGGAAGGTGGGGCCTTCATTTTTCTTCCAATGGCTGTTTACAGGCTCTGTATAACCTCTGCCTGGATTGATCCAGTTCCTCCGTTATTTTCACACTGGTTGGCCCGGTCATTGTCAATAGGGAATTTGGAGAAGTCTATTAATGCTAAAAAGGGGGTACGAGCTAAAAACAAGCATTTGCAATGCAAATAGGTCTCGCATTTGTGAGTTAGAGCTATTGATGTTGAAAATTGCAATGTTTTTTACCTACATGTTTCATTTTTGGAGTGAATATATGTAGTGTGCAAAATCCCTTGGAAAGGTCCTGCACTTTGTAATAAATATATTGAATAAGACGCAAAGGGTGGATTGTGTCAACAATTGCTTGGCACGTACCTCATGGGTGAAGTGTCTCCACACATGCACACCGTGGTGCTATACTAATGCGAAACTCACTAAAAGTAGTGCTTACAGACTAACCAACTCGATCGGGATCGGAGCATGGGACCGAATCCTGGTTTCTCTTTCATTTTCTAGACTGTTTGACTCACTCTCCTGCGTCTTGGTTATCCCCCAAACACTGGGAGGCAACGAAGTTTGCCAAGGGGGCGGGGGATAGGAGGGCTTTGGGGATACATGAAAATGCATTCATTGCCTAGTTGTCAAAGGTTGCCCGGTGCTATTAGTTAAAAGTGTGCAGATGTCATTAAGAAATTAAGATTACTTTACTTGCATCTAATAGAAAATCTACATTAACTAAACAAAATGCCAGTGTTTTAGACAGTACTGGTTGCTTATTTTCACTGCATCAATTTTTGTATTTACTCATTTACACAGCATCCAAAGTAGGTTACCTAACCCCAAAGCCCTGAGTTGTTAAAAGACCCTTAGAAGGGAGTGTTTTACAGTTGACCAAATGTATCCAAATTTTGGTGGTGCCATGGAATGATCAGCCAATGAGGTACTCGATGAGCAGGTATTTAACTACACGTTCAAAACGTACGGTATTGTGGCTGTTGTTTATTGGTACACAACCACCTCTCTGAATGTGTTTATTAACACAGAGCTCCATATACCAGACAGTGCTCACAGAGGGGCGACTAAAGCACAAAACAAAATGTGTTAATTTATCCTGAGTGTGAAGGCACCCGGAAGGCTTAGGTGCCCACCCGGAGAGGCTATGGATCCCAGCGCTTCTACAGACTCTGCAGTGCTCCTCTGCACCAGCAGGGCACAGCTCAGATTCTGCCGCTTCTGCTAAGAATAGGTGAGGGGGATGAGGATGGGGCATGTGGGAGTTGCCGGCAGATTTCCAGGTGATTGAAAGTGATGATTCTGACGTGAGGCAATGGAGACTGACTTTGTCTGTTTGTCTGCACCAGTCTATTTCTCTACCATCTACCGGGCTCACTGTCATGTATCCATTCATCTCTATTTGTTAGAGGTGCGCGAGCCAATATATTAATTAACAGGTAGAGCCAGCAGGAGACGAGCCAAGCGTATGCGGGCCAGTGGGCGAGCCATGAAAATGATCGGCATGTTAATCATACAGTAAACATGATGTAAATATGCGATAATGTCTCTTCAGAATTCAAAAAATTGCGTTTCTTTAGCGCGTCACCTTAGTACACAAGATTATAGCACTGAATTGAGAGGAAGTTATTAAAAGTGCTTGTTTTAAGCATGAGTTAAAACACTGCCGCTCCTCCCGCCCGACAACAATGTTGTGAACTAAGAGGTGTCAGTTACCATGCATACCCCGAATGTTGCCTAGAATCTTATTTTATTTAGAGTAACATTAAAATCTAGTTCATTAAACACGAGAAGTTTTTGTACAGCACGCATCTTGAACTCGCATATTTCAAGGTGGCAATAATGAAGAAGAAAACGGAAGTGCCGGAAATCAAGAAAACACAAACGGGAGTGTGGGGGCAGGGGAGGGTGAGAAGTCACAGACTTTGGAAGGGGGTGGTGGGGTGGGGAGACAGGGAAGAAAACAGTGTTAGGAGTAAAGGGGCCAATAGCCGTGGATGGATATAAATGATGAATGAGGAGGGACTAACAAGCCTCAAACCAATCGGAAGGCAGCATTTAAGACAAAAGCCAATGGGCAGAGAGTGGGCGGAGCTTCCACAAAGCTTCCACTTTAAAGTATATACTGCATGCCTCGCAAAGTGATGGCAATGCATTTGCACTGCAACGCTAGGCGAGACCTAAAAAGGGAATTGTAATTTGGGAACTCCTTTGCAGATGAAAGGGTGGATGGATGGGTAGGTAGGTAAAAGTGTGGATGGATGGATGTGTGAAAGGATGGATGTAAGGACGGATGAATGAAGGAATGGGTGGATGAGTGAAATGGATGGTGGATGCACGATGGATGGATTGATGAGCGAAAGGGTGAATGAATGGATGTGTCAAAGGGTGGCAGGATAGATAAGAGAGTGAAAGGATAGATGGATGAGTGGATGAAAGGGTGAGTGGATGGAAGGGTGAATGAATGTGAGAAAGGTTGGATGGATGAAAGGATGAATGAATGGATGGAGGATGGACGATGGATGGAGTGAAAGGGTGAGTGGATGGAGGAGAGAAAGGATGAATGAGTAAAAGGGTTGATGGATTGATCAATGAGTGAAAGTTTAGATGGAAGAATGGATAACTGAAAGGGTAGTCGGAGGGATAAATGACTGGAAGAAGGATGAAGGGATGGATGGCTTAAAGGGTGGATGGATTGTTGGATGGATGGATGGATGGATGGATAACTGTGTAGATGGGTGAATAGGTTTGTATATGGATGTACAGACAGATGGATGGATAGAATGGGGAAAGAATAAATGATAGATGAAAGCATGAATGGATGGCAGAATGTAAAGGTGAAAAGGTGGGTGGGTGGAAGGATGAAAGAATGAATGGATAGCTGCTTGGATGGCAGAGACAAAAGAGCTCTTCTGGGGAAGAGTTGCAATGAGTTGCTTCACTTGCTTAGTGATGTAAGAGCTTTGGTTCAATGTGGGAGATATTTAAATTTTCTGGCTACTCCCTTGAATGCTTCCTATGGAAAGTTAACAAGTTTGTTTACAGATTCTTGAGCAAGATGGCACCTGAGTAGTTTGTTTCTCCGCCTACCATCCTTACCAAGCCGTGGTAGCTCGGTGATCGGCTTTACGAACTGAGGGATGCCGCCCAGAATTTGAATCCTCCTATGCTCGCTGAGCCATCTCTCGCTCGGAGGACGTCATCACCTATGCCTCGGCTCAGAATACGGGCGTGGCGGTCCTGGATCGGCCACAGTGATCTTTTTGGTTGCAGCAGCCTCAATACTGTGTCTTTTGGTTTCCTGTGAGCCTTATCCACTGCAGTTCGGCAGGGCACTTTCACCTAGGGCCATGGCAGCTCGAGGCTTGAAGAATGCCAAGATGCGAGCTGCTCTGCTGACTTTTGGGGGCACGGGCGCCTCCATAACGGACCCCATGGGTCCGTCGGAATCCTCCCATGAAGCCAACTCTCGGGAGATGTTCAACAAAGGGAACAAAGAGACAGCAGGTAAAAAAAGCTGTACAGCGAATACCCCAAGGCTCTCTGCAAGCTGAAGGGGGGTGTTGGCAGCCTTCTATCGCTAGTTTGTTTCCCCCTCTCGCTCTGTAGTCTCTAAGGGAAAACACTTGGCAATACTTTAGGGGATATAGTCTCTATTGAACCTTCAGGCTGTGGGGCAGAGGCTCGGACTACACCCAACAAAAAACCTTTGAGTAATATTCCCGTAGCTGGGCCAGAATCGCTGTTGCAGCAGACACAAGAAGTGCAACTGGGCTCTTTGATATGTGGGCAGGTGCCCGCACCACAGGAGGACTCTAAGCAAATCACGGAAGTGGTTCAAGGTGACTGCCCTCCCCTTGACACGACACTGGAAACTCAAAAAGAAACAGATTGTGGTGCTAATCATTGTACTACCCCCTTGCTCAGCATCCCCTAGGGCCTAAGGCAACGGGCGGTTCCTTCTCCCAAGACTCTGGGGGAAATTTGATTTTCACTAACCGATGGATCTGAATCCTCCATTGATGGAAATTTGTCTTCATGTGAAGAAAAGCCTTCCGACTCAAACAGCAGTTTCACAGTGAAAGATTTGGTCATAACTCAATGCAAGAGATCATCATTGAATAAACGAAAAGGAAAGCACAACGGGACCAATCACCAATTAAAATGGGACTATTCCGCCACACAGCTAACTTATCCAGATGGGGTGCATCCATTAAAGAGCCCAGTCAAGAAGGTTAAAATAAGTTTGGCACTGACATGGGGGACCCTCTTTGTCCCCTATTCTTCACTCCATAAAGCAATTTCAGGAAGATGAACAGAGTTATAACTGTCAGGCTAGAGCTGCTGCCAAAAAAGTGCAGGGTGGAATAAGGAAGTTGAATAAAAAATGTAAAGACATTGTGGAATGTTTAACTTCTGTTGAAGATTGGAGGGAGAGGCTTGAGGTAGAAGTTAAAGCATTGAAATGTCAAAGTACCTCCCAAAGGGCCCTTATGACTGATGTGGAAGCTAAAGGATCAAGAAAATAGACAGCGGCAGAACAACCTGCGACTTCTTGGATCCCAGAAGGAGCAGAGGGCGGCAATGTCAGGCAGTTCATGGTGAATATTTTTAATGGAGCGTTCCCCGATTAAATCAAATTGGACTTGGATTTTGAGATTCAACGTGCACAACAGTGCCCCTTTATGTTAAATAAAAGACAGTCAGATGAAGGTGAGAGGCCTAGAGCAATGCTGGTTTGTTTCGGAAACGCTTAGGTAAGAGAATTTGTATATGACAAGCTCGACCAAGCTCCAAGAAAGAACATGAAGGGGTGGCTTTTTTTGCCAGGCCCAACTTTGCACATGCTACTGTTGAACGTAGGTGGCGCTTACACCAACTCTTTGCTCTATTCCAGCAGATAGGTGCCAAAGTTTTTCTTCAAAGTCCGGCAAAGCTAAAAGTTATTTTCAATGGTTTTGCCCGTAGCTTTACCTCGGAAGTCAAAGCTCCAGAGTATCTAAACAAACTTAAGATGAAACCTGGTAGCTCTAACCAACTGATTTGAGCATATCTGAAAGCAGGACTGAATCAAAATCAGGTTGGGGAACCTAAAAACGAATTGGAATGCTTATTTTTTGGGGGGTTCGGCATGGGGGATTGGTGGTAGGCTTACCAGTCAGGCGCACATCATTCAGGTGGGTCCTGATTGCTCCTTTTTGGAGGGCCTGGGGGTTTGAGCTGGGGTTGGGGGGGAAGGGGTCCGCACAGGGAAAGATGTATGATTAAGTTGAAGTGCTTTATGGTTAGTTTTTTCTTTTGTTGTTAAGATAAACCGCTTGTGCTATGAATATAGGTGTGACAAAGAGGTGGGGACTAGGCCCTTTCAAATGTTAGGAAAGGGGAAGCTGCGGATTGCCACCCTCAATATTTGTGGTCTAAATGATGTTCAGAAAAGACAAAGAATCTCTCAAGGGTTGCGACTATTGTGTGCGGATATTTTCTGCTTACAAGAGACTCACACTGAAGAAATGCAGAAGGATGAGTTAAAAACTCTGGGTTATACCCTAATTGGGGGACATCTCAAAGTGTATGCATATGGGGGTGGCAGTTCTAGCATGTAACAATCTTATGCCATTTAAACAGACTTGGGTGGATCCTCATGGAAGGTGGGTCATTACCGAATGTCGGCATTTTGCTTATATGCCTCTTACATTGTGCTCAGTGTACGGTAGCATTGCTTATGACCCAGGGGTTTTCGATTGGATATCAAATGAGTTAGAACTTTGGCCTATGCCAATTGTTATTTGTGGAGATCTGAATATTAATTTACCTTGCAATTGGGTTATGGATGATCATCATAGAAACACCGGAAGAAAAACAAATGTTTTACAAGCCCTTAGGAATCTAAGTTGTGACCATGGGCTTATTGCTCTATGGCACAGCTTGAAGCCAACAGAGCATGGGTATACATATTATTCTGCTCCAAATCAGTCTCATGCCCATATAGATTACTTTCTTTTACCCCCTCTTTAATGCAGGATGCTTACATAGAGCTGCACCCTCGAATTTTGTCCGATCATAACCCACTAATTTTAGAGCTTAAGGGAAAAGGGTTTGCTAAGAGGGCTTCTGCATGGAGCTTTGAAAGAGCTTTGCTATATTACGAGGATTATCGTAAATATATGAAAGGGTGGATCCCGGAAATTCTGGACAGGAATGTCGGTGCTGCCCCAATAGGAGGAGTGTGGGATACACTCAAGGCATTTATTCGGGGTGAAAACCTTCAGTTGTCTCTGAAGCCGGGAAAAAATGAAAAATGCTTTTTACAGGAGTGTCAAAAGAAAATGGCTCTTGCAGAAGAGAAACTCATATTTGCAGTCCAGCAGGGGAGTGGAGTGGATATAGCCTAAATGGAGGTGATGAGTGTTAAAGCAGCAATTGGGGACATTTTTGCCAAGAAAGCTGAGTCCAAGCTGGCAGCTTTTAGAGAAAGACCCTATAAATATAGTGATAAAATAGTGCTTTACTTAGCACTAAGAACAAGCACTTAGCACTTAGCACTAAGAGCAAGGCAGCAAACAACAAATAATGAGATATGGTCCATTAGGGATAAGATAAGGGCCACTTTTCAAAAGTACTTTAAGGCACCTTTCCCAGAGAGTACAGATGGAGACGCTCACTTAATATAAAAGGCTATGGATGAGTATCTTGACTCAATTTTCCTGACTCCATTGACTTGGGAGGAACAAGAGCTACTTGAAAGTCCCCCTTTTGGTAGGATATTCTTGGTGCAAAGACCAGCCTTCCAGAAGGGAAGGTAGCTGGCACTGATTGTATACCCACCGAATCCTATAAAATATTCTCGGGCCAACTTAAGGAGGTTATAAAAACTCTGTTTGAGAAAATTTTTAAAGGCGTACCCTCCCCTAATTCTTGGTTGGTTGCTAAAATCATTGCTTCCCTAAAAAGGATATACCTTTTCAGGATCTTGGCTTGTATCATCCGATTACCTTAATTAATGGGGACTCTAAAATCTATAAAAAAATATTAGGTTCTCTCCTGTCGCATGTGATCAGCAATTTGGCCTCCAAATGGCAGCATGGGTTTATACCTGATAGAGGTACAACAGACCATCTAAGAAGAGCCATCTCTATGTTTGATGCAACTCAGGTTACATATATATTAAACCCACTGCCAGTGTATAGATAAATGGGGAAATGACTGAACAATTTCAGATCTTACAGAGGACTCGGCAGGGATGCCCCGCTCTCCTTTGCTTTTCGTGATGTATATTGATCCTTTAATTAGAAGACTAGAAATAACCTGATTATTCTCCCAATACACATGGATAGCTATGACATGAAAAATCATGGCTTATGCTGATGGCATTGCGTTGGTTACCCCAGAACCAGAATTATCAATTAAGACGCGAAGGTTTAGGCAAGTGTCAAGGTATTCCCTAAACAAATATAAAAACACAAATTATTATTAATGAGAAAATAGCTTGGGTAGACCCAGAGTGGTGAATCATGAAGGCTATCTAGGGGTGAATATACTGGCCAATACGACCAGCTCGTGGTTTGAAAATCTTGCCCCTTTGTGTAATACGACTCAGAGATCACTGTGTAGGTTGAATAATTTGCACCTTTCTCTTGTAGGTAGATGTAATGTTATTAACCCCTTCGCTGTGGGGGGTGCGGGGGGCAGCGCGGTGGCGCTGTGCTTATGACGGAGCCACTCCGTCATGAGCCACGGTTGAGCTGTGCTCATGACGGAGCGGTTCCGTCATGACTCCGCCCAGTTGCGTTGTCCCCCCGCACAGGCGGGGAAACAGCGCCGCGTAGGCGGAGCGGCCGCCAACGGCCGTGACATGACGGAACCGCTCCGTCATGAGCACACGGCAACCGTGGCTCATGACGGAGCGGCTCCGTCATGAGCGGGGAAAGGGTTAAAATGATATTTTTTCCCAAAATGTTATATTTTTTTTGGGCTATCCAATTAGAATTCTTCCTTCAAAGGATGAAGAAATTGGATGACCTTTTTGCTCAATTTATTTGGGCCTATTCTCGGCCCAGAAGTGTTTGTCACTCCCAATTTAAAACTATATTTTTGGGCGACCACCTTGCAGCAGTGTTCCGTTTTAATACATGATTACCCCAATTTACAGATATCTGATTCTCCCTCTTCTTTTGAATTATTAATTTGGCCTGAAGCTTGGGTCTGTTTATGGTGGCAATTGGAACTGGGGTTTTACAAAAGGGTGAGATTTAAAGACTCTTACGGGAGCTTACAATGTCTTTACCTCAGTTTGCAGATTGCTGGGCATTGGTAGATTGAATTTCTATACCCTTATGAGAAATAATGAGAATTTAATGGAGATTTTTGGGGATCACTATGTGGCAAAGCAGGGATAAATAAACATGGGGTCTTTTTTGCTTCATTGGACATTATCCCATTTAGGGACCTTAGAATACATTTTGCTCTTAGTCACAAGGAAGTTTTTTAATATCTCCAGATCAGGACGTTTTTACAACACAAGGGTGGGGGGGGGGGGCAGCTAGCTTTGCTAAAAGTGAACTTATTGAAAACATTGATTGTCATTCAACCTCAATGACTCGGGAACATCTACAACCTGCTCATTAGCCAGATGAATGATGATCAGCAAAAATACTCAGGGAAATGCCAATTGAAATGAGGCATAACTGACATGACCATTCATCAAGCCCTCCCAGCTACACTCTCCGATTTGTTATCCACAAATCTTCAGGCTCAGTTTTATAAGACCTGTTTATTTTATATTACACTCCAAATAGGATTGCTAAATGGGAGGCGGGAAAGGCATCCGATGCCCACGATGTTCTCTCCATGGAGTAGACATAGTGCATGTGTTTGCCACCTGTGGGGCCCTTTCATCTGTGTAAGAGGATATCTCTGGCTTTTTCAGAGATAAATTGTCTTTGAATTTAACAGGGAATTTAACATTAACCCCTTTGGTGATATTATTGGGGGTCTAAAATTCTGTCGGGCAAAACGAGGGGGGGCTTTTGCCATAGCCATCTTCGGGCTTTGCGTCGCCTCTGCCTGGCTGGATACCAACCTTCCTTCCTTTCAGCAATGGTTGGCTTGGTTGGCTCGATGTACAAACTGGAAAAAGAGATTTTGCTAAGAACGGAGCTCGATCCAGGAAATAGGGATTGAGTATTTGGGAGCGTTTCACCGATTAGGATAAATATTCGGCCTGGCAAAGGGGGGGAATAACAAAATGCACAAAGAGCACCTTTGGTCTATCTGTGGATAAAAAAGCACATGCCACTTTTTGATCTGTAAGGCAAGGGAGGCTGGTTAATGAGTATGTCCTTTTTATTAGGATCGCTTTTAGATGGGAAATTGTAGTATTCCTCTTATTATGAAGCACTTGTCACTTTAAGATTCTCGTGTGTGCTTTACTGGAGGAAACGCTTTGATTAATGATTTATATTTAAATCTGTCAAGTTTGAGCATGAATTTAAGAAACCATGTTATAAGCACATTCATGATTTAATTGTGTATTTTCTCTGTGTGGGGCCGCGGGGATGTGTGGGATGGGTTTGTGATGTAAAAAATAAAAAGGAAAATGTACAGGTTCAACAGAGGGTGTGTGCAGGGTCCAAATGAGGACCACAGGGAGCCACATTCATGGGTAAAGGACTTGTGGGTTGAGCTACAAGGAGCACAGCAGGTCCCCATACTGATTCTTCAGGGAGCCTCTGGTAAGTGGATATTCAGCCCGAGACCCTTCTGCGGAGAAGGCGGCAGAACAGACTGAGCACAGTGGCAGCCAGACATAGAGCTGGATGCACTAAAATGGCGTATTATTGCCACATCCTCCGAGTTACCATTAACTCTGGGGTCGGGGAAAATCTGGACCATTATAATTGGACCCTTGGAGGGAATCAGTAATTCGGGGTTTGGTTTTCAAAGTGTTGTACCAGATTTTGACTCTTAACTTTTGGCTGCTTTTTAACGCACAACTCAGGGTGAAAGTTAATACCTTATAATTCTGAAGGGGTCAGTTGCTGTAACTGTCTCCATCGGACCTAGTTGCCCAGTTGTAATGAGGGCATTGCAGTGATTTCACCACGGGTTCCCCACAGCACAAGTCAACTCCGTCTCGTCATCCTGCTTCAACACCCTGCGCATGCTCCGAAAGATCTTCCGGTGGATCCCCACCGACACCAGGAAGACGGTCACCCAGGCCCTCGTCACCAGCCGACTGGACTACGGAAACACCCTCTACGCTGGAACCACAGCCAAACTACAGAAAAGACTCCAGCGCATACAGAACGCCTCTGCACGACTTATCCTGGACACCCCCTGCTTCAGCCACATCTCTCCCCAGCTGAGAGACCTGCACTGGCTCCCCATCAGCAAGAGGATCACGTTCAGACTCCTCACCCACGCACACAAGGCTCTCCACGACATGGGACCCACATACCTCAACAACCGCCTCACATTCTACACACCCACCCGCCACCTCTGCTCTGCCAGCCTCGCCCTCGCCACCGACACGCGCATCCGCAAGACCACCGCCGGAGGAAGATCCTTCTCCTACCTGGCGGCCAAGACATGGAACTCCCTCCCCTCCCACCTACAACTGACCCAGAACCATCTCTCCTTCAGGAAACAGCTCAAGACCTGGCTCTTCGAGCAGTAGCGGATCCCCCTTCCCCCACCACCTTGAGACCCTACGGGTGAGTAGCGCGCTTTACAAATTCATTGATTGATTGATTGATTGAATATAATTGACTATGGGGCATATGTATGAAGCCTATTTCCCTTTCGCAAACGGAAAAAAAGCCTTTTGGGATGTATCATCCCAAAAGACTGTCGCAGAATAGGGAATCGCAAAATTTGCGATTCCTTATTTTGCGAAAGCATTTAAGGAATAACAAATTGCGATTCCTTAAATGCAATGTAAAAAGCACCCAAGTTGTGTGATTTCTCCTTAAGAAATCGCAAATTACCACCAACTTCAAGTTGATGGTAATTTTCGTTTTCTTTGAAAAATTCACTTTTCTGCATTTTTCAAAGTGCTATGTGGCACACATACATGCCCGTAGGGCGTGTATGTGTGCCACATGTGCACACATGCACATTTCAGGGATGCAACAGGGTGTCCTTTTGACACCCTGGCACCCTTGAAATTGTAGTCTCAATTTGCGATTCTCTAATTGAGAATCGCAAATTGAGAATGTATTCCCAATGTCTTCCCATTCATTCCTATGGGCTTCTTGGCCCATAGGAATGAATGGGGAGGTATTCCTTAATTGTGAATCACAATTTGCGATTCACAAATAAGGACTATGTAGGATTCACAAAATTATTTGCAAATCCTACATACATAGCGTTTTGCGATTCTCAAATAGGGATTCTCTAAAAATCGCTGTTTGAGAATCGCAAATGTATTCTTTGACACATATGCCTTATATTATTTTCAATATTCTTGACTTGTACTACATAGCTGACTTTGAAGTTGTATGCCTGTTTCAAAAGTAACCAGAAGCCTCAAATTGGACTTTTCACTTCAGGCAAGTGTGGCCAGGACAGAGGTATCAGGACAGAGTGGTCAGAACAGAGTGGCCAGGACAGAATGGTCAGGACAAAGTGGTCAGGACAGTATGGTCAGGACAGAGTGGCCAGGACAGGGTAGTCAGGACAGAGTGGTTAGGATAGTGCGGTCAGGAAAGAGTGGTCAAGACAGTGAGGTCAGGATAGAGTGGTCATATATGTCATAAACTCAAGTAACAGCCATGATCCTTTCAACAATAGAACAAATGTTTATGCAACCTTTCCCTGGGGTCCTTGGGCAGTCCGTGGTTCTCAATGGTGTTGGATCACTTTTGAAAGTAATCAACTCACTAAAGACACAGGGCTGAGAAAATTCTAAATGTTACTTGGAGAGCAATTGTGCAATTGTGAGGGATTTCAGTGTAGTGCTCAGAGAGACGTTATGCAAGTACCAAAAAATTATAATATGGATCACGTTCAATATTTGGCTAACATGTGAGCTATACATTATTGTCTTGAAATTTGTGCTTGGATTAGGATTTCTAACTGTGGGAAAATGCTGCATTTTTTCCCAGCACATATTTTGGCAGGTAGCACTTGGCAGGATTTGTAGGGGGCATTTTGCAAAATTCACACTTCTTCAGCCCTGAGCATGAAGAAATATGTTCTGTCTCAACAGTATGCCTCATTCTGAGGTGTAGAAGTTGGAATGAGTAACTAATACCACACATGATAAATACTGCACTGGGGCTGTACTTACTTGGTTCCGCACTGCCACCTCACATATGGTGTTCTTCATAATGAGTAGGGGTGGGCAGAACTCAAGTATTATGGGGCATATTAACAAGCCAGGCGATATAATTATCGCCGCTTTAGCGGCAGAAAACTGCCGCTAAAACGGCGATAATGGGCTTGATAATATGCTCTCTGGAATCCCAATTGAAGCCCATGTTAGATGTGAAGGACATCTAACATGGGCTTCAATTGGAATTCCATAGAGCATATTATCAAGCCCATTATCGCCGTTTTAGCGGCAGTTTTCTGCCGCTAAAGCGGCGATAATTATATCGCCTGGCTTGTTAATATGCCCCCAAGTACCTAAAAACTCTGATGGATTCTGAGAAGTTCAGCGAGAAGGGTGGATTTCAGCATGTTGTGTTGCTTGTGCTGATTTTTAGCATTTGGAGCTGGTTCCGCACTGTAAATCCAGCACAAATGGAACCACGTGGCGTGCCAGCGGGTGCTGCTTATTTCTGCTGCTTGAGTAAATTTTCTACTCGAGTAGCAGCTTTCTCAATGTGAACGGTTGTAACATGCAGCGACCGTCCACATTGGGAAATCTCACTGGGAGGCGGTCTAATGCCTGAAAATAACTCCAGGGGATGCAAGTTCTAGTTAGCAAACACAACGTTGGCGAGCCGCGCATGACAAAAAACTCCACCATGCAGCGGGTGGCAGAGTTTTGCTGGAACTCTGCATTCCAAGCGGAACTCTGAATGGGGCAAAACTCCACAAACTCTTCCATCGGGTGGAATGTTTCGCCCACCTCTAATAATGAGCACCACTGTGTTTTAATGCTGCCGTCATATTCTGCAATATGCAAGAAGATGTTTCAAATGATGTGTGATATAAAACATTGACAAACTGCAGCTGACTTCTTTCACTCTTTCCTGTTTCCTAAAAAGTGTCACAGGGATCAGGTTGTAAAATGTATTATCTTTTGAGCCAGAGAAAGGTACAGTAAACACAATGTTACAAGAATAACCAGGCGTTGGTCAGAAGAGGCCTTCAGACATAGGAAGCCAGGCTGCCTTTGAATAATCATTTGGGGCATGGCTTAGCAGCCCCACTTAGCGGACATGTTTTTCTAACACTCTGGCTTCGGCACCTGCAATTTTACACAATCCTGTGAGGTGAGGTTCCCTGGGGTCTTCCCAAAACCAGTCGGGAGGAATTGTCCACAGCACTACTGCTGGGAGCACAATCAATAGTGGAATTGCAGACTTCCCTGTGGACGGAGCCTGGCTGGCCTGGGGGGCCACTGAATACTGGAGTGGCGTAGACGAAAGTCTACGACCACAGACTGGTGATCAGTGCAATGCCTTGGAAGTGGCTCCAGAGAGATGTAGAAAATAAAGGCCCTGGATGCCTGTGCACCCCCAGAATTGCAGTAGACAGGCTGGGGCATTGACTACACCCTTGATTAGGCCTGGCACCCTTCTCTCCTTAATACTAACTTAGCAGCATTGACTTTAGGTAGATGCCTCCTATTTAAAATAAAGCTCAAGGATGACCTAAAATAGAAAAATTTCCAAATATACTCAGCTCCTCACCTCAACTTCTGAAACCGTTCATAAGCAGTATGAAGGGATACTACCCGAGTAAGCCTTAACATCAATCTTCCATCAGGCTTTACAAGATTCTAAAATGGCACTTGAACTAAATATGGGAGAGGTAGGGGTTGAAGTTGCTTTTTTGTGGCAAAAGCTTTGCAACACAGTAGATTGGGTGATGCAGGCTGAGGGAAGAATCTCTGAGTTTGAGGACACCATCAGGTAGCTCTGATCCATGATGACTCGCATTACAGACAAATCCAAGGATTTGACCCTGTGCATAGAGGATGCTGAACGATGCACCTGCCACAACAATTTATGCTTTATCTGGTTCCCTGTGGGGGCAGAGGGTACTGAGTTTAGACGCTTCCTAACTAATTGTCTGGAAACCATTGTGGCCATACTGTTATGGTCCTCAGTATGGGAAGGGGAAACCGCTGCTCCCAAGAAAGCAGGGAGGCGCAGGGCGGTGTGAATGGGTGATGACTGAGGCATAAAGGAAAGAACCATAAGATCCAAGATGCACAGGGCAACCACCATGTCTTCTCCAGGGTTTGGGGCTGCCTATATAAGCCCCTCCCCGGAGAGAGCAGGTGCTTGTCAATCACTAAGAGCTGTTGGACTCTGGCTCTGTATTTGAAGTTTCCTGCCGTACCTTTTGGATATTTGGTTTCCACCTCGGATGGTCCGCAGTGGCAAAGCTTTGTTCAGGCATGTAAGCCTGGAATGCTGCTGCTGCTCTATGGTCTGGAGCACATTCCCGCTTTCTCTTGAGATCAACCACTCTGTGGTCCAGAGCGCCACCCAGCATAGTGGTAATCCTGTCTCTGCTCTCTCCTGCCAACGGACTCAACCGCTTCTGGTCCAGAGCACCATGCCGAGCAGAGCATGTGCCTGCAAATAGAAGCGGAGTCACCCAGCAGCTCCGCAGAGTAGGAAACTTTCTAGTGCGTTCCATTGCAGAACACTTGTTTGGAAGGGGAAGACACTTCTCTTCGGATTTCAGCCATGACTGGGGGGAACTTGCCTTGTTTTACGGAGAATGAAAAGCCATTGTTCTCTGCATCTGCCTAATTTTTCTCTTCATTTAGTAACATGTGGGACATCTCACACTTGGCTTATGTTTTTTCCTTATTCTTGACTACTACCGTAAATGTGAGGCTCGCGCACACTCAAAAACTTATATTACTTTTGGGATCTTTGTATCTTTTGGATAGTTTCCTTGGATCACAGTTTAGCTACTTGGTCAAGCCCTATTGGGTGATGTCATTAGTTACAACTGCTTTCTGATAACGCCTTTCTGTGTGAACGGCATGTAAATTTGTTTTGGTGGGATTAATGACTACTTCCCTTTGTACTGATTGTTCATAGCAGGTTGTCTGATGGTAGTAATGGCTGTGCTTTCTTTTGTATGCATGGTACCGCCATTGCTGCATGATACTCCAAGTAAGAAGGGTTGCTCCTATTTACGGAAAGGACCAAAGAGTCCCAGATTTGGTGGACCGCTACCTTTTGTTATTTTATCCCTTTCCCTTTTCCCTTGCATACTACTGTGCAGGGTAGGGTATTATATGCTCCCTGGGGAGTAGTGCAAGGAGGAACTGTACATCCCCCTGCTGGATCTGGTACTGAAGGTTAGTGGCTCGTGTGCTGGTAACCAATCTGAATCTGACAGATTGACAAGCCCGAGTAGCATACCCAGCCTGGGCGATGGACGTCAATGCAGTCCTCACCTCTATTCTAGAGACTATGTCTGCCATGCAGATGAAGGTTAATGCTTTTTGAACCAAGAGGCAGGACCTCAGGAAAGAAATGGGTTCTATATTGAGAGAGGTGGCCGGACTAGTTAGAAAGGGCAAGCCCGAGCATGGTGGGGGGTCTTACATTATGGAATGGACATTACATCCACAACAACACCAGCAAACAGGCGGTCGTTTAGGGCCATCAACACCCATTCCCACAGGTATTTTAGCACCCCTATTCTTCCCCATCATCGGCATGAGGGCCGGCAGCCATTGCAGTTATCCAGTGCCCATAAATTCCCTTGGCAGCCCCCAAACATTTTTATGGAGATCCAAAAAAGTTTGGAATCTGCCTCAGTAAATGTTGGTTGCATTCTTTGTGCAAACCTATGATATTCCTCCAATACAAGTCCAAAACTGCTTTTCTGATGTCCTACTTGGGTGGGAATGCAGCCAGTTAGGCGATACCCCTGATGGAAAGAGACAATCCATATAGCATAGCTTTACCGACTTCTGCACAGAGATGCACAAGCTATTCAATGGGAAATCGCATCTGCTAACCTCAGATCGCAAATTGATAAATCTCAAACAAGGATCTCAGGACCTGCTTATATATATCACCACGTTTAATCGCCTCTTGGTGGAAACGTATTGGCCACAAGAAAAGAGAACCACTTTGTATTATCAAGGGCTCCGATGGGAGTTTAAAGGATGTTCTTGCTCAAGTGATTCACCTGCCCCACAAATGTGAAGAACTGATTGAACTTACCGTACAGCTCGATCATCGGATACAGGAAAGGAAGACTGACAAAAGCCGAAGTGACTTCAAGTACTTCGTTCCTTGAGCATGTCCAGCTCCCGGAGAAGTAACAAAAGCTCCAGAAGGAGCAGAAACCATGCAAAAAACATGGAATACGAGGACACTTCACTGTTGAGGAAAGAGAAAAGAGATGTAAGCACCAACTCTGTCTCTATTGTGGGAAAGGACGACACTTCATCAAAGATTGCAAGGTCAAAGTTAGGTCTTCAGAAAGAGCACCTCTGTCCAAGACTCAGGTAGTATTACAGGGACAGAAGTGAAAAGTCAGAAAACTAGCGACCTCGAGCCAGCATGAGATCCCTAGCTTGGGGGAAAAAGGACAAAGAGGTTTCTCCAGTGATTGTGAACACCATGCAACATTCGGTTCCACACTTAAATGTATGCGTGCCTCTGTGGTTGAAGGACAGAATATTATTGCAAATACCAGCTTTGTTGGATTCAGGGGCAACGGGTAATTCCATCAATAGGACATGCACTAAAGACATTGGAGGGCCTTGTCAAAAGAAAGAGATGCCCGAACCTGTGATGGCAGTAGATAGAACAGCATTAGCAACTGGACCCGCCAGGTATCATACACAACCTGTAGTCATGCAGTTCGGAAAGGAGCTCTATGAAAGTATACAATTCGACCTGATACACGCTCCGCACTTCCGGTTGATTCTGGGGATGCCGTGATGATGCTGCATGACCCTACGGTAGGGTGGGCCAGTTGTTCAGTGACGATGGGTTCCCTTTTCTGCAGAGAGAATTGTACAAAAAACCGAGCAGTGCCGCTGAAACCATCGGATTTCCAAGCACATCTCCTATCCGTTGGATGTGAAGACCAGGTGCTAGGTTGTGCGATGTTGTTACCCCCGAGAATAACAGATAGCGCTCCGTATTCGATAAACAGGAAGCGAGTCGCCTCCCTCCCCACAGGGAGTATGATTTCAAGATCAATCTGACTCCAGTAGCAACGATCTGGTGTAGTAGTATTTATGCTTTGATGGAACTGGATACTCAATTAGAACCTAGCAAATGGATTCATGTGTCCTTCGTCTTCCCCTGCTTGCTCTCCTCTCTTCTTCATCCCGATCAAGGAAGGCAATTTGAGGATCTGTACTGACTATAGAGCTATCAATAGAGTCATCATAAAAAAACGGTACCCCATTCCTCTTATTCCAGTGTTAGATGAAGGGTTTGTCTGTTTTTACGTAGTTGGATCTCCGTGGTGCCTATCATCTTGTGAGAATGAAAGAAGGATATGAGTGGAAAAATACATTGCCGATGAAATTCAGGCTCTTCAATTACCAGGTTATGCCCTTTGGCTTGTGTAACTCTCCGTGGATTTTTGGTACTGCATGGACGAGATAATTCAGGGACTCTAGCCGTTATTTTCATGTTACACATTGACAACATCCTGATCTACTCCTCCAACCTAACGGAGCATGTGACACACGTAAGAACTGTACTGGAGAGACTGCAGAAGAACTCATTGAATGCCAAATTGGAAAAGTGTTTGTTCCATGCCTCTGATTTTAGAATTCCTGGGTTATGTCATAAACGCCAAGGGTATACGGATGGACACCAGGAAGGTGGATGCGATCACACAGTGGAAGCCTTCTTAGAGTTTCAAGGCCTTGCAGAGCTTTATATGCTTTGCCAACTTCTACAGGGGGTTCATCGAGGTCTTTTCTAAGAATATACAACCTCTCACCCACTTATTGAAAAAAGGGGAGTCCTTCATTTGGACGGACCATGCAGAGGCAGCCTTCCAGAGGCTGAAATACTGTTTCACCCAAGCGCCCATAGAAAGACATCCAGATGCTCGAATACCATTTGTACTTGAAACAAACACGTCATACCATGCTTTGGGGGGTATACTATCACAGAGACATCCCGAGACAGGCCACTTAAATTCTGTGGGCTTTTATTCTAAAAAACTCACCCCCTGCAAAATGAACTATAACATATCAGATAAAGAGCTACTGTGAGAAGTTGGCATGGTATATGCTGTCCACTAGTTATAGTGGGCACCTTGTACCAGTCCAAACAACCCTTATTGATGAATAGGTTTAAAGACAACCTTTATTGAAAGCTATCCTAGTGGTAGCTATGGAGAGCACCCTTCAGGCTGTCTTGAAGGAGTGTAAAGCAGCTTGGTTTACCAGATTATAACCTCTTGAAAAACTAAATGAAAGGAGACCCACACAAGGTATATATAACATATATATGTATTTATTTCTAAACACTCACTACTAATCTCTTTATGACATTGGAGTCCACGATACACAATAATACAGTTCTAAAACGATAATAAATAGCACAATATACACTGGGACCCAGGGGGACCAAACCATATATTAAGAAAGTGGTATAAGAACCACAACTTGGCTAGACACAAGGCATAGAGCATGTAGAATGGCTGGGACCCCAAGGAACCACCCAAGGTAGTGACACAGGGGACCCACGGGGGACGGGTGCAGTGTGAGAACACAGTCGCTAGCTCCCGTTCTATTCTATGTGGAAAGTCGCGGTTGGAATTTTAGAAGTTAAGGACACTTAGGAGAGGACTTTGAGCAAACCCCTTTAGACTTAGGGGGTTCTAGGGCCAACACCCACGGGATCACCAGAGTACTCGAGTTACCTCACCCAGGGAAGCCGGGTGCATAAGTGTCAAATGGCGTCGGGAATCGTTGATTTCAATGGCGATCTGCTGCACAGTGCTGCTGCCGAGAAGACGAGAAGTGTTCGGGGTGATTGAAGCCTGGATCGAAGATCAGAAGAACCTAAAAGCAGAGGGGACAGAGTCCGGGTCACTTGCCAGTGACCAGGGGCACAATAGAAGAATGCCCATCGATGTCGGGTGTTCCAAGTGCGAAGAGGTGAAGCTTGACTCTGCAGACATGAGGATCAGAAGGTGTTGATGATGACCAGGAGCTGGATTCGAGCTGTTCCATGAAGGATTTCGAGTGCTGCAGTGTCGGTGCTTGGATTGAACTCAACAATGTTTGGCAACAGCAACCCATGCAGGAAGAGAAAAGATGCTTTGGTGCGGACCAGAAAGGTCCTGGGGACTCCCCAAGTGATGGAGAGTCAGGGCACATCTGGAGCAACCAGGTAAGGC